>NW_026526732.1:0-1200000 GCF_024362965.1 Panthera pardus
GTGCACCAGACATTCAAGGGTTGTTTAACATAGTAAAACCAGGCAATGTTATGCACCACAATAATTATTTACATGAAAATCTGTGATATTAATTGATGCAAAAATGCACTAAGCAAAATCCAATGCTAGTTAATGATATAACCACTGAAGAAAATATGAATAAATGATCATTTTTTAATCAACCTACAAACATCATTCTCAGTTTTGAAGACTGAAAGATTTCCTCAGAGATGCAAACAGGCCAGGATGCTGTGTTTCCCACCCATTACTCAATATTGTACTGAAAGTTTTGAAGCGAGGAGTAAAGACAAGAGGCAACCACATGTGGAAGGAAAAAGTAGAACTATGTCTATTCAGACACCAGAGATGACATCATCCTATATATAGAATTTCCTAAAGAATCAATAAAAAATTATTAGAGCTAGTTACCTAATTCAGGAAAGTTATATGACAAAATATCAATGCACAAAAATATCTCTTATTTATATACACTAGCAATGAATCATATGAAGAGGAATTTAAGAAAACAATTCCATTTTAGGTAACATTAACATTAATAAAATACTTGGGAATAGGTGCAATCAAGGTACAATACTTGTACACTGAAAATTACAAAACACTGCTGAAAGAAATTAAAGAACATCTAAATAAATTTGAACACACCTCATGGTGATGAAAAGACTTACTATTGCTAAATGGCAATAGTACATAATGCAACATGCAGATTCAGTGTGATTCCCTGGAAAATTCACAAAGACCTCTGGGAAGAAAAGCACAAGCTAATCCTAACAGTCCTATGGAAAATCAAAGGACCACAAAATAAACAAAACAATCTTGAAAAAGTAAATCAAAGTTTGAAACCCATATTTCCAAATTTCAAATCTTAATACAAACCACCAGTAAATAAGACATTGTGATACTATCATAAAAATATACATACAAATCAGTGGGATTTAATAGAGTACCCAGAAATAAACATCTTCATCTATGGTCAACTGAATTTTGACAAGAGCAGACATTACACTGGGGAATAATGGTCTTTTCAACAAAGGCTGCTAGACAACTGGCTGCCCATGTGCAGAGGAATGAAATTGGACCCTTACCTCACACCACATAATCATTGACTCAAAGTGGATCAAAAGCTTAAATGTCAGAGGTAAAATTATAAACTCTAGAAGAAATAAATGTAGATAAATCTTCAGAGCCTTGGATTTAGCAATGCTCTTAGATCTGACAGCAAAGCACAAGCAAGGAAAGAAAAAATAGATAAATTTAATTTCCTCAAAGTTAAAAACCTTTAATACATAAAAGATTCTATCCTAAAAAAGAAAATGCAGCCCCCGGAATGGAAGAAAACATTTGCACATTATTTATCTGATAAGAATCTGTTATACAGAATATGTAAAGAACTTGTACAACTCATCAACAAAAAGACAACCCAATTTTTAAAATGGACAAAGGACTTGGATATACCCCTCTCCAGAGAAATCATACAAATGGTGAATAGCACATGAAAAGATGTTAAACATCATTAGTCCTTATGGAAATGAAGATTTAAATCACAGTTAAAGGGGCACATGGGTGGCTCAGTAGGTTAAGCATCTGAGTCTTGATTTCCGCTCAGGCCATGATCTCACGGTTCATGAGTTTCACCCTGGAATGGGCTCTGCACTGACAGAGTGGAGCCTGCTTGGGATTCTCTCTCTTCCTCTCTCTCTCTCTCTCTCTCTCTCTCTCTCTCTCTGCCCCTCCCGTTTTCTCTCCCTAGCTCTCTCTCAAAAATAAACTAAAAAATAATAAAACATAGTTAGATACTTTTTACACACACTAAAATTGCTATAATCAGGAAAACTACAAAATAACAAATGTTGGCAAAGATGTTGAGAAATTGGAAACTTCAAACCTTGCTTGTGGAAATGTAAATTGGTACAGCCTCTGTGTAAAACACTTTGGCATTTCATCAAAAAGAAAAAAGAAAAAGAAAAAACAGAATTACCGTATGGCTCAACAATTCTACTCCTAGATGTATATCCCAAAGAATTGACAACAGTTATTAAAAAAAAAATAGCATGTTCACAAACATACATGGAAGCACTAATCACAGTAGCCAAAAGGTAGAAACCATGCAAATGTCCCTTGGTGAGTGAATGGATAAACAAAATGGGGTTGATCCATAAACAGCAATATTGTTCTTCCATATAAAGGAATAAAATAAAATGGTACAGCTGTAGAAAACAGTATAGTGGCTCCTCAAAAATTAACACAGATTTCCCACTTCTGCATATAGACCCTAAAAAAATTGAAAGCAAACCCTAGAGCAGGCATTCATGTTCCCATATTCATAGCAGCATTCTTCACAACAGCCAAAAGATGGAAGCAACCCAAGTGACCGCTGACAGATGAATAAATAAAATGTGGTGTATACACAATAGAATACAATTCAGCCTTAAAAAGGACAGCAACTCTGACACACGTTACAACATGGATTGGACCTTGCAGTTATTATGCTGAGTGAAATGAGCCAGCCACAGAAGGACAAGTACTATAAAGTTCCACTTATGTGAGGTCCAGCGAAATCAAACTCAGGGACACCAAGTAGAATGTGGCTACAGGGGTGAAGGGAAAAGGGTCAGGGGGAGTTAGGGTTCATTAGATACAGAGTTCCCCTCCAGGAACATGAAAAAGTTCTGGAGAATGATATACAACAGTGTGAACGTAGTTATGGCCATAGACCTGTATACCTGAAATGTTTGAAACTGTAAATGTTATTTGTGTCTAATCATGGTGAAAAAATGAATGAAGAATTGATACATGTCACAGCATGGATGAACCCAGAAAACATCCTAAGTGACAGAAGCCTTCCGGAAAGGCCACTCAGATTGGAACCATCTTGCTCTTTAAATCCATCCAGGTTACTGGGGCTCCTGGGTGGCTCAGTCAGTTGAGCGTCTGACTGCAGCTCAGGTCATGATCTGACAAGTTTGCAGTTGACAAGTTTGAGCCCCGCATCAGGCTCTGTGCTGACAGTTCGAATTCTGTGTCTCCCTCTCTCTGCCTCTCCCCCGCTCATGCTCTGTCTGTCTCTGTCTCAAAAATAAAGATAAATATTAAAAGAAAACTTTTTTAATCCATCCAGGTTACACAAATAAGGGAAAGTTCCAGAAAAATAAAATGGATCAGGATGTAAAACACCTTTCAGATCGTGGGGCAGGTGGAGACAGTTGAAGTGGGCCTGTGGTCTAGGTTACAATGTGGAGACCGCAAGGATTTCTTCATTTGGGGTTCTGTGGTGGTTTCTCAGGAGAGTGTCCCTGTTTGGGGGTAAAATGCACCGAAGTATTGTGTGAAGTGGCAAATGTGGTAAAGAAACAAGGACTGGGGAATCTCAGTGCGCAGATAACAAGCATTTGTGCTGCTCTGACGCGTTCACTGCATGTTTGAAATCACAGAGTAGCTTACTCCTGCAAACAACCTTGTCAGCCCCACACCACAGAAGCGGAGATGACGTCAACCCTGTGATGGAGGCCGAGCCCTGCCCAAACCCAGATCACCCACGGTGGAGGCCACGTGCCCTGCAGGAGGCAGCACGTGAGCCACAGGCACGTGAGAGGGTTATATCGTGGCCACGTGTCTTGGGTGCAGCGGCAGCAGTGGGATTTGGAATTCCGATTTTCTACAAGACGCCGCTAATAAGCTGTTAGAACTGCGAAAATCAATGAAGGGACATCTCACCGAAGTGGACTCGGGAGGTGGGGCGGGGAGGCTGGAAGCGGGAGCCCACCACCCAGGGTCAGGCTCGGGAACAACCCACGGCTACAGACCCAAGATTAGAACCCTCCGCGGAGAGAACCCCCAGGCTCAGGTCCCACAAGGGGAAGCTGTGCCCTGCGGCCCCTACAGGAAACCCACCGCGCCTGCAGCTGGGCCCGGGAGGCACCTCCTCGCCCTGCAGC
Organism: Panthera pardus; assembly: GCF_024362965.1. Classification (NCBI taxonomy): domain Eukaryota; kingdom Metazoa; phylum Chordata; class Mammalia; order Carnivora; family Felidae; genus Panthera; species Panthera pardus. The sequence continues at coordinate 3,954 of NW_026526732.1, forward strand.
CCTGCTTTTCCTCCTGCGGACTTCGCTTCAAAACCACGCTCCCAACTTCCTCTTCTCCGCGAAACAGCGTTCCTCTCCGTGTGCTCCCCGCTCGGCCGCGGTTTTGCCACAGCTTGCTGGGCCCGGATGGCAATTCTCCGCTACTCCTGAATAAACCCACTTTTGCTGGTAACATAACTGGCGGCGTTATTTCCAAGGGAAACGGAAGGAGAAACGAGGACACTCGCAGGATAGGAGATCAGCACACACACACCACGTGCACGTCTGCACGCTCCTGACGACCCGTCGGAAAGAGAAAGTAAGAGACGGTCCCATTTACAACCGCGGCAGAAGGAACGACGCGCCCCAGAGGAAATCAAAGCAAGGAGGTGGCAGGCCTGCTGTCCCAGGACAGGGCACTGGGGACAGAAACGGAGGAAGACGCACGGGGGCGGAAAGCTACTCTGTGCTCCTGGACACGGAGAAACCGACCCTGTGACCACGTCCTGCCCGGGACGATCTGCAGATCCCGGGCCGTCGCACCGAACTCCCCACGACGCCGTCGCAGACGCGGGACGGATACCCCGACCCGCACGCGGAGGCGGGAGGGACCCCGCGCGGCCAGAGCGGCGGGAGCGGGAGCGCGAGCACCGCCCGGGCACCTGTTCCGGTACCGCGAACCGCGTGAGGACGCGGCGGGAACCGAGTAGGCGCGGAGCAGGAACACGGACGCGCGGTCCCGCGGCCCCGGAGCCCGGAGCGGGAAGAGCCGCGCGCACAGCCCCGCGGGGGACACAGGGTCACCCAACACGAAGCCGCGCCGGGCCCTTCCCCGCTGGGTCCCCTGCACACCGCCCCCCTCAGCGTTCCCGCTCCGGAAGCTCCTCCTCCCCCCGCCTCCCTTTCTCCTCACCTGCTCCTCCCGCGGCGGGTCCTGAGGAGACCGGTTTGTTGTCCGCGTGGACGCGGGCCCTCGTCCTCCCGAAGTCTCCACAGCGGGTCCTGAGGAGGCCGGGTTCTTGTCCCTGTGGACGCGGCACCACGGCCCCCGGAATCCCAGACAGCGGGTCCTGAGGAGCCCGGGCTCCTCCCACCACAGGTAAAAGAGGCCGGCAGAGCACGCAAGCCCCGCCCGTGTCAGGGAAGCGGGCTGGGGCGCCCCCTGCGGGCGGTGGAGGCGCTTCGTTCAGTGGGGGCACCTGCCCTCTCCCAGGGCTCCAGCTGAACCCAGCAAATTTTGGAGATTTCTAACTGAAATGGAGGTCCAATATCCCGGCTTTTGCAGAAATACTTAAGGAACAATTAATTGGAAAGCATATACAATGAAATGAAATACACAGAAAAACTACAACTTACACCAAAATCTGCTCAAAATTGTACACAATTTTAAAATACACAACTATCAGGGGCACCTGGGTAGCTCAGTCAGTTAAGCATTGGACTTCAGCTCCGGTCATGGTCTCACCGTTGGTGGATTGAAGCCCCAAGTCAGGGTCTGCGCTGACAGCTCGGAGCCTGGAGCCTGCTTCAGATTCTGTGTCTCCCTCTCCCTCTCTGTCTCTGACCCTGCCCCATTCTCTCTCCCTCTCTCTCTCTCTCTCTCTCTCTCTCTCAAAAACAAATAAACACTTAAAATGTCTTAAATAAATAAAATTCACAACTCTCAATATAGCAAAAAGAACACATAAAAGAAAGTGAACACAATCTTGGGTTTGGTGATGAGTTTTAACACCACACCAAAACCAATCCACAAAAGAAAAAACTTGATAATGTGAACTTTATGAAATTAAAACTTCTACTCTGCGAAAGAGAACTAAAAGACAATCCACAAACTGCGAGAACATATTTGCAAATTCAACTATACAAAAAAAAACCTCTCAGAACTTAACCATAAGAAAACAAATAACCTAATTGACTATGGGAAATATCTGAAGACACTGGACAAAGAAGATGTATAGATAGTAAACAAGCATACACAAATATCCTCAACATCCTCTATCATTAGGAAATTACAAATTTAAACAACAGTGAGGTAGACTGCACACCTTTTAGAAACGCAAAACTCCAGGGGCACCTGGGTGGCGCAGTCGGTTAAGCGTCCGACTTCAGCCAGGTCACGATCTCACGGTCCGTGAGTTCGAGCCCCGCATCAGGCTCTGGGCTGATGGCTCAGAGCCTGGAGCCTGTTTCAGATTCTGTGTCTCCCTCTCTCTCTGCCCCTCCCCCGTTCATGCTCTGTCTCTCTCTGTCCCAAAAATAAATAAACGTTGAAAAAAAAAATTTTTAAAAAAGAAACGCAAAACTCCAAAAAAAAAAAAAAGAGGATACAAGTTGCTGGAGAGTGAGGAATGACAGGAACACTACACTGGGGATGCATGTATAGCCACTTTGGAAGACAGTTTGGCTTTTTCAAAGCTAAGTAAATCTCACCTTAGTATCCAACAATCACAATTCTAGTATTTGGACAACTGCTTTAAAGAACTGTTTCCAGACAAAAACTAGCACGCAGTTATGCCTAGCAGCTCTATTTATAGTGGCTGGCTAAAAACTTAAAGAAATCAGGATGTGCTTCAAAAGATGAATCCATAAGCAAACTGGGGTGCATCCTAGTGAAGAGTGCCAGGAAGGCCCCACCAACCTGCAAGAAGGGTGCACATGGGACTGATGGACCCCTGCACCCAATCCTGTATAAATCCACACGTATCTACTGAATGCCCTCATGGGTCAGTTCTGTGCCAGAACCTGGGGCTGCCCAGGAAGAATGGGGCCAGAAGCACTTCCCAGATGGGAGAGTGGAAAGAACAATACATGACCACTGACGCCCCCCACAACGCTTGACTGGGGTTGAGTTGGATTTGAAGCAGTCAGTGACCATGTAGACATTTCACTCTTCTATTAGAGCCCAGGACTGAAGGGCAGAAAATCAATACTCCAGCTCAACACCTGACTAATATGTGACCCTGGGCAAATCCTGTGCACCCTGGAGACCCAGGGGGATGGAGGAGGGGGAAAGGGCTAGTTATGTTTAAACTTAACCCTGACCCTGACCCTGCCCCCAAACCCCTAACCCCAGACTCTGACCCTAAGCCTAAACCTGAATCTACACCGTAATGCCTAACCACACACCAGAACCATCCGATCTGCACTCTTCCACTATCCCATAAACTGAGCATGTAGCCATGACAAACTTTCTTATTTTCTCCACCTGTGGAAGATACCTAGTTCTTGGATGTTGACCTTTTTACCCCCTTCTTCTTTCTGTCTTCAATTAAAAGCTCAAGTCACATATATGTTCAGCAGTTCTGAGAACAAAAACCTTCTAAGGTGTTTTGGGATCTTGTTTATTTTACTGTTCCTCATTTATCTTAAATGGAGGTAAGAAACTATTGAAAATTTGAACACATTTCTGAATTTATATGCAAATATTAATAATTATGTTTATTTTTAAAACTAAATATGACATATTTCTGACATGCAAAAGCATAGAGTACAATTTAATAAGCACATATTTCACATATTTCATCATCTTGTTTAGAGTTAAGGTTAGCTTATACCAAAAGTTAACCTCTGTCATTTGGGGGGTTTATTGATGTCTGTTAATTGCATGATAAATAGTATTTCCTATGTCACAAAACATTCTACATCACATATGTACTATTATTTTATGAAATTTTAAACATATATATGGCATCATAATCTAAACCTTATATTTAATGTCTAAAATGTTTCATAAATTGACAATAACTTAAGTATAGCTCTTCAGATTGTTAACTCACTACAATGGGGACTATAAAAGTACCTCATGTCAACTCTTAAATGCAGAGAACAAACTGAGGGTGGATAGGGGATGGGAAGAGGGGAAAATGGGTGATGGGCATTGAGAGGGCACTTGTTGGGATGAGCGCTGGGTGTTGTATGTAAGCCAATTTGACAATAAATTATATTCATTTTAAAAAGTACCTTGGGGCACCCAGGTGGCTCAGTCGGTTAAGTGTCTGACTTTGGTTCAGGTCATGGTCTCACGGTCCGTGAGTTAGAGCCCCCACGTCAGGCTCTGTGCTGTCAGTTCAGAGCCTGGATCTACCTTCTGACTCTCTGTCTCCCTCTCTCTCTGTCTCTACCCCACTCACGCTCTGTCTCTGTGTCTCAAAAAATGAGTAAACATTAAAAAAAATTTTGTTTAAGTACCTCATATCATTGATAAGCATGTTACTCTGTACCCATACAAATGACTCTTATGGTGCAGAAGAGTGCTAAGGAGTATTCATATAATCAATTTTTTCTTTAGGAAGAAAAAATTCTGATTCTTGTTTTCATGGCACGTATTCCAGAAATTCTATTTTCATTTTTAATCAGAAAGAAAGAACAGATGGTCGGGTAACATGAGGAAAAAAAGTTACTAAATTTCTCCAGTTGATAGTTTTTCTTAGCTAAATAAACTAAATAAACAGTAAAAAAGGTGTTGGTCCAGTAAAAGAAAACAAAGCAGCTCACCAATATGAGAATAACATGGGTAGCTTTGTTTTCAGGAGAGCTTTGTGAAGACTGGATGGTACTGCGAATGTGCTGAGCTTTTCTGTGGTGTCTGAAAAGGATATTCACCATGTAGATACTATTACATGTCATCAGGGAGAGGAAGAACAAATCTCGAATGAATACAGTACTTAGAAATATTGATGACGTCTGTAGATCATATGCACTGCTTTTACAAGAAGCAGTATAATACCCAATTCCACCTTCAGTGGTATTCCTCCTGGCCACGGTTTTTAAAATGATCACGGAATAGATGGCCATGTTGATCGTCCAGAAGAAAAGTAAAGAAGGTTGAATGAATGTAGAGATTTTCTTCTTGAGCCAGGCCCATTTATGATTACTTGGAGTGATAGTCACTGCCCGAAATGTACTCTGAAGGGCGGTTGTGCACAGAGAAATACTCCTGGTGACTCTCTGAATATAGAGCACTATTTTACATCCAGTATCACTCATCTCCAGCTTAATTCCAAAGGATGACATTATATTTGGAACCCCTCTGAATATAAGTGTCAGGGCATTAGCCAAAGTTAAGTGGGCTAGAATCACATCTACAGGCTTCTTCTTATGAGGAAGAATTAAGAAAGTGTACATATATAATGTAAATAACAAAGAATTCCCCATGAAACCAATACAAGTTTGAAAGATAAAGAAGATCCCAAAAATTCTGTCACTGGAAATCATTGTCGTTCAGTCTCTCTTAGATCTTCAAACCAAGTCCAGCACATCCTATAGACAAATAATTTGATTATGAATGTGAATATTAAAAGTAACTTTGACTGAGGAGTATATTATCAAGTTTCAGGGAGTTTTCCTGCAGGATCGGCAAATGTTCAGCTGCAGCAAACCAAGGAATCACTGAGATTCTTAAAGAACAGAATTGAATGTTTATGAAGATAGGGAATATCATATATTATGTGGAAATTAATAAAAATAAACTTTGTTTAAAATGGAGTCAAGAGGCCGAAAGGGAGAGCTCTGAGAGCTCTACCATTCTACATCATTTGCAGACCCAACAGGAAGAGAAGCACCTTACAACTTGATGCTACTGTACCTATTCCTTTACTATCCCAGCGGGAGGAAGGATGGTCTCCTCCTGCCCAGACAACAGCATCCCAGCCAATGAGAGACTATTTGGCCTATTCTGAAGACTTTTTTTTATTGTTTATGTTTATTGATTTATTTTTGAGAGAGAGAGAGAGAGATTGAGAGAGAGCAGGGGAGGGGCAGAGAGAGAGGGAGACAGAATGCCAAGCAGGCTCAGTGCTGCCAGCACAGAGCCCAATGCGGGGCTCAAACCCACGAACCATGAGACCATGAACTCAGCCGAAACCAAGAATCCCTCGCTTAACCAATTGAGCCCCCCAGGCGCCCCTAAAGACTGTTTTTATATATTATGAGAAACTTTTATTTCAAAGAATTAATTCTTAATCTATATATTTTAATATTTCTGTCTTTCTATGCACATTGAATACCAGTAGCATCTGTGCAATTATATTCTTCCCAAAAGCTTATTGTATTATATAGCTCATATTTACAAATTATAGTTTTTGTAGCATATATAAATACGTCACACAAATTCTGCTAAACAAAACCTATCTCACAATAGTTATATTTTGTTGTTATGTTTGTTATAAGATTGACTAACGTAAGAAACATTAAGGTAGACGCGGTCAAATTCAAAATATCAAAACCAACAGCCAAGTTATATATTACCTCCATCATGTTCTCAATCTCTTACCTCCAGCAGGTGGACCCAGTGCTCTACTGAAACTGGAAAACTTAGAATTACCATAATCCTCACTCCATATTCAGTTCACTTACACTGAAATGTGTCTAATACTGCCTACCTATGTGTCTCAAGACTTCCTTATCCCTCCACTTGACTTTTTCCTGAAATCATCTGTCGAGACTGGAGACGCCACAGACAGATCAAGAAATAGAAAGAGGGTCATTACTCACATAATGAGGCTCTGAGGAGAGCAGGACAAACCTCCAGAAATGATCCAAAATGACTAGGGAATGAATGAATGTAAAGGAAAACGGCCTGATTTCTTTTTTATTATTAGTATGGGTAGGGATGTGGCTGGGTTAGGGTTTACACATGAGAACAGGGGTCCCATGCTTTGAATCTCCTCCTGGTGCCAAAGGAAGGAAAACTTGGGATTTCTTATCACTTTGCCTAAAGTTGAGACACAGGGGGAAGAATGAGGAGAGAAGCCTAAAAGCTGAGAGCAAACATCAAAAAAAAAAAAAAAAAAAAAGGGCCAGGCTGATTATTACAACTACCAACCATCAGAATAACTAAAATTTAAAAAATGACAACGCCAAATGTTGGCAAGGATGCCAACAAGTTTCATAAGACACTTATCACTCAAATATAACTAGTTGTAATGTAAAATGAAACAGTCACTCTTGGAAAAGAGTTTGGCAGTTCTTCAAAAAGCCCTTAAAATACAATTACCACATAATTCAGGAGTAGCACTCCTGGGAATTTATCCGAGAGAAATGAAAAATTATTTTCACACAAATCTATATGCTGTTATAGATAACATTATGTCCACCAAATGATTAATGGATAAAGAAGATACACACACACACACACACACACACACACACATATATACACATACACACACACACACACACACACACTGGAATATTACTCAGCCACACAAAAAAAGAACAAAATCTTGCCATTTGCAATGACATAGACGGAGCTAGAGAGTATTAAGCTAAGTGAAATAAGTCAGAGAAAAACAAATCCCATATGATTTCACTGATATGTGGAATTTAAGAAACAAAACAGACGAGCAAAGAGGAGAAAAAAGAGAACAAAGCAAACCAAGAAACAGATTCTTAAGTATGGAGAACATACTGATGGTTACCAGAGGGGAGGTGGCTAGGGGGATGGGTTAAATAAATGGTGGAGATTAAGGAGTGCACTTATTGTTACAGTCACCATGTGTTTTATGGAAGTGTTGAATCACTACATTGTACACCTGAAGCTAATTTTACGCAGTATGTTAACTAACTGGAATTTATTTATTTATTTGTTTATTTATTTTGAGACAGAGCGCATGCTAGTGGGGGGAGGGGCAGAGAGAGAGGACAGAGAGAATCCCAAGGGGGCTCTGAGACATGAGGCTTGATCTCACGACCATGAGATCATGACCTAAGACAAAATCAAGAGTCAGTCGCTTAACCAACTGAGCCACGCAGGCACCCCATGGAATTTAAATAAAAATTTTAAAATGAAACTAGACAAAAAAAGGAAACTACAGGCCTCTATCTGAACACAGACACAAAAATCTCAAGCTAAACATTAGCAAATTAACTCCAGCAATATAAAAAGAAGGGAGGAACCATCATGGTGAAGTTGGATTCACTCCTGGGATGAAAGATTGGTCTAAATTTGAAAATCAAACAATCACATATGAACAAAATAAGGAAAATTAAATGGCTATCTCTATAGATTAAGAAAAATATTTGGGGTGATCCAATGTCCATTCAAGATAAAAACCGTCAGGGATTGTGGGAGGGGGGATGGGCTAAATGGGTAAGGGGCGTTAAGGAATCTACTCCTGAAATCATTGTTTCACTATATGCTAACTAATTTGGATGTAGACTTAAAAAAATAAATAATTAATTAATTAATTAATTAAATATTATTTGTGGTACCGAGAAAAAAAAGATAAAAACTGTCAGTAAAGTAGGAACAAAAAGTAGGTCCCTTAAACTCAATAAAGGACAGCTAAGAAAGCATACAGCTAACATCATACTTAATGGTACTGGATGTTTCCTCCTACCATGATTTTTTAAATATCGATTTAAACTTTTCATTTTGAGATCATTGTGTATTGTAGTTGTAAGAAATAATAGTAACCTCTTGCAAAAATATAGTATAATGTCACGAGTGGGATGTTGACATTGATACAGCCAAGGTACGGAACATTTAATCAAAACAAGGATGCCTTATGTTGCCATTTTATAGACATACCCTCTCCCTTTTAGCCTCTTATCCCCCCTTAACCTCTAAAAGTCACTAGCCTGTTTTCCATTTCTATATTTTGTCATTGTGAGAATGTAATAAATACAATCAGATTATGTAACTTTTGGGGATTGGCTTTCTTCACTCAGCATAACTTCCTGGAAAAATAAAATTTGCTGTGTGTGCCAATAGTTTGCAGAAAATTTGCAGAAAATTTTTTTATTTGCAGAAAATATTCCATTATTTGCAGAAAAGATTCCATCATACGGACATACCAAATGTTTAAGCTATTCATCTATTGAAACATGTCTCTGTTGGGATGCCTGGGTGCCTCAGTCTGTTGAGCGTCCAACTCTTGGTTCTGCTCAGGTCATAATTTCACGGTTTTGTGGGTTCAAACCCCACAAGAGGCTCTGTGCTGACAGCACAGAGCCTGCCTGGGATTCTCTCTCTTCTTCCCTCTCTGCCCCTCCCTCACTTGCACTGTCTCTGTCTCTCTCAAAATAAATAAATAAACTTAAAAAAGAAAAAAAGGAAAGAAAGATGTCTGTGTTGTTTCCAGTTTGGAGCTATTATGAAGGACACTGCCATTGACATTAGCATATAGGGTTTTTTGTGGTTTTTGTTTTGCTTCTACACATAAGTTTATTATTTTTTTTAATTTTTATTTAAATTCCAGTTAGTTAACACACAGTGTTATATTTGTCTCATGTCTACAATATATTGATTCAACACTTCCATATAACACCCAGTGATCATCACAACAAGTGCATTCCTTAATCCCCATCACCTATTTCACCCATCCCCACCCACCCACCTCCCCTCTGGTAACCATCAATTTGCTAACAGAGTACATTTACCATAATAAGAACTGAGTAATGATGTAAAGAATTGTTGAATCACAATATTGTACACCTGAAACTAATATAACACTAAATGTTAACTATACTGGAATTAAAATTTAAAAATTTTTAAGAGGCTCTGTCTCTAGGTTTGCCTCTCTCTCTCTCTTTTATCCCTTTGCTCATTTGGTGTCTTAAATTCCAGATATGAGTGAAATCACATGGTATTTGTGTTTCTCTGACTGACTTACTTCACTTAACATAATACTCTCTTAGCTCCATCATGTTGTTGCAAATGGCAATATTTCATTTTTATGGCTGAGTAATATTCTATTGTGTATATATATATATATATATATATATACCACATCTTTATCCACTCATCATTCAGTGGACACTTGGACTGTGAATTGTGAGGTAGTTCTATTTTTAACTTCTTGAGGCTGGGCCACTTTCTTACACCATACACAAAAATAAATTCAAAATGGATTAAAAACCTAAATGTGAGACATGAAACCATAAAAATCCTAGAGGAGAACACAGGCAATAACCTCTTTGACATCAACCATAGCAACTTCTTTCTAGATATGTCTCCTGAGGTAAGGTAAACAAAAGCAAAAATAAACTATTGGGACTTCATCAAAATAAAAAGCTTCTGCACAGTGAAGGACACAATCAATGGAGCTAAAAGGCAACCTACAGAATGGAAGAAGATATCTGCCAATGACATATCTGATAAAGGGTTAGTATTCAAAATATACAAAGAGCTTATCAAACTCAATACCCCCAAAATGAATAATCCAGTTAAAAAAATGGGCAGAAGACATGAACAGACATTTTTCCAAAGAAGACATACAGACAGCCAACAGACACATGAAAAGATGCTCAACATCATTTATCATCAGGTAAATACCAATCAAAACCAAAATGAGATATCACCTCACATCTGTCAGAATGGCTAGAATCAACAACACAGGAAACAGGTGTTGGTGAGGATGTGGAGAAAGGGGAACCCTTGTGCACTGTTGGTGGGAATGCAAACTGGTGCAGCCACTCTGGAAAACAGTATGGAGGTTTTTCTTGTCTAGGATTGTACTAAGCAAAATAAGTCAGTGAGATAGAGATAAATACCATACGACTTGTGATGAGTACCAAGTGTTGTGTAGAAGTGTTGAATCACTAGATTGTACACCTGAAACTAATATTGCATTGTATGCTAAATGCACTGGAATTAATAAAATGAAATGAAATGGGAAAAAAAGTGAGTTGGAAGGTGTTCCTGTTCTTTCCATTTGGTGGCAAATGGTGCATAACTGGTATTTTTTGATAAATATACAGGAGGTTTTAAACCATAACTTCAATTGTTAAAATAGATATAGGGCTATTCAGGCTATCTAGTTCTTCTTGAATGACTTTTGGTAGTTTAAAAGTAATTGGTCTATTTCATCTAAGTTATCAAATTTAGAGGCTTAGAATTGTTTGTAGCATTCCATTGTTAATATGTAAATGCCTTTGGGATCATTAGTTATGTTCTCTCTTTCATTCCTGTTGTTTCTAATTTGTGTCTTCTCTTTTTTTCTTGGTCAAACTATCCAGAAGCTCATCAATTGTATTGATCTTAGATTTTCTCTATTATTTTCCCATTTTCAAATTCATTGATTTCTGCTCTAATCTTTAGTATTTCCTACCTTATACTTGCTTTATGTTTAATTTCCTCTCCTTTCTCTAGTTGTGTATGATGGAGGCTTAGGTATGAACTCCTTGGCAGCCCAGGTGACTTTTCCAAACAATATGCTGAGACTTAACCAAACTTGGCATCTTTATACTAATATTAATGGTCATATTTTGGTCTCTTAAGTGTATTTACATCTTTATGGGACCATTGTGCTGCTGCCAACAATATTGCTAAATGTCTTTGATCATCACATCTACCACTCTGAGCACACAGTCATTGGGAGCAAAGGTTGGACCTTTCTCAAGGACTTTGAAGTGTTGCAATTATGTTTTTTCTATGAGAAAAAAATCTAACCTCTCTCTTGAACAGGAGAAGGGACGTTTGTGAATTCCCATTCGGCACAAATGACATCTGCAAACATTTTTCTAAGGGACTTGACCAAACTACAGCCTGGCATCCACCTGCACCAGGCTGTGTCCCTAATGGACCCCAGCCCTCATGCTGAGTCTTCGCTCAAGAAAACGTCATGCAGCCAAACCACAAAATGTACACTGTCCACCCACCTTGCCAGAACATCTTCACCTATTCTTTGTGCAATTTTCCATTCCATAAAGTCCCCAGTCCCTTTCTTTTCCCCTCTGCTTCACTTCCCCAGAGTCCTTGTTTCTTCACTATCTGCTCTCCTTTAAAAACCTCAGTTCCCTTTGTTTTATTTGAAATTGAGCTTACTTTACACCGCAGTATCTCTCTCTCTTATTATAGTAGTCAGAATAAAATCCATTTTAACAAGTGTTCAGTTCTGTTTTTCTTAACATTTATTTATTTTTGAGATACAGAGAGAGACCGAGCATGAGCGGGGGAGGGGCAGAGAGAGAGAAGGAGACACAGAATCTGAAGCAGGCTCCAGGCTCTGAGCAAGCTGTCAGCACAGAGCCTGATGCGGGGCTCGAACCCACAAACTGTGAGATCATGACCTGAGCTGAAGTAGGATGCTCAACTGACTGAGCCACCCAGGCGCCCCTCAGTTCTGTTTTTCTTTGACATAACTTACTGATTTTTAAAATCTTTCTTCCTTTGGGGCACCTGGGTGGCTCAATAGGTTAAGCATCTGACTCTTGCTTTTGGCTCTGGTCATGACACATTTCAGGAGATAGAGCCCTGCGTCGGGCTCTGCAATGACAGTGTGGAGCCTGCTTGGGATTCTCTCTCTCCCTCGCTCTGCCCCCCCCCCACTCACGCACCACTCCCCCAAAATAAAATTTAAAAAATAAAATAAAATAATATCTTTCTTCTTTTCCAATATAGGAAATGAATGCTCTAAATTTCCAAGTAAGTATATCCCATAAATCTTGCTAAAGCCTAAATCTTGGTATGTTGTGTTTTCATTTTCATATTTTCAAAATATTAAAAAATTTTCTTTGAGACATCCTCTATGACCCATGGGTTGTATAGAAATTGGTTGTTTAATTACAAAGATTTTTTCCCTAAAGCTATCTTTCTGTTAATGCTTCCTAATTAAATTATATTATAGTCTAAGAACATGATTCAGATGATTTCTGTATAGCATACTTGGGTGGATGTTCCGTGTGAATTTTTTTTACTTATTGTCTCAGGGTTTAAATATACATTTGAAAACAATCTGAATGCATCTTCAAATATTATACCTCTTCACTTGTAGTGTAAGAAAATTATAGCAGTATATTCTCAACTCCTCCCTCCAATTCCATGTCCAATATTTATCATATATTTTACTTTTACTTATGCTATAACGACACACATTGTTGCTATTATTACTTTATATGACTTACTATTTTGGAGCACTTAGAAATAAAACGCTACATTTTATTTTCATTTGTTCCATTTCCTATGCTTTACTTTATATAGATCCAAGTTTCTGCTGGCACTGAATCCTCTGGGGATTTGGGGGGTGTGGTGGTGCTGGAAAGTCTTTGCTTCTCATTAAAGGTATTAAAAATAAAGATATTCTTGCTAATTAGAGAATCTGGATTGACATTCCTCCCCAGCGCTTTAAAGATGTCACTTCATTGTTTTCTTCCTTTTATGGTTCATGATCAGAAATCTGCTAGACTTCTTATCCTTGTTCCTTTTTGTGAAATGTGCTGTTTGTTATTTGACTGACTTCAGGATTTCTGACTTTCTCTAGATTTCATGTTAGTTATATCCCCTGCAACCTCAGTTTTCAAATGGATTCAATAAAGTCTTTAATTCTGGGGTACCTGGTGGCTCAGTCAGTTAAGCGTCCAGCTTCAGCTCAGGTCATGATCTCACAGTTCAAGAGTTTGAGCCCCAAATAAGGTTGTCTGACTGTCTGCTCTCAGCACAGAGCCTGCTTCAGATCCTCTGTCCCCCTCTCCCTCAGCCCCTCCCCTACCCACGTTTTCTCTTTTTCTCAAAAATAAATAAAACACTTTTTTTAAAGTCATTAATTCTAAGTTAGTCCTGCTTTTCTCTTGTCATGGTAGGAGTGAAATTCTTTCTAGCTTCCTACATCTCTGAGCTGAAACTAGCAGCTCTTTAGTGTCTCTTAAATAGGCTAGTCCATAATTAATTATCTTAGATAATTTTAGTCTCTATTTACAATATCTGTTGCTGCATGGCAACAGAAAATGTTGGCTACTTTCCAGCATATCTTGCAGGATAAAGAAGACTTCATAAAGTGTCACAAGAATGCCTGCATGTCACTATTATCAATGCTACTTTCACCTCTGCGTTCAGCTCAGATACCTTAGGGTCCCATCCAGGCCACACCTGGTATCACACTAAGCTGTCCCTATTATTGACATAGCCTGTCTGGAGCTGAGGTTTTCCATTCCTATCTCCACCTCATGGTGGGGTGTGCAGGATGGATCAGAACTTGAGCAAAGTCAGAGCCACAAAGTGGTTTTACTCTCTATGTCTCAGTAACAAACAGGGCCCAGGGTCTGCATGAATGTCCCTGTCTACAGACCACCAGCTAGCCCTTAGTCTCTTTTTACATCATCTTTGAGGAGGGGTAGGATGGTTTCCAACACTGTTCCAAGTGGATGAAGCCTGATACCCTGTAGATCTATAAACATGGTATACGTGAGCTCTCATACTTCCTTCAGTCTCTTAGCAGGCATTGGTCTCTGGTTTGGTGTGTACTCATCAGTGACCGGCCAGCCCAGCTGCAGCAAGCTTTCTGGTGAGGTACATTAAGGTTAATATGAAACAATGTAATTTGTCAAAATAGGAGGCTAAACTAGAAAACTTACAGAATTCTTACAACTAGTGAAAAATTTAATAGAATTCAACACCCACTCATGCTAAAAACTTCCAGCAAACCAGGAAATATTAGCTCATAAAGGTATCTCAGAAAAAAACTCTAGTTGATATCATACTTAATGAGAAATATTGAACACTATCCTCCTAAGACTGGGAACAAGCAGTGTACTACGCAGTATGTAAGGCAAGATTAAAAATCATAAAATGTGAGATTAAAACTAACTTTATTCATTGATGACACGAGAAATCATACAAAGTATCTTCACTAACCACAATGGAATGAAACTAGAAATCACAGAGTGAAAGTAGGAAAACTGGAAAATTCAAGATTATGAAGAAAATAAACAAAATATTCTAAAATAACCAATGGGTCAAAGATGGGATTCTAAACAGTCTCAGAGTTAGAACTGATCGATGAACTCATCAAGGCAGCAGGATACAAACTCAACACACAAAAATTAGTTGCATTACTATACAATGAACAATCTAAAAGGAAATTAGGAAAACAATTCCATTTACAATAGCATCAACAAGAGTAAGATACCTAGGGATTAACTTCACCGAGGAGGTGAAAGACTTGTACAGTGGGAAAATACAGAACACTGCTGAAAGAAGTTAAAGAGGACACTAATAAATGGATGACACATACTATGTTCATGATTGGAAGACAATACTGTTCAGTTGTCAATGATACCCAAAACAATCGACAGATTCAATGCACCCCCTATCAAAATACCAATGACATTTTCTGCAGAGATAGAAAAGCCCAACCAAAATTCACATGAGATCTGAAAGTACCCCAAATAGCCAAAATAATTTCAAAAAAGAATATAGCTGAAGATCTTACACTTGCTGATTTCAAATTTTACTACAAAGCAACAGCAATCAAAACAATGTGGTACTGGTATAAAGACAGATATATAAACCAATGGAATAGAATAGAAAGCCCAGGGGCACCTGGGTGGCTCAGTCAGTTGAGCTTCCGACTTCGGTTCAGGTCATGATCTCACAGCTTGTGAGTTCAAGCCCCGCGTGGGGCTCTGTGCTGACAGCTCAGAGCCTGGAGCCTGCTTCAGATTCTGTGTCTCCCTCTCTCTCTGCCCCTAACCCACTTGCATTCTGTCTCTGTCTCTCTCAAAAATAAGTAAACATTTTTTAAAAATTAAATAATAGAAAGCCCAGAAAGAATGGGCAAACATGGTCAAATGGTTTTGACAAAGGCGACAAGACTATTCAATAGGTAAAGAGCCTTTGCAACACATGGTGTTGGGAAAACGGGATATCCACATGCAAAAGCATGAAATGGGACACTTACCTAACACCACACACAAAAGTTTACTCAGAATAGATGAAACGCCTAAATGGAAGAAATAAAAATATAAAACTCTAAAAGGGAAACAGGGCAAAACTTCACAGCATTGGATTTGGCAGTGATTTCTTAAATACAACAACAAAGGTACAGACAACAAAAGAAAAAATAGACAAATGGGACTGATGAAAATTAAAAACTGCTGTACATCAAAAAACACAATAGCAGCACCTGGGTGGCTCAGTCAGTTAGACATCTGACTCTTGATTTTGGATCTGGTCGTAATCTCATGGCTTGTCAGATCAAGCCCTGCATCAGGGTCTATGCTGATAGCTTAGAGCCTGCTTGGCCTTCTGTCTCTCCCTCTCTCTGCCCCTCACCTGCTCATGCATGCTCACTTTCTCTGTCTCTCAAAATAAATAAATAAACTTAAAAAAAAAGATACTATCAACAGAGTCAAAGGCAACCCACAAAATGGAAGAAAATATTAGCCAACAATATATCTGATGAGAGATTAATATCCATAATATAAAGAGAACTCCTACAACTCAAAAACCAAAAAATAAAAAACTGGACTGAAAATGGGCAAAGAACTTGAACAGACATTTGTCCAAAGAAGATATACAATAACTACTGTGCACATGAAAAAAAAAAAAGTTCAACACCATTAACCATTAGGGAAATGGAACTCAAAACTACAAGATACCACTTCACACCCGTAAGGATGACAACTATCAAAAAAAAAAAAAAAAATAGCAGGTGTTAGCAAGGATGTTGAGAAATGTTGAGAAATTGGAACCCTTGTGCACTGTTGGTGGGAATGTAAAATGAATTGTATATCCACTGCAAAAAACAGGATGGCAGTTTCTAAAAAGAAATAAATATAGAAATAACATATAATCCAGCAACTTCACTTCTGGGTATGTATATTTAACCAAAAGAATTGATAGCAGTATGTGGACACTTATGTTATAGCGGCATAATTCATAATAGCTAAAATGTGGAAGTAATCCACATGTCCATCAATGGACGAATGGATAAGCACAATGTGGCATATCCATATGGTGGGATATTATTCGGTCTTAAAAAGGAAGGAAATTCTTGCATACACTACAATATGGATGAATTATGAAGACATGATGCTAAATAAAATCAACCAGTCACAAAAAGACAAATACTTTATGCTTCCACTTAAATCAGGTACTTATATTAGTCAAAATTATATAGAGACAGAAAGTAGAATAGCTGTTTCCAGTCCAGGGCCTGGGAGGATAGAGAAATAGAATGTTACTGTTTAATGGGTAGAAAGTTTTCATTTTATAAGGTAGAAAGGGTTGGAGATGGATAGTCCTGATGATAACACATTATGAATGTACTTAATACCATTAAACTCTATGCCTAAAAATTATTAAGATGGTAAATTTTGTGTTATGCATATTTTACCAAAAATTTAAACACAGAAAAAGATAAAATAGAGAAAAACGCAAATGAGAACACAACATGCCAATATTTGCACGACAGTGAAGCAGTGTTCAAAGAGAAATTTATCACTATAAATGTCTATATTTAAAAGGGAGATAGAACTCAGTTCAGTAATATCACTTTTCATTTTAAGGAAATAGAAAAAGGAGAGCAAACTTAACCTGAGGTAGCAGAAGGAAGGAGATAACAAAGATTAGATCAGAAAATCAAAATAGAGAATAGAAAAACAATAAACTCCATAAAACAAAAAATTTGTTCCTTGCAAAGATTAACAAAATTGACAAACCTTAGCTAGATTGATTAAGAAAAAAGAAAGAGGATTCAAACTACCAAAATCAGAAAAGCAAGTGGGAACATTACTACCAATCTTACAAAAACAAAAAAGATTATACAAGAATATTATGAACAGTTTTACACCAACAAACTAGATAACCTAGATGAAATTGACAGATTCCTAAAACATACAATTTACTGAAACCTACTCAAGAAGACATAGAAAATAAATCCTAAACATGTAAAGAGGTTGAATTAGTAATCAAGAACCCCCCACCCCCACGCTTCTAGTGGGAGATTGACTGGATGGGTGATGGGTATTAAGGAGGGTACTTGTGATGAGCATTGGGTGTTGTATGTAAGTGATGAATCACTAAATTCTACTCCTGAAACCAATATTGCTCTGTATTTTAAGTAACTAAAATTTACATTTAAAAAAAAGCCTTCCCTTCTAGAGAGCTCAGGACCAGAGCTCTTTGCTAGTGAGTTTCCAACAAAAAATTTTTAAAAAAATTATCCTAATGCCTCTCAAATTCTTCCAAAGAGCAGAATAGGAGGGAACATTTCCTAGCTCTTTCTATGAAGTCAGCATCCTTCTGATATCATAGCCAAATAAAGGCATCACAAGAAAAAAAAAAAAAAAAAGGAAAAAAGTCCTTTATGAACATAGATGCATAATTCCCCAACAAAATACTAGCACACTGAAGCCAGTACCAACCACATTAAAAGGATGACATATTATGATCAAGTGGAATTTATCCCAGGAATGCAATGGTGGTTCAACAATATGAAAAACAACTAATGTAAAACACCATATTAATGGAATGAGTGGAAAATCCACATGATTATTTCAATGTTGCTTTAAAAAGCATTTGTAAAAATATCAGAATCTTTTCATGATAAAAAATACTCAATAATATAGGAATAGAGGGTTTAAAGTAGCACCATACTAAATGGTGAAAGGCTGAAAGATCCCTCCTAAGAGCAAGAACAAGACAGGATGACTGCTTTCACCGCTTCCCTTCAATATTATCCTAGAGTTTTCAGGCATAGCAATTAGTCAATAAAAAGAAATAAAAGTCCTCAAAATTGGAAAGGAAAAAGCAAAACTATATTCATAAATGGCATGATTTTATGTGTAAAAAATCCTTTAAAAATTTACCAATAAAACTGTTAAAACATACATGACTTTGGCAAAGTTTTGGGATACAAAATGCAGCTGTATTTCTATACACTAGCAATGAAAAATCCAAAAATAATTTTAGGCCAATTGAATTTACAATAACATTAGAAAAAACATGATACTTAGGAATAAATTTAACCAAGGAGGTAAAACATTCATACACTAAAAACTAAAAAACATAGTAGTAAGAAATTAAAGAAAACACAAATGAATGGAAACATATCCTATGTTCATGGATTGGAAGACGTAATATTGTTACAATGGCAATACTCCCTGAAGCGATCTACAGGTTCAATTTAGTCCCTCCCAAAACCCCAATGGCCACTCTTGCAGAAATGGAAAACCTGGCCTAAAATTTCTATGGAATTTCAAAGAACCTCCAATTGCCAAAGTAATCTTAAAAAGAACAAAGTTGGAAGACTCATACTCCCTGATTTCAAAACTTTCTACATAGCTAAATCAAAACACTGTGGTACTGGGATAAAAGTAGATAGAGATGAATGGAACAGAATACAGAGTCCAGAAATAAGCCCATATATCTATGGTCAAATGATTTTTGACAAGGG
Source organism: Panthera pardus (assembly GCF_024362965.1). Classification (NCBI taxonomy): domain Eukaryota; kingdom Metazoa; phylum Chordata; class Mammalia; order Carnivora; family Felidae; genus Panthera; species Panthera pardus. Next base: position 23,048 of record NW_026526732.1, read on the forward strand.
TTCTAAAACAATTCAATGGGGAAAAACCAGTGTCCAGCGTTGGACAGCTGAATATCTGCATGCAAACAAGTGATGTAGAACCCTTATCTTACATCATATACAAAAATTAACCCAAAAGAGATCAAAGAATTAAATTTAAGAGGTATAAAACTCTTAGAAGAAACATAAGGCTAATCTTCATGTCCTTGAGTTTGGCAATGATACATTTTTTAAATGTTTTTATTTATTTTTGAGAAAGAAAGAGCATGAGCAGGGGAGAGGCAGAGAGAGAGGGAGACACAGAATCTGAAGCAGGCTCCAGGCTCTGAGCTGTCAGCGCAGAGCCCAGCGGGGCTTGAACCCACAGACCGCGAGATCATGACCTGAGCTGAAGTCGGATGCTTAACTGACTCAGCCGCCCAGGCGCCCCTAGTTTGGCAGTGATATCTTAAATATGACACCAAAAGCATAAAGCAACAAAAGAAAAAAATAAGTAAGTTCGAACTCACAAAATCAAAAGTTTGGGTACATCGGGACACCTAGGTGGCTCAGTTAGTTAAGCATCTGACTTCAGCTCAGGTCATGATCTCACAGTTTGTGAGTTTAAGCCCCTGTCAGGCTCTGTACTGACAGCTCAGAGCCTGGAGTCTGCTTTGGATTCTGTGTCTCCCTCTCTCTGCCCTCCCCTGCTCGTACTCTGTCTCTGTCTCTGCCTCTGTCTCTCTCTCAAAAAATAATAATAATAATAATAAACATTTAAAAAAATTTTTTTAATTTTTGGTACATCAAAGGACACTATCAAGCAAGTGAAGAGACTTCACAAAGATTGGGAGAAAGTATTACCAGACACAAAAAGCCCATATTGTATGATTCTATTTATATGAAATATAAATTTGCATAAATATAAATATCTGGAATAGGTAAACCCACAGTGATGATGAGCAGATAGGTGGTTGCCAGAGGCTGGGGAGGGAATGAGGAATAACTGCCTAAATAGCATGAGGTTTTCGTTTGGAATAATGAAAATGTTCTGAAACTAGGTGGTGGTAATGGTCACCTAACACTGTGAATGTACATAATGCAACTGAACTGTAGCCTTTAAAATGGTCAGAAAGATAAATTGTATGTTATAGGTATTTTATCACAGTAAAAAACATGAAGAAAAAAATAATAGAATTTAGCTCAAAGTTGAAACAGATTATCATGTTTAAGAGTGCTTCAACACTTCTAATGGAAATCACAGAGAACAGATTTATATATTTAATTAAAGTGATAAAAAATAATTCCCTTCCTAAAAACTAAACACCAATTAAAATGTTATGAGTAAAGATATATTGAAGATATTTTCATACACACATGCACATACATGCAAACACACACTCATGCACACATACACACACACACACACACACACCCCAAAACTACCCCAGTCACTACAAAAGGAAATTCTAAAGAATGTTTTTCAGGCAGAAGAAAGGTTATCCCTGAAGGACCTTGTCCTCAGTCGGGTTCTTAAGAAGCAGCCCCTACAGTGCAGCTGCCAAAACCTTTCCGCCAGTAAACTCTAGAACCAGAAAATATCGTGGTGAACTCTATCAAATGGTCAAGGTACAAGTAATCCCACACTTACATTTTGGCAAATAGTTAAAAATTGCAAGCATTCCACAATTCATTTCTTACACTAGCATAACTTTAAAATAAAACCAAGAAATGAAAATATATAACAAAAGACATATCAATATTATTCATAAAGATGTAATCCTGAACAAAATCAGTTAATCCAACAGTATACAAAAATAATAGTTTCCATGAATGAGTTAGGTTTGCCTCAAGAAAACAGATTTACCTTAATATTAAAAAGAAAGTAGTCAATAAAATTAACTATATGCACAAGTTAAAGTGATCATCTCAATATTTGTATCAAAATTCCTTGATAAAATTCAGAATACATTCAAAATTAAAACAAATGATAGAAAATTATGAATAAAGTGCTACATACTTAACCTAGGAAAGTAATTATACCTGGGCCCATAATCATCCTGCAAAATAATTAAATACTGTGAACTCTGTGTAAAGGGGAAAATACTCAGAATTACTCTTTTCATCATTTTTATACCAGAGGAGCTGATCTAAAAACTAAGGCAAGAAAATGACTAGTACATGTTTTGGAAAGGAAAAAAAGAAAACCCAAAATTGTCTTGTTAGATATTATTTTCTGTGTATAAATTCCAAATAATCTACAGCTTAAAATTTTTAAATAAGAGAGTTTTACAAGGTAAATGGATAGAATTATAAATATACAATAATAATTTTCATGTATATATCAGAAACAAATTCTATTTCTTTTTTTTAAGTTTTTATTTATTTATTTTGAGAGAGAGAGAGAAAGCACAAGCAGGGGAGGGGCAGAGAAAGAGGAGAGAGAGAATCCCAAGAAGGCTCTGCACTGTCAGCACAGAGCTCAGTGCAGGGTTCCATCTCACCAACCATGAGATCATGACCTGAGAAGAAATCTAGAGTTGGACACTTAACCAACTGAGTCACCCAGGCACCCCAACAAAGTTTATTTCTATAAAATAAATTTTAAAGTTGAGATATTATCTAAACAGTATAAAAATATCAGGGCACCAGCATGGCTCTGTCATTTAAGCGACCAACTCTTGATTTTGGCTCAGGTCATGATCTCATGTTTGTGAGGTCAAGTCATATATCAAGCCCCACGTGGGGCTCTGTGCTGAGCATGGAGCCTGCTTGGGATTCTCTTTCTGCTCCCCTCTCTGTCCTTCCCCTGCTTTCATGCTCTCTCTCTCTTTCAAAATAAATAAACTTTACAAAAATAAACAGTAGAAAAATATCAAGTAACTAAATAAAAACAAGACATGTGAAAGCATTAAGAGAAAATCATCTAAATTTTCATGTTCAAAGACTCAGAGATGTAATATGTTAATGCTGTCAACATTTCCAGAATGATATATAAATATTATAGAATCCAAATCTAATTCTTAAAATGATTTGCCCACCTGTAAAATGTCTATGACATGCACAATGTCAAGAATAGTCAAAGCAATTCTAAATGAAGAAAAATGTGTAAATAATTGTTCCAGGAAGTATCAAGGAAAATCATTATAAAGCTACATCATTAAGATATAATGGTTTTGGTGCCAGGAGCCACCTATGAAACAATTAGAGTTCTCAGCAGTCAACCAACATGTTTTTCTAGTCCTGATACATGATGAAGAAAAAAAGAGAAGTAGACAATGAAGAGTATTTTACAAAAATGGTGTTAGGTCTTTTCTAAGTATGACCTTAGATATTTCTGATATAATGTCATACAAAATATCGGTTTCATAGGCATTGAATACTTAACTGTAAAAGCAAATCTATTGAATATTTTAGAATTCATATAGAGAATATCTTTAAGAGGTTAGAGTAGATACATTTTTCTTTAATTTTTATAAATCACAAATGTAAATAAAGATATTAAAATACTGGACTACATTAAAATTAAGAATATAAAATGAACGTACTGACCAGCCCTAGGGAGGAGGAGATATTGCCACAAACATAACTATAAATTCAAGTATGCAGAATGCATTTGGGTATGCACAGTGTATTCAAGCTAGAAGGGAGGATACTTGAGTATAAAAGAAACAAAGGAAAGGGGAAAGAAATACAAAAGGACAACAAATATACCTCTGGAAATAGGATATAGTAGTGAAGATCTTGGAAACAGCAGAAATACTGTAATTATTACCAGAAAGGGAAAGAGTGATAGGAGTTTCAGAAGTAAATAAATGGAAGAAAGAGAAAAATTACTTAAAATACTAATTTGTAGGGGGAAATTATTAGGTGAATAGTTAAAAGAAATAAAAGACTATAAAGTATTAAAAACAATGCCTTAAAAGCAAGCACGTAAAAGCTGAAGAGGAAGTACAACCAATAAAAGAATGCAAGGAATGGAAATAGAATGGGTAGTCGGTTAGACAAGCGCTTAAAGTGTGAAGGACCAGGAAGGAATGATAAGGAGGAAAGGCAAAGAATAGGTTCTGTAATCAATACGTGGTGTATTTCAATCTATCATCAAGTATATGTGAGAAGACAAAAAACTAATAAAGTCATCTTAATTAAATACAAAGAGATTTTTTAATGCAATTAAAGAAGGAATATGGATATGAGCAGGAAAGCCAAAGGAGAAATTGAGGAAAAGAATTTAGTAAATGGGAGATTAATAGAACAGAAAAAGATCAACATAACACATTTTTAAAGTTGGCATAGTAAAACCAAAATATAATTGTACCATAAAAAATTAATGCAAAGAAGAAATCTGAAATATAGGGGCAATTTTAAGAGATAGAAGATTAAGTTTAGATTTGGAAAGAAGAGAATATTTGAGGAGCAGAATTGTGGAAATGACTTAATATCTCATTTGCAGCACTGAGACCCAGTCGCAGCAGCATCCTTACCAAAGCCAGTCTCTGTGGCCCCAGAGCAGGAGGATAACTCTCATAGGCTGTGCTGAAAGGCAATGGCAGGATGTCAAGGTTATGTGTGACTTCATCTCCCACTGGGCATGAACTACTTTGTTATCCAAAATGGAAATGGCCTTGTGTACAATGACTCACCTGCCAAGTACACAAGAGACTAAACTGCCCTCCCTGATGCTGTGTGTCTCCTGTTAGGGTCATTAAGATCACTTGTGTTACAAGTGCACAATTACCTTCTGACATAACAGATTGCTCCTGAGTTGAACTAAGTGGTAAATTATTCCTTGGGGCTTCAGAACAATAATGGGACAGTAATCAGAAGTTTAGTTCTCTCAGCAAAAATTATTGCTGATATTTAGTGTTACACTGGCCACAGTGCAGCATCCCTGAAGCTGGGGTGGTGATTACTCAGAGTTGAATTTCAAGTTTCTAAAGTTGCCATATAAAACTAGCAAATTGCTTTGTCTTGTTCAATGACCAAGTCCTAGTTTTTATTTGAATTCTCAAAACATACTCAGTGACATACCTTACACAACTTTGAATACAGGGAATATCTATGTTTTTTAATTTAAATGTTTTATTTTGAAATAATGATAGATTCAAGGAAGTCCTCAAGGTAATATAGAAAAGTGGCATTAACCCTTCACCAATTTTCCCCAGTGGTTACATCTTTCATAATTATAGTGCAATATAGAGAAATTTGATATTGATGCAGTGTGTATATATGTGTACGCAGTGTGTATAGCTATTTTATCACACATGTAGATTCATGTGACCACTACCTCCATCAAGATAAAAAACTATTCCATTCACACAAACATTGCCTCATGCTACTTCTTTATACTCACATATTCCCCCCACCACAAATCTGTTTTCCATCACTCTAATTTTGTTATTTCAAAAATGTTATGGGGCGCCTGGGTGGCTCAGTCGGTTAAGCGGCCGACTTCGACTCAGGTCATGATCTCACAGTCCGTGAGTTCAAGCCCCGCGTCGGGCTCTGTGCTGACAGCTCAGAGCCTGGAGCCTGTTTCAGATTCTGTGTCTCCCTCTCTCTCTGACCCTCCCTTGTTCATGCTCTGTCTCTCTCTGTCTCAAAAATAAATAAACATTAAAAAAAATTTTTTTTAATGTTATATAAATATAATAATGTAATTATACAGCATATAGTCTTCTAGGATTTGGCCTTTATCCCGGAGCATTAGTCTCTGGATCCACCCAAGGTGTGCATGTATCAATAGCTAAACCCTTTTTATCGTTGAGTAAGATTCCTGCTATCCATGTCCCAAAGTTTGTTTACCTTTTGCCTACTAAGGGGCATTATAGTTGTTTTGCAGTTTGGCTATCACAAACAAAGAGCAGTTTTGTGTTACTACGAACAACTGTGTACAAGCTTTTGCATAAGTACAAGTTTTCGTTTCTCTGCAATAAACACCCAGGAGTACAACTGGTGGACTGTATCAGTGTATATTCACTTTTTAAAAAGGGACTGCAAAACCCTTTTCAGAGTGTTTGTACCATTTCACATTCCTGCCAGCAGTGTAGGAGCAATTCTGTTGCTCTGCGTCCTCTCCAATAGTTAGTATTGTAATGACCTTTTTTAAAACTTGTGATAAATTACACATAACATAACATCTACCATCTTATCTACTGATAAACATATAGTTCAGAGGTGTTAAGTATATTCGTGTTGTTGTGCAATAGATCTCCAGAACCTTTCCATCTTTTTAATCTGAAATTCTATACCCATTAAACAACACCCCCCTCCTTTTCCCCTTTCCCCCAACTTCTGGTACCCACCATTCTACCTAAGACTTCCAGACAAACAGAGCATAATAACATGGGAACAGGAAGAAAAATTTTGCTAGTGGGTATCTAGGGGTAGTGGTGAGTGGTGCCAGTCTCTTCTCTACCCCTAGATTCCTGAATCCATAAATCCTGGTTACAGGAGAGAAAGCATCATATATCGGGTGCTACTTTACAGCATATACAACCTCCCAAAGAATATAGTCCCAGCCATGCCAGATATTGTCACCTAGCTTACTCTGTAAGAGTCTGCAAAAGGACATTCCACCCTTCTATCAAACCAGCTGCTTCAGGATAATGGAGAACGTGGTAAAATGTGTGCATTCCATGAACACAGGCCCATTTCTATAAATCATTTGCTGTGATGTGAGTTCCTTGATCAGATACAATGCTGTTTGCAATGTCATTATGGTGGATAAGGCATTATGTAAGTCCACAGGCAGTAGTTTTTATAGTAGCATGCAAGCATACAGACATATATGTACCCAAATGTCTATTCCAGTAAGAACAAAGTGCTGTCCCTTCCATGATGGAAGAAGTCCAATGTAACCAGCCTTGATGAATGGAAGTTCATGTTTCCGAGCTTATACATAACCACCATCTCTGCTTCCATGCATTTTGTTCATGAGCCCATTTGACAATGACGGGAATGGCAGGTAAAAAATGCTGACTGGTATCCACAGAACTAGTCATTCTATCCACTTGATTATTGAAAATCCCCCTTTAGTGAGATCACCTTTTAGTGAGAATTCACATCGGACAAAAATAACTTCATATTTATTGAATACTCGGAGGTCTATCCACATTTCTCTTCCCCACACCTCCTTATCACCAATTTTCTAATAATGTTCAAGTGCCTAACCATCCAGCAAACTCATTAGCCACAGCCAAAAAAAAAAAAAAAAAAAAGGTGTACACTCATGCCTCTGACCACTTCTTCCAAGCAAAATGAACAATTAGCTGCACCTAATTCTGCCCACTCAGAGGATTTCCTTTCAGCATTGTCCTTCATGAACATCTCAAAAAGGGGCTGTAGTGCTCCAATTGTCCACTTTTGAATGGTGCGTGCATAACATTCCTAGTCAACTACTAATACAGATCTCCCTTACAGGCCATAGATGCAGGCTGGGAGAGAGAATGTAATGTAGCAGGAGTGAGGCCCATGGGCATTTGGGTTACGTCCTCATGTAATTTCCCTGTGCCCTCATGACATGCACAAGCCTAATCTTGGATGGACCACCTCCATTTGACAATGGAATATTGTGGTGCATGCCCAACTTGATGGCTTCATTGGTGAAACAATACCTTTTTTTTTCTTAATATGTATTTATTTTTGAGAGTGAAAGGATAAGCAGAGGAGGGGCAGAGAAGGGGGGACAGAGGATCCCAAGGGGACTTTGTAATGACAGCAGTGAGCCTGATGCAGGGCTTGAACTCACAAACTGCAAGATCATAACCTGAGCAGAAGTCAGAAGCTTAACCAACTGAGCCAACCATCTGCCCCAGGCAATACCTAGTTTAATATTGGAAACTCAGGTTTCATAGAAACTTGGTGGCCCATGAAAGCATTCTGTCTCTACTAAGTTCCAGTAGCAAGCCAAAAGCTGTTTCCCAAAGACAGATAGTAGGACTTTCAGAAGATAATAGGGCTTTCCTCCCAAATAGTAGGTGTTCACACTGTGATTCACATCCAAGGGGTTTTCAAAGCCCCCCAAACAGCATCTCTACATACCACTTCCACTTTAAGAACTATTGGGTCTGTTGGATCATATAACCCAAGTAGCAGAGCAGCTTGCATGGCAGCCTGGACCTACTGCAGAGCCTTCTCTCATTCCAGATCCTGCTCAAAACTAGAAGTTTTTGGAGGTCACTCAGTAAGTGAGCTGGAGTACCACACCCAAATGGTAAATATGTTGCCTCCAAAATCCAAAGAGGGCCACTAGGCATTGTGCCCTTTTTTGGCCTTTAGAAGGAATATCCTGACATGCCTGATGCCAGTGACCTCTAAAAATTTCACTAAGGAGAAAGGCCTTTGAATTTTTGTCATACTTATTTCTCACCCTCTGACATGCAAATGTGTTACTAATAACTCTAAAGTAATTGCTACTTCTTGCTCATTAGGTAAATCAGCATAATGCCATCAATACCCATGTGGCATCCTGCGGAAGGGAAAGGCAGTCAAGATCCCTCTGGACTAACTTATGATGTATGGTTGGAGAGTGGATATATCCCTGAGGTAGGAGAGTGAATGTGTACTTCTGGTCTTGCCAGATGAAAGAAAATTGCTCTGTTTGTGTTTAATAATAGATATCAAGAGAAAAAAAAGCATTTTCCAAATCAATAGCTGCATACCCAAGTACAGCGGGTGTGTTAATTTACTCAAGCAATAAAACCACATCTGGAACAACACTTACAGTTTGAGATACCATCTGGTTAAGCTTACTAGAATTTAATATCATTTTCCAATATCCATCTGTTTTCTGGACAGGTCAGATATGTGAATTGAATGGGTAATGTGAGAGATACATCACTCAGCCCTGTATCTTTCAAGTCCTTTCAAGTCCTTCATGGGGGCACGAACCTCTCCCAGGAACGTAGAATTCCTGCTGATTTACTATTTTCTTACACATAACTAGTTCTAGTGAATTCCACTTGTTCCTTCCTACAAGTATAGCACTATTCCACCAGCCAGAAAAACCACACAGGAATTCTGCCAGTTGCTGAATGTGTCTATTCAATAAATGCAATTCAATTAAATAGGATTGGTCTAGGAACTTACTGAATGTACTGTGAGAGGGACCTGGCCCAAAACTTCATTGATCACCTGGCCTCCATAAGACTCTACACAGACTGGAGGACCACAGTGACATTTTAGGTGTTCTGGAATTAGTGACAGTTCAGAGACAGTGTCCAATAATCTCCAGATAGGAAATTTTGTGAAACAAAGAACAGATGGAACAAATTTTTTAAATGCAAGCAAGATGGGAGATCTTAACCCAAGAATATCAAGGATTACGTTAACTATGAAAAGTCTTAGAATGATGTTAGAAAAGATGGAAGAGTGGGAGGCTTCAGGAAAACATCTCCTACCCTAGACAAAAATTTTACTTGAAGAATATGTCTGACGTAAATATTTTGAAACTCTGGAGTCTTTTCAAAGCCTTGCAGCTTCCAGGGGAAAGATTAGATATATTGTAGTTTCTTTCCACTCTTAGCATGGTGGTAGCTATTCAATCCCCATCTTCAGCCATGCGGCAGGCAACCATGCCCATATCCCTGAAGTGTCTTGAATGTGGCTTGTGGGGGCTAAGGTAGGTAATATGGATCTTTTCCTACAGATATCAAGGATCCGTGTTATGATTTCTGATTGTTGCTTCTGCTCTTGGAGGTACAGGCAGAGGTAGGCTATCATGGTTGAGACCCTACTAGCTGAAGAAACTTCCAGGGAAATCAAGAGACAGAGTTTCATTCCAACCTCTTTATTTTTCTCTTTTCCCTCCTTGGGAACTGGACACTGAAGGATTAGGACATTCAGAATGAATTGCATATATGATGGAATTTAGAAAGCCACCACACATTCCCAGTGAAAGACACTGGATCAGAAAAGACCTAAAGGGACTCTAACTTTTTGCCTCAGGTTGAGTTGTAGTACAGAGAAGCCATACAACAATAAAAATTTTAAATGTGAAAAATCCAGGGAAGGGGAGAATCTGGTTTCTGCAATAACCACACTATAAGATTTAAAAGTCATTTAAAACAAAAAAAATCACAAGACAAAAAGAAATAAGGTAGTATGGCTCATTCAAAGAAAAAAATAAATAGAAAGTGTCTCTCAGGAAGACCAGATGGCAGGCTTACTAAAAAAGTACCTTAAGGGGCACCTGGGTGGCTCAGTTGGTTAAGCGTCTGACTTTGGCTTAGGTCATGATCTCGTGGTTCATGAGTTTGGTCCCTGCATCAGGCTCTGTGCTGACAGCTTTCAGTCTGGAACCTGCTTTTATTCTGTGCCCCTCTCTCTGCCCCTCCCCCACTCATGCTGTCTCTCTCTGTCTCTCAAAAATAAATAAGCATTAAAAAATTTTTTAAATACCTTGAATCAGCTATTTTAAGAACATATTTGATTAGTCTGGAGAAAGAATAAGTGAATGTGAAGAAAGAATAATTGAAATCATTGAGACTGAGTGCCTTTCCTTTCCAGAAAGGAAAAAGAGTGAAGAAAAGATAATATATTCTAAGGTTCCTATGGGACACCAAGCATATCAATACACACATTTGTAGGAGTTCCAGAAGGAGAACAGAAAAAAGGGAAGAAAGATTGTTTGAAGAAATAATAACCCAAAACTTCCCAAATTTGATGCAAGATGTGAATCTACAAATCCAGCACATTCAATAAACTCAAAGTAGAATAAACTCAAGATACACATTGGAACACATTATAATCAAACAGTTGAAAGAAAAATACTAAGAATCAGAAAGTGGGAAGAAAAAAATGACTCACATACAAGGGATCCTCAATAAGATTATTAACAATATCTCTCATGAAAACCTGTGATGCCAAAAAGAAAACCAAAGCAGGAGGCATCACAATCCCAGACTTCAAGCTATACTACAAAGCTGTAATCATCAAGACAGTATGGTACTGGCAAAAGAACAGACACTCAGATCAATGGAATAGAATAGAGAACCCAGAAATGGACCCACAAACGTATGGGCAACTAATCTTTGACAAAGCAGGAAAGAATATCCAATGGAATAAAGACAGTCTCTTCAGCAAATGGTGCTGGGAAAACTGGACAGCGACATGCAGAAGAATGAACCTGGACCACCTTCTTACACCATACACAAAAATAAACTCAAAGTGGATGAAAGACCTCAATGTAAGACAGGAAACCATCAAAATCCTCGAGGAGAAAGCAGGCAAAAACCTCTTTGATCTTGCCCACAGCAATTTCTTACTCAACACATCTCCAGAGGCAAGGGAAACAAAAGCAGAAATGAACTACTGGGACCACATCAAAAAAACAAAACAAAACAAAACAAAACAAAACAAAAAAAACTTCTGCACAGTGAAGGAAACCATCAGCAAAACTAAAAGGCAACCAATGGAATGGGAGAAGATATTTGTAAATGACAGATCAGATAAAGGGTTAGTATCCAAAATCTACAAAGAACTTATCAAACTCAACACCCAAAAAACAAATAACCCAGTGAAGAAATGGGTAAAAGACATGAATAGGCACTTCTCCAAAGAAGACATCCATGGCCAACCGACACATGAAAAAATGCTCCACATCACTCATCATCAGGGAAATACAAATCAAAACCACAATGAGATACCACCTCACACCTGTCAGAATGGCTAACATTAACAACACAAGCAACAACAGATGTTGGTGAAGATGCAGAGAAAGAGGATCTCTTTTGCATTGTTGGTGGGAATGCAAGCTGGTGCAGCCACTCTGGAAAACAGTATGGAGGTTTCTCAAAAAACTAAAAATAGAACTACCCTACGACCCAGCAATTGCACTACTAGGCATTTATCCATGGGATACAGGTGTGCTGTTTCAAAGAGACACATGCATCCCCATGTTTATAGCAGCACTATCAACAATAGTCAATGTATGGAAAGAGCCCAAATGTCCATCGATGGATGAATGGATAAAGAAAATGTGGTGTATATATATATATATATATATATATATATACACACACACATACATACAATGGAGCATTACTTGGCAATCAAAAAGAATGAAATCTTGCCATTTACAACTACGTGGATGGAACTGGAGGGTATTATGCTAAGTGAAATTAGTCAGTCAGAGAAAGACAAAAATCCCTATGACTTCACTCATATGAGGACTTTAAGAGACAAAATAGATGAACATAAGGGAAGGGAAACAAAAATAATATAAAAACAGGGAGAGGGACAAAACAAAAGAGACTCATAAATATGGAGAACAAACTGAGGGTTGCTGGAGGGGTTGTGGGAGGGGAGAATGGGTTAAATGGGTAAAGGGCATTAAGAAATCTACTGAAATCATTGCTTCACTATATACTAATTTGGGTGTAAATCTTAAAAAATAAAAAATAAAGTTACATAAGAAAAAAAAAACTCTGTGATGCCAGAAAGCAGTGGATTGATATATTCAAACAGATGAAAGGGAAAAAAAACCTCTCCACCAAGAATCCTATATCCAGAAAAACTGTCCTTCGAAAATGAGGGGGAGGTTGAGACATTCCCAGATAAACAAAATCTGAGGGAGTCTGTTCCCAGTAGATCTGCTCTGCAAGAAATGATAAAGGATATCTCTCAGAATGAAATGAAAGGACACAGGAAGAAAAAAAGATGTTCAATAAAGATAAATGCATGAGCAATTAAAAAAGCTAGTATTAGTGTACTTTGGGGTTATAACTCTAATTTTTATTTTCTATATGACTTAAAGAACAAATTCATAAAAAATATTAGTCTATTTTGGGGGGCACATGATGTATAAAGCTGTAAATGTGACATCAGTAACTGAAGGGGGGCAAACTGTATAGGAGCAGGGTTTTTGTATTTTATTAAAGTTAGGCTGGTACAAATTCAAGTTAGATTTTTATGACTTTAGGATGTTAAAATAATCCCCATGCTAAACACAACAGAAATATTTATAGAATATACACAAAATAATATGAAAAGGGAATTAAAACCTTTTACTACAAAATTAACTGAATGCAAAAGAAGATAGTAATGCAGAAAATGAGGTACAGAAAAGCTCTAAGTCATACAGAAAACAAACAGAGAATGTCAGAAATCCCTTCATATCAGTAATTACCTTAAGTGAATGGATAAACTCTCCAGTCAAAAGAGATAATCCACTTTCATCAATAGATAGATCATCAGACATAAAATCAATAAGGAAACATTGGCTTGAAACAACACATTAGTGGAGATAGGACAGGACACTCAATCTCCATATAACAGTATACATATTCTCCTTAAGCACATATGGAACATTCTCCAGAACAGATCATATGTTAGGCCACAAATCTTAATACATTTAAGATGACTGAAATATCAGACATCTTTTCTCACCACAAAAGTATGAAATTAGAAGTTAATTACAAGAAGAAAACCAAACAACATGCTAGTGAACAACTGGAATAGAAGGAGAGATAAAGAGTTTCCCAGACTGGAGTACCCAGAAGGTTCAGTCGGTTAAGTGTCAGACTTCAGCTTAGGTCATGATCTTGCGGTTTGTGGGTTCAAGCCCTACATTGGGCTCTGTGCTGACAGCTCAGAGACTGGAGCCTACTTTGGATTGTGTCTCTTCTCTCTGCCCCTCCGCCACTATCTCTCTCTCTCTCTCTCTCTCTCTCTCTCTCTCTCTCTCTTTCTCTCTTTCTCTCTCTCTCTTTCAAAAATAAACATTAAAATTTTTTTTTAAATATTCTAATCAAAAGACATGGGGTGTCAGAGTGGATAAAAAACCAAGACCATCTATATGCTGCCTACAAAAGAGACTCATTTTAGATTTAAAGTGATGGGATGGAAAACCATTTATGATGCTAACAGACATCAAAAGAAAGATGGGAGGGGGGAGTTAAATGACAGAGGAGTAGGGAGACCCTAAGTTTGTCTCATCCCTCGAACACAGCTAGATAGTTATCAAATCAGTCTGAACACCCAAGAAATTAATTGGAGGCCTGAGACAGCAAAAACTGCAGGTCTAGGATCTAGTTTTGTTTTTGTTTGGGGGGTTTTGGGGTTTTGGTGGGGGGTTGTTTTGTTGTTGTTGTTTTTCTTTTTTCATTCCTTTTCTAGACAAAATGATGAGATGGAGAAATTCACCCTAAAAGAAAGAACAGGAAATAGAAATCATGGCCAGGGATTTAATCAATACAGATATAAGTAAGATGTTTGAACTAGAATTTAAAACAACAATTATAAGGATACTAGCTGGGCTTGAAAAAAGCATAGAAGACAGAAGAGAATCCCTTTCTGCATAGATAAAAAATAAATCTAGTCAGGCTGAAATTAAAAATGCTATAACCAAGAAACAAACCCAAATGGATGCCATGACAAGGAGAATGCATGAGGCAGAGGAGTGAATTCGTGATAAAAAAGATAAAAATATGGAAAATAATGAAGCTGAAAGGAAGAGAGAAACAAAGGTCATGGATCACAAAAGCAGACTTAGGGAACTCAGTGACTTATTAAAATGTAATAACATTCATATCATAGGAGTCCCAGAAGATGAAAATGGAGAAAAGGGAGCATAAGGATTATTTGAACAAATTATAGCTGAAAACTTCCCTAAACTGGGGAAGTACACAAAAATCTGAGAAGCACAGAAAACTCCCATTAATTCAAGAAAGGTATCAACCATATCATAGTCAAATTCACAGGCAAGTAAATACACAGGCAAGGAAAGAATCATGAAAGCAGCAAGTGAAAATAGGTCTGTAACTTACAAGGGAAGACAGATCAGGTTTGCAGCAGATCTGTACACAGAAACTTGGCAGGCCAGAAAAGTGTAGCAGGATATATGCAAAGTGCTGAGTGGGAAAAATATGCATCCAAGAATTCTTTATCCAGCAAGGCTGAAATTCAGAATAGAAGGAGAGATAAAGAGTTTCCCAAACAAAAACTAAAGGAATTTGTGACCACTAAACCAGCCCTGTAAGAAATTTTAAGGGGGACTCTTTGACTGAAGAAAAAAAAAAGACCAAAAGCAGCAAAGACTAGAAAGAACCAGAGAATTACCACAAATACCAACTCTATAGGTAACACGTGGCACTAAGTTCATATCATTCAATAATCATACTGAATGTAAATGGACTAAATGCTCCAAGATATCGGAATGGATGGAAAAACAAGATCCATATATATATTATGCCTACAAGAGACTTTATTTTATTTTTGAATGTTTTTTTTTGAGAGAGAGAGACAGACAGAGCATTAGTGGGGGAGGGGCAGAGAGAGAAGGAGACCCAGAATCCGAAGCAGGCTCCAGACTCTGACATATCACCACAGAGCTCAATGCAGGGCTCAAACCCATGAACCATGATCATGACCTGAGCCAAATTTGGACGCTTAACTGACTGAGCCACCCAGGCGCCCCAAGAGACTCATTTTAGACCTAAAGCCTCCTGCAGATTGAAATTGAGGGGATGGAGAACCATCCCTCATGCTAATGGATGTCAAAAGAAAGCCATAGTGCCATACTTATATTAGACAAACTAGATTTTAAAACAAAGACTGTAACCAGAGGTGAAGAAGGGCACTATATCATAATTAAGGGGTCTATCCATCAAGAATATCAACAATTGTAAATATTTATGCCAACTTGAAGACCCCCAAATATATAAATCAATTAATAACAAACATAAAGTAACTCATTGATAATAGTAAAATAATAGTAGAGGACTTTAGCACCCCACTTACAGCAAAAGACAGATCATCTAAGCAGAAAATCAACAAGGAAACAATGGCTTTGAATGACACACTGGACCAGATGGATTTAACAGATATCAGAACATTTCATCCTAAGGCAGCAGAATACACATTATTCTCCAGTGCACATGGAACATTCTCTAGAATAGATCACATACTGGGTCACAAACCAGCCCTCAACAAATACAGAAAGATGGAGATAATACCATGCACATTTTCAGATCACAATGCTGTGAAGCTTGAAGTCAACCATAAGAAAAAAATTGGAAAGTCCTCAAATACATGGAGGTTAAAGAACCATATACTAAAGAATGAATGGGTTAACCAGGAAATTAAAGAAGAAATTTAAAAATACATGGAAGCAAATGAAAATGAAAATGAAAATATGACAGTTCAAAACCTTTGGGATGCAATAAAGGCAGTCCTGAGAGGGAAGTTGCAATTTAGGCCTAGATCAAGAAGCACGAAAAGCACCAAATACACAACCTAACCTTACACTTAAAGCAGCTATAAAAAAGAACATCAAATAAAGCCCAAAGCCTGCAGAAGAAGGGAAATAATAAAGGGTAAAGCAGAAATAAATGATCTAGAAACAAACAAACAAACAAAAACCCACAGTAAACAGATCAATGAAACTAAGAGCTGGTTCTTTGAAAGAATTAACAAAATTAACAAAACCCCAGCCAGACTTATCAAAAAGAAAAGACAAAGGACCCAAATAGATTAAATCATGAATGAAAGAAGAGACATCACAACCAATACCACAGAAACACAAACAATTATAAAAGAATACTGTGAAAAATTATAACTGGACAATATGGAAGAAATGGACAAATTCCTAGACACACACTACCAAAACGCAAGTGGAAGGAAATAGAAAATTTGAACAGACCCATAACCAGCAAAGAAATTGAATCAGTTATCAAAAATCTCCCAACAAATAAGAGTCTGGGGCCAGATGCCTTCCTAGGAGAATTCTACCAGGCATTTAAAGCAGAGTTGAGAAGACAGGAATCCAACATGGCAGAGAAGTAGGGGGACCTGAAGTTCCCTCCTCCCTCAAACATAGTGGTGTTGAGGCCAGAGGACTTGGAATTCCGAGAGTCCAGGCTGCAGAGTGACAGAGACGTCTCCAGGGACCCACGGGGACAACTTGGAGGGCTACAGGTGCATGATTTCGAACTGGAAGAGATAAAATGGGCGGCATAGGCATGGAGGAGAGGGATTCCCTTCTGCAGAGAAACAAAAGGAAGAGAAAGACAGGCTGTGGAAGTGTAGGATTGTATTTGGACAAGAGAAAAACCACAGACCAAAGATCAGAAAAAAAATGGAGAAAGATCCAATTTCTAACTGTGGAGCTTCCTCCAGACTGGGGCCAGCTGCCCCTGTGCACACACCTGGGGTGCCAGCCCTGGGCTAGGCAGCTAGCTCAGATGTGCAGTCCGCAATGGGAGAAAGCAATCCCCTCCCTGAGTGCTGTGGGAAAAACGTATACAGCTGTTCCAAGGACAAAGGACCTTGACTGCGCCTGACAGCCAGAGACCCTTTATCAGCAGGACAGAGTGGCACCTCCCTGGCACTGGGGTATGCAGAGTGGGATCCTTTAAGACATCGGGGTTTGAGTCCCAGACAAATGCCACGGAGGCACAGGAGACAGTGGAGTGGGAAAAACAAAACAAAACAAAAAACAAACAGCCCACTCACACCCATGCAGCGCTGTGAGGATGACCTGAACAGAATGGTTTGGGACACCCAGTCCGGGGAGGAGAGACTGGGGTGTCGCCATTTTTCTCCCCATCACCAACAAGGTGGGGCTTCAGGGAACAGACAAGGGGCCACAGTGGAGGCAGGACCTGCCTACACCAAGCCACGCCCCTTCTTGCCTGGTAACTGTGTATCTACTGGAGCAAGATTGACACTGACCACCCAGACAGCCCCTCCTCCAAACCAGCACAGCCACTAGTTCCAAGGCCCCCAGTGGTTTTGCATTTTCTGATTTAATTCCTGGACAATTCTTATTATATATATATATATATATATATATATATATATATATATATATTCTTCCTTTTCATCTTCGTATTTCTTCCCTTCTCTAGTCTGGTGATTCTGGTTGTTGGTTTGTTTAAGCACACATATTTAATCTATTATCTTTATACCTGTTCCATATCTCCTTCTTTATTTTCCTCTCTCTGGATCAAGCTGTATAGTTTCTCTGCCTGGTCAATTTTCTTTTCTTTTTTTTTTTTTCCCTGCATCTGTCATTTCTCTCTTTGTATGGGATAAAAGGCCTCTTCCATCACCACCACCACCGTTTTTTTTTCCCCCAGGGTCACTTTAATGAACAAATCAAAGCACATCTGGTGGAGGGTCCAAACCATCACTACAAGTAGGGAGATAAAGCACCCAGAGTCACAACAACAGAGAGCACGTAACACATGCCAAAAACACCTCCTGAAGGGCCAGGCCCTGGATAATGCATGACCCCTCTTTAATATAGTAGTACTCACAGGTGCAGGATTCATAAAAAGCTATTAAAACATAGAAGGGACAGAAAACTAGCCAAAATGATGAAACGGAAGAATTCTCCTCAAAATAAATTCCAGGAAGAAGTGACAGCTAAAGAATTGAGCAAAACAGATGTAAACAATATATCTGATCAATAATTTAGAATAATAGTCATAAGATTAATCATTGGGCTTGGAAAAAGCATAGAGGACAGCAGAGAATCTATTGCTGCAGAGATCAAGGAACTAAAAAATAGCCATGATGGAATTTAAAAATGTTGTAAATGAGGTGCAAAATAAAATAGATGTGGTGACAGTGAGGATGGAAGAGGCAGAGGGGAGAATAAGTGAAATAGAAGATAAAATTATGGAAAATGATGAAGCTGAGAAAAAGAGAGATAAAAAAACTCAAGACCATGAGGGGAGAATTAGAGAACTAAGTGATTGCATGAAACGTAATAATATCCATATCATAGGAGTTCCAGAAGGAGAGAGAGAGAGAAAGGGGAAGAAGTTTACTTGAATAAATAGCTGAGAACTTCCCCGGTGTGGGGAAGCAAGCAGACATTCAAATCCAGGAGGCACAGAGAACTCTCTTCAGACATAAGAGGAATCAATCTTCTCCTTGACAAATCTTAATGAAACTGGCAAAATACAAAGATAAAGAGAGAATTCTGAAAGCAACTAGGGACAAACAGGCCTTAACCTACAAGGGTAGACACATAAGGGTAGTAGCAGACCTGTCCACTGAAACTTGGCAGGCCAGAAGAGGGTAGCATGAAATATTCAATGCGCTGAACAGGAAAAATATGCAGCCAAGAATCCTTTATCCAGCAAGGCTGTCATTCAGAATAGAAGGAGAGATAAATGTTTTCCCAGACAAAACAAAAACAAAAACGAAAAAACAAAAAACAAAAAACTGAAAGAGTTCATGACCACTAAACCAGCCCTGCAAGCGATCCTAAGGGGTACTCTGTGAGTGGAATGTTGCAAAGACTACAAAGGACATCACTGCAAGCATGAAACATACAATGACACTAAATCCATATCTTTCAACAATAACGCTGAATGGAAATGGACTAAATGCTCCAAACAAAAGACATAGAGTATCAGAATGGATAAAAAAACAAGATCCATCTATATGCCATTTTTTAATTAATTTATTTTTTTTAATTTACATCCAAGGGCACCTGGGTGGCTCAGTTGGTTGAGCGCCCGACTTCGGCTCAGGTCATAATCTCACAGTTTGTGAGTTCGAGCCCCCCATCAGGCTCTGTGCTGACAGCTCAGAGCCTGGAGCCTGCTTCAGATGTATTCTGTGTCTCCCTCTCTCTCTGCCCCTCCCCCACTCATGCGCTCTCTCTCTCTCTCTCTCTCTCTCTCTCTCTCTCTCTCTCAGAAATAAATAAACATTAAAAAAAATTTTACATCCAAGTTAGTTAGCATATAGTGCAACAATGATTTCAGGAGTAGATTCCTTAATGCCCTTTCCCCATTTAGCCCATCCCCCCTCCCACAGCCCTTCTCATAACCCTCTGTTTGTTCTCCATATTTAAGAGTCTCTTCTGTTTTGTCCCCCTCCCTGTTTTTATATTATTTTTGTTTCCCTTCCCTTATGTTCATCTGGTTTGTCTCTTAAAGTCCTCATATGAGTGAAGTCATATGATTTTTGTCTTTCTCTGACTAATTTCACTTAGCATAATACCCTCCAGTTCCATCCACGTAGTTGCAAATGGCAAGATTTCATTCTTTTTGATTGCCAAGTAATGCTCCATTGTGTGTGTGTGTGTGTGTGTGTGTGTGTGTGTGTGTGTGTGTGTATCACATCTTCTTTATCCATTCATCCATCGATGGACATTTGGGCTCTTTCCATACTTTGGCTATTGTTGATAGTGCTGCTATAAACATGGAGGGTGCATGTGCCCCTTTGAAACAGCATACCTGTATCCTTTGGATAAATAGCTAGTAGTGCAATTGCTGGGTCGTAGGGTAGTTCTATTTTTTATTTTTTAAGGAATCTCCATACTGTTTTCCAGAGTGGCTACACCAGTTTACATTCCCACCAGCAGTAATATGCCATTTCAGACCTGAGGACACCTTCAGACTGACAGTGAGGGGATGGAGAACCATCTATCATGCTACTGGAAGTCTAAAGAAAGCTGGAGTAGCCACACTCATATCAGCCAAACTAGATTTTAAACTAAAGACTGTAACAAGAGATGAAGAAGGGCATTGTATCATAATTACGGGGTCTTTCCATCAAGAAAAGCTAACAATTATAAATGCTTATGCACCCAATTTGGGATAACCCAAATATATAAATCAATTAATCACTAACATGAGCAATTTTATTGATAAGAATATGGTAATTGCAGGTGACTTTAATACTCCACTTACAACAATGGACAAATCATCTAGGCAGAAAATCAATAAAGAAACAGTGGCCCTGAATGATACACTGGACCAGATGGACTTGACAGACACATTCAGAACTTTTCATCCAAAAGCAGCAGAATACACATTCTTCTTGAATGCACATGGAACATTCTCCAAGACAGATCACATACTGGGCTACAAAACAGCCTTCAATAAATATAAAAGAATTGAGTTCATGCCATGCATATTTTCAGATCACAATGCTATGAAACTTGAAATCAACCACAAGAAAAAGTTTGGAAAACCTCCAAATGCATGGAGGGTAAAGAACATCCTACTAAAGAATGAAGGGTCAACCAGGCATTTAAAAAAAGAAATTTAAAAAAACGTATGGAAGCAAATGAAAATGAAAACACGACAGTCCAAACTCTTTGGGATGCAGCAAAGGTAGACCTGAGAGGAAAATACATGGCAATCCAGACCTATCTCAAGAAACAAGAAAAATCCCAAATACAAAATCTAACAGCAAACCTAAAGAAACTAGAAGCAGAACAGCAAAGAAACCCCAAAGCCAGCAGAAGAGAAATAATAAAGATTAGAGCAGAAATAAACAATATAGAATTCCAAAAAAAAAACCAAAACAAAAAAAAAACAACAACAGTAGAACAGATCAATGAATCTAAGAGCTGTTTTTTTGAAAAAATAAACAAAATTGATAAACCCCTAGCCAGAATTCTCTAAAATAAAAGAGAGAGTACCCAAATGATAAAATCACGAATGGAAAAGGACAGATCGCAATCAACATCACAGAAATGCAAACAATTATCAGAGAATACTATGAAAAATTATATGCCAATAAACTCAACAACCTGGAAGAAATGGACAAATTCCTAGACACCCACACACTACCACAACTCAAACAGGAAGACATAGAAAATTTGAACACACCCATAGCCAGTGAGTAAATTGAATCAGTTTTCAAAAATCTCCAAACAAATAAGAGTCCTGGGCCAGATGGCTTCCCAGGGGAATTCTACCAGACATTTAAAGCAGAGTTAATACCTATCTTTCTCAAGCTGTTCCAAAAAATAGAAATGGAAGGAAAGCTTCTGGACTCATTCTATGAAGCCAGCCTTACCTTGATTCCCAAACCAGACAGAGACCCCACAAAAAAGGAGAATTACAGGCCAATATCCCTGATTAATATGGATGCAAAAATTCTCAACAAGATACCAGCAAATCAAATTCAATAGTATATTAAAAGAATTATGGGGAATGCAAGCTGGTGCAACCACTCTGGAAAACAGTATGGAGGTTCCTCAAAAAACTAAAAATAGAACTACCCTACGACCCAGCAATTGCACTACTGGGCATTTATCCACGGGATACAGGTGTGCTGTTTCGAAGGGACACAAACACCCCTATGTTTATAGCAGCACTATCAACAATAGCCAAAGTATGGAAAGAGCCCAAATGTCCATCAATGGATGAATGGATAAAGAAGATGTGGTGTGTCTGTGTGTACACACACATACACACACACACACACACACACACACACACACACACACACATATACACACACACAATGGAGTATTACTCGGCAATAAAAAAGAATGAAATCTTGCCATTTGCAACTACGTGGATGGAACTGGAGGGTATTATGCTAAGTGAAATTAGTCAGTGAGAGAAAGACAAAAATCATATGACTTCACTCATATGAGGACTTTAAGAGACAAAACAGATGAACATAAGGGAAGGGAAACAAAAATAACATAAAAACAGGGAGGGGGACAAAACAGAAGAGACTCATAATATGGAGAACAAACTGAGGCTTATGGGAGGGCTTGTGGGAGAGGGGATGGGATAGATGGGTAAGGGGCACTAAGGAATCTACTCCTGAAATCATTGTTGCACTATATGCTAACTAATTTGGATGTAAATTTAAAAAAAGAAAAGAGAAAAAAAACATGCCAAGTGTTTGCAAACACAAAGGAACACACATTTACTTTGTGGGTGCAAACTGCATTTTAAAATTCTAACTCTGAAGCTGACAAAAGGAATAGATCAAGTTAATGCTGAGAAAATTGTGATACAATCACTGCAGGATCATTTAAGATTAGGCTTTCAACATCTTGCTTTAATCTACCCCCACAAGATGTTCTTCCCTTTCTCTTCATATTTCCAATAAATAATACCTTACATCTGAAGAACTTCCTACTTTCACATATATTGTCATGGTAAATGAGATGCCAGGAAAGTGCCTTCCAAACACACTGCTTGGTTCCCAGGAGGCACTCAGCAAATGTCTGTCAGTTCCCTTTTCCCTTCTATGATTTATAACATTTGGGAGCTGCCCTAAAGTCCCACAGCTAATAGTAAATGGCTGAAGAGGGGCTCAATTGTAAGTTGTGAGATGTTAAACTTTAGCACAACATTCGATAGTGTTGCCATTGCTTCACACTGCTTTCTGCCAGTTGCATCAGAAAAAAAAATGTTGCCTTTCTTGTGGCCCACCCCTCGACAACATTCCTTTAGTAGTGTTCAACAATCCTAAATGCAGATTCCTTAAAAAGCCTTTCCTCCTTGGTTTCTGTTTAATTCCTGTACTGATAATCCTCATGCTTCTCTGGATTTTTCCATCTGTATCTCTTTTTCTAATTCACATACCTTAGCCACATGCCAAAAATGTAGACAATATCCCCAAAGTTCTGTCCTCATTTCTCTCATTCCCCTTCATGATTCAGCAATAATCTTCAAACAGATGATTCCTAATGTGATAGATTTTTCTTTGAGCATAAGTGGAGACCTATATTTCAAGCCACCCTCAAGTTTCTTTAGAGATAAATAAATTCCAAGATTAATCAGCATCTTCTCTGTTCAAATCTGCTCTTCCCTCTCTCTCTTTCCTTGCTATTCAGGGCTAAAATTTAAGAATCATTTTGGACTGTTTTCCCCTCCTTCCCTGTATAGTAATAAATTATGAATTTCTGTGCTTTCAACCTCTACAACTTTATTTAACTATCCATCCATGGTGTGCTAGAGCCAGCAGAAGCCAATTGTTAAATTCTCAAACATTTTGCATAAATGTATTAAAAATAAAGGTTATACTTAAAACACACACACACACACACACACACACACACACACACACACATACACGCAAAAGAATTAGTCCCTATGATCAAGTGGGATTCATTCCTGACTGCAGGGCTGGTTCAGTAGTCACAAATCAATGCAATACATCACATTAAGAGAAGAAAGGGATAAGAACCATATGATCCTGTTCAATAGATGCAGAAAAAGTATTTGACAAAATACAGCATCCTTCCTTAATAAAAACCCTCAATAAAGTCAGGATAGAAGGAACATACCTTAACATCACAAAAGCCATATATGAAGAGCCCACAGCTAATATTATCCTCAGTAGGGAAAAACTGAGAGCTTTCCCCCTGAGATCAGGAACACGACAGGGATGTCCACTCTCACCACTGTTGTTTAACATAGTGTTGTAAGTCTGTGCCTCAGCAATCAGACAACAAAATGAAACAATAGGCATCCAAATTGGCAAAGAAGAAGTCAAACTTTCACTTTTCGCAATGACATGATACCCTACATGGAAAACCCAAAAGACTCCACCAAAAAGATGCTAGAACTGATCCATGAATTCAGCAAAATCGCAGGATACAAATTGATGTACAGAAATCGATTGCATTTCTATACACCAATAATGAAGCAACAAAAAGAGAAATCAAGAAATTGATCCCATTTACAATTGCACCAAGAACCATAAAATACCTAGGAATAAACCTAACCAAAGATGTAAAAGTTTTGTATGCTGCAAACTATAGAAAACTTATGAAAGGAATTGAATAAGACACAAAGAAATGGAAAAACATTCCATGCTCATGGATTGCAAGAACAAATATTGTTAAAATGTCAATACTACCCAAAGCAATCTACACATTCAATGCAATCCCAATCAAAATTGCACTGGCATTCTTCTAAAAACTATAACAAATAATCCTAAAATTTGTATGGAACCACAAAAGACCCCAAATAGCTAACTTAATGTTGAAAAAGAAAACCAAAGCAGGAGGCATCACAATCCCACACTTTAGCCTCTACTACAAAGCTATAATCATCAAGACAGCGTGATATTGGCACAAAAAACAGACACATAGACCAATGGAACAGAATAGAGAACCCAAAATGTACCCACAAATGTATGGCCAACTAATCTTTGACAAAGCAGAAAAGAATATCCAATGGAATAGAGAGTCTCTTCAGCAAGTGGTGCTGGGAAAACTGGACAGCGACATGCAGAAGAATGAACCCAGACCACTTTCTTACACCAGACACAAAAATAAACTCAAAATGGATGAAAGACCTCAATGTGAGACAGGAAACCATCAAAACCCTAGAGGAGAAAGCAGGCAAAAACCCCTTTGACCTCAGCCGCAGCAATTTCTTGCTTGACACGTCTCCAAAGGCAAGGGAAATAAAATCAAAAAATGAACTATTTGGGATTTCATCAAGATAAAAAGCTTCTGCACTGCAAAGGAAACAATCAACAAGACTACAAGGCAACCAATGGAATGGGAGAAGATATTTGCAAATGACATATCGGATAAAGGGTTAGGATCCAAAATCTATTAAAAAAACTTACCAAACTCAATACCTGAAAAACAAATAATCCAGGGGAAAATGGGCAGAAGACATGAATAGGCACTTTTCCAAGGAAGACATCCAGATGGCCAACAGACACATGAAAAGATGCTCAATGTCACTCATCATCAGGGAAGTAAAAATCAAAACCACATTGAGATACCACCTCACACCAGTCAGAGTGGCTAAAATTAACAACTCAGGAAACAACAGACGCTGGCGAGGATGTGGAGAAATGGGAACCCTCTTGCACTGTTGGTGGAAATGAAAACTGGTGCAGCTGCTCTGGAAAACAGTGTGGAGGTTCCTCAAAAAATTAAAAATAGAACTACCCTATGACCCAGCAATAGCACTACTAGGAATTTATGCAAAGGATACATAAGTGCTCATTCATAGGGGCACAGGTGCCCCAATGTTTACAACAACTCTTTCAACAAGAGCCAAATTATGGAAAGAGCCTAAATGTCCATTGACTGATGAATGGATAAAGAAGACGTGGTTTATATCTACAATGGAATACTACTTGGCAATGAAAAAGAATGAAATCCTGCCATTTGCATGGATAGAACTGGAGGATATTATGCTGAGTGAAATATGTCAGTCAGAGAAAGACAGATGTCATATGTTTCACTCATATGTGGAACTTGAGAAACTTAACAGAAGACCACAGGAGAAGGAAAGGGGAAAAAATAGTTTCAAACAGAGAGGGAGGCAAACCATAAGAGACTCTTAAATAGAGAGAACAAACTGAGGGTTGATGGGGGGGATGGGAAGAGGAGAATATGGGTGATGGGCATTGAGAAGGGTACTTGTTGGAATGAGCACTGGGTGATGTATTAAGCTGTGAATCATGGGAATCTACCCCCAAAACCAAGAGCACACTGTATACACTGTATTTTAGCCAACTTGACAATACATTATATCAAAAAAACTATTTAAGAAAATAAAAATAAATAAAATAAAATAAAATAAAGCAGAGTTGATACCTATTCTTCTCAAACTGTTCCCAAAAAATAGAAATGGAAGGAAAACTTCCAAATTCATTCTATAAGGCCATCGCTACCTTGATTCCAAAACCAAAAAAGACCCCACCAAAAAGGAGAATTACAGGCCAATATCCCTGATGGTCATGGATGTAAAAATTCTCAATAAAATATTAGCAAATCAATTTCAACAGCACATTAAAAGAATTATTCACTACGATCAAGTGGGATTTATTCTTGGACTGCAGGGCTGGTTCAATATTCGCAAATCAATCGACGTGATATGCCACATTAACAGAAGAAAGGATAAGACCATATGATCCTGTCAATAGATACAGAAAAACACTTGACAAAATATAGAATCCTTTCTGGATAAAAACTCTCAACAAAATAGGGATAGATGGAACAGATTTCAACATCATGTAGGCCATATATAAAGACCCACAGCTAATATCATCCTTAATGGGGAAAAACTGAGAGCCTTTCCGCTATGGTCAGGAACAAGACAAGGATGCCCCCTCTCACCACTGCTATTGAATATAGTACTGGAAGTCCTAGTCTCAGCAATCGGACAACAAAAAGAAATAAAAGGCATCCAAATTGGCAAAGAAGAAGTCAAACTTTCACTATTTGCAGATGACATGATACTCTATGTAGAAAAACTGAAAGACTCAAGCAAAAAATTGCTAGAACTAATACATGAATTCAGCAAAGTCACAGGATATAAAATCAACATGCAGAAATCTGTTGCATTTCTATACACCAATAATTAAGCAGCAGAAAATGATATCAAGGAATTGGTCCTATTTGCAGTTGTACAAAAAACAATAAAATACCTAATAATAAGCCTAACTAAAGAGGTACAAGACTGTACTCTGAAAACTCTTATGAAAGAAATTGAAGAAGACACAATGAAATGGAAAATCACTCTATTCTCACAGATTGGAAGAACACTGTTAAAATGTCTCTAGTACCCAAAGCAATCTATACATCCAAAGCAATCCCTTTCAAAGTGCCACCAGCATTTTTTGCAGAGCTAGAACAAACAATCCTAAAATGTGTATGGAATTAGAAAGGATCCTGAATAGCCAAAGCAATCCCAAAAAAGAAAGACAAAACTGGAGGCACCACAATTCCAGATTTCAAGCTATATTACAAAGCTGTAGTCATCAAGAAAGTATGGTACTGGCACAATAACAGACACACAGATCAATGAAACAGAATAGAGAACCCAGAAGTGGATCCAGAGCTATATGGTCCACATCTTCAACAAAATAGAAAAGAATATCCAATGGAAAAAAAGACAGTCTCTTCAGCAAATGGTATTGGGAAAACTGGACAACAACATGCAGAAAAATGAAACTGAACCACTTTCTTACACCATACACAAATATAAATTCCAAATGGATGAAAGACCTAAGTGTGAGACGGGAAACCATCAAAATCTTAGAGAAGAACACAAGCAGCAACTTCTTTGACCTCAGCCAGGGCAACTTCTTACTAGACACATCTCCAGAGGCAAGGGAAACAAAAGCAAAAATGAACTATTGGGACCTCATCAAGATAAAAAGCCTCTGCACAGTGAAGAAAAAAAATCTACAAAACTAAAAGGCAGTCTACAGAATGGGAGAAGATATTTACAAATGACATATCTGATAAAGACTAGTTCCAAAAATCTATAAAGAACTTATCAAACTCAACACCCAAAAAACAAATAACCCAGTTAAGAAATGGGAAGAAGATATGAATAGACGCTTTTCCGTAGAAGACATCCAGATGGCCAACAGACACATTGAAAGTTGTTCAACATCACCCATTATCAGGGAAATACGAATCAAAACTACAATGAGCTATTACCTCACACCTGTCAAAATTGCTAAAATTAACAACTCAGGAAACAACAGATGTTGGGGAGGATGGGGAGAAAGGGGAAAGCTTTTATACTATTGGTGGGAATGCACACCGGTGCAGCCAGTCTGGAGAACAGTATGGAGGTTCCTCAAAAAGTTAAAAATAGAGCTACCCTACGACTCGGCAACTGTACTCCTAGGCATTTACCCAAAGAATAAAAAAATACTGATTTGAAGGGGCACTTGCACCTCGATGTTTATAGCAGCACTATCAACAGTAGCCAAATTATGTAAAGAGCCCAAATGTCAATCAGCTGGTGAATGGATAAAGAAGACGTGGTATATATATACAATGGAATATTACTCATCCATAAAAAGGAATGAAAATGCCTCCATTTGCAATGACATGGATGACACTAGAGTGTATTATGCTAAGCAAAATAAGCCAGAGAAAGATAAATACCATATGATGTTACTCATGTGAAACTTACTAAACAAAAAATAGATGAACATAGTGGGGAGAAAAAGAGAGAGGTAAACCATAAAACAGACTCCTAACTAGAGGCCAAACTGAGAGTAGCTGGAGGGGGGTGGGGTGGGGGATGGGCTAAATGGATGATGGGTATTATGGAGGGCACTTGTGATAGGCATTGGGTGTTATATATGTAAGTGATGGACCACTAAATTCTCCTCCTGAAACAAATTACAAAACCGGGAAAATATTTAAAATGGGGTTATTTTTATTTTAAAAACCAATAAGTCATTTTTTAATTTTTTTTATTTACTTTTTTAAAAAAATTTTTTTAATGTTTATTTATTTTTGAGACAGAGAGAGACAGAGCATGAATGGGGGAGGGTCAGAGAGAGGGAGACACAGAATCTGAAGCAGGCTCCAGGCTCCGAGCTGTCAGCACAGAGCCCGACGTGGGGCTTGAACTCACAGACCGTGAGATCATGACCTGAGCCGAAGTCGGAAGCTTAACTGACTGAGCCACCCAGGCGCCCCAATAAGTCATTTTTTTTAAATGCCCAACCAGTTTTCCTCACTACTGCTAAGGTCATCTAAACAAGGAAAAGTTGGAGAAACTGTCACAGCAAAGAAAATCCCAAAACGACATGCTGACTACATGTCATGGAGCAGGAAAAGGTAGAACAGAGGGAACATGGATAAATTATAGACCTCAGTTAAAATAACACATTAATATTGGCTCATTAATTGTGACAATTATGAAGAAAACTAGAAAGAGAGGAGAAATTAAAGGTCCAATAAGAGAAACCTATTGCATCAGACTGGAAACCTAGAGGAGATGAGCCAGCCATGGCCCACCCAGTGAGGACAGTGTGCACAGAGGGGCTCAGGGATTATTGATCCTGATGTGTCAGCTATGACTGTTTGAATTGCAAGCAAATGAACATACTTACCGAGGTAAAATAACTTAGTATTTTTTAATGGTAGAAATAAAGTAATACTTGCCAGAAGCACGTTAAGAATGGGTTTGGATCTGGCAGGCCCAGGGGCTCACACTCTCCCAGGGTGACCTGGACCCTCTCCAAACCTCCATCCTGCCAAATGCCTTTGGGGAGGCTCCATTCAGAGGTTTCTCTCACTGTGTCTGGGGCCTCCAGCAACTCCAGGCTGACACCCACTCACTGTCCATTCTACTGGGAAAGGTTTCTACTTCCCTTAGGATCCCTGAAAAGTCATGGGGTTAAGTATCTTTGGCCTGGCTTGGGTCACATTCTCATCCTTGAAGTCATCAGAGCACCCAGAGGATGGAGATGGGGTTGGCTAGACTTGGATCATGTGCCCAACACTGAGGCAGATGGGAGGTGGGGGCTGCCCTCTGGAACTGTTTGCATGGGAGACAAGCGAGATGTAGTTCCCAAAGGCAAGCTAAGTTACTGGACTTGGGCATGACAATGGATGCCAGTTTGGGAAAGCAGCAAACTCCACATCACTGACGGCCAACTGCACAGCACTGTAATCTGCTGTGCCCAAGAAAGCAAGGGGTTCACTTAGGGCCAGGGACTGCGGTGGTCCATCCAGTGCTCTTGCTGTCCTCCCACGATGGCAAAACACTCTTCCAGCTGCAGAAAAACTAACTTTGCTGTTGGTGGTAAACTCAAGGCTCCTGCTTTGGGCATTGGGTCCTCAAGTCTCAGAGACTAGAAGACACACAGACCTCACTTGTGTCCCTGGAAGGAGGGAGCCCAGGAGTAACACCTGCCCCCTGACCACATTAATCACCCATTCTCAACGAACAAACTGGTCCATATTACAGTCTCCTCTCTCTCCTTTACAAAGAGCAGAGACCAAATGTATAGTAAGGAAATTATTGCTCAGTGAAGCAATAGGAGACCCAAGGATTACTCCACAGCATGAAATCCCCAGTTGGCAGGCTTTCTGGAGGCCACGGTCCCTGGGTCATGCATGTGGTTCTCTGAGACCCCACAGCCTCAGTGAGAAACTACTCACTAGGAGACACAGTTGTTCCTATTTCCTTGATTCTTAACAAGTATGCATTTCAAAGGTTTATACTACAATCTGGAGGCCAAAGGACTGCAGAGCCAGTCTGCTGTATGCCCGTTGTAGCCAGGGCCACATTCTGTATTTGGAGGTTTATTGCCGCTCTTGGCAGGCTAAGAGTGAGGGAGGAGGTGCTTGTCTCAACCACACAGATGCTGGGAATGAAAACATACATTGGAACTGTCTACACTGCCTATGAACCTGTTAAGTTGCCCAGCAGCACAGTCAGCTCAGTAATGGGCCATGAGGATTGTCAGGAGCCAGGCTGCCCTGAGCTGAAGGACCACAGATGCCTGCCTGGATGGTTGTCCTGTCTGAGACCTGATTATCTACTGGTGATCACTCAGATGGGATGAAGGATCCACCCAGTGCCAGGAGGGCCCCACCAGCCCACAAGAAGGGGGCTGGTAAGTCACCACACCTCATCCTATATAAAACCACATATGTCTACTGAGTGCCCTCATGGGTCAGAGCTGTGCTGGAACCTGGGAACCCCCAGGCAGAGTGGAGTCAGCAGCACCCTTCCCAGGAGGGACAGTGGAAGGATCCTGCATGATCTCTGAGGCTATTCACAATCCATGATCAGAGTCGAGTTGAATTTGAAACAGTCAGTGACCAGGTGGATATTTCACTCTTTTTTTTAGAGCCCAACACTGAGAGGCAAGAAACCAGTGCTCCCCAGATCAACTCCGAATGCGTGAGAGTCCTCTCCATCCTAGAGGCTCAGAAAGAGGAGAAACAGAGAAGAGACATAAGATAGGGAAGGGGGCCACTTATGATAAAGCCAAACCCTGACCCTGACACAGAACAAGGCCTTGTCCCAAATATCAACCTTGACACTGACCCAGAATGTAAGGCTGACCTAGACCCAGACCAAGACCAAGACCCTGACCTTGACCCTGACCCAGTCCCTAGCCCCTGACCCTGCCCAACAAATAAGGCATATCAAGTGAGAATAATGAGAAACTAGACTCCAAAAGACAGGTCCAGTGTGGATTGTGGAGATTCAAATGTCTGGCTGCATATTCGGGGCTGTGATGGCTGTGCAAAACCACTAAAGGCCCTAAACAAAGGTAAGGATGTCAAATATGCCAATTTTTTGTCCAGAGTTGAGTAGAGACTTGGTTCCAAGAGTCCTTGTTCTTGGTGGCTTCCAAAGGACAAACTAGCCATTCCCACCAATAATACACAATGAGAGACTGTCCTGCAGTTGTGACCTAGGGGCAGTTCTTCTGCTAAGCCTCATTTTCTCCTCAGTGTTCTAGGAAAACACCTTTTGCTCTTTATAGACCTAAAATTATTAAGTGGTCCTTGTAAATTCCCTTCTGTAGGTGGAAGAGTCTAGTGTCTAGGTGATCTGAGGCCAACGGCGGGCAGTGTGGGAGCATGTGTGTTCAGCAGCAAAATGACTCATACTCACCAGGGCTCATTCAATGCAGATATTCTGCAATATTGGCACAGGTAAGATTTGAACTGCGGGCTTGCTCCTTTTACTTGGGGGTAATGAAGTGAGTCACAGGGAACGTCATCTGAACCTCAGCAAAATAAAGACTCATAAAAAAAAAAAAAAACATTGCCTTGAGATGACAGTTTGGGAGATGCTAGATCATATCCAGGGGGAGGTGTGTACCTCAACAGAGGGGTAGGAAGGGGGCATGAGGACCAAAAAGATCACATTGGAGAACATCCACTCAGAGACTTAGGAAGACAGAGGAGTAAAGGTCGTATCAATCCCTGAAATGAAAGTTGATGTTTTCAGATCCATTGTAGTAAAGACAGAAACTAAAGCTGAACCATAGACTACAAGCATTCTGACAGTAATTCAGGGTAAAGAGGGCACAGATTTGAACATCTAAAAATATGCTAGAATTCATAATAAATTGATTCCAAGTTAAATGTTTTCAGTAATTAATAATAAAAAAACAGAGGTGTCTACAGTAGGAACTGAAACAGATCTCACAAATGGGTTTCAGTTTTGAAGAAGTGTCTCTGGCATTACCCATCTTCATATGCTTGAATTGTATGTATCACAAACTTGTGGTGTGAAAAGTCACGGGATTCCCTAAAAAGCCTGGGACTCCACTGCTGGAAAGAAAAGTTTACTAAGAACAATTGAGTTGGAGCAGGTTGTCACTGGCATGAAGCAAACCGTTACTCAACAATCTGCTTTTACATATCCTGTACTGTGGACCTAACCAGAAGTCAAAGCTACCTTACCCATGAGCGGGGCTCTCACTCTTCCCTAGCCTCAATGGACAGAGAATAGACTAGCTCTTCTCCCTCACAACTCAATTCATATCTACAAATACCCAATCTTAGAAGGGATGTTGCTTACTCAATTTCAAGATTGCAGTTTTTAAAAATAAGCATTCTCATATTGTTTTTCCTTTCAGTAAAACAGAACTTAATTTAGTTGCTTAAGAATCCGAGAATGATTAAGATGTGCTTTTGAAAACAAAAGAACACTAAAGAGGTAACACTAAGATGAAAGAATGTTGTTATGTTTCATGGTTGTTTGGTGGTTTTAGTGGTTTTTGTTTTAGAGAGAGAGAGAGCAGGCAGGGGAAGAGCAGAGGGAGAGGGAGAGAGAATCTTAAGCAAGCTCAACGCTCAGCTCAAAGCTGGATGAGGGGCTCGATTCCATGACCCTGGGATCATGGCCTGAGCTGAAATCAAGAGTTGGAGGCTTAACCGACTGAGCCACCCAGGCACCCCATTATATGTTTTAACTCTATAAAGTTTAAATAAAATTAAAGAAACTTGTTTTCAAAAGAAAGGACATGTTAGATGTAATTTTGCTATAAAATAGGTACTAGAAATAGAAGCCTCTGGGCCATAGCTGAATCCCACCTACATTCGCTCATGCCTCCTTGAGATTTAAACAAGAAACAGCCAATAAAATCCTCATGGCGCCAGGAGAAGGGGCCCAGGATAATGGGATGGCCAGGCGTTGGCCCCGCACGGGCAGGTTTTGGGGTTTGGCCCACAGGCAGCTCCCAGTGTCAGCTGCCACGTGCAGGTGGCAGGCTGCTGCAGGAAAAGGAGCAGGGACAGTAGCTCCATGGTCCTTTTCACTTTTGTAGATTGCAGTTTCACACTTGTTGCATTTCTAGTTGAATTTTTATTGTAAACTTTTACTTAAAAAAATAAAACTCTCAGTGTTTGAAGTGGCAATGGCCGACAAGTCCAAAGAGCAGGGCAGAGGAAAAAACCAAAACCAAGGACACAGTTGAAATACTTGAACCAGCTGGTGAACATGCACACACCTCCTCTTGGCTCATTAGGATAAATCCCTAACCCTAACCCTAACCCCTAACTCCTAAAAGCTACCCCCACCCTCACGTCACGGGACCGGAAATTAGGGTCGCACAGAGCGTGCTTACATCGGGCTATTTCCTTAGTCCCGCCTCCTCTCCCTTGCTACCCAATCGCTTCTGACTCGCCGTTCTGAGCGCCTTCCGGTGGCCAACTTCCGCCTTCCGGCCAGACAGTCCGAGCTTGCGAGTGGCCGGTCTTTCCAGCTGCATGGCGGTGGCCAGCGCGGGGCTGGCTGAGCTGGGCTTCGTGGAAGCAGCGCCGGCGTGGCGGCTGCGCAGCGAGCAGTTCCCAAGCAAGGTGGGCGGGCGGCCGGCGTGGCTGGGCGCTGCCGGGCTGCCGGGGCCAGAGGAGCTGGCTTGCGCGCTGTGCGGCCGCCCGCTGGCCTTCTTACTGCAGCTCTACGCACCGCTGCCCGACCGAGCCGACGCCTTCCACCGTTGCCTCTTCCTCTTCTGCTGCCGGGTGCCGCCGTGCTGCGCCGGTTTGCGCGGTGAGCGGCCGCTGCTCCCGAGCCAGGGCCCGGGTCACGTATGCGAAGGGCAGCGCCTGGGGGCGGCGGCGGGGGCGGGGGGGGGGGCGGTGGAGAGTCCAGCGCAGCGCCTGGCCCCCGCCCCCCGCCCTGCTCGGCTTCCTCAAGCATCCTGGGCCCCAGCTTTTGAGTTTAATCGATTGGTACGAAGTAGGCGTTGTTATACTGAAATAATGAAAATTGTTTTTTAGAAAGCTGGGCCCAATAACGTTTCCATATTTGTGTAGAATCAATGTAACTTAACTGTTAGTCTCATTATTTAATTATATTGAATAAGCCCAAAGATCCATTTCAAATTGCTGTGGGTACCAAACTGGTTTCTTGTTCTTTTTCACTTTTTTTTCCCCCTTTTCTCCCCTTTCGGAAAATAAGATCACTGAAATCAAAACCTGTGGTCTTTTCAGTCCTGTGTGGACCAGAGTCTCCAATATTTGGATTGCTATATTGTTTTACTTACGGTATTTACAACATCTCTTCTCATTTTCTTACAGTTTTTAGAAATCAGCTACCCAGGAAAAATGACTTTTACTCCTATGAACCACCTTCTGAGAATCCTCCTCCAGAGACAGGAGAGTCTGTGTGCCTCCAGCTCAAGTCTGGTGCTCATCTCTGCAGAGTTTGTGGCTGTTTAGGCCCCAAAACATGCTCCAGATGTCACAAGGCACATTACTGCAGTAAGGAGCATCAGACTCTAGACTGGAGATTGGGACATAAGCAGGCTTGTACACAGTCAGGTGAGTCAGTTCATGTAAGTTTCAGCTCGGTTTCACAGCATCTGTCAACCCAGGTTTTTTGTTTTGAGGATAAAAGTTAAGATTAAAGAAAGTATGATACTTTTCCAAAATTTTGGTAACTGGTGATATGAACAGCTCTATGAAAGGAACTGTGACGTCCCACCTACTCAGTTATGTCCCACACTTGCCTCAATACAGGCATTTAATTTATGACCCATAACCTGAAATGCTGGAACTACATATATTTATTTGGCAAAAATGTTAACTACATAGAATATGCTTTAGAAATGGGAAATTATTAGACCCTCTATAAAACTGAATGACTAGTAACTATGCTAGTTACCTTTTCTTGTTTCAGAATATTTGGACAGAACAATTCCAGATCACAACTTCCTTTTTCCAGAATTTGAAATTGTAATAGAAACAGAAGATGAGATTACACCTGAAGTTGTTGAAAAAGAAAATGAATCAGAAATTATAGGAAGCATGGGTAAGGGATCAGTTTTAGAACCTTTATTCATTAAGTGATTAAATATAATGCTTGAAAGAAAAGGCTCAGTATGTCAAGAAAAGAGGTAGGTACTGATAGGAAAAGTTAACCCACTTTGGAGTATGTAGCCTATACTATTCAAATATTATATCATTTGAAAATATACTTCCTGTACCTCCCCTCCTTGGCATATGTATCAGATATATTCTAGTTCTGATAAAGACATGTCAGGGCAAGTATCCACATGGTCATTTGGGTAGGGCTCCACAAGATGCTTGAAACTTGGTACGTTCCTCTGGATCCAAGATAGGTTTCTCAGATCGAGATCAAATAAGTGAGAGTGCTTAGTGTTTGGTGGGTGACCAGGGTCGTTTAAATGTTTCTCTTTCGTGTGGCCGGTTTCAGATTCGCAGTTTTACAGGTTATCTAGAGATGAACACACTCTAGGTGTAGTGCCTAGGCCAAAGCAAATACCTAAGAGACAGATTAGTAGCCAACATTTATCCAACACTTAGTCTGTATCAAGGGCTGTTTGTGCGTGATCTCATTAAAATCCTGAAAGCAGTAGAGTTAGAAACTGTACTTCATTTTGCAGTGAGGAATTTGAGGTTTTCCATGTAATTTGTTTGGTCATGTAACCGAAGCTGTTAACGTTTTAGAACTGTAGTTTGAGCTCACGTGATATTGACTCCAGAATTTGAGCCCTCAGGCACTACAAAAGTAGGTTTTAGAATCTAAATAGACTTTAGAATATCAGCTCACTGGTTTATAGTTCATATTCAGGTGATATCAAAAATATTCTTTGGTACGTGTAACCCAGACTAAATTCTGTTGAGGACAGCAGTGGTTCAGATAGCTGGGATTCCTGGAGAGGGGTGTGAGGAACAAGTGGGTAGGTCAACAGGGAGCTTGTGATGGCTGAATGAGTATAACAGCTGGGAAAAATGCATGAAACACGAAGAGATAGGGAGAGTCCAGATGCCTAAAGGGCAGTAGTGAAAATAAAAGGGTCAATATCTGCTGGGTGTCCTGTCATCTCTGCTGGACACAAGTCCTAAACCCAGGACTTGGGTCTGTTCTTTTCAGTTGAAGCTTTAAAGAGGGGTACTTACTAGGAACCTACACAGTAAAGTGGAGTGCCTGGAAAGTCAGATGGTCTTGAAGGACCAACTTCAATGAATTAAAAGTTCAGGGAAAGCCTGTGGGAACATCTGGCCTTCACTCCAATTTAACGCTAAGTTGGTTGTTTGAAATTTCCTTTCCTCGGCATGTGGAAGATGTCAGGGCATGGGGATTATTCCTATTGTCCTAACAGTTACATTGATGATTTTTCAGGTGAAGTACCTGAGGAGGAATTGGATTCCATGGCAAAACATGAATCCAGGGAAGATAAAATTTTCCAGAAGTTTAAAACTAAAATAGCCCTTGAGCCAGAACAGGTAAACTAGAATTCATACAACTCTTTCTTATGTTCTTTTCAGGTGGTGTTTTCAGGGTAAAACCCCTGAAAAGAGAAAGCTACAATAAAGCTAGGGTCTTGTTACAGGAATCCTTCACACAGATGGTCTGCTGATCCTTTCAGTAGTTACTGAAAGACTACAGGTTGTACTGTTTATCACGTAGGGTCTATAGTCTAAAGAAAGGATCAGAGCTAGCAGATGAATAAGATACTGCCTGTGATGCAAGAAGTTTGCACCAGTGGCAGAAAGAAAAAAATATTTTTGCCCATGTGTCCTACAGGGAACTCTTGCTTATGAAACCAACATGACATGTGACACAAACCCTGGTTTTGTGAAAAGAAAAATGTGCTTTGGTGTTGGCGAGAGTCCTGGATCCTTGAGTTACACTATAAGCTCTGATGTCACTCCATCTCCAGTGTGAAAAAACAGGGTGGTTGTGCGGATGAAGGGAGGGTATA
Source organism: Panthera pardus (assembly GCF_024362965.1). Classification (NCBI taxonomy): domain Eukaryota; kingdom Metazoa; phylum Chordata; class Mammalia; order Carnivora; family Felidae; genus Panthera; species Panthera pardus. The sequence continues at coordinate 60,656 of NW_026526732.1, forward strand.
GGCACATAGCAAGTGCTCAGCAGACGTTTCTCTTCTTCATCTCTGTTCTTCCATTAACATCATTCTTAAAGACATTCGCCGTAAACCTAAATCACTGAAGGAAACTCAGCTAAACTCCTATAAAGCAGTCACTGAATCAAGTACCCAGGGGAAGAAGATCATGGGAAGAACAGACCCGGGTCCTAAACACCGAGAAGGTAGTTTTTAGCAATGTATATGCTTGTGACAAAACAGGAAGGCTACTCCGTTGATGTATAACACCTAATGAAATTTATCTCTGTAGTATTTATCTAAACAAGTGTTTCACTTGGCATTTGTCCCTTTAAAATTTTTAACTGAGTTTAAAACAGGTTCCTTTTATCTGTGAAAGTAAGCACAAACTCTGGGCTACATTTTGGATTCAGAAACTACACAAAATACTCTTAGGATTCCGATTCTAACCATATTATCTTTTATGAAATACGATCTTGATAACCCAAGTCAGATAAGCTAAAATGACACTGAGAAAGCATTAATGGTGCCGGGTCTGAGGTGAGGGAACCTCACTGTGTTTCAGATGAGTGAGGGGAACTCGTGTAGGAGCATGTGCAGAGTTTCTCCAGATTATCAAAGCACATGCTACCAAGGGAGACTTAGGTGAGATGTTTGTGATTTGAACATGATCCTGATTGATTTTAGGTTCTCAGATATGGCAGAGGGATTGCACCCATCTGGATCTCTGGTGAAAATATCCCTCAAGAAAAGGATATTCCAGATTGCCCCTGTGGTGCCAAGAGAATATTTGAATTCCAGGTATGACCTCAAAAAGTATTCTAATATACAGTCACCCTGGGTTATGTAATTAAATGCTATAAAACTTCACTGAAGTAACATATGCACATGGGTCCTGTTATTTACAGCAAGTGCCTTGTCCCACCTAAGGGACACCTTGGTCCCACCTTGTTCCCTGGAGGGAAATGTCTTTTACTGTTTTATCTGGTAGTCCTTTCTCTTTCTCAATAATGTGCTTTTTCTGACAACTTGTCAGTTTATTAGTTTTTAGACATCATCCGTTGACTGACTTGTACAATAAAAAGGATTTAAATGTAGTTGCTTCTATCATCTTGACCACCCCTCCCCACCTCTCGGTATGGTTAAATCATCATTTTTAGTGTCTGCATTTTGTTACATTTGTAATTTTAAATATACCTTCTTTTCTTGTTCTGGCACTTATGGCCTTTGTACTTGGTGACAGGAAGTGTTTCAGAGGCCCTACTCAGTTTAGGGTTTTTGGATTTGGTAGGGAAAAAATGGATATAATCATGAAGGTGGGTTTTCAGAAGGAACTGTTATCACAATCCATTTGGGTTGGGTAGAAATGCTCTTGTACTGTGGATTTACTAACCTTACAAAGTGGTAGGTGATACTTGTTTCTTGAGTAAAAAAATGAATTGTGAAAACTATATCCAAAATTAAGTTAGTGTCAAAGCTGGAGACTGAAACACCCAAGATCCCTATCACCCTGGCAAGGAAGGTATGTTGAAAACAGACCTAATTGTGTCATCCTCTCCTCAGGTCATGCCTCAGCTGCTCAACTACCTGAAGGCCGACACTCTGGGCACGAGTGTCGATTGGGGTGTTGTGGCTGTCTTCACCTGTGCTGAAAGCTGCAGACTGGGGATTGGCTACACAGAGGAATTTGTTTGGAAGCAAGATATAACAGATACACCCTAAAGACAACATCATAAAGCCTTACAAATGCTCATACTGTCTTAGGCCTTGCAATTCCATTACTAGGACTTTATCCTAAGGAAATAATTATACCAGAGACAAAGATGTTGTTTTTGGTGAGTTTACAATGTGTAAATATTAGTGAAACAAAAATGTCCAGTGACAAGTAAATAAATTTTGGTGTATTCCTACAGCAGAAGGTAATGCAGTCTTAATGATACAGACCTATATGCACATCAAGTAAGATAACAGGTTTAAAGGGACACCAAGATATTCATAGTATGTTCATATCCTTTATAAAAGTATTTTTATATGTTTATGTTCACAGAAATCTGGAAAGGTACATACTTGGTGTGAACTAATTAACTATGAATGGTAAGACTAAGTGAAGTGATTGGTTTACCTGTGTTTGTTTCTTTCTACTTGAATAAAAGTGGGTTAATTGCCTAATTAAGACAATCTATTAGAGTGTTTTTCCTCCTAAAATTTGCAGTGTTAAAACCAAGAGAAAATTATTTGGGTAACACCTGAAGAGATTTGTCTGGTAATCAGACAGGCTGTAGTATACATAGAAGTCCAGAACAATGAGAAAAATAGGCTGGTGCGTGTGAGGACTTCAACTGAATTTGAAGAGAAGCTCTACCTCAAAACAACCTTGATCAGCCAGCAGCACTGCTCAAAAGAGACTACAAGGCAAGAATGATGGTCTTCCCCTCTATCTCAGTACCACATGGGAAGTAAACCCAAGGAAGGAGGTAGGAATGAGGCGCTGGAATTTCCCTAGGGAAATCTAGCCCAGGACACAGCAGCCTGAGGGAAGGCCCTGAGGTCAGCCAAATCTGTTAACCATGCTAAGGCTCCTAGCCCCGAGTGCTTTACAGTGATGTCTTTGAACAGGAGTGATGCCAGCCCAGGACTAAAGCAAGCATGAAGGACATTGCTGTTGGTCAGTGCTTGAGGACCGACAGCTAATCTACATTGGTTCATATTCTCCCACACCTATCCCCGCTGGCCTGGAAGTGGCACTGCCGCCCTAAGTACATCTTCTTGGATGTTACACCATCTGTTAATGTCACCGACTGCTTGGCTATTTGACTGTAATTTTAGCTGAGCAAGTCCTGGCTTGTTAGCCCATGTTATATGTGTACCTATATTTAAAAAAGATTTGTGTATAAAATACAGTGAAACGGAGCACATGGGTGGCTCAGTCGGTGAAGTGTCTGACTTTGGCTCAGGTCATGACATCCCGGCTCATGGGTTCGAGTTCATGTTGGGCTCTGGGCTGACAGCTCGGAGCCTGGAGCCTGCTACCAATTCTGTGTCTCCCTCTCTCTTTCTGCCCCTCCCCTGCTCATGCTCTGTCTCTCAAAAATAAACAAATGTTAAAAGAGAGAGAGAGAGAGGAGAGAGAACACCAGAGACTTGACTCCTCACAAAAGAACATGGCACTTCTGTAGTCTTTACAAAGGTATCAAGCCTCTGTCTGGATGCAGCTACTCATTTGCAGGAAATACAGAGAACAGAAGAACAGGCTGAATAACACCATGAATTTGAAAATAGCAAAACATATACTGAAAGAAACTACCAGCTAAATGGTCTGTAAATTTTAAGGAAAAGAGATGGAAGAGGAATATAAGGAATACGTGCATAAAAACACGGAATTTTTTTTAATGGAAGACTGCCCTATATTAGTAATTTAGGTGATGACTACAAAATTCAAGATAACATCTATTGGTGGGTGGTGCTGTGGCTGGGCAGGAGCAGGAGGGGTTTCAGGGACACAGGCAAGGTTCCAGGTGGTGGCTGCAGGGGTGTCTACTGAGGAGTACACTGTGCTGGACATATTTGTTAGGCTATCTGTGTGTGTGGTGTTTCACAGGTAGAAGTTTCAGAATTCAGAAGAGTGATTAGGAAGAAGATATGTCAATAAGAACTAAAATGTAATGAAAAATTTCATTAATAGGAACCAGAGAATACTTAGGAATTAATTTTTATGAAATGTAGAAGCCCTATATGAAAAAATTACAAAACTTTACTGAAGAATCTAAGAGAAGATCTACACGTGGAGAGAGATTTCTTTCTTGGATAGATGTCTTTCCAAATGATCCTTAACATTACTGATATCAATGGCCATAATTAAGGAAACAGGTAAATACATAATGGTACCTAAGAGAAGTCATACATTTGTGATGCCATTGGACTCCCTATCATGGAAATGTGTTTATGACCTACTGATGGGGAAAAAAAAGGCAAAGCTATATAAAACCGAACATATGCTTTAGTATTTTCCAAATATGGGATCAAAAGCACCCCAAAAGGAAAGGACCTGTACAGAATGGGGCCTGGGAGATACCCCGGAGCAGTAAGCAGAAGAACTTTTTCCTTTCTGATTATATGCCTCTGAACTGTTTGAAAATATACTTTTGCAATTAACTCCAGCAAGAACACCCAAGAACGTACAAATTTCCAGCTAATGTTCATGAGAAAAAACACCTCACTAGGCTGTACACATACCCCAGCTTTAATACTGAAGGACTTTGCCCTGGAGCCTGATTTTGCCACTCACTGGCTATGTAACCTGGGACAAATGCCTCATCCCTCAGCTGAGGCCAGAGTTTCCTCACCTAAGAAAGAGGAACAAAACCTAGTTACAGGTTTTGTGAGAATTACAGGCAATGTATCTGGGAAACAGGAAGTGCTCAATTTATGGGACATCATAAATACATGTTTCGTGACCAACCTTAAATTTTCAGGTAGTTCTTCCATTAAAACTGCAACATACAATGAAATGTTGACTGAAACAAACAACAAGCAAGCAAGCACACACTGAAATGGTTTCAGGCAATTATATCTAAAATACAAACTTTACCAGTATGGTCACATGAATCTTACAAGGTATCATTTATAACATCAATCTAACACTTTTATAAACAGCATTTATTGTACAGAGTACTCCAAAGGAAGAAATATATGTACAGCCATTTGTTTTCCTTAATACATCTATTCTGTCCTGCAATACTGAAAAGGCGGAATGTGTCTGGCACAAAAATAACCCCTAGGAGTCACGAATTAGAAAAACAACGCTTTTAAAAAAGATTTTTACTTTTCTGGTAGAAATATAAAAACTGGTTTATGGGGAAGAAATTAAAAGAAAAAGTCCAATCAACTGCAGAGGTGGCTTTAACATTTGAAGTTCTGTACCTCAAACCAACTTGTCAACAGCAGTATGTGTTTAAAATCTAAATATAAATAAACAGGCAGCACAACTCAAACAGCAGCACAGTACGAGCAACTTACATAATGCTGCAGTGTTCTCTGCGCAGAAGACCACTTCCCAGCATCGCCACGGGGAGTGCACGCCGGAGAGCTTCACCTGGTGCTGCAACCCACAGAACGCCCATCTTCTCACCAAACTGGGACCCTCCACAACACCACCATTTAAATGTACCAAAACTGATTTGTTTTTAAAAAAAAGAACAAGTGGGTGCAGAGGCAGGAGTACATTAACAGCCATTATGTCGTCTTCCTGAAACCCTTTAGAATAGGGTAGATATTTTCAAATGCTTCGTAAATTTCTGCTCTGACTTTAGCACCTATGAAGACAAGTCAAAGAGAGGAGTCTGAAATAGCTGTTCTTAAAAGGTAAAATTACTTTAAAACCACAAGGACAATTCTCTCCATTCCCAGTTAGACTGACAGAACACTAATGAGGGAATCCCTTGATACAACCCTGTTTTTGTTTTTAAAGTACTATTTTCTTAAAATGGCTTTTTAAGCCACAAAACAGTGCCCTAGATGACTCCAGCCTCCTGCCCTGCAGTCCACCACATGTGACCAGTGTTATTCCCTGCACCAGCTCGTGACCTGAGCAGCTCGTGACCCAAGCAGTGCAGAAGGAATGACCAAATCTTATTCTCCCACTTGCTGCCTTTAAGCAAGCTCTTCTAAACTTCCCTCTGTTGTCTCCAAACGACACAGATGAATCTCAAAGCTTTACAGGAGGATTTCCAGCTTAAAATGCCATCTCTTAAGCAATGTAATGGCCATCTTCCCTGCTCTCACCCCCCTGGTGGGTATGTTTCCCATCAGAGTGTTAGGGTGAGGAGAAGAAAGGGGCAAAGGTGTCTTCACCACCCGCCAGCCAACTGAAATTACTTCTCAGCACTGAGAAAATGCTGTTCTTGAAACTCTTGCAAACCTCTGGATACTACTTTCTGTTACAACTTACCTGTTAAAACAACTTTTCCAGAAACAAAAATAAGAAGAACAATTCTGGGTTTGATCATTCTGTAGATTAAACCAGGAAATAACTCTGGCTCGTAACTAGGAGGAAAATGACAAAAACAGTTTAGAAATTAAAAGCTGTCCATGCTTCAGGTAAAATGAGGACCTGCGCAGGGAAAATACTGACTAAACGGCAAATTCACTGCGAGGCCAACCCACAGGAAAGAGAACTTAAGGCCAGTGAGGGCGACCCGTCATGGGCACTTGAAGACCAACGAACTCTATTTCTAATGAGTCTGGATTTTCTGTTGTCGTAGCAGCCTCATGCTCCCAGTTCAGACAGACTGAAAACAGTAACGATGTGTGTGGTTAACCTACTGGGAAATGCAGGACAGGCTTCTCTGAGGAAGAGACACTTGGGTGGATATCTGAAGTGCCAGTGGGAGTTTCCTAGGTGAAAAGTATAACAAGAAGGTGCCAAGTATAAAACTTGGGCCAAGAGCCCTGGTCCAAGAAGGGCAGGGCAAGTCTAAGCGGTGCTGGGAGCAGAGAGGCTGGAGAAGTGGGCAGTGGCCTTGTAGGTGGCAGGGAAAGTAAGAGGAAATAATAATCATTTCACTCAAGTTTATACTGGTACAGCTCGTATAATGTTCACTAGAGAAATTCAAACAACTGGGGACAAAAGTTGACATAACAGGCTGTGGATTTAATTCATGCATTTAAAATGCATTTATTGAGCAATAAAATAACAGGGAGCCAATTTCATCCCAGTCAAGGGGAGTTGTGGATGTCAATAAGTGAAATGGGAGGTAGGAGAATGGTGAGAAAAATGTATTTTCCAAGACAGAAAGAAGAAACTTCAACATTCAATACATCTATCAGTACATCCCTTGTTCTTACATACTGACTGTTCTGCGTATGTTTTATCATGAATAATGTTTACACAGATTATACAAGTGAATTGTTGCCAAAGGCAATCACAATACATTTCAGACTCACCTACTAAATTGTTGGTGGGTCAGCACGAGGCCTTCTAACCTTATAGGGAATTTCACATCACAGCTCCCCACCATATTCTGAATCTTGAAGTCCAAGAACTTTGCTGGAAAACCTAATTTCTGTACAACTCTGGCATATTTTCTTGCTGCTAGTCGGGACTGCTCTTCACTAGGGAGAAGAAAAAGTGAGATAGTCATAGTCAAAGCCAGCTAAAATAAAATTTTATTTGAAATTCAAAATTACTGAATTCAAAATTCAATTCATCAGACTACTGATATGCCCAGATTTTACAGATGTGGAACATCTCATCATCACCATGATCATTACGATTACTGTATTTTAGCCTACAAATTCCTAAGGTGAAAATTAACAATTTCATTTTAATAGGAAAATATTAATGAGATTTATACTTAGATAATGCATACTCTAATTGTATCTTCTTTTATATTAAATCTCTCTTTATCCATTCCTATAACTCATCTGTTGGATAAAACTATGGCTTAGTAATGTATGGCCTATGTAAGAAAAGCAAAATAAAAGCAATAATACTATCATAAGCAAAAGACTCTCAAGTGCAAGGGTTAGGGTAACAAAAATTAAACATACATACTTGCAATGCTTTTTTTTTCTTGAGGAAAATAAATTTATTTGTGGATTCCTATCTTGATAAAATAATCATGCAACTAGATACCCACTATTCAGTGTGTAGCAAATGGATAAAGACAGCTAAACAGTGAATGGATAGCATGTCTGGGAAAGAAAAAAACACCCAGCATCTATTGATAAGCCAGAAGCTTTTGATGACCCATCCAGGAAAAAACAAGCAAGACTCCAAAATGAAGACTTATGTGGAAGCCAGGGAGAGACCCACACCTTGCCTTCTGAAAAAGGCAACACAGGAGATCAGGAACCACTGTGTCCACACCAATGGCCTTCCCCTCATTAAAGACAACTTCAGGGGCGTGTGGGTGGCTCAGTGGGTTAAGCGTCCGACTTCAGCTCAGGTCATGATCTCGCTGTTTCACAAGTCCGAGCCCCACTTCCGGCTCTGTGCTGACAGCTTGGAGCCTGGAACCTGCTTCCGATTCTGTGTCTCCCTAGCTCTCTGCCCGTCCCCCACTTGCACTGTTTCTCTCTCTCAAAACTAAACAAACATTAAAAAAAAAAAAAGACAACTTCAAAGTTCAGAAGAAGCAAAAACATCTGCAGCCCTCTTGGTGTGTAGACAACTCCAAGTCATATTAATTTTTATTTTAAGAGCTTAATTTACTTCACTTATTCAAGCTCTATGAAGCTGATGCCACTAATCTTCCTCCAACCTTCGCCTTCTACCAATTACGTGGACTCTGTAAGACAAGGTTTACAGCCAAGGCCCCAAAGCACTAACCTTCACAGACAGGATCACTTCAAACAGACGCAGAATATAAGCAATAGCATTTATGAAAGGGGTAGACATCTTAAGACCTGAATAAACCCTAACTCTCATGATGAAGCCTATTTACAACAAGGAGCAGCAGGCATCTATGACCAACACACGTGGTCTGTCCCACTGCCAGTACCAAGCAGATCTATATACTCTCACACCATCTGCTCGGAAATTTTGTGATTCATGACCAATTTGTTTTCACTTGGGGATGAATTTGTGTTATACATAAAATTTGTTACATAAAGGGATTCTTAGTAACAGCTTGGATGTTACATTTTATCAAAGACACATAAAATGCAACTGAGTAACCATGGTAACATACAACCAGGAGAATAAACTCCTTAAACCTACCTCTTGGCTCCTGTGCACACCATTTTCCCAGAACTGAATATTAGTGCAGTGGTTCGGGGCTCTCTTATTCTCATGATAACAGCAGCAAACCGCTAAAATGGTCAGAGACAATTGTTAATGAGGTCACACCAGACTGACTTCCTTTAGGAGAGTAAGACAATGAACGTCACGACTGGTAAAATGGAGAGTTCTCAAAATCCCTGGCACATGTTCCTATACATGGGTCTCTTACATCACCGGGCAGCACGCATGCTTTTCTTTGCACAGGGGGCAGAATACAGTGACTACTGAGTACGTTGAACCAAGATCTGTGTATTTTTCCACACCATTGCAACAACAACTAATATTTGCAAAAAATTTTACTTTAATTACGTCCTTAATAAATATCAGTGCCTCTGTTTCTACCTTATATTTGCCAGCTTCTAGAACTGTTAACTTACTGATTTTTTTTGGCAAATCGATTGATAAACCTTTTCTACCTCCAGAGGGAGTAAATCAAATTACAAACATATCAATATGTAGTGGAGTGACCTTCTGTTTCCAACTAGCTTTTAGAAACAGTATTAAAGTATCAACACATAAAATTGCAAATTAAGAAAAAAATCAAACTTTTTATTTTTAATTTCGACTTTTTAACAATGTTTTTACTGCTAACATCGTAACTCGAGGGGAACATATTTCAGCTGTGGGTTGAATGAATAGCCTCCATTACTAGTTTACATGATAAAAAGCAAAAAATTACTTGCAAATAACTCTAAAATTTTAATATCTGATGATTACATAAGAAATATTCATGTATTTCTAATCAGGATAGCTCTTTAACAAATTAGATTCCTTTTGCAATTTTAGTTTTAAAACTGCTCTGTCTTCCTGCAGATTTTACCACCATGCAAAAATACAAGCACTACATTCTAGTTTGTACAAGTCCCAGAAAAGCCTAACCTTGCCTTTCCTAAATTCCCTCTATTGATTTTATTGATCAAATAATATCATTTCATTAGAGACTATAACATTGTAGAATTATGTATTCAAAGTAAATAAAATAATAGATAAAAGATTAATTATTATAATGCTACATACAGCCTGTATACTGGCTTACCACAGTGCATAAATGGTTACTTCCAGATCTTAGCTACCTTGGGATTTTAGAAAAATACTTCAAAAATGTCTAATATTTACATTATTTCTTAAGATAAAGATAAAAACCTGGCCAATAAACAGTTTTCATTTAGCCTTTACTTTCATTTTTATATGCCATATAAGAGCCATTCTATTACTTGGTGGAAGGACAAATGGAGATATACATGTTTATTTTACCACTTTAAACGATTAAAAAAGGGACATAAGACGTGTACCGATGAACAGACAGCAAGACATTTCTTGGTTATCTACCTGCTAGTTTTCTTATGTCCGTAGGACACAACATTGAATTGCTCTGGCTGAAGATAACTAATAAAAATGGTTGAGACTATAGGAGACACAACAGATAATAAATATACACTTTATCTTCTTATTAAGGAAATTGTTACAGTTTATCACAAATTCAACCTTACAAATTCAGGTTTGTGTGTTAACCTTCAAAAATTCAACATTAGATATGTACTGTCTAACTTAATATGCTGATATATTACATTTCAAAGTCAAAGGTAAAATGCTTTAAATGATGAAAGAAGTTCAACAGTTCTGGCTTTTCCGTTTTCTTTCTTAAATTCTCACTCTAAATAAAATAAAATTTAAAAAAAAAGAACTGTTTTTACATTGAAGTATCTTTGTGGTTTCCCCAATGGCTACTGGGCAACCATAAAGATTTATTCTTACTGTAAAAAGAAAGGGTTCTAAAATAATTAGCCATATTTGATGTCCTCCAAATTTTAATTAGCTCAACCAAGCAGACCAAAAAGTCTCAATAACTAAAGGAGTCATTTTCTTTCTTAGACAGTTATTACAGCAACTTTTATTTTGGACATTTCTACCTAGGCTACATCTTTCTCACTTGTATATAAAAGACAGAGATTTAGAAACTCTCTCCAAGACCATCACTTAACTTTTTTCTCAATGTACAGCTAACATATATTTATCCAACTTACCTGGTTCAGCTGACAAACATACCCCTACACTTCTACAAAATTATTTTGTCTGCTTTCTATGTAACTCTTAAATACTACTCCAACCTAAACCCAACCACTTTACTTCCCTTTCCTTAAAAAAACGTAATTTAGTAAACTATGAAAATAAATCTAAACCTACTTCATTCTGTTTTGTTCTGATGATACATCCTAGAATAAGTCATTCAATAACGACTCATATATTTAAAATAATCAAGGTATATTTTACATTGATATTTTTACATTGATACAGTGTAACTTTTAAATGTTGTTATAAGATATATTCTGTTACAAAAGCTCACAGTTATCTTACTAGAGGTTCATGAGTAAATATTAACATTCAATAAGATTTGGGTTTATGTTATTAGGACAATAAGAGTTGTCTATTTTCTTTGGTTATCTCCAATTAAAACATTAAAAATAAATTAATGACTTATTAGAGAAATCAGACTTCTGAAGGAAATATCAATTGTAAGATTATAGCCTACTCTAAGGGAAATGGCTTCTCTAACTCATGCAGTTCTTACTAGGGTTAGCTGCCAATGACGACACAATGATATATATAGTTTTTCTGGTTGAGGAGGGAGGCAGAAACTTGGTCATTGTCTTTCTCTGTTTTACTTAAATGTCTCAAAATAGCTGGGTGTCAAAGTCATCCTCAAGTTTTAATACTTATGCATATGCACACACACAAAAAGCCACACTAAAAAAAAAAAAAAAAAAGACAAATACGTACATTGATTCAAATTTTACAAAAATATTGGGGATATTCAACTTGAGAAGTTCAAAAGGCTGCTGAGAAATGCCATATCTTCAATTCTCACATAATAGAGGGCAAGGCTCTGAACTCCCTCTTAGATTTGATTGAGTGCCCAAAGTTTAGATACACCGTTTAATAGTATGTACATAGTTCTCCTGTTGACTGAAGTTTTCCTTTGTTAAAAGGCAAGTGCTAAAACAGTCCAAGTTTCCAAAAAGAGTTTTATTTTTCTTGGCCTACAATCCTAGCCCTAATGACAGGGTGTTACACCCCAAAATCCCTGCAAATTCTCACCCTATGACACTGTTCCTGAAAGATGCATGAAAACTGGCCTGGCTCCTACTAACTGTCCCAACCTTGATATATCCTGGTCTTGTCAAAAACAGGTTTCCCCTGCTACTGAAAAGTAGAGTGTTCCTGTGAAACCTTTCATAAACCCAAATGGAGTAAAGTGAGGAACAATCACCATTTTGTAAAAGCAGAAATTCTCTTCAGATTTCTTTCCGTTGGCAAAAACAGGCACTAATGTAGGTCTTTAATGAAAGCAAAGTGACTTAATGCAAACTTTTGGATAGCATAGGAAACCTGTCCTGGTCAAACCAATGTCAGTCGTATACACAGTCGCATGCCCCATTATGGGTAAGCCACATTTCTAAAGAAAACATCACCACACACATCTCTAGGTGATGTACAGGCAGCTGACAGAAACATGAAAGCGATTTTCAGTGAAAGTCAGCTTCAAACTGCATAGAAGAAAGCATTTGAGACTCTAACTGAAATACCATTCTCAAGCACCAGGATTAGACACATGGATAACTTCCCCAGTTTGCATGTACTCAGAATCCAACTGGGCATGGGTTCTGCCTGAAGATTGACCCCGAATCTGCTAGAAGACCTCCTCCAGAAAGTGGTGACTCCTGAAAATACAGCTTCCTCCCAAGAGCTTGGAATCAAGGATAGGACAACACACTTGGTATATATACTGCCTGTTCTTTCTCACTTCTTCCCCTTGTGTTTAATCATTTTGTGCTGTTGACAAAATGTGGTACAAGAACATGATTTCACCCAGTGTATGAGATCTCTACCCTGACCAGGAGTTCCCAAACTAAAACAGAAGTTTCTGGATTGTGGCTCAAACAACAAATGAAACCACTCACCTAACAAATGCTTTATCATAACTTCACTGGCTAAAACAGAGCCAGATAATAAACGTGTCCTCTATTTATTGGCCGGCCAAGTAGTTTTGGCACAATTGTTAACAAATGGGATAAATACTTGGGGGGCGCAGGGAGGCACAGAACAGAACAATCAATAAGTTGAGAAAAAAGACTTTCCGTTCCTAAAATTGACCAAGCTGATTCTTGGGAAGTTAATCCTTCTGGTTAGGTGTAAGCAAACTAAAAAATACTGGATGTATGAAGTGAATTTCACTCATTTCTTATGATATTTCTCCACTGTCTAACATCCAGGTAAGCTTACATGCTGCCACTTGGACACTATTTCAAGAGGACATTCAAATAATGACACCACATAAGAAAAGGAGTCAAACCCTCATGGGCAACCTAGACTGGGAGTTTCACCAAAGGGGGAACAAGGGACATCAGTAAAGGATATGGCGGTAATCTGGAAAAACTGAGAGGCACAAACAGACACTGACACAGATAGCCTGTCAAATAGAATACTCAGATTCTCAAGTATGTCCTTCTGCCTTCTCTTTTTTTCTTATATAAAATCTTATTTTTCCTTTGTTAAACGAAACCAGTTTAATAGCGGTTCCCCATGTATGAAAGTAAACAGCACGCTAATAGATTCTCCCACTTTAGGGGAACTGTCTTCTACAGGGCCCTACCCAAGAGCTCTTCTTCAATCCGATCATCTCCACTCAGAGGCCTGGTCTGTCTAGTCCTTGAAGAATGTCCATCCGTTTGTGAATGCAAATATTTACTATTTTTTTAAAAAACAACTTATCTACCAATGCAGAGACAAAAGCCTTACCATGTACTCAGGCTGCTTATGTTAACGTAAAAAGTATCATAGGTATTTTTACCCCATAATATTTTTATTATAAAGTTTAAAAGTTATACATAGAAAAATATAATAAACTCCCTATACTTATTACCCAACCCTGACAATTATTAACTTCTGGCCTATCTTGTTTCACCCATGTGCCCTTCCCCAATTCTCTAATTGTTTTATTTTCAAGTAAATTCCAGACAGCGTATCATTCCATTCCATATGGTTTTCAAAACATAAATGAAATCATACCACATATTTTGTTTTTTAATGTCACAGGATCCCCATCACAATGGGTAAATAAATTTAGTACTTTATCTTGTAGACTGCTGTGATTCTAGGGTCTCTCAATAAAAAACAATACACAATTTTCTTTAATTCCTCATTTTGTTGGTATCAACAAACTTAAGCATAACACGTTTTGGTCTAGGGACCTTTAACAACAAATTCCTGTATTATTATAGTTTGAAATACATTGTAATTGCTCTGACCTTGGGATTATATTCAGCATTTCGGGCACGAAGTGCAATGGTCTTTAGGTCAAGCTTACAGCCAAGATTCACCGTAGATACAATATTTCTGCAAGAAATTTGAAAAGAAAGCATGATCATTTAACTTTTACAGGATGAAGTGTTAGATAATTATCTAGAAATCTGATTCTTTTACTAGAACAATGTAATTAGGTCAGTTTAAATTTTAATCAAAAAAATTTTACATTGGGGCACTTGGGTGGCTCAGTCAGTTGAGCGTCCGGCTTCAGCTCAGGTCATGATCTCACGGTTCGTGAGTTTGAGCCCCGCGTCGGGCTCTGTGCTGACAGCTCAGAGCCTGGAGCCTGTTTCGGATTCTGTGTCTCCCTCTCTCTCTGCTCCTCCCCCGCTCATGCTCTGTCTCTCTTTCTCCCTCTCTCTCCCTCCCTCTCTCTCTCAAAAATAAATAAACATTAAAAAGTTTTTTAAGTAAAAATAAATAAAAATTAAAATTTAAAAAAATTTACATTGTTGACATTTATTATGTTTACCACACACCATGGTGAGCATTTTACATGGGTTGCCCCACTTAATACTTACAATGCACTATGAAGTAATAACTATTAATATTCACATTTTCAGATGCAGAAGCTGAGGCTTAAATGGCATGGTTGCTCCAGATAAAATGGGATCCTTGCTCCAGATAAACACGGCTCCTAAGTGGTAGCCAGGCTTTGAGTCCATCTATCTGTAGAGCCATGCCTTAGCCTTCTGAATGAAGCTCTTATTTGCCCTTTGAATGACACTAATTGCCCATAAACCATCATGCACGGGCATGGGACATCACTGTCGTATGAATGCCGATTCCAGATTGCAAATACATCTCCAGCTGTTTCCAGCTCATTGCTGCTTTTGGTTCCTGTCCTGTCAAAATGCAACAGTTTGAAAACTTGATGGCTCACAACTGGGTTGGATAAGAGGATAGCTGTGTTTTTTTCTCTTTTAACTTTTTTTTAATGTTTATTTACTTTTGAGACAGAAACAGAGCATGAGCAGGGGAGGGGCAGAGAGAGAGAGAGACACAGAATCTGAAGCAGGTTCCAGGCTCTGAGCTGTCAGCACAGAGCCCAACATGGGGCTCAAACTCACAAACTATGAGATCATGACCTGAGCTGAAGTCGGATGCCAGACCGACTGAGCCACACAGGTGCCCCAAGCTGTGTTCTTTAATAGACAATTGTAAGGCCAATTGGAATAATCAACCCAAGGGGTGCTTGCATGGTTCAGTCAGTTGAGTGTCTGACTCTTGATTTTGGCTCAGGTCATGGTCTCACGGTACGTGAGATCGAGTGCAGCATGGAGCCTGTTTGGGATTCTCTCTCACTCAATAAACAAATGAGCATTAGAAAAAAAAAAAAAAAAAGATCAACCCAATGAATGTTTTCATTTCTAACTCACCTATTTCCTTCCAATTAATTTTATATACACACCTGCCTTTAGCATTTCTCTACTTAAGAAATAATCAAGTTGTGGTACATCTACCACAAATTTAGTCACATATTTGCTACATGTATTTTCTTCTTCTTAAGCAACAGTGCATAAGGGTTCAAATTTCTCCATATCCCCAACACTTGTTATACTATTTTTGATAATAGCCATCCTAATGGGTATGAGGTGGTCTCATTGTAGTTTTGACTTGCATTTACATAATGTTTAGTGACGTTGAGCATTCTTTCGTGTGCTTATTGGCTATTTGTGTATTTTCTTTGGCAAAATGTCTATTCAAGTCCTTTGCCCATTTTTGGAATCAGGCTCTTTGGTTTTCATTGTTGAGTTTTAGTAGTTCTCTAAGTCTCCAGATAATAATCCTTTATGGGATGCATTTTCTCCCTTCCTGTTGGTTGCATTTTTACTCTGTGAACAGTGTCTTTTGGTATACAAGTTTTCTTTTTAAAAAAAATTTTTACAAGTTTTAAAATTGTCATGTAGTCTACTTTATGTTTTTTCTGTTGTTACCCATGCCTTTGTGTCACATCTGAGAAAACATTGTGAAGTCCAATGTCACAAAGCTTTTGTCCTATGTTTTCTTCACTGAGTTTTATTGTTTTAGGTCTTACACTTAGGTCTTTGATCTATTTTAAGTTAGTTTTTTATTTGGTGTTAGCTAAGGGTCCAACTTCATTCTTTTGCATGTGGATATCCAGTTGTCCCAGCACCATTAGCTGAAAACACTATCTTTTCTCCATTGAACAGTCTTGGGACCCTTGACAAGTATCATTTGACCATATATGCAAGGGTTATTTCTGGGCTCTCTATCCTACTGCATTGGTCTATATGTCTGTGTTTATGCCAATACCACAGTTTTGATTGCTGAAACTTCGCAGTAAGTTCTGAAATTAGGAAGTGAGAGCCCTCTGGTTTGCTCTTCCTTTTCAGGATTGTTTTTGGCCAAAGTTCCTTAGGATTCCATTTGAATTTTAGCATGATTTTTTCTACTTCTGCAAAAAATATCATTGGGATTTTGATAGGGATTGCACTGCACCTATAGATCATTTTGGGCAATATTAAAATTTTAACAATATTAAATCTTCTAATCCATGAACCTGAGATGTGCTTCCACTTTTCATGTCTTTTTTAAAGTTCTTTCAGCAATGTTTTATAGTTCTCATCATACGTCTTTCACATCCTTGGTTAATTCCTAAGTACAGCAAAACCTTGGTTTGAGAGCATAATTTAATCCAGAAACATCCTTGTAATCCAAAGCACTTGTATATCAAAGCAAATTTCAAGAACCATTGGCTAGGTTGTGATCATGTGACATTCAGCATCACGTGCTACTCGTATTGCAAGACACTGCTCATTTGTCAAGTTAAAATTTATTAGAAATGTTTGCTCATCTTGCAAAACATGCAGAGAACAAGTCACCCACAATTCAAGGTTTTAGTGTATTTTATCCTTTTTGATCTTGTTAATAGAATTGTTTTTGTAATTTGCTTTTCAAAAAAAATTTTTAATGTTTATTTTTAAGAGACATAGAGTGTGAGCAGGGAAAGGACATAGAGAGAGAGGGAGACACAGAATCCAAAGTGGGCTCCAGGCTCTAAGCTGTCAGCACAGAGCCCAACACTGGGTTCGAACCCACGAATCGTGAGATCACGATCTGAGCTGAAGTCGGGCACTTAACCGACTGAGCTACCCAAGGACGACTGAGCTACCCAGGGACACCTGTAATTTCCTTTTCATATTGTTCACTGTCTATATACAGAAATGCAACTGATTTTCAAGTGTTAACTTTGTATCCTGCTACTTTGCTAAATAAACTCACTCATTCTAGCTAACAGGTTTTTTTGTGGACTCATTACGATTTTCTACATATAAGATCATAACATCTGCCAACAGATAATTTTATCTCTTCCTTTCTACTCTAGATACCCTTTATTTGTCTTGCTCTGGTACTATGTTGAATAGAAATGGAGAAAGAGTGGGGTGGCTGGGTGGCTCAGCCAGTTGAGCATCCGACTTCAGCTTAGGTCATGATCTCACAGTTTGTGGGTTCGAGCCCCGCATCGGGATCTGTGCTGACAGCTCAGAGCTTCAGATTCTGTCTCCTTCTCTCTCTGCCCCTCCCCAATGTGTGCTCTGTCTCTGTCTCTCTCAAAAATAAATAAATGTAAAGAAAAAAGAAAAAAAAAAAGAAAGAGATGGAGAAAGAGGTTGTCCCTGCCTTGTTCCTGATCATAGAGGAAAAGCATTAAGTCTTTCAATGTTAAGTATTAGGTTTGCTATGGTTTTTTAAATATGGCTTTTACTATGTTAAGGCAGTTTCCATCTTTTCCTATTTTGTTTGTTCTTACCATGAAAGGGTGTTGAATTTTGTCCATTCTTTTTCTGCATCAATTGAGGTATCAGTTTTCTTTTCATTTTATTGTTATGGTATATTACAGTGGTTGATTTTTTAAGGTTATTTACTTTGGGGGGGGGGGGAGAGAGAGAGCGAGCATGAGCAGGGAAGGAGCAGAGAGAGGAAGAGAGAGGATCCCAAGAAGGGTCCATGCTGTCAACACAGAGCCCAATGAGGGGCTCGAACTCACAGTGAAATAATGACCTGAGTCAAAATTGAATTGAATGCTTAACTGACTGAGCTACCCAGGCGCCCCCAATGGTTGATTTTTGTATGTTGATCTACCCTTTCATTCTAAGAATAAATCCCACTTGGTCATGGTGAATAATCTTACACCATGCTGCTTAATGATGTTTCCTAGTATTTTTTTGAAGATTTTTGTATCAATGATCAATGGGGATACTGGTCTGTAGGCTTTTTAGTGTCTTTGGCTTTGGTGTCAGCGTACTGCTGGCCTCACTGAATGAGTTAAAAAATGTTCCCTCAATTTTTTAGAAAAGTTTGAGAAGGACTGGTATTAGTTCTTTAAATGTCTGGTAGAGTTCACCGAAGCCATTTGGTCCAGGGATTTTCTTGGCTCTGCCACCTCCCCAGAATTCTTCTTAAAAATGTATGATTTTCTTTAAGTTTACTAATTTAAATAATCTATACACCCAACATGGGACTCAAACTCACAACCCCAAGATCAAGAGTCGCATGCTCTTCCAACTGAGCCAGCCAAGCGCCCCTTAAAAATGTGTTCTTATATATTTTCACTGATTATCTATCCCAAGTCTTCATAAGCTTGTAGGATTTAGAGGCCACTGAATTCCCAACCTACCAGGGTTCTTAATGGATATGGAAACTCAGTAACGTGTCTGACTAGATGCTTTGTGGAATACCAGAAGGGTTAAGGTGCCAAGATGAAACAAACACCCCATCACAACTGGTTATAACTTATGATTTAAACAAGAGGTAAAAACTTAAATGGCCATAAAAGCCAGACAAGCAAGCAAGACACCAGGGAATGTTGCTGACAAACGTGAACTAACAAGGGATTATCTCTCTAAAGTATTAAAATGAAAATCATCTGATTTTTAAAATCACATCAGATCAAAATCTGAGGCAAGATTTGGATAACAGGATCTACGATGAAATATTACTTAGTGACAAAAATGACCAGCGATGGCTGGTGAAGTAATTATTGTAAATGACCCTTCACTTTGGCCATGCTTCCTAAAAGCAAAAGCTATGTACTTCACACTGATAGATACAAGAGAATATTTGTATATTTTTCAGGACTTTTTTCCTACCTCCACCCTGCATCCAATTCTGATACATATAGGACCCATTTCATTTGTACAGAAAAATCCACTGAGGGCGAGAACAGACATTCTCAGCTTGTGGAAAGGACACAGCTCTCCAAAGAGTTATATGCAGCCCTTATAATAACCAATGAAGACAAACAAGGACCATTGTGAACTAAGTAACTAATCTTCCCTTCCCAAAGAAAACATCAAAGGGAAAGAGACCATGTAAGGCTTGATTCAGCAAATCAGCTGCAGGGAAATGTCTACAACAATTTGATAACTTGGCCCAAGGATATAAACGCGAGCTACCCAATCTACCCAATATGCGGCGATGTTATGAGAGCCTTTTACTAAGGGGACTGACTCACTGAGGCAACTTCGCATCCTTTCTCCTATGGGAGACAGAGATGACCACTAGTGCCACCCCCTCAACAACTCAATCCATCTGAAACAAAGAAGAGCAGCACCCGCCGCAAGGGGCCCTTCTGGGTTGAGGGAAAGACACAAAGTACTCACTGCAGCTGCGGCACGATCCCAGAGCTCTCAGAGGCTGGAGTGGCGGGCGTAATGGGGGTCATGGGGGTCATGGGGGAGGGATACAGGGGAGTGGTGCCCGGCAAGGGTGCAGTGGTAAGAGTCTGTGAGTGGAAGAGCTGTGGTGTCTGGCCCGAGGCCGCCTGCGTCGCCTGCTGGGATGCGGACTGCTGAACGGCCGCCACTGCCTGCTGCTGCTGCTGCTGCTGTGCCTGCTGCTGCTGCTGCTGCTGCTGCTGCGCCTGTTGCTGCTGTTGCTGCTGCTGCTGCTGCCTCTGCTGCTCCTCCAAGATGGACAGACTGTTGGTGCTCTGAATAGGCTGTGGAGTCAGTCCTGTGCCATAAGGCATCATCGGACTGAAGATGGGGATTCCAGGAGTCATGGCACCCTGTGGAAGGTCAGGAGGACAGTAAGTCAGGCCAGCTGGTATTGTTTCCAGCACTTGTCTGGTAGAAGAGGAGGTGAGATGTACAAAGACAGATGCTTTCCGAATATAAATGGAGTCATGATGCATAATACAAAGGCATTTGCTGTCCTTACACACATCACTTTCTTCTCCACCATAGCACAGTAGGTAAGAGCCTGGTATTTAGAATTATACCCGGGTGTGAAATCCAACCCTGCCACTTATTACATGTGAACACTCAAGGAAGTTGCTTAACCGTTCAGGCACATCAATAGGATAACGATGTTCTAATACTGCTAGAAAGTATAAAGGACATAATTGGAGCGACTGCCCATGCTTTTAAACTATTATCCTGGCATACTACCTGGGTAGTTCCCCATTTCACTCGCAATGTATCTGTCTAAGTTTGGCTAATAAATTATATAGTTACCCCAGAGATGCCACTGAACCCATTCAACACGATGACAGGCACGCAGAAGATACTGAAGTGTTAGCAACAATAATGATGATAATTATTAGAATACTATTCAAAAACGTGGATCATTTGCTCTCCAAAAAGTTTATATTGTGCTCGCTTCGGCAGCACATATACAAAATGTTTATATCAAGAAAATCCAATGCATCTATCAGAATAATATCAATTTATTTTTCTGAATGCTTAACTTCCAGATACTGTCACATTTATTAATTTAATTTAATAATTAATATATTTATTAATATATAATTTATGATATAATTAATTTATCTCATAACAGCCCTCTGGGAAAGGAAAAACTCGATGTTCTTCCCACATTAAGGACAAGAAAACTGACCCCAGGAGAAGCTAAAGGACTTCCCCAAGACCACAGGTCTCACCAGCAGAGAAGCCACAATGACAGCCAAGTTTTTCTGGGAGCCAGTCTAATGCCCTCACCCAGCACCAACTCTACAGACCCCACAGAGCCTGCAGAGTTTGCAGTGACTTTGTGAACCTCTTCAAAGTATACCTAGTATTTCTGCATCAAGGAATCCATAGTTTTCGTCAGATGCTCAAATGCGTGCAAAATCCAAAAAGGAGCCACAATCCTCTCCCACTTCCACCACTTTATTTGGCAGAAAGCATAAACCAAAACTGTCTAAGGTTTATGTTAAATTGTTTCATCAACATAGTGGCAGAAAGAGTATGAGAGGAGGAGGGTCAAACATACACCGCAGCCCTAATAGTATAGGTACGATCATACTGCGTTGATCACTCACATCTGTAAAATACTGGCTAGAAAAAATTCAGGTTATGTGACTTTAAAAAGAGTGAGGTTTTGAAAGGTCTGCCTTTCTTTATGTCACGTATACAAATGAACTCAAAATGGATCACAGGCACACATGTAAAAGCTAAAACTTTATCAGAAAGAGAAAATCCTTAAGACTTTGGGTTAACCAAGATTTCTTAGGACACAGAAGCACTGACGCTGAAATAAAATTGATAAATGGACTTCAGAGAAAAATTAAGACCTTCTACTCTTTGAAAGATATCATTAAGAAATTAAAAGTAAGCCACACCACAGACTGAGAGAAAATACCTACAATACCTACATCTCAGAAAGGACCTGTATCCAGAATACACGAAGAACAATTACAATTCAATAAAAGACAAACAAATAAGCCAGTTAAAAAAATGGGCGAAAGATGTGAAGGACATTCTACAAATGAAAATAATGCAGTTGGCCAATAAGCATTGACAGGATGCTCAAGATTGTTAGTCATCAGGACAATGCAAATTAAAATCACAAAGAAACAGCACTAAGCAACCACTAGAATGGCTAAAAGTCAGAGCGTCAGTGAGGATGTAGAGCAAGCGGAACTCTCACGTTGCTGCTGGTGGACCTAGAGTATGGTTCGGCAGTTTCTTATAAAGTGAAACACACACTTACCACAGACCTAGCAATCCCACTCATAAGTATTTACCCAAGAGAGACAGAAACAGTTTACACAAAGCCTGTTCACAAATGTTTACCGCAACTTTATCCATAACAGCCCCAACCTGAAAACACCCACAATGTCAGCAACTAGAGAGCAGATACACAAGATGTGGTACATCCATACAGTCGAGTACTACTCGGCAATAAAAAGGAATCTGCTGATATACAGATGTTATATTGGGCAACGAAGAGAGATACACAAAAAAAGCACATACTGGTATGATTCCATTTGTATGACTTTCTAGGCGAAGCAAAACTATCTATCTTTAGCTCTCGATCAGCAGAGCAGTTGTATACACACAGGTGTACACAATTATCAAAACACACCTAAAGTGGGTGTTCTTATCATGCGTTAATTTTTTAAAAGTAGATGTTATTTGGAACCTTAAACATAAAAAAGAAATGCTAAAAACAGAAAATAACTTGGCAAAAGTTACTTTCAAAATCAAAGGCCCGACAGTCACATGGAACACTTTCATAAACATTTATCAAAAGATTAAGATTTACAGACAAATACATATTTTAACTTCCAAATAAACTCCTCAAATTTAACACTATCAAGTCTTCTCAAAGCCTAATACAATGTTTCAACAAAGTAAGAGGCTTAAAATCAGATAAATCAATTTCAACGACAGATGGTTAAATTCCCTTCCTTTCTTTTTCTACTGCCTCTAACAGTGTAGACTCTGTCCCATCTACACCCTCCCTCCAGTTGTATTACCTGAGGGGAGGCCAGGCCCTGAGCGTAAGGTGGCAGGCTGTTGTTCTGATCCATGATGTTCACTTTCTTCTTGGTAAATTAAACACCTTTGGACTGGAACTCGCCTCGGCATTCAGTCTCTTCCTAAAGCATCCCCAGTACACACTTCTTAGCAATTTCCTCAACTGCTTGCGTTGTCTTCGTGCACACCAAGAAACGGTAACGCCACTTTGAAAAAAGTTGGAGGTTTAATGTAAGAATATAAGCTGTACAGTCTTTTATGAACCAGTTTCATAATTACACAAAAAAACTAGAAAAAAGCAATGAAGCTATTTTGGAATATACTTTTTTAACCTTATAATGCTGAAATCCTATTCCCTCCCATGTTTATTGTGACCGCATGCAAAACTGCCACTAGAGCAAAAAGTGTTTTATTACATGTTTAATTTAAATGGTCTTAGAATGTTCAGCGGTGCTTGGGTGGCTCAGTCCGACTTCAGCTCAGGTCAGGATCTCACAGTTCAGGAATTCAAGCCCCACATGGGGCTCTGTGCTGACAGCTCAGAGCCTGGAGCCTGCTTCGGAATCTATGACTCCCTCTCTCTCTGCCCCTCCCCCGCCCACACTCTTGTCTCTCGAAAAATAAACATTAAAAACTTAGTTTTTGATACTTAGAACGTTCAAAAATAAGGTGTCATAATCAATATTTAAAAACTTTTGGGAAATCGAGGCGCCTGAGTGGCTCAGTCGGTTAAGCGGCCAACTTTGGCTCAAATCATGATCTCAAGGCTTGTGGGTTCGAGCCCCGAGTTGGGCTCTGTGCTGATACCTTGGAGCCTGGAGCCTGCTTCAGATTCTGTGTGTGTGTCTCTCTCTCTGTACCTCCCCCGCTCACACTCTATGTCTCTCTCTCCAATAAATAAACACTAAAACAAACAAACAAAGAAACAAAAAAAACTTTTGGGAAAAAACACTCAGAGAAAACACATTCCTAAGGAAACTGTCAAATCAGAGTAGAAACATTTATTTTTTTATGTTTATTTTTGAAAGAGAAAGAGACAGAGCGGGGGGGGGGGGGGGGGCGGTGGCAGAGAGAGAGGAAGACACAGAATCTGAAGCAGGCTCCAGGCTCCGTCAGCACAGAGCCCGATGTGAGGCTCAAACTCACCAACGACGAGATCACGACCTGAGCTGAAATCAGACACTCAACCGACTGAGCCACCCAGACGCCCCTGAGTAGAAAAATGTATTAAACCCTGTGTACAGAGTGCTATTGGGCCAAGTTGAGGTTTTTAAATATTCCAGTCAGTTTTATATCCTCCACAATGTCTTAGGTGTTAATTTCAATAAACAGTGAATTGGATCCAACATACTTTAATGTGATATTTATTGATCTACTAAGTTATTTATTTTTTTAAAAATACTGCTTCATTTATTTTTGAAAAAATACTGCTTCTTGCCTTGTTTTATTCTTTTTTAAGTTTATTTATTTATTGGGGGGCGGGGGGTGAGGGATGGCAGAGGGAGAGAATCCCAAGCAGCTTCTGCACCATCAGCACAGAGCCAAACATGGGGCTCAAACCCACAAACCATGAGATCACGACCTGAGCCAAAGTTGGACACTTAACTGACTGAGCCATCCAGGTGCCCCAATCTAACTGAATACAACACTGTGATAGAAGATGTACAGACACAAAAATAAATAAAACATGTTTTTATACATGCAATAATTTGACCTCTTTAGAACACATAAATACAAACTATGCCTCTATCTAGCTTTCCTTAACACATCATTTCTTTACTGGCTACACATTTTTTATTTCTTTTAGAAAAAAGAATCAAGTGACTACTGAAAGACCTTTTGTTGAGTTTAGTTCAGATGGCTCCTTACCTTGATTAGAGTTGCTTTGAGAACTAGAGTCAAACAGTACTGGCTCATTAACATATCAAGAACAGCATCTAGTTATCACTTAGTAAGCCCAAGATAAATGTTAGCTATTAGTAGATTTCAGTTTAAACATTAAAATCTAAGAAGATATTGGCACATATAGAACTTGCTGGTCTGAAAGTTACAAATTATATACCAAAGACACACACCAGCTTCAAACATGTACTGGTACAAAGTAAGCACTCAGATATTTGTTGAATGAATGAAAGAATCAATCACTTTGACAGGACAAAGGACCAAAGACTATATATATCCTACATACTCATCACTGAAAAAGGGGGGGGGGGGGGGGACAAAAAACTCTGGTTCAGAAAATGTCAGATATAATAAAATTATATTTTTTTAAATTGTTATCCTATAATAACAATAGAAGTGATGCAAATATGAAGAGGAAATAGTCATTAGCATCAAAGAGTTCCATGTGAAGGGTATACAAATAATTACTCCAAAACTTAAGTGCTGTAACAGAGGTGTATTATGCCAAGTTCCTGGAGTGCAGAATCTCGCCAATGTCTTAGCACCATGCCTGGCATACAGTAGGTCATCAAGAACAAATGCACACATGCTGTGGATGATAAGACATAGCAACTGCCAAGTGTCCTGAAGGGGAATGTGTTCACAAAGCATGATCACTGGACTTGGGTCTAGCAAGGTAAGCAGGAATTTACAAATCAGCACTGCAGGCAAAAGACCAAGCACAAGGAGACAAAGGCTGCAAAAGCATGCAATATGCAAGCAACAAGCTCTGGAGAGGAGGTAGCAAATGTAAGTGGGGTCACACTGTCTACCAGTTTTACATATCACATAGGCAAAAGAGCAGGGACAAGATTTTGAAGTGCAGCATGAGTAGGTCTACTTTGGCAAGTGTGGATGAATTCAAAGAGATAAAACTAGAGGCTGGAAGTTCACCTTAAGGCAGTCACTGCTATGGTTAAGGTAAGAAATAATGAGAGCAGGATTTCAAGCACTCATAAACATGACAAGAGCTTTCTCCAAAACTGGTGGCTCCTGACCCCTTAGTGCAAACTCAGAGTCTACATAAGAAATCTGCAGCACTAGGTCCGGGCCGATGTTACGATTGTTCAGGTCATCCCTCATTCCCAGTGATGGCACCGACCATTTTTACTCACCTGTGCCATTAAAACCACAGTTATTACTTCTAACTTAATCCTACTTAGTTACTACTATCGTTAGCTATTACTTATAACTTATCCTATAATACTAACTTATCCTTTGAAAAGAAAGTTGTTTGCAGAGTGTGTTCATATTTTGGAAATTGAAGCATCAAATCTGATCTTTTTAAAAGGCAATCACAGATAAGGGAAAAGAATCAGTTAATTTTGCATTGCCCCCCAGTGTCTGCATAAACCACTCAAGCATATTATTTTTCACACAGAAGCCTACCTAGAATTTTAAATTAGAAAAGCACACGGCCTGGGGCCTAGACAGCTAGGCCTTGTAAACCAAGCGCTGTGTATTTACAGCTTACGCTCTATCGTGCCGGAAATCTCTAGCCTCTGACAAAACGTTAAAGTCTCAAGCACAACTTTATAACAAAGCCATTCCTGCTGATAGCAAAAAAAGGAGGACAAAGGCCAGGTTGAATCTGCCCTCCAACATCAACGAGGAGAAAAGGATGGCAGGACAGGAACTCCGGGTCTTGGATGTGCCGGACTGTTGTGTCCCGGGCACTCCCGGAGCCCTGCACCCGAACTCGCACGATGAAAGCCGTTGTTAAAGCACAGCAGATGAGGGCACCGGGCGGGACAGGCGGCCGGGGTGGGTGGGCGGCCGGTACAGGCCGGAGCGGCGTCGGCACGAGCGGGGAGGAGCGGCCCCCGCGCGGCCTGCGTGCCCACTCAGCGTCTCCCTCACTATCGCCCCAGGGCCTCGCTGCAGTGGTCGCCTCTGCACCAATCCTCAGAGAAGAGGAAAAGCTAAAGGGGCTGTTACCTGGAGTCCCTGCAGAGACCACTGCGGGGCCGCGAAAACGAAGTTAAGCCACAGGCGGCCCAGGCGCCCGCCACGGCGACCCTTCCCGACCCTACTAAACTTCTGGCGCGCGTTGATAATGTCACTTCCGCCAGTTCTTCCATCCTAGGCTTCACCCAATTGTCCAACTAGAGTGGCGGCCATGGGAAGTGTGGGCACTCCGTCACTTCCGCTGTTTCGGAACAGTTCCGCTGGGTATTTGGCTTAAGGGAAAGAAGGGGCGGGCTGAGCTCCCCAGGAGTTCTAGGGGGGTGAGCCGCCGGACCAGAACGTTTTCTGATTGGTTCTTGCCGAGGGGAGGCAAGATAATGATTTTCAAATGTTGACTTTTTGAAGTCTAGCGGTGTGACCTTCGGCAAGTTACCCGACCTCAGCGCCTCAGTTA
The DNA here is from genome assembly GCF_024362965.1 of Panthera pardus. Lineage (NCBI taxonomy): Eukaryota > Metazoa > Chordata > Mammalia > Carnivora > Felidae > Panthera > Panthera pardus. Next base: position 87,825 of record NW_026526732.1, read on the forward strand.
GTAGAATGGAATAATGGTAACAGTTACCCTCTAAGGAAGTTGTGAGATGGATTAAGGAAATGCAGGAGCAATGCCAGGCACATGGTAAACTCTCCGCGCATGTTAGCTATTTTCAAACTTGGAGAATGAAAAGAAAAAAAACAGCCTGGTTTACAGGTTCAATTCTACTTTGTTTCTGCTCCTACCATTTTATGCACTCTTGTCACACTTGCCACAAAGAGACTGTTACTGAACCCCAAATTCTGCTGCCCCTGGCTTGAAAAGGCAATACTCAAGAGATGGTTTTGACTGAAAAGGAATATGAGCTTTGTTCAAGAAGCCGGCCACCTGGGGAGAAGGTGGACTCTTATCCAAAGCCAGCTTAGAGGTTTCTGCCTGGCCAGGGAATTTTTTTTTTTTTTTTTTTTTTTTTTTTAATGTTCATCTTAGAGCACGCAATCGCGCTCGCGTGGGGGCGGGGGGGGGTGGTGCAGAAGATCTCAAGCTGACTCTGCGCTGACAGCAGAGAGCCCAATCATGAGCCCTGAGATTGGGCTGTTGGATGCTTAACGAACAGCCACCCAGGCGTCCCTTGGCCCAGGGATTTTTAAAGGAGTTTAGGGCAGTTAATCAGTAAAAGGACTGCAGTGGTCCATAATATTTCTTGTTGCAAGCAGAATGGATGGTGCCAGCTACAGATGTTATCGCAGTGCTCAGAGGTTGTGCAAGGAGTGTGGTTCCTCAGTGCCCAGGGTTGTCCAAGAGGGTCTGGTCTCTGTTTTGTGACATGCAGAGGTGCTCTGTTCTTCCTAGGAAAGAATGCATGATGGATAGATTAAGAAAGGTCAATCACTTGGGCTAAGGGTTCTCGTTAAAGCTCAAAGACCAGTAGGTTGGTGGGAAGGGCTTGAAGGGGCTTTAGTTTCCCACTGTCCATTTCATCATTCCATATCTATGAGATTAAGGGTGAAGGTCCATCTTCTGTAGCTACTTCCTGCTAACTGGGGACCACCTAGGGATTTTGGAATAAAGCCTTTTACAGGATGGGAGAATCTTGTTTCTGGCATTTCCACTGAGGGGGACGCTAAAGACATCTCCAAGTTTGTATGAATAGCATGAGCTCCTGCTCGATGGATGCAAAAAGTGAAACAACAAAAGAGAAAGAGAACAGGAAATATAGCAATGTTTAATAGGGTATATTTCCATTTGGAAGGAATTAAATCTAGCCAACTGCTAAAAGGATCTAGAGCTAGGGCATCTATAGTGGTAATGTGTTTAAATCTTTCATGACTTCAGTTACATTTTTTGAGTATAGACACAAGACTCTATTTTAATGAGAGCCTCCTTAAGCTCTCCTTAAGGTGCCTTCCTGTACTGCAGTCAGGATACCAAAGGCCATTCGGTTTGGGAGAGCCACATTTCAAATTTGTGGGTGACTGCACGTCGGGTTTGGTTAAAGGTGGCTGCTGTATGCTTGGCTAAAGCCTCTACTTGCAATTTTATATCAATAAAGGTAGCTCCTGGGACAAATATGGTAAGGGATAAAACCATCAAAAGGCCATCTTTACTTGATGTGCCAGGAATCGCTGTCAAGTGGGAGATGACTTGTTCCAGGAGATAAGGGCATCCCCAAGTGCATCATCCAATCCAGTCATAAGAAAAAGCGAGGCCACCCACTATTTCCACAAGTACACAGTTAACCCCATGGAATGGGGTGAGCTCCAGCTTCAAAAGAATGGTTTTGTCATCCCAGCCACATAGAATTGGTCAAGGTGATAGTTGAGTTAACCGTTGTTGAAGAGTCCATCCCAATGTCCAGCTGTTCAAATTATATGCCCATGGGGCTTGTTATTATCCTCACAGAGCAACAAGCACAAAGACTGTCTATACGTGAGCTATTGTGACAATCTCTCTGAAGTTTACTTCAAGTTGTCTAGCTTAGGCAAACAACAAACACTCAAAGACAATCAGACTAGAATTTAACATCCACAAAGGTGTGTTATTGAAACATAATTTTTCTTCCTAAAGTCACCCTCATTTCCTGCCGGAGTCCGGCTCCAGCAGGTCCAGGGGTTCCCAAAGGATGAACGGGGTTAGCGAAAAAGTGAAAATAAAACAAAACAAAAATAAAAATGGACACAGACAACAGCAGTGTTGAACTGGCAGATTTATTGCAGTAAACATGGCATTATATATGCTAGTGATTTCCTTGTAGCATACGTCATCTATGTTTTTCTAACATTATCTAATTTTGAAAACGTTCCTTTGTGTAATTACCCCATAAGGAATAACATGATTGTTTTGTCATAACGTTCCCTCCTGCCCTTTGCTTATTGATTAATTTCTTTTATTGTTTTTATTATGTATCTATGTTTATCTATAATTTATGAAGTATTTGCTTTGCTGTTTTCACGAAAGGTCATTTATCTCTCAACACCTCAAGTGGAACAGTTACAGGGACACGACCTCTTAGTTGTTTCCCTGAATCATTCGTGGTTTTGAAGAACAAAAGTGTTCGCCTGGGTCCTAGGTGCCAGGAAGGGGGCCAAGAGGGCCTTAGAAACCCATGTCTTATACATTCTCAGAGACACAATGGAACCAATGAACCATTCTGTACTTTAACCGACTAGGTTCAATCATCATCTGGAATGCCTCCTGGGGGCCAAGTGGGCCCAGGGGTCAGAGTGACCTGTGTCCATAGATACACTCCTTAGTTACCGGAGTGGGGCTTTCGGATCCATATGTCTCTCCTTCGTTGGCCATCTTTGCTGGCAAATGCATGAGGCTATCCTTCCTGCAAGTAGAGGAGCCTCCATGGGGAATGGCAAGGGCTAAACGCAAGGTCGCACAATTTCTTGCGGAACCTTATTTTCTTCCCTAATGGTTTTTTTTTCCCCCCAGGGGGTCTGCCGAGGGCAATTCCCCAACAGACAATACCCCAGGTACTTTTAAGGCCAAATTACCTAAAAGCGGGAGTACAAGAAGCTTCACTGTCAGTGGGCCGCCCTGCAGTCACCAATCCATCCACAGCCTGGGCTTTGCCACTCAGGCTGGGTAGCTCGGCTTCCAGCAATTTCCAAAGATAGCCAAATTGAGACTAATTCATTTGAAAAACAAGTCTAGTTTTAACAGACTTGGTCTGATTATTTACATAAGCTCAGCAAGAATAGTGATTGACCATATAAATTCTTTAAAACTTGCTTTGCAGGGCACCTGGTTGGTTCAGTCATTTGAGCATCCAACTCTTGATTTTGGCTCAGGTCGTGATCTCATGGTTCCATGGAGCCTGTGCTGACAGCACAGAACCTGCTTGGGATTCTCTCTCCTCTCTCTCTGCCCCTCCCCTGCTCTCTATCTCTCTCTCTCAAAATAAATGAAAGGAAAACTTTTTAAAATATTTTTAAAAATTTTTAAAACTTGCTTGCCAAAATAAACAAACGAACAAAACAAAAAACACAAAATTGCTTTGCTAGAACTTTTCATAAGGAATCTCTAGATTGAACTTTTAATAACGACTTGAGGCCAGATACCAAGCCAATAACTTGCCATCAGATTTGCCTGTAATACCTGTAGATTTGGGTGAATTCCTCTTCTTGAGATACCCCAAATATTCTAGGGTTTCCTCCACCTTCCAGGAAGTGACATTCTTTACTCAGCTAGTAAGGCTGCTGAGAACTCTGTAAGCAAGGTATCCCATGAATATCTCCAAGGAGCTTTATTGACTCTATAAACTCAATCTTAGTTCCTTAAAGCTCCCTGGTCATATCTGAATCTATTCGTGTCTTTCTCAAATATGACATTCTACTCAAAACCTTGGTAATATAACCAATATTTCCCAGGGTGTCCTGTTACAGGGAGAACAGATTTTTATTGAACTTATGCAAATAATTATAATTGCCATGAAAGAAAGAATACTCACTGAGAGTTTCTGGATTCAGGAAGGTTCATATAGGGAGAAAAGTTAAATGTTTCAATATGTTCACAAATGAATATTTTATCATATTTCTATAAGGCATAGATACCTTAAGAGAAAATTTCTTTAAATGTGGAAAAGCAAACATTAGAGAATCAGCAATGTTTCAAGCAAGGTTTATCATCATTTGTTTGACAGTGTTTCCCAAGTCACTTAACATACCAAATAAACAAGCCTAATTAGTGAAAAAAACTTATTTAGAGGCACCTGGGTGGCTCACTCAGTTGAACATACGACTCTTGATTTCAGCTTGGGTCACGATCTCACAGTTAGGTTCATGAGATCAAACCCCACATTGGGCTCCGAGCTGACATCAAGATGCCTGCTTAGAATTCTCTCTCTCCCTCTTTCTCTGCCCCTCCCCTGCTCATGTGCTGGTGCTCTCTCTCTATCTCTGACTCTCAAAATAAACATAAAAAAAAAAAACCCTCAAAGTTCTAAAGCACATGCCTAAATAGGATCATTATCATAACACTCAATATATAATTATCTTTAAAAAAATTATTTTTTAAGTAATCTCTACACCCATTGTGGGGCCAGAACTTACAACCTGGAGATCAAGAGTCACAAACTCGGGGCGCCTGGGTGGCTCAGTCGGTTGAGCGTCCGACTTCGGCTCAGGTCACCATCTTGCGGTCCGTGAGTTTGAACCCCACGTTGGGCTCTGGGCTGATGGCTCAGAGCCTGGAGCCATCAGGCTCCGATTCTGTGTCTCCCTCTCTCTCTGCCCCTCCCCTGTTCATGCTCTGTCTCTCTCTGTCTCAAAAATAAATAAATATTAAAAAAAAAAATTTAAAGAGTCACAAACTCTACTGACTGAGGCAGGCAAGCACCCTTTATTACCTATTTAGCCAAGATGGCAATAAGAGATTCTACACAGAAGTTATATAGTTGTTAGCAAAACTTACCTCCTTTAATATTGGGAAGTTTTAGTTCTCTTAAGTAATCAAAGACCTGATAAAGACAAACATAGAAACTTTCTGTGCAGATAAAGAAAAAAAAACTTTCTTATCAAGAACAGACTGACAATTGAAGAAAATGTCTTTTTTTAAATTTTATTTGAGAGAGAGAGAGAGAGAGAGAGAGAGAATCTTAAACAAGCTGCACCATCAGCACAGAGCTTGACATGGGTCTTGATCCCACAACCTCGGGATCATGACCTGAGCTGAAATAAAAAGTCTGACATTCAACCAAGTGAGCCACTTGGGTGCCCCAGAATCCATTCATTTCAATCTTAGTTTTGACCACAAATAAAATTCTTTACCAAAGTTTTCCCTTCACAAACCTTCTACAATTTTTCTTTTTCACTCAGATTTTGTCCTAAGCCTTTTCTCTCTAAATAACCAGTCTCATTTTAGGACAAAATTACTTTTACCTCAACAAAAATGTAATCTCATTTCTTATATCTTTCTTACACATCTCTTACTTTCCTACATACAGAGTTGCTTTCCTTATTTCCATCAGTCTTACTGACATTTAGAAGAATTTTAACTCTTAGAAACCTTAGTCTCCAGTGAAAATTAAGTAGGAACCAATTGTGAACTGTCTGTTACACTAAGATTCTTTAGATGGCAAATTTATGAACACCTTCATAATTTCTAAAAACATGTTTTTTGTACACTCTTCCAATTAAGTATGAACTGTGTTTGTTAGCAGACCCAAGTACCTTTAGTTTCTCTGTAAGAAGGAGCCAGAAACAGATAAGCCTATGTTTAGTAAATATTTCAGTACTTTATCTCATTTGGAAAAGAATTAGATATCTAATGAGTTCAACCCAATTTATCATTTAACTTAGAAAAACTTTAAAGTTTTGGGTTGCCAAAGATTTTGAAAGCTATAAACTTTTTTATTTATTCAGACTACTTGTTCTTAACAATTAGGAAAACTTTGAGACAGACAAAATCAACCATCATTTTAAGTCATTTTTGTTGACAAATTGCAACTGATACAACATGATTTTAACTAATAAATTCAGGTAGAATAAAAGCTGATTATCTGTGTCACATTCCATGTTGATAACTCCAAAACATATCTATTTTAATTAAACCAAAAATCTTGAATTAGTTTTTATTATTTTTAAAATTTTTTTCAATTTTATTTATTTATTTTGAGAAAGAGAGAGAATCCCAAGCAGGGTTCCAACTCACGAACTGTGAGATCATGACCTGAGCCGAAGTCGCACGCTTAACCGACTGAGCCACCCAGGCGCCCCAACCTTGAATTAGCTTTAATACCAAATGTGTTGTGCCTGTGTCCACTAAAATTCAATTAATTTGTTCCCCACTGTCACTTTTTACTTGAGGCATCTGTGGGGAAATCTGAGGTAAGTGGTTTAAGTTTGGGGAGTCCCTGGATCCCTCCATGGGAATTTGGGAGGTGCTTTAGCTTGAACCTCACGGGAGGGGCCCAACGGCTCAGGGTGCTTTTTGCTTCTTGATAATGAAAGGAGGAGGAGGAGCAGAAGCTGACGATGCCCCAGGCACCAAGGAGGGTAGAGGAGCCAGCTATGGGAGCGGGTGCCCCAGTGGTACAGAAATAGGGGGAGGGGGAGGGGGAGGCGGAGGTGAGAAGGTGCCACCAGAAAGGCCAGAGGCAGATTCAAAGTTTAGAGTAACATCCCTTTTTTCTCTGTCTCTTGTCTCTCTCTCCTGAAAAACAGGGTTTTTGTCTGGTTGCTTTTCAGCTCTCTGTACCTTTTATTTAAATTACGTCCTAATGGACCTTCTTTGGGAAGAGAAGGTGTATTCCCAATCTTCCTGGGCAAAGGTTCAGAAAGAATACACAAGACACACAACTATGACTGAATGAAGCCCAGAGTATCTCCGTTAGCATTTGTTCTTTCCTAAAAGTTGGGGGCTTCACCAACTGAACTGAACACTTCCTAGTTTCTGGTTCCACCCCCAAAGTTGGAGTTTCACTAACTGAACCAAATGGCTTCCTTTTTTAAAAAATATTTTATTTATATTTTAGAGAGAAAGAGAGACAGAGTGCGAGCAGGGGAGGGGCAGAGAGAGAGGGAGACACAGAGAATTTGAAGCAGCCCTAGGCTCTGAGCTGTCAGCACAGAGCCCAACGCGGGGCCCAAACACACAAACCGTGAGATCATGACCCAAGCCGAAGTCGGACGCTCAACTGACTGAGCCACCCAGGCGCTCCCAAATGGCTTCCTAAGAGAACCAAACCAAGACCCCTTGTTTGGAGGCAACTGAATGGGAGGAAGGAACCCAAGAGAGTCATTTAGTGGCCATCTCATCTCTAAATGGTACATGGACCACCAAGCTGTGTTACAGTAAAAGACCACCTTCTTCTTAGTCATAGGTTCCTGCCTATATTCCTTTCACTTATTCAAAATTCAGTCCAGTGGGTTATTTGGTGGGATAGAAATTGAATTTCCCATTATACACACATTTAACATAACACAACCCCCTCCACCTGCACACACACCAAAACAGATCTGTTCCAAATTCCAAATAAATCGACCATTATTCAAGTCCCTTTTAGTTTCTCCTGAAAGCTGTGACTTTCTAACGGGAAACAAAAAAACATGGACAATGAAACAAAAGCACCCAATGCTTCACAAATGAGAAACTTGCATCAGCAGGCACTCCGATGGGCTTATCCGGTCCAGAAGTTTGTCAAGTCCCCCAAATGCTCCTTTCCTTTCCAGTCAAACCAAAAAGCGAAATTGGCAGCTAGTGTCTTCGGGAATCAGCAGGGAGTTTCCCGGAGACAAAAATAGTCTCATCAGCTGTAGGGACAGATCCCTCAGATTTCCTCCTGGACACCAACTAGCCCTGAGAAGCTAACCTCCTGCGGTCCTCCAAGCTACAAGCCCAGGAAACTAAAAGGAAGCCGTGGCCCTCTGCTCTGCCTTAGGATTCGGGGGGGGGGGGGGGGGGGGGGGGGGGCAGGGACCGGATGCCACAGGGGCATTGGTTCCTGAATGGCTTGCCAAAATTTGTTAGTGAATCCCAAATTTGGCTGCCCAGGGCTTGAAAAGTCAATGCTCAAGTGGCACCTGGCAGGCTCAGTTGGTAGAGCATGCAACTCTTAATCTCGGGGTTGTGATTTCAACACTAACATTGGGCCTGGAGGCTAGTTAAAATTTAAAAAAGGAAGGAGAAAAGAAAAGAGAAAAGGAAAGAAAAGAAAAGGCAATACTCAAGAGATGAGTTTTGATTGGAAAGGAATATGAGCTTTCTTCAGGAGGCCAGCCACCTGGGGAGAAGGTGAACTCTTGTCCAAAGGCCAGCTAAGAGGTTCTGCCAGGGATTTTTAAAGGAATTTAGGGCAAGTAATCAGTAAAAGGAGTGCAGTGGTCCATAATATTTCTTGATTACAAGCAGCCCCGATGGTGCCAGCTACAGATATTATTGCAGTGCTCAGAGGTTGTGCAAGGGCGTCTGGTTTCTGTTTCCTCACATGCAGAAGTGCTTTGTTCTTTCTAGGAAAGAATGCATGACATACAGATAAAGAAAGGTTAATCAGTCAGGCTAAGGGTGCTTGATAAAGTTCAAAGACTACTAGGTTGGCTGGAGGGGCCAAGGCAGTTTCAAGAGTATGGGTAGTTGTTTCTTAGTCTTTTCACTTCCGTATGCTTGGTTGGACCACAGAGTATCTTCATCTCTCCTATGGCTCATTTAGGCATAATCATATATTGTATTATAATTTGCTTCCTTTGTACTCTTAGCCCTTGAACAACGCAGGGGTTAGAAGCGCTAACCTCCACATAGATGAAAATCCACACATAACTTTTGACTCTGTTTGGGCTTCTGTTGACTGGAAGCTTTGCTGATAACATAAAAGTCAACACATATTTTATATGTTATATGTATTATATGTTGTATTCTTATAATTATATGTTGTATTTCTTATAATTAAGAAAAGAAAATGTTATTAAGAAAATAATAAGAGAAAACACATTTACAAAATAATAAGAGAAAATAAAAGAAAAGAGAGTAATAAGATGTTACTCTTATTATTAAGAAAATAATAAGAGAAAATACATTTGATACTAAACTGTATCAAAAACAATCTGAGTATAAGTGGACCCATGCAGTTCAAACCTGTGTTGTTCAAGGGTCAGCTGTACTTTATATAATCAGTAAGGTTGTCGTTGCCATGAGGACGGGAAATGTATCATATAAGTTTTTGGATCCAGGACAGAATCTAAATAAGTATAATACTTTTATGTCCATAACCATCAAAGAAAATCCTGTTTTATCCTATGTTTACAATAAAACTTGGGGAAATTTTTAATTAAGCAAGTGCTTTTCAAAAATCTTCTGTGGTTCCCAAACTGCACGCATATAACAGGTGGTCCATCCTAAAAGAACCAATTGCTTGTTTGCCTGTTTTTTTAAAAAAATATTTTAAAACTGTAAAATATAATATTCATATAAGGGAGTGCATAAATACATGTGAAGATTCACAAATGGTTACACATCAATAAGCCTAGTGTTGCCGGGGCTGGAAACTCCATCCCATAGTCCAGTCAAACAGGTTCTTCCCACTCACTGTGTACTCATAAGTTATGTAACATATTTTCTTTTGCTCAACCTTCTAAGACTCATCCATGTTGCTGTATCTTTCCTCTCGTTGAAATTGGTTAGTTTTTTTTGGTTTTTTGTTTGTTTCTTTGTTTTGTTGTGACATAACCCTCAATTGGTTTAGGCACTCTGCTGTTTATGGACATTTGGCTCATTTCCAACTTGGAACCACGAAGAACACTGAATGCCACAAGAACATTTTTGTACTTGTCTTCTGGCGAGGACGATATACAGCTCAGCCGGGAGTTGCTGGGTCATAAACTGTATGCATCTTCAAATCCGCCAAGCGATGCCACTCCCTTTTCGGGTGCACCGACTTACACTCCCATACAGCATTCGAGTTTCCGCTACTCCACAGTTTTGCCAACTTTTTTTGTATGGTAAGACTTTAAAATGTTTGTCCATCAGGCGCGAATTCTAATGTTTTCTTAGGAAAGAAACCTTTCTAAGGAAAACAACAAAAAATCTGTCCCGCCTCCTTGGGATAGGGGGCGCCCGGCTACCGACGGGAGCAACCAACGAGCGGCGCGAGATAGAGCGGCCAGAGCTGGCGCCGCGAGAAGCCGGAAGCGGCGGGACGTCCGGCTGGGCGCCATCTCGCCGTGAGACAGCAGCAGCAGCCGGAGCAGCGCGATGTTGTCGACGGCCGCGGGGTGCTGGGGACCCGGCAGAGACCTGGCGGTGGAGCCCCACAGCGCCGCCGGCCCTTTGGAGATGCGCTTTTCGCCCTACGCTTTCAACGGAGGGTAAAGACCAGAGAGCCGACCTTTCAATCCCCACCGCTTTCGTGCCTGCTGAAGCTTTGGGAGTCGCGGCCGAGCCCGCGTTCCCCGCCGACCGCAGGCCTCCCTCTCCGTGGGTTGCGGAGGGGCAGCTTTGGCCTTAAGTGCTTCACCTTGCAGGCCGGTCACTTGTGCATAGCCTGCTCTTTGTTGCAGTAAGACAGAAGATAGAAACTGAAACCTGGGCTCTGCTACGAAAGAGGTTTAAAAATGGGCCTAACCTCTTAAGGCCTAAATAGGTTTCGCATGTCAAAGGCGAGGCGACAGGTTTAGCGCCTGATGTTAAAAAGCTAGGATTGGTTGGCCACTGTCGTTGGATGCACGGTTGTGTCTGCAGTTGATGGTTCTAATCAAACAGCTTAATCGTTTTCTGTTGTTTTAAATGGAAGGCAGCGTTGGTTGACTAGACTTAGTTTCGTAGATGAGAGCTTGTTAAGAACCGGTTTGGACTATGGGATGGCGTTTTCAGCCCCGGCAACACTAGGCTTATTGATGTGTAACCATTTGTGAATCTTCACATGTGTTTATGCACTCCCTTATATGAATATTATATTTTACAGTTTTAAAATATTTCTTTAAGTTAAGTTTAAGCTTAAGTTCAGGGGAAAAAAAGTCAGAAGAGGGACCCTTTAATATGTGTACTCTTGCATGTTACCTTCAAGTTGTGTTTTTAAAATTAGCTTTATCTTTAGTACTTTTCCTTCATTGTACGCTGAAAGTGTTACTAGCAATGTGGAAGGACCCTGCGTTTAGGACTTGTTAACAATGAAGGGGTGTAAATTGAAGCAGTGGTTGTAGGTTACCAACTAAACTTTGTACACACACCCGATTTGAACAAACAGACGGTTCTTGGACCATATTAATTAATCATGTCTTTATGGATTTGAAACTTTAATGCAGACTTTTGAAATATGTTGGAAAGAGAGTGGAAGTCTCCAATTTTAGCCTCGTTTCTGCCACTGAAGGACAGTGTGGTGTTTGAACAGTGTGGTGTTTCGACTTCTTGAGCCCAGATTTCATTCTCTTTCTTAGCTAGTCATAGTTTAGAGGGAGAATCCGTAGAAAAGCATTTTGTATACTGCAGGCAGTTCTCTTTTTTAATTCTCAGGATAACGGAGTGTTAGGTGGTATTAGCTCCATTTTTACAAATGAGCCAGGCCTCTTGTCATTGCTCTGGTCATAAAGCTGGTGTGCAGTTGAGCCAGGACTTGAATCCATAGCTCGTCGTTGGCCACTGATTTTATGTATGCTTTTACCATTGCACTTCTAAACGCTTTCTGTGATAACGAAGTAGTTACGTCCCAGGATGGGAGGCACATCGTGAGGCAGTTGTAAGAATGACTCTCCAGCGTGTAGAGTACTCATTACTCTTTAACCCCTTGTAATCCAATTTCAGCCATTACTGCTTTAAACATTAGTAACTTGTGACCTTGTGATTATTAAGTTACCTTTCTTCAGTCTTCTTTTTCTGTAGCGCCTGTTGCTGCTGGCTCATGGGCAGCCTTTGCTTTGGCAGAACAAGGCTTAGTTCCATGTCCTTTTTCTACTGTCTCGTTAAATGCAGTTCAATCCCATTATTAGCACTCGCATCTCATTTGCAGAAGGATAATTCCCAAATCTGTTTCCCTAGTTTTACCTCTCATGAGTTCCTCCTTTCTGGCTTCTTAAATGAAACATTTCTACCTGAAATTTTTCCTGTTACCAAAACTCAAGATACTAAAACAAAAAGCTAGCTAATTATTCCTCTCAGTTACCTTTCCTTCTTTATGCTCATAATTATGCCATTGTGCTGCTCCACCAAGTTTAAAATCTTGGATGTCACAATTGCTCTTCCCACTTCTGTCGCATATTGGTAGTTAGAAAAACCATGTACAATTTGTGTGTTTCCTCAGTATCCCCACTTCTTCCGGTACCACTGCTGCCTTTTTACTGCATTAGTCTTTTTTTTTTTTAACAAGCACCATATTTTTTGTTTGTTTGTTTTATTTCGAGAGAGCTTGCATGAGAGAGAGCACGAGGGGGTGTGGGGCAGACAGAGAATCGCCAGCAGGCTCCGTGATGTCAGCACAGAGCCCGACTCGGGGCCCAAACTCACGAACCCGCACGAACCGGAGCCAAAATCAAAAGTCTGACACTCAATCAACTGAGCCACCAGGCGCCCTTCTATTGCTATTGCATTAGTCTTATTGGAGCAGTGCTTTCATCCCCTTTCACGTACTATGTTATTGTCACCGTTGCTTCTTTTTTTTATTAAAAATTTTTTTAATGTTTTACTTATTTTTGAGAGAGTGTGAGCAGGGGAGGGTCAGAGAGAGAGGGAGACACAGAATCTGAAGCAGGCTCCAGGCTCTCAGCTCTCAGCACAGAGCCTCATGTGGGGCTTGAACCCACTGATTGAGAGATCATGACCTGAGCTGAAGTCGCCCGCTTAACCAGCTAAGCCACCAAGGCGCCCCTGTCACAGTGGCTTCTTAAAACTTCACTCCACTTTGCAAATGTAACTGTTCTCATTCCAAAATCTTTAGTTTGGCATTTGGGATTTTCGAAAGTCAGACCCATGTCCCTCACATAAGCCTTATGTTCCTCCACTAGTTCACACGGAACACCTTAGTAAGTTGTTTGAATGTTTATTTGTATTATTACCTGTTTCCCTTTATTCATTGTCCACGTTACCTGAAATGCCATCCTTTTGTACTTCAGAACTTCGGTGCAGATCCCACCTCAGTAAAAAGAATGGATAACATTTTCTCAGTGCTTATGTTCTGTGAGGTACTGTGCTAGGTGCTTTATGTGATCTGTGTCATTTGACTCAGTCATCCTGTAACACAGGAACTGTTACTGCCAACAACTCGAACTTGGGTAATTTGTCTGAGGTCACAGAGCTAGGAAGTGGCAAGGACAGGTCTCCAGTAACTCCAGAGCCCAGGTTCTCAGTGGTCACAATCTACTGCCTCATATATCTATGCCATAGCGATCATAGCTAACACTAGAGGACCAGTTATGTTTCAGGTACTAGTAAAAGGGCTTTGTAATTATTAACTTAATTCTTGCAGAATCCTAGTAAGGTAGTTACTGTTACGATCTCTGATCTATATGAGGACATTGATGCTTTGGGAAGTTGAACAGCTTACCCGCAGTCTCGTATCTAATAAGTGAGAGATCCAGAATTAGAACTGGACAGACTGCTTTGGGAGTTCATGCTCTAGCCTCTTCAGTAAACTGAATCATAAATCATACAGCCACAAAAGAGAAAGTTTGTTCTTTGTTCATTCATTTCCAACAGATATTTGGGTGTCCACTGAGTGGTAGATACTAAATAAGGACTTGGATAAAAAATGAAAAGCATCAAGCCCTTTGAGCTCAGAGAGCTTTTGGTGTGGCACCACTGTCTACACCTGATCCTCATGGCCCTGTTTTGTGATATCAGTACCTTGCACAAGTGGGTATTTAATTTTTTGATGATGTTATGATAATTCAGTGGTTTTTCCGTTACCTTCTGCGAAGTGACCTACGCTTTGACTTAGGCTCGTGTTGTTTTTTAGGGAGTACTTACATTTTTTTTCCTAGACGACTTACAGCCAGGGATCCTTTCCCACTGATCTTTCAACTTTCTTCTGAGTCCTGCTCTTGCTCAAATCTAGTGGGTTTTGTCCAATATGTGCTATGAAGAGCTCTCCTCTAGAGAGGTAGTGTTACCATCCGCAAGTATTCACTAATTTTTGTGTCCCCCCCCCCCCCCCCCCCCCCCCCAGGACTGTATTGGCAATCGCTGGAGAAGATTTTTCAATTGTGGCTTCTGATACTCGATTGAGTGAAGGATATTCAATTCACACCAGGGACAGCCCCAAGTGTTACAGACTGTAAGTAAATATTTCTAAGGACATACTTCCTGGCACCTTGTGATGATTTATTGCTGTAAGAGGTTCCACTTCTAAACAGTTTGTTTCATGAGTTTTTAGATTGCGTGTTTGGAGCTTAGTTTGCATTTTTGTTAGAAAACAGTTTTCTAAATTAGTATTCCCTAATATGATATGCAGTGTTTTTAAAAAAATTTTTAATGTTTGTTTACTATTGAGAGAGAGACAGTATGAGCAGGGAAGGGCAGAAAGAGAGAGGGAGACACAGAAACCGAGGCAGGCTCCAGGCTATGAGCTGTCAGCACAGAGCCGGACGTGAGGCTCAAACTCACAGATTGCGAGATTATGGCCTGAACCGACGTTGGACACTTAACCGACTAAGCCACCCGGGTGCCCCCACATCGCTTTTATTATTAGCATTTTACTATAATGCTTTATTTATTTATAAAATATCTATAAATATTTATAATATTGTAAATATTTTATCACCTAGCTTTGTATTTTTCTGTTAATCCATTACATGTTTTTTAAATCTCCCACTTTTTTTTTTTAACCTGAAATGTTTAATTTAGCCATATCCTAAGCAGTTATATCTGTGAGCCACTGTCTTAAGGACCAGGTATTTTTTTTCTAAAACATAAAAGTGAAGTCATATGCACTGATGACCAATAGTTTGTATTTGACATTTTTGGGAACTGTTACAGTTGGTGGTTAATTCCTAAATTAGGCCACAAGAGCCTCTTAAGCCTGAATTGTAACAGGAATGGATTGATGGGATTTGGGTACCTTGGACAGGGCCTTGTGCTATAAGAAGTAGGTAAAGAGGACTCTGGCTTCTTTCCTGGGTCCAGGGCTAGCACACACCCTACCTAAAGAACAATCAATACCGGTTTTCATCTTCCCAGTTCTCTTCCTGTATTCTTCTTCCATCTTTTGATATTTAATTCATAGTGCATCCATGCTATCTTTTTTCTTCTAAGATGTTTTATAATTTGAAAGTAGTAAATGTCACAGATAAAATTTAAGAACATAACTTTACAAATACCATTCTCTTGCAAGGTTCTGTTCATCTTTGTAATGTTCTGTTTTAATGTGTGTGCTACTGAAGGGAATACCTGGGTTTTTTTTTTTTCCTTTTTATGCAGTACTTTAGGTGTATAGATAGATACAACATTAGTGATTTCATATGTCTCCCTGTCATCCGTCTTTAGCCTTAAATCATACATAGAGCTAAAACTGCCTGTCTGCACTTAATCCCATACCCTGTGGGCTGACTTAGAGCCAAACTTGCCTCTTTCCCACCTGTTTGAGACTCTACATTTAACTTTATTCTTTGCATGCAAACACCCCTTCCTTTGATGTATGTGAAGATTTGGGAAAAGCATCTTGAAGCTCTAAGATTTTGTTCTACCCTATTGGTATTATTAACCCATCTTGTTAGTAAAGGCAGTATAGCTTTATGGGAGCTTGGAGCTCTTTAACTGAGTGCAGTGAGGTTGATTGTAGGGATAGATCAGGAAATGTTGATGCCCCCAGAGGTGTCATTGGTCCCTCTAGTTGGACAGATATGGTTTGTATGAATCCCTCATAAATATCTGAAAGGAAGAGTTTATCATGTGATTTCTCCTATGTTTCTTGATGAGACTGGTGTAGGTTTCCTTATAGATTGATATTAAGATTTAGGAATTTTTGAAACCTGGTTGAATTTGTATGGATATACCAAAATTGAATCACTTCCCCAGTGGTGGGCATTAAATTGTTTTTTGTTTGTTTTGTTTTGGAGAGCCATTAACATAATATGTAACTACACAAGAAAGCCTGTAGTATATTATGTATACTTCACAAGTAAGCCTATAGTGTATCTTTGCAAACTTATGTGAGTAGATTGATGGGATGAATTTATAGCAATGGAATTATTGCATAAAAGTGACATTCACCTAAATTTTTACTGGATACTGCCAAATGGCCCTTCTAAAAAGTTAAATTGATGTATATTTTTGCCCAGTTATTAAGAGTACCCATTTTCAGTGCCTGGGTGGCTCAGTTGGTTGGGCATGCGACTTTGGCTCAGGTCATAATCTCACGGTTTGTGGGTTCAAGCTCCACATCCAGCTGTCTGCTGTCGGCACAGAGACTGCTTCAGATCCTCTGTCTCTCTCTTTCTCTGCCCCTTGCCTGCATTGTCTCTCTCTCAAAAATAAACATTAAAAACGGGGGAGTACCCATTTTCCTAGGCCTTATTAACAGGTTGAAATCATCACCTGTGTAGATTTGGATTTGTGAATGACATGAAGGCTCTTTTCATACATTTATGGTGACTTGCGTCTTTCTTTATATGACTCCTGTAACTTTACCAATCTTTCCATTGCGAGGTTTTTTTTGAGATATAATTGACATGTAACAGTGGTTTCAGGTGTACAACATGATTACATATTTGTGTATGTTGCACCACCATAAGTCCAGTTAACATCTGTCCCCATATTTATTACAGAATCTTTTCTTGTCTTGAGAACTTGTAAGATCTATTCTCAGCAACTTTAAAATATTCAGTACAATGTTGGGCGCCTGGGTGGCTCAGTCAGTTAAGCATCTGACCCTTGATTTCTGCTCTGGTCATGATCTCACGATTTATCAGTTTGAGCACTGACCGTGTGAAGCCTGCTTGGGATTCTCTTTCTCCTCCTCTCTCTGCTCTTCTCCTGATCTCTCTCTCTCTCAAAATAAACTTTTAAAAAAGTTAAAAAAATTCAATGCAATGTTATTAACTATAGTCACCATGCTGTACATTATATCCCACGATGCACTGTGTTAATGCTTTTGATGTTTGTAGGAGCCATTTTATTTCATTTTTTAAGTGTTTATTTATTTTGAGAGAGCGAGAGAGCAAGTGCGCGCGAGCAGGGAAGGGGCAGAGGGAGGGAGAGAGAATCCCAGACACACTCCACACCGGCAGTGCAGAGCCCCATGTGGGGTTTCATCCTAACAACCGTGAAATCATGACCTGAGCTGAAATCAAGAGTTGAATGCTAACCGACTGAGCCACCTAGGTGCCCCTGTAGGAACCCTTTTAGATAAAGGAAGTTAATATAAGACTTTGGTCATATCTACTACAATTTTTTTTTTTTTTTTTACTTTATCATTTTTCTCTATAAAAGTTTTAATTTGACAAAATTTATGAAATTTTTCTGTGAAAGCATTGGGTTGTATCATATTTAAATAGGTGGCTGTCAACCCAAGATTGTATCACCTATGTCTTCTTTAGGCAATTCATACTTTAATTTTTCTGGAAGTCTTTGATTCACCTATAATTTATTTAGGTATGAAATGATGACACTGCCCTCCCGGCGCAACAGAGGGCTAACTAGTCCTGTTACCATTTGGTGAATAACGGGAATAGGGGTTTTATATTTAAAATTGCTGAAGACATGTTTTACTTTACTATCTAACCAGCCCAGTTTCCCGAAATGTGCTCTTTACAGAACAGACAAAACAGTCATTGGATGCAGCGGGTTTCATGGAGACTGTCTTACCCTGACAAAGATTATTGAAGCAAGACTAAAGGTAGATACTTTTGTTACATGTCTGCACTTTAGAAAGTTAGTAATGATTTATTAGATTGTCACTCAGAATAGCTGGAGAAGCTCTAAGTTAGCAGGTGAAACCATAACCTGTTCTAGAAGTGAAATGATACTGTTAATGAAATGATAGCCACACTAAAGTAGCGTAATGTGAAACTGCAGGGTATTTAAAATCTCTGTACAGTATAAAGGAGATATAAAGGCTTATGGAGATAGCCTGGTCAGGGTTTCTTCTGAAGATAATCTTCCTTCAAAAACAAAAATTCTGTGGAGGAGGCAAGCTTTTAGACAGGTGCTTGGTTTGGAGCACCATCAACTGACGTGCTCTCCCTCGTTCACGCATTGGACTCTTAGTTGACAGGATGCGCGGGCAAGAATAGAAATAGATAAGTCAGGAGTTTGGGTGAGAGGCACAACCTAAGCTTTCGCCACCTAACACCTTAGTAGGCTTTAGTTGACAGCCAGCTGAGGAAGTTTGGGCATAGAATAGATGGGGGCGGAAGAGCTGAAAAGGGTGGTATGAGGAGGAAGTGAGGAATGAGGCAAACCAGCCTGTTCTGCAGTTCGTAAAGGGGCTGACACTGTCACTGCCTCCATGTCTCCTGTGCGAGATGGGGAGGTGTGAGGAACAGAGGAGTACTGACTCTTAATAAAAGTAAAGGCACGTCTTGATTTTTATTATGGCCCGTGTATATTAAACAGCACGTAACAAATAATTTCAAGGAGAGTAGGATAGGAGTAATTTAAACTATATTAAAGTGGATTTTATCTGTAATAATAACCAGTAAATACAAACTCTTCTTAGCTGGCAAAAATGCAGGGCTGGTGTAGGATTTAATTTTGCAGGTTATGTGTCATAATTTTATGTAGTTGGTAAGGCCAACCTGGTACATGAAGAAGTTACCAGAGGTGGTCACGTTCTATGTTTGCCTATTAGTGAATAACACTTGAAATTGTATACACTTATGAATGATGTCCTAGGTATTGGAGTATGTAATAAATTTAACAGATACCTGTTTTGGAATAATTTCAAAATTGTTCAGTAAAATACAGAAATGATTTCATTTGGTATTGATCAGTTGTTAATACTTATTTAAATTCTCTACATTGAAAGTTTTATTGACTTACATTTATTGACATATTTATTCGATTCCTGGTGCATATTTTGCAGATGGAACTTACAGTACAAAAGTACACAGACCAGCAGAATAGTGTTGTGTTAACAAAGTATAACAAGGAGCAGGGAATTCACCTTAATTACACAATCCTTGAAATTTCTCTTTCATGTGTTATTACATAAATGATGCAGTGATTATACTGTTGATGCTTGATTTTGAAATGAAATGAAGATTTTTTTCTAATCTTCCGTATTTAGCTATTGTTATTTTGGTCTGTGTTCTTAGGTAAATCTTTGGAGATGTTTGCTATGTGGCTGATAAATTGGTGAACTCATTTTATGTTTGAAATTTTTGTAGAATTTCTCTATTGGATAATTTAGGATTCCCTAAGAGTGAATAAAGCTAGGATTCAAAATCACTGAAAGGTTTGTTTTGGATACTTCTGGTCTCTGCTATAGATGCTTTAAGGAGCAGGACCACTTCCCTGTACTAGAATCATGCAGAGTAAGGGTCCTGCCCTCATGTCTTCTGTTCTCATAGATACCTCCTTTGCAAACAGAAGGACTTCTATCTGGGTCTGATCAAAGGTCAGCAAATTTTACCTATAAAGGGCCAGATAGTAATTATTTTCAGCTTTATGGGCCATTTGATATCTGTGGTAACTATCAGCTCTGCTGTTGTAATGCACGAGGATGTATAGATAATATGTAATGAAAAAATATGTTTTAATAGAGCTTTATTTACAGAAACAGTTGTTGGGCTGGATTTTGTCCATGGACTGTACAGTTTGCTGACCCTGGTCTAGAGGCAGAGTAAAGGAGAGCCGGATTTAAAACACCCTCCCAGGTCACTGTAGAAACATATTATGTGTGCATTTGCTCTTGAATTAGCAGTTCCTGAGATATGGATGGCGTGGAGAATAGAGTCTTTAAATCAGACAACTGAGGAAAATTTAGCATTCTTTCCCTTAATTTTTATAGCCCCCAAAATGGCATGATACAATAAATTATTATTTTGTCTTAGTATGTTTGTGTGATCTTGAAAGAAATAGACATCGTTTCACCAAGATTTGCATTCATCCTTTAATTTACAATTCCTTGTTCATGTCTGTAATATATTCTGCCTCTCCGTGCCTGTTACTTTCATTAATAATTGCAGATGTATAAACATTCCAATAACAAGACCATGACTACAGGGGCGATTGCTGCAATGTTGTCTACAATCCTCTATTCAAGGCGCTTCTTTCCATACTATGTTTACAACATCATCGGGGGACTGGATGAAGAAGGTAGAATTCTCGTTCTGGAAAATGAAGGGGGGTGGCATTTTTTAGATACGTATGTTTCCCTCTAGAGTTGAAAAGAATAATAAATAGCATCTTGCCCAACACTTTTATTTTCTGTTAATTAAAGCAGTAAGGAACTGAAGCTTAAAGGGGAATAAAGAGATGATCCAAAGACACACCACAGGTTGTGTACTAAAACTCTAGTAATGACTGTTAGGCATGCTGTTCCTTTACTGTTTACTGAATATCTTGCAGGAGTTCAGTAGTAGATAATTAGCATTTTAATCCCGTGGAAAATATCTGACTTGGAGGAGCTTGACCTTATGATTCTACATAACAAATGTATTTGACTTAAGTTGTTAAAACTGATGCCTTAAAAGAAATGTATGCATTTCCAACAGTGTTTTCAGAACAATCTGAAACACCTCTTTGATTTTCTGTCAGTCAGACCAGGAGGGCCTAAGAAAATCAGTCTCGTTACTTGACATGTCCATCCTGTTTTTGATCTAAAGCTGTATTACGCAGCAGGGACACGGATGGTTTTCACCAGGTTTCATTTGGATTGACTTTCGGTTGCTTCCAACAACCAGATGCTATACTAGCTCTCAGGACAGATCTGTGCCACCATTTACAGTAGTCCATTGAAGAAAGAAGTTCTAGAGATGTTTGGCTGAGAACAACGTATTGAAATATCTCTACAGAGAGGAAAACTTTCTGGATAGTAGGGAGTTGGGCTCCTCTCCTACTCTCCCCACTTTTTACTCCTGTCCCTTCTGTTCCATGGGCTCTTCCTTTGTTTTCCCTCTGTCTTAACAGCTGCCCACATAAATGGCCCCTGAGAGCACTCTGGTCATTTTACCCACCATGGTTTAGATGTAGACAAATTAGGGTGACAATTTATTTCGAGTCTTTCAGCCTTCCTTGAAAGTAAGACAGAATATAAAGCATAGAAACAGCCAATAAAAATTCATTCCCCTTAACAAGTTAATTAAATTCTAGCCACAGATTAGCTTGCCTAGCCCAGCCTGCTGGACACTTTTTTTTCACCTAAATTATGTCTGACTTGAATGTCAGATCAATAAATTCAGGTTTTAGCAACATTAGTCATAGCTATCATTGAATTTTAGCATGCCAGACAATGTCCTTTGAGTTTTACTGAGAGTCAGAGGCTAATTTGGGAACGCTCACATCTACTGAAGGGCAAAGCTAAGGTTTGGGTTGGATCTGTTTCTCGAGTTCAAAGCCCTGTTCTCTGATGTTTTGGTGGTATTGTCAGGCATTTCTGTCTTTTATAATCTTGTCTGCTTTGATTGTCCTTTAATTTAATTTCACTTCTTAGAGGAATTTGTGTAGTAAAGCAGTCTTTTTTGTCTGTTCCCCCAAGACACTTTAGCTTTTACCATGCTTTCCTGTTTTCTTGGTTTATTTCCTTGCTTTGGTGGTGTGTATCTCTCAAGAGATTTCTGGAAAAAGAAATCCGGAGAACTTGTTTTGAGACTTTGCTTTTATTCTGGTGTTCTGCAATTTTATAGTGATACCCTTTGTACAAGATCTTTTCCCTATTTGTGTCTTCTCCTGTTCACTTCCCCACTGTCTCGACAATCACCTGGATTGTGATCTTCTATTTTATTATAATTCTTCCCTGGCATATTGTCCATCTCTTTGTCTTTTTCTTCTCTGAAGATTTCCTCAGGTTTAGATTTTATCCTGTACTACATTCTTACTTCTGCTGTCATTAATTTCCAAGAACTTTTCCAATTCTCTGGCTTCCTTATTTTTTTTCTCTAAGTATGTTCTCATTAGATGTACTCCCCTTGATATTTTCTTGTGATCTCCCCATTTTATTGGATTAATTTTTTTCATTTTATTTTTGACTTCTGTTTTCTATGTTGGAGGCTTCCTTCAAATTTCCGTTGATTTTTGGCCATTCATTCTTATTGAAGAATGGTAGGCCAAAATCTGCGTAAAGGGTGGTATTGGCCTGTCAGTTTTCCATTTACTGCCCTGTACCCAGACTGCACATATGCCAGGTGTCCCCAAGTCCAGGGTACCTGGGACCTTGTTTCCAGTTTTTCTTTTTTGTGGAGGTGGAGACTTGGAGAGCAGTATTCTTTAGTGAGACCTTTAGGGTAGTTGGGTCATTGGCTGTCCTTCAGGACACTGGGGTCAATGGCTAAATTAGGACAGTGGGATCAATAGTTACCCTTCAGGACACTGGATCGAACAGCTGCCCTTCAGGATCGCCAGGCGAGTAGCTGTCTTCTTGGACCTCTGTGCCTTTAACTCTCTAGTTGCAGTCATACTTTAAAAATTTTTCCACCCAAAAGTAATAATGGCTTTAGTTTTTCTGTAACAAAAACAATAGTAGTTGCAGAAGTTTCAAATAGTACTGGAAGAGAGAAAAATGAAAGTAGTTATCCCCTCAAAGCCTATATTTAGAGTTAATTACAATTAAACTTCCAGTAAACCTGCTTACAGGTATCTTGGTAGTCATACGTGTTTGTGCACTTTACAAGTAGAATATGGTGTATGCATCTTTATGTTGGATGTATTGTCATGGAGATCGTTTTATGCTAGTGAATAAAGATGCGTAATGACTCAGTGACTTACATAGGGTACAGCTACACTGCAGTTTGCCTCCCAGTCCTCTGCAGGTCATTTAGGTGGTTTCCAGTTTTCCTTAATCTAAGCAATGTGATGAATGTCTTTGTACATACAGTTTTGTATACTTTTTCTTTTCTTTTTTTTAAATTTTATTTTTTTAAACTTACATCCAAATTAGCATATATTTGTATACTTTTTCAACCGTGCGTACTTCCCTGGAAAAAATTCTCAGAAGTTGTGTGTCTGGGTCAGAGGATATATGTTTTTGGCATTTTGATGCCATCACTAGTTTGCCCTTCGGAAAAGACCACCAGTGGACCCTCCTGGCAGCGGGGGCATGAGTACCTGGGGTTCTTTGGGCATCCTTACTACTCTTAAAGATCTTTACCCAATAAATATTTTATTATTTTAATTTATATGTAATTTTTGTGTGCTGAAGTTGGGCATTTATTTGTGTTTTTTGATCTTTGCTTTTCTTCTTTGGAGACTGACCTGTGTGTTAACCTTTGCTTATTTCCTTATTTGCAGGTTAGTCTTTTTAAAAAATTATTTATAAGCATGCCATCTAACTGTGTCAACTCTGTAATATCCGTGGTGGTGGTGTATCTCTCACCATTCTTGCCTCCCAAGAATGTTCTTTGTCTCTTACATTTTGGGGGTTGTCTACCTGTGCAGCATTTTCTGAAGTTCGTATGGTGCAATCTGTTGGTCTTTTCTTTGTGGCATTGAGTGTCCTACTTTGTTAGACTCCCCCATCCAAGGTTTTCTTTCTAGCACTTGTTTTGACTTTATTTTTTTACATTGAAGCCATGGTGCTTTTTTAAAGAATTATTTTGGTGAGGAAAAGCACTCTACAGATAAGATTCATGCCATTCTGCTCTCGTGTTACAAAAGTCTCTTTTGCCTTTGCTAAGTGGGAAGGTCTTCGAAATTCTGGTCTTCGACTTATTCTGCTCTTGTTTTTCTCAACTCCATGGCGTATGGTTTTTCTGAAATTGGTTCTGCCTTTAGTTGAAATTTTTGGGCCTCGTTTTACTTGTGGCCTGTTGGCCTTCTGAGAGAGATTGTTGTTCTTTTTTGGCTTTGTACTTCCTGTCCCTTTCTTTGCGTGTTGAAGTTAGTGAACTGCCCACTGTGATCTCAATCTTGTCCCAAGCTTGCTTCCAACAAAAACACTTAACCTGGGGGTCTCCTGAGTGACTTCAGCACCTTACATACTGCCTTCTCAGCAGAGAATTGTAAGTAATTGTGCAACAGAAAAACTACACAGAGCTACGGGTGGCAGATGTCCATGGGTAGGAAGAAGACTGTCCTTATCCCACATCTCCCAGGTGAGCTACTGAGGTGCTTCATTTCTGGCGTAATGTGTTTTAGAGATCAGTTATATCACTTTAAAGTCATACCTTGTCAAATGATCCATGATTTTTCACACCCAAAACACAGGGAATTTTTTGTTTTTTTTATTTGACAGAGTGTGTGCACTGGCGAGCAGGGGAGAGGAGAGGCAGTGAGAGACGGAGGGAGGGAGAGAGGGAGGGAGGGAGGGAGAATCTCAAGCAGGCCGCACGATCATCATGGAGCCCGATGCAGGGCTTGATCCCATGAGCCTGGGATCATGACCTGAGAGCTGAAACCAAGAGTCAGACACTCAGCTAACTGAGCCACCCAGGCACCCCCAAAACAGCTGTTTTTAAAAGGCCTTAAAAAAAATTACGGTGACATGTGTGCTTTGTAACAGATTCAGTACCTAAGCATATAAGTGATTCCCTTCTTTTCTTGCCTTCAGTCGCACGAAGATAACTACAGTTTTCAGTTTATCTTGCCATACTTGTTTGTGTGCTTATATAAATATGTTATATGCTTTTTTTTATTGCTTTTTTTTATGCCTATAATAGGAAATAGGATTCTGTTATACACATTATAGAGTTATTCATTTTACATTGTCTGGCGGTTATGTCCCCAGTCCCATCTTCCTCTTCCATACCGGTTTTTGCTAATGGATTTTAGGTTGCTTAGAAATTTTTGCTCTTTTAAGAGAGACAGAATAAGCCTTCTTAGGGGTATATCCTGTTCTACAAGTTAGATTGTTACTGGGTCATTGGGTGCATGCTTTATATTTTGATAGATTCTCTTGCCAGATTGCTCTTTAAAAAGGCATAGCAATTTATGCACGCTTCAGGAGAGCCTGAGAGGCCCATTTATCCTTACACTGATAGTACTCTGCAACTGTTGTTAAGAATGGGTACATTCAGGGGCGCCTGGGTCCCTCAGTCGATTAAGCATCCTACTTCAGCTCAAGTCATGATCTTGTGGTTTGTGAGTTCGAGCTCCACATTGGGCTCAGAGCCTGGAACCTGCTTCGGATTCCATGTCTCCCTCTCTGTCTGCCCCTCCCCCTCTTGCACTCTGTGTCTGTCTCTCAAAAAAAAAAAAAAAAAAAAAAAAAAAAAATATATATATATATATATATATAAATAAAAGAATAGGTACATTCAAACTCTGGTGTTGTGTTTTGTTTGCAAAAGTGTTTCTTAACTCTGGTAGTACAAAGCAATGTTTATGTTTCAGGCAGAACTAACTTTTTGCATGTGGCATTTGTGTTTTTCTGACAATTTTCCTGTATTAAATCAGTTTTTTTATGGTGTT
This sequence comes from Panthera pardus, assembly GCF_024362965.1. Taxonomy (NCBI): domain Eukaryota; kingdom Metazoa; phylum Chordata; class Mammalia; order Carnivora; family Felidae; genus Panthera; species Panthera pardus. Next base: position 113,196 of record NW_026526732.1, read on the forward strand.
GATGCTAAAGGTGCTTACTGTTTAAAAACACAGTAAGTTTTCCTTGTGACTGTTCACATTTAACAGTAGTAGAATTTTAAACTCAGGTCTATGCTAGAACAACACTGGCATTTTTTAGGAATGTGGTGAGGAGCTTGGTGCAGAACTCAGAGCAGGACCTATGACTGCTAACCAGTGTGCCTGTGAGACCACGTACATATTGGGATCCACTGGGTGGTGATTGGCGATGTCAGCTTGACGAGAGCCTGAAGCTCCAGGTGGCCAACACGCCATAAGGAGACCAGAGTGGGCAGGTGTACCTCTGACTCCCTTGTGAGTGGAGGCGAGCAGACTGCTGGGTTAACAGTGAATGTGGCTGAAATTTTAGCTAAGTTCATAGTCCGTTTTGTGCCACACTTTGTGTCACACTGGATCTATTTTCACGGTGATTTGGAATGGTAGTCAGGATGCCTCCTTATGGAAACTGTTTTATTCTTTCAGGGAAGGGAGCTGTGTACAGCTTTGACCCAGTAGGGTCCTACCAGAGAGACTCCTTCAAGGCCGGCGGCTCAGCAAGTGCCATGCTACAGCCCCTGCTCGACAACCAGGTAAGGAGGCTGCATCCGTGTTGCTGTGACATTAACACAAAGTGCCTTCCTCTGAGTTCTCCTGTTCACCGGCTCAGGAGAGTGGAGAAATCAAGGGTTTCTTGTGCATCGCTGTTGTTTTTGGTGTGCTGATTTGCCCTACCCAGACCTTCTTGTGTCTCTGTGTTCTGCTGGCTCTCTTGTGGCCTCTCACCTACTCTGTAGTGTCTTCCCCTGATATCGTGACTTCCGGGTCTCCTGTGTCTACAATGGTCGGCCATGTTTTCAGTTCTCCTCTTGCCACCTTACCTGAAGCCTTGCAAATATCTTTTTCCCCATATTCACCATTTGTTTGTCACCTAATTTTATATTCTAACTCCCAAGTACATTTTTAATTTGCCCCCTTTCCTCTTATCGTTGCCTGAAATCAGGCCTGTATTTCCCATCATCCTTTCTGCCGCCAAGCTTACTTCTTTGTGTTTCTGAAATATGTGTGTACAGTTACTCGTGCATATTACTTATCTTCCTCATCACCCGTCACTCCACTTCCACCTAGACCTTTGGTGTGGTGTGTCTGTCCTGTCACCAGGCCTTTGGGCATAGCACACCCTGGATCTGGAGTGTTACTCCTCTCTGACTCTGGTTTATCCTTCACACTCTGTACCCAAGTGTGTCTTCTGACGAAGCCTCTCTCTTCAGGGAGACTTAGTTATGGCTGCTAGGGATTCTCGTGGCTCTTTTTTGTTTTTCTTAGTGGTAGCACATCGTATAATGGTACTCTGCTTTCATATGTCCACCTCTCTAGGTGATGTGTGCTTCTCAGGAGCAGCAGCTTTGTCTCAGTGAACATTTGTCAGGTTTTAGGAATGTATAATTTAGCCAGGTCTGGAAGCATTTCAGTTGAGAGATATTTTAAATGTATGTGATGTATTCATGATGAATCCTTAGATACGTGAAGGCACTGGGGAGGCTTGAACCACCTTTGTACTGTCACGTGATGCCTCATTCAAGTTTCCTGTCCCACCAGGTTGGTTTTAAGAACATGCAGAATGTGGAGCATGTCCCACTGTCCTTGGACAGAGCCATGCGGCTTGTGAAAGATGTCTTCATTTCAGCGGCAGAGAGGGACGTGTACACTGGGGATGCACTCAAAATCTGCATCGTGACCAAGGAGGGCATCAGGGAGGAGACCGTTCCCCTGAGGAAGGATTGATTTGTGTGCTGTTATCATTAATCACTTCACAACTGGTTAATTTTGTATCTTGGAACTATTGGACTGATGTATTAAATAAAACCTGAAGTAATTATTCTAAGCAGGACAGATCTAGAAAGTATAATTTCGTTTTCCTTTCCTTTTCTTCATTCTTCTCATATTTTTCTGTCTTCCAGAGCTATTTTTGTATTTTAATTATTTTTTTTTTTTGATTAAAAAAAATAAGTTTTTTAAGTAAGCTCTATGTCCAGCATGGGGCTTAAGCTCACGACCCCAAGATCAAGAGTTGTACATTTCCCCGACTGAGCCAGACAGGTGCCCAAACAGGTCATGTCACTTTTTCCCTATATTTATGAGCAAGAAATTAATCTGGAAAAGATGACTGTTTTGATCAGCTTATCATTGCGTGATGGCCAGCCTATCTTATGAAGAGGGTTTTTGGAATTGATTATAAAGTCCACCCAGCTTTCTTTAAAGGGTAGATTACCTTTAAACCACTGCTTTTATCAGTTTTATTAATGAATGTAGAGGGAAATGGAAGATCTTAAGATAGTCCCTGGGCATGTTAAACGGTCTGAATGACTGGGAGAAAAATCTGCAAATCAACCAGCATAGAAGAAAATTACAAAAGTAAATAGCCCCTTAAATGAGCTTTAGCCAGTAATCAGGAAGAATTTTTATAAACACTTTAAGAATATTAAATCCGAAGGGCACCTGGGTGGCTCTGTCGAGCCAGTTGAGCGTCTGACTCTTGGTTTGAGTTCAGGTCATGATCTCCCAGTTCCTGGGATTGAGCCCCACGTCGGGCTCTGTGCTGACAATGCAGAGCCTGCTTGTGATGCTCTCCCTCTTTCTGCCCCTGCCCTGCTTGTGCTGTCTCTCAAAATAAACATTTAAAAAATATGTTAAATCTGAGACCTAAATCTTGATAGAGCTAATATAAAATACATTTTATCTCCATTACATGTAATGCTGGAGCAGTTTCTTTGGTGTGAACAAGTCCGATGATACGGTGTAACCTAGGGGGTGTCATTGGTTTTGTGGCATATTAACAACAGGATTTTCCTGTTGGCCTCCTGTTCAGAACTGGACTTATCAAAAACTCCTATGAGATACATATTTTAACATTTGCTGAGAAGTCTGTTGATCTGCCACCTGCAAGCTGAAGACCCAGGAGAGGCGGTGGTATGGGGCCCTGCCTCCAAGGACCGGGAAGACGGCTGTTCCAGCTCAGCGTTTGGGCAGAGAGCAGATTCTTGTACCTTTTCTGTTCATGGCTTCAGCAGATTGGATCACGTCCATGCTGGGAAGGGCAGCCGGCTGTACTCAGTGTACCAGTGTAAATGCTCATCTCACCCAAAAGTCCCCACAGACACCCCAAAATACTTAGCAGAATATCTGGCACCCTGTGATCTAGCCAAGTTAATACAACATTAATCATTACAATTATATAAACTAGTTGTATTTTATTTTTTGTTTCAAAGGATGTCCCATTGATACTGGGATTCAACTTTCCACTATTTAAAATTATATAGATTTGTGTGCCTGGAACTTTGTATAAGATCCTCACCTCCAAAGTTTTCTGGGGAAGTTTTCCAAATTCATGATGTCTTTTTCTGACCTTCCGGTATGAATTATTTTAACCTAGTAATTCTCTACACCTTGAATGTGGTCTCCTTTGAAGGCCTGTGTTTGAAGGAGGCTGCAGTTAATACTACCTTGTCCAGAATATGCTGGCACGTGGGTCCTTCCAGAGCTAACTCTAGTTGTTTGGGTGGCTTTTATAGATCATTTAACCACAATACGTCGCCTGAAAAAGGCAGCCTTTTAGCACTTTGGTAGATTAGAGTTTAATTTATAGTTAGCCAGGCTTTAAGTTTCTGGTTAAAAAGCTGCCATTATGTCAAGACTTCCCTTCATGCGTCAGATTCACATTTCTGCCTGCTGCACAGAATGAAAGGGGGTTGAGAATCAGAAAATGTTAGGAATTGTGGGAAAACAGTGCTTATTACTCTTTGTATGTGTTAACTGTGACTTGATTCACACACACTGAATTGGAATGTTGTATATATGTTTTTTGTTTAATGATGAGAAAGGGCAGAAATATTTTTCCAAAGTCTGCTCAACGGAACTGCCCAGTGGGGTTGTCCTGGCTCAGAGCTAAGCCTGTGACCAGCAGGTGCCACTCATGCCTTCATGTGTCATACACAAGCATGTTTTCTCGAATTGCAGAAATTAAAAACAGGCTATGAGGCCGACTGCAAGCCTACTTGAAAGGAATATGGACCGATTAGTGGAAAGTGTCCTTATTACCAAAATGGCTCAACTATTACCCTGATGGGTTTTTTTGTTTTTTTTTGTTTTTGTTTTTTTCCCTTGCCTTTCTGTACCTAATACCTAGAAGAGCCTTTCATGGCCAAGAGCATTCATTAACTTGCTTTCTGACTCTAGAGCTCCTTTCCCTCTACTTGTACCTTTCAGAGGGTGGGATCTCCTATATCAGAATTATGTAGAACACTGGGTAAAAACTAATTCCTGGGTGCACCCGAGACATATTTTCTTAAAAAAAATTTTTTTCTCATGTTTATTTTTGAAAGACAGAGCATGAGCAGGGGGAGGGGCAGAGGGAGAGGGAGACACAATCCAAAGTAGGCTCCAGGCTCTGAGCTGTCAGCACAGAGCCCGATGTGGGGCTCGAACTCCCGAACTGTGAGAACATGACCTGAGTCGAAGTCAGACGCTCCGCTGACTAAGCCACCCAGGCACCCCATCAGACATTCTCCTAGTCTCAGAGCTGGACCTGTATTTTTAAATACCCGCAATTTTAAAAAACTCCCTTAACTCCTCTTCAGACACTTTCAATCAGAAACAATCATAGGAGACATAGTAAAGGATTTATCATAGTACTTGACCTGTAAGTGCAATTAAGAGGAGGTAGATCTGGGCTGTGTGAGGTGCTGGAGCCTAAAATCCACGGTGCGGGCTGTTGGGGAGGGACAATGGGTGTGAAGTGGGGGACACAGGAACAGACTGGAACCTGCAAAATGGGGCCATGAGGACGCTTGTGTCGGTCTCACTACCTTCAGATGTCCAACTTCAGTGACGGGGACAAGGGACTGGGCTAAACGCTCACCTGGCCCAGCAGCTGGGGAAAGCTAGAATGAGTCAGACAAGAGCTGATGGTGCTGAGACCAGGTGCTGCCCAGGCCCCCGGAGGTGGACACAAAGCAGGATGGCCATTGCCTTACATCTCTCACCTGCCAGCCCTCCAGAGTTCCCAGCAGCAGGCTGCACCTAAACTGGGAAGGAGCTTCAGGTTCCTTTCCAAGTTGTTGCTTCTACGGAGGAGGTGGCAGCTGTGTCCATGGACAATCTGGACTGTTGGGGGAGGCTGAAGGCAAGGTGAGCTGGAGGTACAGAACCTCCTCACAGCCTTGTGTTCTGCTCATTAGCTTGATTTCCACCAGAACAGAGGTTATGAAAATGGTTTGAAGGGAGTTTCACCCACAGGATCACTGGGGTTTGTCTGTTAACATCCTGGGGCTTATTTTCTCTCTTAGATGGGGAAGGGCTCACAGTGTGTACAGCTGGGAGGTGGTGAGTCTGAGATGTCCAAAGAAGGGAGAGGCCCTGACTGTGCAGGCCGTGATCCCCCTCTGAATGGGTGCCTAGTGTCTTTGTCCTGAAGATGCTTCACAGACATGTGCTTTCTTCTACCCTCCAGGAGGAGATCAGCTGTCCGTGTGGCTCTCCCTGGTCTGAGTGGCTCCTTGGAGTATGTAATCAACTTTGAAAAGTATTTTTCTGTAATGGGAAAACCTCCATTCAAAGCACAACATGGGGTGTGGATTGATATCCATGGGCTGATTTAGGAAGTATAGGTGATCTAGAGTGTGATCTCCTACCACTTTGTCCTCAAGCAGACCCACAACCTGTGCCTTTTCTGCAGTAAAGTTGGCTGTTGCCTTTTCTGCAGGGAGTTGGCTGTGGTCCAGGGAAGAGGTCGGACCCAGGTTCTTCAACGGAGGTCCGATCTGCATCAGTCACTCTCTCAGGGGCCGCCAGATGGCAGTGTTGGCTTGCCCAGTCTAAGCCACCCTGCCATAGAAGATCTGATCTGCAAAGAAGCAGGTTGCTGGCCCGTGCTCTGCCAGTGCACAGACTTTGCTGAGTCTGTGGGATGAACCCAGCAAAATTGGTACGAGTCTACTAAAAGGGATAAACCAAAAGGTTGGTAGGTAGTAAACTCTCTGGAGGTCTTGTGTGTGTATGGGATGGGGAGGAATGTTTCAGGGAGAGAGAAGGGGGGAGAAGGGTTGTGGTTTGGAGAGACAAAAATCAAAACACAGAATTCCTCTGGAAACAGATTTATGGGGTGACTGGTGAAATTTATTATGGTGACCAGGTGACTGGCTGCAGAAATGAGATTAAGACTCAGTATTCATTTCATTCTACTGATTTCTCACTCTCTGGGTTTTCTTTGTTTTCTGCCACCAGCAAGTCCTCTTGTGTCTTGTACTTCAGCAAATTCCTTTCAAATGAACATTGACGTTATGATGATCTAAGGACTCGAGTCTATAAATGCCATTGAAATTCTTGGTTGAGGATTTTGTAAGGATGCTGATAATAGAATTTTTCTACAAATTTTTCCACTTTGTCCTCAAGCAGACTTACAAGCTTGAGGAAGCTTGATCTTTGATTAGCAAAGTTCTAAGTTCAAAGTTCTAAGTTGCTTGCTTTGAGTAGTGTTCAACTACATCCCAAGAAAATGCAAGAGAAGACTTGCTTTTCTCACATTTAACTTAACGCCTTTGACTTAAAAGGAGTTGGTCTGTACTGCTTTCATTTAGGAGTAAATGTATTTTTCTTGTGTCTCACAGGTAATCCTGCCTTTTTTCTCTTTTGTTCAGAATAGAAATCATGTAAGTCCAAGAGAGACCTGCCCTAGTTAGAGATAAAAGGAAAGTCTGTAATTATTTTATTTTTTAAAAAATTTTTAATGTTTATTTATTTTTGAGAGAGAGAGAGAGAGAGTGAGCAGGGGTGGGGGAGGGATAGAAAGAGAGGGAGACACAACTCAAAGCAGGCTCCAGGCTCCACACTCTGCACCGTGCCCAACATGGGGCTTGAACTCACGAGCTATGGGATCATGACCTGAGCCGAAGGCAGACGCTTAACTAACTGAGCTGCCCAGGTGTCCCAGAAAGTCTGTAATTATAATGACTGTATTTCCTTAACCAAAGTTTGAATCATGCTATAATGTAGAATCTGACCAAAGATTTGAATTCAGGGCTGTCTTTGAAATATTAACAGTTGTAATAGACTTGTTAGGAGTCCCTATTTAATTTTGTTTTTCTTTCTAAATATTTCTTTTTAATTATTTATGTAAAAAAATTTTTAATGTTTATTCATTTTTGAGAGAGAGAGAGTGAGCATCAGCAGGGAAGGGGCAGAGAGAGAGGGAGACACAGATCTGAAGCAGGCTCCAGGCTCTGAGCTTGAACTCACGAACTACTAGATCATGACCTGAGCCAAAGTCGGATGCTTAACTGACTGAGCCACCCGGGCACCCCTATCTTTAATTATTTCAAAAACTAAAACTGGATTCTGATTTTGTTTATGTCCTTGACTCTCTCATATTGGCAGTTTTCATTTACTATTACAGTTGGTGGTTGAGACCCACAGGAGTAGCCTAGGGGTGAGGACACTGCTGACCATCTGTGTAGTGCTGCTGCTTTCCCTGTCATTTACAATGTTAAGAAAAGTCATCTACAAACACGAAGATGTTGGTTAGCTTCTCAGGAAGCCATCCTGTTGGGCCATACCAGCTCTGTTCTTACTGCTTCCTGAGAGCATTGCTATTTATGAATTCTCTAGAACCTTGTCAGGCATGGGGAGGACCTCCAGAAGACCTGCCAGCCATCTTGCTCCTGGACTCAGAGGCTCTGAAACCCGTACATGTCATAAAGTATCCCCATCTGGGGTTTCCCTGTGAAGCTCCTCAGAACTTTTCCTGAAAGTTCATTACAGTGACTCTAGTGAGGCCAGCATTTCCGAGGGGAAGATGTGGGCCTAGAGAAAGGCACAGAGGACAAGAACAGAGCCAGGGACACCCTGGGTAGTGTTGAGGAGCCCATGTGATTTGCAGCAATCCTTTCTGTAGGCTCTCAAAAGAATATAAATCAGCACGGGGCCAGTATTGATAGATTATGAGAGCACAGACACCAAAATAGGATTTTTCTAAGAAATCAGAATTGGCTTATTTGTGTTGTTTATTTAGGGGTGGGGTTAGGATATTTGTTCAGACACTCACTGTGTTCAATTTACCCATTACTTCAGCAGTAGTTTTCAAGATCCTACCATGTCCCAGGCACTTTCTATGTCCCATGGGGACATAGCTGTGAATAGGGATATGAAGTCCCTGCTCTCTTAAGGTAGAGCTCTCTTAAGTGTCTATGAGGAGCACCAAAAGTGTGAGGTAACAGAGTAGGCAGGTGTCTACTTGAGAGGGTTGTGGAGAAGGTGACATGTGAGCTGAGACTTGATAACAAGAACAAGCCAGGGATTTGAGAGTCTTGGGACGAGCTTACAACACACATTTGTTTCCTGAACGCCAGCTGAGCACCATCTCTGTGCCAGGCCCTGGGGTCTAGCCCTGAACAGAATAGACTCCAATCTTCCTCTCAAGAAGCTTGTGTTTTAATGGGGAAAACGAGACAACCAACACAATAGAAAGTGTATCATGCAGAGTTATAGTGTGTTGCAGTTACAAGGTGATGAGTGCTGGGGAGAAAAACAAGACAGGCAAAGGTCTTGCGGGGTCAGGGGGCAGTGCAGGTATCCGGGAAGGAGCTTCCTCCAGCTAAACAGAAAGAACACTCTACTTCTGATTCTTTCTGAGAAAGAAGCCATAGCTTGGTGATTCTTGTGTTGTGCCTCAGAAGGAGACTGAAGCCTTGACACTGAAACCACTCCTTGGCACTGAAACCACGGCTTCTTACTGTGCCATGCTGATAGCTGTCTTTGAGGAAAGGGCTAGAAGACGGTCTGTGTGGGGGTCATCAATTAGCAGCTCTATTGCTGGTGGTGACATGTGGCACATCTGGGTAAATAAAAACCCGGTACAAGAGAGGGTGTTTTAGTTTCAAATTCCTTAAATAACCAACAGTTGGGAAATGGTTAGACAACTTATGAAATACTCATTACATGGGATATTATGCTGCCATTAAAAGTGGTACCTATGAAGTCCTTGTATGTAACATGGCAGAATATTAGGGCAGAACACTAACTGAAAATCAACAGAATACGACATTGTTTGTGTGCCACAATTATGACTATGTGGAAAAATGAAATCGTAATGCACTAGAGAAAGCACCCCGATTAATACAATGGGATAGCCCAATATGGGTGGGTATCTTTATAGACCTCTGTAATCGACTTTTATTATTTATTTTTAATTTTAGGACAAAGCTTTGTAATTTAGAATTCTAAATTTAACAACTCCTCTTCCCATTTTTTACAAGTAATTTCCACACCCGCCCAAGGGCTCAAACTCATGACCGAGACTAAGAGTTCCATGGTCCACCTACCGAGCCAGCCAAGCACCCCACTCCTCTTCCCTTTTTGCTAAACTTCTCAAAATATTTTATTTTAATCGTAGATGCAGTATAGTAATCAACTTAATAGGAAAAAAAAATCTAGGTGGTAGCTTGGTTTGAGTTGGTGAAAAATCGGGTTGTTTGACATAGTATCTCACTTTGAACCAGCCATAATGAAGTCGACAGATATACCTGATCATCTCCTAAGCAGTAAGAAATAAAGACTTGTTTTCATGAGCTGTGCCTCCATAAGCCACAAGTATTTTCAGGCAGTGTGTGGGGCAAGATTGGGAGGAGGGTTGCTCACTTGCTCTCTGCAAAGGGCTGGTGCTGCCTACTGCATGGGAAGACTGTTGGACAGCTAGATGGGGGCTTGGGCAGAAGAACAGTCTGATTTATCTGTTGGATTGTGGAACTGAAACCCCAGGCTTTTTAGATAGATGTGCACAAAGCCTCTGGGTTGTCTGGAGAAAACCACAGAAAATTCTGACTTTCCTTGAGTTTCATGAAGGTGAACGGAGTTTTAACCTTCATGCACATTACAAAATTCTAACAAGGCAAGTAATCTGAAGGGTGTAGAATTTCCCTCAGAAAAGACTGGTGTTAGGGAAAAATGACCAATGCCTTTCTTACTCCATTGGAAGCTTGAAATACTGTCACATTCCTTCTTACAGTTTTCACGAATTGGAGGGAAGCAATTACCAGGCAAAACTTATCAGGAAGTTTGGTGTAGGTTTGGAGGTATTTTTACTTTCATCCCTTTAATAAATTTACACTGTTCCATGTCCCTCGTAATTCTATAAGAGACATAATTTTGGAATTTTGCAGTAGATAAAACCTAAGTGGCTGTTCAGTGGCTCAAAATGTACAGCCAGTTTGGAGCGAGGCCCTCCTGATACTTCAGCCCTCTTATTCTGACACTTCCCATTGCTGTGGGCATGGGTGCCGATGTGTTTGTCCTAAATTAAGTAATTTCCTAGAGGGCCAGATCTTATCTTTGTTTATCATCTGAAGTGACAGCATGCTTTGGTTTATTATGAAGTACAAGCTATTTTTTTCCATCCTTTTTTCCATCCATTCATCCATGTATTTTATTATGGAACATTTCAAATGGACACAAAAGAAGTTGAGAGACCAGTACAGTGAAACCCTATGTGCCCCTCACCCCCTTCAATAACTACTCATGGCCAGCCTTATTTCGTTCCCTCCCACCCCCTAGATTATTTCGAAGCAAATCCCAGAAATCCTGTAACTTCATCTGTAAATGTTTCAGCCCTCTAAAAGGTAATGACCATATATTAAAGTACAATCACAGTATCGCAATCATACCTTTGAAAATTAACTCTGATCCTTTAATCAAATATCCAGTCTATGTTCAAATTTCCTCGATTGTCTCACAAATTTCTATTTATAGTTCATTCAAGTCTGGAGCAAAATAAAACAATCTCTCTCTCTTTCCCTTGAAATTTCATTGTCAAAGAGTCCAGGTGGTTTGTCCTGCAGAGTTCCCTGCTTTCTGAATGTTACTGATTGCATTTCTGTAGTTTCTATAAATGTCTTTTCTTGTAAATTGGTGGATTTAGAGGCTTGATCAAATTCAGTTCAATTTTTCACTAACAGAGCACGAGATATTTATATGAGTCTTACTAATTTGCTTAGATGAGCAAATTAGACACGTTTCTGTTAGTTAAACAGCAGTGTACCGTGATAGGTACTTTTTGTGATATGATGTATATCTCACCGTATTAATGATTTTTCAGATAGGCTTCAGTTTCTGAAGCCAAAAGCCTTCATTAGATCATAGGTTTCAGACTCAGATGGCCTCCCCCTCAGGCAGGAGGATGCCTCTTTCCACATGGGGGGTGGAGAGGGTCGCCTCTTGGCTTCTGCAAGAGCAGCTGGGGGGGGTGGGGGAGGGAGGGATGGGGATCTCATCTGCCAGGCCACTCCCCTAGGCTACAAGGTCTCAGCTTCTTCTTCAGAGCCGAGCCTTTCTGCCAAGGTTTTTGTGTTTTTGTTTTTAAATGTTTATTCATTTTTGAGAGAGAGCATGAGTGAGGATAGGGCAGAGAAAGAGGGGGACAGAGGATCCGAAGTAGGCTCTTGCTGAAAACAGCAAGCCCCATGCGGGGCTGGAACTCAAGAACTGTGAGATCATGACCTGAGTCCATGTCAGATGCTCAATGGACTGAGCCACCCAGGCGCCCATTTTTTATTTTTTTTAATGTTTGTCCATTTTTCAATGACAGAGTGCAAGTGGGGGTGGGGCAGAGAGAGAGGGAGACACAGAATCCAAAGCAGGCTCCAGGGTCTGAGCTGTCAGCACAGAGCCCGACGCGGGGCTCGAACCCATGACTTACAAATCATGACCTGAGCCGACTGAGCCACCCAGGTGCCCCTGTTTTTGTTTTGAAAAGGCAGTCTACTCTATCTCATTTCCCTGCTCTGTGTTAGTAATATAAATGTCGCTTTCTTCCTCAAATAGCAAACATCCCAGCCTCTTTGATCCACTTGCCTGCTTTGTGAGCCCTCTTACAATTCAGCCCCTGCATTCAACACCTTTATTTACATGTTTTATTCATGGAGTAATAGTAAGAATGCACTGTTAGTCTCATCTCCTCTCTGCCATTATCTCGATTCTCTCTGTGTTGGGACTATTTTTGGGAGAGTGCCTCAGTGACAGCTGTGGGACACATTTAACCTGCCAGCTGAAATGTCTTACAAAATGCCCTTCGTGTTCCAGCTTATGTACATGGCTCGGCCCGGGCACAAATGGCACAGGGTAAGTGTGCCCGGTACCTCTTCTGGGAGGCTCAGGTGGTCCGGATTCCCTTTTAGAAACTTCAGAGTCAGGCTATTCGTAGTGATGACTCCTCATGCTCCAGCTGCCATGCCTGCTCCCTGCTGGCAGCGGGGACTCCGATCCCTGACTCCTTAAAAGGAAAGGTCTTGAGAAATGCTGCCCTGAGTCAGACTGTGGGCCGCACAGGCAGGAGCTTCTCTCTGAGAGTGGTGCCAGGGGAATGGCTCGTGGGGGCAAGAGGGTGTCCTCCAAGAGCATGGCCTCAAAATAGCCTGGCTGTCCTGAGCTTCCCCTGACAGCCTGCCATGAATCAAATACCCACAATCTATGCAAAGCTGTTGGAAACCTATTTATATTTTATGTTTGTGCCACATGAAGAGCAGTTGGATTGAAACTATCTTCCCCGAGGTGTTTTGTTCCCCCTTGTTTCCCTAAAACTGAAGTTGTGTCACCTCTGTGACCAGGGATCACATGCAACGTGACGAGTCACATCGATTTGTGAATGTGCCAGGGAAGGTGCAGCTAACATCGAGGGTGTTACGGACACCTTCCATCGGTGTATTGTAGGGACCACAAGTTGCCTATGAGACATCAATATGTGGGCCGAAACCAAACATCTTGCTTTTGGGAGTAGATTCCATCTCAAAGAATTGTCCAGAAAAGGAAAAGCTTGTTTATCCCAGTTTCCTTCATGACTACACTCCAAAGTCAGCTTCTATAAGGATGATATTCCATGCAAATGTGGCCGATGGCCTAGGCAAGGCTACAGCCACCCTCCCTTTCTCTACTGGGCTACAGCTGTGACAAATGCATGTGCCAGGAGGTCAAATTAGGGAGGACTTCAGGAAAAGTTCTAGGTTGGAAGCGAATTTATATGGATTTCCATCCAGAAAGAGAGCTGGGCTAATTCAGCAGCCTGGCTGGGTCTGGCCCCCAAGAGGAACTCACAATGTCCATTGAGCCCCTGGGGGTTTACAAGCTATCAGGTTAGAGTGGGTGTCCAGGCAATATTTGGGAAAATCTAACAGAAATTGGGCATTTACATGAAACAGGGCCCAAGGATTAAGGAGACTTGTATGTTCACAGGACAGTAGTGGGGTCAGTCCTGGAGCTCCTCTCAGGTTTGTACCTGCACCGGCCCCTCACGTGCTTGCCAGAGCAAGCCCTTGGAATTGTGGTCCAGCCACACGCACATTGTGGTGCCCTCTCCCACACTCATTTTTCTGGCAACACATGCTGCTTATTGTTGCCCAAAGACACCTGCAGGTTGCTGGATATAGGCTCTGGGGTCCAATCCCATTACTTCCAAGCCGTGTGTGTCCTCTGGAGAAGTATTCGACAAGGGGAAGCTGTGGTTTCCTCACCCGTGAAGGAGAGTACTATCAGTACTTCCTCCCAGTGCAGAGTAAGTGTGTGTGAGTGCACAGCCCAGAGCCTGACACATAGTACATCCTCAGGAAATTGGCCCTGATGGTAGTCCCGCTCTTCAGAGGGGACTACCACGCACTCTGCTCCCACCTGCCTGGAAACTTTTAATTACCCTTCAGAGCCTTTGATTTTTGGCTCAAGAGTACCTCAGGGAAGCCATCTCTGACTCCCACCTGCCCTCCACCCCCACCTCCTAATTCACTGTCCTCTCTCCTCTTGTGCAGATTCTCTGCCCAGGGTAACTCCTCACTTGCTGTCCACCATCATCCCAGAAGGCAGAGACCTCACCTGCTTTGCACTCCTGGCTCCAGACCCATGTCCACCATTATTGCTTAATAAATATTGTTAAACTAGTTAATCATGTCAGTTGAGTAGTTTTTTTTTTTCTTGATGTTTATTTATTTTTGAAAGACAGAGTGTGAGCAGGGGAAGGGAGGAGAGAGAGGAAGACACAGAATCTGAAGCAGGCTCCAGACTCAGAGCCTGATGCCGGGCTTGAACTCACAAACGGCAAGATCATGACCTGAGCTGAATTGGGACGCTTCACCGACTGAGCCAGCCAAGTGCCCCTAGTGGTTTCTTGATAAAACTCTGGTTGGCAACTATAAATGTCTTTGATTCTTGAAAAATGTATTGTAACTAAATCTAGTTTTGTAGGAAAACCCTACCCAACACAGGGTGGATCAGTGGGGGTGGAGTGGAAAAGATGAAAAGAATTCTTGGTGGTAGAAAGTTTGAGGAACCACTGAGCTAGCATCTCCTCCCATCCCAGCGGGAGCTTGATCTCCAAATTAAGCATTTGTTTCTGAGCTTAGGAGGCAGCAGCTGCCACAGAAGGTTAGGATACAATGCTTTGCAGCTGACCAGTACCCTTCCTGAATTGGCTTCTCCCTCCACTAGGCCAGGCGTGCACCCCTGTTGGCTTTCTCTGGGCTGGCTTCCAGCCCCTGGCCACTCCCTAAGGTCCCTTGGGGTCACTTCGCTACCTACAGCCCTGCAATTTGGGACCAGCTCCTGTCACCTTCTGTTTAGCAGTTAAAATTCCATACGTGCAAAATTGAGGAAATGACCCAGTATGAAATGTTGGCTGTTTTCAGACCCCAAAACTTTCTTTTCAGTTAGTTGGTGTTTAATAACCTTGTATTTGAACTAAAATTATAAAATCCTAGTCCTGGATCCCTATCTTTCAGCATCTCATAAAATCAGTTTTCCCAAGCACATGGCTTTTAAAGTTTTATCTACTACGTGTAAATGACCATTTTGCGTACTAGTTCACTGGATGAGAAGATTCACACACACACTTCTATGAAAAAAATCCACTTGCTTGGAATCCATCTTTCTATTTCCAGTCCTAAAAGAGTCCAAGGAGTTATTGAAACCATTTTCTCTTCCCTGTCTCCATCGCTACTTAGTTCCTAGTGCAGGCTCTGCTTGTATTGAACCTGGATCACTCCAGTAATCTCACCAATTTCCTGGCCTTCACGTCTTTGCCTCACCCCTCTGTGCCCTACAGGGCAACAGGTATGATCTTCCTAAAATGCAAATCTGACCATGCCACTTTCCTCCTTGAAATTCTTCATGGCTTTTGTTTTTACTCACTTAAAAACATTTACATACAATAAAATTAACTCTTTTTAGGTGCATTTGTATGTGTTTTGACAAATGCATACCGTTAGTAACCAGTACTACAACCAAGATCGACAAGAGTTGCTTCTCACAAAAATCAACCCCCAGCCCTTGGCAACCACAGATCTATTTTCTGTTCTTTTAATTTCTCCCTTTCCAGCATATCTCTTAAACAGAATCATACAGTATGTAGCCTTTTAAAAAATACCTTTTTATTTTGAGGTACTTGTAGATTGATAGGTAGTTGAAAGAAACAGCACAGAGAGATGCTTCACCCTATTTCCTTCAATGATGACAATTTGCAACCAGGATGTGCACTGATGCAGTCAAGAAACAGAAATTTCCATCACTACAAGGATCTCTCCTTTTGCCCTTTTATACCCTCCCCCTCCCCCTTTCCTTAAACCCCTGGAAACTGCTATTCTGTCCTTTATTTCTCTAATGTTGTAATTTCAAGAATGTTATATAGATGGAATCATACAGGATGTAAACTTTTGGAATTGACTTTTAAAAAAATTATTTTATTTTTGAGAGAGAGTATGCACGTGAGTAGGGGACAGGGAGGGGCAGAGAGAGAGGGACAGAGGATTGGAGAGAGAGGGGAACAGAGGATCGGAAGCAGGCTCTGTGCTGATAGCAGACAGCCCGAAGTGGGGCTTGAACTCATGGACCATGAGATCATGACCTGATTCAAAGCTGGACACTTAACCAACGGAGCCACGCAGGTGCCCCATCGGATTGGCTTTTTTTACTCAGTCTAATTCTCTGGAGATTCATCCAAGTTATTGCATGTATCTATAGTTTGTTTCTTATCGCTGAATAGGATTCCATGTTGTAGATGTTCACAGATGTGTCTGTCCCTCTGCCAACCCCACACAGTCTTGATTATTGTAGCATCTAATAAGTCTGAAATTGAGGAGGCTGATTTCACCTACCTTATTCCTCTTTTTCTGAGTTGTTTCAGTTATTTTAATTATTTTAGTTCCTCTGTCTTTCCATATAAAGTTTGGAATTTTCTCGTCTATCTTCATTAGAAAATCTTGTTGGGATTTTGGTAGGAATTGTGTTAAAGCTGTATATCAATTTGGGGAGTATTGACATCCTTACTATGTTGAATAGTAATCCAATCCGTGAACACATATGTCTCTACTTAGACCATATTTGATTTCTTTCATCAGTGTGGTGTAGTTTTCAGCATACAAGCTCTGTACATGTTTTGTTAGATTTACACCTAAGTATATAATTTTTTAAAAGTGATTGTAAATGGTACCATATTTTTACTTTTGGTGTCCATGAATTCATAGCTAATGTATAGAACCATAATTGGTTTCTTTATATTTGTCTTGTATCTGGCAACCTTACTGAATTCCAAGAATAGTTTTAGGTGTTTCTTTTTGTAGGTTCCTTCGGACTTTCTGTGTCTGTAAGTACAGACAGTTTCATTTCTACCTTTTCAACCTGTATTCAGTTCATTTCCTTTTCTGGCTTTACTGCACTGGCTAGAACTACCAGCACTATGTTGAGTAAGAGTAGTGAAAACAAATATTCTTGCCTTATTCCTAATCTTAGGGGGAAAGCATTTAGTCTTTCATCATGAAGTATAATGTTAACTGTAGGTTTTTTGTAGATGTTCTCTATAAAGTGGAGGAAGACTCCCTCTATTTTTATTTTTCTGAGACTTTTTAATCATGAATGGATACTGGATGTTGTCAAATCTTTTTTCACATCAATTGATATGACCATATGACTTTTCTTCTTAACCTTTTAATTTTGTAAATTATTTCAAAATAAAATTAATATTGGGGTGCCTGGGTGGCTCAGTTGGTTAAGCGTCTGACTTTGGTCCAGGTCATGATCTCATGGTTTGTGAGTTTGAGCCCCGCGTCAGGCTCTGTGCTGACAGCTTGGAGCCTGGAGCCTGCTTCAGATTCTGTGTCTCTCTCTCTCTGCTCCTCCCCAGCTTGCACGCGCACGCTCTCTCTCTCTTTGTCAAAAATAAATAAAAAACTTAAAAAAAAACAAATTAAAATTAATACAATTTCATATAATTGATATAATTTATATTTAGAAATTATTTTTTAAATTATTGCTGAGTAGGATTCCATGTTGTAGATGTTAACAGTTTGTGTCTATCCCTCTGCCAACCCCACAAAGTCTCTATTATTGTAGTATCTAATAAGTCTAAAAATGAGTATATTTAAAAATTATTTATTTTTGAATATTGAACAGCTTTACATTTCTGGAATAACCCTCATGTGGTCATGGTGTATAATTCGTTTTTTTGTATTGTGGAATTCTATTTGGTAATATTTTGTTAAGGATTTTTGCACCTATATTCATGAGGGATATTTGTCGACAAATTTCTTTCTTTCTTTCTTTCTTTCTTTCTTTCTTTCTTTCTTTGTACTGTCTTTGTTTTTGAATAAGGGAAATACTAGATTCATAAAATTAATTGGGAAGTGTTCCACCTCTCCTATTTTCTGGAAGAAATTTTATAGAATTTGTGTTAATTCTTCTTTAAACATTTGGTAGAATTATCCAATAAAACCATCCGAGCCTGGAGATTTCTTTGGGGAGTTTTAAAATTACAAATTCAATATTAAGAGTTATAGGACTGTTCAAATGATCTATTTCATATTGAATGAGTTGTGGGAGACTGGATTTTTTAAGAATTAGTCTATTTCATCTGAATTGTCATATTTATGTGTGCAGAGTTGTCCACAGTGTTCCCCTATGTTCCGTTTGATGTCTGATGTCTTTAGTGATATTTCCTGTTTCATTCTTGATATTGGTAATTTGTGTCTTCTCTCTCTTGGTCTCTCTGTCTCTCTCCCCCCCTCTCTATTTTGCTAGAGGTTTGGCAATTTTATTGATCTTTTCAAAGGAGTTTCTGTTTTTTTCCCAATGTTTTTTTATTTTTAAGAGACAGAGAGAGACAGAGCTTGAGTAGGGAGAGGCAGAGAGAGGGGGAGACACAGAATCCAAAGCAGGTTCCAGGCTCTGAGCTGTCAGCACAGAGCCCGCCGCGGGGCTTGAACCCACAAACCATGAGATCATGACCTGAGCTGAAGTTGGAAGCTTAACCAACTGTGCCACCCATGTACCCCAAAGTAGTTTCTGTTTTAATTTTTTTCTAGTATTTTAAATTACATTGATTTCTGCTCTTTATTATTATCTTCTTTCTGCTTTTCTTGCTTTGTGTTTCTTTTGCTCTTTTCTAAGTTCTTGGAGTGGAAGCTTAGGTTATTGATTTGAGACATACAGAATGTGTTCTCCAACCATAGTAGACTCAAACTAGAAGTCAAAGACAGAAAACATAAAAATAATAGGACAATCTCATCTATGAAGCCTCAAGGAAAATAAAACAAATACACTGAACTAAAGAAAAATGATGTATAGCATATCATATATTTGTGTATGTTTCTAATTCTTTTAAATTTATTGAGGTCTTTTCTTTTCTTTCTTTCCTTTTTCCTCCAAGATACCTTGGTATATCTTTTGCGGGCACCTGAAAACATGTATTCTGTTGTTGTTGTTGTTAGGACTGCCATATAAATGCTGATTAAAACTTATTGGTTGTTTTATCAGTTGCTGAGAGAGGGATGTTCTCATCTCCAACTATAATTGTGGATTTGCCTATTTCTTTTTCAGTTCTAAAAGTTTTTGAATCACATATTTTGAAGCTGTGTTCAAATTTAGGATTTGGTGTGTGCAATTTGGTGTGTGCAAATTTAGGATTGTTGTGTCTTCTTGGTGGACTTGTCCTGTTATCATTACATAATGACTTATTTGGGCTCTTGTAATTTTCTTTGCTCTAAAGTTTACTTTATTTGATAGTAATATAACCACTTCTGCTTTCCTTTGATTAATATTTGCACAATATCTATTTTTCCACCCTTTTACTTTCTGCCTATTTCATTATATTTGAAGTGGGTTTCTTCTAAAGAGCACAATGTTGGGTCACTGCTTTTTAATCCTCTTTACCAATCTTTCTTTTAATTGGAATGTTTAGACAATTTACAAGTAAATAAATTGTTGATGTTAGGGCATAAGTTGACATTTTATTTTTTATTTTCTGTTTGTTCTCTCTGTGTTTTGTCTCTGTTTTATTTTTCTTACTTTTTTGTAGATTACCTTTTTTTTTACAATTCGATTTTAATTACTCTATATTGTTTTAAATTAAGAGTGTCTCTTTGTATACTCTTTCTATATAATATATATATATATATATATATATATATATATATATATATAGTGACCCAAGATTCCTTCTTTTCTTAGTTCCTACCTGTTTAGAGAACTTTCCTTAGCCTTTATTTTAGGGTAGGTCAAGCTGGCAATGAGTTCTCTTACTGGTCCTTCATCTGAGCATGTCTTTATTTCTCCTTCATATTATCTCTGGATATGTGATTCTTAACTGACAGTTCTTTTCTTTCAGAAATTGAAAAATGTTGTGTCACTTCCTTGATGAGAGATGAGAAATCTACTGTCATTTGAACTGTTTTCCCCGATAGGTAAAGTCTCATTTCTCTTGCTGCTTTCTACATTTTTTCCTTGTTTTTAATTTTTAGAAGTTTAGCTATGATGTGTCTCGGCATGGATTTCTTTGGGTTTACCCTGTTAGGGGTTCACTTAACTTTTTGAATGTATAGATTTATATCTCTTGCTAAATTTGGGAAATAGTCATCATCCTCATCCTCATTCAATACTTTTATGTCCCACCCTCTTTCTTCTCCTTCTTTGAGACTCCAGTGACATGAATGTTAGATCTTTGGTTATGGTCCTGTAGGTCCCTAAGGCTCTGTTCCTTTTTTCTTTCTTTTTTCCTTATTTTCTTTCTGTTGTTCAGATTGGATAATTTCTATTTTTCTATCTTCTTATTCTTATTCTTTCCTCTCTCCCCTCCTTTCTGCTCTTGGGTCCATTCATTGAATTTTTTATTCCTTTAATGTATTTTTTCAGTTCTAAGATTTCCTTTTGATTCTTCTTATATATTCTTTTTTTGGCTGATATTTTGTATTTTTTCCATTTATTTTCAGTGTGTTTATATTTCTTGTTGCAGCATTTTTAAAAAATGTTCATTTATTTATTGGAGGGGGGGTGCAGAGAGAGAGAGAGAGAGCGAGAGAATCCCAAGCATGCTCCACACTGTCAGTGCAAAGCCCAGTGTGGGGCTTGATCTCACAAACTGTGAGCTCATGACCTGAGCCAAAATCAAGAGTTGGATTCTTAAGCCACCCAGATGCGCCTGCTGAAGGATTTTTATGATTTAAAATTGTTGCCAGATGATTCTAACATCTCTGTCAGTGTTAGAAACAAATCCTTGTCGTTTCACTATCTCACCAACATGTGATATTGTCACACTTTTTTTTAAAGCCATTCTGCTAAGTGTGTAGTGGTATCACATTGTGGTTTTAATTCGCATTTTACTGATGAGTAATAATGTTGGAAATCTTTTGCTCATTTTTTATAATGAGTAGATTATTTTCTTATCACTGCATCTTCATTAGTTTTTAAAAAGCTCCCTAGCATTTAGAACAATACTTGGCATGGCATACGGGGTCCTATTTAATATGACCCTGTTTGTATTTCCAACTTCATCTTCCAATTTAGTATTGCTCTGATGGCCTCACTCATGATTGAAAAAAGTATAATATCACAGTAGACCTCCTTGTTATTCCCACTCCCAAATCTATAACCCTATCTACACCTGTCCTTCTTTATTCCATCCTAATGTAATTCAGGAAGTGTCTGTCCTCCTAACAAAGATCAATTCTTTTACAAGAGTGTTTGATCCCATCCCCTCTCACATTGTTTAGGACTTTCCTTCCATTATTCCCTTTTCTCTCATGTACTATTGATCTTTCATCCGCACCTAACTGATCATTCCTACCAGTAAACCAATGTGCTCTTGTATCCTCCATCATAAAGAAACAAGAGAAACTCTCTTGTCCCCTAATT
This sequence comes from Panthera pardus, assembly GCF_024362965.1. Classification (NCBI taxonomy): domain Eukaryota; kingdom Metazoa; phylum Chordata; class Mammalia; order Carnivora; family Felidae; genus Panthera; species Panthera pardus. Next base: position 134,391 of record NW_026526732.1, read on the forward strand.
CCCTTCCAGCTACTATTTCTTTACTCTGATCCTCTTTATACTCAAATTTCTCAAAAACATTTTCTATAAATGCTGGTCCCACTTCTTCCCTTCCTGTTCCCTCTCTCCTGCCCTCTGATCCACTGAAGTGCTCTTGTCAAGGCACCACTGATCTACTTGGGCAAAATCTAGTGAAGAATTCTCCTACTTGACCACTGCCTTCTGTTTTGAAGCAGCCTCTTCTCTTAGCTTTGGTGATGCCGTATTCCCTAGTGTTTTCTCTTATTTCACTAGCTGCTCCTTGGATTCCTGTGTACTTTCTCCTTTTCTCTCTGTCTTCTGGTTGCGGATGTGTCTCAGAGCTCATAAGGCCACTCTTGAAGAAACTTGAAAACACTTGGCTTTTGTGATATAATTTTAAAAATGATATTACACTACATGATGTCTTTTCATTGAAAAGAAGTCCACATTTATATGATGAGCTAAAATTCTACTAACCACCCGCATACAGCCCTATTCCCCCAGGACCTACTGTATCCCAGTATCTGCGGCCTCTCCAGTCATTCTGTGTCCCCAGGGCCCCTGGCTGCCCAGACTCCTCTCCCTTCCCAGATGAGACATTTCCATGCTGATAGAAAATCTCTCAGCTCTGCAGGTATCAGCTTTTACCTCTCTCAGCTACTTTGGGTGAATGTTCTTTTTCACAGCAAACAGATTATGTTGTTCCTAGTAATTAGCACCATCTGCAATCATTTGTTCATTCCACTTGAAGATAACCAGTCTCTGCCATTAGAGCAAACCCCTTGGAGGCAGCACCTCTGTCCCAGTGCTTGGAACAAACAGTGCACATGAGAGCAATGCAGTAACAACTCCCATGAAGCCAGGAGTTGTGTGTATGCAAATTCAGATTTACATACACAGAGGCTACATGTATACATACTCACGAATACAGGCAACCCTCAGTACTCATCGATGCTGTGTTTGTGTGTTTGCCTACTTGCTAAGCTTTATTTGTAGCCCCATAACCAACACTTGCATGTTTTCGTGGCTGCAAGTGGATGTGAACAGAACTGGTGAGAGTGAGTCACCTGCACACACTCCCAGCTGGGAAGGAACCGGGCGATACTCTTCAACTCTCGCTGGAAAGAGGCATCCTTTTGCCACCTAGTTAGTCGCATGTTTTCATATTTTTGTGCTTTTTGTTGGCGATTTTGCCATTGAAAGTGGCCCCCAAGCCTAGTGCTGAAGTGCTGTCTACGGTTCCTAAGTACAAAAAGGCTGTGATGTGCCTCATGGAAAAAATACACTTGCTAGATGGTTTATCCAGGCCTGAGTTCGAGGTCTACTGATTGTGAGCTCAACATTCACGAGTCAACAATAAATATTAAATAAGGTTTCTTGAGCAGAAATGCACCTAAAACAGGGTTATGTATTGATTAGTTGTTGACAAAGTGACCAGAGGCTCCCAGGAACCTAACCATGTATTTCCTCCAGGGACAATGACTTAGTCTTCAGTAACTCAGGGTTTGTGTTGACTTTATAGAACATAATTACTGCAAATAACAAGACTTGATGGGAAATATCTATCTATCTCCAGTTTGCTTCCCTCAATTATCAGTTGAGGGGGATGTTGGAAAAAATGTATGTACTTGTGTATGTTTGTATTTTGTCTGTTTCTTATGAATTGACTGCTTATTTTCTTTGTTCATTTTTCTTTTGTCTTCTTCCTATCAATATAAATAATTTATATGTCATGCATATTAATTCTTTAAAAAAACTTTTTTTTTAAACATTTATTTATTTTTGAGACAGAGAGAGAGCATGAATGGGGGAGGGTCAGCGAGAGAGGGAGACACAGAATCTGAAACAGACTCCAGGCTCTGAGCTGTCAGCACAGAGCCCGATGTGGGGCTCGAACTCACAGACCACGAGATCATGACCTGAGCTGAAGTCGGCCGCTTAACCGACTGAGCCACCCAGGTGCCCCTTAATTCTTTATCTCGTACAAGCTTTGCAAGTATTGCATTCCCGTTGCCATTCTTTAAACTTCACTTTTGTGGTCTTTTCACAGAGGGAAGTTTTAAATGTTTAGATGATCAAATCTGCCCGTCTTTTCCTTTGTAGCTTCTGGGTTTGTTTTTTCATAGAAAGGACTTCTTCAATCTATATTAATAAAATAGAATTCTCTATTTTCTATGTTTTTAAAGGAAGGGAGCCTTCTACTTTATCGGGGATATTTTCAGCATTTTAAGGTGGGAAGCTGCTGAATTAGCAGCTGCTCAGACTCTTTTCTTCCTTCTTTTCCTAGACTTATTCTCAGTTCATGCCTCATGACCAGAATTGATTGATCGCCTCCCAAGTGAAGAGCCTCTGCCTGCACGTCTTACTGCACCCACTTCCTCTCTCAGCACTGCTCCCCCAAATGCTGGTCTGTCTCTGGTAGGTTCTGGCTCTGCCCCTCCCCACCTCAGTGCTCTGTTTCTCTGTCTCTCAAAACAAATAAACTTTAAAAAGTTACATATAAGTACAGACTAAAGACCAAAGTACAGACTAAAGTTCTTTAAATAAGAACTTAATGGCCAAGCCTGACATGGGGCTTGAACTCAAACCATGAGATCATGACCTGAGCCCAAGTCAGATGCCCAATGAACTGAGCCACCTAGGTGCCCCTGGCCAAAGCCTTTTTAAAAACCTCTGAAGAGAATGGAAGAATGGACAGTCCTGACTTCACCAAGATGGGTGTCTGCTTCTTTTCTACAGCTCCTGCTGTCCTTGAACTCCCTCACTGGCTGTGTGACAGTTCCTCATGCAGACACCAGGCTGTAGCCAACTGAGCAGCGGGAGCTTGGAGCCTGGCCCTATATCTTCAGGCGTCTGATCATTTCACATAAGAGAGGCACCCTGCCAATGTCTGCCAGGCTGGACATGTATGGCAGGATCATCCACCAGAGTGAGACAGAGCCTTTTCTGCCCCTTCTGCTGGCCAAGGGGCCTTGAGGGTGAAACAGGTCTCCCCACATTTGTGCTGGACTGACCCGCTGCCCTTGGGCCTTTGTTGGGTAGGCAGTTAATGTGTACAGGCTATCTCCTGCTTCCAACCCCTCGGCATTTTTGTCCTCTATCCCAGCAAATCTGAGGGCGGGTAGAAAAGAACTTGCAAACTCTTAGAAGAGTCTTTGTTTCAAGGGAGGAGCAGCTTAGAGATGTACGGCCCTGCAAAAATGAAACCAAGTGAGCAAAACTCAACCCCAAAGTCATCAACATTCAAAATAATACCAGAGCATGATAGTCTTTTTTTCCAGATATTAGCTGTGCTCTATTTTCTGTGGTGAAGACCCCCAAATCTCTCTCCAGTGGAAGAAACCTTCATTTCTTTCAGCCTCAACAGACCCTATATCCAGAACTGTTTGCCGTTTTTCAGATTCTTTAAAAGACTTAATTTGTTTAAAGGGAAAAAGATTTTCCTAAAGAATCTGGCTACTAAGGACCTAATTCAGTGCCATGATTTTCTGGCAATCCAGATATTCACAGACATGGTCATGGCGATGATGAAGGCAAAGAAAGGGCTTAAAGGTAAGAGGAGAGAGATGCTTTCTCCCTCTCCTTCTGGGGATCTCTGAGCCCTCACCCCTCACCCCTCCAGTAGGCTGTGGGTTTGGTGCTGCAGCCTAGGTGGCTTCACCACCTGGATGCTTCTGGAAGCTGACACGTTCTCTTTCTGTGGTGTGTGGGTTAGCCAACTATTTCCAAATACAGGTGGCCCTTGAACCAAGTGGGGTTAGGGTAGACCATGCCCTGTGTAATCAAATATCTGTGTATCACTTTTGATTTCCCAAAAACTTAACTACTTAGTAGCCTACTGTTGACTGGAAGACTTGCTGATAATATAAAGAGTCAATTAACACATATTTTATATGTCATATGTATTATACACTGTATTCTTACAATAAAGTAAGCTAGAGAAAGGAAGATCTTATTAAAATCATAGGGAAGAAAAAATACATTTATAGTACTGTGTTGTATTGATCAACAAAAATTCATGTATAAGGGACCTGTGCGTTTCAAACCCGTGTTGCTCAATGGTCAGCTGTATTCAGTTTTGTGTTGAGCCTTCTGTCCGGAGCCCTTGCTGGTCTCCCAGGCTGCTGTGCCTCATATTGGGAAGACCCACACGCTTCTCCTTTGCTGTTGTCCGTAGTGAGGGTTCTGAGAGCCTGGGCTGAAAAGGCAGTGTGGCTCCCTCTCACCTGGCAGAGAGCTGTGTCTAGGGCCATCCTGGGAAGCAAGGCCCACTGAGAGCAGGCTGGAAACTGGACATCCTCTCCCAGCAGGGACCCCATGGGCCTGTGGGACACTGTGCATGTGTAGCTTGCTTAGAAGACAGGGAAGGAGGGGCATTGGCTTAGGTGTCCCAGGGACTCACTCCTCTATTAAGGTGCCACATTATGTGCTCCTCATTTCTTCTGGCCTCTGAAATACCATCTCCTCACTACCCTCATAGCTGGCTTGGTCAATACCTGGGCCATTATTCACATGTTTGTTGGTTATAATCTTGTCCCCTTACCAACTGTAACCAGGAGAGCAGGGCTCCATCTGTCTTGCTCGCTTATTGCCTGCCATTCAGGGTGTTTGGCAAATGCTTGTTGGTTTTTGAGTGGGTCCAGCTGCACCTGTTTGCACAGGGGATCATCTGTACTACACAGCCTGTGACATGGACAGACTGCCTCAGCTCCTTAGACAAGGTAGGTTTTGAGGAGACTTTGTGATTCCATGTCATGAACATGAAACCACACTGGGAGCTAGTAGACAGGAAATATAGTCACCTGGCTGTCAGTGAGCCTCTAGGTGGAGAGTTGACTTTGTCCAGAAATGGATGGGCAGGACGCCCTAGTAGATGAACGCCATCAGAAGCTAGAGGAAAACTCCTGCTCCAGGAGTAGTCTTCAGACTCCCTCCCTTATCAGCACCTGTGATATGATGATTTATGAAAAATCACTCAGATGACCAAAATATATTTCTCAGACACATTTGGTCTTCATCCACAGTTCCTTCAGAGCCAAAAGGGTGACACGGGTGTCTTGTTACTAATGAAGGGGGCTTTTGGACCCCATCTCAGGGCAGGGGCTCATGGCCCCAATGTCTCCCTCAACTTCCAGAGAGGGGACAGGGGCTGGAGATTGGATCACCCAATGGCCAATGAGTTAGTCAATCATGACTACATAATGAATCCTCCATAAAAACCCAAAGGACTGGGTTCAGAGAGCTTCGGGTTGGTGAACATGTGGAGATGTGGCAAAAGTGGTGCCCTGCAGAGGGTGTGGAAGTTCCATGCCCCTTCCCTGTACTTTGTGCTATGCATCCCTTCATCTGGCTGTTGATTCTTATCCTTTATCACACCCTTATATAAACTGGTAAATGTAAGCATTTCTTTGAGTTCTATGAGTTGCTCTAGCAAATTAAAAGAACCTAAGAAGGAGGTCCTGGGAATCTCTGATTTATAGCCATCTGGTCAAAAGCATAGGGAACGGCCTGGGCTTGTGATTGGCATCTGAGTTGGGGGTGGAAGACAGTTTTGTAGGACTGAACCCTAACCTGTGAGATCTGATGTTGTCTCTGGGTAGACAGTGTCAGAACTAGATTGAATTCTTAGACACTATGGTGGTGTCTGAGAATAGCTTGGTATTGTGTGGGGGGGGACCCCCTCCCCCTTGTTTGAATTGGGTCTGGAAACCCTAAAAGGGGTAGTGTCAGGGGAGTACCTAATCCCATCCCAGACAGCTCCCCCTCAGCGTGGAGCTTTGGTTCTGATTGGGAGGGATGTCTTCTGTGCACATTGGCTCCGTAACAGTAACTGAGAGAGCAATTAAGTCAGAAAACCAAACAGAATAGAGAAGACGGGTCCAGAAGAAATTCTAGACGGGTCTAGAAAGCCAGGGGGCTTTCTAGAGGACTGAGGGTCAGGGAAGGAGTCTTTGGGGTCATGTGGGGAAGGACCACCTTTCTGAGGGGTTGATGATCAGGCAGGATTTGGGGGAATGCCAGCAGGGGGTTCTTGGGTGAGCTGGGGTTCTCTCAGCTTCTTCACTGAACACCCTATCCCCATACTGCCAACACCCTGCCCCCACTTCTCCACGTCTGTCTCCTGTCAGCTCTCCCACAATGCCAAAGTGGCGGCCCAGCTCCACGGGAACTTCTCTCCAAGAAGCAGTGGTCTGACCCAGAGGGTGCCCTAACGCAGGGCTGTGGTTACTTTAAAAGCCTCTGAGCACCAAATAATACATGTAGATACTCTGCCTGCTCAGGAGGGTAGAGCTTAAAAATACTCACTCAGAACATCCTGGCAGACAGCATCTCAGCCGGGAGAAGGCAGCAAAATCCCATCACACGCCTGCCCCTGCAGCAGCACCAGGAGGTGCTCACACACCTGCTGAAGCCCACAGCATGTCTAGCCATGAGAAGATATCACGCAAGCCCAAATGGAGGGACTTTCGAGGGAAGACTGAGGAGCGGTCACAGGAGATGATGGGGACACTGGGTGTGTGCTGGGACAGGAGGGGGTGTGAGTGGAAGAAGCGAATGATGTCTGGAGCTCAGGTAACGGCATTGAGCTAATGCTGAGTCTCAGTTTTGGGAAAAGCTCCAAGGTTATATAAGATTTTGACATCAGGGTAAGTTGGGTGAAGGGAATGTGGAAAGTCTCCGGAAATCTGAAATCATCCCAAAACAAAAAGTAAAAAAGAAAAAGCCTTTGCAGGTGTGTCCCATCCTTGGGATGTTCCCACCGCACCAGACCATGCAGTCTGGCTCTCTCCATCTCTGCCCGCTGCCTCCTACCCTGCCCTGCTCTCAGCTGCCTCTCCAGATTCCTACACAAGAGCTGTGAGCCCATGCCCTGGGCTTCCTTGTGTCCTGAGGGGCCTCAGACAAGGTGGGGAGCAGTATGCATGAACTTCCTCACAGAGGGGAAGTTGGGAATCTCAGCCCAGCTCAGCACCCAGGCCATCTAGCTACAGACAATCGGATCTCTGAAAACTTCCACCTAAAGTCCTATGCCTTCATCCGTCGGCCTCATCAGGAGATTGTCTGGGCCTGGGCTCTGACAATGGCTGCATTCCACTTGCAGCGGACGCATCAGGAGATGAAGCCCCGCCACAGTCTAGGAGCAGATCCGAAAGAGTCCTGGGTTATGAGGGGAGGCAGGGGCAGCCTAGGGCTGCTCTCTTTGGGAGACTCTTCAAGAAGTGATCCTGGTTGGCCTCTCCCAGGTCTGCATCTGGGTATGATTAGCACTGTAGATCAGCAAAGAACAAACAGCTCCCAGGCCCCCCCCCCCCGGAGCCCTTCAGGGTAACAGTGGGCACAACAGAAGACAGGGACACTGAAGGAAGGCCAAGGGCCCGAAGACCTGGTCCTGTGCTAAACTCCATAAACACACGCCATCTGTTTACTCCTGACAGCAGCCCTGCTTTGTCCTGCAGAGGAGGAACCTGCGACTCAGAGAGATTAGATTCTTTCCCGAAGTCACACCAGCTGAAAAGAGGAAGAGGTGGTGTCTGACTCCAAAGCCTAAAAGGCTACAGATCTTTTAGCTTCTTATAGTTTTTTGAAAACTGCACGTGGGACACAGTCAGATGTAGGGTGTGACTCCTGGTGCCATCTCGGGTAAGTCACTTAACCTACCTGCCTCAGTTTCCATATCTGTAAAATAATGGGGATAATGATAAGTGTTTCTCCTGTAGGGGTAAGTGAATTCATTAATATAAAAAGCTTAAAATTATACCTGACATGTATTAAGTGACCACTAGCATCAGCTACCATTGTTATATTTAAAGAGCTATTACAGTGAGGGTGAGGTCTACCTTTCCAGGTTCGTCAGCTGTTGCTTACTTACCATCTAGAATAATCTGTGGTTTCCAGGATTTTGCTATCTTTACTCTATGAGGATTTTTTAGATGGCAAGTTAAAAAGAAACCAGCTTAAACAACAGAGGGATACCCAGCAAGGCTTGATCGAGCCACTGGTTTCCCTTTACTCCTGTTTTGCTCTTTGTGTGTCTGGCACAATGGCCCCACCTGGTTTACAGGCCCACCCTGGGACCAGTCGCTCTGACCAGGAAGACAGGATATGCCGGCTAACTCAGGCTGATATGGGCAGGCCCCTGGAACGGGAAGCAAGGATCAGTTTTATCCAAGTGCATGACCAGGGAAGCAGCAGTTCTGGGCAGGAAAAGCAGAGCACTATGGCCAGCAGATGGAGAGAACCTAGGTCGGGTTCGTTTTGCTCCTACTGGCCACCCTGCCTGGTATTCCCTCTGCCAAGCTTCTCCCCTAGGCCCCTACCCAGTCAGAATGTGTTCCTTGCTTCAGGTCTGTCCCCAGTGCCTATGTGTCTGACATACAGCATGTCCTCAGTACATATGTGCTGAATGAATGAGTGAAATTTCTGCCTCATAAAACTTTTCCTGATGTTGTCAATAAAACATGTTCTGCCTTTTCTCAACTCCCACAGAACGTGTTCAGATTTTGCTTATGGCACTTGGCGTTGCCTCATTTCTATGCTTGTTTCTGTATTTGTCTTCATCTCTCCATTAGACTGTACAATGCTGGACATGTGGCCTGCTTTTCCTCCCTTTTCAATCCTGGTATGAAGGGGCCAGATAAATGCTTGTCGGTTTATTGAATAAATGAAAGAAGGGGTGAATGAAAAATTAATAGTGTGAAAACAACCACGTAGGTCCTGCCTGGACTTAAAGCACGGGAAAGAGAGAGGAGAAATAAAACAGTCGGGGGCCCGGCAGAGGTATCTAAAGGAGTGGCAACGCAGAAACAGGCCATGAGTGTGCGGCGGCTGGCAAGCTGCCAAGAAGAATCGGGAGAAAGTGGGTGGCGGGGCCGGGCTTCCATCTGCAGGAAGTCTAGACGTCATTCTGGTCATTCGTAACACCTGAGCAGCACTTAGGGATTCAGAGTGCGGGGTGGGCTCCGACAGGATGGTAGTAGAGAGGGGTTAGGTGGACTGCGGTGGTGTTTAGACAGCAGAGAAGAAACTGTGGCCGTGGGCAGGGTGTGGAGGAGTGAGGGCAGTGAGTCCCGTCTTCCTGGAAGTCTGAGATGCCTGAACCCCAGGCATTCTCACTCTCCTCCGGCCTTCTCGCCTACCCTTCCCCTGCCCACCCGCCCATCCACACTGGAAATGGGCACAAAAGGCAGGACCTAGAGCCCAGGACAAGCGGTGGAGTGGGAAAAGGTGGGTGGGCTTCCATGAATCCCTGCGGCCAGCCCTATTTATCAGGACTCAACAGTCTCAAAGAAAGTGAGCTTTGCAAGGCCTTGTCCCCTCAGGAACTATTTTTGGGTGGAGCAGTGACCAGGGAGAGGGCAGCTGTCCTGTCATAGGCCGGAGGTCAGAGGTGGCATCTATAGCTGGCAGCCAGAGAGGAGAGTTGGAAGAATGCCCAGGCGAGCTGTGCCCACCAGCCAGGCTGAAGGGCTGCACAGGCACAGAGGCAGGAGGGGTTCACATGGGAAATGAGAAAGGAACTCCCCAGGTCCCTTTGTCCCTTGGTGGGGATAGTATTACCCCCACTCCATCATAGCACCAGCAGTAGTCATCTACTGAGTGTTAAGGATCGGGCACTGCCTGCCGTACGAGCATCAATCTGCCCAATCTTCGCAATACCCCGTGAGGGGGGTGCCATTATCACCCCTACTTTAGAGATGAGGGCACTGAGGCACAGAACTCAAGTAACTCATTCATATCCACCTGAAGTTTGGTCTTCGGGTTAGAGACTAGGGCACTGTAACCACTGTAACTCTGCACGCAAATGCTGCATGCTTCTGAGGGTGCCGGTGACTTTCTCCATGACAGGAGAAGGGAAAGAATTTGAGGGAGTATTCTCACGCGTCCTGATCGAGCAGGGAAGAAATCGATGCCTTTCAGGAACAGATAGAAAGAATAGAAAGAGTTTACCTAGTCACTGTCAAAGAAGCTTGTGTTTGTCTTATCTCTGATTCAGCATTCACAGACATCACTGAAAAGTGAAGATCTTCTCAAGCTGTGAACAGAATAACCAAGAGCTGCCTGACTCCATTGACTTAATCCATTGACTTAAACAGATGCCCCCCAGAGCCACTGCCCAGAGCGAATATAGAGGCACTGGCATGCTTGGTACCAAAAAAGAAGCTGGCCCTCACCCAAGGCAATTGTATATTATTGTTTTCTGGGTGTGCGACAGTTGAAACCACAGCTGAGTGGAGTAAATTAATGGCACAGAGATTTCCTATTGTGAACACACATACAAAGAAACTGCTGTAGCGCTGCTCTGAAAGGCGGCCCTAGCTGCTATAACAAGCACACCCTGAAGTCCGAGGGAGTCAGTGCAATAGGAGCATCCTTGTCCATGTTGAGGTTCACAGTAGGAACACCCAACAGGCAGTCGTACAAATGGTGGTGGGTCCCTGTTCCACACGCCATTCAGGTACCCAAGCTGATGATGATGTTCAAGGTTGGCCTGGGTCTCAATGTCCAGCTGGCAGACAGGAAGCGTCAGAACTTGGAAGACCCCATCGTAGTAAGCTTAGCCCGCCATAACAAAGCACTATCAGCTGGACAGCTCAAACAACAGCAATGTATTTTTCACAGTTCTAGAGGCAAGGGGTGAGAAATGGGTACCAGCAGAGTTCTGGTGAGGACTCTCTTCTTGCACCACAGACGGCTGCCTTCTTGTCCTCACATGGCCTTTCCTCGATGTGTGGCCATTGAAAGGGGTGGTGGGGTAGGGGCCTTTCTCCCATCTCTGCCATCACAGGGGCCCTACAGGGTGACCTGATCTAATCCTAGTTACCTGCCAACATTCCCCTCTCCAAACACCATCACATGGGGATTAGGGCTTCAACATATGAATTCCTGGGGAGGACATAATTCAGTCCACAGCAGTGAGACCACGTGGTCAGTTTCCATGAACCAGGTGTGGAGGTGGCATAACCACTTTCACTGGCCACAGCTGTCACATGCCCCCCCTCCCCCAGCTGCAAGTGAAGGCTGTGGCTACAAGGGAAGGAAAATGCATCTCTGCTGAACCTGTGAATTCTCTGTCCCACCAAAAGAAGGGCAGCATCTAAATTTAACCTGAAAAGTCATTGAACCTCACGATAGGCATCAGGTGACACAGGTAAATGCATCCATTACGTATTGATGGATAATCAACTACCTGAAAACTTAGTGGCTTTATATAAGAAACAGTTTACTCTCAGGGGCGCCTGGGTGGCGCAGTCGGTTAAGCGTCCGACTTCAGCCAGGTCACGATCTCACGGTCCGTGAGTTCGAGCCCCGTGTCAGGCTCTGGGCTGATGGCTCGGAGCCTGGAGCCTGTTTCCGATTCTGTGTCTCCCTCTCTCTCTGCCCCTCCCCCGATCATGCTCTGTCTCTCTCTGTCCCAAAAATAAATAAAAAACGTTGAAAAAAAAAAAAAAAAAAAAGAAACAGTTTACTCTCTCAGTCTCTGCAGGGTGGCTTCATTCAGTGATTCTGGCTCGGGATTTCTCATGAGGTTGCAGAAAGCTGTCAGCAGGTTGAAGTCTTCTGAAGGCTTCACCAGGGGTGGGCAGCCTCTGCTCTTTGCCACGTGACTGGGTGCCTTTCCTCTGAGAGAGCAAGCAAGGAGGATGCGTGGAACTTTCTATAACATACTTTGGAGGTGACATACCTTCACTGCCTCACCTTCTATTCATAAGAAATGGGTTGCTAAGTCCTGCCACCCTCAAGGGGAGAGGAATTAGACTCTACCTTTTCACAAAAGGGATATCAAAGAATTTGTGAACATATTTTAAAATCACTGTGGTGGGTATGTCTAAACTTGACCCATAAGCATTTGACCCACAAACACACCTAATAATGTCATTTGGTCTACTTTTGCTGGTAGATTTGTAATGCAGTATAACTTGGCTACATGCCAGTGGTGGGACTTTAGAGCTCCCTTGTGACTCAGGTTTGTTATCAGTCAAATCAGGAGGCTCTTGGCTGCCAAGCTCCCAACCCCAGGGGACAGATTGTGCATCTGATACACACAGAAGCCCTGGGCCCAGCACAATGTGATTCACAGGGTTGGAGGTGACAGAAAGTTAGGGAACCTGGTACCAGACTGGGCTTTCCCACTGTGAGCCATTTGGGTTACTAATGGCCATAGCTCTGTGACGTTTCTGAGCTCTGTTCATTTCACAAAGCCCCACCATGGCACCTCCACTTTCCACCCTTCCTCCACTTCTGGCCTTAAGGATAGAAGAGAGGTGGGGTAAGAATTTAACTGACTGAATTTCAAGGTCCTTGGGGATCAATGGTTCCACACGCAAACCAAATGATTCCGCAGGAATTCTGACTCCCAGTTCAGCAAGCATGTGGGAAACTAATATCACAACAGTGTGGATCTGCCTGAATTTTCCACCTATGCTTTGTGTTTTTCTTCCCTCGTCTGCAACCAGCAGCACGCCCTTCAGGGATGTCTAGTGTCTCGAGGAAGGAGGGTGGGTGTTGCCTGCTGGGCCTCAAGAAGAACTTGAGGGAAAATAATCCTCCCCTTTGTTCTTCTCCATTGCTTTTTGTTTGCCTGGCAGATGTTCAGCTTGGTCTCAGGCACCACCCAGCTCCTCTTACTGACAGGGACCTGCTTAGCTTATAGATCTCTGCACGTCCGTGTTGCTTAAGACGACTGTGGCCCCCAGCCTCCGGACCTTCCCTCTCCTGGTGCTCCCCAAACACAGGAGTCACTGGGAACTAGGTGAAAACAATCACAGGTAGCTTGGGACAGAGGTGATATAGAGCCTCATGATTTTAGCAAGTGTAATAAAATGTGTCCCTATTTCTTTAAAAAAACAAACACCTGGGGGCACCTGGGCGGCTCAGTCGGTTGAGCGTCCGACTTCAGCTCAGGTCATGGTCTCTTGGTTCATGAGTTCGAGCCCTGCGTCAGGCTCTGTGCTAACAAACAGCTCAGAGCTTGGAGCCTGCTTCGGATTCTGTATCTCTCTCTCTCCCCTTCTCCCCTGCTCATGCTCTGCCTCTGTCTCTCAAAATAAATAAATGTTAAAAAAAATTAAAAAAAAACCCAAACACCTTTTTAAATTTTAAATAATATCTACACTCAACATGCGGCTCAAACTTGCAACCCTGCGATCAAGTGTTGCATGTTCTACTGACTGAGCCAGCCAGGCCCCCTGTGTCTCTATTTCTGATTCAGAAGATATTGTCACCCTTCTGAGAAGGAAGGTTCTTTTCTAATTCTCATATTGTCCACAATAGTAAAATTTAGGCATAAAATCTGAGGCTAAAATGGAATATAAACCCTGGAAACAGAATCTGGGCTCTTGTCTGTTTGCTCAGCTAAGCACCACAGTCACCAGATTATGACGTCTATACATTTGTATTCTAAGCAAATGGAATTGGAAACTGAAAGTACTCTACCATCCTGTTGAGGTTAGAGTATGGCCAATCTTTTTAAACTTTTGAGATATATATATATATATATATATATATATATATATATATATATGTATTTGGACAGAGACCCAGAAATAGGACCTGAAAAATACAAGTTTATCTACAAACTTTAGAAAATACATACAGTTAAAAAAGAACCATACAACATACTAACCAAAGACAACCACTGCTAACCTTCTTATATGTTCCTCTTGACATTTTCTACACACACACACACACACACACATACACACACACACGGTTTGTGGTAAGAAACATCCTGATCCGAGCCATCATCATCTTCCCAAGCGTATAGTGCCTTTCCAGCTGTGTAGGTATGAATGTCGCCGTGCACCCTAGCTAGAGGGATGCACCCAGATGCCTGTTTGAAGATGCTGAAGAGTGGATTGGAAGGTAAGACAGCAAGTTTAAGTAACTGAATATTTCAAAATATATTTAGAAAATCAAAATGGGATTGAGCACCATGTATCATTTGAGATTTTTCTGATACCAAGTGAGAGAAAACCAAACAGTAGCAGAATTTATTAGCTTACCAACGAAACATCCAGAGGTAGGGTTCACTTGAGCAAGTGGTTGGAATGAGTTGATTTCTCTCCAGCTGTCCACACTGCAGTCTGAGTGGCAGGCCCCCCGGCCTGTGTGCTCTGCAGGTTTTCCAGGCAAGTGGCCATGATGTCATCATGCACCACTCAGGGTAGGACAGAGGGCCTGATGAGGGGCTCTTTCTGAAGAAAACAGGAGTCCTTTTCACAGAAGCCCTGGGGCACTCTTCTGTAACTGGGTATGGATCCCACCCCTGTAGCCAGTTGGATGCTGAGTGGTTCAAGTGAAGGAGCCACTCCAGATGATAGAGTCAGTCCATCCAAACCCATAGCTCAGATGGAAAAGAGACGGTTCTCCAAAGTAGATTTGGGTGATATATTCCAGGAAAAAGAATAAATCATGGATAGCAAACACTTTCTTTAAAAATTTTAAAAAATATTTATTTTTTGGGAGAGCACAAATAAGGGAGGGGCACAGATAGAGGGGGACAGAGGATCCAAAATAGGCTCTGTGCTGACAGGCTGACAGTAGACAGCCTGATGTGGGGATTCAACTCACGAACCGTGAGATCATGACCTGAGCTGAAGTCAGACACCCAACCGACTGAGCCACCCAGGTGCCCCCTTTCTTTTAAATTTTTAAATTTTATTTAATGCTACATCAGGAACCACTTTGTGTGAACAAGCATCCTTCCAGGTGTCCTTCTGAATGGATGCGTGGCTTCTCAGTCTATCTGCCAAAGCCTACTCAATGCACCCTACCTTGTTACCGACATTGCTTGTACCTTGTTGACACAATACTGCCTTCCTTTGCTCTCCTGTTTGGAAATTCCGGTGACTGTACAAATTTTTATTCAGTATCTACCGTGTGTCATTCTTCTAGGTGCTGGGAATGCGTTAGTGAGTGAAACACACAAAGTGTGTCCCTTATATTCTAGTTGGCAGTGACAGTAAATGAAGCATCCTGTATCAAGGAGATAAGTGCCAGGAGAAGACAGAGCAAGGAGGGGCGTAGTGAGGGCTAGTGCAGAGGAAGCTCTGATCTTCTCTTCCTCTTCCCCATAAATTATTAGCATACACCTCTGGGTGGGCCTTTCTTAGCATACACTGGACTCACCTGTTATGAGCATTTGGAGGCAGGCAGGGATGGGGTCACTTTTACACCCACGTTCCCAAGTGACAAGAGGTAAATGTGATGGTCAGGCAGTGCTCAGTGGCACCACACTACTGCGGCCGGCACTGGACTAGGGAGGCCGTGTGGATGCCCCTTCACTCGTCCCACAGACTGGGAGACCATACTTAGGAACTTCTGCTCTTTGACCAAGGTTGGAATGCAAAGACGTTTGTTAGACTCAGACTCTAAGTCTTTAGGTAAGATGGGATTCGTGGCAGCCAGGGTCCAGATGGGAAAGTAGAAACCACCCCAGTGATTCAAACAGGGAAGTCCAACGGGTTGATTGCACGGTGCTGGCAGGCTGACAGAGCAAACAAAGGAAGCTGAAAGAACCCAGAGATTAAGAATGGAAAGAAGCAATGGCTGGGCTGTGGCAGAGGACTCAGGCGGGCAGGGGTGGGGCCCTGGGGCTGGGGCCTCTGGCCAAGTTGAACGCAAGCTGGGGCTCCAGCAACACTGAGCAAATAGGAAAGCGAGGCGAGTCTGTCCTCTCCTGCTGCACCTGTCGGACCCCTGAGGGTCTCCCAGCAGCAGAGCTGCTGTAGAAGAAGTTAGTTGAGTCTTGGGAAGTGCAGTTTGTAGAGTGTTGGCCCCAGAATTTCAGCAGAGAATGCAGAAGAGTGAGTTCACACACAAAGGTCAGCGTCTGGTCCAGTCCTTTCCACTCAGCTCCCATTCGTCCCCTTCACCTGTACTTGACTTCCACACAAGAACTGTAACATTTGTACCAATGCTATTGTTCTCGCCCTCTTCCCAGAAGGGTGAGACAGAAAGTGCCATTAGATACTGGCCCTATCTGTGCAATAGTAAGTTTCACTTGAGTGTGTGCAAAATCACACCCAAGTATTCTGTAAACTGAAAATAACTTTTAAAGTGAACCACTATAAATAATTCTTACATAAAACAATAGAGAAAAACAAGGGGAAATAATGAATACATACAAGCATATGTATAAACAACACGGAAGCAAATGCAAAACTTTGATAGTTTTTTTCTTCTGTGATTTATCTCTAGGCCACAGTTAACTTTAGTGATTTCTTTTTTTACGAGGAATTAAGTAATTGATGGAATACATGTACCATGAAGTACTATGTGTCCTTGAAAAGGTTGACAGTGTAGGATGTCCTTTGCATATTAGTGAATGAGAAATGGCAGGATTCAGAAAGGCAATAAAATGATTGCATGATTACTGCATACAGACACCCACCGAAGGCCCAAGAGAGGTGTGTGCTTGTGTTCGTGTGAGAGTACGTGAGCATGGAGAAAGATGGGAGGAGAAAGTGTACGAGAAGCTTCACATATGCAGGTGCACTGCTGAAGAATTCGTTTATCTTTTTTGCGTCTACCAATTTATTTTGACTTCCCTTTTGACAGACGCTCTCATAGGCGTGGATGATAGGGTGACAGTGTTATTGCAAAGCTTTACAGATGTTGACCCACTGTCCTCTGGCTCACACTGTTCCTGATAAGAAGCTGGCCACCATAACTTTCTTCCTCTATACATTATGGGTCTTTCTTGACTTTTTTTGAATGTTTATTTATTTTTGAGAGAGAGCGAGTGTACACTCATGCACATGCATGCACAAGCCAGGGAGAGCCACAGAGAGGGGGAGAGGATGTGAAGGGGGCTCAGGCTGACAGCAGAGAGCCTCTGAGGGGCTCGAACTCATGAACCACCAGATCATGACCTGAGCTGAAGATGGATGCCCAACTGCCTAAGCCACCCAGGTGTCCCTTGTCTTGACCATTTTTTTTAATTAAAATAATTCTTTTATGTTTATTTTTGAGAGAGAGAGTTCGAGAGCATGAGCGGGGTTGGGGACAGAAAGGGAGGGGGACAGAGGATCTGAAGCTGTCAGCAGAGAGCCCAATGGAGGGCTCGAACCCATGAACCATGAGATCATGACCTGAGCTGAAGTCAGATGCTTAACCGACTGAGCCACCCAGGCGCCCCTTGACAATTTTTAAGATTATTTCTTTATAATTGGTTTTAAGCCATTTACGATGTGCCATGGTGTTCACATTCCCTGTGCTTGGAATTGGTTGAGTTGCATGAACTATAATCCATTTCTGGGTTATAGTTTTCATCAGATTTGGGAAGGTTTTCTACAGCTTACTGATGCTCTACTCATTTTTTTAAATTAATAGACTTTATTTTTAGAACAATTTTAGATTTACAGAAAAATTGAGCAGGTAGTACAGAAAGTTCCCATATTACTCCTCCTAGCCCACCACTACCACCCACTCAATGTCCCCTATTATTATTGTTTTTCAATTTCCCCTATTATTAACATCTTCAATTAATGTGGCATATTTGTTACAATTAATGAAGCAATATTGATACATCATCATTAACTAAGTCCATAATTCATGTTAAGATTCACTCTTTGTGTTGTACATTCTAGGGGTTTTGACAAATTCATAGTGTAGTGTGTCTTCCATTACAATATCATACAGAGTAGTTTCACTGCCCTAAAAATCTGTGCTCCTTCTGTTCATCCCTCCCTCTCCTACGAATCCTGGCCACCACCTATTTTTCACTGTCTCTACAGTTTTATGTTTTCCAGAATGTCACGTAGACGGAATTGCACAGTACGCAGCCTTTTTAGTCACGCTTCTTTCGCTTAGTAATATGCAATTAATGTTTCTCCCTGTCTTTTTCCAGTGTGACAGCTCATAGTAATATCCCATTGGCGGGATGTGTCACAGTGAGTTTATCCACTCGCTGATCGAAGGCCATCTTGGTTGCCTCCAGTTTTAGGTAATATGAATAAAGCTGCTGTAACGATTTGTGTGCAGGTGTTTTTTACGGACGTAGTTCTCAGCTCGCTTGGGTAAATACCTAGGAGTATGTATGTTGGATTGTGTGGAAAGACTGTGTTTAGCTTTGTAAGAAACTTCCAGATTGTCTTCCAGAGCGGCTATTCCATTTTGCATTCCTACTAGCGAACAATGAGAGTTTCTGTTGTTCTGCACCCTCACCAGCATTTGGTGTTGTCAATAAAAAAAAAAAATTTAGCCATTCTAATAGGTATGTAGTGGCATTTTATAGCTGTTTTAATTTGCAACCCCCCAATAACATATGATGTTGAGATTTTCACATATTTACTTGACATCTATATATATCTACTTTGGTAAAGTATGTGTTCAGATCTTTGCCTATTTTTAAATTGAGTTCTTTGTTCCTTACTGTTGAGTTGTAAGAGGGCTATATATATTTCAGATACAAGTCCTTTATCAGATACGTGTTTTGCAAATATTTTTTCCAGTCCATAACCTGATTTTTTATTCTTTTGACAGTGTCTTTAAGAGAGCAGAAGTTTTTTATTTTAATAAAGTCCAACTCATCCATTTTTTCTTTCATGTGTCACACTTCAGGTGAAATATCTAAAAACTCATTGCCAAGCTCAAGGCCACCCAGATTTCCTCCTGCGTCATCATCTAGAAGCTGTATAGTTAAATGTTTTACATTTATTCCTACAACCCATTTGAGTTAATTTTGTGAAGATATAAGTTCTGTGCCCAGATTTATTTTTTCATAATAATTTTCTTTTTCTACTTTCCTCTCTGTGTTCCATTTGTGCTCAACTCTTTTTTTTTTTTTTAAATAAACTAGCTGTGTCTGATGTAACCCCTGTTCTGGCAGATAAATATATATATATTTGAGCGAGAGAGAGAGACAGAGAGAGTGAGCAGGGGAGGGGCAGAGAGAGAGAGAGAGAGAGAGAGAGAATTCCAAACAGACTCCGCACTGTCAGCACAGAGCCTGATGTGGGGCTTGAAATCATGAACTGTAAGAACATGACCTAAGCCAAAACCAAGAGCCAGATGCTTAACAGACTGAGCGACCTGAGCACCCTGCATTTGCTCTCAACTCTTGATGGGGTTCTTTCTATGATGAGATGACCCAAACATTCATTTCCACTTGGTTTTCTACTCACCTCTACTATTGGGCACAAAGCCCTCTGGGTTGGGACATCAGCTCTCCTCTCCCACAGCAGCAATGGGGTTTCCATCTGGCGGCCAGCACAGTGCCTCCTTTCTTTGCCTGTTGATCCGATGGGACAAGAAGCACAAAAGGACAGGCGGCAGCTTCAGCTTCAGATTCATTAGAACAATTATTGGTTCTTCTTTTGAGAAATAGAAACTTCAGACCAGCACAGTGCCAAGTTGAGGGGACAGACGGCAAAAGTTGTCACATGGGCTATTAAATACAATGGTTCACTTCTACCCTTTGATTTCTGGACTCTGGCTATGGCAGGGAGAGCACCATATATTGGTCGCTGGTTCAAAGTATATCCATGTCGTCTAGGAGACTACTCAAATTAAAATATTTATTGGGTGTTTTCAACTGAATAGGACTGCAACTGAGTGAGGCCATCATTCAACACAGCAGATGCTTCTGGGTGCTGAATACAGTGGGAGGCACCATGCTTGGTACCTGGGCAGGACATGTATGGGCTCCATGTGTGTGTCCATGTTTTGGAAGCAAAAAGACCAAGTCCTGGCAAGATTAAAGTCAGCTCCAGCTATTTTGGGCATTCCAAGTCCTCCAGCCCCAAACCGCCTTCAAGATTTTTTAGAGGTCTTTCTGAACGAGTGAGTGGCTTGTCAGTTTTAAGGTGATGGTTAGTTTTGAAGTGGAAGGCAGTGTAGGAGGGTTCTCAAAGCAGAAAGCCTTGGCTCCTCTCAGGTTATGAATCTGTTCTGTCAAATGTGCCTGCATGGAGGGTCTGCCACGAAGAACAGGAGCCTGGTTGGCTCCCTGGGCCGCAGGCCGTGCTCAGCTGGCACATGGTTTCCATTGCAAGGATGCTACTTTTAGGAGGTGTGCTGATGCCACAGATCTATTTTACATTTGAGATGTTTCTCTCTGACCCTGGCTCTGTCCTCCCTTTCTGCCTCAAGCCTAAGCGCCTATTCTCTTCTTGTGAGATTTTTTTTCTACTAGAAAACTATAAAAACGCCCAGTGGTTTTGTAATTGAATTATTTATTTTTTTGCGGGCTGTACTGTTGTCTATGGCTCCAGGCCATGTGTGTGAATATGTTTATATGAGAATGTGCACACGCACGTGCACACAACACACAAACACATATGCGCCCACATGTATGCACATGCATACACCGCACACACAAGCACACACATGTGCACGCACGCACACATACACATGAACACACACACGCATGCGCACACACACACAAACAGGTCGCGTTCCTTGGTCCCAGACTACCTTGCCTTGCTGTGTCCTGGTCCCTGGACCTCATAGGAGGATCTCAAGGGAGCTGGATGCATCTTTCATGCATTCTAGTGGAAAAGGGTTTTTCACTACCAAACCCAGTTAAATATTCAACTACCCCTCCCCCCAGTTTCTTCTCTAATCTTCCAACTTCTCAAAGAGAGAGGTTGGTTTAATTTTACAGGTGTCTTCTAAAATTCTGGATGGGCAGATGCCCTTTCAGGGATGTGGAGAGTATGGCAGAGGAAGAGCCCAGACAAGTCTTCACCTGTGATATCAAAGCATCCACATACCAGCCCAGGTGAAAGTCCTGACCACATGACCACTGTTGGCCTCAAACAGCAGGGCCCTGAGAGACAAGAGTAAGCACACCCTTGCCGAAGGCTGCTTGGAGGAGGCGCCACTCACGTGGGGCAGTGGCTGCACCAGCAAATGAAGAAAGGCCAGCAGCACCTGCCAAGGATGTTCTTCTCGAAGTTTCTACTTATAAATGGAGCTGATAAACAGCATGCACGATGCCCTGAGCAAGAAGGGTGGAGAGTGATTTGATTCCATTCTTTAGTTTGTGAGCCAAGAAACAGAGTCTGGCAATTTACACAAAGATATATTGTAAGGCTGTAAGGAGGTCCAGAAATTCATGAGAAATTTTGCAAAAAGGCAAGAGGCAAGACAGCCTGGGTGGGAAGTCAGGAGCCACAGGGACAGCCAGCAGCAAGAAAGGCATTCAGGGTGTTTCTGGAGGGGACCTTCCATCATTTCTTTGGGTTATTGACCAAGGGACAAAGAGCTAAGGGGTGTCAAAGTGTGTGTGCTTAGCCACTGCCCACCTCCTGATGTTGGAAAGGCCCTGAGGGTCTTTATCCCTCCTCCTGATGGTGGGAATGCTGTCTGAAGATTATGCATTTACTCTGGCAGTGAGAGGCAACCACCAATGTCACATCTTAACAAATGGCATAAAATTCCCGGCAGTGCATGTGTGTTTGGGAACTCTCTACTTAGAAAGAAAGACCTTAAGTTCAGAGTGGTGTTGAAGGATATGGATAATTACGTTGCCTTTGCTGTTGGGGTCAGAGAGGTATCTTGATGTTTTCTCTAATTCTGTTCCAGATTAGAGATCTGTGAGGAGGAAGTGCTTGGACAGCAGGGTTCACCCAAACAATGCTGTTCACCTAAACATTCCTGAGGTCCCCAAGCACCAGCCTTTTTTGTTTTTTGAGGTGGGGGGTACAAGTGAACAAGGAGCAGAGAAAGGGAGAGGGGAGAGAGAGAGAGAGAGAGAGAGAGAGAGAAGCAGGGCTCACCTGGGGCTCGTGCTCACCCGACACGGGGCTAGACCTCACGAACTGTGAGATCATGACCTGAGCCTAAGTCAGATCCTTAACGACTAAGCCGCCTAGGCGCCCCCCGCGCACCAGCCTTTGAGTGGAGAAGAAAAGGCAAGTTATTTATATGAGTCAAGCCTCTCTGACTTCTTTTCAAAGGCGTCTCATTTTTTTCGAGTTTTGGCCTTCTCTCCTCGAGCTGATTTGTTCGGCTGCTTCGAAGGAGACTCGTTCCAGGTGCCAAAGATCGCACAGAGGAGAGTGTGTCAGCAGATCAGTGTGAGGCTGGAGCTTCGAACGCCTGCGTGAAGAGAAAACAAAACCTCAGCACGTGAGGTGGTCTGAACCTCTCACCTGTACCACTGGGGCTCATTCAGATCACCAGGGAAAGAGGCAGCCTTTGGATTATAAGGGTTTAGGGAAGGGAGGAAGACGGTCATCCCAGGGAGGGTGTCCTGGCCTTAGCCCTGGCAGCCAGGTGACCCTCAGGAGGGTGGTCAGAGACCCAGCACCGCCCCGGAAGCAGCTCCTTGTGCCTGGTTCCTGTGCTGTTTTCTCTTCTTGTGGCCTGTTCTCTCTGTTGCCTTTTTGCTTCTGTTCTGTGCTCAGCAGCTAGCCCTCTCTGTCTGTTTCCCAGTCCAGCTCCTGCAGAGAGGCTGAAGGTCCCCTTAGCTTCCCATCAGCTCCCTGGGCCTCCTGCCTTTCGGACCAAGGGAGAATTCAAGGAGTCTGCCTTGAACTAGGGTGACTTAAGAAGAACTGTGAGTCCTGCAGGGGACCCTACATGTGGTCTTCTGGATGTCCAGACCATAGCGTGGGGGCGGGTAGCTGAGACACGACTGTTAGAAGTGGATGGCAGGAGAGAGACAAACAGAGACACAGACAGAGACAGACAGAAAGAGATGGAAAGAGAGAGTAAGAGACAGGGACGAAGAGACAGAAAGAGAGACAGAGTCAGAGAGAGTCACCTAGGGAGTGGTGGGAGGCAGAGAGAGAAACACAGGGAGAGAAACACTTTGCTGAAGTGCACACAGTGTCCTCCTCACGGCTGCGTCTGAGCCAGCCCTCGCCGGCACGCTGAAAGGGACACATGCCTCCCCCGTGTCGCGGGGGAGGAGATGGATGTGCAGGGGGCTTCGGGGCCTCGTTTGGGTTTGTGCAGCTCGACTGGCTCCAAACCTCCAAGTCCTTATTCTTGGAGAAGTTGCAGGGGAAATTTAGAAGGACAGAGTGAGAGGCCGAGTCTCACTAAATATTTGCCTTGTGGCCGAGGCCTGTTTGCCAAAGACAGAAGCACTCGTCCACTTTCCAGACAGTGGAAAGAGGCTGTGTGTTCCTAAATCAATTAGAACAAGTCGACTGGCAAATGTGAGCTAGGCCATGGCGGCCAGTATAATCACTTCCCTGAGAGGAGAGAGGGCAGCTTGGGTACGGGGGGCAGAATGTGGAGTGTGTGTTGATTAAATCACACAGCGGGGTCTGGAGGGTGCGGCAGGGCTCTCTGGTGTGGAAGAGATTCCCTAAGAGTGTTTCACGGAGGCCGGGCTGGGAATCCAGCCCGAGCAGCCTCAGCAGCTGGACGGTGGCAGAACTCAGCAAGCAAACAAATAAATAAAATTAGTGACAGGGCCCCTGGGGAGGAGACATCGTTCACTCGGGACAGAATGGAGGAGGGTAGACATGGTGACAGAGGGCTTCACAGGGGCTGTCGAGGGGACCCGGCCCCATCGGGGTAGGGGCGGGCACCTTCCTGGGAAGCTCCCCTGCCGCCCCAGTTGGGTGGCTTAGGGTTCTCTCCTCCATGCTTGGTGTCTGAGGAGCCGCCTGAGCCGTGTGTGTGTCTGATGCTCAGGGTGCGAGGGCAGGTGAGAGACAAAAGGTGGAGAACCTGTAGGAGAAGCTCCTGCAGTCAGATCCCACATACGGTTCTGGCCCTGGTGAAGGAAGGAAGAACTGTAAGCATGTGGCTGCATGACAGAAACCGGGGGGGGGGGTGGGGGCTTTCACGAAACAGGACACGAGGGCTTACTATGTGACGCAGCACAGGTGATGGGAAGGGCTTCCTATGTCCTTGCTCTGTTCTCAGCCCTTGGGGTGCTAACCAGCAAAGCTATGTGACAGTTCACCCGGGGCTTGTTGGTAGGCGCTCATTTCTCTCTCGGAGTCTGTGGGTCAGCTCCGCTTCCGGCTGCGGCTGTGAGGTATCCCTTCCGGGGACAAAGCAAATCCTTCTCATGGGGTGAGGGAGGGGGAGCTCAGCGGAAACCCGCGGTGCTTTCCTGGCCTGGCTCTCGTGCGGCGTGCTCCCGCTGATCCAAGCGCATGGGCGCCCAACCCGATATCCGTGGATGTGGGATGTGCCCCGCCCACACAGGGAAGCATCGGGAGTGAGCATTCACTGAGCATCTCATCTTACAGGTTAGAAAAAACGAGGCCCAGAAGGTGGATTTGTTAATGAGCAGCATTCTTACCTTCCGTGGCACATCACCTCCGGTAAGAGCATCGTAGGCCCAACTAGGGGCAAACACAGGATTTTTTTTTTCGCAGTTCCATTGCAGATATCCACCACGTGTACTTCAGCCAGTTCAGGCAGAAAAATGCTTAATACGGGGAAGAGGCCCTTCCAGAGCCATCGATATGGAGAGAGGAGCAGGCTCTAGGTTACCTTCGGGAAACCACCCCTATACCAACGTAGAGCTCGGCAAGCTGCCTCCAGACTGTGGCTCCAAGGTCACCTGGTGTCTTCTGTCGCATCTGTGCCAGCGAAACGGATGCCAGGGTTCCCCTCTTCACCCCTGAGGGCATGGGGGGGGGGACCCTAGGTGCCTTTAAGTGATTGAATAGCAGGTAGAAGAGATGGCCATCTGCTACATCTTTGGGCGTCTCACGTCCAAATACAAGTCTTTCGAAGGAAAGTTGACCTCCTATTTTCTTATCAGAATCGGAGAAGGTCCCACTTGATGTTAACAGCTCATCACCAATAGTTTTTGATGATACATTATCACATGATGTTTGACATATAACTCTGGAGAAGCTCAAATAATTGAGTATTGTTGCTATAGCAACACTCTTTATATAAACAAGGTTTCCTCAAAAATTCCATCCCTAAAAACGAGAGCTGGGAAGAGAACTGATGCTGAGCTCTCTGTGACTTTAGAACTATTAGTCATGCAAAGAGAAATGCGTCGGAAACCCCCAGCCTCAGCCATGTTATTAAGAGAGGCATTTTAATATGTTATCCTTCATATTACTTATTTATCAAGATTTATAACATATTTATGCTGTTCTGATCAATTGTGTAGTACTAACAAATGTGATGATAGCTTTATGTGGAGTGAATTTATTACTTTTTTAAATTGAAGTACAGGGGCGCCTGGGTGGCTCAGTCGGTTAAGCGTCCGACTTCGGCTCAGGTCACGATCTCGCGGTCCGTGAGTTCGAGCCCCGCGTCGGGCTCTGTGCCGACGTCGCAGAGCCTGGAACCTGCTTCAGATTCCGTGTCTCCCTCTGTCTCTGACTTCCCCCGTTCATGCTCTGTCTCTCTCTGTCTCAAAAATAAATAAACGTTAAAAACAAATTTAAATTGAGGTACAGCTTGCACACAATGTTGTGTTAGTTTCAGGTCTACAACATGGCGACCCGGCAAGTCTGTGTGTCACTCGTACCCACCACAGTGAAGTGTGGTCACCATACGGTGTTATCACAACACGACTGACCGTACTCCCGACACGTCGTACTTTCATTCCCATGACATTTGTTGGATAAGTGGAAGTTTGTGCCTCCTGTTTCCCTTCCCCGATTTCACCCACCCGCCTCCTCTCTGGCAACTAGTTTGTTCTATGAATCTGTTTCTGTTTTTTATCTGGTTGTTGGTTTGTTTTGTTTTTTAGACTCCACACACGTGAAATCTCACTGCATTCATCTTTCTCTGGCTGGCGTATTTCACTGATATGACGCCTTGTAGTCTCATCCATGTTGTTGTGAATGGCAAGATTTCACTCTTTTTTATAACCAAATAATATTCCATTGTGTATATATATACCACATCTCCTTTAAAATTTTTTTAAATGTTTATTTATTTTTGAGAGAGACAGAGTGTGAGCAGGGGAGGGGCAGAGAGAGGAGGAGACACAGAATGTGAAGCAGGCTCCAGGCTCTGAGTCGTCATCACAGAGCCCGACGCGGGGCTCGAACCCACGAACCGTGAGATCGTGACCCGAGCCTGAGCCCCCCAGGCGCCCCGATCTACCACATCTTCTTTATCCAGTCCTCTATCAATGGACACGCGGCTGCTTCCAATCTTGGCTACTGTCAATAATGAATGCTACAGTAAACACGAGGTTCATCTATCTTTTAGAATTAGTGTTTTTGTTTTCTTTGGTAAATATTCGGAAGTGAAATTACTGGATTGTATGGTAATTCAATTTTTAAGGTTTGGAGAAAACTTCATACGGTTTCCACAGCAGCTGCACAGTTTGCATTGCCACCGACAGTGCCGACCGAGCAGGGTTCCTTTTTCTCCACATCCTCACTAAAATTTGTTATTTCTTACCTTTTTTACTTTAGCCATTCTGACAGGTGTGAGCTGGTCTCTCAGGGTGGTTTTGATTTGTATTTCCCTGATGATGAGTGATGTTGAGCATTTTTTCATGTGTCTGTTGGCCATCTGGATGTCTTCTTTGGAAAAATGTCTCTCCAGGTCCTCTGCCAACTTTTTAATCAGATTATTTTTTTGGTGTTGAGTTGTATAAGTTCTTTACATATTTTGTATATTAACCACTTATCAGATATGTCATTTGTAAATATCTTCTCCTGGTCAGTAGATTACCTTTTTGTTTTGTTGATGATTTCCTTCACTGTACAAAAGCTTTTTATTTTGGTGTAATCCTAGATAGATACAATTTTTTATGCTTAGAGTAGGGGTTCTTAGCTTAGTGTGTTCATGAACTCAGGTAAAAAAAATTACATCTTTGTGTCACCAACCTCTAAGTGACATTTAGGGCTTCCTTTTATCACATATGCAAACAACAAATGTTACTGGTATTAGCGTCTCTAACTTTGTCACCAGGAGAAATCAGAAGGAGCTTTGTATCACATAACTTGAAACATTATTTCTACTTCTGCTTCAAAGTTACCGTAGTTATTGAACTTACAGCTAGATCTTGTTAATGTGGTGATAAAGAATTACTTGTATTATTACTACATCACAATTAAAACTATTTTGAAAACTATATCCCTAACACACCTGGCTTCCTTTTTAATCCTATGTATTTTATTTTCTGCACTTAAAAACATTACTCTGAGAAGGGGTCTTTAGGCTTCACCAGACCACCTTCCAAGTCAAAAAAGATGAGAAACCTCTTGGGACGCCTGGGTGACTCAGTTGGTTAAGCATTGGACTCTGGCTCAGGTCATGATCTCACAGTTCATGGGTTCAAGCCCCACGTCGGGCCCTGTGCTGACGGCTCAGAAGCTGGAGCTGCTTCGGATTCTGTGTCTCCCTCTCTCTTTGCCCCTCCCACCCCCACTCATGCTCTGTCTGTCAAAAATGAATAAACTTTAACAAATTTTTTTAAAAATGAGAAATCTATGAATCAATGGCTTACGGTGACAATGGAATTTTAAAATTAATTTGTTTTTATTGAGGAGAAATGCACGTAGCATGATAGTGACCTTTTTAAAGTGAACAATGAAGCTGCATTTGGCACGTCCACACTGCTGGGCAACTACCACCTGTTTCCAAAATATTCTCATCCCCTCCCCAAAGCCCCCTGAAGGCAGATTCTTAAACACCAACTTTTATTTTATACCTTTTAAATCACGGAAAATAGGATGGGGTGACTGGTAAAACAAATAAAGTTGTAAACCCTAAAAGTATATTACTTCAGGGTAAAATTCTGTCAGGCAGAGACTGAGAATATGAATTCAAGGACAAAGAAAAGCAATAGGAAATTCTGGGGGTTTCAAATGTTTTCTTCAGAATCCATTGGATCAATTTAAAAGAGTGATATAGCAGTTTTATTTTTAAATGTAAATTTTTACCATGGACCAGAAACAATATTCTTTATAACTATTTTAACACATGATAAAAATCTTAAGTGTAAACTTAACGTGTGAAGGGTTTCATAGTTTTAAAAATTCTTTAGAAAACTTTTATGCTAAAAACGTTATTGTGTGCTGTTCTGGAGTATTCAGGAATGCTCATGGCCTGGGAGCGTCTTCCTCGCCCTCAGCTGAATCCTGGAGTGTTACACCCATTCATTCTTGGGCTAAACCCTCCCTTCCTGAGCACCTATGGCCCATGCTGGACTGTGGTTGCTCCTATAGGAAAGAGGCTCTGGAAATCAGACGTAAAAAAGTCCATTAAGACCGAAAAGGGTGTCATCACGTTCAACAGTGAGAGGCCAGAGCACAGGGTGGGAGACGGGGAGCCGAGTGAGGTGGCCAGGGTCCTGGTCCTCATCTCTCTGGCGGCTGCTGCCGGGGGATCGCTGGGGAGGCAGCAGCTGCAGGTGACTTGTGACTCCTGGAAAGAGACGAGCACTGACTGTGGCAGGCAAGGCTGCTAGTGAAGAGAAGGGGAGTATGGCTTTAATCAAGTTTGAAAAGATCTATTAAGTGCTCCCGAAGCTTGGGACAATAGGAGCTATCTAGCCTAGCAAAGGCAGGGCTCTGGGACAGGACGGGATCTGGAATGGAGTCTCAGAAAAACTGGATACCTGATAGGAGAAGCAGGTGCAACCCTAGGTATCACCTGCTGGTCTGGCCAGGAAGTAGAGCAGGTGTGGCGAAGGGCTTTGCAGGTGGGAGTCACGGGGTCTGCATACGTACACACACACGATGTTTGCGGTGTGTGTTAGGTAGGATTTTCTATTAGTTTTGCTTCTTAAAAGGACTTTGTGGAAAGGCATGCTTTTCACTCCAGATATTTCCCGGAGTTCTGGGAAAGGGAGAGAAATAATATGCTTTGGGTAGTGTCACAGAAGTTACCAGAGCCTTCCTATCCCTGCAAGTACTCTCAGGCTGGACGACCACTTGGCACGAAGCAGGCTGTGGGGTTAGACTAGGAGTGGCCAGCTCAGACAGCCAGCAAGGCAGGCATTATGTGAAGCGGGCTGGAAAGCACCCACCTGCTCTCGAGGGTTAGAATTCAAGACAACCAAAGCCACCGTGTAGGCCAAGCAGAGCTCAGGAGACAGACCTCCCAGGGCTCTCTCAGTCGGGCCTTCGGCGGTTCTTTAAAGCACAAGAGGTCATCTTCGGGGACTCCCAGGCTCCTCTGCACGCAGTGACTGGAAACAGAGCAGCTTTCCATCCCAACAGTGAGCAAGTCTACACAGTGAGCACGGTGGTCTTTGTGGCTGTTCAGAGTCGTCTGCGTGGGCCCTGGGGTGCAGGAGTGTATTTATGCGTGTATCCACTTACAGACAACAACAGAGCACAGGCTTTGGGTCAGACCTGGGTTTGAATTCCGGCCTGGAACCCTAGACTCTCCACTCGTTAGCTATACGATCTGGGGCCGAATGGCAGCTTCTCAAACCTCTGTCCAGTCACCTGTGAAAGGGTTTGCAAGACACCCCTGCCCAGGTCTCCTGAATAAGGATCTTAGAATTTCCCCGTGGACCCCGGAGGACACTGTTGGTAGTCTCCAAGAGGCCGTGGAGGAGAATCCACCCTCCTCTCTGGATTGTAAAGGAGATGGGTGCCTGGGGCCATTGTGTGGACTTTCTTCTTGCGGAAGGGAAGACAGGCCCTGGCATTTGTTGGGCCTCCATCACGAAGCCTTTCGGTCACAGGCAGCTCAACTCAATTCCTAACTGATGCCCTCGTTTCATGGAGTTACTATGAGGAACAAATGACATAATTGAAGTGAAATGCCAAACGAGAGTGACTGGGAGGACCTGCTCATGGAGGAATTGGACATGCCAGGTGCTACAGCAGGTACAGGATGTTCAAGGCTGGAGCGTTAGGCTGAGTTGAATAAGAACACTTTCTGGGGCACCTGGGTGGCTCAGTCGGTTAAGTGTCCCGCTCTTGGTCTAGGCTCGGGTTGTGATTTCGAGGTTCGTGAGCGTGAGTTTGAGTCCCGCATTGGGCTCTGTGCTGACAGCGTGGAGCCTGCTTAGGATTCTCTCTCCCTCCCTCTCTCTGTCCCGCCCCTGCACGCGCTCTCTCTCTCTTTCTCAAAATAAGTAAACTTAAAAAAATAAAAGAACACCTTTCTCCTCCATCCACCACGAGTTTATGGAGTACGTGGGCCACATTTTTCATACCTGGGGCAAGCCCCAGCCCAGGTGGCCCCCAGGGCCGGGTCTCAGCTGACCTCTCACAATTTGTCTTTCTTTGGCCAGACCTGAGCTGGAGCCTGAGGATGATCGGTGAGGCCCTGCCTGGCAGAAGAGCAGGAGGTATATCCGAGACCCCTGACTTGTCTTTCTGGCTGAGCTGGAAAGTCTCCCAGAAAGCCCAGACTGTGTCTGGTCGCCACAGCAGCCTCCCTTGAACCTTCCTGGATGGGAAGAGGGACCAAAGGACACAGTTCTTTTCCTTTTTCGCTGTCCTAGGCACCGGTCATCCATCAGCAAGATGAGCCCGCGCAGCTCTCCGCAGTGTCCCTAAGATGACAAAGGAAGCCGGGGCCGGTGCTCCGGCTGGGGAGGGAGGGGCTGCCCTCACTCTGGGCACCCCAGGATCACTGCGCCACCGTCAGGTGGGCCTGGCTGCCTAGCGAAGACAAGAGAGGAAGCCCCCCACCCCCCCACTGCCCCGACTGTCTTGTTGCTCCGGAGCATGGCGTTTGCTCAGACGTGGTCATTTGAGAAGACACGGTCACAGAACAGAGAAGCCAAAGCAATTAAAAGGTGACAGTAAAAAACACCAAAGTGAAATACCTGCTTTTCATTTTCTCAAACGGTCAGATCAAGGTCTTTTCCCTCCACCTTTTGAAAAACTACGTGGAGGACTTCTTTGAATTGCAAGAACTTGGGGCAAAACCCACATGTAATTTAATATGAAGCCCACAGTGACTCGGTTGTGTCTCATTACAACACTTAGCATTTGTGTCAGGGTTCACAATGGTGAAGGACTTTTACACACATTTTCATGCGATCTCCTAATATTTGCAGAACAGGGTGTTGAAATGATCACTCCCCTTTTTAAACTGAGGGTTACTTGCAGAGGCCACTCTGAGGCGGCAGGCTTGAGCGGTGGAAACCCGAGCCAGGTGAAAGGGCCCGCCGCGGACACCGGCTGAGTGCGCCTGGCCCGCCAGGCGGCCCCCCTCGGAATGGCCACAAGCCCAGCTGACCACGGGGCTACTGGCAACCGGGCACAGGTACCATCGGTACCCATACATCCCCATGCCTCCTCACCGCCCCCTCAACCAGCCGCCCAGCCTTGCCTCCTGGCAGGCAGTCTCTGCTGTGCGGTCCTTCCCGCGGCTCCCTTGCAACATCCCCAAGGAGCCCGGTCTTCTTGTGCTGAGGGCACAGGAAGAAAGCGGAGGACGCAGTGCTGTGTCCAAGGCTTCTGCTCACGGCGAAGTTCTTCCAGACGGAAGTGGAATCAACACTACCGGGAGCCAGGAACAGGACAGGGGACCACCTGTGTGAGTCTGGCTGGCCGGGCACAGGGACCAAAGGCCACCGCTGCCGGGTGAGGGGTCTCGCGCCGACACAGAGGGACGGCTGTGACCTGACCACGGCCCGCTCTCAGCCCATCCCTCTGCTGACAGAACCGGTCAAGGGACCGGGCAGTCGTGTTCAGACTCGTTAACTCTTCCATTCATTTCTCGAATGAATGCTCATTGAGCACCTGGTTTGTGCCGGGTGATGGAGACGGGAGGACAAGTGTCTGCTGGGCCAGTCTTCTGCGTCCTCGACACAGGACTGGGGCTTTGGGACGCACCTGGAGCCCCCACCCCCCGCCGGAGCCCTCGGTGTACCTCTTGAATTGTGCCTGTTGGGGACGGGCCCACTGTGGAGGTCACACCCTCGCCTCCGGTCGGAGTGGAGTGGGAGGGCAGGCCAGGGTTCTGCACGTGGTGGTGTTTGCTGAGGGGCCTGAGGTACACATCTGCCGGACCCGCTGCTGTAGGAGCCGTTGTTTGAAAGCAAACTAACTGGTTTGACTCTCAAATCAGTAAGATGAGCAGCAGAGTCCATGTGTAGCCATGAGTCAGGGTTTAGAAAGACTCAGAAACAAGCAATCTTCCGTCATGTCAGCAAATTTTTTGAGTAGAAAGTTGTTTCTTCTAGAAGCTTTGCCACTATGGCACATGTCAGCTATTGTGGTGGCACTCCTCGTGTGTCCACTCCTCGTGGACGAAAATCAAGCTGTTCCTGAAATGGTTTGCCCTGGGAAAGCAGCCTGGAGACTGGGGCTGAGGTTCCCCCACACGACTGAACCGTGAGGGACATTACTCTTAAGCAGTAACTGAAATCAGCAGAAACAACTAATAAAACATCATTTCAAGAGTTTCCAGTAAATATTGTTCCATGACAGACCCAAACCACAGGAATCATTATCTCAATATCAAATCATTTATGCAACAAACACTTATTGAGCGCCAAGTGTGTGCAAGGTATGGTAGCACGGCAATCACCCCCCCACCCCCTCCCCCCACCCCCGCCGGGTGAGGCTCCACCAGCCACAGGCACCATTCTAGAGAATTTTTGGAGTGAATGTCTCCTTTCTAATACATAAGGGGCCACGGCTACACGTGCAAGAGGCCAGTTTACTCGCTCCAGTTACGGTCAAGCCACTGATACAAGTTCAGGAAAATGGGTTGTCTGCGGGGGTCTGTGTGACCTGCCCGCAGCTGCTAGGTTAAGTTTTACGTGTCAGCGTGGCTGAGGCCTCCCCGGCCAGCTGGCAGCAATCCTCCTGGCTGGGGAGGGGCGCTGGGGGAAGCTGCAGAGGAGGAAAGGCCTCGGGTCAGTTTGCGGAAAGCAGGCTGGGAGGCCTCAAGGTCCTGTGAGCCGGGCTGCAGTGTGGATCCCAGCAGCAGCTTCTGCGATGTCGGAAGGCCCCCTTCGCCGTTACCCCTGGAGGTGGCCACGCTCTGAAAGCCCAAACTCAGCCATCTTTCCAGGTGATGCCTCGGGCCAACTCGGTCATCCACAACTTGGGCTCCAGCCCAAGCAGGTGTGAGTTCCCGTCCTCTGGGGGTGGTTGTGGGTCTGAGCCGAGACAGGGAGGGGGGCCTGCTTCCTTTGATCTCAGACACTCTTCAGGGTCACTTGTGGCTGGGGGAGGGGCAGAGGAGGTGAAGCCCCCACTTCTCAGCCAAGTGTTGATGGCCCCCTTCCATTGAACTCTCCAGTTTACAGAAGTGCGAACGGGGAGCCAGCCCTCTGAAGCACAGCGCAGGGGTGTTAGCAGGGAGCAGGGGGGAGTGAAGGCCAAATCTCCCATTTGACACTTTTATATTCACGCTTGTTTTATGTGGAAATCTGACTCTGTCAGGCTTTGATTTTCAACCTTTCATGGGCTCCACTGAATAGACTTTAAGGATTTGTGAGGGAAGGAACCTCAAAAGCTCATTTGATCCAGCCCCCTGCCTCCAGGCGGGACCACACCTAGAAGTTTCCAGGACAGATGGCCGCCTGCCAGTTGAAGGGAAGGCAGGACACTGAGGTTCAGCCCCGCTTTGCTGAGCAGTGGGGGCTGGAGGCCCACTGGTTCCACAGCTGCTCTCTGGAAGGACATGTGCTGGGCTCCAGGCTCCGCACCAACCTTCTGTGTGTGGGCCGTGCGGTGTGGGGGGGTCTGTGTGGACCCTATGCTGTCACACACACACACACACACACACACACACACACACAGCCTGACCTGGGCCTGGGTGACATTGCTGGCCTGTCTGTGGGGGCGGCGTGGGCCCTGGGTCCTCAGGGGGCCTGTATCTTCACCACCCCTCACCCAAGCCTGCTCCTGCGGCACTGGAATTTTGCATTCAACAAACGTCTGTTGCTATTGCAAAGCCTACTAGCATTTTCTTGTGTTACTTATTTGACACATAAAACATACATCAGGAAGATCAATACTTGGGCTAGGCGGTGGTGACTGGTGAGGGCTGTGGGGAGGCCCACAGAGGCCGGCCGCGGACGCTGTGGAGAGAGGCAGCTGAGGGGCTGAGGTGGGATCGAAGGCACAGACTGGCGTGGAGGCACTGCCGTCTCTGTTTTTAGCACTGGCGACCGGCCTCACGGAGTCACCGATTCCGCCTCCTCCAGGGAAGGGTGTGTGTGTGCGGTCTGCTGTGCATGTGAGCGTGAGCATGTCTTTGTGTGTTGCCCACAGGTGGGTGGGGGCTTTGGGGAGCCACACACCCGCAGAGGCAGAGCAGGTGACGGAGCTTTCTGTACCGTGTCCCGTGAGGGGTGGCGCCATTTGGGCTCCAAACAGATTGTACTGGTCTCGTTGTGACGAGGGAGTGAGGGGCAAGCTGAGGGCAGAGGACGGGCTAAGAGCACCCACCCCCTCAGGTGGGACGTGGGTGACGTTCCTCGGACTCTCCTGGCTGCCCGAGAGCAGGGGAAAGGAAAGACAGCATGTGGTTGACTGGTGGAGATCACAGTCATGCAGGACAGGGGTCTCCTTCAGTTTACGGAGAACTTGGTAACTGCAAGAAAGAGGCAATCTCATCCACATCCTAGTCCCCAGAAACCTACAGACTCCGTTTCCTGAAGCCCTAATATCACCCTCATCAAGATCGAAAGGGGTTTAAGTGCTGGCCATTTGATGTGGGAAACAAAAGTGAATGAAAAATTAAATTCCCTCTCTGCCTACAGCCCAGTGACAAGTCCTTGAAATGGGCAGTGTGACCTTCCTCTAGGAGCTCAGCTGCCTGCATGATGACACTTTGCTGGGGACAAAAGGGAGTCTTAGCTTAACATTATCCCAACCTCAAGGATTCTGTAAGTCTCCTTTAACATATAAAAATTCCTTTGGAAACTTCCTTTATCTCAACTCCCCCATGATACATGCAGGCAATCATGCTCCAGACTTATGGCCCCTGACGTACCTCTGAAGGGTCTCATGGCTGAGGTTTTATGAAGCGGTAATAAATAACGTTTTTCTAATAACAGCTAACCCCTCAAGGCCCTGGAAACTTGCTTCCAAAATTCCTTAGAGACTTACTCTATCTCTGACCCTCTCCCAACCTGAGGGTTTATAATCAGTTACCCATCACAACCCCAGTGCAGCTCTTCCTGCCCACAGATCCTGTCCCTGTGCTTTAATAAAATCATCTTTTTGCACCAAAGATGTCTCAAGCATTCTTTCTTGGCCATTGGCTCCGGACCTCCCCACCATCACCCTAAAACTTCATCAATTGGACATACGGGTCACTTAAAATTCCTTAGGTTTCTTTGCTCATTTGCATTTCCCTATTTCAGTAAAAAAAATGTGGCAAGCATTCTGGGGTGCTAAAACTGTATCTGTGTCTCAGTGGCAGTGACACAGGCACATGCACGTAATACTATGCCTCTACCACATGTACGTCACGCCATAATCAAAAGTACTTTTTATTTTATTTCTGATGAGAGAGAGAGAGACAGAGAGAGGCAGAATCCCAAGCAGGCTCTGCACCGTCAGCACACGGACCAAAGCTGAGCTCGAACCCACAAACTGAGATCATAACCTGATCCGAAATCAAGAGTTGGACGCTCAACCGACTGAGCCACCCAGGTGCCCCCAATAGTACTTTTAAAAGATGCACCAAGGTAACCGAAAAACAAAATAAAGCCAAAGGTCTATTTTATTTAAAAGTGACATCCCTCTACAGGTGTGCTGTTTCGAAGGGGCACATGCACCCCATTGTTTATAGCAGCTCTATCAACAACAGCCAAAGTATGGAAAGAGCCCAAATCTCCCTCGATGGATGAATGGATAAGGAAGATGTGGTCTATATATACAATGGGGTATTACTCGGCGATGAGAAAGAATGAAATCTTGCCATTTGCCACTACGTGGATGGAACTGGAGGGTATTCTGCTAAGTGAAATTAGTCAGAGAAAGACAAAAATCATTTGACTTCACTCATATCAGGACTTTAAGACACAGAACAGACGAACACAAGGGAAGGGAAGCAAAAATAATACAAAAACAGGGAGGGGGACAAAACAGAAGAGACTCATAAATATGGAGAACAAACTGAGGGTTACTGGAGGGGTTGTGGCGGGGGGGTGGGCTACATGGGGGAGGGGCACTAAGGAATCTACTCCTGAAATCATCGTTGCACTGTATGTTAACTAATCTGCATGTAAATTATATATATATATATATATATATATATATAAAAAGTGGCATCCCTTGTGAAGTCTGTCCTCCTGTGGCTGTGTTTCTAGATTCATTCAGTTTTATTGCCTAGCAGTAAAACACTGGAAGTTTTGTTACTGGATGTTTTAAGAACTACCATCAAAATTCTCTGTGATACTGAAATGGGCCTTAATTTGGATTCCTTCTCTTTCTTTTCTTTTCTTTTTTTTCTTTTTTCTTTTTTTCAGGATTTCTGACACTCTTTTCTGTGCCTTTTCTGTTTGCTTTTTGTTTATTTTCCTGAAAATCCCATCTCAAAGGCCTGGCCTTCCTTGTAGGTGGTGGGCAGTAAGCAGTGCTGGTCCACAGAGCTGCGGGGGCTGTGTGGCCACCCTGTGGTCCGTGCTGACCACCAGGGCCAGTCCCCGGCTAAGGCCAGATAGTGGGTTGTTGGGTCTGTGCCCAGCAAAGGCTTCTGCAGCCCATGTGGCCAGCGGCCTGTTTCCTCTATGTTTGGAGCTGACGGGTGAGAACAGGATTGTATGGTCCTGAGGGTAGGGACGCCCATGGTGATGCTGGACAGACACAGGACCACACAGACCACTCCAGAGCAAGTTCCTCCCGTCAGGTGCTCACGGGGTCTGCCTTGCCACTCACATGTGGATCTATGGCCTGAGCAATTAGTCCCTCCAATAGCCGCCACGAGGCAACGTCAGAACTGCTCACTTGATGTCAAAGCCTCCCTGAGCCCATCCTGTCTTCTGAAGGGCAAGACCTCCAGGACGAACTCCTGTCCTGTCACCCACTGCAGACGACCTACCTTCTGGGGCGGCGGGGGTGGGGGTGGGCTGTCACCCTGATCCCTTCAAAGGGGTCTCAGTTGCATTTGAGCTTCCTAGTGTTGGAGGGTCTCAGGAGGAAGACCCCAAAGCTAATTCAGGCCTTTCCTGCAAGTTCAAAGATTGAGAGAGGCCACAGGATGTGGCCACGATCCCAGCTCGCTTGAGGCCCGGGCTCCCAGCACAGTGGCCTTCCCACTCACCGCTCTTGTACCTCACACCCACTCTGCCACAGCGCCCGGGGCGACCGCGTCCTCCACCACCAGGCAGCCCTTAGAAACGTGACTGCCATCCTGCTCCTCCGGTGCTCCCAGCGCTCGGCGAGCCCCCATCACGGTGGGGTGGGGACCTCGGCACCGGGCCGCCAGGAGGGGCCAGCACTCCGAGTGTTGGACGCTTCTCACCGGATCTGCGTCCTAGCCCACTGGCTCAGTCTCACTTTCCTGTGGCCCAGACGGGCCCGCCTCCTCACTGTGCCCGGTGACCCTGAGCAGAGCTGAGCCCAGTGCTGCCAGCCTGAGGTCATCTCTGAGGGCGCGTCCTAGGCCTCTGTCAGAGCTCACTGCTCACCAGGGTTTCTCCTTGAGAAGACTCTGCCCCACCACTGAAAAGTGTCAGGGTTGGGGGAAGGTCAGCAGCATCTTGCTGGCGTGCAGGCCAGCTTCCTGCACCCCAGAGTCTTCCAAAGGACACCTGTCCAGCACGACTCAAGAGACATTCTGTTTCTCACCCTCAGGGGCCTGCTCTGTGCCCGGGAAGAGGGGTGACGGCGTGAGGTTGGGTGAGGAACCCTCAGATGAAGCCGCGCCACAGACTCGATCCTGCAGGTGCCCAAAGTCCTATTACGCCTTGAGGCCCCTGATCCCGGGTCTGGGGCACCGCAGTGCTGCGGGAGCCCTGCTCACAGCCAGGGGGCGACTCACAGCCCCCCTCGCTTGCCTATTACGCCTTGAGGCCCCTGATCCCAGGCCTGGGGCACCGCAGTGCTGCGGGAGCCCTGCTCACAGCCAGGGGGCGACTCACAGCCCCCCTCACTTGCCGTCACCCGGTGCGTGTGTGCTTCTCTTAGGGCACGAAGTCTCACGGCCCCTTCCCTCTGCTCCCACCTGCCCCCATCCTGACAGTGAGTCGGGACCCTTCCTGGGTCACTCCCGAGGCTCCTCCACATCTTGGCCATGTCTGCTTATGTTTTGTACTTTCCAGATACATCTGTTGCCCCAGATTTCTTCTTTCTTTTGAGGCCTCGGGGACAGTTCCTCTGGTTTCTCTCAGGTCACTTGAGCCAGGCCTG
The DNA here is from genome assembly GCF_024362965.1 of Panthera pardus. NCBI lineage: Eukaryota > Metazoa > Chordata > Mammalia > Carnivora > Felidae > Panthera > Panthera pardus. Next base: position 172,526 of record NW_026526732.1, read on the forward strand.
GAGACGACGGTCATCTCCCAGACCCCTCGCTTCACGCAAACACTGTGTTGTTAAGGGAACATGGAGGTGGAAGAAAGGGGCATGAGCTCACCCTCCGGACCTGCATGAGGGAGGCACCGCTGCTCGCTTGCTTCCTTAAGTCAGATGCGTCCACTGCACACCGTGTCCATGCCGTGTCTGTGCCCTTGTCTCCAAGAGGAGACTTCCCCTCCTCAGCCTTCAGGGTGCGAGGCGGGCACTACCTGGCACCGGCCGGGGCAGGGAGGTGGGGTGAAAGGAGGAGGAAGTGTGCTTTGGCTGTCTAAGGGTGCATGGGAGCCACGGGGCGCTTCAGTGCCACGAGAAGCCCCTCCTTCCACGTCCTGGTCCTCCAGTTACCCCTGGAGAGAAGGTGTTGGCCGCTTGTGGCCATTTTGGGAATGCGGAGGGAGCAGGCACTGCACAGGAGTGAGGCAGGGGTGGGAGCACACAGGGAGCCATGGGCCTGCTGGCTGGGTGGGCACTGCTGTGAATTTTGGATTTCTTTGGTTATACAATGATAAAACAAATGTGTGAATGCCCGTCTCTCATTCAGTCCTTCTGTGAACATTTGCTGGGCACCTACTCTGTGCTAGGTGTTATGCATGCTACATCATGCATTGTTGTTTCTGGAAAATGCTCTAGCATTTCTTAGGCTGCCCCTGAACACCCTTGTTCTTGAACTGCCAGGCATATGAGGACTTTTGCTGCAGGTCTTAGCCCGCTCAGACCCAGGGCCCCTCGTCTCCAGGACTCTCATGTGCATGTGGTTGGAGCAGTTGCTGGCAGCTCCCTTGTCCGATGAAATCATGCAAATTTCATAGATTCATTGTGTCAGCTTCTCATCATCGCCTGCCATTTGATACAGGGTTTTATGTATGTCACAGTGTTGTGTATTTAATAGCGATTTGTCTAAGAAGCTTGGCCTAATGAGCACTGCCCTCCACGTGGGCCCTGCGCACTCAGGGTAGGTAGAAGGTTCCGTTTTCCTTGGATCTGCAGCCTCTAGACTGCCATGCAGAGTTGCAATCCGTTTCGGGCTCTGAGTCCTAGGGACAGGCTCAGGAACCCGGGAGGAATTTGGGATTCCAGTGTTTCTATGCCAATTCCTTCTTTTTCCAAAAGCAGATGGGCGAAAAGAAACTAGCTTCAACAACAGACTGCTACCAGTTTGGATCAGGGCAAAGTGACTGCCCAAAGAGCTTCTCTGTCTCTTTCTTTTTTTCTTGCATGGTGTGTATGAAAAAAGAACATTCTTTCTCCGTCTCCATGCAGCCCCTCTCCATTTCTTCCCTGCACCCTGCTGTGGACAAGCAACTCCAAGTAGCCCTGGAAAGGTCCACCGTTACGGCACACGGGGTCTTCAGATATATTACTAACTGGTGGGAGGGTTTTGGGGCAAAGGGCAACGTGGAGACAGCAGGCCGGCCACACTTGCCTCCACGACGATGGGTGCAGGTAGAGGACTAGATTCGGGCGCACCCTGTGGCCCCGGGGCTCAGGCCCACAGTGCCCAGCACATTACAGGAGTAAGAAGGAGAGCCCAGAACCCTGGGGAGTGACACAGATGAGCAGGACCCCGCCGACAATGGCACTCCTCACTGAGAAATGCCACCAGGCAATGAGCCTCCAGGAAGAGGCCCTTGGGGGCTGATGGGACCGTGCCCAGCGCTCTCACAGCCCCTGATGTATGACAGGAGCCCTGTGGTGTCCGTGAGCGATCTCACAGGAGGCGCACTGGGCACCTTTGTTTACCCGATTTCCCAAACTTCTGCGGCACTGGCGTCCTTCCTCTCTGGAGCCCTGCTCACCGCACCTGTTCTAGCCAGCCGGAGGCTGCTTAAGTGTGAGGCCCAAAGGCAAAAACTCGGAGGGAGCCTCCTCCTTTTCTGCCGTCAGGAGGACGCATCTGTCCTCATGGCACTGTGTACTGACCGAGTATTGCCAATAATCTCCACACAAAGGGGCCTGCACGGTGAGAACCTCTTCAAGTCCTGGTCGGGAAGCCCCTTGATGCCCAAGGGAGACCTCTGATACAAACTTCCTGCAGACCTCCATCCGTGGGAGCACGGCACGGTATCTCCCTCTGAATGTACCGTCTGCCTTCCTGCCTTGCTCAGAGGAGCCCAGAGCCCTCTACGTTCCTGCAGCCGTTGCGAGCCTGGGAGCAATTGTGGCCTCCGCTGGCGTTGGCCCGACTGGTGACTTTCCTGAAAGGGGAGAGGGAGCAGGCAAGCACGGGGGCCTCTGACACAGGAGGTTGCTCAGTCTAGTCTGTTGCTCTGGTGGAGCCTCTGGACTGTTCAGGAACAGGGAGTGAGGCCACTTTCCCCATCTGTTTGAGGTTCAGCTGCTCACATGTGGTTCAGTTTCCACGTCCCACTTGGCTTGCTTTAGCCAAGTAGTGAAAGTGGTCTTCGGTTCACTTCTTCTGTCTCAGCTTTGCTACCCACAAAACTGGCTTGCTGCTTCCCATCCCCACTGTTTCCTTCTCCTTGGATGGGTCCACACAGACCCTGCAACTCTGTTGGTCATGAACAGAGACTCTGGGGTCTCTGGAGGCTGGACAGAGCAGCTACTCCCCTGACACGATTCTTCTTTGCTAACTCCTACTAGCTGGACATTTTCATACCCACTCCCTTTTTTCTGACTTTGGGTGCTTTGAGCATTTGATACTTGGGGCTGCTGCAGCCATGTTGTCACTGTGAGGAGAGGAGGAGAATCCCAGAGATGCTCACCCAGTGCCCTGGTATCAGTGAATACAGACCCGGCCCTGAGTCTTCCCACCTCAAGACTTCTGGTTCCATGAGAAAGTCTGTTTGCTGAAGCCACCATTATTCTAGGAGTCTTTACTTAACAGCTTAAAGCATTCCTTGTGGCACAGGTAGGACTTAGATTGACCAAGGAGGGGAAGGAGATCATTCCAGGCAAAAGAAAGGAATTAAAAGCTAGACAACATTTTACGTTCATGGGATGGTGAAAAGACCAATAGGTGTACGTTGGTCAGAGAAAGAAAAGCTGGACAGAGAGAGCAGGGGACACAATTAACGTCATTAATGTAATGTAATCGACATGTACTGAGCACCTACTATAGGCCAGGTAGCATATTGGGTACTGGGGTATAACACTGAACAAAGCCATGTACTGGCCCACCTGTGGCTTACTGTGAGGGGCAATTACTTAATTGCTGATGAAACAACCCACATATGGGTGTACACGTAATGCCTGAGACCAGCGCTCTGGGGAGAGGGATGGTCCCAGGCGTGGGGCCGCAGGCTTGCCCGAGAGAGTGGTGTCTGAGCAGAGGTTCAGCACGTGGAGGGGAGGGCCCCCGAGGGGAGGCATGCAGGTACCTGCAGCCCCACCTGAGTCCGCTGTTCGGGCCACCTGGGCCGTGTGGGGCGGCCCAGTGGCAGGACCAGCTCCCGGCCCTCTCACCTCCGGACCTCTGCCCACAACCTAGCAAATGTGGCTGAACTGAACCGAACCAGTAACCTGTGTTAAATATAATTAATATGATGTGAGAATGGAGTTGATTTGAGCTCCTAAGTATGATATGTTTATAAATATTTGAATATTAATTTGACTTTGTAACTTCGTACTTTGGAGCATATGATCTTTTTTCCAAGTGTCACATATTTTGGGGAGCCCTCACAGAGCTCGTGGACCCCTAGCCTTGAGTCCCAGGGTTGTACACAAGCCTCCTCTGAGCCAACACCTCTGTCAGCTCCTTCTGCAATCTTTACATTTATTGGTTTTTGAGAGACAGAGAGACAGAGCATGAGTTGGGGAGGGGCAGAGAGAGAGGGAGACAGAGACCAGCAGGAAGGATGGCCAAGCAGAAGGTTCGAAACCTAGGCAGCATGCTGCCCACGGTGCAGCCACTGTCCACCTGTCCCAGGTCTGGGAGGAGGTGAAACGAAGTACTAGAACCGTGCAGACATTTCTGTGGTGGGCTCACAGGTGGGCTGGCCCCTTATGGGGTGTGAGGGACACTGAGGGCCGGGCCTGGTGGACACCCGGACTCACAGGGACTCTGCAGGAAGTGTCTCCCTTCCCACACACTCACACAGAACTGGGGGTCGGGCTGGCCAGGCCCCAGGACCAGCTGCCAACCCTTCCCCCTTCCTCTGAGTTTATGCAGTCCTATGATTCCCGAAACAACAAAGCTTCTTTCCCTTTGAAGAGGCCCCACGTGTGGCTAACATCCTGCTGACAGAGGTGCAGGCCTGGCCACTTCAAAGCCCCAGGAGGGACCCAAAGCTGGGGGCAGTGCCCTGACACCCCTGCTTGCATAGCCCCTAGCGCTGCTCTCCAAGGTGGGAAGTCCAAGTGTGAAGCCATTAGCAGCCGCACACACCTCTGCTGCCCGAACCCATGAGGCCAAATGAAGCCGAGAAAATGTGAGCCACGTCTCCTGCGGCAGCTGCGTCTGTAGCTTGCAGCCCTCGACTGACTTCGAATCACTTTATTCAGACCGAGAGGCAGGGGCTCCCTCTCTCCCTGCTCCTAGCGGCCACTGGGCTGTGGGCTCTGCCGGCTGCACCCAGGGTGGGCGGCTCAGCCAGCTCATGCTGGAGTCTCAGTCTGGACGCTGATCTGTGATGTCGATGTGGGGCCTGTCGAGGACTCCCAGAATCAGAGTTAGAGCCGCCAGCGGGGCAGGAGGGACACGCGATGTCCAAAAACAAGAGCCAGCGAGGGGGCTTGCTTTTCTTTATCACACGTCCCCACCTGCCTGCGAGGGTCATACGAGTCCCCTAGCGCTAAAATGCCTCCAGCTGATGGGCGCCCAAGCCGGAGTCCACAGCTGCGGCTGCCTGCCCAGCGAGAGAAGCTTCCTGCAGGGGAAGCCTCGGGGAGGAGTGGGCATAAGCTCTAGAGACACCCCCGGCCTAAAGGGCTGGGGACAAAGGAAACGTCCTTGTGCCCGAGGCCCACGGAAGTGAGTGTAAGGTCCTCTTTGGCCGGGGCCCTGCCCTCTGTCAACTTCAAGGCTGGTCTTGGGCTCTGAGCCTGTGAGGTATTTAGGTCCTGGTGCCCAGGAGAGGCTGGGGAGACTGGATGAAAGTCCATGACTGTGCTTCCGGTGGTAATCTGGAAATTGCCCGGCCGGTCCTGTCTCCTCCAGTTCCCCACCAGCAGCTGAGAGCCATGAGGACAGCTTGTTTCTCCCAGAGGCCCAGCAGGGTGGTCAGGGGTCCCGACTCCCATCCTCGGAGCCCAGAGTTCCCGAGGGAGGGGTGGTACGGGGACCAGGGGGCGGACAGTAGGAAGGGCAGGGCCCCTGAGATGTTCAGCCGTGCCGCCCACACGTCTGTGGCTCAGGGGGCTGGCGTCAGCAGGAGCCCAGCCTCCTGCACCGGGCCTCCAGGTCGCACCTTCACAAATGCAGGCTGGGCAGTATTGGTCTACATGGTTACCAGTGCCCCCTGCCCCTCGGGCTTAAACTGGGCTGAGGTGCCCCAGGTACCTTTAATGTAGTCTGGGGCTCCGAAGTGGGTTCCTGGGACACAGCAACAGCAGCTTTTCAGAACTTGTTAGCAATGCAAGTTCCCAGGCCCACCTGGTCCTGAACCCGGGGCAGGGCCCAGCATCTGTGGTTCTGTGCAGGAAGTCTGATATCCACCCACAGGATCCTGAGTGTTTTATTTACCCCTTTTAAAAGCGCTCAAGGAAATGTGGCCAAAGGGGGGCTGAATTAAGTCATCCGTGAAGCACCTGACCCCAAGTCTGGATGACAAATAATATCTCCATTCCAAGGAAAAGACACCAACCGAGTCTTGTGGGAAGAGAGCAAGCGGCTGGGGCAGACGGGGTCTCGGGCTGGTGGCTTTCACCTTCAGCTCTGCGTCTCTGCCTCCAGCCAGCATGGCTGTGGCTGAGCCTGAGCGAACTGCCCAAGGCCAGACACCTGCTCCTCCCCCAGGTTTAGGCGAATCTGCTTTCCAGAGCCTTGTTGGGTCCTCGTTTAGAAGACAGGGAAGGAGATATCCCTGGCGCCCGGAGGACCCGTAGGAGGGCAGTGACGACACCATCCCGTGAAAGACACCAGAGCCCCTGGCTGGAGGCGAAGAGGGGTGCCTGGCCCTGCCCTGCTCTGTCTTCTGCTCAGGACAAGCAGAGCTGGGCGGTGGTGGCCACACAGGGGCACCAGCCACATGCAGGGCTCCATACCTTCTTTGCTTCCTCCCAGACCCACAGTCCTCCCTCCCCCTCTCGGAAGAGGGCAGGGACCTCGTGTCCCTCAAAGTCACAGGGACTATTATAGTGACCCCAAAAGTTTCGGCTCTGCCTGGGCTGAGGGGAGAGGAGAGGAGGGGAGGTGGTGGGGGCAGCGGCCGGCTGGGCAGCTCCCCTGTGCCTGCTTGTGGGAGCTCTAAATGGACACTTTGCACAGGCAACGGTTGTTGAGACAGAGAACTAGTACACATGTAGAGGCACACACGGTCACACACAGGCACATGAACACACACACACACAGGCGCACACACAGGCACACACACACATAGGCACATGCACACACACAGGGGCACACACAGATGTGCACACACACAAAGGCACACACAGGCACACATAGGCACACGTCCCACAGGCACACTCACAGGCACACACACAGAGGCACACACACGTACACACACACAAGCACACACAGGCATGCACACATACACACAGACACATAGGCGCGCACACACACACACACACACACACACACACACAGGTTTGTGGCCTAGACATGGCAGCCTTTCAATTGTTGTGGCAACAGTTTCCCAAAATAGTGCTAAATTCGTTCAACTGACGAATTACATGTTCTCAGCATAATGAAGGAGATTGCCACAATTCCCGGGTCTGGAACGCCACCGAATGTCTCCTGTCAATGGGGCACATCAGGAAGTCATCCCAAGGGCACAGTAGCTCATCAAAGACCCTTTCGTGAAATACGGTGCTTCTAACATGAATACGGTAGCTGCGATCTCCGGCCGCCTTTGCGAGCAGCGTCTGAGGCAGACACATGTTGGCTCCCTGGGCCCCCAGCTGGTTCTGCACCCCTGGAGTGGATGCTGTCCTCAGAGGGGCTCTGCACCTGTCTTCAGTGCAGGTCAGCCACATGCGGGCGGTGGCAGCTTCGCCGAGAAAAGCAGGAATAGCTGCTGGCATGTGATTCCCAGGCACACCAAGCCTTCCTAAGCCTCAGGGCTTTGAGCTGCATTGCCGGCCGCGCCAGGTGGGGCCTGGAGGTTCTTACATGATCCGCCAGTGGGTTGGTTCGCTCTTCGAGAAACTGAAGAAACTGAGGCCCAGAGAGGGGAAGCTAACTGCTGAAGGTCACAGCCAGTCTGCACACCACCCTCACCAAGCGGCGCGGTCCTCCCGCCTTCTGCATTGTGACGCCTGTGCTTATTCCGATGGAGCCGCGTCAGCCTCCTCCCTTGCCAGGGCCCTGGCGGGAAACAACAGCTCAGAGAAGCGGCGGGGGGATGGAAATGAGACTACAGCCCAGAAGTGGGGGCTCAGCCCCAGGGGCCCGAGCGAGCCACAAGGAAGCGCAGTGACGGGGACGCAGCCTCCCTGAGAGGTGTCCCCAGGTGGCTCACCGGCCCGGCACCAAGAACAGACACAGGCGGGGGGCGAGAGGACGTGGCGGGTGGGTGCTCCACCGGGGAGGACTCGGCCCCTGGCTGTCGGGACCCACTCTTCCGGTCTTCTGAGCTACAGGGCAGGCAGACGAGGCTCAGGGGGCCGCCGCGTTTCAAAACCACATCAGCGATGGCGGTGCCACTGGGCTGCGACTCCTGTGCTCAGGGCCAGCCACCTCGCCTGGTGTCCCCGAGGTGGAGAGGCCACCTGTCCCTGTGCAGCCAGGCCGTATCACACAGCCCCCTTCAGGAGGCATGCTAGGGCCACTGTGCACCGGCCTCGACCCCACGGCAGGAGCCGGGGGGTCTGCTTGCCGACACTCCCGATTGCTTCTGTCCTTCCCTCTTCCAGAAGTCTCTTCCTTCACGGTCCTCGCTCCCAGCTTCTCTGCACTCAGCGTGTGACACGTACTGCATTTACTCACACGCTCTTCATCACCCTCTGCCATCCACACACGCCACTCATTCAAAATCCCCACTTTATGGGGACCTGTCTCGCCCGTGTGAAGGGCTGGGCAGGGAACAGGGTCAGAAGAAAGAAGCAGGTGCTGGTCTCCGCCACACGGCATAAGGTCATAGTGCATTGGCCAGCGGCATGCTCTGGGCAGGCGAGCTGGGGTCAAGGCCCTGCCCTGTGGGTCTCCAGTCTTGTGCAGGGACTGGACCTACTTCCACGTCCGTGTGTGAAAAGCTGCTGCCTACCCACAGGCCGCTATCCAGGCTCCTACCCGGACAGGGGCACAGCCAGGGGCATCCAGCAGAGGCAACCAGGCCTTCCCTCGCTGGTGGCCCGTGACTCTCCACAAGCAAGTCCCCTCCTGGCAACCAGATACGATACAGGCTGGGAGCCTAGGGCTTTTTGGGGTGAGCGACATGGGCGTGCGCACTTGGGGGCACGTAGAACACAAGGGCATCAGTGGCTGGATGGCCCGGGCTACCCGGTCTGTGCTCGGACGGTGACAGAAGGTGACAGACGGAGCCTCTAGGTGTGGGGGCCAACGGGTGAGGAAGGGTTCTGGCAGCAAAGTGGGGAGGACATGCAGGCGTCACCCCTCAGCCACGGGCTCAGAGGAGGAGCCACGTGAGGGAAGCGGGTTGAGAGCAGTGGGAAGCCATGCTCCCAGGAAGCTGTTTCCAGCTGTGGGCACACGGGCGAGTGCCTGCGAGTGTGTGCGTTCACGCAGGGTGTGTGACGCACACGTGTGTGTGCGCGTGTGTGTGCTGGGAGGGAGATGAAGGATGGCCAGGTCAGGTCATGGGATCCCAGGTTATCCCATGAAGCACATGGAGTCGGCCTTGGGGCTGCAAAGTCTGGGGCCAGAGGCCTGGGCTGCTCTCCACCCACAGCCAGCCGGGACGCCCGTCACATTCCTCGTCCCCACGAGAACACTCAACGCTCTCGTCACAGGGCGGGTCCTCAATGTTTACCAAACACACTTATTGAGAAGCACCTGCTTCACTGAGCCCAGAAATTAAAAAATGGTTGTAATCGTGATCACGTGGCCCAAACAGAACATCTACCCCTGGGGGCAAACGTACAGTCGGGCCGGGCAGTTGGGTGTTGCCAGGGAGGGACGTCTGTGCCCACCCACCTGCCTGACACCAGGATGGAACTCCTAACCGTGTGTGGAGGCTTCCAGAACCAGGGTTTGTCTTTAAATCAGGACGCTGTGCGATCCCCAATGAGACAAGGCACTTGGGATAAACAAGTAAACGTGGCTCATTTTGGAGATTGTGGTTTTCTGCACGTTGTGGAATTCTGAAATTACCAAGGCTCTGATACTTTCGTTCAGCCACCACCTTGTGAAGCCAGGAGTTCTCAGATCCGGGGGGAGGACACAGTGAGAATTGTGTGCCAGCACTGGGGGGGAGGGGGGGAGGGGCAGGCTGGGAGAGGGGGAAGAGAGGGCCACCCGCCAACCCGGTCCCCAGAGGCAGGCTCTGGTTCTGTGCCCGAGGCAAAGCATGGGAATATCTGCCCTGCTGTGTGCATGCTCGCTGGGGCTTGCATATGATGGGGGTGTGACCGAATCCCGGCGGGGACGTGGCAGCGGCACAGACAACACCACATCAGGCCGGCTCTCGGAACCAGAGAGCCCGACTGTAAACCGCGTCCTAGTTGTGCCGCCCTCCAACTGTGTCCACGCTGAGTTCGCCTACGGTGGAGACCGTGCAGATCTAACGTCTGCGTCTTCCCCAAGGGAATTCACCCACACGACCCACTGATGCTCTCTGCGTGACTGGACTGCATTTCCAGAAAGGGGCAGATGGGCTGCCGCTGCTCCGGTTCAAAGGCCCAGCACCACGCTCCGCGTGGGGTCGAATGCCTTGGCTTCACACAGCGCCTCACACACAAACAGGTGCATGCACACATGCATGCTCACGCACATGCTCACACACATGCACACACACACATGCTCACACACACGCAATGCACACACGCATGAACATGCTCACGCTCACACACACGCACAAGCTCACGCACGCACACATGCTCAAGCACACGCTCACGCACACACGCACACATGCTACCCTGCCCCGGCCCTTAGTGGAGTCTGAACCCCACTGCCATGCATGGAGAGCATGACAGCTTTGAACAAATTACCAGCAAACGTACTAAGGGTGTTTCTGTCCCTTGTACTCTGTAAATATGACAAAGGACAAAGGGATGTAAAACACTCATGTTCTGAGTGGAGGCAAGAAGGTTCTGCAGGAGCCGCTCAGGATGGGCCACGTGCTTGCAAGCTCGTGCAGAGCGTGGTCATTGTCCGGGGGGCCCTAGCTGGTGGGCTCCGTGGCCCTTGTGGGCAGGGAAGCCGGTGTGGGCTCCACTCCACTTCTGACAACAGGACAGCCCTTCCACATTTGCCCGCTCACGCCAGGCAGGCACAGAGGCGCCCTCCTCCCACTGCTGCGTGGAGCTGGTGTGGAACCTAGTGGCAGCCACGTTCAGGAAGTTGCTCTCTCTTGGTGGTGGTAGTCACCCAGGTGGTAAGTACCCTGAGGGCATTACAGCAAAAGGCCAGGTGTCCCTGTAGGATGGTCTGTGACCAGGACAGGACATACTCCCCACAGCTCAGAGCTCAGAAAGCCACAGGGGATTCTGGAGGTCACACTTGCCCCAAGCCTGTCCTTTGATTGCCCCTGGCCAGCCCAGATGCAACCTTCATACCTGGGTCCTAATAGGAACAACAATGTGCATGGGGGTCAGAAGCTTAGAGTGAGGGTGCTTGATGGCCACTGTGCCGAGCTCTAAGGTCCAGAGGGAGTGTATGGTGTTTTTCTGTTCAGCGGGGTTGGCACATGCCTGTTACTTAATGAGCAATAGCCTCTGCAGACAAAGGAATTAATGAAGAACAGTGAACATCAGGACATGAATCCCGGCCGAGGGCCGTGTGCATGGTAGCATGTGTGCGTGCAGGGAGGTTCTAGAACTAGCCTTCTGTTGGTGGAACTGCTACTTGCCAACGCTTATGGAAACATGATCATGAACAAGGACACATGTGCCATTCTACATGTGTGTGGCTGCTGTCTGTGGCATAAATCCACGGAATGGAGTTACTAGTCCACATATCACGTGCATTTGTAATTTTGGTGGGCGTGTCCAAGTCTTCTTCCCTTGAGAAGGGATGGATTTTACGCTGCCACCAAAAGCACAGTGGAACCCACCCGCCTGAGCCGACAGGTGACATGGCTGCCGGCCAGCGTTGAGAAGCATCGGGCATCACCCCATGTGAGCTCTCTGATCATATCCTGTACCTCTCTTTCCTTACCATTAGTCTTTTCTCATCGATTTGAATATTAGGGAAATTACTCTTTGTTTCTGATACAAGTTCAAATATTTTTTCCAGCCTATTGTTCTTTTGATTGGCTAATGGTAGTGTTTTATTCCATGAAGAATTTTTTTGTTCTCATGTAGTCGCATTTATTAATATTATTAACATATTACCACAGCTTCTGGGTTTTGTGTTATCTTTAGGCCTCCCATGTTTCGGTACATTAAACGGATTCTCCCATGTTTCTTTTGTTTCTTCTCAATTGTATTTAAATCTTTGACCTGTCTAGAATCAATCGCATGATAAAAAAGCAGCCTGTTTCCTAAATGTCTGCCCATTTATCTTAACATCATTATAGGAAAATTGTTTCCACAATGACTTAAATGCTTTTATCATATAATTTGCATGTATTTTGGGTCTGTGTCTACACTTTGTACTTATTCATTTGCCAGTAGGGTAGACTTTAAAATATAATTTCATGATATGTTTTAACATCTGAGATGACATTTGTTTCTTTTAGGGTTGTCTTACCTATTCTTTTTTTTCTTAAACCAATGTTTGATTCAAACAACGTGCTTTTTAGAAAAGTTTATTTATTTTGAGAGAGAGAGAGAGAGAGCAGGGGGGGAGCAGAGAGAGAGAGAGAGAGAGAGAGAGAGAGAGAATCCCAAGCAGGCTCCATGCTGCTAGTGCAGAGCCCACTCCAGGGCTCGAACTCACAAACCGTGAGATCATGACTTGAGCCGAAATCAAGAGTCTAGATGCTCAACCAGTTGAGCTCCCCAGGCGCCCCTCTTGTTTCTACTTTCATACCAACTTATATTTAGCTTGTCTAGATATTTTTTTTTTGAGAGAGAAAAAAAGGGTGCAAGAGTGAGGGGCAGAGAGAGAGAGAGAGAGAGAGAGAGAATCCCACGAGGGGCAGAGAGAGAAAGGGGGAGAGAGTGAGACAGAGAAGTGGAGCTCACCCGATGTGGGACTCGAGCTCACAAACTGTGAGATCATGAGCTGAGCCGAAGTCAGGCATAACGATGAGCCCCTCAGGCGCCCCGAGCTTGTCTGGATGCTTAAGAGCTAACTTTTAGTTGGGATTGCATGCTTCGTGCAGATTAGCTTTGCAAAGACAGGCACCCTCATGACCCAGTGCCGGTCAAGTGTGTGCCTGCCGCCCGTCTGTCCGGCCCCCCCAGGGGCACTGCCCAATTTTCTTGCGATGAAGCATCCGTATTTCCTCCCCACACTTGTCGGTATTGGGTCGTTTCTTGATAAATGCAGTCTTTCCTTCGAGGATATTTCCTAGGGGTTCTCGTTTCTGCCTTTAAACAACGTGCCAAATTCTATTTCTGTGCATTTTTTTTTCAGGTGTTTCTCTAGGGGTTCCAGATGTATAATAAAATAACCTGTAAGTAACTGTCTACCTTTGTACTTCTGCTTTCTTACTCATGACTACGTCGTGTGGGCCTGTGTTACCAACACCACGTCAAAGTGCACGTGGGTTGTCGGTGTTCGAGGCTTCAATACACTGAAGTGGGTGGGAACGTCCCCAGGGACACATCACTGATGATATTAGAGAAGTAGTCATTGATTCCTATTTCATCAGGAGCATTTTAAAAAGGGAATGAATATTGAATCCATCCAATGTTTCAGCAGCATCTATGGAGATAATCGTATTATTTGTCCCTATTGTTCTATTAAATGGTGATTTGTATCAATGGATCTGATATTGAGCTGTTCCTGCTATACTGAAAAAAATACTTGGTCACAGTGTATAATCCTTTTAACACACTGCTAGATTATGTTGGCTAATTATTTAGGATTTTCACATTGCTATTTGTACATTCGATTAGTCGATGGTTTTCTATGTACTGATTTCTTTGGTGTCAAAGTTGTGCTTGTTTCACTAAAAAAAACCCTGGAAGCTGAGTCAGTATGTTGTAGACCTGAAACAAATATGACATGAATGCCAGTCATACTTCAATAATAAAACAATGGAAGATTTCTATGTTTGGAACAGCCTAAATACTGTTGGAACAGACACGGAAGTGACACAGCCAGAATTTGGCGTTTTCTACTCTACACAAGGAACCTGGAAATGGGTCTTTTATGTACATCTGTTGGAAACCAGGAGATAAATGATACTTAGGGAGAAATTTATATTTTAATCTGAGATAATACAGTGTAATAGTAGGGGTTTTACTTTTGGTAAAATTCCAAGTTTGATTTGCTCTTGTCTTGCACCCGTTTGGTGCCTAGCACATGTCTGTTGGTTAATTTGGAAGTTGTTTGGAGGCCAGACTTTAATTCTATTTTAAAAACATCATGCTCATAAACTGCAATAATGAATGACAGGAAAATGTAATTTAAGAAGCAACAAAGTGCCTGCTTTATGGAGCTTAGAATCCTACAGGACAAGGAGGGGCTGCCTGCTGGACAAGCACCAGGAGGGCACCGCACACGCACCTGCACGCTGACACAAACGTGCACACGGATACACACCTGCACACGGACATCCCCGTGGATACACACACGTGCACACGCTCCCGCACGCTGACACACATGCACACACAGATACACGTGCACACACATGCACACACACACACACACACGGAAACAGACGTGCACATCAATGGGGTCTTGGAGAAGTTGATGTGATTGGAGTTTTGAAGGGGGGTTGGGAGGAGGGACTCCAGTTAAGGTTGAAGACAGTTAACCCTGGCTGGGCCTGTGGCTGTGCGGAGGGATGAGGGCCACTGCAGAACTCGAGAGACGCCATGCTGAAAAAATGACCACCCTGGGGCACCAAGACCATAGCAGTGACACCAACCCCTGTGACTGAGGGGAGGTCACTTTCTGTATTAGCACAAATGAACCCTTAAAGATAGTTTCTTGAAATCCTGGGGGTTCACGCCATCCACCAGCAGAGAGAGCAACGGCAGCCTGGCCAGTGCGTTTTGGGAAAGGCTTGGGTTGGGCACGGCGAGTTTTCTCTGAGATGGGCTCACTGTGTTCTAAGAGGTGGCTTCTCCTTATCTCACACGATCCTGCAGAACACTGGAAATCACATCCGTGGAAATGCACTTGACATCACAGGTATCGTATGTCACCCCCCTGCTGCCACATAGGGTCTGGCCTCATGAAGTGCTAAGGAGGCCCCAGAAAAGCCCCAGAGCAGACCCTCCTGCCTGGTTCCAGTTCTACAGGCTGCCCAGATGGTGTCGCCATCTTGGAACATCGCAGGACGGCCTGGTGCTCTTTCTTCTGAGAGGAGACTGACACTCTCTCTCACAATAAAACATGAGGCAGTCCTTTGCCTGCAAGGGCTCCAGAGCCCGGCACAGCCTCCACTCGCAATGGCATCTGTCTGTGTCTGGCAGGCGGCACCCCCAGACATACACGCCAATCTTGACCCGAAGAGAAGGCAGCCCCAGAGTCACAGCCCTGACCGGGGAGGTGGCTCTCCCTACGGACACTGGCTACCAGACTGAGAACTAAAGGGAGAAATGGAATCTGACTTTGTGGCACTCAATTCCCAGGACTCAGCAGAGGTTCTGTCTTGCCCTAGACGACACCCTCGGCAGGTGTCTGATGCTTCCGTCACGCTTTGGGGACCCAAGCCAGAAGTACCCCCCAGGGAGGGGCTGGGCCCAGGGTCAGGGTCCTCACAGGGCTCTACTGGCAGCTCTGTCCCCCAGCCCCCAGAGTTGTCAGTGGAACTCCCGACGCACCTGCTCACAGGGTGGGAGAGGCCAGGCCCGTGGTGGGGGACGGGGGAGTGCCGGGGGTGGGGGTGGGGGTGGGGGGTGGGGCAGGAAAGCAGGGAGAAAAGAAGCTGTGGAGGAACCTGCCCCCCCCCAGCTCCGCCCCTCCCCTCCCCCTCCCCCAGCCCCAGGCCTGCCCCCTCCCCCAGCCCCATTCCGGAGCACAGATAAAAGAGAAACCTGAGCAGGGAATGTTTGTGGTGCCACCGCCAGTCAAGGACTCTGTTGCCACAGTAACGGGGACACTTCATCAGCTCGAGAGCAGATGGTCAGTGAGCAACAGGCAGCATATGCTCCGTAAGCCCTGACACGGGCACAGATGGAGGGTGGGCAGGGCGCTTGGGAGCCGTGTCCCCTCTGCCTCTCGCTGGCGCTGCACTGTCCTCCGGAGGTGGCGGGGTTGCGGGGCCTTAGCGACACCCCGCGCAGAGCAGGCTCCACCCAACCAGGTGGGGCTGCCAGGGACACAGACGCTCCTTGAGGACCCTAACAGCCCGTTGCTGTCCTGCCTCAGCTTCTGTGGCTTTTACACAGGAAAAGAGATGTCGGGAGCATTCTCGGGGGCGGGGGACAGGCACAGAGTGGGGTGAGGGGTGAAATGGGACTCTCGGACTCAAGGCCACGGCCGGCTGGTGTTGGCCAGTGATCTGTCTCCTGTAGGCTCCTCATTTAACCGTCTCCGCACCTCGTCTGCCCCCTTGAAGTGAGGTTTAAATGTCAGGCTCCACCATGGCCGACAGACCAGGCTGTGCTCGTCCAGTCACCAGCAGCGCGACTGCAGATCCTGGAGACGTCCTGGGCTTCCCGAGGTGGGCCAAGCAGCCTGGGCAGAGTAGGTGCGTGGGCTGGGTCCTCACGGTCACTGGGCACGGGCTGGGCTGGCTGTGTGTGGCCAGGCCCGGGAGGAGAGCCCCGCCCTGGGGCTGTGCCACCTCCAGGAGAGCTGGGCACACTTTCTCCTGCAGACGGTCTGCTGAACGAGGGTCTGCAGGCTGGGAGCATGTCTCCACCCGGAGTGAGTATGCATGGGTCAGCGTCCACCTGCCCCCATCACAGCTCTCTTCCTGGCCTGTCTGTGCTGCCGGGGTCCAATTCCGCAGGTCTCAAAACTCACTGCTCACTGGTGCTCAGTACCAGCATGGACGCGGCTCTCCAGGGCCTGTTCCTCCCGAGGAATGTCCTCAGGAGATTCTGCTTGGGCTGCGGTGCCCCAGTCCTAAGTGGCCCTGCTGGGAGCCCCCCCGGAGACGCCTCCCAAATTGCCTCTGGGTGAGACACTGTGGAAGTCCGTGCCAGCTGGAAAGTGACCAGGAAGCGGTCTCAATAGGTGTCCTTTCCATAACAAATCAGGAGAGACGAACTCAATTTGTTTAAAAACAAAGCCTGGCTTCCTTTGGTGGCACCCCCGACACCTGCCAGGTGCCTGCGATGTGCCGAGAGAGCAGAGGGCCTCCTCTTTGCTCTTCCGGATCGCCCAGCATGGAGCAGTGGAGGGCATCTGGGTTGGGTACCTCTGGGTGTCTTCTCTGAGGTCACTTGGGTTAAGATGTCCAAGTTCACATCACTCCCGGCTAAGCCGGACCACAGAGGAACGTTCAAAGGGACAGGCCTCGTGTCTCCGCTGATTGGCAAGGGTCTGAGGAAATGCGTGTGGCTGAGTAAATTTTATGGATAAGCCAAAGACTGTGGCATCCAGTTCCACGGCGGTAAGTGGGCTGGGACACCCTGTGTCCCTGGGGCCTTGCCACGCCACAGACATTCCCACCGTCAGTGGGCAGGACAGCAGGCAGGGGCTCTCTGGGGGTGTCTACTGCCCTCTGGGGTGGTGTTGGCAGGGACCAGCTCTCTACTGCGCCTGGAGGACTTGGTGCTCTGTGGTCTGCAGGGAACCTGGAAGGTGTAGCACTGCGTGGAGGACGGCGGGCCCAGGAAGCCCATCCCCTCTGGCCTGAGCCCTCGGGGACACCTTGTACCCTGCCCATCTCCTTGGGTACCAACGGTCACTTCATTACTTAGCTTGACCCTGCAGAGTGACACAGTGTGGACTGCACTCTGGAGCCACCGGGGCAGGACAGGGAGACATAGAACACAGCTTTTGTCCACATACACTCTGAGAACCAAGCCCACAGAACTGGATTGTCACACCCAAGTGTTCCGTTTGCAGTCAACTATGTCCCGGGCTGATGGGTCTTCTAAGATTCTACAGGAAGAGCAAGGGTTCCAAGGTACGTGTGGATAGCACCTTATCTGTTTACTCTTCTCTACTGGTCCCTGTCTTCAGGGCCTGACAGGGTGGGCTCGTGGCGCGGAGGGACGTGGAGGTGGCCTTCGGAGAGCCTCTCTGTCATTTAACAGCCGAGTGTCCCAAATGCCAGCACCCTCCCCCTGCGGCACCACCCCCTGGGAGGCCTTAGGGAAGCCGGATGCAGCGGTGAGGACCAGAACCGGCTCATCTCAGAGGCTGCCTGGGGACTGGACATCCAGGTCACCTGGGTGACAGTGTGGACGGATGTGGGCTGGCCTGTCCGGGGGACCAGAGCCTCCAGTGGGGCTGTGGAGCCAAGCTGCTGCTCTTCCCTGAGGCGCAGAGGGCGCAGGTTTCAGGCATCCTCACGGCCGGCCACGGAACAACTTCCTGAAGGTGGGAAATGTCAGGATATTATTTAACAGTCTTTCTGCTGTTTAAGACTCAGAACACTTTTCTCTCACGATCCTTCATCTGTCGCTCGGACTTTAGAATCTTCAGTAACAACAAAATCAAACACCACCATAGATGTGTGGTGAATCGAGTGCCTGGCATGCATTCCGTGCTCAATAAATACTGACTGAATAAACGTCCTCGACATAATTCACATAAGACCCAAAAAGAACATAGTGAGCCTCTGTTTCGTTTCAGAGCAACAACATAGCTTTTCTTTGGTTTCGTAACAAATGCACAGCCCGAGAGTACGGCCGCATCCCCGTGATGAGCCACAAGTCCCCAGACTCCTACCTGTGTGACGCCCTCCTGACCCGGCCACATGCTGCAGCGTGCCCCTGGCTTTCTCTGGCTGGCTGGGGACCCCAGGAAGGGGCACCGTCTCCTGCCCTGCAGCCCTGGCACCAGGCCCACAGTCGTTGCTCAATACACGTGAAGGAACAGGTGACTGAATGGGGCCCCAGGAGCCCCAGAGAAGATATCACCCTGCATCTGCTGAGGACTGTTCTGTTCTAAAAACCAAGCTTCAGGTTGAGTTAAAAGAGACAGTTTTCTGCAGACAAATGAATGAATAATGACACTGACGGGAAGACGGCTGGCATCTAGAGAGGTTTCGCGGCTTCGGGAAGTTTACGGAAAGCAGATGTGACTCCCAGTGGGCTTCACTTCGTTCAGACGCATTCATGTGACGGCTGGCGCCTGAGACACAGGTACGCGGGTTGGTGCATTTATCTCTTTCCTGTGAAACGTTCTTCCTGGATGCCTTTTGCCGACGGTTTTCACGAACATGTTTTCCATTGGGAGACTAAATGAAGACAGGCCATTCTGGCAGTTGGGACGCACGCCTCCCGGCCCCGTTTGGGGGTGGGGTGGGGGTGGGGGTTGGGTGGAGGGCTCCTGGCGAAGCCTGCTCCTGATGGGCTGTCGTGTGGCCTGCAGCTCACTGTCCTCCCAAAGTCACACTACAGTTTCAGTGGACTGTCATTCGTGCTCTTTCCAAATGAACAGGATGTGCAGGGATGTGCCAGGCAGGGGGAGAGCCTGAACTGTGGGGTGGTGCCATCCTCAGGTGCCGTGGGACGGGGTGGGGGGGGGATCACCTGCACAGCAGCGGGGTCTGTGTCCGACCGACTCCCTTCATGCTCTACGGCGAGCAGTCCCAGGAGGCTGCCTTTCCATCCGTAACCCGTATCAGGCTTTGGAACGTCTCATGGGTACTTGGCACACGATTAATTCCGCAATTGTGTGTTTTCTCAGCTAGCTTTAAAGTTAGCTCCCTTTTCCTGAGCAAATGCCAGCGGGCACAGGCAAAGCCGAGCACGCCAAGCAGTCCGGGGGTGCGGCTGTAGGGTGAGTTGCACAGGATCCCTGGGCACCAGAGCACCCCACCCTATATCCTCCACTCACAGGCTGAAGGGGAGGGACCCTGGGGACACAAAGTGCCATGGCCTTGGCCTCCTGTCCACCTCTGCCTGAACCGAACCGAGATGCACAAGTGGTCATAGGAAGGGTTAAGCTTCAGGGCCCAAGAGGATTTCAAAGCCAATAATGGATCCTGGACATATTTCTGTGGGCCCCAAGAGCATCAAGGCTATTAGCTGGGCCACAGAGGAAGGGGATGACCTCTTAGGTCTGGCTGGCCAAGTGGCAGGAGGCAGATCCACGTTGCTCTGTCAACTGCCTGTGGTGGGCCCGTGGCCTGCACTGCAGAAGGGGTCTGCACAGGCCTCAGGGCCAGGACCTGCACCATGACGGGGTCTGCACAGGCCTCTGGGCCCGGACAGGCCCACTCACACCAACACTGGCGTGTGGGGGCCTGGTGCTCCACAGTGACAGGGCAGGCACCTGAGGACGCCTGCCCCTGCTCAATGCTGGGCTACATATGTGAGGGGTTCACTTGGACAGCAAGGGCCAGCCTGCACCCCAGCTCCTCCAGGCCACCCCTGGGCACCTGCCAGACGTAAACTCTGCTTAGACCAGAGGTAAGAGAAATGGCAGCCGCTGGAGGGCCTGAAGGGCAACTGGCTAGGAAACAAAAGTTTATTTTAGGTAAAGACAAGGCAATCTATGGTCCCTGGGGAGACAGAGACAGAGACAGAGACAAAAGGAGTGCAAGTGAACTCAAAACGGGGTTAGGCCATCAGGGGCCTCAAGCAGACTTCCAGATCTCAAAGCCCCATCGATTTCGTTAAGCTACATGACATTTAGTAACACCTGAATTTAAAAGCATATTCTTGTTCTTTTTTTACTGGTTTCTTTCCAACAGCTATTAGACTTTGGGGAAAAATGGCCAGTTTACTGATATCAATTCCTAGTAAAAGTGACTTACAAAGAATGCTCAAGGGCAGCAGTTCACGGGGTGAGAAGACGTCTCCGTGAGCCAGGAGGGTGCCCGGCTCACTGCACCAGGTGCTGCAGTGTGTCCCTGAACTCTGAAAGCCTAAGCCCACACACCTACTGCGGGTCTGGCCCGCACACGCGTGTGCACACGTGGTCCCAGGCTGAGGCTGAGTGCACGGCAGGGGCACAGCGGGGGCCCCTTGTCCAGACGGCTGCAAGCATCCCTCAGTGACCTGTAGTCGTCACACAGGCTGGTCCTGGGTGCTGGGCCCTGTGCTGGCGGCACCTGAACCCCAGGGGGCGGCCGCGGCTCCATCACCCGTCTGGGCTCCAAGCTCTCGGTACCCACCTTCACTCTCTAACCACCTTCCAGCCGCACAGCTGCCAAACAACCCTGCCCGGGGGTGAGTGCTCCCAAGGGGATGGGTCAGAATGTGCGGTGAACAGGGCAGAAACCGCTGGACCAGGGAGAGGGCATCAGAGCTGATCTGCCGCTTTAACGATGAACTTTTTTTATCTGCATAAATGCCTGAAGCTGGCTACGGTTTTGAATCACCTGCCCCCGAATCCCTCATATTTTAGGTATTTAACTTGACCCTTTTCAAAGTGCATCAAAGGTGTGAGTTTGTGCAGTGGACGAAGAGAAAAAAAGAAGTAAAGGAAACATCACCGGATGGCTATCTTTTTGGAAAAAATTAAAGTTCATTTTATTTTTCATTTCTCTTTTACCGCAAAGGCCCCTTCCTGTTGCTACTTGGTGTCTGCTCTCTCCCCTCCTTGTGCTCTATTCTGGTGCTTTCTCACTCACTCAGAAGCTGGGGCTCTGGGCCACTCCAACCACATCCTGCAGAAGGGGGCTCACCTGCCAGAGGCAGTCTGCACGGAGAGGAGACTCCCAGACGCCTTGCAGACTCAAATCCAAATTGCTAGTTGATGTCACAACTCCAAACATTGTGTTCTAAGTAGACAAGATCTGGAATGACCTAGCGGATGCGGGGCCATGCATGGGTGCGTGCAGACACCTGTCTCCCCTACCCCAGGCTCTCATAGGCAGGTGTCTCCAAAGGGCCCTGTCTTTCCAGCACATGCTCCAGGTTTCTGAGCAAGGTCAGGAACCCACGGGACCATGTTCGTGACGACCACTAGCCTCTTCACTTCCAACTTGGCCCCTCCTGTCGCCATGACAGCCTCTTCCAAACTCCAGTAACGCACAGTCAAACCCAGTCTCTCTGGGCATCAGGGGCTCTGGGAGCAGGTCCCAGGAGCCTCTGCGGACACTGCCCCCCACTTGGGTTCTTCCTGGAGTGCTGCACTCCACACAGACAGGCTCCCATGAGCGCTGTCCACCTGCCAGGTCACAGTACAGGCCACCTTCTCTGTTTAGTTACGGCTGAACACATCCCGCCCTGCCATTGAGGTGGGTGTGGGGTGCCTCCCAGCACGCTCTGGGTGGCAGGATCGGGTACAGTCACCCTGGGCCCGGCCACTGCAGTCCCTAGCGCAAACGCCACGTCAGGAACGCAGCCATAGAGTTGTCGGCAAACGTGGGGACCCCGCCCTCCTCTGCTCTGTCCTGAAGCTCCTGGTCACCTCTGCCCGCTCCCCTCCTTCCTTCTGGTTCCCTAAGGTGTTCCTGAGATCAGGCATTTCGGCCTCCACCACAGAGTGTAAAAGGTGCCTGTGTCCCCTTCCCCTGGGTGTAGGACAGGCCTTAGGGCTGCAGGGTTTCCAGGCCTATTCACTACTTTGTAAATTTTTATTACAAAATATTACAAACATACACAAAATGCCTGGGACGTCTCTGTACTGGTTGTCTAGACTCAACAGGCACTAGCTTTCTGCTGTGTTTTTCTGATGCCTTTTTTAAAAGCATGAACCATAGCTAACCACCCTGCCCAAGTCTCTGCCCCTCGTCCCCTTTCCAGGGGGTCTGAAGTTGTCACTTCAAGGAAAACACTGGACAGCTTTGTTGCCAGTGAGGAGATCCAAGATTTCAAGCAAGAATTAGAACTTGGCATACTTGTATGAGCCACGGAAGGTCCGGGGCTTCTCAATACTGAAGGGTTCGCTGATGAAACTGGAGTGGTTTAGCAAAAACATCTCTGATCTCCCATGAGGAGCATTTACAAGACCTGCATGGCTCATCTGTATGACCAGTACTGTCCCAGTGACCGAAGCATGTCACAAAACTGTGCAGAGAAAAATCCATTCAGAGAGCAAGACAGACCGACGGACGGATGGCAAGCAGCAAGCAGGCAGCCGCCCACATCCGATGTGCTTTGAGACCCTTCCTGTGCCTGCTGAATCGAGAAGTGCGTGCAAGGAGGGCATCTAGAAACCTCTGGAAAGGGCCGAAGGGCCTCCTCCCCTTTCACCTGAAGGCCTGTGAGGAGGGGCCTTCAACTGTACTTTAGCCAAAACGATACGTGACCACAGATGACTGCAGAGGCCTGAGGCTCTGCCTGTAATAAAACCAGACATTAAACCCATTTGCCAAAGTGTAAAACAAGGCATTCCTCCAGCTTTTTCCTGGGGCGGGGAGGAGATATCAAAATGTTGGCATATAACCGGTGCACTATTATTTTTAAATAAACACATATTTAAAACTTCTGTGATTTAAAATTTTCAATACAGTAAAAAGGGCGTCCTCGGTACTAAAGTCAGAAAGAGCGCACAGCTGAATAATGTGGATTCTGGATAGAAAGCCAGTTTCCACAACCATCTAACTTCTGCCCTACACACCTGTCACCATCCACATGACTGAGGAGGTTTGTGGTATAATGATCCGTGTTTCTCTGAGAGGGGAAACCCTTCAGGACCCAAACAAGGAGTCACTGCTGTGACGTCCACACCCACGAGCTCGGGATCCGGGCCCAAGCTCACCCCCACCTGCTGCCGGGCCTCACAGTCGGCTGGCTGAACCTCTGGAGCCGAGGTAAGCTCTCTCAAGTCAGCGTCCAGACTCAGAACGGTCAAACTGTTGGAAGGAAATGTGCAAAAAAAGAGCACAGGAAAAAGGTTTCTGAGGATAACAGAGTCTTGACTCTTTGGAAAACCTTTTCAGAACAAAATAACACTGTAACCCGAACTGGCACCCACTCCTTCTGGTCACCACTCGGCTGCCACAAGTCTGTCTCCTGGGAACAGCTTCTTTGGGGCCGCTTCCCCCTTCCCAGCGGACTTGCGTGTCCCCAATCACACAGTGGCCGGTCCCCTGCTCTGCTGTCCAGGACACGAGCACGGAACCAGCTCAGGGGGGCTCCAAGCTTATTTCTGCGGCTCCTACTCTCCTACTGTCCCCTCACATGTGACAGGCTTTCATTTTGTTTGGATCGTACGTTAAAGGCTGTGGCTTGAAGCATTCAGTAAACAGATCGGTGGCTTCCTTTAACAGACTTTCCCGTAGTTGAAAGCCACAGGACCCACGACAAGGGAGCATGTGTCTCACACCATCTTACAGGAACTCACAGGTTGAAGGCTAAACGGAGCACGGTGGGCCGACATGCCCAGAGGCTGAGAGACCATCAAAACAGAGCTCGGCATGGGGTGCCTGGGTGGCTCAGTCGGTTGAGCGTCCGAGTTCGGCTCAGGTCATGATCTCGCGGTTTGGGAGTTTGGGCCCCGCGTTGGGCTCTGTGCTGACAGCTCGGAGCCTGGAGCTGCTTCGGATTCTGTGTCTCCCTCTCTCTCTGCCCCTCCCCTGCTCATGCTCTGTCTCAAAAATAAAGATAAAAATTAAAAAAAAAAAAAAAAAAAAAAAAGAACAGAGCTCAGCCAGTTCTGCACCTGGTAAAACGTGTCTCCTACAAAATGGGATGAAAAGACAAAGTGCACAGGCAGCCAATGAGAAAACCTGTTGTCGACCAAACCTTCCTGGAAGACGTTCCTTCCCTGGATGACTGTTCAGTTTGACTGAAAACTATCAATTCAATGGCCCCTAAGAGGGACACGCCATTTGAAGATTAAGGATATATGGACGTACGTGCCTTAATGGGCCAACGTGCCCTTGGAGGGCCCGCGGGGCTGGGTCACACTTGCCCTCAGCTTCAGTCTCCTGGGGAAATACCAGGCCCACCCAGCCTGGCTGCTGGCACCATGAGGGATCGCCATGACTCATTAGGTGTCCCATGGGGTCTCCTGACCTCGGCCTCCCCAGGCCTTTGAAAGAGGCTTCTGGGGAAACCACAAACAAGTGAAGTTGGTCTGTTTTTGAATGGCTGCTTCTTGGCTTTTTTAGTTCAGGTGGCTGGCCAAATACAGAAGGTTACAGTTAACTTTCTACTTTTCATCTAACACTTGGCAGAGCTGGCCATAATGAGAGAAATCGGATGCCTACACTGGCTTTCCCCATGCAATCTTCTCTCTCAGAACCACAAAGAGCTTGCGAATAAGGG
This sequence comes from Panthera pardus, assembly GCF_024362965.1. Classification (NCBI taxonomy): domain Eukaryota; kingdom Metazoa; phylum Chordata; class Mammalia; order Carnivora; family Felidae; genus Panthera; species Panthera pardus. The sequence continues at coordinate 197,147 of NW_026526732.1, forward strand.
CTGTCTGCAGGTGGGGGATGCGATGTGCCTAGACCCCTGGCCTCGAGCGGGGACAACAGGGGCACAGGCCACAAGGCCTCAGCCATGGCCAGAGACGGAAAGGGATGTGTAGGCGCAGTTCTCTAACGATGTAGGACCTCCCTGCGCACTTGGCTCAAACTGCGATGTCTGTCAGTCGTTGGCGGCTCTCATCACTGCACCACCGCACCCCAGGGTCAAATTGGGGAAGCTGGCCCCCAGTGCTGGGGCCCTTCCTGAAGCTCTACCGAGAGCCCCTGGACAACTGGGGGACGGAAGCCGACGAGGAAGAGGCACATGTCAGCTTTCACTAGAGTAACAGAGGCTGCTGGTGTGGATGGGCTTCAGGCCCCAGGATGGTCCACTTGGCATCAAACGAGAAGGGATTAGAAACACCAGGGTCCCTGGCCTCCAGGAGGGGAACAAGCCAGGGTCCCCTCTCCCCACACGGAGCTGCAGCTCTCCAAGCATAGGGGTTTTTTTGCATTTTTAAAAAAACTTTTTATTAAAAAAAACTTTTTTAATGTTTATTTATTTTTGACAGAGACAGAGCATGAGCAGGGGAGAGGCAGAGAGAGAGGGAGACACGGAATCGGAAGCAGGCTCCAGGCTCTGAGCTGTCAACACAGAGCTTGATGCGGGGCTCGAACTTACAGACTGTGAGATGGCGACCTGAGCTGAAGTCGGACGCTCCATCCACAGCCACCCAGGAGCCCCAGGGATTTTTTTTTCCTTTTTGTGACAGTCAGAAGATGCTGCCGCTACCAACTTATTTTTCATTCTAAGTTGTGGCAACGCCTGAAACAGCTCGAAATTTTAAACACAAAGTTCAAAGGATGGGAAAAAAGTGAACATGTCCAATCCTCTGGGTGCTGAACTCATTAAATCCAACTGGTCAGTACTTTAGAAATAAAAACCCACTTTACCTGAGATACCAAAGTGGTCACTGGCCATCGTTATTTCTTTCCCTTTATCTTCAACTGCACGACACACAAGTCATTCTTGTGGCAAAAATTCACGGATATGGCAGACGTCCCTCTTGAAACCTAGTCCCGTGTGCAGGCGAGCGCACCAGACGCCACTGTGGGCTCAGCCACACCAGGCACCCCTGCCAGTTCAACGAAGGGGCGCACTCACAGGGTTCCCATCACGGGCACCCTCAGTCCCCTGCCTCTGCCTTCCGCTGGTGTCCATGCCTCCCGTGGACACTAGCACGGCAGCTCCAGAGGTGAGGGCTCTGGCCAGCCCCCCCGGGGAGCGGCTGGGGGACTGTGGTAACAACGCGGCTTGACTCAGAATCTAGTTTCAGTTTATTTATATGACGTGTTGGAATGAAAGCTGCATTAAGAAAGAGCTCTGAGCATTAAGGACCCTAATGCACGTTTGCACATATTTAAACAACATGAGAATAACAATTAATACATTGACTCAGGAATCACCACTTTCTTTTTCCTCTCACGGGTGTACAGACTTACATTTGAGAAGGGGGCGGTACAGAGCCCATAGGAGACCTGGCCAGACTTCGGCCGGTGCCCAAGGCCTTTCCAGCTGTAGAACTTCGACAACAGGGCCCAATGAGAACCAGGACAAAGAAGTGGGTCTTCACTTGCTGTAACAGCAGACTAACCACTGGTAACTGGTAGAGCGAAATGCGTATTACAGATCGGTGTCACAACACAAAGGAGAGCGGATGAGGCCAACCAACCACACCATCCCTACCGCCGCTGAACCAAGCATGTGAGACGGGGCCCCACGTCCCAGTCCCGCGGGAGCCGCTGGGCTCCCTGTGCTGCCTGTTCTCAGATGTGTCCTTCACACGAGGGTGGTCCGGCCATATTCCCTGGAACACAATGGTAGCCACAAAACAGTCTTTCCCACTCACCAACTGAGCACTCTTGAAGTGACCACAGAGACCTCAGCTGTGCCGTGAGGACCACAGTGAACTTTCACAAGGGCCTGCACATCCCAGGCCCGGGCCAACCACTCAGGAAGAAACTTGCTGGAAGTTGCACGTGTAACTCAAGCACAAGGGACTCAAGGGCGGCTGCCCGAAGCTACGCGGTCCTTTCCAGGTTGGCTTCCCTGTCTCGGGAGACGCTGTGGCCCATGCTGTGCAGATTCACGCAGAGCAGGGCCTCGATGACACAGGCGTTCATCGTTTCTCCGTTCTCCCCACGAAGGTCGTACATTTACAAGCTGTCAGAGACTACAGGGAATCTCCGCACTTGGGGTGGAGCCACAGCAAAGCTTCTGGGAGGCAGCAGGCAGTTCTTCACACGCCCTCAGCTCCGCCTGGCTGCCTGGTGCCACGTAAACGGCACAGTAGAGTGGAGTTAAAAACACATACCACGTTCAGGTCACCTCACTCGACATGTCTGTACTGTGTGCCTGTAATGGGTGAAATACAGCAATCTCGTTCTAGGTCTTGGCTGTAGGTAAGCAAGATGTACTGTACTGGCTTTATGCTCAATGTCTACGTTTACAATGATTCCTTCTTCACCCGCGAGCGGGTCTGTCCTCTTCCAGCTGGTGGGCGTCAGTTGGACCACCTGCAACACAAGTGACTGCATGAGCCTCCCTGATGAGTGCGTCCTGCAAGCTGGCCGCAGGGAGGAGGTGCCCAGGGCCCACAGCTGGCAGGCCTGGCTGGAGCCAGCGGGTGTGAGTGTCTGCGCGTGTGCACGGCATATCCACTGGGGTGTGTGTCCGCACGTGTGTGGGGCATATGCACCAGGGTATGCGTGTCTGCACATGTGTGTGGTGTATCCACCGGAGTGTGCATGTCTGCGTGTGTGCACAACATATGCACCGGGGTGTGTGTGTCTGCGCGTGTGCACGGCATATCCACTGGGGTGTGTCTGCGTGTGTGTGGGGAGTATGCACCGGGGTGTGCGCGGCACATGCACTGGGGTTGCGTGTCTGCACGTATGCACGGGATATCCACTGGGGTGCGCATGTCCACACGTGTGTGTGGCATATCCACCGGGGTGTGCGTGTCTGTGCGTGTGTGTGGTGTATCCCTGGGTCTGGGAGAGGAGACAATGTTTCACGTAAGCATGTCCTGCCCGATTCCAGAATGAGTTGAGGGCACACCCTTACTGGAGAATGGTGGCCATCACTGTTGACTTCCTAATTGTTAATACCAAAGGTCACCGTTTCAACCAGATACTTAGTCCTGATGTCACCTATTAAGTGCTTACTGAGTGCTGACCCATGTGGCCCTCAGTGCTGGCACCCTCCGTATTCTGGAGATCATTCCTACCTCTACAACACTGGAAACTGCCCACCACTCTTCTGAAATGCCGTCCCCCCCAGGTCCCAGGGCACCGTGTTACTTGGTCTTTCCAGACCCCTAGAGAGGCACTTGCATAGGCCTCCCTCACTTTCCCACAGGTCTGCAGGTGCTGGTGCCCAGGACTTGGGAGACAAATGTAACGCCTAGGTCTCTATGATGTGCTGAGTGATGCTGGCCCTGCCAGATCCCTCTCCGGTCACCCCCCGGACGCCTCCTCTGACAGGAGCTCACTGCTATGGATGCAACAGAGGACATGCTCACTGTGGGTTTGCACATTGCAAGATGCATGTGAGCATATGCACCCTCCCACTGAATCCTGGGGGCGGGGGTGACATCGCCCTCAACAGGAAGCGAGGAGTGGAGAGGCCAGGTGTGCCGTCCAAGGCCATACACACAGCAGGCCACAGAGCAGAAGCTGAACCGGTCTTCTCTGCTCCAAAGTCAACCACAGCCAGCAGGGGCACCTCAATCACAATGGACCCAAAAGTTAAAACTTGTCTACACTCACTCTCCTTCCCTTGTATTTCCTACCCAAGTTAATAGCACTGAAATCTGAACTCAATGCAAGTCAGGGACCTGAGGATCATTCTAGGGCCCTTCTCTACTGTTTCCCCTCACCCCAGTTACAAATGGTCCCCCAGGACTTCCTCAGATTTTTGTAATTACGTCATTCCCTTGGTGTCTCCAGGAAGAGCAGGAAGGCTCTTCCTATGACCCGAGGTAAGAGTCAAGGATTTCAGCATCAGGACCTCCCCAAGGATCCCATGGCTGAAAGCCTCACCTGGGGTACTGGCTTCCCATCACTTTTTCAATGCCTGACTCTGCAACACAATCTGCCCTGAAGAATTGCCAGCCATGTGAGAACAAAAATCTAAAGTAGGAGCGCCTGGGTGGCTCAGTCGGTTGGGCGTCCAGCTTCGGCTCAGGTCACGATATCCTGGTCCATTGGTTCCAGCCCCATATCGGGCCCTGTGCTGACAGCTCAGAGCCTGGAGCCTGGAGCCTGCTTCAGATTCTCTGTCTCCCTTTCTCTTGCCCCTCCCCAGCTTGCACTCTGTCTCTGTCTCTCTCAAAAATAAATAAACATTAAAAAAATTTTTTTTAATCTAAAATAAAAACAAAGACCAAAAGAAACATATAGAAAGAGAAACAGAAGAAGATTCTATGAAGGAAGAAGGAAAAAACAAAATAAAACAAAACTATCGGTGTAATTTACTCAGATGCAAAAGAAATGTTGCAGCCACGAAACAGAAGAGTATGCTATGAAAAAGAGACATTCCGAGCTCTCAGAATTTACAAACAGCACAATTAAAGATCAGAAAGAATGGGAGACAAATGTAATGTAATCTCCCACAAAGCAGAGCAAAAGACAAAGATACGAGGAGAGAAAATACAGGACAGTTACGGGGCTGGAATATAGTGTCTAACCTCTGAGACAAGTAACAGAGAGCAGAGAGAATGGAAGGAAGTACATCACAAGAGAAATCATTGGAAGAAGGTTCCAGATCTGAAAGACGCTGACCAGCTTCTCACTGCCATCTGCGAGGCGGCTGGCCGGGTGTGTTGGACACAGGAAGGCCTCTGGCTTGGGCTGCCTTCCGTGGCATTCCCCATCGCACTCCACGCGGGGGCTCTCCTGGAGTCCAGGTGTCCAGAGGCTGGGCCGTGGGGACAGGAGCCAAGCCTGAGGCTGCTCCTAGGACTTGCCCCACCGACTTCTCGGGGGTGCAGCCTGTCCGCAGAGCTGCCAAGTAAGGAGCCATTTCTCTGCCGATGGACACTGGGGTTGTTCCCATCTGTTGACTGATGTGGATAATGATGTTATGAACATCATGGCTGCACCATTTCACATTCCCTCCGGCAGTGCATGGGGGTCAGGTTTCTCCACATGCTTGTCAATACTTAGTATTTTCTGTTTAGTAGTAGTAGTATCATCCTAGTAGGTGTGAAGCGGTACCTTGCAGTTTTGACCTGTATTTCCTATGACAAATGATGCAGAGCATCCTTTGATAAGCTTCCTGGCCATTTACACATCTTCTTCACAGAAAAGTCTATTCACACCTGGGTGGCTCAGTTGGTTAAGCATGTAACTTCAGCTCAGGTCACGGTGTCACGGTTTGGGGGTTCAAGCCCCACAGTGGCTTGCTGCTGTCAGTACACAGCCTGCTTGGGATCCTCTGTCCCTTGCTCTCTGCCGTTCCCCTGCTCACGTGCGCTCTCTCTCAAAAAATAAATTTTCTTTTTAAAAAAGAAAAATCTATTCAAGCCCTGTTACCTTTTTGTTGTCAAGTTATGGAGGTTTTATACATATACATATTTTGGATATTAATCCCTTATCAGAAACATAGCATTTTCTCTTTCAGTACATTGTCTTTCCACTTCTTTAATATTTGTTTTTGAGAGAGAGAGAGAGAGAGAGAGACAGAAAGAGGGAGACACAGAATCTGAAGCAGGTTCCAGGCTCCAAGCTGCCAGCACAGAGCCCAACGCAAGGCCTGAACCCATGAACTATGAGGTCATGACCTGAGCCGAAGTTGGTCGCTCAACCAACTGAGCCACCCGGGTGCCCCTTCACTTTTTTTTTTTTTAACTTTTATTCATTTTTTGATAGAGACCGAGTGTGAGTGGGGGAGGGGCAGAAAGAGGGGGAGACACAGAATCTGAAGCAGGCTCCAGGCTCTGAGCCTGTCAGCAGAGCCCGACATGGGGCTCGAACTCACGGACTGTGAGATCATAACCTGAGCAGAAGTTGGATGCCCGACTGAACCACCCAGGCGCCCCTCACTTTTTTAATATTATTTTTTATTGTACCGAATTTTTAAATTCTGATAAAATCTAATTTATCTATTTTTTCTTTTGTTGCCTATGCTTTTGGTGTCATACCCGTGAAGTCTTTGCCAAAGCCAATTCCATGAAAATTTTCTCAATGCTTTATTTAAAGAGTTTTAGGGGCACCTGGGTGGCTTAGTTGGTTAAACATCTGACTCTTGATTTCGGCTCAGGTCATGATCTCACGGTTTATAGGATCAGCCCCACATTGGGCTCTGCTCCTGACAGTACGGAGACTGCTTGGGGGGGTTTTCTCTCTCCCTCTCTCTGCCCCTCCCTGGTGCTCTCTCTCTCCAAATTAATAAACATTTAAAAAAATAGAGAGTTTTATATTACAGCCCTTGAGTCTAGGTCTTCGACCCAGTTTGAGTTAATTTTGGTATATGGTGTGAGGTAAGGGGTCTAATTTCACTCTTTTGCATGAGATATCCAATTTTCCCACACTATTAAATACTTTGAATGAATGAATAAATAAACTGCTTTCTTAATTTCCTTTCCTGATTACTCACTGCTGGTGTGTAGAAACAAATGGATTTTTGTCTGTTGACTTATTAAATTCTGCAGCTTTGGTGAATTTATTAGCTTTGGTAGCTTTCCTGTGGAATGTTTGGATTTTCTATACATAAGTTCATGACATGTATGGCTAGAGACAGCTTTACATCTTCCTTTTCATTTTGGATGCCTTTTATTTTTTTATTATCTAACTGCTCTAGCTAGAATGCCAGTACAAGGCTGAACAGTAGTGGTGAAAGTGGCCGCCTTGTTCCTGACCTTAAGGGGGAAGCTTCTCACCTTCCACCATTGAATATGATATTAACTATGGGTTTTTCATAAATACCTTTTATCATGTTGAGGTATTTTACCTCTATTCCTAGTCTTCTGAGAGTTTTTAATATTTATCAACTTTATTTTAATTAAAAAATTTTTAAATGTTTATTTTTGAGAAAGAGAGAGTGTGCACATGGGGGAGGGGTAGAGAGACAGGGAGAGGGGCAGAGAATCCGAAGCAGGACCTGTGCTGTCAGTGCAAAGCCTGATGTGGGGCTTGAACTCATGAACCATGAGATCATGAGCTGAACTGAAGTCAGACGCTCAACCAACTGAGCCATCCAGGCACCTATGAGAGTTTTTATTATGAAAGGATGTTGGATTTTGTCAAATGTCTTTTTTAATGCATCGAATGTGACTGCCGTCTTCATTCTAACAATGTGGTATATTACACCTATTTTATATTGAATAACCCTTTCATTCCCAGAATAAATCCCACTTGGTCACTGTGAATAATCTTTTTAATATTCTATCAGATTCAACTTATTAATATTTTGTTGAAGATTTTTGCATTTATATTCACAAACTATATTGGTTTATAATTTTCTTTTCTTGTAAAGTTCTTATCTGGCTTAGGTATCAGGGAAATTTTGGTCTCATTGAGTAAATATTTGGTCTTTAAAAAAATTTCTTTTGGACAGTTTGAGAAGGATTGGTGTCAATTCTTTTTTAAATGCTTGGCAGAACTCACAGAGAAGCAATCCGGTCCAGGACTTTTCTTTGTTGGAGATTTCTAATTACTAATTCAATCGTGTTACTTATTAAAGTCTATTGAGATTTTCTATTTTTTCTTCAGTCCGTTTAGGTGATTTATTAAGTTTTAAGGAATTTGCCCATGTCTTCTAGACTGGCATATAATTTTTCATACCATGCTCTTAAAATCATTTTTATCTTTGTCATGTCAGTTGCAGTGTCCTCACTTCCATTTCTGATTTTATTTCTATCTTCTGTTTCCATCTAAAGATTTCTCAATTTCCCTACCTTTTTAAAGAACCAATTCTAGATTTCACTGATTTTTCTCTATTGTTTTTCTATTCTGCATTTTGTATATCTCCACTCTAATCTTTATTATTTCTTTCCTTTTGGTAGCTTTGGGTTTAGTTTGCTTTTTCTTTTTATAGTTCCTCAAGATGAAATACAGTCTACTGATTTGAGATCCTTTTTTCCTTTTAAAACGTAGGTGTTCAGGGGCGCCTGGGTGGCTCGTCGGTTAAGCGTCCGACTTCGGCTCAGGTCATGATCTCACAGTCTGTGGGTTCGAGCCCCACATCGGGCTCTGTGCTGACAGCTCAGAGCCTGGAGCCTGCTTCCGATTCTGTGTCTCCCTCTCTCTCTGGCCCTCCCCTGCTCATGTTCTGTCTCTCTCTGTCGCAAAAAATAAATAAAAACATTAAAAAAAAATTTTTTTTAAATGTAGGTGTTCATAGCTACATATTTCTCTCCAAGCACTGCTCTTGGTGAACCCCATGAGTTTAGTATTTTGCGTTTTCATTTTCATTTGCGTCTAAGTATTTTCTGCTTTTCCTTGTGATTTCTTCTATGACCCATTGGTTGTTTAGTAGTATGCTGTTTAATTTTCAATTTTATGAATTTTCCAGTTTTCCTTCTGTTGTTGATTTCTAACTTCCTCTCACTGTGTATCAAAGAGACTTGCTTTGTGGCTAATACAAGGCCTTACCTGAAGAGTGTTCCAGATGTCAGTTAGGTCCAGTTGGTTTATCATGTCGTCTAATTCCTTTATTTCCTCCCTTACTTTCTGTCTGCTGTTCTATTATTAAAAGTGGAGTATTAAAGTCTCTATTATTATTGAATTATTTCTTTCAATTCTGTCAATTTTTGTTTCATACATTTCGAGTGTCTGTAATTTGGTAAGCAAACATTTGTAATTGTTTTATCTTCCTGGTGTGTTGAAACTTTTTTTGAACTATAGTTGACACACAACAACACATTAGTTTCAGGTGTACAACATAGTAATTTGACAAGTTTATATATTACACTACAAATGTTGCTTCCATCTGTCACCATATACACTATTACAATACCATTGACTATATTCCCATTACTGTGCCTTTCATCCCGTGACTTATTCATGCCATAACTGGCAGTCTGTAACGTCCACTCCCCTTCAACCACTTTGCTCATCCCCCCTATCCCTTGCCCTTCTGGCAACCACCAGTTTGTTCCATGCTTATGGGTCTGTTTCTGGTTTTTTTTGTTGTTCGTTTGTTTTTTAGATTTCACTTATGAGTGAAATCTTACGGTATTTGTCTTTTTCTGTCTGACTTAATTTCAGTTACCATAATACCCTATAGGTCCATCCATGTTGTTGCAAATGGAAAGAACTCATTTTTTATGTCTGAGTAATATTCCATTGTGTATATGTACTATATCTTCTTTATCCAATCATCTATAGAGGGACGCTTGGCTTGCTTCCATAATTTAGCTATTGTAAATACTGCAATGAACAAGGGGATGCATATATCTTTTTCAAACAGTGTTTTGTTTTCTTTGGGTAAATAGCCAGTAATTGAATTACTGGATCATATGATATTTCTAATTTTTTTGAGGAACCTCTATAGTATTTTCCACAGTGGTTGCACCAATTTACATTCCCATCAATGGTGCACAAGGGTTCCTTTGAATCCATCTTTGTCAACACATTATTTCCTTTCATTTTACCCATTCTAACAGAGGTAAGGTGGTACCTCATTATGGTTCTGACTGCATTTTCCAGATGATTAGTGATGTTGAGCATCTTTTCATGTGTCTGCTGGCCATCTGCATGTCTTTGGGAAAATGTCTGTTCAAGTCCTCTGCCCATTTCTAAATTTTATTATTTGTTTTTTTGGTGTTGAGTTATAGAAGTTCTTTATATATTTTGGATATTAACACTTTATCAGATATATCATTTGCAAATATCTTCTACTCGGTAGGTTGTCTTTTTGTCTTGTTGATGGCTTCCTTCACTGTATAAAAAACTTTTTATTTTGGTGTAGTCCCAATTGTTTATTTTTGCTTTTATTTCCCTTGCCTGAGGAGACCTATCTAGAAAAATGTTTCTACAGCTGGTGTCAAGGAGATTACTGTCTTGGTTTTCTTCTCCAAGTTTTATGGTTTCAGGTCTCACACTGGTGTCTTTAATCTATTTTCAGTTTATTTTTGTGTGTGGTGTAAGACAGCAGTCCAGTTTCATTCTCTTGCAAGTGGCTGCCCAGTTTTCCCAACACCATTTATGGAAGAGACTGTCTTATTCCCATTGTACATTTTTGCCTCTTTTGTCATAGCTTAACTGACCATGTAAGTGTGCGTTTGGGCTATTTTGATCCACTGATCCATGTCTGTTTGTCACATACACATATTTGACACATATGTGTCAGTACCATACTGTTCTGATTATAGCTTTGTAGTATATCTGGAAATCTAGGATTGTGAAACCCAACACTGTTCTTTCTCAGGATTGCTTTGGCTATCCAGGGTCTTTTGTGGTTCCATATAAATTTTAGTACTATTCATGCTAAATACGTAAAAAATGCTATTGGTATTTTGATAGGGATTGCACTGAATCTGTGGATTGCTTTGGATAGTATGGACATTTTAACAATATTAATTCTTCCAATCCCTGAGCATGATGCATTGTTCCATTTGTTTGTATCTTCTTCCAATTTCTTTCATCAATGTTTTATAGTTTTCAGAGTATAGGTCTTTCATCCCCTTCATTAAAACCATTTATTCCTAGATATTTTATTCTTTTTGGTGCAATTGTAAATGGAATTTTTTTTAATTTCTCTTTCTTCTATTTCATTATTAGTGTATAGAAATGCAACAGAATTTTGTGTATTAATTTTGTATCCTGCAACTTACTGCGTTTGTTAGTTCTAATAGTTTTTTGGTGGAGTCTTTGGGGTTCTGTGTGTATAATACGTGATTTGCAAATAATGGCAGTTTTACTTCTTCCTTATCAAAGTGGATACCTTTTATTTCTTTTTGTTGTCTGATTGCTGTGGCTAGGACTTTCAGTACTTTGTTGAATAAAAGTTGCAAGTGTGTACATCCTTGTCTTGTTCTTGATCTTAGCAGAAAAGCTCTTTCACCACTGAGTACGATGTTAGCAATGGGTTTGTCACATATGACCTTTATTATGTTGATGTTCCCTCTAAACCCACTTTGTTGAGTTTTTATCATGAACAGATGCTGAATTTTGTCAAATGCTTTTTCTGCATCTAGTGAGAAGATCATGTAATTTTTGTTTTTTATTTTGTTAATGTTGTGCATTGTGTTTACTGATTTGCAGATATTGAACCATCCTTCCATCCCCAGAATAAATCTCACTAGATTGGAGTGAATGCTCCTTTAATATATTGTTGAATTCAGTTTGCTACTATCTTGTCGAGAATTTTTGCATCTATGTTCATCAGGGATATAGAACATATGGATAGAACATCATCTATGTTCATCCAGTTCATACTGGACTATGATTTTCTCTTATTATAATATTTTTGGTTTCTATATAAGGGCAATGCTGGACTCACAGAATGTATTTGGAAGCTTTTCTCTCTCTTCTATTTTGAATAGTTTGAGAAGAATATGTATTAACTCCTCTTTAAATGACTGATAGAGGGATACCTAGGTGGCTTGGTCAGTTAAGTGTCTGACTCTTGATTTCGGCTTAGGTCATAATCTCACAGTTTGTGAGTTCAAGTCCTGTGTTGGGCTCTGAACTGACAGTGTGGAGCCTGCTTGGGATTCTCTCTCTCCTCCTCTCTCTATGCTCCTCTCCCTCACACACATACTCTCTCTCTCCCAAAATAAGTAAATATACTTTAAAAAAGTGACTGGTAGAATTCATCTGGTCCTGGACTATTGCTTAATGGAAGTTATTTGATTACCAGTTCAATCTCATTACTAGTAATTGGTCTGTTCAGATTTTCTATTTCTTCCTGATTCAGTGTGGAAGACTCTATGTTTCTGGGAATTTATCCATTTCTTCTAGGTTGTCCAATTTGTTGGGATGTGATTTTTCATAGGATTCTCTTATAATTCTTTGTGTTTCCATGGTGGTGGTTATTTTTTTTAATTTAATCTTTATTTATTTGAGAGAGAAAGACAGAGCCTGAGTGGAGAGCAGCAGACAGAGAAGGAGACAGAATCTGAAACAGGCTCCAGGCTCTGAGCTGTCAGCACAGAGCCTGATGTGGGGCTCAAACTCACAAACCATGAGATCATGACCTAAGCTGAAGTCAGATGTTTAACCCATTGAGTCACCCAGGCGTCCCCCATGGTGTCAGTTATTTATTTGTTTCTTTATTTTGAGAGAGAGAGAGAGAGACAGAGAGAGAGAGAGAGAGAGAGAGAGAGGGAGAGCGCGCGAGTGTGATCAGGGCAGGAACAGAGTGCAAGATAGAGAATCCCAAGAAAGCTCTGTGCTGTCAGCATGGAGCCCAACGCAGGGCTCGAACTCACAGACTGTGAGATCATGACTTGAGCTGAAACCGAGTTGGACACTTAATCGGCTGAGCCACCAGGTGCCCCTCCATTTTTAATTTTTGAGCAACTGCCATAATGTGTTCCGCAGTGGCTGCATCAATTTTTGACATTCCATCAATGGTGCACAAGTGTTTCTTTTTCTCCACATCCTCACCAACACTTGTCTCTTGTCTTTTTGATGATGGCCATTCTAACAGGTATGAGGTAATAGCTCACTGTGGTTTTGATTTTCATTTCCCTCATGATTAGAAATGTTGAGCATCTTTTCATGTACCTGTTGGCCACCTGTATGTCTTCTTTGGAGAAATGTCTATTCATTTCCTTTGCCCCTTTTTCAATTGGGTTATCTGGGTTTTTTTTTTTGGGGGGGGGTTGTTTTTTGTTTTGTTTTTACTATTGAATTATAATAGTTCTTTATATATTTAGATGTTAACCTCTTATCAGATATATGGTTCACAAATATTTTCTCCCATTCTATAGGTCGCCTCTTCACTTTGATCACAATGTTTCCTTTGCTGTGCAGGAGCTTTTTAGTTTGATGCAGTACCACTTGTTTATTTTTGCTTTTGTTGTCTGTGCTCTGGTGTCATATCCAAAATATTTACAAGACCAATGTCAAGGAGGTTATTCCCTATATTTTCTTCCGGGAGTTTTCCAATTTTAGATCTTATGTTTAAGTCTTTAACCCATTTTTATGTAAGTTAAGGCTCTAATTTCATTCTTACACATGTGGATATTCAGTTTTCCTAATATAAGTTATTAAAGACACTGTCCTTGGGGCGCCTGGATGGCGCAGTCGGTTAAGCGTCCGACTTCAGCCAGGTCACGATCTCGCGGTCCGTGAGTTCGAGCCCCGCGTCAGGCTCTGGGCTGATGGCTCGGAGCCTGGAGCCTGTTTCCGATTCTGTGTCTCCCTCTCTCTCTGCCCCTCCCCCGTTCATGGTCTGTCTCTCTCTGTCCCAAAAATAAATAAAAAACGTTGAAAAAAAAATTAAAAAAAAAAAAAAAAGACACTGTCCTTTTTCCATTGTGTGTTCTCAGAGCCACTTTGAAGATTAGTTGACCATACATATGAGGCTCTCTATTCTGTTCCATTGAGCTCTGAGCCTATTTTTATGTAAATACCACACTATTTTTATTAGTTTGGCTTTGTAATATAGTTTGACATCAAGAAATGTGACACCTCTAGCTTGGTTATTCTTTCTCAAGATTGCTTTAGGTATTTGGGGTATTTTGTGGTTCCATACAAATTTTAGGATTATTTGTTTTATTTTTGGGAAATTGCCACTGAAATTTTAATAGGGATTACACTGAACCTGTGGATTGTTTTGGGTAGTGTAGACATTTTAACAATATTAATTCTTCTGATCCATGAACCCAAGATATCTTTGCATTTATTTGTGTCTTCAATTTTTTTCATCAGTGTTTTGTACTTCATATTATACAGCTCTTTCACCTCCTTGGTTAAATTTATTTCTAAGTATTTCATTCTTTTTGATGCCACCGTAATTAGATTTTCTTAATTTCCCTTTTGAATAATCTATTGTTAGCATATAGAAATGTTGTATTGATCTTGTGTCCTGCAACTTTACTGGATTCATTCAAAGTTCTAACAGTTTTTGGATGAAGTCTTTAGGGTGTTCTACATATGCGATCATCAAACAGATCTTACTTCCTTTATTTCTTTTTCTTGCCTAATTGCTCTGGTTAGAATTTTTAGTGCTATGCTGCAGAGAAGTGGTGAGAGTGGACATCCTGCTCTTATTCCTGATCTTAGAGAAAGATGTCACATTGAATATGATGCTAGCTATGGGTTGGTTGGCCTTTACTAAGCTGAGGTACATTCCTTCTATACCTACTTTGTTGAGAGCTTTTACCATGAAAGGATGATACATTTTGCAAACATATGAAGAAAATATTAACACAACTGAAGGGAAAAATAGATAGCAATATAATAACAGGAGGGGACTCTAATATCCCACTTTCAACAGTGAGTATGTCACCTAAACAGCAAATCAATAAAGAAACACTGAACTTGAACGACACTTTAGACCAGATGACCCTGACAGACATCTACAAAACAGAAGAATACACACTATTCTCAAGCACACACAGAATATTCCTCAGGACAGATCATAGATTAGGCCATGAAACAAGTCTTAAAAACTTAACAAGATCGAAATTATATTAAGTATATTTTCTGATCACAATGGTGTGAAACTAGAAACCAATAAGAGGAGGAAACTGGAAAATTCACAGATCTGTGGAAATTAAACAACACATTCTTGAACAACCAACAGGTAGGTCAAGAAGAAATCAAAAGGTATCTTGAGACAAACAAAAACAGAAATCCAACATACAAAAACTAATGGGAAACAAAACTAATAGGATGCAACAAAAGCAGTTCTGAGAGGGATATTTATAGTAATAAATGCCTACTACATTAGAAAAAGAAACACCTCAATTCAACAACCTAACTTTAGACCTCAAGAAACTAGAAAAAAAAAATACTAAGCCCAAAGACAGCAGAAAGAACAAAGATTAAAAGAAAAATAATAAATGGGACAAGAAAGACAATGAAAAAGATAAATAAAACTAAATTGGTTTTTTGAAAAGATAAACAAAAGTGACAAACCTTTAGCTAGACTGACAAGAGAAAAAGATCACTCAAGGAGAAATGACAACCGATACTACAGATGTGACTACTATGAACAATTATATGCCAACAGCTAGACAACCTGGAAGAAACAAATGAATTCCTAGAAACATACAACCTATGAAGACTGAATCATGATCAGACAGATAATCTGAACAGACGAATCAATGAGAAAGGAGACTGAATCAGTAATTAAAAAGCTCCCAACAAAGGAAAGTCCAGGGCCAGGCTTTCCTGGTGAATTCTACCAAACACTGAAAGAAGAATTAACGCCAATTTTTCTCAAACTCTTCCAAAAAACTGAAAGAGAAGGAAAACTTCCAAACTCATTTTACAAAGCCATGATACCCTGATATCAAAACCAGACAAGGACACTATAAGAAAACTATAGGCCAATAGCCCTGATAAACAAGGATGCAGAAATCCTCAACAAAATACCAGCAAACCAAATTCAACAGCATATTTAAAGGATCATATACCTTGATCAGTGATATTTATCCCTTGGACGCAAGAAATGTTCAACATATGCAGAACAATCAACATGATACACCACATTGAGAAATGAAGAATAAAAAAATTATATGATCATCTCAATTGATATAGAAATAGCATTTGACAAAATGCAACATCCTTTCCTTCACCAAGATCCCAACATATTGGATGGTGAAATGCCCAAATAATGAAAGAAATGTGAAATATATTTATTGTATTATTAAAAAAACTTTTTTAACGTTTATTCATTTTTGAGAGACAGAGCACAAGTGGGGGAGGAACAGAGAGAGAGGGAGACACAGAATCGGAAGCAGGCCCTAGGCTCTGAGCCCTTAGCACAGAGCCCGATGTGGGGCTTGATCTCACTGACCGTGAGATCATGATCTGAGCTGAAGTCGGATGCCCAACCGAGCCGGCCAGGCATCCCTGAAACTATATTTACTTATGAGTGATATATTGTTTTATTTTCACTTTTAAATTGATATATGGACATTTCGTCAAAAGACTAGGCTGCAGAGGTAATTAACCTACGGAACAATAACAAGATCACAGAAACTTACTGTACTGGCTTTTCAAACCCAAGAAAGATTATACAAACTCAATGGCTTAAGCTTGCTAACTGACCTCAAATATTTTATTGTCAAGTTAGAATTCAGATATTATAAAAGGGGGAAATGATTTCCATGGAAGTCTACTCTTTTAGTCTAAGGGATGAGAATTTATCTCAAAGTTATAAAAATAGCAGCAAAGAAGTGAAACTTCTAGAAGCAGCAGTGGTCTCCAATGAGCAGAAATGAAAGAATATTAATACTTAGATAGGAAACACCAGAAGTAGAATGAAAAAAATTTATTTGTAAAGATGGGAAATTAGGTTGTACGTCCTACAAGCCTTGCATGAAAAGTAATTAGATATGGAAATGTCCTTCATAAGGAATTGCAGGAAGTGGTGAGGACGCTTCAAACATAAAAATATCTGGAGACTGTATCCCTGTTTTGGTAAATGCTAGCTGGGATTTTCAGGCAAGACAAAGCCAGGAGCTCTGCATACTTGAGCTGTTGGGGGAATTCATCCAGCGCAATATACAGACCAGACTGTGACTATGCTCAGGGCTTCTTTGGTTTTTCCAGACAGCAGCGCTGGACGTGTCCTCTGGGCAACACGCACACACATTTCTGAGAGTTTCTGGGAACCTCCAGAGCCACTGCGTGTGGTGCAGGACGGCCTTTGTCTCCTAACCTCTAATCTAGATTTCTTTCCATCGTCAATACCCCAGGGGTTGAGCTCAGTACAATTTTAGCCTTACAATTTCAATTCTTGAATTACCTGAAAATTCTCCCATGAAACTTGGATGTGTCTAGGATGGTTTTCTTTTTTTTAATTTTTTTTAACGTTTATTTATTTTTGAGACAGAGAGAGACAGAGCATGAACAGGGGAGGGGCAGAGAGAGAGGGAGACACAGAATCTGAAACAGGCTCCAGGCTCTGAGCGGTCAGCACAGAGCCCGATGCGGGGCTCGAACTCACGGACCGTGAGATCACGACCTGAGCCGAAGTCGGATGCTTAACCGACCGAACCACCCAGGCGCCCCTCTAGGATGGTTTTTTAAAAACAAAACCCCTTCAATGTTCAGACCAGAGCAACAAGTGAACCATTCATTAATGGCGTCATAAAGTAGGCTGCTGATACTCAACCACTGCCTCCTCCCACACCCCCCGAGGCCTCCTGTCTGATGGACCCAGGCCTGCCCCACACAACTGCTGTCAGAACTCTGAGCTGGGGCCCGGCAAAAGTCAAATGGAAAGGACGACACTACCGGAACAGACCCGCGGGCCACACACTGTTATGCTTCCCAGGCAGGGCTGGGCCCTCCATGCAGAGCAGGGTCTCCCGCCAGGAAGGCGAGAAGGAGGTTGTGACTTCTTTCTCTGTATTTATAATTAGAAAGCAATTCTTGGAATATTCTACAACCACAGGGCATCATGTCTCCAATCGTTACAATCTGCTGTTAAGTTAAAAAAAGCAAGACACAGTAAGATTCCAACTCATTAAAGAAAAGAAAAAACAACCATTCCCCAC
Source organism: Panthera pardus (assembly GCF_024362965.1). NCBI lineage: Eukaryota > Metazoa > Chordata > Mammalia > Carnivora > Felidae > Panthera > Panthera pardus. The sequence goes on from NW_026526732.1 coordinate 214,827, forward strand.
AGACACAGATGAAGAACTTATGGTTGTTAACAGCTGTTTGGGGCCACGGACTCAGGCACAACCTCTGAAAATAAGTCAACAGAGAGCTTTTTTGTATGATACAAGGGAGAAGTCACTGAAAAGGATGTTTTTCCTTTTCATGAAAAGCTAGGTCTAGACCTCACAGACTGTTTCTCCCCAAGGACACAACTGTTATGCTGTTCTGAGCGCCTCACTTTCAAGAAGGGCGTATCCCCAGGACTCTAAGTCCAGACTCGGGGTCTCTTTCTGTCCACACTCTTTCTAGAAGCAAACTCATCTATCTGAAAACCGTGTTCACTTAGCCCCACGTCAGAATTTAACGTCTAAATTATTTTAAAGTTTAGCAACTGATATGAAAGATTTAGGTTACAAAGGCAGATGCTTGACTTCCATCTTTCATAAGATGGATTTATCTGAGGCCGTAAGAGGTGCACTTACCCGGAAGAGGAGTATCTTCTCCAATGGTCAGGCTCATACTGTCTATTTCCTGCACCAAACAGACATGCAAACCAAAACGAAGTTAATTACGTTTCTCTAAATTCAAACCGCGAAAACCGCACATTTCTAAGTATGCATAAAAACATGCTGAGTTGTACTTGGAGGACATAACTTATTACTCTCTTCTCTGATGTTGCCACTGTGATTAAAAGTTTGTTGCACACACTTTCCATTAGAGTAGGAAGCAATTAATTAAGAGGCGGTTCTGCTGTTAGACGGAGCAGTGTCCAACCACCTGCGCTGAATCTAGACGGTCTCTGCTGCCAATGATATTGGGAAAGGAACTTCGTAAGCAGATGGCTCACGGAGGACACTTTGCCAAGGACGGAAAAAGCAACGTGTGGCCCTACAGCTGAGTGCGGAGGTTCCCTTCCCAGTGCAGCCGGCCACTTTTTGTCCCCCGCTATACAGGGAGTGGCAGGCGAGAACCAGAAGACAGCCAGCCTGCCATCGAAAAAGGTGGTTGTTCTCACATTCAGAAAATGACACTTTTCCTACAAAGCTTTCCATGCTTCTGCTTGACTGATGACGCCCATGCCTCTCCCACTGAGGGCGGCCTTTGTCCCTCCCACGAGTGTGAGGCTGGCAGGGGCTCTGGCAGAGGGCTGGGTGGCAGGAGAAGGTCACAGCAAGGCCAGAATGAGGTTTCCAGGCCCCACCTTGTTATCACAGATGACCAGAGGTGGTTTTACAACAGTCCAGGCCTCCTACAGAATTACCACCTTACCACCGATAAGTGAGAAGCTCAAGAAATCACAGGCAAATGTGCTTTGCTACTGACTGTGGAATTTAACACATTTCTCACCAACAGAAAGGAAGATGTTCAAATGTTCTCACTTTAGCGGCTTTGATGTTCCCCACTGCACTTCACAGGTCTGGAAGCAAATGCTTCACAGGGAGGCCGGTGCCGCTGAAGGGCCCTGCAGCTCTGTGTCTGAGTCTCCCTGCCCGGCAGAGTGGGCAGGCTCCCCGCTCCTCCATCGGGCCAGGCAGGCACCGGCCTCGGAAACTTCCCAACTGTCTCAGTAACTCAATATGTTCATTCCGAGGCGTTTTTAGTTTTTCACTAAAACAAAGAATTTTTCCCATTAACTCTGTCCAGGCAGTACTGACAACTTTCTACTTAGACTACTTAGATACCTCTAAAAAACGCTAAAATAGGAGTTCAAGGGTAGATAAAACCCAGCAAAATGTGTGGGGGCCAAGTAAAGACGATGTAATTCTTTTACAGCAACTAAAGCTGAACAAGGGGATGACGTGACCTCAAACAATGCTCCGGTCCGAACAAATAAAAGGCGTGACATACGCGTGTGAACGTGTATTTTATGTAGACACATCTGAAATTAGAAAACCTACTGGTACCACCAACAAAATTTTTGTGAACATTTTTCCACGTGAGGCAAAATGCAAATGAAACGGTGTCCGTGCTTAACCACTGTCCTGCAGGAGCCTTTCAATTCCTCACGCCCCCACGCCCAAATTCTTTTTGCTTTTAATTTGAGTGCAGCTGACACACGATGTCTCGCTTGGCAAATCTGCACGTGCTGCTGCGTCCACGGCCAGGGACTGTGCTCTGGAGGCCCGCATCCCCGTCCCCAAATCCTGACATCTGACCCTAACGCAAGCCACCTCGTTTGCCTTTGACCGAGGTCTCCCGGGCACGTTTTTCAGCCCCAATCCCTCAGGCACCGCCACTCCCGGACTCTTATGTTACCACCGCGGTCGCGTCCCCTGAGGAGGGACTGGGTTCAAACCAGGGCGCTTCTGAAGCAGCTGCAGGCTTGGGCCGTTGAGGCCATCAGGGTTTCCTTGATTCTCCGTGGTCTAGCACGCAGCCTGACAAACATCCCCGAGAGTTCCCAATGTTCCCGGAAATCCAGGCTGGTCCCGTGGGTGGGGGAATCACACCCGAAGCGAGAAGCCCTTTCTGCGTGGCCTTCACGGCAGGCAGACCTAGAGGCCCTGCGACCTGCTAGGGCCAAGTCCACGGGCGAGTGCTGAGTCCAGGATCTGAGGCTGCGCTTGCCCGTGAGAACCCACTGCAGCAGGCCTCCTCGGGGAACGAAGAGATGAATTACTGAGAAATCCTGCAGAGCTTTCTCTTTTTCCGAAAAGCTCGAATTCAAGGGCACCAGGCTTGGGGCAAGGTGAGGCACGTCCTCGATGGCACGTCCGAGAGTGGCGCCACCATCGTCACTCGAGTGTCGCTACTCCCCGGCAGAACCGCAGGGCTCAGGGCCAGGAGGACGCCAAGGCTGCCAGGCCGTGACTGAGGGCATGTAGCACGTGAGCGGGCGGCCTGGAAGCGGAAATGCGTCCGTGGTGGTCGTCTGTCCCAGCCCAGGTGACTGTGCTCACCTCCCCGCAGAACTCGTCACCTCCTCCCCTCTACCGTGCCCGGGCTTCCCTTGCAGCCCTCCTCTCCCTGACTTCGTACTATCTCATCTTTCCTGACTTGCGACACCAGCAGGAAGAAAAGGAGACAAGCCTAAGCCAAAGGGGATTAAGAGGAAGGTTTCCATTTCCCATACCAGGCCATACGTGGGGAGCAGTGATGTCGGGGAGAGGGGCTGCCGGGGAGCCTCTGTCATCTGCTCAGAGGAACGCGGGGAGGACCACGTACACCCCGTCACGCCGGGCTGCCTAGAAGGCGTGCAGCACGCCTGCCCTCATTCTGCTTGCCTGAGCTCGGTGGGTGCGCTCTGATCCTCACCTGGAGGGGCCAGGGCCTTGCGAGCTTGACAGCACCGTAGCTTTAAGGGTGACAGGGACCCAGGGTCCTGCTACTTAAACATACGTGGGATGGGATACGCAGACGGACAGGGCTGGACCCGCTCTCCGCTCCAAGCCCATCACACATGTATTTCAAACACAGTATGGGGGCCTACAGGTCACGCGCTGCTAGGATTACAGAAGAGGTTCGTCACCAGCTTTGTACTGATGGTCCACAGGCTCTGAGATCTGTGGGTGGTGGTCTGGTGACTAAGGGAACATCTCTCCAGAATGGACACATGGAGCCTCTCATCTGAAGTGAACTTGCAGGGCTCTGACCAGTGTCGTGAGGCTCTGAAAGGTCAGCTCCTCTGCTGCCTGCCTCCTGCTCCCCTTCCAGCCACACAGGGTCCCGAGGGCCCCGCCTTCTGCGCACACCCCTCCCGTAGGCGTCTGGTGGCTGCTCCCTCTCACGGGGTCTCTGCTTAAACACCACCTCTCAGAGGGGTTTCCTCGGACCCCAGTGAAGACGGGGGAGATGCACACTCCATGTGCATTTGTCCGGCTCTGCCTGGCTGCTGGAAGACGTGTCGTTCTTAACGAGTTAGGAGCCCCAAGCAGAGGCAGACAGCCCGACGGGGCAAGGCCACACACTGTGGAGCCTCCAGGCTGGGGGGGCCACCTGCTGCATGTATGCACCCTTAGGGCAGCTCAGCTCGACAGGCTGAGTAAGCGCTGACGTCGTGCACACACAACGGGTCCAACCAGAGGGCACCTGGAGTGCCACCTTCGCAGACGCGAGCCCACAGCTCCGGGTGTCAGAGTCTGACTTTAGGTAAGTTTACAAACCCTCCTTCGTCTTCTGGGTTCTCTCTTTGTGGTTCAGCTCAATCAACTGCACTACCTTCTAAATTAAAAGCGATCTCAAATATACTTGAAACAACGGAAAGAAGGAATTTGCCTTAATCCCAGTCATGCTGCACCGGCACCAACCCTCAGGTGGTTTAGGTGGAGGCACCGTGTGCCTACGCTGGACGAGGCGGGGGCAGGGCGGGACACTGCTACACGCATTTGGCCGACCGTCCAGAAGCTGCAGGCGACGGTGGGCAGCAGGACTGGCCAGGTGGACTCTGCAGGCTCGCCAGCTAAAAGGGCCACGTGAAACAGCTACGAATCTGACAGAGCTGCCCTCTGTCCCCAGGGGTGGGCATTTCAAACCCAGTCGCCATGAACTCCGGTCAGCGCTGAACTGTACAGCAGACCCTTGATGTTTCTGCCAGAACGAGAGGCTCGCATTCCCCTCAGCAACATCCCAAGTGAGCAGACACCGTGGACGCCCACATAGACAAACCGAGAAAGGCGGCTTTGCTTAATGACACGGACTGGCTGTGCTCTAGGGGGACAATGTGAGTAATCTGTGAAATCTCTACACATTTTTGAGTTTGCAAAAAACTAAATTAAATTAAAGGCATGTTTGTATTTGCAAGGATAAAATTGTAAACCTTAGCTAATATAAGAGTCTGTACAGTGAGGTTTTCAAAACTGTAAGGAATTTTGAGTTTAAATACTGATGAGGTTTTCTTTGTATTTAAAACGTAAACTACTACATATTAAATTCAGTTTTACGCACAAAATCAGACATCTGTATTACACACCCAAGAAGTAAAGGATTCATTTTATTTCCTAGATCACCCAAAAGGCTCTTCTGTATACAAGCCAGATCACAGAAAATATCAAAATGCTGCTACTGGTAAAATGCTACTTTCTGTGCTATTTTTTCATCAGAAGGATCCCTGTGCATGAAACCTTTATAAGAACCTTTCTTTGACTAACTTATAAAAAAATTGGGTCTCAAACAGATGAACGAATTCACAGAGAAGAAACAAAGTGGCAAGGAGCAGAGACCGACTAGTGCCGAGCTTGGAAACTACTGGTCTCTACTTCACTCAGCAATGAAATCAGACATCATCAGTATAATGACCTGTTTACCTGGAAACACCAACCGACGCCCAAACAGACGTCGGGTGGCCAGCCTTCAGCAGAAGCACGATGCTGAAACAGCACCATCGCGAGCAGCCCACGGCCGCCGGCCTCTTACCTGGACCCTGATCCCTCCAGTGCTGTCCTTGGCCTGCCCGGCTGTACCCGGAGCTCGTCCTGTGGGAGCCGGATCCCTGCCTCCCCCACCTGCCTGTAGGGACACGTGATCAGCACGTTAGGAGGCCACCACATGCCTAACCCCAAATGACACATTTTGTCTACGAGGGCAGCAGGGTGGCACCAGGTCTGTAGTTCCCGAACTTCTGGTACCCTTAAATCACAGGGAGAGCCCGTGAGAAATGCAGACTGAGGGGCCACAGCTGGGCCGAGGGGGGTGGGAGTTGGACGTCCACATTTAAACACGTTCCCCGGGAGACCCCGTGCAGGGGACAGACGAGCAGACCGGCGGGTGCCGAGGCAGAGCAGGGACGCTTTGTCAGGGCTCCAACCAAGCAGGGCCCCTGCCTCCCAGGCCTGGGGGCTGAGCTCTGCAGGCTGCCAGCACAGCTTCTGGACCCCCAGCACTTGGGTTCTGGGTAAGCAGGGGGCCCGGGACCCCGAGAACCAGACCAAGGTGTGCGTGCCCCTCCCAGTCCTCCACACACTCAACTGCCCTGGAGTTTCCTCTCATAAATTCCTAAGCTCTGACACCTTCTTCGTGAGAAAGTCTGACTCAGAGTCTCCTGCCAACTTCAAGCGGCCTGCATTCTGCCATCTGCAGCCTCCGGCCACCGCTCGAGAACCCACGCACTGTGCGTGCAGGACAGGACGCAGACCGGTTCGGGCACAGGCGACAGAGGCAGAATGCCACACGTGTATCTTGCAAGGAACAAGCTCTTGCTTTGGGGTCAAATCCTGCCTATCCACAGTTGGCAGGAGGAGGCCAAACGGAGACAAAAGGACAGGACAAGGCAGGAGTCTGTCGCTCTTGGGACTCGGGGGAGGAAGTGCCCTCCTCACTTGCTGGAGGCCCCGCTCCTACCCCCCAGGCTCTCCTGTGGGCCGCGGGTCCCACACACAGCGCCCAACAGGGGCTTACGGACCTCACAACATAAAGCCTCTCAGAGTGAGACCAGCAAGGCAGACACCAAGCAGAGGCCCTGAAGACAGTCTGCTGGGTCGGAACAGGGGTGAGTTCTCAGATTCCACCAAAGAAAGCAATGGGGCTGCTAGAGGTACAGCACAGACCCTCACCGACGGAGGACGTGAAGTAATAAAAACTCATCGAGCAGTTAATCTAGAAGACATCAACTTCAGTGATAAAGAATCATCCAGTCAGTGAGATACACTGTTTAATCTATGAAGTTAGTTAAAAAAAACCAACACCTGGCCAATGCTGACAAGGGGCCACGAAACAAACTCTTCATCACTGCTGGTGAAGGTATAAAGTGATAAAAAGCTTTTAGAAGACAAGCTGGCAAGATTTATCTAAAATTCGATTGCATTTCGTTCCACAATTTGTACGCTCTGCTGCTTTGTTTGGAGAAAATCACGTACATAAAACGGAAGCCACTTCAGAGCTCTCCCACCAGGCACAGCGGCGAGCCGGGTGCGAGGGGTCTGGACACACAGAGGACACACAGCCACACAGAAGATCATCACAGTGAGGTAGAAGCACAGAAAAATACTGCAAAAAATCATCTGCCAACATCTGCTATCTTTAGGGGACGGAACACACATTATTTACGCTTCCTTTTTAAAATCTGTTTTCTTTATATGCTAAACGTTCCTAACATACTTTTACCGGGAGGAGAAACAACTTTGGTCAGGCAAATGCCACGCAAGCAGCGTCTGGCTGCAGGGAGCCGTGGAGAGGAGAGGGGAGAGTACGGGCCCACAGTGGAGCTCTCGGTCACGGGATATGCAGAACGCATCTGAGATGCCTTTCCTCAAGGGACCAGGATTTAAAAGGCTGGGTGGCACCCTGTGGCGTTAAGCGTGCGCTTTCTCCCGATCTCAGCAGCCAGCGGGTGGCAGGCTGCACGGCGCGGCCTGGCCCGGTGCCCACCTGGCTGGGGGGAGTGCCAGTGCTGCCTGCTGACGATGCGCCGGTTCTCCCTCACGCAGGCCTTGCACACGACCGACTTCAGCGCGTGGAACTTGGTCAGCCGGGACCTCTGCGGACAGAGCAGACAGCGTGAGCAGCGTCAGGCCCGTGCGCGCCCTCTGGAAACAACAACAGTGACCACGGTCTCCGAGAACACTGGGCGAGCACTCCCTTCAAGGCTGGAACTTAACGAGAGCTTCTCAGAAAACCGACACTCTCCTGAGGGAGCGCTACACCCTCTGGTCTCACGGGTTCGATAGTCACTGCCAAAAGGTCTCCGAGCTCTGTGGTGAATCTGGGCCGCCACAGGGTGGTCCTCCCTAACAAACCTGGGCCCGTCATCTGACCGGTGACCGCTCTCGGGCAGACTCACCCCTCCGTGCTGCCTCATTTACTGCTGACACGCGGCCCCATCTGCCCCGACTCGTTTTAAACCACAAGTGCGATCACCTGGTGTGCGACCACATCAGACATGGGGCCACGACTGGGGGCTCACGGGTGGTGGCTGCAGTCGGCTCTGCTCTGCTCCTACATCGGTTCCACACACGGTGACAAGTCAGATCTGAGCAATGCCCTTCCCTGCTCCCCCAACGCTGCTGCACATAACATTTCCAGACTGCTTCTCAGTCCTGAACCCCTGAACCCCTAGGGTGCCCTGGTTTTGTTCGCGTGAGGGACGGAGGTGGGAGCACCTCTCCAAACGTTTCCTATCTGATGCGAAGCTCAGCGTTCGTCATCCTCACAGCTGGGGAGTCCTCCTGGGACCCCGCACTCTCACGCACCCTTGCGGCTATCCATGCACACTGCACGTGAGCCTGGCAGGGGCCTCGTGTGGAGACCTCCCAGGAACCACGGAGCACTTGCACTCATGGAGCAGGACAGCAGCCCATGTCCCTGACTAAACCACAGCCTTCGGGGAACATTTTCAGGTAGTACACATCGGGTTGGTCACCTCTGGACAAACCTTTCTTCTTCACTCAAAAAGGGCGAAGGAGAGAAAGCACTTGAAAACGGGCTGTGCTGGACCGGGTGCTCCGCACTCTCCCTCAGCGGGAGTCTGGGGGACTCGAGCCCCCGGTGGTATTTCAGGGGAGGCGAGGATGTACGCTGGCCCTGAGGCCTCAGGCCTCCCATCCCGCGCTTCTGGCTTTCTGGGTCGGAAGAGCAGTGGTTTGCACAAGGTAAGCGGCATCTGTGCTAACGGTGTAAGATCCCAGGTGGGAATGCGAGCCCCCTCCAGTGGGACGTTTCTGGGACGCGTGTGTGCCTTCCTCACTGAGGTGGCCGCTGGGACAGACAGAACGGACGTCTGGCCGAGGACTCTGAGCCTGATGACGCCTCTGAGACCTGACCAAGCCTGTTCGTTATTTCTGAATGGGAAAGCAGCACGGACTCACGTTTTGTTCCACCAGAGCCTCCACGGTGCACCCCTTCTCCGACTGCAGGTACTTCTGATGGAAGAGCTTCCCGTCAAACACGTTCCAGGGCATGAAGTCGCTCATCCTCCAGGGAAAGCCGCACGCGCTGTTGACCAAGACCAAAGTGGTAAGGCCGCGGACCAGCAGGGAGCCAAGCTGCACGGCTCGGGCGTCGATGTAGTCAAGCTGTGGGGGCACACGGAGAACGTAAAGAAGGGGTCACGCGTGTGGGGAAGCGGACGCTGCCCCTCAGCGCCGTGCGCTCACTCTGCTGCTCAGGGGGACGTGACAGGGAGCGGCACCCGTGAGTGTGCGTGCTCACTCGCACACCCGCTGTGCACACCTCAGGCATCTGCCCGGGCCTGTGCGTACGTCGCCCACCGGGCTACGACTCGGAACGGCTCCTTCACGTGTCAGAGCTGCGGTTCACCAGGAAACCCTGCAAGGTCGTCTCCTTCAGGGGTACTCACTCGCCTCTGAGTTTCTTTAAAAGCGAAGGCAAAGGAAGAGAAGCCAAGAGAGTATCATTTGAGACACTGATGAGTTCACTGCATTCTTAAAAAATCACACTCAGTTGTTCCAATTATAGGTATTATCACACAGGGCTGGTGAGTAACTTTTCACAAACTAAGGTCATACGAATCTAAATTTCTCTTTTCGTTGCCAGATCTACCCTGACATCACACACACTCACTGTGCTTGGCTGTGGCTGTGCTACAGGCGGGCTCTTGTGTTCGGTGAGAGCTTGCCGCCGCTCACGGTTCTGGCATTCTTGGCTTGTGCTGAACGCACACAGCTGAACTTACACCTAAGCACATGTCCACATGGTTTGGTCAAGGTTAGCTCCACTAAATCTGTAGGTGTCTGGTTGACCTAGGCTGCTCCAATTCGACAGCGGCTATTTAAAATTTTTTTTTGTTTTATTTATTTTTGAGAGAGAGAGAGAAAGCGTGAGTGGGGGAGGGGCAGAGAGAGAGGGAGACACAGAATCCGCAGCAGGCTCCAGGCTCTGAGCTGTCAGCACGGAGCCTGACGCGGGGCTTGAACCCACGAACTGCGAGATCATGACCTGAGCCGAAGTCGGATGCTTAACAGACTAAGCCATGCAGGTGCCCCAAGTTTATTTAAATTTAAAGAGAGAGAGAGACAGACAGAGCATGAGTGGGGAAGGGGCAGAGAAAGAGAAGGAGGCACAAAATCCGAAGCAAGCTGCAGGCTCCGAGCTGTCCGCACAGTGCCCGACGCGGGGCTCAAAACCACAAACTGCGAGATCATGACCTGAGCTGAAGTCGGCCACTCAACTGACTGAGCCACCGAGGCGCCCCCAATGGTGGCTATTTTAAATGTCACTGCATCTCTAATAGAGTTCATAAAACCAAAATCAACCACGAAATAAATCAAAGACATTTTAACTCCTTTTTAAGGGTTCACTTCACTTATTGATCATTTTAAGATCATCATTTTAAGAAAGTTATCACCAACTGTGATTACCCTCGAGTTAATCTAAGGTTTAATGAAAGTGTATTTGTTGGGGCGCCTGGGTGGCTCAGTCAGTTAAGCATCCAACTCTTGATCTCAGCTCAGGTCATGATCTCACAGTTGTAATATGGAGCTTTGCGTTGGGCTCACTGCTGAGCGTGGAGTCGAATTCTCTCTCCCCTCCTCTTCCTCCCCCTGGCTTACGTGTGCACACATACGCTCTCTCAAAATAAATAAACGTTTTAAAAAAAGAAAATGTATTTGTTGTATAGCACTGCTTTTGAAGTTGTCCTAAAATGAGCCACCACAGAAGAGGTTTGTGGGGCTGCGGTGACGCTGATTAATTCAAGGTGGGGGTCCTCACTCCCTGCTCTACAGGCTTCTCCAGCCGAGGCCTGTGCTGGCCGGCCGTTCCCCGACACGCGACCTACCTCACTGCCCTTCACGAACCCTCCATCATCACTGCGTGTTCAGTGCATCGAGCCCTTGCACTTCTTCATCTACGCACACGCTGTAGCTGTCCATCTAGAACTGCACCACCAGAGCTGGCCGCCAGGAGCCATGTGTGATATTTGAATTTAAATGAACCACAAACCAAACTCAGTCAGCTTCTCAGATGCACTGTCCCCACTTCGAGTGCTCAGGGCCACATGCAGCTAAGCCCTCCCAACTGGACAGTGTGCCACGGGACCACTTCGGTCTAAAACGCCCCCTCTTCTCTGCCTCGACCTTGCAGACTGTGAGCAGTCCTCAGCTTCCTCACCCTGGCCCCAGCACCGTGGGCCTCACCCCAACGCTCAGACCACAGCGCCTACTCAATGGCAGACCAATGGGCAATGTGCCTAACACAGATGTTATGTATTTTCTCCAGGCGCCGGGAGAAATTCTCTAATTGGGCAGATTTTTCTGTAATGGAATCAATTCTTGTTCATGTCTTGTGCTCATCCCTTGTGTACTTGATCATACATCCCAATTATACATGAGCTATGCCAGCCCCAAAGCACAGATCCTACATGTACCACTTGGATTTTCACAAACCGTGTAACCAACACCTGGGAGACAAAGCACATGCTGCCAGCATAAGGAAGCCCTGGTGGCCTCCCTGTCACCCCTACTGCCCCCAAACAGTAAGCACCCACCAGCCTCTCAAATTGTCACTGGTTTTACTTGCTTGTGAATTTACAGAAATGAATCAGGCAGCATAGGTTCTGGCTTATGGTGACACTGCTTGTGAAGCTGTCTCATGCTGTGAGCGTGAAGGCTGTCCTCACTGCCCTCCCGTGTGCCACTGCACGCACTTTGTGCAGGAAACGCACAGATTCTAACATGACTTTGGGGACCACAGACACCTTTAAATGGTGAGTCTTCTTCAAGCTAGGTTTTTTCAGAAATGTTTTGTGCCTGTCCATGTAGAGATTTTATACAACTTTTGTTTTTTCCTATCCTTGTTTTTTCTTTGAGGTTAGTATACACATAAAATTGGGGTGTTATTTTTACCTGGTATTGTTTTACAGAATACAGTTGGGTTGTATATGCTTTGAATCTAGCACCTGTAAAATCTGCTTATTACTTCTAACAATGGTTCTGTAGATGTGATTTTCCATTCACGTAATCATGTCATCTGTCAACGATGACAAGTTTTATTTATTTCTTCCAAACCCTACACCTTGTATTTCTTTCTTCTGACTTTTCTGGCCATGGCTTCCAATTCAACAGACATGGTGAAGGAAGGTATCCCACACTCACGCCCACTAGAGAGGAAAATCTTTCAATATTTAACCATTAAGTGTGATTTCTGCCGTGGATTTTAATCTTGACTTGATTAAGGAAGTGCCCTTCTAACCCTAGTGGACTGAGGGTTTTATCATGAACAGGTACTGAATTGAATCACATACTGTTACTGCATCCATTAACAAAACCATATGCTTTTTCTTATTTATTGTGCTACAGTGAATCATACTGGTTTCAAATGTCAAATCAACTCTGTATCAGTTTTACATATTGCCAGATTTAATTTGCTAGTATTTTATCTGGAAGTCTTGAATTCAATTTCATGAAAGAGAATGGCCTATAATTTTCATTTGTTTTTGTCTCTGGTACCAAGGTTTTGCTGGATTCATTAAGAGAAGTTGGATTAGTGATGCTGCTTCCTCCTTAGGTGTTAGGGACGTTCGCTAGGAGCCATCGGGATTTGTGGTTGCCTGATTCAGGGTCAATGCCTTCAACCGATTTAGAACCATTTGGATTCTCTATTTCTTCCTGTTTCAGTCTTACTAGACAGACTGTATTTTTCGAGGAGTACGACATTTTACCTAACCTTCCAAATTCATTGGTGTAATGCTGTTCATAATACCCTCTCATTGTCTCCTTAGTGCCCACATGACCTGCAAATGCCGCTCCAATGGGCCGTTTATGCTTTCTCCTTTCCTATGATTTCCTATTGACAGTTGCTCTTATGATCTTCCTGTCACACTCTTTGGGTTTGATCTGCTCATTTCTCTTTTTTTAATGCTTATTTATTTTGAGAGAGAGAGAGGGAGAGAGAGAATCCCAAGCAGTCAGCGCAGAGCCCAATGCGAGGCCTGATCCCACAAACCGGGAGATCATGACCTGAACTGAGATCAAGAGCCAGACGCTCAACCAACTGAGCCCGCCAGGCACCCCTGCTCATTTCTAATTTACAGAGACGTCAACTCACACCACGGGCTCTCAGCCTTCCTTCTTTCCCAACATATTCATTCGATGCTGTACATTTCCTGCTAAGAACAGCTTTTAGCTTCATCTGCAAACTTCAATATTACCATTTTCACTGTCATTCAGATTATTTCATATCTACTGTGAGTTCTACTCCCACCCATGAATTAGTCAGAGCTATGCTATTTAATTTGCAAATAATTGGGAGTTTCAATTTTTGTGTCACTGTTGGTTTCCAGCTCACTTCTGCTGTGGTCAGAAAGCAGACTGACAGCCTCCACGGTCTGAGACTGGCTGGCACTAGGACCACCACACGGTCGATGCCAGCGGTCCCCATGTACACTCTGTCCTGCAACGCTGGGGTGCCCATCTATATGCTGAGGAGGTCAAGTGTGTGCACTGTGTTCTCGTGCTCTGACCCTTAGTGACTCTCCCTCTGCTCGCTCCATCAGCTCTGGAGAGGGATGCGTTACAGCAGGACTCAATCAATCAACTTTTTCTGTGGAAAGTCAAGACAGTAAAGATGCCAGGCTTTGCTGGCCCTGTGCAGTCTCTGTTGAACATTCTTTTTTAGACACAACACTTTAAAAATGTAAAAACCGGGGTGCCTGGTGGGCTCAGTCGGTTAAGCGTCCGACTTCGGCTCAGGTCGTGATCTCACGGCTTGTGGGCTCGAGCCCTGCATCGGGCTCTGTGCTGGCAGCTCAGAGCCTGGAGCCTGCTTCGGATTCTGTCTCCCTCCCTCTCTCTCTGCCCCTTCCCTGCTTGCTCTCTGTTTCTTTCTCAAATAATAAACATTAAAAAAAAACATAAAAACCATTCTTAGCTCGCAGGATGGTACAAAAACAGGCTATGGGTTGGATCCAGCCCACAGGGCCATGGTTTGCTGAGCTCTGTTCTCAAGTCTGCCACTCTTCGTTGGAAATACCGTTGAAGCTGCTCACGCTAATTTACGCCGTCAGCCAGTTGTGACGTCATCAGGACACAGCCCTCGTCTCCGGCGATCCCCGCTTGAAGTCCACTTCCCGCAACATGGCCACACCAGTTTCTCAGGGCGAGAACGTGGCTCACCTCTGTCCTTATTTCCCAGACTCTTGGTGTTCCTCCACCCCAGGTGTGTGTCTGTAGGCAGCGCGTGGCTACTTTGGGACTTTTATTTTGCCGTGCTGACAGATTCACAGGAAGCTGCAAGGGTTGCATGGAGAGTCCCGTGGACGCACCCCGTTCCCCGTAGTGCTAACGTTCTACACTCCACGGTGCAGCATCAAGACCAGGAGATGGGCCCCTCCACACGCGTGTACGTGTGTGCGCGCGTGTGCTACGCAGTTTCCGTCACAGGAGCAACCTGTGCCACCACCACTGCCATGACACAGCTGCTCCATCACCACAAAGACCCCCTTTGCGCACAGCCTCGGGGGGGTCCTGCCCCACTCTCCGTTTCCCTGTCTCGTTCCGAGAGTGTGGCTGTGCGGGGCTGGCTTCCTCGCTCAGCACGACGCACTGAGTTCCGCTCACACTGTTGTGTGTGTGAGGCCCTCCCTTTTATGGCTGGTCCCACCCCACAGTGTGGATGGGCCAGGGGTTTGAGCGCTCGCCTATTTAAAGACATTTCTCGTTTCCAGCTCTTGCTGCCACACACGCAGCTGCTGTGAATGCTCACATCCAGGTTCCGTGTGAGCAGAAGTCTTCCTTTCTGTGGGACCAGTGCCCAGGAGGGGAACCGCTGAGGCACGCGGTAAGTGCACGCTTAGCTTTTTAGAGAACTGACGAACTTTTCCCAGTGCTCCCATCACTGTGCAGCTGGCCTCCAAGCACCCCCATGCTTGCCAGCCTTTGCCACCTTCACCGTGCGTAGTTTTGGCTGCTCTGATATATATACGCAGTGGCCCCTCACTGTGGCTTCAAAGATGTTGAAAGACTTTTAACTGCTTGATATTTCACACCCAAATATCTTTTTTAGTGAAATGTCTTATTTGTGTCTTTCGTCTACTTTCCAAGTGGGCTGTTTGTTTTTGACTGCTAAGTTTTGAAACTCCTTTTATTTCCTACTTACAAGACCTTTGTCAGACATGTTGGCAAATATTTTTCTCCCAGTCAGTAGCTTGGTGTCTCCTCATTTTTACAGAATAAAAGTTTTTAATTCTGATGATGTGCAATTTATTAATTTTCTTTCATGGATCATGCTTTTGATGTGAAACCTAAGAACTCTCTACTGAGCCCTACATCCCGAAGGTTTCCTGTTTCCCTGAAAGTTTTATAACGCTATACTTCGCACTTAGCTCAGTGCTCCACTTGAGTTCAACTTTCCACGAATGAACAGTAAGGTTAAGGTCACGACTCCACTGTCCGTGGTTGTCCAAATACTCCAGCACCACGTGTTGTTGACAAGACCTTTGCACTTTGCCAAAATCTGCTGGCAGTACCTTTGTGGTTCTGCTTCTTGGTTCTCTGCTCGGTTCCACTGACCCATGTGTCCATTCTTCAGCCCATCCACGCTGTCTCGATCAGTGTGGTTACATAACAAGCTATGTTAACAAGCTATATTCCTCCTGCTTTGTTCTTTTTCAAAACGGTTTTGGCTATATTTTAGTTCCTTTGCTCTTCCATATAAATTTGAAAATAATCTTGTCATATCAATAATAACAAAAACACCTTTGCTGGGATTTTGCTAGAAACAGTCCATCAATTTGGAGAACTGAGCTCTCCACTGTGCAGAGCTTTGTAGTCCATGAGCATGGTATGTCTCTCTCCACGAACCTGGGTTTCCTTTGACTTCTTCCACCAGCATTTTATAATTCTCAGCACACAGGCTTTTTTATGTTGATCTTCAGCCTGAGGTCTTGCTGAACTCTCACTAGCTCTAGGAGTTTTCTGGTGGATTCCTTGGGATTCTCTATGTAGAGAATCTTGTCATGTGCAAAGTGGGATAGTTTTTTCTCACTCAGTGATCTGCATGTCATTTACTTCCTTTCCCAGCCTCAGTGCACAGGCCACAAGTGCCAGCCCTGAGCTCCAGAGGGGCGATGTGAGCAGACCTCCTGGCCTTATTCCCCACCACAGGGGGACACATGCAGTCCTTCCATGGTACGCATGATACCAGCTGCAGGGGATTTTGTAGATATTCTCTATTGAGGTGAAGAAGGTCCCCTCTATGCCTATTCTTCTGAATACCTGACGTGATCATGTGATTTTTCTTCATTGCATTTTAGAGAATTGCAGAGACAGATTTTTGAATTCTGAATCAGCCATGCATCCCTGCAATAAACAATCCCACTTGGTCCGCGTGCTTCTTTTTACACATTGCTTGATTTGATCTGCTAACATTTTGTTAAGGATTTCTGTGTCTATGTTCACAAGGGACATTGGTCTGACGTATTCCCTTTTTGTAATTCATTTATCTGGGTTTGGTATCAGGGTAATATTGGTCTTGTTGGGAAGTATTCCATCTCCTTGTATTTTCTGGAAGGTAATGGGTAGAAGTGGCATTAATTCTTTGAACACTGATAAATGACCCGGTGAAACCAACTAGGTTATAGATGTATTTTGGAGAGAGTTTTGAAAACTATGAATGCAGTTTCCTTAACAGTTATATGGCCGTCTAAACTATGTTAGTAATGAGTAGACTGCAGTCATGTGTGTTTTAGGGGTATCTGGTCTGTTACATCTAAGCTGCTGCATTTGTGTATGTGTAAAGCTGCCCGAAGCATTCCCTTAACCCTTCCGCTCTCGGCAGGTCTGTGGCGATACCTCGTCTACTCCTGACGGTGGCAAATTATATTTTCTCCTTTCTCACCAGGCAAATGCTCTGGAGCAAAAGTGGTTCCCAAATGCTGGGCTGACCTTCCTGGACTTCTGTTTCCTACAGTCGCAACTCAGTAATTCTTTATGGCCCTTTTAGCCATCTGATACTTTGATTTATTACTTTTAAAAAATATTTTGTTAGCTTTTCTATTTGTCTTCAACAGGAAAACCCACCCAGACACCCTCAGGATGTATCTCCCACACACTTGGTCTCCACAGCTGGGTTCTCAATGTTTTCGTACCAGAAATACTGTTGGCAACCTGGTGAAACCTATGGGTTCTTTCTCAGAATAACATTAAATACATACAATAAAATACATAGGTTTATAAAAGAATTACAGTATAGTTTTCAAAATAACATAAATTTACAATGCAGTAATTTTCAGTAACTTCTCCATATGTACCTTAAAAGATAAAACAGTGGCTGTAATAACCATAATTTTGAGAAAATGAGGACAGGAGATAACATGTATGAATTTCTCCAACTGTAACGTAACGTGGGATCCTCTGTGATTTCTCCTGGTGACAAAGCCACAGGTGCTGCCATTATTATTCGGATTTGTTGACTACATAAGGGAAATGATGAATTTCAGTTACAAGTTGGTGAAAATAAAGATGTATTTTTTTCCTGTTCCAGTTCGTAGACTCCCATTTAAAGAATCCTCAAAATTACACCACACGTACAACAACAATTCAGGGTCTGACAAAAATAAACACACACTGTGGCAGGTGAGTACTTTAAATAGACGGCCATATCCCTGGGACCAGCAATTGCTTTCCTTACATCGATGTAATCTTTGCTGGAGGGTTTGCAAAGTGTGTTAACAGAGGAAATTCCACCAAAAGACATGGGCAGTTTTGGAGCCTCTATTACCCGTTTAACTATCAAACACTAAAAATAAAGTCTAAACCAAGCAAAGCACATTAAACTGGGAATAAGGTCACAGTGTTAAAGGGCTGGATGTGTTGATAGTTTTGTTTCTCAAACATAATCATTTCCCTTTTGATCCCAGCTTTCTCAGGGCTTCCAGGCTACCAAGAATGGGCCACGCTCTCTCTTGGACACGCGGGGTCAGGAAACACTGTATGAGCCACTCACGACAGCAGGCTGTACTGAAGCAGGAAACTTCCTTCTCCTTTTTAGGGTGCCCATGCCCCTGTGCCTGCACTCAGTCACCCTTGACCTGGCCCCCGATCCTCTCCCTCTCCAGGCCCTGTGGAGGGGAGGGGGTCTCACCCTCACCTGTCTCAGCACCCCCACCCCCCACCGGCCTCCACCCCACTGCTGTCCAGAAGCTGTTCCAGGTCTAAGTCCAACGTTCATTTCCTCATCCTTTCTCCTGACCGCACCCACCCACGGGCGCCCAGCCTACTGGGCGCCCGTCTTCTGCCCACGCTCTTTCTGCCATCCCTAATGAGGGTGCTCTCAAGACCCCCAGCGGACGTCCTCAGGCCACACCTCTTTCTTCTCCCTGTGTTGATAAACCCGCATGTGCTCATGCTTCCCAAGTCCACCTCCAACACCAACTCTCCCCAAGCTCCAGACTTGCAAGTCCCGCTGTGCAGACATACGTCACACATGTGACCCTCCCCAAACGGAGCTCTTCACCTCCCGCCTCGGACAGCTGATCCAGGAAAACGGGATCCCACGCCAGGCTCCTCCTGCCTCCTGCACACTTTGCACCACTTTTCTCTTCACCTCGACCTTCAGTTCCACCACGCCAGGCCCCTCGCTGAACCCACTCTGTCCCCACTCTAGGCCCCGCTTGCACTGGCACACGTGGCCCCCCCCATGAAGGGCTGGGCTTCATGTCACTCTGCTGTCCGAAGCCCCCTGGATTCCCCAACACCCAGGGGAGTCCCAGCTGTGACCAGAGCCACCTCTAGAGGCTCTAAGCTGCTCAATGAACCCAACGAATTTCTTTGTTCCCTTCTGAGGCCCTCCTGTCCTTACTCTATTCTCACCTCTGACTCATCAAATCCCAGTGCAGGGGTAGATGCCTGGAGGAGCTGGGGGGACAGGAATGCCCTCCCTGCCCCCGCGCCCCAGGAGGAGGTCACCATGGTGGCACTCCCGCTGAGCCACCCTCCCGGGACGACCACCTTCCTGCCCCTGCGCCCCCAGTACAGGTCTGGCACTGGGCCAGCATTCAGTTTCTACTGAAAGAGTGAAGTTGCTGCTTAAGTATCAACATGACATATGAGATTTACTTCTCTATTAAGACCCTACAAATGGACAGGCAGAGGGTCTCTGTTAGGAAGTACATCGGCTCCAGTTCATAACATGATGCTTGTGTACAAGGACACAACCGCTGCCTTCCTGTACATGTGCCACGTGACACGGGGCAGGTCGTGACTCCGCACAAGCCGGGGGCCTCTCTCTGCAGCACAGGCAGGCACGGTGTGCCCGGCCGTGTGCCGCTGAGGACAGCACACGGCCCTAAGAGCTGTGCTGTGCCAGCTTCCACTCTAGGAGGCCCTGCTGTCCACACGCGTGCACACCGTGAGCACTCCTCTGTGAGTCCTCGTTCAGCGGGGTGCTGAACTAGCAAACTCCAGGCCGGAACACGGGTCACAGCCATGGTCGCACAGTGGACAGGCTCCACATGCTCACTTTAACCGCAGCTCAGGAGCGGCCCAAGTGCCAAGGCTGCCACAAGAAGAGCCAGGCTGGGCGTCCCCGTCCCAGCTGAGCAACTGCGAGCGAGTCACATACCTTGTGTGGGTTTCCGTGGTCTCACCTGGTCCCAGCGAATCATCGGTACTGATGAGTGCCACGTGCGCTGCAAACGTGTAGGTCCTTGAAGAACCAAAGTGCAACGGAATGAAGACAGATTTACACCCAAACCCGACCTACTGAGGTCCTCCAAAAGCCCTTCAAATGCAGTTTTCCCCCACTGCCAGAAGTACGAAGTCGTCATGTGCCACAGCAAGGCGCGAGTGATGGAAGGTCAAGTGATGCGATCTGCAGAGTTTATCTTGTAAACACCCAACCAACCGTGTGCGTCACTCAGGACTGAGTGACGGAAACTGTAAAGTCTGCTCTTGGAAAATAACTAACCGTAAAAGACAATGTTCATGCTCAGTCACTTTTTTAAGTGAAAACAAAGCCTCAGCATCAAACACCATCCCCAGCGACCCTGTCGGGTACAGTCGGGACTTGCCAGGTCCTGGTGGCACCAGTGAGCACAGGGCAGCACCAAGGACATGTTCTTCGTGTGGGCGGAGTGGGCAGCTGAAACAGAGCCCCCGAGGGCCCACTGTTCACTGCACTTCCTCTAGGCTCACTGAGCTGCACTGGACATGCTGTGCCCCATCTCACAGCTTACAAATGACTTCTGTAAGAGAAGTGAGCCCGCAACCACGTCAAAGCAGGTGAAACAACTAATGAGGGACTTTGGTCTCAAGCCGTTACGCTGCCCTGGGGTCACAGGATGGGCGGTGACATCACCGGCACTTTAGGGACACTTTTAATTCAAGAAGCTGTACGGCCATTAATTCAGTTTCCTAAACATGGCTTTCTTCCTCCTGCTCGAAGCAAGCAAGCGTGGAAAACCCAGGGAGACCAGGGGACAGACAGCACAGGCAGGGCTGGTGCCGGGGCCTCAGACCCGCAGCTGGCTCACCCAGGTTGAGCCACTGCCACGTACAACTGCTTGCTAGCACTGCGTTAGTGTCGGGATCAGCTGGCACACTGGCGGGGCTCTCCTGTGCCTCCACATCTGGGAAGCAGAAGGTACCGTTGTAAGCGTCAGGTTGTGAAAGTTCTACTTCCCAGAACATGTTAAGGTATTTCTCAGCCAGGGGAGCCTGGGGCTCAGTCGGTTGAGCGGCCAACTCTTGGTGTTCGGCTCAGGTCATGCATGGTCTCACGGTCCGAGGGACTGAGCCCCTCGCCGGGCTCTGCACTGACAGTGTGGAGCTGCCTGGCTTCTCACTCTCTCCTCCGCCTCAGCTCATGTGCTGTCTCAAGATAAATAAAACAAACTTAAAAATAAAAAGTATTTCTCAGCCACGTTTGCCTTGTGATTTTCCTTTTCTGATTATAACGTGAGGGCTGGAAGACAATCTGAACCCGCCCCCTCTCCTCCACAAGTCTATTCAGGGAGAGGACTGTCCCAAACTGGCTGAAGTTATATGGGAAACAGAGTGAAGAGACGGGGGGAGCCTGCTGACCACCAACAACTCCCCGGTCGCTCAGTGAGCAGAGAAAGCCAGAGAAACTGGGCTAAGAGGAGAGCAGACCGTGTTCACAGGCTGCAGGATTGACACCTGAAACTCTGAGGCCACCTTCCCACCAGAGGGACCCCAGAGCCATCGTTCTTCTTCCCCCAACAACTGGCACTGAGGGTCACCCTGGGAGCCCAAGTCAGGGCAGGAGGCTGGGCCTGGCCCAGGCTCAGTCACCAGTAAGCACGGACCAGCTCCATGTGGCTAAAAGGTATGGCCTTACAAATAAATAAAATCAATAAAGATGAGCAGCCCGTGTTTTAGAAATAGGATTTAAGGTGCTTTGGAATAAACACGAGGAAAAGCTAAGCCCTGCACGTTTCCTGCCCAGGTGATGGGGCATTTGGTGGGGACCCAGAAACTGGAAAAACCAGTTCTGATGTCCCAAAGCTTCACAGGAAATATTTAACAGTAAACAGTCAACGGTGTGGCGTGGGTTCACATGCCAAGGAAGGCTCATTAACTAGGGCTTATTGGCAGTTATGTAAAACGATGATCCTATGGAACAAAACTACCATTCTTGGCCAGCTGCAGCCCCCGAGCCAACCTAAACTCAGTTTCAGACAGTGCTTCACCAGCGGATTGTCCCGTGAGCAACTGGAAACCCACGCGGGGTGAGAACACTAACAAACCAAACACCAAAAACAAACCTGGGAGCTCCTCTGGTCTGAAAGGCTGATTAGATTTTAGAGGTTCTGCCTGAAGTTCCCGCTCACCTTTAGGGTCCCCTGCCTGCAGTGAGGCACAACGGTACAAAGTAACCCCCAAGGGTACTGCCTGAGCTTCGACAGGCAGGGGCAGGACCAGCGGAGGATGCTGGTCTGGCCTTTGTTCACATCCCGCTGTTACTCCACCCTCCGGAGTCAGGATAGTTGGTAGGCCCTGGAAAAGCCATTTATTTGTAAGTGCAGGAACGACATGGCCAGATGTGCCTGATAAACACGTGAGCCTCTGAGAACACCATTCTCAGGTTAAACGCATTAGGCGAGTGTGTGGGGCCGTCCTATCAGCAAGGCCCCTCACCGTGCACATAGCAGGTAATTTAAAAATAGCTGTTGAGGGGCGCCTGGGTGGCTCAGTCGGCTGGGTGTCCGACTTCGGCTCAGGTCATGATCTTGCAGTTCACGGGTTCGAGCCCCACATCAGGCTCTGTGCAGACAGCTCAGAGCCTGGAGCCTGCTTCCGATTCTGTGTCTCCCTTTCTCTCTGCCCCTCCCCTGCTTGCACTCTGTCTCTCAAAAACTAAAATAAAGCGTTAAAAAATTTTTTTTTATAAATAACCTCTACACCTAACATAGGGCTTGAACTCACAGCCCTGAGATCAAGAGTCGGATGCTCTACCAACTGAGCCAGCCAGATAACTCACGAGCCTCCTTTCATATAAACATGTTTAAAAAGAAAAATTGGAGGGGTACCTGGGTGGCTCAGTTGGTGAAGTGTCCCACTTCAGCTCAGGTCATGATCTCAAGGTTCGTGGGTTTGAGCCCCGTGTCAGGCTCTGTGCTGACAGTTCAGAGCCTGGAGCCTGCTTCAGATTCTCTGTCTCCCTCTCTCTTTGCCCCTCTCCTGCTCACACTCTGGGTCTCTCTCTCTCATCCTCTCTCTCAAAAATAAATAAACCTTAAAAAAAAAATAGCTGTTGACTGGGGTGCCTGGGTGGCTCGGTTGGTTAAGCGTCCAACTTCGGCTCAGGTAATGATCTCATGGTTTGTGAGTTTGAGCCCCGTGTCCGGCTGTCTGCTCTTAGCTTGGAGCCTGCTTCAAATCCTCTGTCTCCCCCTTTCTCTGCTCCTCCCCTGCTCATGCTCTCTCTCTCTCTCTCTCAAAAATAAATAAACATTTAGAAACAGCTGTTCACTATATACTTGAAACTAATATAACATTGTATATCAGTTATATTTCAATAAGAAAATAAAAAAAAAACAGTTGTTTTTATTCAAAAATTTACATGAAAATACATGAAGATCCATTAAGGCCGCCTTGCAGGGAAATACAAATGGGCTCCCCTTTCTCCTAAGGCACAGGGGCAGGGGAGGGGCAGTGCTGGGCCAGTGACAACAGCAGGGCTGGCCCTTCCACGGCCCGTCTTGAGAAGCCACACAAGAGAGCCATTTCTCCCACGCCCTTCTCACCCAATGCCACTTCGTGTCACATCTTTAATCCAGGCAGGAGCGTGCTGTGCAAGAGATGCCCTTGGAGCATGGGTGGACACTTGCCCAGAAGAGCAGGACACAGGAGCCCAGAGCCCCAGGGACTGGCTGGTGGCAGCACCCTGGGAGCAGCATGTGGAGAAAACACTCTGCCTGGCCGGGTCGGCACGCTGTCCCAGGAGCGAGTGTCAGCAGGATGGGAGCCTCGAGGTGCCAGCTGGCAGGGCACCAACCATTCTCCTCTGCAGCCCTCCTGACACGCTCTTAAGGTCCAGAATGGATGACCACGCACAACAAACAAACAAAACAATTTCTATGTATTTTGTGGATGGCTTACAGGAAAGAAGAAAGACGAAAGAACAGGGCAAAGAAGAGAAAGCAGAGCTGGGTGTAAGGCGTGTCGACCTGAAGACCTGGGGGTGCCTTAGGACACCACGGAGGGAGCAGCACAGTATGTGTGCGTCCCGCAGGGTATAGCCCCCTGCTGCTGTGGGCCAGCATACCACCGGCCACTCCACAGCCATCCCCCTACCCGGGACCCTCTCTAGGCCGAGTCGCTGAGCACGCAGGACATCCCACACCATCCTATGGCACCAAAGACGGGCTCAGTGAAACCTCCACCTCTCTGCCCCCCTACATCCTCGCACATCATGGCAACACGCCCACCTCCGCCGTCAGACCCGAACTGCCGCCTCCGCCGTCAGACCCACGACCGCCACGAGGTCTACAGCTCTACTCACAAATGTACAATCACAGAAAAGTTTAAGAGAATGATAAAAGGCTAACCTTTACAAGAAACGGAGTGAGATAATATTTAAACTGTTAGCCGTGATTCCACCATCTCCCCCTTGCTGCCTGGATCTTGGTCACCAAAGACATCCTACAACCAATACACAGGAGCAATGAGGCTACAAGTCATTAAGTTCTGGCTTCTTACTTTCCAATGTCCAGCTCCTGGGAGAACTTTAGAGGCTCTGATCTGCCACAGGCGTGAAATGTTGGAGCAATGGCACAGAGACAGGAAGAAGAGGGCACAGGCCCTGCCACCACCTGTGGGCCCGCTGAAGCCCAGGGGAGACACGCTACATGTGGTACCCACGTTCTGTGGGCTGGCAGTGTGGGAGCAGCACGGGGACCACAGGCATAGAGAGAGGGACAAGGACATCTCGGGGACACCTACCCCCCTCAAGCCAGGGTACATTTCTGCCAATCCGTGGAATGGGGTTTGAAACAGAAAGCTAAAATGAAAATTCCATCCTGAGATTTGTTTCTTCTATAGAAAAAAAACTTTATTTGAAGATTCCTTATTTTTAATTTTTTTTTTTTTTAATTAGAGAGAGGGAAAGCGCCCACGTGGAAGCAGAGTTGGCACAGAGGGAGAGTCTTAAAGGCTCCAGGTGAGGGCGGAGCCCCATGTGGGACCTGACTGCACAACTCTGAGATCATGACCTGAGCTGAAGCCAAGAGTCGGGACACTCAACCAACCGGGCCCCCCGGGCGCCCGTGAATATTCTTACTCACAAGGACAGAATGCGTCTGCTAGCATCCGGCACGAACATAAGCCCACATCAATACTGATGACAGTATTAAGCGAATCAACATCAGAGTGCTGACAAGGCACAAAGGTCCCATAAAAGTCACAGAGGACTCAGTTTCCACCCCAAGTAACTGAGGATGTATTTCAATCCATTTAAACAAAACTAGCTGAGTACCTGCTAAATTGCCAGAAAGTGCGGGTACAAGGGAAGACACAGGGGTGAATGAGGCCGAGTGTCCAGTCCTGAAGAGCCGTGGCCCAGGGAAACCCCAGGAGAGGGGACAGGTATCCTTGAGCAGGAGAGAGGGTTACTCGCTGAGAGAGGAAGGGGACAGGCCCTGAAGCAGATGTGGCATCACTGGCGAGGTGTCACGGGGCACATCAGCAACTACCATGTGTGGGTACCCAGCAGAGGAAGGAGCCCCTTTGCAGCAGGTGTATGGAGGCGGCAGTGAGGCCGGGGTCTGGGCAGGGCCTGCCTCCAGGGCAGGGGAGTGGTGGGGGGCTTTGGATGGGACTGGGGACACGGAATCAGACTGTGGATGCCTGAAAGGCCAGGCCAGGGCCCAGTGGGAAAGCTCTAAGCACCAGTCCTTCATCTCTGCCCAGATGCAAGCAGCGAACAGAGGGGAGGCCAGAGGCCAGATTCAAAGTCCCAGGGAGGGTTCACAGTGAGAAGTGCAGGGACAGCAGAGGACAAATCGAGAGGGACTGAGGCCCCAGTCAGCAAACAGCTTCTCTGCAGGTGTGAATGGCACCCAGAACAGACAGGAGCCTCTTCCGGGTACGCCAGCCTGAGTGTCTGTGCGGACGTATGGCCGGCTCCCAGGCTCCATGCTGAGGCTGCTCAATTTTGCTGTTGTGGCCTGCCAGCATCCATAGATGCCACATGGGAGGACAGGCGAGGCTGTGTAGCAAGCAGCTTCACTGAGCTCGGAGGCGGTGGCCCGGGTGTGGCCTGCCTTGCTCTACACCTCTATTCTGACTTGTGTCTCTCTTCCGCAAAGGCAAGTCAGCCGTGGGGCATCTGGATCGTTCTGGACCCTTATGTGCTGGAGATCCAGGCACCAGAGATCTCCCCTGAGAACTTCCATGAGGTGTCCCACCTGCTGTCCCGAGCCAGCCCAACCTGTCCTCACTAAACTATGGGCGGCCACCAGCTCTCCTCCGGAACAACCTGGAAGGGTGGCTGTGGGCACTGAGGACATCTGCTTTCCTCAGGGCTCTCCAGACAGAAACAGCTCCCCTTAGTACTAGGGACGGAGGCACAGGAAAGGCACCAGGGTAGCACCAGGGCCAGGCAGCGGCCTGCAGCCCCCATGCTTGTAGCTAGCCAGCGTCATGAGAGCAGGAGACGCTCCTGCTCCTCCATACGCTCCCCTTTTCCACCTTTGATGATGTTCCTCCACAAATGTGCCTGCTTACCAGAGCTAATATCCTCTGAACCACACACCGGGGACACGCCAGGTGACGTGTGTAACCCTCATCACAGGGCCCCAGGCACAAGAAGGGACGCTGTCATCTGCTGCCAGATCCAGGAGGGGTGGCTGGGCCCCTGAGAGCGCCCTCCTGGTCAGTCGCACAATGACCTTCTGCCTGCGGATGCTCCGGAAAAGCATTTGCAAGTCCTACGTGCACATGAGCATCAGACTGAGGGCCTGTCCCCTGAAGGTTTCCCACCTGTTTCCTTTGACATATTTAATTTAACCCATCTGGGGAGTCACCTTCTGTGCTTACATATCAACTTAAAAAGCCTACTAAAAGTTTCAATGGATTCTCTTTCTTTTTTTTTCCCCCCATTCTGAGAGAGCAAGTGCAAGCAGGGGACAGGAGGGAGAGAGAACTCCAAGAAAGCTCTGTGCTGTCAGCGCTGAGCCTGACACGGGACTTGACCCCACAAACCATGAGATCATGACCTTAGCTGAAATCAAGAGTCGGACACCTAACCCACTGAGACACCTAGGCGCTCCCAATAGGTTCTATTTCTACTATTCATTCATTCATCAACTTTTTGAGCGCCTAACAGTAAAAGCATTTTTTCTAAATATCTCTTTTAATACACATTTACACAATCCTGTATTTCTCTGGCTGTTTTGGCAGTTTAATCAGTAAAGCACCATTTCATAGATTTTATTCTGATGTGCTTTAAAAATGTGATCTCCTTGAAGCATTTTGATTTTATCACTAGAATTTGAAGTGTTTGATTTGGAAAGTGACGGTTCACCAGCAGGGGCAATACTGACTCGAGATCTTGTAATGAAGATTTCTACGCCTGCTGTTACACACGCCATGTTTGCTCTTCACTTTAGAGGCTGTTCGGGGAGACGGTGGGAAGCCATGATGATGTCTGGTGCACCTCGCAGCCCTGACTTCTTAACGTGGCTGTGACACACACTGGTGCCCTGACCTTGGGCAAATCACTCTGTGACGAGAGCCTGACAGGAGAGCCTGCCTGCACCGCCACCAAGGTCCCGTTCATCTGGCTCCAGCAGGCAACATCATCTTCACTATTGAAACTCACTGAGCACCAGACATTGTACGGCATCGAGCAACACAGAGGATCCAACAAGAGCCAGCCACCGTCCCGGACCCACCCCCTAGACCCCGAATCCAGGCTTCATCGTGGGCAGGCTGGACTCCGGAGCACAGAACGTGCACCCTCACAGACCCTTCAAGGGACCTCAGCCAAGACACCAATCTTTGTCTTCATTTCCCTACCAACATAACAAGGATTTTATTTCCCTCAAAGGAATGATACAAAATTAACTGTGTAATGTTTACGAAGCCCTCCTAATTTCCCCCAAAAATGCTCTAATTTTTCCTGTTCCTGAGGAATGTATGCCAGGTCCAGCACAATGACCAGTGGGACGGACTCTGTCCTTAGGAAACACACTATCCAGTGACCTTTCTGCTCACTGAAGAGCCTGTGGACTTACCTGCTGGTTTAAGCCAGGGGCCAGCAGGTAAGTCTGCCAAGGGCCAGAGATCAATATTTCTGGTGTTGTGGGCCTTACGGTCTCTGTCATAGCTCTCAACTCTGCTGTCGCGGTGTGAACTTAACTAACCTTAGACGCTGAGACCTGAATTTCACATAATTTCCACACGTCATGAGACATGACCCTTCTTTGAGTCTTCTCCCAAACTTCAAAGTGGCTTATAGAGCAGTTTTTGGATACTCTTCTGAGGTGAGAGGACAGCTGAGGCAGTGTGCTCTTCTGTCAGAGCTGTGCACCCACCCGTGGTCGGAGGACGCCGAGCGACCCCGTGAGCTCTGTGCTCTGACACGTGTCCACGGAAACCACGTCCCAAGAGGAGAGGCCCATGAATACTGTCCATTTTACAGACTCGGTTCAATGAGTTGTCAGTGAGTTGCCCATGTGTGCAAGATGTTTTTTTCCAAAGCCTGCAATTCAAGGATGCTCCTTACCCTGGTCGTTTACTTTTCAGCAAGCTCTATGGCTGTGGCCCCAGGCCGAGGCGCTCTGTGTGGAGGCCCC
Source organism: Panthera pardus (assembly GCF_024362965.1). Classification (NCBI taxonomy): domain Eukaryota; kingdom Metazoa; phylum Chordata; class Mammalia; order Carnivora; family Felidae; genus Panthera; species Panthera pardus. Next base: position 242,951 of record NW_026526732.1, read on the forward strand.
GAGCACCTCGGCTCTCAGCGCTTCACCCCGGCACCTGCACTCCCGTCGGGAGAACAATGGGCTTCCTGACAGGTGCGGGCCGTCAGGGGCACAGGCGGGCAGGTGTGTGCACCTCTGTCCCCCACACCCTGTATCACCTGTCACTCGGCGCACAGGTCGTGACCAGGCAGACATCACCTAACCTTCCCTTTCCAAGTCCGCAAACACCCTCTACTGTAAGGCAAGTGGAGACTCTGGCAAGAAACCTGGCGAGTGGCGGCTCCTCAGCCCCCCCCCAAGGACGGCGGCCCCTTCCTGTGAGAACACAACCAGTTCCCACCACCCACACCGCACCCATCAGACCGCGGGTCTCATCCCGTAAGTCTGTTTTACCTTCAGCCGGTCAGACACTCTTCCCCAGTAAAAGCAATTTAGTGCCACTTCCTAACAGTTAGTTGCAGAGAGGCTTCATTTTAGCTTAAAAATCTGGGCATTTGACGTCTCACCAAATGGTGGCACCTCACTGAACCTATATTTTACTTATTTTTCCTTAACTGATTTACGTTACAAATATTCCTCCCAGAGATGTATCATCCCCATCACCAAAGCAAGGAATTTCCTGGTCCTTTGATAGAAACAGATCCTTTGATTCATCAAACATTCCACTTCTAGGCATGCAGTCTTTTTAGCAAAAAATGCCAAGCCTGTTACAAGTCGCTCCATCCAACAGTGGCAATAGAACATCTTCGGGAACTCCATGGTGAGACCCTCTGCGGCCCCGATGGGTGGGTGAGTGCGCGTGTTTCCCCCAAGCCCTGGCCCGCCCTGCTCTTGCTCCCAGCTGTGCTAAGAGCTCTGACCTAGGTTCTCCCAGGAGGCCTACGTTTCCTGAATGGAGACATCAAGGCCCTTGTCTTGATGATCTGATTGGTCTTGATTGGTGATTCTTTCCTCTGCGGGTTCGTGGTCTAGCACTCGCTATCATTTATAACACTGCTGGCAACCGCTTTTCAGATGGAGATTATCTGAGAACGAGGAACATGATCAAAGGGTGAAGTCCCAGATCCAATGCAGAATCAGAAAATTGCCCACAGAAACATCAAAATGCCTTGTTTCTTTATTTCTACTCTAGCAGCTAAACGTCCAACAGTGCTCTAGCAAGATGATACGGACCCCATGTTAAAACACAGGAAACAGATAAAACTGCATGTTGTAGATCCGCTCCATAAAAATCATTCATCGCTGCTATGAGGCACTTCACCAAGCATTCACTGGGCACTGTTTTATGCTAGATGCCGGAGGATTATAAACAAGAATGAGATACAGTCCCTGCCCTTGGGACCATACAATTTAGCTGCAGAAACACATCTCTCAGATGCAAGGTAATTATAAGATACTGTCAAAGGAAAGTACCAAATACAATAGTTTTAAAAAGCCAAGAATGAATGACATAGACCTGATACAGCAAGAACATAGTCCAGAAGTCCAGGAGCTGAGTGCAGACATCTCTTCTGCCTGTAACTCTTGGCAAGTTCTGAAGTTCGATGTGAATCCCTATCTCTATGTTCAGATGTAACCACGATGGAAATCTCCCATAAGCTTTGGCGTTATCACATTCTGGTCTCAGAAAATCCAAATGTCTGAAAAGTGTGAACAGTTTCACAAAAAGGAATATACGCATTCAATTCCACATGAGCAGGGCACCAGGTGGGAGCTGTGGGATAGGAAACCATGTGGGGTTTGCCTTCCCAGTGGATGAGGCAGAAATGGGATGGGCACAGAGCCCTCTCTCCTGCACCCTCCTTCTCTGCCACTTTTGCCCCACCCTCTCCTCCTTCCCCGCTTTCATGCTGTGAGCTGTAGGGTCCTCACTCTGCTTTTCAAGCCAGGAGCCAACTGACTGAAACCACTGCACAACCGCCCATGCCCACGCGTGGCTTCCAGGGCTCTGGTCCTCCCACCACGAGCCACAGCAAACACACTGGTAAAATTCTATGTCGGCAGTTACCTGAGGAGAATAGCTGGGAGGAGGAAGGGCCTCCTGCACCTCCTGCTCTGCCCTGCCGGCCCCCCGGACCCCAGGGCAGAACCCAGCCACAGCCGTCTCTTCAGTTCTGCTGGGAACCTCGTGAAGACATGTCAGAAGCAGAGGGGCTTTGCAAAGGGGGCTTCCTCACAAGGGCTGCACCTGCACAAGCAGTCTGTGGAGTCAAACTGGCTCTAGCCATAGCAGCAGGGTACCGGGCACTGGAAAGCGAATGGGAGAGAAAGCACTGACCCTCCCTCCAAGGAGGCCTTTGTCTAGCAGAGGAAGGACATCATGAAGATCCCACTCGGGACACGCAGCCTCCTCACCGAGGTCCCCGCCACAACAGCCTGCCCTCGCTCTACTCCCGAGCTACCGACACTGGTGCTCCAGAGTGAGGCTCAGCGAACGTATCTGATGGAAGATGTCTAGAACGTGAAAGGTACTACCTAACAAAAATAAATAAAAGGCGCGCCACAGGCTCAAAAGCAGAGAGAAGGCAGCACAAGACCCGGTGTCAGCGGAGCGCTTCCTAACCTTTGCTTCAGTGACCTTGTGCAACGGAGGCATGACGCTCCTGCAGGGCTGGAGGACAGGGGGCAGAGAAGACCAGCAAACATGCAGCCCCATCCTGCGGCGTCCTCTGAAGAATGAGGCAGGCAAGTGACTGGCTGGGAACGTTTACTGCAGAAGCTTTTTGCTTTATCCACCAAAGGACAGAGCCAGACAGAGAGACCAAGTTAAAGACGGAGGATGAAGCGGAAGCAAAGACAGGGAGCGGGGCCCATCTGCACAGCAGCCCCCAGGGAGGGCAAGGGGCGGGCTCCAGGCCCAGGTGGAGAAGCCTCAGGGCGAAGGGCAGTGCCCACACTTGCAGTGACCAGTAAGGCTGACCCATTTTAAGTACTCTTCCAGATTATTTCTGCAATTTACAACATAAATTATTAAAGTACGGAAGTTTAAAACCTACATACTACACGAGGAGTTTGTGAAGACTCAAAGACTATTAGAGTCTTGGAGTTCAAAGGAGGCTGTTTTGCCTCACATAACAGAGATGCCCGCAGGAAAGGCGTGAAGAGTGTTATGTGTGATAAACACGATGATGGAACCTCACCGAGAGTGGCACGTTCAGTAACGCTGTCACTCAAGTTGCCCGCCGAGTGCCCGGAACGAACAGGGCCGGGTTGCCGAGTGCCAGGGTAAAGAGGACCGTAATACAGTCAGGCTTTGCCTGAGGCATGTGGAGGCCAGTCCAACCAGAAGCTAATGCTGCATGGACGTTAGCCGACCTTCACTGCAGGGCTGTGCACACAGCTCACCCGTACGAGACTCCCTGTCCACTGTGGGCCAAACCATGCTCCCTGCACGTACATGGTGCTGCTGGTGTTGGTACGGCTCACGGTGACACCACCAAGGTGCGTGTGCCCCAAGAGCTGTGCATCCAGTAAGTCTCGAAAAGTCTTACAGTGGCACTGAAGTGCACTGCTTACAACTCATCACCTTCTGATGTGGTATGGCTTGAATTTTATAACAGGACTTTCCTTCCATTTATTCGTATTTCTTTCCTTTTATTCCCCAATCAAAGATGACTGGGCACTTTCTGATGAGTGGTGATGACCAGAAAAGGTGGCTGCCGCCTCCTGTAAGCTCTGAAGAAGCCGCTGGGGCACTCAGACAGTGCTCCCCGGATCCCTGGTACACCAGAGAGGCATCTGGAATGTCCTAAGCATCCCGTTGGCTCTTCCCAAACAGAGCAGCAAGAGGTAACTGAAAAGCACCACTGTGCTCTGGGAAGGGGAGAGCAGGAGGCTTCTGAGAGCAGGCACCACGTCTGCTTGCTGCATTCTACCTGGCTCAGCAGTGGCAGGGGGACAACCCCACCTTCTCTAGAGGACTTCACAAAATGCTCTGGGCAGGTACCCGTGTCTGACAAAATACCACAGGATGAGCGAGATAGCTACTTCTAGCCCTTCTACATTTCTGGACAAGTACATGCATGCCCACATCAGAAGCCAGTGTGCACAGAATGGATCAGGAACCAGGGCTCCCGGAGGCCCGGAACTCCCCGTCACACGCCAGGGGCCCAGCTATTAGAGCCAGGCAAGGGTGGCGAGGCATCGACAGAAGTGTCTGCGGGACACCTCAAGACACGCGACTATCTCCTCTACCTTGGCAACCTCGTCTTCAATTGCACAGATGCCAAAGCCCAACAATCCGCCCCCCCACCTACAGCTCCTTAAAGTGGGGCCTCACAAGTTATCTGATCACTGTGTAATTCAGTCCATTGCTTCGCTGACTTTCCCTCCTAAGTATGCAGAGATCCCAACTTAATCCCATACATACCCCACCTTTGTGTGTGCTCTCACATGGGCTGTACGAGCCAAGCGCCAAAGGCCCCCCTGAGCTATTCAAAGTACAACGACGACCACGTCCTCTAGAACGGTAAGGTGAACACACGCATGCACAGTCGTCAACACGGACAGGAAGAGCAGCAAGCACACAGCCAGCTTTCAGAGAGGACGCAGCTACAGCTGGGAAGCCCGGCTCCTCACATGTGTTCTCAGCACCGAGGACAGCGTCTCCTGTTAGCTGTGTGACTGCCCTTTGTGTGTGAGGAAGGCAAGCTGTCTTTGCATTTTTCTTCACTAGAAGTGACACTGCAGCCCTTTCTTTTTCTTTTTTTTTATGTAACTGTTGCAGATGACTCCTTGTCATAGATCGCAGACTTCTGCGTCTGTAAATGAATGCATGTATGTGTAATATGGGATATAACCTTCACATATATAATCTACCTCCCTGGATTTTTAATAAATATGTAAATCCATATACCACCTTAAAGCTAGAGTCAAGCTGTTGGGACAAGAGAGATATTGCTGGGTGCAAACCTAACAGGGCACTTTTTAAATTGCCCATGAGTACCAGCGGGCAGGGATGCCCAGCCCTGCAGCCACGTGGCTCCACTGTTCATGGTGAAGACAGACGTTTGGACCACCCAGATAAGGTGCTCCTCGGCAGTGGGAGCGGAGTGAGGCCCTGGGGGGGCCCTGCCCTGCCCACCCTCACAACCAACCCAATCAACCAGGACAGCCAAGAGGGAACGACCCTGGGCTGATGAGAAGGTAGGCCACTGAAACTGCATCTATTTTCAGTCCCCACCGCTGGTTAAAAACCTCCATCCTCCTTGGGACACTTCCCACAGGGGCTCTAGTGGCCCCTGGGAGCGGCCCTTCGCGTGAGGAGAATACACACCACCCGGTTACGGTCCTAACAGGGAACCGACGCCAATAACAGCTGGCACAGATCCCATTCTTGCTGGAGAAGCTCTGACAACGGGGAAGGTACCTGGTCTGACTGGACAGGCCACAAATCTTGAGTGCAGAGTAAGTGCTGAGCCAGAGAGACAGGGCACAGCAAGGTGAGCTCCCGCTGGAGTCACTCTAACTCGAAGGCGCACGTACCCTCCGGTCCCTCCCTCCCGGTGATAGTGCCTTTCTTTCGGAAAAGACCACTGGTTGGTTGTCAAGAGCCGATTCCACTTTGGCTCCGCCAATGACAAGGTAAGCGTAGGATGATGCACTTGATGTGGACAAAGTCAAAGAACGTCCCACATGGTGCCGGCGTTAAGACATCCCCTCCAGTTCACGAGAGAGGAGTTGTATTCTGTGGTATGTTCATAAGAACTCGGTAGAGTTCCCGCAGCTGGTTAGTGACAGAACCCAAACCTACCCTTATCAGCATGAACCCAAACTCCAGCTCACTCTGCTGCCCACACTGCCTCAGTCTCCCCATCCACGTAACAAGGCAGGAGAGAGCATGACCTCCAAGTTCCTTTCTCTTTCTGCCTGCCTGTTTAGTTTCACTGGGAGGGGAGAGGAAAGCAGATGAGGGTCAAGGAACAGACAGGCCAGTGGTAGCAGGACAGCAGTCTGGGAGGAAGGCCCAATTTGGTATTAAGAACTGTATGAACCTACTAATAACTGAAAATCCACTTTTTAAAATTGTGTTTTGCCAAAAGGAGGAACAGCGATCAAGTGTTCATACTCAACGCGAAGAGCTAACATCATGCTTAATGGTGAAAAGCTGAGAGCTTTTCCTCTAAGATCAGGAACAACAAAAAGATGTGCACTCTCACCACCTTTATTCAACACAGTACTGGAAGTCCCAGCCAGAGCAATCGAGCAAGGAAAAGAAATAAGACATCCAAACTAGCAGGAAGAAGTAAAACTGTCACTATTTTCAGATGACATGATACTACATGGAGAAAACCCTTAAAACTCTACCAACAAATGGTTGGAACTAATACATGAATTAATAAGGCTGCAGGACACGATATCAATACACAAAACATGTTGCATTTCTATATACTAAGAATGAAATAGCAGCAAGAGAAATTAAGAGAATAGTCCCATTTATAACTGCGCCAAAAAGAATTAAATACTCGGGTATAAATTTAACCAGGAAGGTGAAAGACCTGTACTCTGAGAGCTGTCACACACTGACAAAAGAAACTGAAGACGGCACAAAGAATAGGAAAGACCACCCATGCTCGTGGACGGGAAAACAAGTGTTGTTAAAATGCCCATATTATCCAAAGCAATCTACAGATTCAGTGCAACCTCAAAAACATGCCAGTGGCATTTTTCACAGAAATATGGCAAACAATCCTAAAATGTGTATGGAACCACAGAAGACCCAAATAGCCAAAGCAATCTTGAGAAACAACAAAGCGGAAGGCATCATGCTCCCTGATTTCCAACTATATTACAAAGCTATCGTGAAACAAAACAGTACGGCATCAGCATGAAAACAGACACAACAATCAATGGAACAGAACAGAAAGCTCAAAAGTAAATCCAAGCATGTATGGTCAATTAGTTTGCCACACTGGTTTGGAAGTGCCATCATCAAAAAGACAAAAGATGAGTGTTGGCGAGCATGTAGAGAAAGGGGAGCCCTTGTGCACCGCTGGTGGGAACACAAACTGGTGCAGCCAGTGTCAAAAACAGTGTGGAGGTTCCTCCAAAAGTTAAAAACAGAGCTACCGTACAACCCAGCGATCCAACTTCTGTGGAAATATCTGAAGGAAGTCAAGTCGCTATCTTGAAGAGATATGTGCACCCCACGTTCACTACAGCATTCTTACTCACAACAGCCAAGATATGAAAACGACCTAAGTGTCTGTCAACTGATGAACAGATTAAAAAAAAAGAGACATGGTATATATACACAATGCAATACTGTATTATTCAACCATAAAGAAAAAAAAAAAGAAATCTTGCCATTTGTGGTAACATGGATGGACCCTGAGGGCACCATGCCAAGTGCAGTAAGTCAGAGAAAGACAAATACCATATGATTTCACTCATATCTGTGACCCTGGGGTGACCAAAATAGGTGAAGGGGGCCAAAAGGTAAGACTTCCAGTGGTAACATAAATAAGCCATGGGATGTACATAGTTAATACTGCTGCGCTGTAGATCTGAGAGCTGCTAAGAGAGGAAACCGTAAAAGTTCTCAGCACTAGAAAAATGTCCTGTGACTATGTGTGGTGACAGATACTAGCCAAACTTACTGTGGCGATCATTCCACAATATACACAAATATTGAATCATGTTGAGCACCTGAAACTTCTATAATGTCAATGATACCTCAATAAAAAAAGAATTAGCACTAACCTACTAATAACCCCAAACCCATTATTTAAAATGGGGTCTTGCCAAAGGAGGAAAAAAAGTCCACTTTTAAAATGAACTTTCTTGAATATGATGGATGTAAAAGTGAAAATACAAAAGAAAAAACCCGGCCCTGTTCATTTAATTGGACCACCATGAGAATTAGTTTATGAAGTAAACCTAGTACATAAGAGTTCTGAGATGAGATTAAAAATTGTTTATAAATGAAATTTATCAGGCTTCTTTTTCACTAGAAAGACAAGTGAAAACTAATTCAATTAACTAGAAACTATGGATAAAACTCATTATCATCATCCAATGGCATTTACAAAGCACAGTCTTAAGTTTCCACAAACAACTGGCCTGACCTTGGGGCTTCTTCTAAGAAATAACCATCAGACGTAAGAGGGTGTGGCCACAAAGGAGAGGAGCCGGGGTTAGCTGCAAATGGACTAGTTCGTGAAATTAAAGGAGTAAACACTCGTGAATGGCAGCGTCTGAATAACCTCCAGTGACCAACACTGTTTACTAAACACTTCACAAGCAAGGCACTGGGAAAGGACACAAGGCAGGTGGGATGTAGCCCAGCCCCAGAGAGCAGACACCAAGTCTGGGAGACAAGGTGTGTATGCACCAAAGTCACTAATACCAGAAAAAGGCATCCTGTTCTCCTAAAGTTAGCAAGACTTATAAGGGATCAAACAGACTGCTGTCTTCATATTACTACAACACTGAGACAGGATTAAGAACTGTCAATTTCTCAGCACTGGAAAGAGGCAGCACTTGTGAGCACATGACCCAGCTGTGACACAGGTCTGGATGGCCACTTCCAAGAAATGTGGGACGCCATTTGTACAGAGATCTGCTTGAAGTTCACTAACTCAGCAGGACTCAAGGCTCCGCTGTGGACAGACAAACCACACCACTGCACCAGGAAAACATCTTGGCTAAATATGCCTTTTTATCTTTTCTGTGAAACACCAACCAAAACTAAACAGAACAAAGGGGCGGTGAGGCAGGGTGTCTTCACAACTGTGACAGTCAGTCAGTCATGCAGTACCTGTAAGTCTACGAGCTGCACAGTTGGTTTTCCTTGGAGGCACAAGGCCTGAGCAATGAAAGCATGCAGATCCTCCAGGCAAAGCGTGTCCACCTGAAAGGGACGGAGAAAGAGAACCAGCATCAGCTCTGGGAAAAACCTGACCCTGCCATGGGCTCAATGGCTAAATGCAGGCACTTGCACAGGGCAGCAGAAGAGGCAGAGGTGAGCAGGAGTCCACAGTCCTGGTGTAAAGCTCTCCATGACGTCCAGGGCCAAGATGGACCAGGCCTGGTCACTCTCTAGCAAGGCAGAAATCTCTGGGATGCCTGGGAGGGGCATGAGCCACAACCAAGCTGGACTCTTAGAGCAACACAGGTGATTGTTTTGGGCACCAATTCCCAGGGCTGGCAGTTCAGGGGTCTGTAGTGTGAGCTGGCAAGATCAAGGCTGGATAAACTTCTGCCCCTGCTAGCCCCGGTGAAACCTGTGTACTCAGATCCCAGTCTGATGGAAACCACAACCTCCACATCTGAGCCCCTCCAGTCTTGCGTGGAATCGGGGCTAACCAAACTGTGAGTGAAAACAGGGGGGCAGGGGTTTGAAGAACGGATGTGGAAATTCTGGATCTCAAGTGAATGATGGGAATGACGACAGCAGGCTACTCTCGGGACACCATCTCCTCTCAGGGTTACGGGCAGTGACTTTGCCAGCTCAGCCACCAAATTCTGCCAGCCAGACGAAAGCACTACACGAAGCCTTGCTAAGCGTTCTCACTGCCATCGTAGGAACACAAGACCTTCTTTCTGGAAGGGAATGCATTCTGTGGCAAGTAAACGCTTGAAGGGGAAAAAATCAGGGAAACAACTACAAACTCATGGATAAGAATTTCGATTCTTTCTCAATGATAAAAATGGCTAATATGTTTAATCCCAATAAAAATGACCCCATCATAAACCAGAACGACTGTTCCCTGGGGACTCCTGCTCCCCCCTGCTCTCCTGGAGAAGCAAATACTTCTGGCATCCGTCACCTCTGCCCCACACACGGCAGCAACCCTGTCACTACCCTGCCCGGTTCCATTTTTATTCTGAAGAAGTTGTTGCCTTTGTATAAATGACAGCTATAATGATTTCAGGAAAAACACGAAAGTCTACAGATGTGTGGTACTCATGACCAAGAAGAAAGGCTCCAATCTACAGAAGCCAGACCAAGCAAAGAACACACTATTTTTCTATTCCATAAGCGCCCACCTCTCTTCTGTTTAGACTGGGTTTGTTCGCATGTAATTCTACTTCTTGCCATTAGCAAGTTTTGAGTAAAATGCCGACTTATGAGAAAAGAATAACTATCTCATGTCATGGTTTTCACACTTAGCTAATTTCATATTCTGCCACCATCTTCGTAGTTAACCAATCTTAAACCACAGCAGACAGTGCCAAATTCTTAATAACACCAAAGTTTTTTTTAGAATTTCACATAACAGACATTATTATTATAAAACATTTGCTCTACTATAAATTATAAAAAATACGTACACTTGCTCTAATGTAAACTTACTCTTCCAGGGAATTTTCTCAGATAAACTTTTAATAGGAAGTGTTGTTGCTAACTTGGAGGTTATGAGACCACTGAGCTTCTCCATAGGTTCTCTACTACCCACCGTACATCAAAACATTTAACTTAAGCTTGACCGTATAAAAATATAGTATTTTTATAAATTTATATTTTTAGCCTTATGAAACCTAAGAAGATAATGAACCTGTGAATACATTTTAGTACCTTCATCTCAGAGATGCCACTGATGTATTGATTCATTGTTTTTCAGTTTTAAAAAGTCCCCATTTAAATGTGCCCTTTAAGTCAGGCCAACAGGTCTACCTCGCGCTGACTCCCACTAGAAGTATTCTTATTTAAAGGTAATTAGTATCACCAGAAAGATAAAAGTGGAAATTTTCCTCCTGATACTTATCTGCTTCAGGTTTACATAAATATATGAGATGTAGAGCTACTGTTGTGTGGTTTGGACTTTTTTCTGCTGGAAATGGGATTTTCATAACTGACAGTCACCTGCACAAGTGACAAGCACAGAGCTGTATGAGTGACCGACACTGGGTCCAACAGCCCGTCTCTTGTGCTGAAAAAGTAATTCAAACTGTGTGTCCCACAAGTTACTGTCCATATGCACACGGTTATTAGGAAGAAAACACACGAATGTTTCTGGATGCGAAGCTATAGCTCTTGGTTATCCACCATTCCCAGTCCCCACTATGGCCCCCTCGCAGCCGAAAATGTGAGCTAATAATGCATGTGTATGTAATAAACACTATCAAAAGAAAAGCAGTTTTATACTTAAAAATCTATCTTCTGTCCATCTATATTTCTAAGTCTGGTACAAATAACGGAACTTTCTACTCAAAACAGTAATGCAGGGTCCCTGGGTGGCTCAGTCGGTTGAGGGTCCGACTCTTTGATTTTGGCTCAGGTCATGATCTCACAGTTCGTGAGATCAAGTCCCATGTTGGGTTCTGCACTGACACTGCAGAGCCTGCTTGGGATTCCCTCTCTTCTTCTGTCTCTGCTTCTCATCCCCACACTCTTTCTCTCAAAATAAATAAATACACATTAAAAAAAAAAAAGCTTTAAAAAAACCAGTAATGCAAAAACTAAAGTTTACACTGGTGCATGTGAACCCAGTAATGAAGCAGTAAAATCTCTGTGAGTTATTTAGCCATACCACATTTTTACAAAATGCAAAATGCAGAACTAGCTATAGACTGGCAGAGACGAAAGAAAAATTTAGAAAAGAAAAAGAAAAATCAGTGTAACGTGCCCTTGAAATGTAATTCCACGATAAGAATAAGTTTTTTTTTAATTTTTTTAATCTTTATTTATTTTTGAGAGAGAGACAACGTGTGAGGCAGGGAAGGAGCAGAGAGAGAGAGGGAGACACAGAATGCGAAGCAGGCTCCAGGCTCCGAGCCGTCAGCACAGAGCCTGACACGGGGCTCGAACTCATGAACTGTGAGATCATGACCTGAGCCGAAGTTGGACGCTCAACCGACTGAGCCACCTAGGCGCCCCAAGAATAAGTTTCTTAATGATAATCAATAATTCATAAAGTGAATTCAGGTTTGAGAAATAGTCATGTAACTTTCTACTCCAGCCAAGGGAAAATCTGATGGTTATGCCAAAGAAAGAGACCCAAGATCTGTCACATCGGAGCCCAGAGTAGAAGGCAAGATGGCTCAAAGGGGTTGAGAATACGGGAGCTCTAAGTGGGCTAAAGAAATAGAGAAGTGATTGCAAAGGTCTTTTTTTATTGTTGCTGTGACAAAAGTGAGACAAAAGTCATTTAAAAATAATACAGCCAAGGAAGGGAAGTGGGAGAGGGAGTGATCCAGTCCTTCCTTACCCTGCACTTGGGCAACTATTAAAAAGGCAAACACTAGGGCACATGGGTGGCTCAGTCGAGAAGCACCCGACTTCGGTTCAGGTCACGATCTCGCAGTCTGTGAGATCAACCCCGTGTTGGGCTCTGTGCTGACAGCTCAGGAGCCTGGAGCTGCTTCGGATTCTGTCTCTCCCTTGCTCTCCGCTCCTCTTCCGCTTGTGCCGTACGTCTCTTTGTCTCAAAAATAAACCTTAAAAAATATTTTTTTAAAAAGGCAAATACCTTCATGCGCCTTTACAATTCTCACACATTAAGTGTAAAACTAAAGAAACAAACTGTCCAACTTGTTGAGGAACACCAATCAAGACCTAGCACTGCACCCTAACTCGAGGCCTCCAACCCCGGGTTTATCTGGGCAAGGAGGACACACACTGTGACGACAGTGATCCTAGTGGACACTTTATTGGGCCCTTCTACAAAACACGTTTCATGTGTCCCACAATGCAATGCCCCGGTAACCCCAGGGAGTAACCGTACCTCGTCCCAGACTGGGGTAGGGAAGTGCTTAGTAAACATCTGGAGAGGAGCGAGCGACTGCACCTTGGACAGTGGAAGTAAGCTGCCAGGAACCCTGGGCCTTCTCACCACAACACTGGACCCCAGGACGGGAGCCACCTCCCAGACAGTGACAGCCACAGGGGAGGCACCACATGAGTCAAAATGCTTGGAAAGCATAAGCAAAGTGAAAGCAGGTTCCCTCACCTGCAAGGTCTCCCCAGCCTTCACTAAACTTACGTGCACTGCAAGCCTCCAGGTCCGACAGCAGACAGGCCTCTGACATGTGTGCCAACATGGAACCCGTGTTTTAGTTAGAGAACCGCGGGGGGCTAGCGCTCGTGGGGTAGATGCTGGAAAGATGGCACGGGAAAGAGTCCGCAGCCACACCCCAGGCCACCACCCTCCCACAGGCAAGGGCAGGAGTGAGGAGCCACTGCAGCACCCAGAGTGAGGAGCTCAGGTCACCTGCACGAAGAGGTAGGTCAGGAGGCAGCACAGCGCTTTAAAGGGATTCTCCACCGCCTGCAGCTCTTCTCTTGAGGAGGAGAGGTCGAAGCAGCCTAGCAGCGCGTCCAAGCGCCGGGCTTGTATCCCTGCGTCTTGGTTCAGCCACAGTAATTTCAAGTTAGGGGTTCCCCCTAGGTAAAAGCACAAACTCCACTTATCATTATCCTTTGCACCACCAAGTTATCACATGCTTCTTGTAGAAATACAATAAAAGAATAAAAGACACTAACCTCTTCTCTTTCTGACATCCTTGGGCTTTAGGGCTTAAAGAGCTAGAAAGTAAACATGGACAGACCTACCTGGTTAAAAGAAACAAACCCTAAAAGGCCAGCACGTACGTACTTCATTGAGAACATTCTTCTTTTCTTAAAGGCGGTGCTTTGAGGGAAATGAGGGCTTTTTTCCTACCTGCGCTGCATCCTGCGTTGTGAGGAGTGCTTTTCAGAGTATGTGTCAAAGGCCCTGTCTCAGGGTGTGAGAAACAACACAGCCACATGAAACGCTGCTGGAAAGGCCACCAACTGACCCTGTTAGCGTGTTCTCTTGTTCCCCTAACCAGCAGTTTCCAAACTTGAACGTAAAAAGAACCCGCTGCAGAGACAGATATAAATGTAAAAACCACGTTTTCCTGGGTCCTACATGCAGAAAGCCCGCTCCACCAGCTTGAGAGTACCTGGAGTGTGCACTGAACAGCCTGCAGGCGTGGGTGCAGGGCATCTGGGGACCCCATGCTTTCCAAAGCATGTCCCTAAAACTAGTAAGCAGAAATTCCTAACATAATTTTTAGTGTTTCATTTCTATGTTTTACATATACGTTTAAATTATTAGGGTAAAATAAAACAAAGAGACAGCCGTTACTCATTTCCTTAAACCACAACAAATGACAGTGTGGGTCTGCAGGAAGGACAGAGGCCTCGCTGGTGCTGGCAGACAGAGCTGCAGATTCCGGGCCGAGCCAGGTCCCTGTACGGGCAGCTGCTGGGCATTTCTGTAGGGTCATGCCTGAAAAGCCAGGACAGCTGGGGTCTAAAACCCAGTAACCAAATGGCATCAGAATTAAATGACTCAAAAAGGAAGCTCTTTTTTCCTTATATCGCTCACAGTATGATTTAACATTCTCAGTTGTGTATCTCCCACCATCAAAAGTGAAACAACCGAGCAAAGTCACCTGCATTTCTGAAATGGCTGAAGTGTTTCCTCTATCAAAAAACATTTATCATTATTCTGGGGAGAAAAAAAAAATCATTTTTCTCTTTAAAGACTGAAAATACTAAAGATAACTGGCAAAAAAAAAAAACCCAGACCCAATCTCCCGTGCTAGTTAATAAGACAGAGATACTACTCCAAGGTGATCACAATGGTCAGTCATGACTTCCCAGAAACACGCTTTTCAGGGAAATAATCATCTTGCAGCGACAGCAAACCGTAGCCCATGGGCCAAATGCACTTCATCCTGTTTCTGTAGGCCCATAAACTAAGAATGGTTCTCGGAGGTTTAAATGACCGAAAAAAATCAAAAGAAAAATATTTCTCAATGTGAGAAAATTACATGAAGTGCCAATTTCAATGTCCCTAAATAAAATTTTATCGAAACAGCACCACACTCATTCATTCTTGTGCTGCCTGTGGCTCCCTGCGCAGTCTGAATGCAGAGCTGGGTAGCAGCACAGAGACCACATTGCCCCCAAGGTCTAAAATATTTACATCTAACTCTTTGCAGAAAAAGTTTGCCAAGCCCTGATCTAAGGTAAGGGATGAATATCCCATTATCACAGTTATTTCAAATATACTAAAGTAGCTGAAAAACATTTTTTCTGACTCTACCCTCCCCAAGTCATGCATTGTAAAAAACTTAGGAAAAAATAGTATAAATAAAATAAAAATAAAAATCATCGACAACCCTGTCACTCAGATATAGCCATATTTTAAAACATAGCTTCTGGTCCTTTTTTCAGTGCATGTAAAGCATTTACCCACCCAGCTAAGAGGCCAAGTCCCCATTACAATGCAAGGGGATGGACAATGAAAGATTTTACTTGTGTTTCATTTGCTTACACATAAGAGTTTAATACAGGAAGAATGAGCTTCATGAGATATATTTAGAGCCAAGTATTGTGGCAGTAATGAACACGAGATGTTCTGAACAAACAGTGCGACATGCTGATGGCAGTTACTCCCACCCTTAGCGTCATCTGGGAATCTGTTAAAACTGCCAATTCTTGGGGTGCCTGGGGGGCTCAGTCGGTTAAATGTCCGACTTCGGCTCAGGTCATGATCTCACGGTTCGTGAGCTCGAGCCCCACGCTGGGCTCTGTGCTGGCAGCTCGGAGCCTGGAGCCTGCTTCGGATTCTGGGTCTCCTCCTCTCTCTGCCCCTCCCGCCTGCCTGCCTCTCTCTCTCTCTCTCTCTCTCTCTCAAAAAATAAATAAATATGTATATTTTTTAAATTACCAATTCTTGGGGCCCTGCCCCAGGCCTCCTAAATCTAATTCCAGGGGGCAGGGGGCAGCAATCTGTTGTAACATGCTCTCCACGTGATTCTGGTGCAGGCAAAGTTTGAATACCACGAAACAGCTAAGAAATAATTTACGCAGACAAAAATAACTTAAAAAAAAAAAAGCTAAAAAATCAATTACATAAACAAGAATAACTTACCAATAATTAAATTGGTTCTTGAGGTCTAATGATAAAATAGATTATAGAAAACCACCAGTTTGAAAAATCATGTCCTCAGAAATTAGAGAATTTTAATCCTAAATTCAATCAATTATTCAGTCAGAAATAGGCACTGAACACTCATTTGCATGTTAATGTAGGAGGTAAGACACCACCACAGCCTTCTCCAGAACGTGAGGGTCTTTGTCTTTAATACAAGACCACATATTCTGGAGCTGTCATCATTTCATGCCACAAGCAGTACTCGCTGGGCTGTAAAGGGGACCCTCTGATGACCCCATGTAACAGCTGTAATTATAAGGTTGGTTCTCTTCCTAAGTACTATCCACAGATATACTCCTCAGTTGATACATTTCATCATCTTAAGCCACAAAGGGTGAATTTCTTTGAAGGATCATTTACATTAGTTCTCTTCTACTCGTAAACTGACTCTAGTCAAAGTGGTGTTTAACCTTGGTATGATAACCCAAGAGGTTGGGCCTACCTAACACAAAAGATACTGTTAGTAATTTCAATTTAAGGTGCGCCCAAGTGGCTCAGCTGGTTGAGCATCTGACTCTTGATTTCGGCTCAGGTCATGATCCCAGGGTTGTAGGATGGAGCCCTGCATTGGGCTCTGTGCGGAGCATGGGGCATGTTTGGGATTCTCTCTCTCCCTCCCCCCAACTTGTGTGCTCCCTCTCTGAAATAAATAAAATGAAAACCAAAATTAAAAGAAACCTAATCTGGGGGCACTTGGGTGGCTCAGTTGGTTAAGTGTCCAATTCTTGCTTTCAGCTCAGGTCATGATCTCCTGGTTCATGGGATCGAGCCTCATGTCAGGTACCATGCTGATGGCTTAGAGCCTGGTTGGGATTCTCTCTCTCCCTCTTTCTTTGCCCTTCCCCCCACTCATGTACACATGCTCTCTCTCAAAGTAAATAAACTTAAAAAAATTATTAAAAAAAACCCCACGAAACCTATTTTGATCAGAATTGAAAGGCAGATCAGCTCAGAGCTCCTCTCTTTCCACCACACCCACCCACACCCACACCCACACCCACACACACCCCTCACTCCTGGGGACAGACAAGACTGGGCCAGAAAAGATCAAGGGTGGCCCCTAGACTTCCCCCAGAGCTCCATGGGCAGCTGAGATGTTTCAAAGAGCCACAGACCTAAAAAATCAATCTCACCTTTAGGTCATCAACTAGCATCGCATCTAAAACACATCAGCTTCAAAAACCTGCTTATGTGACTTGGTAAAAGATTTTGTGTGAACAGATGGTCAGGAAAGCCTAGGAGCCCTCCGGGGGACCCGAGCCCACAGAGGTGGGGCAGAGGGCTAGGGAAGGAAGTCACTTCTGTGAATGGCAAGGGTGAAGACCTTCTCGAGAGATACCTGGACGACCCACTGCTGGCAAAGGGCTGCTGGCTGCACCTCTTGAGTAACAAAGCAATAGAGCAATGGTTCTGTTTGTGTTTTTACAGCAGTGAACACGACTGAGTAAAGACACTCTTGAGACTCTAAGCCATGGCCATTGTGTACACTTTTTATATGGAAATATGTATTTCAATAGCTGTGTCTTAAGACTTATCTTATGGCTATCTCCCTTGCACATCACTAGGGTGATAAAAACCACACACCTGTCTGGTTTGTGCCCACTGTCAGGATGTGACTGATGAGGGTTCTCAAAGTTAAATACATCTTATGTCTCATGTTTACCTGGGAAGACTTTATTAGTTCATGAGTTTGATTTACATGAATATTTGTTTAATAGAGCATTCCTGGCCAAAATAAAACAAAATTAAAATCCCTGAGGACTTATATGTGAACTGAATCTTCACTATGGCTGGGTAAACTTCAACAGCCTATTTATAATGAGGAAAAAAAATCATTCAGCTATAAACAGAGTAGAATGCATTAATAACATATTCAGCTCTAAACGTACACGGATGAAATGTCTAATTTCACGCTTGCGAAACGACACTGTTATACCACATCTACCTAATGCACTCAAAATACAGTGAATGTGGCTATAAAAAGCAGTGTGAAATTCAACTGTTGGCTTATGACTCAAATGTGTATTTGTAACACATTATCCGACAAATCTTCAAACTATTTTTACAAATGGAAAGAAAACCACAACTGAGGTTTTAAACCCATTTCTCTCTTTTTTAAAAATGTTTATTTATTTATTTATTTATTTACTTACTTACTTACTTACTTACTTACTTAGGGAGAGAAAAGCATGTGCACACAGCGGGGGAGGAGCAGAGCGAGGGAGAGAGAGAATCCCAAGGAGCCCAGCACGAGGCTCCATCCCACAAAGGCGAGATCATGACCCACGCTTGTATCAAGACACCTCACTGACTTGAACCACCACGGCCCCCCAAACCCATTTCTCTTGATCCAAGATCTCAGGTAGGCAGTTCCAGAAGTGGGCCATCCTGTCATCACCTCCTCACCTGGTGTGCACCCGATGGCAGCTGGGGATTTCTACTCACCACCCATAGAAGCTGACAACATTTGACAACTTTCTTGATCTGCACCCATCAGGTGTCAAGATGAAAAGTGTCAACAGTATACAGAAGAGAGGCTGAAATCAGAAAGCTTCACTACCACTTCCCAGCAAATGAGACATGAGTTAAACACAGCCCTTCTTTCAGGAAATGTACCATTTCATGTCATTTCACTCTGTAAAAGTCTCCTAAGAGGACCTGAAAGATTTTGGTGAGTAAAATGTCCTTATATAGCCAGAAATACTAAGTTTATTTACTGATTCTTGAACAACACTTGACAAAAACTGCAGGTAGACAAGTTGCCAATTAGAAGTCTATAATCAGCTGTCCCAGGTTTCTAAAATAAGGGTATGCTTATGGGGACTGAAAAATGACAATGGGGGGGGGGGGGGGAGAAAATCACTACTACTTTGTCCAAGGGAAAAAAATCTCCAATTCTGGAGATAAAAATGCTATTTCTAATGCCTGCCCATTGTTTGCTCCAAGACTCATTCCACGAAATGCAGAACACTGGTAAGTGAGGAAGAAGAAAGAAAGCGGGTTGCATGTCCACAGACTCTTCAAGAGCTATGTCTGGGGAAAGGAAGCTAGATTTCAAGGTACACCCTTCTTGCATCATTGGAAACAGCATGTCTCACGATATGTGGTGAGATAAATGAGAGCTGTAACACGTAGCAACACGTGATCCCTGTAACACAGATTAGGCATTCGCACATACATCTGACTGTCTACAACCTGCACACACACACAAATACACACACACACACACACACACACACACACACACACACACGGGACATCTGACTGTCTAAAACCTACATACACACACAGGGGACATCTGTCTACAACCTGTACACACACACACAGGGGACATTTGACTGTCTACAACCTGCACACACAGGGGAACACAGGAAGATCAGTGAGCAACCTGAATAAAATATGCCAGTGATGACATTTACTTTTCTGCTCCCTGACTGGTCAGTTTTAATTCTTTCTCCTTTTTAGGTAACCTCTGCAATTTTTCTGCTCCCCTGTTTCCTTTCCATTTTGTTGAAAAATATCTTAAGATTTCTGTTTTATTTCCACTATTTAAGAAAGCAAGCTGTATCAAATGTGCTGTTAGAAGAAAGCCTTTAAGAGAAAAACACTCTGGTCTCTCTACCAGGAGATTCACTGAAAATATAACATTTATGGAATCAACCTGATTGAAGCTCTCTCAGGAGAACAAGAAAAATCAGACGTGTGTCCTGAGGTGACACTCCTTCCACCGACAGCACTACTGGCCTCACTTGGGAACAAGGACTCTGATCAGACCTCAGGGGCATTTCACACCCACATGAGAGGCACCTACAGGTGTCAAGTCTTCTGATGTAGGTGTAAGGAAAGCCCCGGTCAGAGGATTCCATGGTTTTTAACCACATGTAGTCTCAGCCTCGGAAAACGCCTGTCACAGAAGCATGGACAGTCTGTTCCTCCACTGTAGTTTAAAAACCATTTGGCATGTTTCCTCATGGATACAGAAAAGTATTTAATATTAAAAAAAAAATCTTGTTAAAAAAGTGGCGGGGGGGGGAGGGGGGAACGCCTGGGTGGCTCAGTTGGTTAAGTGTCCAACTCGATTTCAGCTCAGATCACGATCCCAGGGTCATGGGATGGAGCCCAGCAGCGGGTTCTGGGCTGACAGTGGAGCCTGCTTGGGATTCTCTCCCCCCTCTCCCCTCCTCTGCCCCTCCCCCGTTTGTTCTCTCTCTCTCTCCCCCCCCCCCCCCACTTGCACATGCTCTCTCACTCAAAAAATAAATTTAAAGTTTTGTCATTTTTGTATCATTAACACAAGCATAGACAAGCAGAGCGACTCATGTACATTATCAGCAATGGAAGCTCAGGACCACATCCAGGTCACTGGCAATGGGGGACAAAGGAGCCTTTCAGACCCGGCCCTCTGCACGAGCTCTTCCTAGAGCAGAGCCCGGCACGCTGCCCCGCGTTGGGTCTGCATCACAGGCAGAACCTTGTGGGGCCAGTCGTGCCAAGGAGACTTTTTGCATAAGCCCCAGAAGGAGTCTCTGTGATAATTTTATGACTTCCAGAGTTTATTAAAACATTTTAGGGAGTGGCCTTTAAAACTAACTCATAATATAATGACGAACAGCCAAATATTCTCTTTAATTCAAACCATTTAGAAAACTATAATAATCCCTTTTCATATTATTTTTGGAAAGACACAATAAGATGGAAATAATAAAACATTTTTGAAAAATCATTTTGGTTATCCTTTCAAAATATTTCTTGCTGTAAACACAAATGTCAATTCATCTTCATTTGTTTTTTTGATAAGTACCTTTTTAGGTGTGCGTCTATCACTGACTGAGAGAATAAGGAAATATTCTCTATAATAACTTTCCTCACCTTCTCCCCCAGTACAATTCTATTTAGGAGAAAAATACTTTGCAGTGCTCACATCCTTATTTGGTAAACTACAGGCCCATGTGATTAAAAATAATAGTGGCATGAGAGAATTTAATGCATACAAAAACGGATTATCAAAATTTTAGAAAATATCTGTTCTCTGAAACAATGACAAGGGACACTAAAAATAAGCCCTCACCCCCCCCCCCCCCCCTTGGACCTGCCTCTGTGTAGAACACCACCTGAGTCATAAATCCGTGCTCTGTGTAGGGTACCAAGAACTCACAGGAAGAAAGGACTTCAGCTAATTTCTAGGGGACTTTGTTTTTCCTTCCCTCCCATTAAGGGTTTTAAGATAACACTCGTGGAAGGAAAATCTACTTTTCCAGCTGAAATAACTTCCCTTTCTCTTCCCTTTTCAGTTCATCAAAACACACTTCCAGGGGTAGGGAGGAGACAAGAGTTAATTTAATCAGAATATCAAGAACCCAACCCTGTGAATTTGGTGGACATTTACTGAGTGATGACCAGGCACGAGGCCTGGGGATCTGGCAGCAATGGGCTCAGACCCGCAGCCATGCTCCTCTCGGAGTGGCTCGCTCTCCCCTAGTGCGGCCCTTGAACAGAGCACAGGTGGGGTGAGGCAGTCAGGCAGCAGACTGGCCCAGACTGTTCCCAGCTGTCGAACGCCCT
The DNA here is from genome assembly GCF_024362965.1 of Panthera pardus. NCBI lineage: Eukaryota > Metazoa > Chordata > Mammalia > Carnivora > Felidae > Panthera > Panthera pardus. The sequence continues at coordinate 264,406 of NW_026526732.1, forward strand.
TTCCTCTGCTATGTTTGAATGTTGTTAGACAGATACACTCCTCTTGGGCCCAGGGTTAAAATGAAAATTGGCTTAAGCGCAGTTCTAGAAAAATATGTTTCCACAATGGATCCATTACTGGATTTGTATCAAATGGTGAACAGATTTGATTTATTGAAACCAAAGCTGTCTGTACCTGGAATGTTCATCTGCAGAGGCCTGACGAGGTCCGGGTGCCTCAGTGGGTTCCCAGAGTACACAAACCACTCCTTGACAGTGGGGCAGGTGCTGGCGCCATCTGAGTAGAGACAGCCGGATCAATAGATACGCATGAGTACCGACACTCGTCACCAGGCTAACAGTGAGACAGACCCAGCTCCCCCGGGCACCAATTTCAAGCTGGTGAGTACAGGGAGTCCTTACATCCAAGGTCACTGAGAGGGACCTCAGGCATCCAACAATTAGTTCCGTACCCTCCGATCCCATTTCAACAAGAACAAGAACCTCTGGGGTGGGAGAGCCGGCAGGATAACTTGGGTAAGTAAGCAATGATGGAGGGCAGAGGTAACCACCTAGACGGTTCCTATAATGTCCTTCCTTTTGGGCCCTCACACTGCTCCACATAGCATTTAGTGAAAACTGGGAGGACAGTCCTTTCTGGTCTTCAATCTACTATTTAATGCAACTATCAAGACTACTATGACATTAGACAATTCAAAAAGCTGGTAGGAATAATACAGAATGAAGGCATTTCTGGGACGCCTGGGTGGCTCAGTTGGTTTAGAATTCGACTCTTGATTTCGGCTCAGGTCACGATCCCAGGGTCATGGGATCCAGACCCCTGTGGGGCTCTGCGCTGACAGTGGAGCCTGCTTAAGATTCTCTCTATCTCTCCCCCCTCCCCTGTTCATGTGTGTGCTCGCTTGCTCACTCTCTCTCTGTCAATAAATAAATAAAGTAAAAAATAAAACAGGCATTTCCGTATGCTGGATCATTAACTGCTATTAAAAATTCAGTTTATGGGGCACGTGGGGGGCTCAGTCAGTTAAGCGTCCGATTTTGGCTCAGGTCATGATCTCGACCTTCGCAAGTTCGAACCACACTCAGACTCTGTGCTGACAGCTCGGAGCCTGGAGCCTGCTTCAGATTCTGTGTCTCCCTCTCTCTCTGCCCCTTCCCCTGCTCACATCTACCTCTCTCAAAAATAAATAAACGTTTGAAAAAGAAATTAGAAAAAAATTCAGTTTGTCTTCTGTTCTACCTTACTCCGTAAGCAAAGGTGGAAGGTGGCTCTCCTACTGCACACACTCGCCTAGCTTGGGGTCTCCGGGCTGCTGTCTCTTCAGCACCCAAACCTCCTGCCTCCACGCCTGCCTCCCCTTCCCCAGGGCCCTCTTGACCACCCCCTGACCCTTTGAGGTCTGGTTTCCTTCCCCACACGGCCCAGCCCTGCTTAGACTGTCTTCAGACTCACCCCACCCAAGCCATTGTCCATGTAAATGCAGGCTTTTTGGTTTTTGCTTTTTTACAATGAAAGTTAGACCAGGCTGACACCCTAAATGGAAATCGCACAATAAAGCCCAAGGTGCCAGCATAAGAGTGTAGACCTGGGAGCACGTAGAGCCCCGCAGCCCCCGCCCCACCGCACGCCGTGTGCCCTGGCGTCCTCACCTAGATCTGCACACGGCGGGCCTGCAGCACCCCTAGGTCTCTGGCTCACCAGTGCCTGGGGTTGTGTGCTGCTCGGCTGGGCCCCCGAGGACCCCAGCTCTGGCTCACATCCTGCTCCCCGGCTAGAGCACCTCCCATCCTCCACCCCACCATGCCCTTTCTCATCTCCACATGTGGATGTGGTCCACACCCCTCCCCTCTCCCCTTCCTCCACTCAAGACCTGTGTGCTTCCCCACCACGGTTCTCTGGCCGACACTGCACGTGCCTGCTTACTCCCCTCATCACTGCCCACCCGACCGAGCTCCTGGGACCAGGAGAGAGTCGTCGTCATGGTCCCAGGGCAGATGCTTACTAACTTTAATGAACACATTCAACTTAGCCTAAATCCCACACATACAAAAAGAAAAAGAAAAAAAGAAAATCTGAATAGTATTCTTATGGCTGCTAAAAAAACAAACAAAAACACCCAACCCACTTTCTACGTAATTCTCTTGGCCAAGGTGTTCGCCACCCTAAAAAATAGTCAGCTGAGCGAATGGTGTTCTAAGCCACTATTTCCAAAAGGAGAGCATTCTCTCACACCCAAGACAAACGTCACCGGCTTTCGGCGTCTCGCTGGATGAGGACACTCAACCACCGTCACGCGCCTAGTCTGCCGACTGTCTCCTTAGCAAGACTGAAACATTTACAAAACCACATTTTATGTCATCTTTCATCTACAACTGCTCCAAATCTCTAAATATAAGGGTTTGGGGTTGACTTCTCAGAGTTTTAATTCCAAATAACATGAGAAGAAAGCAGTTTCATGATAGGCACTGGTATCCTTTATTAAACAACACCAGGTACATTGTCTTTTATTTCCTCCCCTGTTAAGACCTAGAGAAGTCAGTTTTTGGACACATATTCCAAGAGAAATGCCACACAGCAGTCACTTACTCGGCTACCATCCAGGAAGAGCTGCCCAGCCCAGTGAGACCAGCTCAACAGGATCCATACACCCTGCTGCTGTGCAAGGCACGCGCTGGGCGGAAGACCAGCAGAGACCCCGGCTTCCCCCTCTTCTCCAGAATTCTCATCAGCACAGACAGCAAATTCCTTCTTTTCTCCACGATTTAGGCCAGTAGGGTTAAGTCCACATTAACCCTTAACAAAGTTTCTCTTAATTAACAAAAGAACAAAAGCTTTTGCTTTTAAGGTGACTGACTTAAACCCAATGAGTTTCATTGACCACACAATACAGTCACGGAACAAGAGTGAACCACGCTGCTGAAAACGCAGTACCTGTCAGCTACTGACCACACAGAGGCTTGAATATGAAAACCCGCAATTTCTATCACATAACAAATTAGCTAGCCAGAGGATTAAAGTTAAAGCCGCCCTGCTGATCTGAACTTTCACTCCCTAAATGAACTTTTATCTGAAGCTGTGGGCCAGGATACAGGAAGTGACAGAGATATTAATACATGAGTATTTTTCTGAGGTGCAGGGCAAGTAAAGGAGCATTAAATCACTTTGTGGGTTCTGCCCCTCCCCGTGTGAGCTGCTGGGCAACAGGGACACCCAAGGTGCGTCCTCACTTCCTTCCTCTATCATGAGAGGCCACAAGGGCAGTGCACGGTAGCTAGAAAATGTCAACATTTACAAGAATTAAGTTTTATAGTCTGGTTAATGACTTTTCCAAACCTAAATATTCAGATGGCAGCATTTTCACTTTTATTCAAATTATCCCTCTCACAGACGCGGTTAAACTCCGCAATCCTTCCAAAACCCAGAGCTAGATGTAAAGTGTTACCTGAGATCCTCTTAAAAGAAACAGATACTGCTGAAAAATCCTAGAGTTCAGCCTGTTATCTGGGGTGCCACATAATTTCAGAGATTTTTCTATAAAACTCCTTAAAGAAAACAGAGGCAATAAACTCTTGGACATTGGTGCGAGCGATACTTTTTTGGATCTGTCTCTTGAGGCAAGGGCGACAAAGGCAAAAATAAACTATTGGGACTTCATCAAATTAAAAAAACTTCTGCACAGTGAAGGAAACCATCAACAAAACCAAAAGGCAACCTACTGAATGGAAGAAGATATTTACGAACAGCATATCCAATATGGGGTTAGTATACAGAATATATAAAGAACTCCTACAACTCAACACTAAAGAATCAAACAATCTGATTAAGAAATGGGAGAGAGGTCCAGAACAGACATTTTCCAAAGACATCCAACAGACATCTTCCCAAAGATGGCCAACAGACACACGAAAAGATGCTCAGTGTCACTCATCATCAGGGAAACACAAATCAAGACCACAATGAGATGCCACCTCACACTTGTCAGAATGGCTAGAATCAAAAAGACAAAAACAACGAGTGTGGGGGAGGACGTGGAGAAAAGGGAACCCTTATTCACTGTTGGTGGAAGTGGAAACTGCTGCCACCGCTACGGAAAACAGTATGGAGGCTCGTCACAAACCTAAAATAGAAATACCACGTGATACAGTAATTTCATTTCTGGGTATTTACCCTGATAAAATGAAAACACTAATTTGAAAAGATATGTGCAACTCTATGTTTGTGGCAGCGTTATTTACAATAGCCAAGATATGGAAGCAGCCCAAGCTGTCCACCGATAGACGAATGGATAAAGGTACACACACAAACACAGAGGAATTATCAGCCAGCCATAAAAAGGAATGAAATGCTGCAACAACAAAGATGGATGTAGAGGGTCTTATGCTAAGTGAAACAAGCCAGATGGAGAAAGACAAGTACCACATAATTTCCACTGGTACGTGGAATCTAAAAAAAACCAAAACAGATGTACAAACAGAAAGAGACTCATAAATACCGAGAAAGCGGAGGTTGCCAGAGACGAGGTGGGGGGTGGGAAGGGTGGATGAAATAGCGGAAGGGATTAAGGAGACGACTTCCAGTTACAAGATAAATAAGGCACGAAGACGAAAGTAGAGAGTAGGTAATGCAGTCAATAATTTGGGAATAAGCTTGTATGGTGACAGATGGTAACCATACTTATCATGCTGAGCTTTTTTTAATTTATATAAATGTCGAATCACTGTGTTGTACACCTAAAATGAATATCGTATGTCAACTACACTTCAATTAAAAATGTTAAAAATTAAAAAAATAAAACTCTGTTTAACAGGAAAAACAAAATTTCAGAGGTTTTAATCTGGCATGCACTTTGAAACTACAGCAGAAACATGGGCAACAATTCGGTGTGTCTGAATTGAAATGAAATAATCTTCTTAAATGCCTAAAAATCAAGAAAAAGAGAAGAGGAAATTAAGTTTGGTAATTCCTAAAAGAAAAGGCTGATTTCTCAGACTTTCGACTTGCCAGGCTGCGCGTGCAAAGGAGTGAAGAACTTGAGAAAAGTTCTCTGCTAGTTTACCTCCCTTCAAGCTGTAACATTTTATACGGAAAAAGGAAAAAAAAGACATAATCAAACTTGGTCTTCTGCTACTCCCAAAGGACGGACACACGGCTCCACTGCGTACGATCTTCTGTATGTAACGAAGACACCTCTTCTCGGAGCAAAGTTGTGGAAGTGTCCACACTGGCAGTCCCTCCCCAGGAAAACTCTGCCTCGCTTATGCCCACCGCTCCTCCCCAGGCGTGTGCTGGGGCAGCGGCGGGCAAGGGGCGAGACAGTGAGGAGAAGCAATGTTGATCACAACCTCTCAATTACTGGGACTTCCAAGTCTGATAACATCCCTCAGGCTTTTAAAGAAAGAGATCTGTCCTTAGGGTTCTGTAATATTTTTATACTCCTAGTTTAATCTATGCTTATATGTGGCCTTAGTCCTGAAAAAGTTAAAAAAGTTCCCCAAACATACTCTCTTGTGTACACGTATCTAGGATTTTAATGAGCCAGTGGCCTGGACAGTGACCATTTACCCACGGGGCTGGCCGCCCCATCAGGAGAGCACCAGCCTCCTCCAGCTGTGTGGGGGTCCCTAGAAGGGCGCTGGGGGAGAAGGAGGGCAGAATGGCAAGGGAAGAGTGTGACCCCCCCCCCCCCCCCCCAACCGCAGACGGCTGCCTGCGTGCACGGCTCTGGCCGGCCTCTCCGTCGGCAGAGCGGTAAAGGAGGACACACTTTGCCTTTGCTTCGGCACCTTCCTGAGTTTTTTCCATTTCCTAAAATGTATAAGGCTTCACAGTGATGTAAGCTAAGCTTTTCATTAGGAGACAGTCAGAACCTGAAGTAAAGTGAGAACGGGCATGAAGGCAGGATGGGAGGAGGCGGGAATGACGGCAGCCGGTCTGGGGCCATGACGCCACCTGGCCGTCTAAACAGCACACAGTTGGCCAGACAGAATACACGGAGGAGAGCTGCCAGCCAAGCACCTCAATATAATCAGAGGAGGTGGAGTACCCAACAGACCAGCCATCCGAGCTATACCCAAAACTGGGGACTCTGAAGCGCCTGCCTATCAATCCAGTGCCCGTGCTTTTTGGCTCAGGCCTCCGCTGTTGGCGGCCGCGCGAGTTTAAGACTCAGGGTCTACACCTGTGGGGTGAGAGGCGCCTTTGGTTCTAAATCTCACTTTAGTCCAGTGGCTCCCACCTGCCGGTCAGACTGGGCTCAGAGAAGGCTGCTTGCCTGTGGGAACTGAAAGCCCATCACTCTTTCTCCTGTGTCTGAAATTCCACCGTTACAGTCCTCTTCTAAGGAAAGCTTTGCTAAGTGGAAATACTCCTGAAATGGTCATATTTTAAACATATACTCAAAAATCAGATCGCGAATCACCTAATTTATACTAAGAATCTGCAGGGCACAGTAAAATGCCACCTGAACAGTCTCTGCTAGCTCAGCTGACAGCAAACGGGGACAAGGGACATCAGACAAACAAGCCCATAAACAAACTGTGACGAGATCAGAACAAACATACACGGTCCTTTTTTGATAAAGGAGTAAGGGAGGAATTTGGGGGAGGTAGTTTTTAAGGGCATAAGGAACAAACAGAATTGATCAGAATGGCCTGAGCTAGAAAAAAGTAAAAGTTGTATCTGTCAACATGGATATAGTTTCTAGAGCATTGCAAGTAGATGGGACCACTTGGGTGTAAAGGGGTCAAATGCAGTGTGAGGACCTCCCACATATGGGGGTCGGCAGAGAGCAGGGGCTGGGGGAGGAAGGCCGGGAGGGACGTGGGCCATCGACGTGGGGTCCCAAGCAGAAAGCTGACCGCCAGGGAGGAGCTGGCGGACAGACAGTGTCTGCAGAGAGCAGACAGGTGGAGGACTCACTGGGGCACCAGGCCTTGATGGAGAAAGGAAGTAGAGATGGAAACTTTTCCATATGTTGACAATGAAGTGGTGAAATGTTCCCACAGTGTAGGAAAAACAAACCAGGAATTAGAAGATTAAGAAACACAGAGTATCATCCTAGGAAGTAAAACATCCATTTCTTAGCAGTTCTAATAACAGAAACAGAGATAACAGAGAGGAGAAAAATTTGTAAACATAAAGGGTAAAGAAGCTATCATTAAAACTTTGCAGAGAAAAGAGAGGCACCAAAAAAGGAACTAGAATCACACTGGCATCACACTGGCGCTGACTTCATCAGCGCCCCTGATACTAGAGCAGGGTGGGAGGTGGCCAAGGTGGGGGCAGAGCTGCTTGGCCAGTGTTCCCACCGACACCTCTATATCTGGACAAATTTCTTTTTTTTTTAGTTTATTTATTTATTTTGAGAGAGAAAAATATTCATTTATTTTGTGTGCTCACGAAAGCAGGGGAGGGGCAGAGAGAAGGGGAGAGAGAGTCCCAAGTAGGCTCCGCACCATCAGAGTACAGCCCCATGTGGGGCTCGAACCCACAAGCTGCGAGACCATGACCTGAGCCGAAATCAAGAGTCGGACGCTTAACTGACCGCACCACCCAGGCGCCCCTGGACAAATTTCTGAAGCCACTGCATTCTCGAGTTGGACAGAGGCCTGTGCAGACTGCGGCCTCGGGAGGGAGAGCCCGAGCAGAGCAAGAAAGTCTCTGAGATGAGGAGACAGAGCCTGTAGATCAAGACTGCTAGGACAGCTGGGAACGCCACACAGAACAGCAAAGACTTGGCCCTATGCAGAAAGGGGCTCCCAAACTCTGCACGGAGGTCCTCGTTGAGAACTGAGCTCTGTGTTTAGAGCAAAACTCAGGGAGGCTGGACAAGACAACTACTGACCAGCCCCACTGAGCAACCACCAGAGCCCGCACAGAGCTCCGTGACATCAGAGTCCTACCAGCCAATGTGCAGAGACTTACTTCATCAGGCACCTAGCACTCAGGTGACAGCCCAGGAAGGCCAACAGTCAGGAGCCGGGCCACTCCAGCTCTAGAGTGAAGTTCCCACAGACCCATCCTAATAAAGCGTAAAATTTAAAGGATCAGGTAAATTAACTGCCTGACGGACCACAAGACAATACCCTTCAGTGATCCAAAATCTTCTAGCTTACAATCTAAATACAATGGACATGAGAAAAGCAGAAATACGTGAGAATAAGCAGAACCCTGTGGCCCTCTTATAAGGAGGAAACTCAGTAAACAGACCCAGGCCCAGAAATGATGGGGCTGATGGGAGTTAGTGGACAAGGACTTGGAAACAGCTCCTATGAATAAATTTAAGGTTTTAAAGGCAAACGTGAAGACAGGGGAAAAAAAAAAAAGGAAATGGAAGATTTTTTAACAGCAGCTGAAAAACACAGTATCTGAAACAAAGATTTCACTGGATGGGTTACAGCAGATTAGATGTTGCAGAAGAAAGGCTCACAGAACTTGAAAACCAAGCCAACAGGACATACCCAAATCAAAGCAGAGATAAGAGGCTTAAAAAGCAAGTGCTCCTTGGTATGCAAGGAGCACATGCGCCATAAATCACGCACATAAGCTGGAGGCCCAGTGTGAGAGATGAAAGCAACGGAGACAGAGAACAATGTTGATGTAATGCTCATTTTGTTTCAAATTTGATAGGAAATATAAACTCACTGATCCAAGAAGCGTGAGAACCCCAAGCAGAATAAACACTGAGGGTACCACTCCAAAGCTCAGTTAAACAAACTGCTGAAACCAGTGCTCAAGAGAAAATCTTACAAACAGCCAGAGAGAAAAACACTCATTACAGATGGGGAACCACAGTAAGAAGGGCCACTGTCACCACATGACAGCCAACACAAGCCAGAGACAACATAACGTCTTTACAGTGCTGAACAACAAAAATACCTAAAATTCTATGTACAGCAAAATTACACTCCTGAAATATAGATATTTTCAGGGAAAAAAACCAGGAAATTGAAATGAGCATGATAAGAAATGTAAAAGCCAAGTTCTCTAAAGGAAGAAAGATGACACTAAAGGAAATTTGGATCTACACCAGAAATGGCAGACAGAAGACTTCTCATTTGAAAACTCCTCTCAAAAGCAACTTACTATTGAAGATAATGGTTGGAAAATTACAGCTGATGGGCCAAATCTGGCTTGCTTGTTTTTATACAGTTTGAAAGCTTAAAATCTTTTCGCATTACTTCAAATGACCAGAAAATTATCAAAGTATATTCTGTGGCACAGGAAGATAATATAAAATTCAAATTCTGTGGCATGAGACAAGGAGATTAAACGTTATTGAAACACAGCTAACTCTCGGAGCTCCACCCTGTCACGTGTGCGTGACAGCAGCAGGGCTGTGTTACAGAGACTACAAGGGCCCTCAAAGCCCAAAGTATTTACCGTCATCAGGCCCTTCGCAAAAAAACTTTGCCAACCCCTGGTTTAAAGTAAAAATAAGAATCACATATTACGAGATTTAAAACCTATGCATAATCTCAAAAGATTATACATTATAGGTAATATTCTTGACATGACCAACCATTTCTGTGACACTCTCAAAAAAACCAAAATGCAGAGATGGAGGACAGACAAGCGGCCAACAGGGGACAGAGCCAGAGGGCAGGGTACAAAGTGATGGCATGAGAGAGTTCCTCTGTGGTGATGGACCAATTCTGTATCTTGACAGAACAGAACTGCATAAAACTATACACACATACAAACAAATGAGTGAATGTAAAAAAATGGTAAAAGTGATAAAAATTGTTTTAATGTGGGGCACCCGGGTGGCTCAGTTGGTTGAGCGTCCAACTCTTGGTTTCAGCTCAGGTCATGATGCCAGGGTCATGGGATTGAGCCCTGCGGCAGGCTCTGTGCTGAGTGTGGAGTTTGCTTTAGACCCTCTCTCGCTCGCTCTCGCGCTCGCTCTTGCTCTCTCTCCCCCTCTGCCCCTCCTCTACTCATGCTCTCTAAAAAAAAAAAAAAAAACAACATACTAATGAATTAACATATACTTTACTACAGTCATCTTTGCGGGGGGAATTGGGGCAAGGGTACATGAAAGTCTATGCACTATAAAAAGTTTAAAAATGTACAGAAGACATAAAATAATAACAGCAAAAATGACGGGGAAAATTAAAGTTCACTGCTATGAGGTTTCCACATCACACACAATGCAGTATCGTACTATCTGAAGGCAAACTGTGGTAACTTAAAGGTGTATACAGCAGTATCAGGCAAAGCCAACTTTAAGACAAGGAGTATTACCAGATTTTTTTTAAGGGAAATCCCATAATGTTAAAAGGGTCAATTCACCACTAAACATAACAATCCTCGACATATACGCACCTAACAATAGAAGTTCAAAAATATCTGGAGCAGGGGCGCCTGGGTGGCCCAGTTGGTCAAACACCTGCCTCTTGATTTTGGCTCAGGTCATGATCTCACAGCCATGAGACAGAGCCCCGGGTTGGGCTCCACACTGACAGCACAGAGCCTGCTTGGGATTCTCTCCCTCTCTCTCTCTCTCTCTCTCTCTCTTTCTGCCCCCACCGTGCCCCGCTCGTGTGCACACGTGCACTCTCTCCCTCAAATAGTAAATAAAAAATAAAACTTTTAAAAAGTTAAAAAAGATATCTGAAGCAAAAACTAACAGAACTGAGGGAATAAATAAAAACATCCACAGTAACATCTGCAGATTCCCACACTCTTCTCTCAAGAACTAAGCACAAGTCAAAAGAAAACTGGGAGAACAGCCCTGTTAACACCACTGATACTCCTGGAGCAGCAGCTGCAGAACATACGTGGTTTCCAACACACGTGGGATAACAGCTAAGCAAACGACACAGAACACGCTCCATTCTCATCACCGGAAGTAAACTGGCGGTAGCAACACTGTATGTTCACGTCCTAATAGTCTTTTTTTTAGTAATTTATTTATTTTAAAAATTTACATCCAGGTTAGTTCGCATATGGTGCAACAATGATTCCAGGAGTAGATTCCTTAAACCCTTACCCATTTAGGCCATCCCCCCCACCACCCGTCCAGCAACCCTCAGTTTGTTCTCCATATTTAACAGTCTCTTCTGTTTTGTCCCCTCCCTGTTTCTATATTATTTTTGCTTCCCTTCCCTTGTGTTCATCTGTTCTGTGTCTTAAAGTCCTCATATGAGTGAAGTCACAGGATATTTGTCTTTCTCTAATTTCGCTTAGCATAATACCCTCTTAGTTCCATCCACAGAACGTCCTAATGATCTTAACTTCATGTAGAAAGCCACAAAGTTGAAAAGGAAAAAAGTAAAGATCAATTGTGAGGACGAGTTCCTGTCTTCACAGAAATTTTTCCTGTTATTCTGGTTATGTAATAAAGTCATCAATATGGCTGCAAATAAATCACACTAACAAAGTCTGAAATTTTAGTAAACTTTATATACTGGAACTGAAATGTTCTGTAATGTAAAAATTCTTTCATGGTTAAGATTTTTTTTAATCATGGGAATCAATGTGAAATCACTCATGTGAAGAGCGAATATGGAGAGAGAATCACATAAGAAAAGAAATAGAAAAAATTACTTAAACAATACCTGGTCCCTAAGTTTATCCCGTAGGTTCTTTTGTTTCTGTTTTTAAATTGGCATAAGCATCTTTCTTGTGTCTTTCTCAGGACCCATAAGCCTCTGAAGCCTGACAGCACACATGGGAAAAGGCAGTATGTCCTGGGCAGTGCCGGGAATCTAATAAAACTGGATTCAAAGAACTCTGCCGCTCCATCTCCCACCAAAGAAAAGAATGATTACAGCATTTTAATCTGACAATTCTGTCACCACCTTTAGGTCAGGTAAATGTTTACTTTCCGGAATAACAGAATAATACTAACACCAATACTGTATTGGTATGTCTGGAAATAATGGAGTTTAGGCAGAAGGACCGAAGACATGTTTTTGTTGGGACCCCCGCTGCTTCTATCTCCAGTCCTGGTCACAGTGTGAGAGGCCCCGTTTCTCATCAAAGCACTCTCGAGTCAGACAGCAGTGTCCCGGGAGGCCCGTCTCGGGGGAGCAGGACCTTACGCAGGAGGTAACCCATATGTCAAGTGTCCCTAGTCTCTACTATGAAGTGCTCTTCTCCACTCATGATGCCCCCCAAAACTGCTCCGAAAAGACAGCGATAGGGTCTAATAATTTTATACCTGGCGTTGAAGGCCCCCAGATTTTCTGTTCTGGTCACTGACAGTCCTCCCCCTACACAACTGTTGCCACTGCACGATGAAAATATTGACAGGAAACAACAACTACTCTAAAGGGAAATTTTGTTTATACTTTAAAATATGATGTACTAGATTTTATGAAATTATTTTATGAAAATCACATTTTGAGGGGGGAGTAAGTAGGCACCGTCTTCTAATAATAAACACACCCCACACTCCTGCAGGAGAAAAGGGTTTTCACATTTTTAAAAACCACCAAACCTTCTAAGGAAGAAAAATATAAAACTAAATATAAATTATTGTTATATGAATTAATTATTATAAATTACGAATTTATAATAAATTAAATATAAATAGATAAAACGTAAGATTTTATAACAACAATGCACTCTTCTTTTAATGAGTACTGATCAACCACTTACTAATTAGAGAGAGATGCCCCCTGGCGTTTTCCCTTAATGCCGTGCAGATGTGACTGGCATTCTCAATGACAGGTCTTAAAGACAGACAAACCCCTTTCCAATCGTGTCCGCGTCCCGAAAGAATGCATTCCACCTCATCTGGCCCGTTTCTCAGACTCCAACTCCAGAGAGCACCGCTGCTAAGCGGCCCGCCCCACTCACCTTCGCCGCCCCCCAGCAGGAGGGAGTAAACGCGCTGGCGCACCGGGCGGTAGACGAAAGCCTGGCTGGGCAGAGCCTGGTCCAGCGCGTCCTCCAAGGTGTTGCTGCATTCGATCTCCCCGCTGCTCATGATGTTGTACACCAGGTAGCTCTCTGCCTGGACGTGATGTGCTCTAGCAATCTGTTCAAAATTCAGATATGACTGGTTTCTCCTTGAAAACGCAACAGTAACCTCTAAAGAGGAAAAATCAACACCCCTGTGTCACATGCCAGTGTTTTTAGGCTCTCGGAAATGGAGCAACTGTCCCTCAAGCTCATGACATCAAGCTGGCGTCTCTGTTTTCCTGCCTCGGGGCATCTGGGCTCGAAATCGTCTTATTCCTCCTCCACCTCCAGCCTCCCAATCACCAGCAGACTTAGCGCACAGCGTGTTGTCTGCCCGCTGACAGGCATCACTATGAAAACGTCCGGCTGACTTCGGCCCATTCCTCCCCTCTCCGGTCCACCCTCCACAGCACCCACAGCCTGTGTTCTTAGAAGAAGGTCCAGCCACTGCCCTCCCCAGAGCGTCGGAATGGCTACCACAAACCTTCACCCTAACATTCAAGGCCCCGGCGTCCTCTTTCCAGTCCACCAACACACCCGCTAGAGACCACTGCCATGCGGTCACAGTGGAACAGCTCCATTGTTCCTCAGGCACAGTCAAGCCTTCCACAGCCTCACTTGGGCTCCCGGAAATGCGCCCCTTCTGGGCCTCCCCACCCCCCACCTCACAAGCCCCTCTCCCGTGACGGTTCACCTCAAGTGGCACCCTGTCTTCCGCTCCCAACTAGAACCCACCTTCCCTTGCCTCACGGTGCTTCGGGCCACACACAGCTGGGAAAGGAGCGTGGGTCGGGAACCAGCAGGGGCCGGGTCAAGACGGGAAAGGCAGAGAGCCCAGGGCGATGCCGCCTCGTACTCGACACGAGTCCCGGGCTGGCTGAAAGGCAGACCTTGCCCTCCTCTAGGCACTGAGGTACCTGCAGGCTCCACTTCTGCACTGCCGTCCTTTGCCCGCGTGCCTTTCCCTGTCCTGTCCTTCAGGCAAACTGTTCCGGTGGCTCCAAGTTCTCTCTCTGAAGCCAGGCCCGAGCAGGAGCTGACCAATTCTTCTGAGCTCGCACTTCTAGGCTACTGACCACGACCAGCCCGCCTCTCCCCACGCGAGAGGGAGCACAGATGTGATCTTGTAAAGGGTCAAACTTGCAGTTAGAGGCTTGAGTTCAAAGCTAGGGTCTGCCAAGTACTGGCTGTGTGTCTGCAGGCAATGTCATTTAGCCCTTTCACAACACGTTCTCATGTGAGGAGGGAGGCGAGCGTGTCTCCCGAGAGCCGCGTGACAAGTAAGGCCAGCGATGTGAGGAACAGCCTCCAGTAACTACAAACAGCCGTACAAAGATACATCAGTGGAGAATCATCTCTGCATGGTCCGTATTAAACTAGCATTCTCACATCCAGCCTCATGATAAAACCAAACCAAATAAACGAGCAGAATTAGATTTAGGTCTTCTCTGTCCACTTCCCTCACTTCGAGTGCAGTCTGCTCGGATGGTGTCCAAGTCTGTGTTGAGAGCAGGCCTTTCCCCATGCGTACCTCTCCTTCTCTACTGTCCAAGCACGCTTCCACCTGGGGTTCAGATTCTGCCCTCCCTCCAGTTTCTAACCCACATTCTTTTCCTTCCACGAAGCACCTTTTAAGGATGCTTGAAGGTAGGATAATTTTAACTCCTTAGTACTTTTTCACCTGTAATTCTCTTAAAGTACATATTGCATTCTACTTTGTACCGTAATTTTTTATGTTACTAAAGGAACTTATCTGCTACAATGTATGTAATGGAGGAAGAGGTGAAGGACTTCTCAAGACAGGAGAACCCATGTAGTTGTACAGGACGGAGGGAAGGAGCCACCAAGGGAAAGGCCCTAAAGGTACGAGAGAAAAGGAATACTGCCTTCAAGGTTCAGTGAGACACAGTGTGACGGGCACAAGGGGCTCAGCAGTGGGAGAAACAAACGAGACCCTGCCCTCACGGCACCGTCCCGAGCATGACATTCCAGTGAGGCATGCGCTACAGCAGGTGGGTGGCTGGTCAGGGCTTCTCCGAGTGAGTGACCGCCCAGATGGGACAGAAGACTAGTAGCCATGAAGCAGCAAAGGGGCGGGGGAGGTTCCCAAGAGGCAGAGGAGCACGTGCCGGGCCATGACAGACAAGGGACTGACCAGGCTAGAGAAGTGGCCGTGGTGAGGTGATGGCAGGCCGTGGCCTGCTTAAGGCTACTGTTTCTACCCTAAGAGTTACAGAATAAGGCTTCATTTCTGCATGCAGCATGGCCAGCGGACTAGAAGGGGCAAAAGTCTACACGGAAGAGTTGTCAGCCATTCCTGAGTAATTCAGACCAGAGACCACATATGCTAGGGTGGTGAGACTAACTGACTAGGTACAAGTAACAAGACAGGGAGAGAACAGTTACCAGGAGTGGTAATTGCTAGGTTTGTAACTTGTGCACCGGGAATGGAAGATGGTGACACTTCGTTACGAACAACGGATGGTTTGTGGGTAAGAGACAACACGTGTAACCCCCCTAGCCTCACACGTAACACGTGGTTCATCAATAGCAGTCCTCCGTAAAACCTCCCAAGGGCTCTGTCACTTTCAGGATTAAGTCCAAACTCCTAGTGGGGCAGGTAATAATCTTCCCAATCTGGTTACATTCTACCCTTTCCAACCTCTCTCCCCATGGCTCCCCTCAGACCCTGTCCTCCAGCCTACTGTTCTACCACGTGCCCCAAAGCAACAAAGATCTGCTTATTCAGAACAAATATCGGCTCTCATGAAGGTCTGGTTCCACTCCACCTCTTCAGTAACTTCTCTCTGTACTTAACCCACAGTGACCTCTCCTTCAAATTTCTAGAGCTCTCTTCTAGAACAGGCATGTAACAACATCCAGCATACTTTATAATGTGAGTTTCCATATGCATTATGTCATACTTCCTAACTACATTGCCCTGTTCTGTGTCCCCCACAGTGCCCTAACCGCTGCAAGTAGTCAATAAAGATCCATGACAAATCCATTAATGGATATACTTTCAATCATGACATGTCAGATTTGGGTGGGCACATCTACATACCTTTAAGATTTCAGGGTCTGAAACCATGGTTACTTGTTGTTTGATTTCAGGCTCCATATTCACAAGGTCTTCTTGTTTAATTCCAGGGTTTGTACATATAGGTGTTTCTAGCTTAAATTCAGAGTCTGCACGCAGAGGTGATTTTTGCTTGAATTCAGTGTGTGTACACATGGGAACTCCTTGCTTGGATTCAGAGTATGTACGCATGGGAACTCCTTGCCTGTATTCAGAGTATGCATACATGGGAACTCCTTGCTTGGATTCAGGGTGTGTACACACAGGATCTCCTTGCATGGATTCAGGGTGTGTACACACAGGATCTCCTTGCTTGAATTCAGGATGTGTACACACGGGAACTCCTTGCTTGGATTCAGGATGTGTACACAGGAGGAATCCTTCCTTGGAGCCAGGATCTATACACATGGGAACAGCTTGCTTGGAATCAGGGTCTGTAGACACAGGAACTCCTTGTTTGGACTCAGGATCTGTACACACAGGAACTCCTTGCTTGGATTCAGGATTTGTCCACTTGGGAACTCCTTGCTTGGATTCAGGATCTGTACACATGGGAACTCCTTGTTTGGATTCAGGGTCGGTACACATGGGAATTCCTTGCTTGGAATCAGGGTCTATACACAGGGGAACTCCTTGCTTGGATTCGGGGTCAGTACACATGGGAACTCCTTGCTTGGATTCGGGGTCTGTACACATGGGAACTTCTTGCTTGGATTCAGGGTCTGAACTCATGGATCCCACCTCCTTGTCCAAAGTTATTAAACCCTTAGGTTTTTGGAAAAACCATGGAGATTTCTGTCCTGGCAAAAGATATGATGCCACACCCTTATAAAAAAGAGCTTTGTTTGGTCCCAAAGGTAACATCTCTTCTAGCTTTTTTTCACCTTGATGCAAGCGAAGAACTTTAGATATATGGTCTGCTACAGCTAAGATGATGTTCCCTTTTTTGTCAAAGTTCTCCTTTACAGAGGTATAGGAAGACAAGCACTTGTACCGAAAGCTTTCAAACATGCCTTCTGGAATAATATCGTTGCCAAGCAGGCAGGCCAGAAGAGGAAGGTCTGCCAGGCTAATATCTAGACTCTCACAGAGCTTCTCTCTACAGAGCATGACAGTATCGAGACTGTCCAGACAGAGCTCACTAATTGAAAAGTAGGGACAGGTATCATAGATTAAGTAGTCGGTGTCTTCTCCAAGAATACCAAGACAGTTATTCTGGAGGCCATAAGATGCCACCTCATAGTCGGCCTCTTGCAACGAACAAAGAGTTTCCTGACCCAGGCTCTTCAAAGCAAATCGTGTAAATATGGCCAGCCCTGAGGGGATGAAGAACATGTTTCTGCCAGGCTGCTCCTTATGTGACTTGATATAATGGAAAATCCTGGAGATCTCCCTGTTGTTCTTTAGTCTTCGTTTCACCCACTCATCTCTCTTATCCTGCTCCACCATGCCATCAAAGAAGAATATCAACCTGATGCCAACAGCTGTAAAACTCTTAACAAAATCCCGCAAAGCAGAGAAGTATTCCCGCCACTGGCCACCGCAGATCCAAGATTCAGGAGTGTACCAGTATCTGAGACAACACATGGCATCAACCACAATGGTAGGAGTACATCCAGGATGCTTGCTTCGGTGGTGTTCTGCCAGTTCTTTGAAATTCACTACTGTACATATATGTGGGCAGGTACTGCCCACGAATCCCTGCAAACCTCTCACACCCATAACTGGCCTCCTGGAAAGGATCTGGAAAGGAAAATTAAATGAGTTGTTATGACATTATCACTAGACATAGGATACCTTTTAAAGTAAATAAACAGAAGACAATACTTAATATTCGCACTCTATTTTCAAAACACTCTAGGCACTAACAAGGTATGTAACATGGCATACCGGTTAGAAGCCTAACGAGTTTTCACTGAAGACAAAGAGGAACCTTAACCTAAGCATGAATCACCAGAGTCGGCCTTCGTAAGGACAACACAGCGCAGCAGTCCTCTAAGATTTGTATTAAAACTATTAATGAAGGGTAACAGTTCTCAAAAAGTCATTATTTCCCATCTAGGAACTCAAGCAGAAGTTAATTTTGAAAGCCCCAAACACAGACAGATGCACGTAACACGGATGCTTCTCAAAACCATCTTGCTGAGTGAAAGAACGTAGGCCAAACGGGAATACACTCCATGTGACCCATTTGTATGAAATTCTACTTCACCGAGAGTGGGGCTGATCTGTGGCACCAGAGAGCAGGCGGTGGTGGTCTGGGGTAGGGCAGGTGGGAGGGAGGGATTTACATAATGGAAACTCTTGGAGTGATGGGTATGCTCACCACCTTAATTGTGGTGATAGTTTCACGGGTAAACACGGGCTAACCCTCGTCAAACTGTAAACTGTAAGTGGCTTACTATTTATCAAGTATACCTGAATAAAGGCATCAAAAAGAAAAACACATAAAACGTGACCCTGTCAAATGTAATATCTGAGTTGGTGACTGGCTTTCAGTGGAAAACTGCCTACTCTAAAATGCAAAAACAGGGGCACCTGGGTGCCTCAAGTCAGTTAAGCATGTGACTCTTGATTTTGGCTTAGGTCATGATCTCACAGTTTGTGGGATTGAGCCCCACATTGGGCACTGCACCGACAGCATGGAGCCTACTTGGGATTCACTCTTTCCCTCTCTCTCTGCCCCACCCCCACGGTCACTCACTCGCTCTCTCTCAAAATAAATATATAAACTTAAAAAAAAAATGCAAACACTGACAAAGTAGTAAAAAGACTTCAAACTGAAAATCTGGCAAAATCCTAAGCAGAGTACTTTGTATAAAAAGTAAGGTGTCCTATGTATAATAAAGGATGTAACATATGACATTCTTTTTTTTTTTTTTTTTAACTTTATTCATTTATGGAGACAGAGCGCAAGCAGGGGTGGGCCAGAAAGAGGGAGACACAGAATCCAAAGCCGGCTCCAGGCTCGGAGCTATCAGCACAGAGTCTGACGTGGGGCTCGAACTCATGAACCGTGAGATCATGACCTGAGCTGAAGTCGGACGCTGAAGCCACCCAGGCGACCCATGACATTCTTCAAGTAGGTAATAACATCTGTCACTGGTCAGAAAAAATTCCATGATGACACCTTTGATCTTAACGGCGTATAATTTTCACTTTGGTTTTCTTTTAAGACTCATCATGGCTTCATGTCCACTGAGAGAACAAAGAAAAAGTCCTTATTACACAAATAGCTACGGGAGGACAAACAACGCCTCTCCAGGCTCGGGACCGAGGGCGGCAGCCATCAGCTGCCAATGCGCATCGGTGACGTCCAGCCTCGCGGCGCGCTCGCCTCCTACCAGACGGCACTGGGCACTCAACACACAAAATCTCCAGTCTTTAGAACATCTCTGACAGGCAAAACACTATAAGCTGTACTTTACAAGTGAAGAAACTGCAAATAAACCACTATGTTGAGAAAAGGTACCCTCACACAGGACCGTCTTTTAAGAATTTATTGCCTGTTAATGGACACCGGCCCCTAGTAGAATCCGAAGTTGCGTATCTGTTTAATGGCCACAAATATTGAAAATATATAAACATGGAGTGGATATAAATCTCACACATTTATGTCGAAACTTAGAAAGTCTTGCCCATTAAGTTATTGAATATACCCCCCAATCCACTGCGGAAAGAACCCTCATAGCATTTACCTCGGGAACATGACCAAGGTACGAGTGTCTGAAGCCCAAGCTGGACTTCACGGTTATTTCAGCTACAAGGAAGTTCTACGGTTTGGGCCTCTGCGTGCGGACCCTCTGTTGACGAAGGTTCCGCTGTGTTTCTGAGGCCAGACGGTTTTTCTCCCGGTGTCACAACACAGCAGTCTGGCCCAGGTTCGGAAAGAGAACCAAAGAACACACATAAGGGTGGTCAGGATGGATTAAAGAAACGATGCTTAGAGCGCATACACTGCGGGCCATTATTCGGTGCCCAGCTTTGCAAACAGCAGACTTGCGCGGTGTACCGAAGGCGCTCTTCCGGATTCCGACTCTGCCTGCACGATGACCTGAGACTCCCCCGCTTCCACCAGGTTCCCGGGGGGTGCCCAGCATCCGACAGAGCCCACCGCCGGCGCAGGATCCCCCCCCATCCAGCCCACCGGCACCGGTGGGACCTCCCGGTCGGCCACTGGCTCGCGCGAGACGCACGTGGAGATCAAGCTGGAGCGAAAGAGATCAGCGCCCGCTCCCACACAGACGCGGGCTCCCGTTTGTGCGGCGGCTCCGCCACATTCGGGTTGGCTGCCTTCCCTCACCGAGAAAAAGGGATTTTTGTTTCAAGCATTTTTCTGCTAAAACCGCGAGTGACAACACTGAGCTGCTCCAAACACTCTCCTCTTTATTTTGGGAGAAGTCGGGCTCAGCCTCTGCTTTGATTTTATTCAAATGTTTGCGTCCTTTCCCACCCAGCAGTGAAAAGCTCACCATTGTAATTAAACATGTACGGGTTTTTCCTCTTTCGCACTGCCAATTTCTCACATTCTGAATCGCAAATTACCTCAGGAATGTTCCGCTACGACGTGCTCTTCTACAGTATTTACAAAGAAAACCCCGGGCAGGCGAAGACCTGGGACTGGTGACTCTGGACGACATCTTCCGGTCCTTCGGCTCTGAGGCTCACGCCACCCGCCCCTCAATGAGACGCCTAGGTTCA
This sequence comes from Panthera pardus, assembly GCF_024362965.1. NCBI lineage: Eukaryota > Metazoa > Chordata > Mammalia > Carnivora > Felidae > Panthera > Panthera pardus. The sequence continues at coordinate 285,099 of NW_026526732.1, forward strand.
CATGAAATGAAACGGCTAAGAAAATAAATTCCGTGGACACTACCGTCTTAAATAATTGTAGGTTTCCTTTTTTTGGTGAAGCCTTTTGCTGCTAAGAGCATGTACGGCTGACCCTTGAACACAAGTTTGAAGTGCATGGGTCCACTTGGACGTGGATTTTATATGTACATACATACATATATATATATATAGTACAGTATGATTTTATATATACATACATACATATATATAGTACAGTATTATCTTTTCCTTAGGATTTTCTTAATAACGTTTTCTTTTCTCTAGCTTACTTTAAGAATACGGTAGACAATGCCAATGTCACACAAACTGTATTAGTTGAGTGTTACCAGTACAGCTCCGTCAACACGCTATTAGGAGGTAAGTTCTTGGGTGGGGGTCAGAAGTTTATTTGCAGATTTTTGACTGTGCGAAGGGGCCAACTGTACTGAGGTTTTCATTCTTTAAAGGTGGTTTTAAAGGTGACTATAAATATACACGTACATATACCTACATATGCACAATTTTCATTATCTAGATATTGTTCAGGAAGAAAACAGATGTCTCATTAGAGGAGTTTCTTGCCCAAAGTACAATCTGGGAATCACTTCCATTAATGCAGGCCTCCTCAGGGCAGATGATGTCACTGTGTCACATCCCCAACACCCAGCACTGTGTCCGACATGCCAGGGGCCCAGTAAGTACTTGCGAATAAACGAATGAAAAGAAGGCATTGAAGTTATGGACTCCGTCTGCAGGCAAATAAAGAGTAGGAAGCAGAGACCCTGCCCTCAAGGAGCTGACACTGATTTGGGAAACAAAGCCTCAAGGCAGGAAGTTGATGAAGGAGAAGCAGGCGCACAAGTACAGAGCGTGTTACACGGGAAGGGGCCTCCTCCTAGGAACGGCATCCCTCTATACAGCTGGACCAGTCCCAACATACTGGTTACCGGGAAATGAGGACGCAGAAGATGAAAGAGAAATCCCGAAGTCTCTTTATTCACAACCTTCGACGATGAACACTTAGAGGAATGAAAGGTGCAGTGAGTGCCTCAGCACAGACACATCTCTACACCGCCACTGACAGAAGGGGCCGAGTCCCTCTGGACACAGGGACAAATGGACTCATGGACAACCCACAGACGGGGGGGGCGGGAGGGACACCTCCTACCCAGAGATCAGTGTTTGCAGAAGGACAATCGGTAGCAGCAGCTCTGGCCACCCTAAAGCACCAGCATGCAACAATGTCAGAGCATACTTTTGCAATGGGCATGCAAGTTAACGAGGAAGTCTGTACAGGGGACGCAGGTTCAGAGGGCACCGAAGAGCTGGAGTTCACTGAAATGAGCTATTTTCAGCCGGAGACAAATTCAGCTGAAGACCTACAAAGCAATGAAATCAAAACTTTGGGGTTTACGTTTATCAGACAGAAATAATTTGTATCTGTACAAGACAAAAACCTATAAATTGACACATGGAGCATCAGCATCTGGGCTCCAATCAAGAGTAAGTGGCAAAGTCGGAGAGGCACGTTGGGTTAGAAAACTAAACAATCTTGGGTGAATCTGTTAAATAACGGCCCGCACGATGGTGACAAAACACACGGTCCTCCTTTTTCTTTGCTTCATTTCCAAGTCAGGTGTTTCCTTCCCCGGTCACATGCTGGCTGGGCCCGCGCCTCAGGAAGGTCACCTTGTCGCTGGACGTGGGGCTTCTTTCCCTGGCTCCCCACCAACCTCACCTACAGAGGGAAACCGACAGGGACCCCCTTCAGCACAGCAAGGCAAGAAAGAGGACTGAAAACTCCGTGACATGAATACCTATGCCACAGCAGCACATGGGTTTGGCCCATGGTGGCCATGCTTTGGAGCCCCTCCACCCAGGACTCATTAACTACCGAAAAGATGCCCTACCGAGGCAGATTTCCATCAGACTCCTCCGGGCCCTCCTCTCAATAAGGCCTCAAACTTGGGCATCTGCGTGCATCCTGGCTGAGTCCAGTCTCAGCAAGAGTCCTGCTGAGTCTGTCTGGAGAAGATCCCTGCCCTCAATAGATGATCACCCTCAAGATCCGATCAAATGCGTCATCCCCTTGGTTCTTACTGCTGGCAGGCTACAAATCCCCAGGCATCTTTGCTGTGTTCAAAGCTGAGCCCCATCTCTCTCCCTTAGTGGAACACCCCTATTGCAATAATCTTGAGTAAAACCTTCTGTACTGTTTCAGCAAGCGTCAGAACATTTTTTCTCCCACACCACATCTCTATAAAGCTCTTCACATGAGAAACGGAAAGCCTATAGCTATTCTGATGTACACCGTACGTACATCATACATGCAGGGTGTCCTGGAGGGCCCTCCAGGACACAGTCGGGCCATGACCACTGGTGCCAAGATCCAGAAAACTGGCGCATGGCTGATGTAGGCACTCAGCAGCTGCTAGGTCAACAGGTCAGTTCCCCCCCCCCCCCAAGCAGTGCCCTAGGGAGAAGTGACAGACCACTAGGCAGTATAATACTGTCAATAAAAGGGAAGGCTCTAGTGAATTCAGATTCTAACTTCCACTCAACAGCAGTAAAATACTGAGCAAGTTACTTTATTCTGTAAGCTTCATTTTTCTTATCTGCAAAATGAGGGGTATAAGACCTGCCTCATATACTGTGACGCAATTTCACTTGTATTACAAATTTATTCATAAAGCATACCATCATCGCCTAGGGTTAGTAAAATCATCACAGCACCAGTCAAAATTCTTAAGTTATCTCAAAATTTAGAACAAAGCTTTATAAGTTTTACTGAGGTTTTACTGTATTTATGATTTTTACAAGTTGGTTTACTTTTCACTATCGGAAACATATTCACAAAAATGTTCCTAATTTAACAAGTAGTCATGTCCTTTGCAGAAAAGTCAGAGATAGCACAAAGGGGGAGGAAAAAAAAGACTACTCATAATCTCATCTTCCAAAGACAATGACTACAACAATTTTAGAGTACATATTTCTAGCCTTTTTTTATTATTACTCATTGTTTTTAAAAATAGGGATACTTTTCTGTAATCTACTTTTTTGTCTTAATTGATCATGAATAGATTTCCAAATCATTCTGTTAAACTTCTCCTGCAGTGTCACTTTTAATGGATGCACAATGCCAGAGAGAAGAAAGTGAATCCCATCTGTGTATGTAAATCTTTGAGCCCATCTCTGAGCACTTCCTTGGGACAAATCTTGGATATGAAACTGCTGAGTCAAGTAAAAGCACATATTGGTCCTTTTTTCGACAAGATATCATTTGTAGCTGCCACTCATTAGCACTCAGTTCTCCTCAACAATACCAAGGGATCTTGTCTGAACATACATCTGGTTTACTCCTTCAGCAAGCACCTTAGGTCACTGACTACGGCAGACCCTCTCTACCAACAAGACACAGGGGCCCTGCCCTCCAGAGGGTTATGCTTCATCAGGAAAACATTCAACCAACAACAGTCACTTGAGCATAGCTACAGGCCAGAGAAATGGCACAGAGCTACTCAGCAGGAGGACCCATCCGAGATCAAGGATCCACAATGGCTGTCCTGAGCCAGGGCACTAGAAGTGAGCCTTGACGAAAGGCAGGAAAGACGGATGCGCCAGACGGAGATGAGACAGCAGGCAGGTGGGAGGCACAGGAGAAATAAGGAGTGAAAATGTTTTAAAGTTTGTAAGATATCTTTTTTTTTAATCAGTAAATGGGTGTTTCTAAGGTGCTTAAGATACGTGTTCTATTCAGCAGTTTTACCTGCAATGCTACTTATGTGTTCCTCGAACATGGAAAATGGAAAAAAACAAAACAAAAAACAACCTCTGTGTGGCCAGAACTCTGATTTAAAGGAGGAAGAGTGAGGCGATGATGCTGCAGACAGGGCCAGATAGCACAGGGCTCCCAAAGGACACATAGGCACCTGCACTTCTTCCCAAGGGAGACCAGGTACTGGTCATCAAGGCTCCTAAACAAGAACATTTTAGAAACACTCACCTGACGTGGTGGAGAAAGGCTGGAGACAGGCAAGACTGGAGATAAATGACGGGGCTCTGGGAGGCACTGGTTGCTCTAGCTGCCCAACATCCAGACACCTACTCTGGAAGAACCCTGACACTGGTGGGGTGCAGAGTCCTAACTCCCATTGCAAGACAACAGAGGAAGAGACCCTCTTTTGGCCCCCACACACGTACCAAAGGCAAGAGTTCTAAGTTCCCATATTTGCTCCATAAATGTCCATCTAGTGTTTACTGTACTCCAGGCCCTGTGCTAGCGGCTGTGGACACAGCAGCAGGCAAGGCAAAGTCACTAAGATATGAGCCCTGAGAGAGGGAGTGAAAGGCACAGGGTCCATCAGAGAAGAAAGCCTGGCAGTGTGCACACGTGTGTCAAAATGCACCATACTGCACACTTACTCTAAAAGTCCCGCAGCAGACATCTCTAGTCCCACGGGCCCATGATCCGTTTTTCAGACTTGCGACAGGCATGCTGTACCAGCCAAGAAGGAAAAAGAGCTGGTGCTGGGCAGCAGTGTGTGTGCCACATCAGGGCACCTGCCGGAGGCCACAGACAACAGGAGAGGCGAGATTTGAACCCATCGGCCTCCAAAGCCTATGCACCTTTTACTAAGCCACACCCCCACCTAACCGTCACATCGGAGTGGTCTGGTTGCTGCCGGCTCCAGTGCTGGGAATTACCCTGTGGGTGTCCTCAGCCAGAGAGCTCTCCTTCCTGAAGGTTCTCCCAGTCATAAGGGCATTAACAGAATAATCAGGACTGAAGGAGCAACCAGAGCACTGGGCCTTTCCCTAACCCACTGCAGCTCTACAAAACCCCTTAAAGGACAATGACACATAATGTGAAAATCACTGTCACTGAACACAGGTGAAGACACACGTATGCATGCACAAATTTATGCTTCATTTATTCAGAATTCAGGGTAAGAATCAATATAAACTCATGAGTTAAGGCTAAAACAATTTATTCGTAAGAGACTTCTTCAAGCTCTTATTTATATCTACAGACTATTTCTTTATTCAGTTCTAACAAGAAGCTTCTATGTCCACAGAAGAGAAAAATATGGAAAGGGCATCTGAAGCAGGCATATGTACACCAATGGCAGCAGGAACTGCTGAGGGCTGACAAGGAGAAAGCAGAAGAACAGGAACTCTAAAAAAACCCGAGAGACACAAAAACTCCTTACAAATAACAGCGGAATAGCTTCCCGCGCCTCAACAAGTTCTAACAGTGTTTACATCACAACTAACAAATTATGTTTAAAGTGTTTGAGATCATTAAAGCAAGTTTATACTACATCCAATGCATTCTATTAACAAAGCAGGGAAATGTTATATTTTACAAAGACTGCCACCCTGAAATGGGAGATTTTAGCGTTTACTGGGCAAAAACCCAGAATTGAACTATCCAGAAAACTCCACTGTTTCAAACAGAATTACCTTCCTCTTGTCCTGGGTGGCGATGGTTTGGATATAACTGACTTTACAATAACGCAACTCTGGGCTACAGCGCTAATGGGAACAGTAGTTCAGCTGCACAGCCTCGTGGAACCTCACGCGTCCCGGCAGGACTCTGCAGCTAGACAGGCATACTGAAGGACCTACTGGTTTGGTCCACGTTATAGCAAACGTTCTACAGCAAAAGCAGTGGGTTCCTTCTTGTAAGGATGCTCAGGAGCTGGGTTTTTGGTTGGCAATGTCTGACCGGAGACAAAACATTTAATCTCTGTAGATCATCGATTCCCTTTTTTGTACAAATTAAATAATGATTTACCTCTCAATTTGGTAGATTTTAAACTACTGCTACAAAATGCTTTAAAAATATGTTATTTTATGTAAGTAATTTAAGGCTTAAACAACACGTTTTTAGTCTGTGAAGATCTTCCCAACAGCACTTTACAAAGAAACATATGTAAAAGCAAATCAAAATAAAAAGTTATTCATACTTATTACGAAGCCTTATGAAACTAACTTACAGCATAGGGGTTACCTCACTTTCAAACTACCGAAAGGATGCAATTAATGCCCCTGAAGGATTTTCCATGTATTGCTGTAGCTTCTTCCAGAGATAAGAACTGCTTTTATGACCTCAATCAAACAGACTTTCCTTCTCACCATTAACCTTTTCTTGAAAAAGGTGGCAACGCAGCAGTGAAATCAATACAGGCATCGCCGCAAAGGTTCTGCCAAATGCATGCCCCTCCCCGGCTGAGGGTTCCAGCAGGAACTGGGCTCCATTCACTCCTGTTCTGTCTCCAAGCCCCGATGATTAGCACACACACGAAGGGGAAAGTCTGAAGGACAAGAATGCAAACAGCAAGACAGCAGGATGTGACAAATGGCCAGTTTCACAGGGATCCAAGTTGTGCAGGGCCTGAAGCCTACACGGTTGGGGTCCTTCTTTTTAAAAACTACAAAATTACAAACACAAGACCACTGAGGTCTTTCCCAGGGTCTTGGAAGGGGCTCATGAAAGTGAGGGACCCTGAAACCTGGTCTTCATTAGCTTCACGGTAAATCTACCCCATAAACGACACCCAGGTTAAGGCTCAGGGATGGGGTAGGACCTCAGATGCCACCTCCTTGTCTTCTCAGTTTGCAGGCGAGAAAACAGCGGGCCAGAAGTGACCAGAGGAGAGGGCGCCACGTGTCGGAGAGATTAGGGGTTTAGAAATTATACAAGGTAGGTAAGAGGGAAGGTGGTTCAGAGACAGTGTGCGTACAGACATGGGCAGTGAGGGGTTTGGCACAGCTGGGATGCTGTCAGCGCTGTTCCTGAGCACAGCTGGTGAGGAAGGACAAGTGCAGCTCTGAGACCAGCGTTACCACACAGTGGGCGAGAACCACTTCGCAGAGCTTAGGGATGGCAGGAGACAGGGTGACGAGGAAATCTAAACACAGACAATGTGTGAAGGCTGTGCCGGTGCAGAGAGGCTAGCTCCTACGAGCAAGGCCCAAACAGGGGCAGGTCACTGAGCACATGCAGACGTGAGGCCATGACTCACAAATGACAGAGACCAAGGACAAAAATAAAGGGCGAGGTGACTAGAGGAACCGTGAAATACAGCTCCAGGCCAAACAACTTAATACGCTTGGGAGGTGAGCAGTCAGCAGCCTGATGCTCCAGACTTGCTCCCCAAGCCATTTCTCACTCTCTGAGTCATCTCAAACGTCAAGCCAAAAACCTACAAGTCATTAGAAATACCAACACCTCATGCCTTTCGCATTCAACTCACCTCCAAGTTCTCTCCACTACCATTTCCGGGTTTAGGTTTTAAAGCTTCTCTCCTGCACAACCGCAAAAGCCCTCTTGTCATGATGTACCATCACCCCACGCCATCATCCTACACCTGCCAGGCTAACTCTTAATAATGACATCTGATCACTTCACTTCCTTGCCCCAAATTCTCTGTAACTTCCTGCCATTCCCCATCGCTAGGCTATTATCTTCTACTTCTATTACCTAACCCTACTTCTTTAACCCTCAGCTCAAATCCCCGCTCCTGCAAAGACACTTTCCTGCCCCTGCTTGGCCACCGTAGACAAGTCGTCCTCTCGGCTATCCGTACACTGGTCTGCCGTCTTTTCATCTTCCTTTCTGCAAGGACTTAGCACTTGCTAGGGGCTGGAGCCCCGGCTGAGGACAGCCCAGACATGCCTGGGGGGAAAGGCACACAAGTTTTGAGACGCGAGTGCAGACATCAGAGGACGCCTCTCTGGGGGCGATCACACAGTTGTGCGCCCGGGTAGCCGAGAAGAGCGGAGCCGGCATTGGCACACATCTGTTGAGGGGACCGTCAGGTCAGGACCCGGAATTGGCACACGTCTCTTGAGGGTCGGGTCAGGACGACACCAAAGAGGAGGAAGCGAAGGTCGCAGCCGGGGGAGGGGGGGGGTGGGGGGGGGGGGGGTCGGGAGGTCAGGGAATGAGGTGACCGGGTCGGAGAGGCCCAGGAGGGGAAAGGCGGTGGGCGGCGATTCCCAGGTACCCGGAGCGGGGCGGCGGGGCTGAGGGCGGGCAAGGCCGCGGAGGGCTCGGACCCGGGCCAAGGGACCCGCGACGGGGTTCACGGCCGGGGCGGCCGCGACGGCGCAGAAACGCGAGCGCAGCGAGCCGAGCCCGGCAGGCGGAGAGCGGTCGGGACGGCGCTGGCCCCGCAGACCCGGCCCTACCTAGAGATACGCCAGCACAGCCAGAGACGCGCCCGCACCGCCCTCGGCCCAGCCGCAGCCGTCTGCGCACTTCCGCTTCCGCCTCAAGCGCTTCCGCTCGCGGGAACCTCCCTGCACGGGGGGCGGGGCCTGCCCGGCCCGTTCCCCCGGCTCCGGGGAAGCGAGTTGCGCAGGCGCCACGCCCGTGTCCTTGGAAACCGCGCGTTGCTTCCTAGGTCGGGGTCACACGGTTCCTGCGCCTCCCGTGGGCGTCGGCGGGGCGCCGCCTCTTTCCTCTCCTTTCTGCCGGTGCTGCGCTGCGGGCCGCGGGTGGATTGAGGCTGGCCGCCTGGGCTCGTTCGCCCTGCTGGCCTGTGGGGGCCGACGCTACCCGGAGCCCCTGGCGCCAGTTTTTCCGGGACCCAGGTGACCGCCGCGGCCGGCTCGGGAGAAGGTCAGGCTTGCCTGAAGCCCGGCTGTCCCGAAAGGCTCTTGGGAGGTTGCCGCTCCGTCGGAAAGCAGAGCGCTCTCTGAAACCTTTTCTAAGTCCAAACGGTGCAAAGCGAAGAGTACACCACTTCGCTTTTAGGAAAGACCTGCACTGGTGCCCCGGTGGCTTTTTTCATGCAAGCGGAAGTCCTCTTCGGATTTCTTTGAGTTAGCGGAAACGCGCTGACGAAGTGGGGTGACAAACTTTGGGAAACCGGGGCAAACCTGTGTTAACCAACACTGAATGTGCCCATTTACGCGTGAGGTATGGGGAGTGGGAGTGGGGAATACGGAATCGGGTGCGTGATCCTGGGCAAGTTGTTTTTTAACCTCTGTACGCACAGCTTCCTCGACTCTTTAGTTGGGACGGTAATGGTACTTCCCAGGCAGTGCTTACGAGGAATATAGCAGAGGGGCGCCTGGCGGCTCAGGAGGTTAAGCATCCAAACCTTGGTTTCTGCTCAGGTCTTGGTGTCACAGTTCTTGAGATTCTCTCTCCCTCTCTCTCTGACTCTCTGCTGCTCTCGCTCTCTCAAAATAAATAAACTTTAAAAAGCAAAAACAAACCAAAAAACAAAGAATATGGCAGAGCACTCAGCCCTTGGTAAGCACGTGCATTTTAGCCATTTGTTGGCATTGCTGTCTGTGATGATGATGATCATAATTACCCTTGAAGCCGAATTTATTTACTGGGCAGGTTTTCTGGTCTGAATGGAGTGAGATTTCTGGGGAGAAGCAAGGACAGGTGCAGAAGCAGGACGTGTTAGAGGAATTTCACGGACTGTAACCTATACATGAGAGAGTGGTGGCACATAAAACTGGTTGGTGAACAGGATCACCTGGTCATGCAGCGTCTCCATCTCATGTTAAGGAGTTTGGACTCTGCTTGTAAGCCACCATATCCACCTTATTTGGAAAACCGCTTTAAGATCAGTCAAGTTCACAGTCAGGACATGCTCCCTTAAGGCTCAGATATCAGGCAGTCCAGACTATACCCAATGTCCGTTCCTCTAGCTGCAATGCCACCCTTTTCTCTACAACCAAGAGAATGTTTCACTGGCCAAGTGTGATAGCAGATTAGCCTTTAAACCAATGTAATTTATTTTTAGGTAAATTATGGAGGAAGTTAAATTATTAGTAATACCTAATTATTTAGGCCGCATCTCAAAACCTGTCTGTACACACAACATATCTGGTAGTGCTGCTGTGAACCCCAGGGAACGAGAGGCTTCCGCTGAAGTAAAATGATCAAATGCTGCTCTCTTCAGAGTCTCTTGCAAAGCACTTGACAGATCAAGCACTCAGAAAGCATTACCAAACTGCAGCGACACCACATGTATGTGTTACATCTGAGAAGGAATCTCTCCACCCGGCATACAAGGCTTTCCTTTCTGGCTGACTTGAAAAATTTCTTTCGGTAAAATCAACAGTGCTTAGCAGCTACTACTGGTTGGGTGCCACACCAAGAAGGATGCGAAGTGGTCTCTCATCTTAAGGGACACACGTTGCAGTTGGGAAGACAAATGAACATACATTAAATATTGGGAAACAAGTGAAACATAGTGTAAAGTTTATAACATGCGGATGAAGAAGGCAACAAGAAGATAAAGTGTGACTTGAGCCTGGAAGGAAGTGGAATCTCAGAAAAGGAAGGTCAGAAGGAGAAAACCTAGGAAACAAAAGGAGTTCGGAAGGAGCGAGGGGCAAGCAGAGACACCAGCTGCAGCCTGTGGGGACCCAGACAGTGGAGGCGGAGGGTGACAGGCCAGCCAAAGCTCCTCAAACTGCCTTAGGTGAGTCCCACCACTTGGTGGTCTTCATCTATCCCACAGAGCTTCCGATAAGCATGTCTGCCTCCCTCCGAAATAGACACCTGTGACCGAGGATTGACAGACATGTGAGGAAGACAGAAGAAAAGGAAAAAACAAAAAACTAGAAGAAAGAAGAAAAATATTGTAAAAAAACCCATTATTCTTCTGCCCCTCCCCCATTCATACTCTGTCTCTCTCTGTCTCAAAAATAAATAAATGTTAAAAAAAAAAAATTAAAAAAAAAATTCTTTGCAATCTCTGAAGATTATCCATGAGAGAAACAGAGAGGGAATATGTAAAAGAACATTCCAAAAATAAGAGCTCTTGAAAATTATAAAAGCCATGATAAATTTAAAAAGTGTTTAAAAATTTTTTTAATGTTTATTTATTTTTGAGAGAGACAGAGACAATGCGAGTGGGTTAGGGGCAGAGAGAGAGGGAGACACAGAATCAGAAGCAGGCTCCAGGCTCTGAGCTGTCAGCACAGAGCCTGACACAGGGTTCGAACTAGGAGCCATGAGATCATGACCTGAGCGGAAGTCGGACGCTCAACCGACTGAGCCACTCAGGCGCCCTAAATTTAAAAAGTGTTTAAAGTTAGAAGATAAATCTGATGATATCTCACAGATATTGGAACAAAGAGAAAAATATGGAGAAAGACAAAACATAAGAAAATTAGAAGATTAAAGTTTGACATGTGAAAAACAGGAATTACAAGAAAGAGAAAATGAAGAGGAGGAAATACTCAAGAAATAATTCAAGAAAACTTCCCAGATGTAAAAGACACGTTCTTATATTGAAAAGGATTGCCAAATGCCCAGCACGACAAATCTAAAATGATCCACACTAAAGTACATCATGAAATTTCAGGACACCAGCGATAAAGAAAAGATCCTTAAAAGTTTCCATAGGGAGAGGCACCCTGAGTGAACCAAGATGGCCGCTCCCGTGGATCTGGAATTGAAGAGGGCCTTCACAGAGCTTCAAGCCAAAGTTATTGACATTCAACAGAAGGTGAAGTTGCAGACATACAGATTGAACAGCTAAACAGACAAAAAAGCATGCACATCTTACAGATACAGAGATTATGACTTTGATAGATGAGACTAACCTGTATGAAGGTGTAGGAAGAATGTTTATTCTTCAGTCCAAGGAGGTAATTCACAATCAACTCAGAGAAACAGGAAATAGCAGAAGAAAAAATTAAAGAATTGGAACAGAAAAAATCCTACCTGGAGCAGAGTGTGAAGGAAGCTGAGGAACACATCTGGGAGATGCTGGTAGCACAAAGGGCACAGTAGGAAACCTCTAGTGAAAGCTTCCTGCCCCCTTCCACTCCTGGCAAGGGCAGAGGGGCCTGTTTGGGGAAATATCCTCTCTTCTGCCCTGATGGGCTTTTTATTTGAGTGATCTGGTAACCCCGTGCTTTCTACTTCACCCTGATCCCCTTTTCGATCCTGGCTCTGCCTGCCACCCCTGCCCAACACTCTCCTCCCCTGGGGTGAGTCAGGAACACCCAGGAAAGATGGGGGCCAGGACAGATAGGGGAGCTCTGCCCAAACCTACTACTAGTTATGCTGGTTAGACCAATAAAAGGCATCTCCCCCCCCCCCCAAGTCTGCCTTTCTTGAGAACCGAGGGCCAGAGGCTTTCAACCTCAGCTCTTCCCTGACCTGTCCCCCTCCAGAGCTTTGGCTCTGTTCCTTTCGCATTGAAGTCTTTCCTGGTTCTTTTTGTTCCTTTCTGTTCCTTTGAGCAAATCCTTCTACTTCTGAGCCTCCATGCAGATCAGGAAGAAGAGAGACCAGGAGATAACTGAATTTAAGTGAACCTTGGTGGCATTCTGCCTAAAGATTCCTTCCCTGCTTACTCCCACATGTTCCATAAGAAAATGCAGTCAGGCTGTCTCCTGGTGGACAGTACAATCCTAAGGCCTCCTAGAGGCTTAGGGGCAGTGGTGTGCTGAAGCTGGCTTGTACTGACTCAGGAGAGCCAATTATTAAAAACCAAGTTATGTAAATAATCATATTTTTTTATTTTTATTTTTTTTATTTTTATTTTTTAACATTTATTTATTTTTGAGACAGAGAGAGACAGAGCATGAACGGGGGAGGGTCAGAGAGAGGGAGACACAATCTGAAGCAGGCTCCGGGCTCTGAGCTGTCAGCACAGAGCCCGACGCAGGACTCGAACTCACGGACCGCGAGATCATGACCCGAGCCGAAGTCGGCCGCCCAACCGACTGAGCCACCCAGGTGCCCCTAAATAATCATATTTTTAAGAAGGGTAATAAATATTCAGACTTGCCCCTTCCTAAAAAAAAAAAAAAAAAAAAAAAAAAAAAAAGTTTCCATAGGAAAAAAGAAAAAGGTCACATTTAAAGGTTTGGAAATCAGAAGGGCATGGAAATTCTCAATTGAATCCCAGGAAGCTGAAATTCAGTGGAGACTTAACTTTAAAATTCTGAAGAAAATAATTCTAACACTAAATTCTACTCTCACTCAAAATATTAGTTAAGTGTGAGGGTAGAATAAAGATATATTGAGATATGCAGCTCAAAAATATGATCTACCAAATCCATTCAGAAACCTGCAGAGGGATACTCTCCAAAATTAAGTAGTCAGGAAAGAGGGATATTTAGGACCTGGGTAGCAGGGAATCCAAGTGAAGACAGAGGAGGAAAGTAAGTCCTAGATAGAGACCATTTAAACTAGAGCAGGTGCCTCCCAGAGATACCTTCCTCATCCAGGACAGTGACACCCATGAACACCTGATGTGTCTGAATACTTTAAAGGAAGATCTTTGGAGTTTGGTGATGATAAGTAAGAGGTACACAGAAACGTCAAGCAAATATATTAGGCAATTGTTGAATCCAGTAAAGACAAAAAAGTGCACAAAAAATAAAATGTAATCACCGCATGTGCCTCAGCTGTGAATAATTACCTAGCTTTAGTAAGGCAAATACATGGGGCATCTATGTGGCTCAGTTGGTTAAGTGCCTGACTTCAGCTCAGGTCATGTTCTCATGGTTTGTGGGTTCGAGCCCCATGTCGGGCTCTGTGCTGACAGCTCAGAACCTGGAGCCTATTTTAGATTCTCTCTCTCTCTCTCTCTCTCTCTCTCTTTGCCCTTCCCCTGCTCACACTCTGTCTCTGTCTCTCAAAAATAACAAATCTTAAAAAAGAATTTTTTTAAGAAAATTCTATTTGAATGGAAAACATTCCTTAAATGACATCTGTTAAAAAAAAAATTGAGGGGCGCCTGAGTGGCTCAGTCAGTTAAGCATCCAACTCTTGATTTCAGCTCAGGTCATGATCTCCTAGTCTGTGAGTTCGATGCCTGCATCGGGCTCTGTGCTGACAGCTTGGAGCCTGGAGCCTGCTTCCGATTCTGTGTGTGTCTCTCTCTCTGCCCCTCCCCCACTCACACTCTGTCTCTCTCCCCCTCTTTCAAAAATAAACATTAAAAAAAATAATAAAGTAAATACAGAATGGTAATTTAATACAAAAGGATGCTATAATTGTTTTAAAAAATGGGAGGCAATCTTATACGTGTTCATAAATGCGTGTGTCTGGGAAATCCGGTGGAAGAGTTAAATCTTCATCTGCTAGAGCTGGTAAGTCCATAGACAATACGTGCAAGGGAATAAGACAGACATAACATTAGAGACTCTTTTATAAGAAATAGGAGAGTAAACATTAAAAAAAGGCCCCGGGGGCGGGGGGAGGGGTCGCCTGCTCGGCTCAGTCCATTAAGCCTCTGGCTTCAGCTCAGGTCGTGATCTCACACTTTGTGCCCCGCGTTGGGTTCTGTGCTGACAACTCAGAGCCTGGAGCCTGCTTCGGATTCTGTATCTCCCTCTCTCTCTCTCTCTCTGCCCCTCCCCTGCTCGTTCTCTCTTTCTCTCTCTCTCTTTCTCTCTCTCAAAAAGAAACATTAAAAAAGAAATAGAGTAAATTTTAAAAAACAATAGCGAAGAGTTAAGTTAGAGGAAGGAATTGAAAGTGGGAATGCTTGATGCAGGTGATTGCTATTTTTTGTTATGAATCTGGAAATCCTACTTGAATTTTAAAATCTGTAACCGTATTACTTTGGTAAAAGAAAAAACTTTAAGTTTTAAAGAGTTGTTAAATAACCAGTGCAAGTGGTAGTAAGTGGCACAATTGTTGTTCAGACTCAAATCTGTCTAAATTCTATAGGCTTTAAAATTTGTTTTACAACTCCAGCGCACAATAGTGAAGGAAGGGAGAAGCCAAAGATTCTTTTGCAGGCCCCTTTCCCAGGACACTAGCAGAAAGTTGTACATGGAAATCAGCATAACAGAAGCAAAAAAGTTACATGGGATTATTCAGGTCCTTTCCCCGCCTCCTGCTTGGCACCACACATAGGTGTTTCCTATGCCCTATTGTGCACATCAGACATGAATTGTAAGGAGAACCTAAAAACAGGATGGCAGATTTACATAAAAGAGAAAAATAGGGAAGGAAAGAAAAGAAGAAAGAAAGAAACTAGGTTGAAAGTAGGGAGAAGGGAGTTAAGGGAGAGTATAAGGGTGAAGGGAAAGCCTTCACATCCACTGAGAAACAGAAGAAACATGGAGCATGAAATGAGCTTGGGAAGGGTGGGATCAGGGCGGGTTTCTCTTGGTAACAAACAGCCTTTGAAATTTATTTGGAGTTAGTTTTAATTTTATTTGAATGCTGAACTGAATTTCTTTGAACACAACCACATGGGTTGATGTGGTTTCATTTGAGCAATAGTTCACCATCCAAAAACTGGGAAAGAAAAAAAGCCATAACCATAACAATACACTGACTTCTACATGGTTAGTCCACCTTGAATATTACTGAAGTGTTTTATGGCTGTTACAAAGTGTCACACAGAAAGAAAATGAGCCTCTTCCTCTGGTCATTGTTATGTCTGCTTGTGACTTCTGGGCCCCTGCAGCCATCATGCAGTCGTGGGAGGGAGTTAAGCAACATTTGAAGTCAATCCAAAGCCAGTGGAGCAGAAACATGGAGAGTGCCTTGTGCCTGGACGATGCGGTTAAGCCAAAGATTAACTCACACAAAGACCACCTCCTAATTCTATTTGATGGTGTCCCTTCCTTATAGTTAAGTGTGTTCAATTAGGATTTTCTGTTACTTGCCACCGAAAGTATCCTGTTTCAGCTTCTGCCCATGAAGGAATAATTCCTACAGAACTTGTCCTTCCACTTTAAACAACTAGAAATCTAGACAAAATATATGAAATGATTATTTTCAGGGAGTAGACAACAGGAAGTGGAGGGTGGAGATTCCCGAAGGAAGGCAAGCCCAGTGGCTTGGGCTAGATCTAGCCTTGATCAGCAAAGGTGCTCAGTGGAACAAGACTGGTTCTTTGATGAGAGCAATGAAACTGATAAACCTGTAGCTATATTGATCACAACAAAAAAAAGAAGACAGAGATCACCCATATTAATGATGGAAGATGGAACCACAGAGTTTACTTACACCGAAAGGTTAAAAGAAGACTATTTGAACAGCTTCGGATAAGAGGAAAAAATCCCTTGAGCCTGGGGCGCCTAGGTGGCTCTGTCGGTTAAGCGGTTAAGAGTCAGCTCCGGCTCAGGTCATGCTTTCACGGCTTATGAGTCCGAGCCCCGCGTTGGGCTCTGTGCTGACAGCTCAGGGCCTGGAGCCTGCTTCAGATTCCATGTCTCCCTCTCTCGCTGCTCCTTCCCCACTCGTGCTCTGTCTCTGTCTCAAAAATAAACATTAAAAAAAATTGTTTTTTAATTCCTTGAGCCATAAAAACTACCAAGCCTGAGAAGAAATAGAAAATCTGAGTAACCCTATATTCATTAAACCATACATTTATTTGTTAAGTTGAATTTCTAAGTAAAAACCTTCCAACAAAGAAAACTCCAGACCCACGTAACCTCACTGGTGAATTCCATCAAACATTTAAGGAAGGCAAAGTAATCCTATACAAACTCTTTCTGAAAATAAAAGCCTTCTCTACTCACTGTATAATGCATGTAGTGGCAGAGAGAAGACCTAACTTTCCTTTGCACCTCCAGCCTCCAAGACAGGTGAGTGGATGAACACATGAGTGAGTGACTGAAGTGGCCTTCTCACTGCCATGTGCTTTGGGCAAGTAAATCTGCCTGTAGCCCCAGCTGTGAATAGTGACTTCCATAAGCCCATCATGGTTTTCCCATTTGCCTTGACTATGGTCAGTTCAGTGGTGTCCTGTGACTTAGTTCCAACCACTGAGAAGTGAAGGTGGTGGTGGTGGCTCATTCCTAACTCACTCCTACTGGGCCCCTAACAACCTAAAAACAACTGTATTTCTTGCCTTAATGAACCTACTAATGTAAATAGTAACAGTTCCAACTACCATTAAAAGAAAGCAGGGGCACCTGGGTGGCTCAGTCGGTTGAGCATCCGACCTCGGCTCAGGTCATGATCTCGAGGTCTGTGGGTTCGAGCCCCGCATCGGGCTCTGTGCTGACAGCTCGGAGCCTGGAGCCTGGAGCCTGGAGCCTACTTCGGATTCTGTGTCTCCCTCCCTCTCTCTGCCCCTCCCCTGCTCATGCTCTGTCTCTCTCTCTCTCAAAAATAAATAAACATAAAAAAATTAAAAAAAAAATAAAAGAAAGCATAGGTTTGTGACTGTTCCTAAAAAAATCCAGACTCACAACCATGCCCCTACATACCTACCAGCAGTGAGCAGCTTACAGTTTGAAAGCAGTTTACGATCATTAGTTATTAGTGATAATGATTGATAAACAGCCACCACCCTGTTCCCATAGCTTTTTAAAAGCAAACCTTGATGGAGTGCCAGTGCTGTCCCCATTCTGCTTCCGGGGACAGGGACGTATCATAGGGGAGAGACTAAGAATTTCATAGTGGGCAGGGAGGAAACTCGAAAAGCAAGGAGTGCAGCTCAAGAAAGCATGCCTTACTTTTTGAGATTAAGAAATGTGCTGATTTGAAGGTGAAAGACATTTGCCGAAATTTGTCCCCTCTTTTTTCTCCAATACTTAGGCTGTTTATTGGGGTCCCTTTCTCTCCAGCCCATTTACTGGAGTAGGGCCTTGCAAAGCCGGTCTCCTAGCAGCCAGTGCAGAAGGCCCATTCGTATCACAATGGACGGGAAGGAAAGAAAGAGCCTGGTTTGTTTAAACTGCCTCTGTCTTCATTCACAGCCTGATGTCCGTCTGCATTGTGACACCCACAATGGCACTAAAGGACCCATTGTGGCCGAAAACAAATCAAAACAGAATAAGGGATGCTAAGAAAAAGAGCCGTGCAACAAAATTGCTTTAAAAAACCTAAGTCTTACGTCTGAGATTTATGTTACCTTTTGGCTGCGCGGCCTATTGCCCGGTGTTTATAGTAACCACTGGAGTTTAATCAAAAAAAGATAAATGCCAACTTCACGTACGTTTTTAAGGGCGGTACACAGGGAGGATGGGTGTGCTGGGCTGCTTCGGAAGCTGTTTAATAATTGTCGTTCTTTGTTTGCACAACATTTGGGGAGCCGCACTCTGCACTTTGTGTTTATTTTCCTTCTGA
The DNA here is from genome assembly GCF_024362965.1 of Panthera pardus. NCBI lineage: Eukaryota > Metazoa > Chordata > Mammalia > Carnivora > Felidae > Panthera > Panthera pardus. The sequence goes on from NW_026526732.1 coordinate 303,136, forward strand.
TAAACGTGCCCGAGCTACGCCCATGTGGCCCAACAGCGGCCCCCACACGGTCGCGCCCGTCCGCACCCCCACCCGCTGCCCGAACCGACATCAGATGTTGCAAGAACCACGCCCAGTTCAGCGGGCAACAGGTGGAAGGTTGAATAGCTTCACACGTTTTTCGGGAGAGGGGGTGGGGAAAGAGAGAGAGAAAAAAGGAGGGCGGGAGGGCAGGCTTTCGGGAGCCGATTTAAGGATTAGATCAGATGTTATTGCTAGTGAAAAATTAAACAGCCCGGTGCTCTGGGGAGTGCAGATTAATATATTTAGTGACTGTGCGCACAAAGGCTGCTCATTGTGGCCACGTCTGAATGCCTGTGAATAGGATGGAACATATGCGGCCTGTCACCGCAGGTGCCCACATCTGTTCTCCCCCGGGCAGATGCTCACAGAAAAGGGGAGGTGGGGAGGTGGGAAGGACAGCGCGCTCGAAAGCTTCGCCTCGCCCAGGGCTCCTCGGCCGCGGCCCCGGGCTGCGCGGGTTCGGCGGGGACCCTCCGTGGGGAGGGCCCCGGGCCAAGCCACGTTTCCGGGCGACTCCGTTTTAGAGCCTCGGGGCACAGGGTCGCAGCCCCCAGGCGCCCCCCGCCCGCGCCGGCCGGGTGATTGACGGGCCGCCCCAGGGCCCCGGCGACAGGTGCCCGAGACCCGCCGCCCCACCCCACCCCCCCCCGGGCGGGGGCGCGCCCTGGGGGAGTAGGGCCTGGGGACAGGGCCGGCCGGACGGCGCCCCTCGACGCCCTTTCTTCCCTTCCTCATTGTGTGCCAAGTCCGAGGCTGCGGTTTCCAGGTGCGCCGCTTGGGCCCGGGACCGAGGATTCCCGCCGCGGACGCGGACAGGGGACTGCCCCGCGTTCAGGTCTGGCCTCCCAGAGGCCGCACCCCTCCAGGGGCTCACGAAGGGCGCGCCACGACCCTGCCACCCCTCCGGGTCGCCGCACGCGGCTGGCATGGGCCCGTCCCGAAGTCGACTTGGGCCCTCGGGGTGGCCCTGCGTCACCCTAGCGCCGCACCTGCCAGTGGCTCGCGGGGGTGACCGGCCTCACGCCCATGCCCCCCTGGCCCTTGCAACCCATCGCGGGCACCTCTCCGAGCCACCACCTCTGGGGAGCCCTCCGGCACTGCGCCGCAGTCCGGCACAGCCCCTCCCGGGCCGTAGCAGCCTCCGCCCCACGCCCCCCTCGGGGCCCCCGCGCGCTCAGTCGCAGGAAAGTTCTGAGGGGCCACTCGGGGCGGGCGCGCGGCGGCGGGAGCAGCTGTGCGGTCATCCGATCCGGGACAAAGGCGTGCCCGCCGGTGCCGGGCCAGGTAAACACGCGCTTTGTCATGGAGATGAGCGCGGGACAGCCCGAGCAGATGATCCGCGGGTTCGGGGAGCCGCGGCCGCGGCCCGGGACGGGGGGGAGGGGAGCGGCGCGGGGGGTGGGGACCCGTCATCTGCGCCGGGGCCGCCAGCTGAGCACGCGACTCGCCCTTTCTCATGCAAATCAGCACATGCCTTTGCAACTCGCTGCGGACCTGCGGCCTCCACCCGCCGCCCCTGCATCCGCGGAGGTGGGGTGTCCCTCGTGCGCGGCACCGCGACCGCCACGCGAAACCACGTGGGACTGGGACCTGCCTTCCCTTCCGCGCCACGGCCGCCGCTCCCACTGAAAAGGAAAGGTTAGATGACACACCATGACCCTGCCCCACCGGGAAGGCCGGGCCACCGTGCCACTTACAGTCTCCAGCGGCCCAGCCTGCGCTGAGAAGGGAAAGCTTTAGGAGAAACTGTCAGGACCTCTGCTTCTCCTGCTGGGGTCTGTCCTCCTACCACTAGCCCCCCCCCCCCCCCCACGCTCCACATGAACCTGCCGGCCCAAAGTAACTGTCCTGGCTGTCTGTGGGGCCATCTCTGCTATGAGGGGGCTGCCCCAGGAGGTCAGAAGAGGCTATGGATGGGGCCTCACTGGGTTTGCTGTGACCTGTTTATTCTCCAGCAACAGGGAGGCCTCCAGTGTCTAAATGTAAGCTAGCTCTGCCCGCCTCCCCTTCTTTTTCCCTGCTGGGTATGAATGGATGGCTTAGGTCAGAATGTACCTTCAACGACAGATCCACACAGGGCTCAGTCAAGTCTAAACAAATCCGTATATCCATAGGGGTCAGTGTGTGTGAGTCTCTGGGAGACTCGAGATAGCCTTAAGATAGCCTTAAGAAGTAAGAAGTAAGTGTCCGTAGTGACTACACTACACAGACCCAGGGCTTACGGAAGAGATCTGCACCTTCGCAGCAAGTTGGTCAATTTGTTTGCTATTTTAACCACTTTGTGATTCCAAAACTGCTGTGGGAGGTATAGGCTTCTGTTTGTGGAATAAATAAGTCATGGGGATGAAGGTGCAGCATAGGGAACATAGTCAATGGGATTGTAATAGCGTTGTGTGGTTAAAAAAAAAAAAAAAAAAGATACCCAAACTGTGACTGATGAGAAGGGGCAGTAGGATGTATTGCTGGGGGATGTGATACTAATTAATAAACATGCTTTAGGTCCCCTCCTCCTCCTCCTTCTCCTAGTAACCTGGCATGTTTGATCAACACCAGATTTGCTGCTTGGAAGTTTTTTTATTTTGTTGTTCTGAACAAGGACTCTAATTCTTCTCAGGAATAAGAGAACCTCTCTGTTGGGTATACAGTATTCAGTTGGTGTAAGAAAACACAAACATCACTCCAGTCTCCAGACTTGTTTATACAGAAAACTGAACCTGTGGCTGGCTTAGACTCTGGAGCCTATTCTGGGCATTGTTTTTTGCAATCTGCCCAGACCCTCCTTCCTCTTCCCACAACCACCACACACACACACACACACACACACACACACACCCTGAGAACAGAACCTTTCTTTGGGCAAAAGGGGACTGAAACAGATTTGGGTGTCCACAGCATTTGGTCACACCAGTACTGAGGTGGCCACGTTTAATTTGATAAAATGATGACTGGGAGCCTTTTCCCCCAAGTGGCCTAATAAAATGATGGGGAAAATAACCAGGGTCTCCAGTAAACAGGGAACTTAGCTGTAGTTGTTGTGGCCGTGGTTCTGGTCATACAACCCGAGCCTACCCTAGCCACTAGGTTATTCAGGCTATGAGCTATGCATGCCTGGCAAAACTAAAACCCCACCACCAGGCAGCAAATCTCTGTGTCCTCTCCTGTGTCTGATGGATTGGGTGCCTTCTAAGCCCTAATGAGTCTCACTTTGTACAGTAAATTTGCTGAGAGATCAAAAAGTATTTAAAAGAAAGTTTCCTGCTTTTTCCTAATAAGCAAGGTGAGGATTTATGGTGTGCGGGGAGGAGGGGATCTGGCCACTAGGGCAGGCGTGGAGGCAAGTCTATTTAACATACTCTAGCTGGAGCCTCCTCCTGCATTTAGGGGGTTCAGAGTGCGTTGCGGGAGTATAGAGACACGCAGTCAGGAGTGGAAAAACGCCATTTGGTTCGGAGCAGATGGCTGGCTAGGGGGCTGATGGCGTCTAAAGGCGTGTCCCCCCCTTCAGCCTGAATCCCTAAGGGCTCCCCTTGTCTTCCCAATCAATGAAAATTAAAGTGCAAAGAAAGGATGAATAGTTGGACCTCGAGTCTCTCCTTTGTTCATCTCAGCTACTGGTGTGCAGGAGTTAAACTACAACAGGCCCCTACAGAAACACAGAAGTTAAACAGTCTCCCGTTAGCTCAGCTTTGAAAGGGAGAGGGGGAGAGGGACCAGCGTGAGGTGGGGGGAGAGGGAAAGAGGAGGAGGAGGAGGAGGAGGAGGAGGAGGAGGAGGAGGAGGAGGAGAAGGAGAAGGAGGAGAGGGGGAGAAGAAGAAGGGGGAGGAGGAGGAGAAGGAGGGGAGGAGGAGGAAGAAGGAGAGAGGAGAGGAGAGGAAGAAGAAAGAAGAGGAAAGAACAGGAGGAGGAGGAAGGAGAAGAAAAGGGCTTTCTGCTTGATTTCCCCAATACAGAATCGCGTGGCATAAATTAAGTTGGAAAAGAATGAACGCTTTGGGCAGGATTCTGATGGATTTTACGATGCCTTTCAGTTCCGCTTTGCCGCTGTAATCGAGAAATCTGTGCCACGTCAATTTAACAAATACTTGATACTGAGGGGGGTTTGTTAAAGATTTGGGGCAAGTCTTTTCCCCCCAAGGTTTAAGCCCTTGCGCGTGGAACTTTTTATTTCCAGTTTTCTAAACAGGCATTCAGACGAGACTGTTTCCCACTTCCATTTTCTAATTAAAAGGTTCCTGAAATTTCATTTCTTACTGAAATCTACTCTCAGACTCAGAGGCACAGAGGATTTAGAGCTCACATTCCTTTCTTCCTTTGTGTCTCCCTTGCTCCTGGAACCCTCTCACCTCCCTCCCACCCACCCAGCTCCCCCCCACCACACACACACACACACACACACACACACACACACACACACCAACTTCTATGCTGTAGAGAGAGCAAAGTTTTCAGAAACTAGCTTTCAGAGGAAACATGGATGTAGTGAGAAAAGGATGCTGACACTAGGTGGCAAGATTAAATTAGGATTCATGCTGACCCGGCCCTGTGGGGATGTAGCACGTCCTTACAAAGTCTGCAAAGGGTGGCCGCACTGGGATTGCCACCATCCCGGGGGTGTAGCATCTTTGAAGTCTCCATTTGTTCTGAACCAAACAGTAGGGGGTTCTGGTGGGGTCCAAGCCCGCCTTTCTCACTTCACCCTTACATGCACATTACTTTCGACTCATTCTTTGCTTTTTGACCAGGCAGCAGTGGAAAACCTAACGTGTACAGATCTGTCAATTCAGGAACTTTACGGGTATTTGGGAGCCAAAGAAACAAGGTTCTGGTTGCCTAACGTCCAGAAGGATGGCCATGGTTGAGTCCCCAAGTGATTTTAGATTGTTGTTTACAGTGGTTTTACTTGGTATTTCCCCTCTTCCTGCTCATTAAACAGTACTCTGTGATCTCCACACCCGCTGCAATGAAGGTCACATTTTGCCAGGACAGCGCCGGTTCCCACCAATAAGGTGGCTACAGCACACCTGCGGCGAGGCCCTTGTGGCCAGGCACCCTGGGGCTGTGTCACACACCGAGTGACATTTACTCCCACATTCACACCTTCCACCCTGATGACAGCGCCGTAGGTGCTGGGGGAGGGGGAGCAGACAGGGTTGGGAAAAAGACCCCGAAGTGTGCTTAATGAAGCTGGATGCCAGAGTAGGGATCCATGCGCCACCTTAATTCTGCATTGAGCACACAAGCATGAGAGCAATTTAGATAATTCATTGTGTGATACGTGTGTTCTCAGCCCTCCCAATAAACTCATTTCCCTTAAAAAAAATGAAAACAAAAGTTCTAGTGTCTGATGGACGTGTAAAAACCTAATAAGGTGATGGTTGTGTAAAGATTTCGGGTGGGGGGGGGCGGGCTGGAAGGTCTTTAGAACATGTGCCGGACATTGTTGCAGAGGCCGCGGCGCGCGCGGAGGGGAGCTCTTTCTCTCGGCATTGTGCGGGGAGCAGGTGCGGTCCGCATTACCATACAGCTGAGCGCACAAAGAGCCACTGATTCAGCCTCGCACAATAACAGACTGCCTTAATGACAGCCACGCGAACGACACACACCAAACTCACTTTTTACCAAGCGGAGGGAGGCCGAGGGGGGAATACCCAGGAGAGAGGGGCTGGACACCCAGGAAAGGTGGCGGTGGCCGAGAATCGCTCCGGGAAGGACGTGTGCGCGCGCGCGTGTGTATGTGCGCGCGCGCGTGTGCGGGGCGGGGGTGCGGGCACTAGTTTGAGGCGTCAGGATCTCCCAGCTTGGGGGGGGGGGAGGCGCATAGCGCTACCCAGACCCCGCCCCCACCAGCGGCCTCCCGCTGGCGCGGGGACTCCGGGGTCCCCGGGGGCGCCGCGCTCGCCTCAGCCCTGCTTTCGGAGGACTCCCAGACGCAGCGTCGCCGTCCTCGGCCGGGTGGCTCGTCGATGTCAGACCTTCCCAAACTTCCCGAAACTCACGGCCGCCCGCCCGCTGCGCGCGCCCGCCCCTTTCCGACCACGCTCGCGGCCCCCGCGCCCCCAGACCCCGAGGCCCGGCCCGCGCGGGGAGACGGCACGCAGACGCCGCGTCGGCCGGGCGAGTGTCCCAGGCCGCGTCCGGCGGCCCCAGGCGGGCGGCCCTCGGCGGGGCCGGAGGCTCGGCACCGCCCCCGCGCGTCCCCGCGTGTCCCCGCGGGGCTCCGCGAGCCTGCGGCCGGCGGCAGAGCCGAGGGGCCGCGGCCAGGGCCCCCGCCTCGCGAGCGCAGGGGATTCTCGCGGCGAACATTTTGCAGGAATGTAAATGAGCGCGTTTTGTGTGGTGCGGAGGAAGGCGGGGGGCGGGGGCGGGGGCAGGGGAGGGCCGGGGGCGGGGAGGTGTGGGGGCGGGGAGGAGGTTGCACATTTTACAGCTCACTGACCATTTGGCGATCCATTGAGAGGAGGGTTTGGAAAAGTGGCTCCTTTGTGACAGCTCTCGCCAGATTGGGGGGCTGCTCATTTGCATCTCATTAGCCATGCGGGCGGCCGGCGGGATATAAGGGCGGCCGGCGCCGGCGAGCGCAGACCTCGGCGCGCACCCGCGGAGAGCGGCCGGGCCGAGCGCGCACCGGACGCGCAGCCGTGGCGCGGCGTCTCCGCTCGCCACCCGCCGCCCTGTGCCGGGACCCCGTGCTGTTTATGTGGATGGCACCGGCTGGGTCCTTCGGGGAGACGCGTGTCTGCGCGGGGGCGCGGGACACACGAGTCCGGGACGCTCCCGGCACGCACGCCGCCGCCGAGTGACACGGGCCCGAGCCGCAGGGCGCGCCGCGCACACTCGCCGCCGCCGGGGTCCCTGCGCGCGCTCCGCGGGGCCCGGGATTATCGCCTCGCCGGTGGGATTTCCAGACCTCGGCTCTCTAATCGGACTCGGAGGAAGCTCTTTGGGAATTAAGCTGAAAATCTGGACGCTTCCTCCCCTCCCCCCCCCCCTTTTTTTTTCCTGGGAAGAAGCTTGAGACAAAACCAGGAAGCCAACGACCCCTACCTACTGGTGGACTGGAAGAAAGGAGGAAAACCGAAAGTTGCGGCTCCATCAGCAGTCTCGGAGCCAGCCCTTTGCTCGTGCACCCCCAGAGCGCCGTCACCCGCGCAGGGCGGATCTGGACGACCGCAGCCCCCGAAAGAGGAGACACGGGCTCCGGAAGAAAGGAGCCCTGATCACCCCGGCCCGCGGCGGAGCGGCGGCGCTTCTCTGTCCACGCTCCTGGGGGCCACGGCCACCCCCGGGCACCCCCCGCAGTTCTAGGGCCCGAAGGCGGGGGCGCAGGGGAGCTCCAGCGCGTCCAGCGGTGCACCATGGGCCGCCGGTGCGCCCTGGCCCTCGCCGTGGTGTCGGCCCTGCTGTGCCAGGTAAGTTGTCGGCTGGGGTCTCCAGGGCCCCGCTGTCAGGGCGGGTGTCGATGGGGCACCCGGGAGCCGCGAGGCGTCAGGCAGGGCACCGGGGGCGCAGGGGGGTGGCGAGCCGGGCCGGCGGAGCCCGCGGTGAACCCGAAAGCTAGCCTCGGAGCGCAGGGCCCCGCGCCCTCAGCCCCGCCCCCCGCCCCCCCCCCCCTCCCCCAGGTCTGGACCTCCGGGGTGTTCGAGCTGAAGCTTCAGGAGTTCGTCAACAAGAAGGGGCTGCTGGGAAACCGCAACTGCTGCCGCGGGGGCGCGGGGCCGCCGCCGTGCGCCTGCAGGACCTTCTTCCGCGTGTGCCTCAAGCACTATCAGGCCAGCGTGTCTCCTGAGCCACCCTGTACCTACGGCAGCGCCGTCACTCCGGTGCTGGGCGTGGACTCCTTCAGCCTGCCCGACGGCGCGGGCGCCGACCCCGCCTTTAGCAACCCCATCCGCTTCCCCTTCGGCTTTACCTGGCCGGTGAGCGCTGCACCTGCGGGGCGGGGCGGGGCGGGGAGGGGCGGGGAGGGGGCCTCGACGGGTCAGCCCCGCGCCAGGCACGCTGGGGGCGCGCACCGGCGGGGTGCCGGGGAGGGGAGGCGGGCGAAGGCGCGGTCCTCAGGGTGGCGGCGGAAGGGGCCAGGCCCGGAGCATCGCCTCCACGCCCCGAGTGACCCTTCAGGCGGCAGAGTGACAGCCGGGCTACCGCGGGGCCGAGAGGCGGAGGGTCTGGGAGGTTTCGGAACCGGCCTCTGCCCGTAGCTCCCCGGTCCAGCGAGCGCCTTCTGGGGGACAGTTCTCTCGTTGCCCTGTCCCTGGGCAGGTTGAAGTGCCTTCGCAGCATGACAGCCCCTGGCCCCTGTGTGTAGCCCCCCCACCCGGTGACTGATGACAATCCCTGCAGCCCCGCCTGCTCGCAGCCTTTTTTTTTTTTTTTTTTTTTTTTAACGTGATATCCTGTACTAACAGGCTGAAAAAACACGTCAGGAAACCACTCTTTAAAAAGTTCTTCCATTTCCTTGAGGAAAGTGAAAACAGGCAAGAGATGTCCGGAGACCCTGCTCTGGGCACACAGATCTGCACCGCACCCCAGGCGGTTCCGGACTTGGGTGACCCTAGAGCGTCCCTTTGGGTTTTGGTTTTTAACATTTCTAGTTTATCTTCTGTCTCCTCCCCCTTTCTCCCAGGGCACCTTTTCGCTGATCATTGAAGCCCTTCACACAGATTCTCCTGATGACCTCACAACAGGTAAAAACAAATAAAAAAACTCCAAAACCAAGTCAACAGCTTGCCCAGTCAGTACGCACTTGACCTCTTGTCTCCACCAGAAATCAGCTTCTGTGCTTACATTCTGCAAACTCCTGCAGGAGGCTCTGGGTGGAGGGCCTGTGGCCTCCTCCCCTGCATCACACGTCAGTTCTACCTCCCCCAGTGCCCCAAGCCTCTGGGTTCTTGGTCAGAACCAACGGGAGCACCGTCTTCCCACAGAAAACCCAGAAAGACTCATCAGCCGCCTGGCCACGCAGAGGCACCTGACTGTGGGCGAGGAGTGGTCTCAGGACCTGCACAGCAGCGGCCGAACAGACCTCAAGTATTCCTACCGCTTTGTGTGTGATGAGCACTACTACGGGGACGGCTGCTCCGTCTTCTGTCGCCCCCGAGACGACGCTTTCGGCCACTTCACCTGCGGGGAGAGGGGGGAAAAAGTCTGCGATCCTGGCTGGAAAGGCCAGTACTGCACTGAACGTGAGTTCCTGCTTCCCTCCTTGGTCTACTTCCAGGCCGGAGCTCCCAGGGAGTGGGGGGGTAGTATTCTGTGAGCCAGTGGGGTCCTCACATGTCAGCACTGGAGTGATGCCCTGGTGGGGAAACTGAGGCCAGAGAGCTGGAGAACCTCGCCGAGACCTCACAGCTAGCCAGCAGCGGGGTTGGGGTCAACTCAGAAGTTTTAACTTCCGCTATGGGAAGCTGCCTTTCTTAATCAGGGAGGATTTTGGAGACAGGGCCAGGGGTCAGGAAGTGAGCCGGAGGGAGAGGAGGAAGGAAGGGAGGAACAGAGAGGAGAGTTTGTATGTGGAGGCGCATGCTCCAAACCAGTTCTCTTTGCCAGGACAGCGTCTCGTTGGAAAAATGCTTCGCTTTCTTTCTAGAGTTGGTGTGCTTGGCCTTTTCGCAGACTGAGCGTATTTGCAAATACTCTGTGTGACGCACGTGTGTTGTTAATGACATAGTCCCTCGTGGGGTCTGTGGACAGGAGACCGTGTGTGTCAGCTGAGGCCTGGGTAGGCAAGAGCCACAGGGGAAGGGGCCCGCCTGCCAGAGCGCACACTGCGCTCACAAAACACCTTGCCTGGGGAAGAAATACCTTCACCAAAAGGCGACGGGCCCTGCCTGCCCCATGATTCTGGTGGAGAGCGGGAGGCCTGCGAGGCTTCCGCTGGCTCCTGGGCCTGCTTCAGGTTGGCAGGCCTCTCTTCAGCTTGCGGAGGTCTCACTGCCAGTCTGCACACCCTGGGATTGGGTTTCCCTCTAGTTAGGAGTTGGGTGGGCCCCGGAACTCCCCAGAAACCCTGGTGACTTTTCCTTCTCCTGCCCTGGAGCAGGCGAACCTCCCTCCTTGTCCTTAGGCCCGGAACCTCTTGCCAGGGAGGTCTCTCCGTTCTGATTCGTGCCTGGGGGTGAGGGTAGGTCATTGTTTTGAGCTGTGCCCGGGCCTGAGCAGGCTCTGTTGTCTTACAAACTTGGAGCAGCTCGTCGAGGAGTTTCATAACCCTGTGAAGGAAGCCAGCTCCACATCAGCCCCCACCCCCGCGGGGACCTCTGGCCTGCCTGCTGCCTTCCGTCCGCTCCCCTCCCTCCTCTTCTTCGCTGCGGGGGAGCCGTAAACTTAAACTTTTTTCTTCTTATTCAAACACTGGAGCCTCTCCCCGCCCCCAGCTAGCGCGTGCCATCGATTAGATCTCTCTGGGCAAAGGCGGCGGGAGCGCACGCCAGCTCCCATTGGCGGAAAGGGCTCGCGCGCACACGCGTGTCTGTGTGTGTGTGTGTGTGTGTGTGTGTGTGTATGTGTGTGTACACACACGCCGGGGGTGTGTGTGCGGGTGGGGGCGGGGGGCGGGGGAGGCGGTATTGTCGCACTGGGGCAGCTGCTGGGAGAGCAGAGACAATAGAGCAGCTGTCTTGCCCTGGTACTCTGCATACCAGCTGTCCACCCTTATCGACACACACACTTTCTGGGTATTAAGAGGTGGAGCTTTGTGCATAGAATTGGGAAGTGGGGGAGGAGGAGGGGGAAGGACTTCTGACCCTCTCAGAAGAAAAGGGGATGGGGTGGGGGTGGGGGTTTCCGCGCTCTTTTGTCCTGGAGCCGCTGTGTTAAGAAGAATGCTCATCCCAGGGCGGAGTGAAGTCCACAGTTACCAGGCAGGACCGTGGATACTCCACAGATGGAGATTAACTCCGCTGGGTCTGCCAACTGAGCTGAGCAAGTTTTGTCCCAACCGCATTGTGGCAGCAGCCCCCGGTTGTGTTGGGGAGGATCTTGGGGTGGGGCTTGACCCCGTGTCTTCTCTTTGCTTGTAGCAATCTGCTTGCCAGGATGCGACGAGCTGCATGGGTTTTGTGACAAGCCAGGGGAGTGCAAGTAAGTTTGCAAAAGGGGTTTTTCCCTTCTCTGCTTCTCCTTGTACCTGGTGTATTTGTAAAGTAGCTCTGGGTGATCGTTTGAAAACTTCAGGTAAGAGTAGCTGGCTGTCGGGGTTGGAGCCGTTATTCTCGTGTTTCTACTTAGTAAACATACAGAAACACGTAGAGTCACGGGTTGTCAGTCATGGAAGCCCCTCAGTGGTTATGGGAACGTACGGATAGCTGTCTGCAAGGAATTGACATCGAAGATGGGTTTAGTTCAGGGATTCCCAAACTTTTTGGCATCCTAGGACCACCTAGGGAGCCCCTAAAAATGCTGTCCCAGCGAGCCTCACTCCCAGACATCAGACCCTCTGAGGCACTGGTGTGTGTGCAGGCTCCCGAGGAGACTCTGGTGTTCTGCCTCGTTTGAGAGCCAGACGTGTTGGTGTCGCTGGAAGGTGGTTTCTCGTGGGTCGGGCGTGTGTGTGACCGTGAGCCCGGTGGTGCCGGCGCCCGCCTGACACGTGCTCTCTTCCTAGGTGCAGAGTGGGCTGGCAGAGCCGGTACTGTGACCAGTGCATCCGGTACCCAGGCTGCCTCCACGGCACCTGCCAGCAGCCCTGGCAGTGCAACTGCCAGGAGGGCTGGGGTGGCCTCTTCTGCAACCAGGGTGAGCCCCCAGCCCCATCCAGCAGCCCTGGGCTTCCCTGGCTTCGTCACGGGGAAGATGTGGTCTCCCTGAGTCTGACCCTGGGCTTCTCTTTCCTCCTTCTCCCGCCTCTGCCCCTCGCAGACCTGAACTACTGCACACACCACAAGCCCTGCAGGAACGGGGCCACCTGCACTAACACGGGCCAGGGAAGTTACACCTGCTCTTGCCGGCCGGGGTACTCAGGGGCCAACTGTGAGACGGAGATCGACGAGTGTGGCGCCAGCCCCTGCAGGAATGGAGGCAGCTGCACGGTGAGTCCAGCCCCAGCAGGATTTCCTGCTGAACGGGGGCGCTGGTTTGATACGCATCACGCGGGTCTCTTGGAGCGACCCTGTGACAGCGCTCTATCTTCTCTGCGACGCAGGATCTTGAGAATGGCTACTCTTGCACGTGCCCACCCGGCTTCTACGGCAGAATCTGTGAGCTGAGTGCCATGGCGTGTGCCGACGGCCCCTGCTTCAACGGGGGACGGTGCTCAGACAACCCCGAAGGGGGGTACACCTGCCGCTGCCCCGTGGGCTTCTCCGGCTTTAACTGCGAGAAGAAGGTGGATTCCTGCAGCTCTTCACCCTGTTCTCATGGTAGGACGGCAGCCCCAGCCGCTCTGAGACTTTGTCAGGTGGTCAGCACTGATGAGAATACAGTTAGAGGGCACACGCGTTTCGCGTCCAACCAAACACGTCACTTTGCAAGCTACCCCGAGGTTACGGAGCCCTTTCAACTGAACAGAAACGCTTCACAGAAGTGTTATCCCCGAGCCTGGAAATGCTCAAGGAGCAAGAAAGGCAGGCAGGAGTGTGGATTCTCACGTCCTACAGGGGGAGCCTGAGGCAGAGAGGTGGGATGACTTCTCAAGGTCATATCGCACCACAGGTGTCTGAGTCGGGGCCATGATTCAGTAGATTGCGCTCCAATGGCAGCGCAGCGACTGTTTTTGGAGGGAAGCCCGGCTCAGCTCTGTCACCCAAACATAACCGTCTGGTGTGTCTGTGCAGAAGTGTGGTCTGTTGACGGGCCCCCTGCTCCCCTGTGAGTGGGTAGAGGAGCGAAGCTGGGGCCAGACATGCCAGGCCTTCTGTGAGCTTCGCCATTAGCCACGATGATTGACAGAGAGGAAATCCCTGTCCTTCTGCTGTCCACGTGCCGTACAGAGGGCGTGGCGGTCCTGTGGGCTCAGGCTCTGCCTCCTGTTTGTTTCTACCCACTGAACCAACAGAAAGGTTGGCTGCTTTATTTTAGAGGCAGAATAGCAGGAGGTTTAACAGATTGGCTCTCGAAGGACAGGGACCTCTTCCACTCCCTCCTTTCTTCCTCTTCCTTTCTGTTGTCAACCCTGCTCTTTTCACTGACTGTGGAACTGCAGGCAAGCACATCAGCCTCATTAAGCCTCAGTTTCCTCATCTGCAAACCGGATGTCGTGAAAGTGAATGCAACGCTGTAGCCAAAGCGCCGTGTACTGCCCCGGTGGGAGCGGAGCTGCTGGGAGGGTTAGCTGCGGGGGTGCCCAGTCAGCGTCCGACTTCTGCTCAGGGCATGATCTCAAGGCCCGTGAGTTTGAGCCCCGCGCCGCGCTCTGTGCTGGGAGCTCAGAACCTGGAGCCAGCTTCGGATTCTGTGTCTCCCTCTTTCTCTCTGCCCCTCCCCCGCGCGCGCGCGCGCGCTCTCTCTCTCTCTCTCTTTAAATTTAAATAAACTTGGGGCGCCTGGAGGGCTCAGTCAGTTGAGCGTCCGACTTCGGCTCAGGTCATGATCTCACAGTTCACGAGTTCAAGCCCCGTGTCCGGCTCTGTGCTGGCAGCTCAGAGCCTGGAGCCTGCTTCCGATTCGGATTCTGTGTCTCCCTCTCTCTCTTTCTGCCCCTCCCCCGCTTGCACTCTGTCTCTTTCAAAAATAAACAAACGCTAAAAAAATACTTCAAGAAAAGAGGTATTAGCTGTATTGTTTGCAGTTTACTGAGCTAGAGCTGGACCAGACCCCTCCCCTGGTGTTTGTGTCTAGGCCATGGCTGCCTCATCTGTCTCGCATCCCTGGTGTACCTTGCAGGACTGACACGTAGCAAGGCTTCAGGATATGTCCTGTGTTTCAGGTGCACAGTGCGTGGACCTTGGTGATGCTTACCTGTGCCGCTGCCAGGCTGGCTTCTCCGGGAGGCGCTGCGAAGACAACGTGGATGATTGTGCCTCCTCCCCGTGCGCCAACGGGGGCACCTGCCGGGACGGTGTGAACGAGTACTCCTGCACCTGTCCCCCGGGTTACACGGGCAGGAACTGCAGTGCCCCTGTCAGCAGGTGTGAGCACGCGCCCTGCCACAACGGGGCCACCTGCCACGAGAGGGACCGGCGTTACCTGTGTGAGTGCGCCCGGGGCTACGGGGGCCCCAACTGCCAGTTCTTGCTGCCTGAGCCGCCCCCGGGCCCGGCGGTGGTGGTGGACCTCACCGAGAAGTACGTGGAGGGCCAGGCCGGGCCCTTCCCCTGGGTGGCCGTCTGTGCCGGCGTGGTGCTTGTCCTCATGCTGCTGCTGGGCTGTGCCGCCGCCGTGGTCTGCGTGCGGCTCAGGCTGCAGAAGGACCGGCCCCCTGCCGAGCCCTGCCGTGGGGAGGCGGAGACGATGAACAACCTGGCCAACTGCCAGCGCGAGAAGGACATCTGTGTCAGCGTCATCGGGGCCACGCAGATCAAGAACACCAACAAGAAGGTTGACTTCCACGGGGACCACGGGGCTGATAAGAACGGTCTCAAGGCCCGCTACCCTGCCGTGGATTATAACCTAGTGCAGGACCTCAAGGGCGACGCCGCGGCCGCCGTCAGGGACCCCCATGGCAAGCGTGACGCCAAGGGCCAGCCCCAGGGCTCTGCAGGGGAGGAGAAGAGCACCCCGACGCTCAGGGGGTGCGTGCTGCGGGCCGGGAGGGGACACGCGGGAAGGCCAGCCTGGGAGGGCGCCCCGACGCGAGGGGGTGCTGCACTCTGCAGTCAAACGCTCTACCCCTGAGCTTTACCCCCGAAGGGGGTGCTGCACTCTGGGCCGGCGCCGGTCAGTTTTTCCTGTTCTCACGTGTTTCTTGTGGTTCTTTCATTTTCCCCTCAGGGGAGAAGCACCTGAAAGAAAAAGACCAGACTCCGTGTATTCTACTTCAAAAGACACAAAGTACCAGTCGGTGTACGTCATATCGGAGGAGAAAGACGAGTGCGTCATAGCGACCGAGGTCAGTGCGCAGCCCGGGCCTGGTCTCGGGGCGGGAGCAGGGGCGGGGGGAGAAGTCAGAGGGTGCCGACCTCTGTCTGGAACTAACTTCCCATCCTGTCCTGTGGGCCCACCAGGTGTGAAATGGAAGTGATACGGCAAAGTTCCCGTTTCTCTTAAAATAAATAAAATTCCAAGGATATATGCCCCAGTGGATGCTGCTTGAAAGAGGAAAGGGAGACCCACGGACTGCTGCTGAGGAACCGATCCGGACCCAGCCGGCTCTCCCTTCCGAGGCCAGCTGGGGACGCGGCGTGGCTGCAGCTCGGCGGCGGCCAAGGGGCCTGTTGCACTGCCTTCTAGGACGTTCCCATTGCACTATGGACAGTTGGCTTTTAAAAAATATATATTTAAATGAATGGACTTAATTACTACGTGAGAAGCATGCACTGCCTGAAGTGTATATTTTGGGTTCTCATGAGCCGGTCTTTTCTTGAATTAGAATCACAAACACTGCCTTTATCGTCCTTTTTGATACTAAAATGTGTTTTTTCTAGGTGGAAAAAAAATGTGTGTTATTTTTTTGGACTTGTAAAAATATTTTTCATGATATCTGTAAAGCTTGAGTATTTTGTGATGTTCATTTTTTATAATTTAAATCTTTGGTAAATATGTACAAAGGCACTTCGGGTCTATGTGACTATATTTTTTTGTATATAAATGTATTTATGGAATATTGTGCAAATGTTATTTGAGTTTTTTACTGTTTTGTTAATGAAGAAAATCCTTTTTAAAATATTTTTCCAAAATAAATATTATGAACGACGACTAGAGGTGTGCTTCCTCACCACGCCCTGTGCTCGCTCCCTCTAGACAGAAACGGCTTCTGATTGTCGATTTTCAATGTCTTTGCCTGGTTTCAGTGGCTTCTGTCTGCCTCAGAGAAGCCTGCACAGTTATCACCAGGGCGTCTCCGGGAGGGGCTGAGGAAGGCTGGCCAGCTCCTGAGCAGCCCCTGGGCTCGCCGGGGGTATCACAGGCACATGCAACTCCGCATCGTGCTGACGGGTCCGAGGACCCTCAGAGCTGGCCACCTTTCTGAGCCTTGTTATTCAAGGGCTGGAACAGAGCCTCATTTGGGATCAAATACCCGTGAGACACTTTTGTATTGCCATGGCAAAGGCTTTTTGTCTTAGGATAATACTATTCATCCATTTGTTTATGGGTTATTTCCAGTCAATTCGAGAGAGTTCGTTGCCTTCTAACTCAACAGTTGTGGGGGGACAGAGAGCGGTAAGATAAAAATGTTTTTTATTGAGCGCTGACTACCGGCCCCGGGGAAACCGCTGTGCCTGGCTGGGCTGGTTACTCCTGGTGCTGGCATCACTCCTTTTACAGGAGAGGAAGCTGAGGTTTGGGGAGGTGAAGCTTCTCGCTCAGGGTCAGTCAGTGGCAGAGTTAATGTTCAAATCTGGCAGTCGGGCTCCGTACCCCAGTTTATTTGTTAATATATGTAATAATTTATTCAATAATTGTCGGACACTCAGCTTCTCATTGACAGCAGGACCTGGGGATTTAATAGGCCTCATCACCGGTGTGGTTTGGTGGCTCCAGAGCGTCAGTGTCCTTTGTCAGCTAAGATGACAAGCCCATGTTGGGACAGGTGGCTTATTTCTGGGGTCAGAGGGGAGCAGGGAGAGGAACGGAACTTACTGGTCTAATCACCCAAAGGGAAAACATCAGTGAGCTATTCTTGGTCCAGTGACCATGATAAGTTTATCCCACTGGCACTTGCTGTACAGGTGGAAATTGTGGGGTCTTCCGGGGAGGAGGGGAGGACAGCATGTGTGCTAACCAGTCAGCACGTCCGTCCTTACGTATACAGATGAGCGAGACCCCCCAAAACAACACCAGGTGGGCTCGACGACACACACAAATCCTGGGGCACCCCTCTGTGGATGCTTCTGTATCGGACACAACCCAGTCTGTCCCGACCCTTTGGGTCGCCTGGGTTGTTATTTTGGAATAGCCCCTTCCAGGCGAGGGCTCCGGTGGAGGAATTTCTCCATGGAAAGGAGTTAGTGGCAGGGCCAGGGTGTGAGTGGGGCAGATTTGGGGCTCTGAACCAGCTCCGTCCTTGCCCTGTGCCCCAGGCTCACTGGAAAGGGTTAGTAGCATATTCTAGCATCACCGAAGGAGCTGCCAGTGTTGCCCTCAGGAGTCAGGATCCAGTGTAAGAGCTGGTGGCCGTGCACCCGTTCACACTTGCCAGCCTGGAGCAGTGTTAGTGGCTCCCTCACGCTTTCAGAAGTGGCCTGGTGTGGGTAATAAATTGGAGAGCTCATCTATTTTCAAAAGTACGGAGTTCGCTGGGATGCTTGTGAAGCCCACTCCATAAAAGGACCTCAAAGTACTCAAAGGTAACCTCATTTTCACCTCCTCAGCCTTGTAAAGTCAGGAAATCCCTCCATCTTTCCTCTGAGGCAAGTCACCTGCCTGAGGAACAAATCAGACTTAAAACTTGAGGTTTTGGAGCTCCCAGGGCTCTGTTGGACTCCCTGAGTCCCTTCTGAGAATAATGTTTTAATTTGACATTTACAGACGGCCTCTCAGCTTTCAGGGTTTATGTCACCTGCAGCAGGAAATCAGGTGGGCAGATCCAAAAGAGCCAGATAAAAACAGGGGCCTTTGTAGACCTGCCGTGACTCACCTGCCAGGCAGTGGCCAGTGCCACCACTTCCAGCCACATTCTCCCAGTGCCCTGCCGGGGTAGGAAGGAGCGATAGGGCACTTAGAACAGCGAGAGTGGCGGGTCCCTCCAGCAGGAGCCGCGCTGAGCCGGGCTTCCTGGTCCTGAGAGGAACCCGGAGTGTGGCTTGTGGCCACGCGGTAAGAAAGGCTCGCACAACACCCAGCCGGGGTCTCCTGTTAGGGCCTCTACCGTCCAGCCTCCCTGGCACTCCAGTGAGACCAGTGAGTGAGGTGAGGCACACGTGCTTCTCCTGAGGTGTCTTCCTTTGGACGTAATTTGAGACTTAAGAACAGTGCAAAGAACCCTCAGGACTTCAGTGTTGCTGAGTCTGCATTTCTGCAATCAGGGTGCACACTCCCTTCTTGTTCGTGGCAGGACAGACTCGCAAGCCACCTGGGACGCAGCAGGTCGTGGTCTGTCGCTGTTGCAGATTTAGGCAGTGTCCCTGTGTCCTCAGGTGCACCGCCTTTCAGGCTCAGCAGGTGCCCCAGGCCCGCGGCTGCTTCCTCTGCCCGGGCTCTGCCTCTTCCCCGTGAGCCCTGGGCCACTTCGGTGGGGAACGGCAGTGACCACATTTCTAATTGCGTGCGCTGGGAAGCTCGAAGCAACGAGTAGTTGCCAAGTTGCAGACAGGGACACCTGTGTGAAAGCCTGCAGCCTGTGTGAAAGTTGCAGACAGGGCCACCTGTGTGAGAGCGGCTCCGGGACCGTTCACTTGGGGCCCCATGACTCGCTTCGCACTGTTGATTCAGACAGGCCAACACCACCACTCATCAGGTATTTCTGCCAAGAACATTGAACACGAATCTGATCAGACCCCTCGATCTAGTTAGCAATTTACAGGAATACTGGCATAGAAGGACACAGTCAGGACACCCCTGGGCGTAAGAAGAACGGGAGGGGATGGAAGGGGTTGGAAGAAACTTGGTTAAAAACATTCAGAGCCAGCTGTGCATTTTAATGATATTTAAGTGTACTCGTCGGGTTTTTTTGATGTGAGAGGTTATTACTGTTAAATAAAAAAGAGCCCTCATCTTTTAGAGGAAAAACTCTAAAATATTTATAGATGAGACAGTATTACCTCTGACGCTTGGGATTTGCCTCAAAATGACCCGAGATGGGGCACGGAGTGCGGGCGGCACGCGGGTGGAACAAGAAGGGCCACTCGTGGAAGCCGGATGCAGGCACCTGGTGGGGTTGACTCTGCCATTCTCCCCTCCTCCGTACGTTTGAAACCTCCCACGAGCAGATGCAAGAAGGTGAGTTATACGGTGAATAGACACACGCACACACACGTGGTGTAGTTGACGGATGTGCGTGCAAGTCCGTGTCTATGAGACGATGCATCTCAAACGCAGTGGACTTTAGGGAGGTTTTCCCCGTTTGCGTGTTCAGATGAAACCAAGCAAACCAAATGGGCTGAGACACAAATTGATTTGCTTGGGAGCTTTGGTGCCACAGTCCCGGGTCCGGGCCCGGGCTCCGCCTGTCGGCCCGTTGCTCACCACGCCGGTGAGAGGTAGATCCTGAGGGTCTCCGTGGGGCAGCACCATATGGACCACACTCCCCACGGGCTACCAGGGGCTTCCCAAAGCACAGCTCTGAGTGTGTCACGCCTGGTTAAACCCAGCGAAGGCATCCACTGCTCCAGCATGAAGTTCCAAGTTCTTTTTTCTTTTTCATTTTTATATTTTGAGAGAGAGAGAGAGAGAGAGAGAGAGAGAGAGAATGCAAGCAGGGAGGGGCAGAGAGGGAGAGAGAGCATCTTAAGCAGGCTCCACATGTAGCACGGAGCCTGACTGGGTGCCGGCTGTCACTACCATGAGATCATGACCTGAGCCAAAGTCAAGAACAGGGCACTTCAACGACTGAGTCACCCAGGTGCTGCGAGGGTCTAACTTCCTGACCTGGTTTGTCCTTTGTGTGACCTGTATCCCACCTGTCACTTCAGCTCCAGCCGTGCTGGCTGCTGCCTCACGCCCTCCACCCTCCCTCCTGCCCAGGCCTCAGATGTAATTTTCCATCTGTTGGATGCTCTGCTGTCTAGCCAGCTCCTCCTCAAAATGCCAGCTTCCAGGGAACCCTCTCCTGACGCCCCAGACGAGGTGCCTGTACCTGTCACCCCGGTCTCATGGTAGCTTGCCTGAGCCACCCAGAGGGCAGGGCCAGTCGGCACGACTTCTGCCGGCTTTGTGTTCCTCCAATCAGGAGGAAAGGGAGGCTAGAGAGCCTTTGGGCTGTTGCCAATGCCAACACAGGAAGGGGCCCCTGGTTTATACGGTCCTGACCCGGCAGGCTCACGGGGTGCCAGGCAGTGGCGGAATGGGGAGGAACAGAGAGAAATAAAATGTTCAAGGAGAGTTCAATCAACAGATTTTGGGTGACCTGCCCAGCAGCTCCCTTTCAGCAGCCCAGAAGGGATTCCTGTAGGTGGGGACTCTCCAAGCAAATGTTGAGATCGGAGCTGGCAGCCTGGAGTGTGCTGAGGTCCTGCGGCCCCCTCCCTCCCTGGGCACAGGGTGAGTGGCGTCCTCGCACTGCTCGGTGACGCTGGTGAGCAGGCTGCTGTGGAGGACTGAGCCCTCTCTCCTGACGCTTCCCGCTTCCTGCAGCGAGTACAGCTGCTGCCTCTTACCGCCTGTGAGGACGAGGACGCGTGGCAGAGCAGGAGGTATGGGGGGGGGGGGGTGTTTCGGACTCCGAAGCCACTGACTGAGGGAGCCCAGCCTCAGTGGAGCAGCCACGGCAAGTTTGCCGAATGAAGCATTTGGACTAGCACACGTCCTTTCCCTGCGATGTTCCGAGCCTCTCTTAGTTTCAAGGGGGTGCCCGGAGGCCCCCTGGCAGACTGGTAAGTACTTTATTTTTTTGTTTTTTTCACATATATATATGTTTAATGTTTATTTATTTTTGAGAGACAGAGAGAGACAGAGTGTGAGTAGAGAAGGGGCAGCGAGAGAGAGAGAGAGAGGAGACAGAATCGGAAGCAGGCTCCAGGCTCTGAGCTGTCAGCACAGAGCCCGACGCGGGACTGGAACTCATGAACCGTGAGGTCATGATCTGAGCTGAGGTCGGACACTTAACAGACTGAGCCCCCCAGGCGCCCTGGGTAAGTACTTTAAGGCATCTGTTGTGTGTGTGTGTTTCTGCACCTGGAGGGCAGATGGGGTCAGAGGTAGGTTCTTGGACTCTTTTTCCCCCAAATTTCTTTCCTTCTCCATCTTCTTGAAAAGGATAAGAGTCTGGGTAACAAAATGCCTCTTGATTACCAGGGTAATTTGACCTTGAAATCCCAAGGTCAAGTGAAACGTGCTTGTTAAATGTCTGCCTGCCTCCTTCGCTTGTTCTATTCTTGCCTGGAAAGCGTCTCCTCCTTTTAGATGTGTCTCTTTGACTCCCGTACTCACTGAGACCTGCTCTGTGCCCTGCCCTGTTCTGGCAGTGGGCATAAATGCTGAATAAGATGCCAGGTTGTTCCTAGGAGCTCAGCAGGAAAGATGGGGAACATGGCGAAGCCTGCTTGCATTTTGTTCCCCTCCTACGAGTACACAGAGGGTCTTGCTTCCTGAAGCTTGGGTGGAGCGCCCGTGTGATTATTGTCGTCAGCAGATGGGAGTGGGGGTCAGGTCCCTCAGGCTGAAGGGTTAGGTGCTGGGGTGAGGCTCTCCCACCCCTCTTCTCTGGACACCCTGACACCCCTGGGTCTTCTGTCGGAGGGACTGAACCAAGTCTTGCTTGAAGAACTTTACTTCAAACATTTGTTGTTCAAACCAACCAACCAATAAACAAATGTTTATTGTATGATGTATGTACATATTGTATGTATTGTATGATGTATGTACGATGTAATAAACAAATGTTTACTGTATGATGCAGCTGGAAAGAATCTGGTGGAGAACAAGTGTATCCTGTTCTCCAGCTGCACCCTGATAGAGTTGATCTTTCTCCTATCTTTCGATGTTTGGATTGTTTCCAAATTCTAGCATCCGAATAGTGTTTATTGAATATCTTTACATAATCATTGTGTCTCATTTTTCCTTTATAATAAATTTTTGAGGTGGAATTATATTGTCAAAGGGAATAAACATTGTAAAGACACTTGCTGTCTCTTTATGAATTCCCACTGGAAAACTTATGCCAATTTACATAAACCAACCCGCTGCTCTTTACCAACAATATGTATCATGATTTTAGCATTTATTCACCAATCTGATGAATAGTGTATAAAAGCTGTTTTCCACTTTAGTTTGTTAAATGAGGGGCTGAAAAGTCCTTTTTGTTTGCTATTTGAGTTCACATTCTTTCTGTCATACCAGGTACCCCCACTGCCCGTTAGTGAGGACCTACTGTGTGTCAGGTATTTTAAAACACATCAGTTTAGAGTTCATAACACACCTGAGTATAATTAGTTCCTTTTGTGGAGGCTAGAAAGGCCACTGACATCATGGGGACCACAGACTTGGTGCAGGGCCCAGCCAGGTGAGCCTGACAGGTGACACTTTCTTCTGGAAACGTCCCCTCCACAGATTCCCTTGAGTGTATTTAGAGCCAACACTTCCCTATGTTGGGTTTTCTTTATGGATATATTTTTATGTATTTATTTAATTGGGTCATCTTTTTTTGTTTTGGGGGGGTTTTTTTGAGAGAGAGAGAGAGCACAAGAGAATGACAGGGGGAGGGGCAGAGAGGGAGAGAGAGACTCTCAAACAGGTTCCATGCTCGGTGTGGAGACTGAGGACCCTGGGATCAGGACCTGAGCCGAAATCAAGACCGGAGGCTCAAGCGGCTGAGCCCCCCAGGCGCCCCCCATCTTGTTTTTCCAAACAACTTTGAGGTATAACTTACGCGCGGTAAGACGCACGCATATTAAGCTCACAGTTGGACGAGTGTTGAGAGACTTGTGTGCTCGGGAGACCAACGCCGTGGTGGAGATGGAGAGTGGCCCTGGACGCCCCTCACATCCACAGTCCCTGCCACCCCGGTTAGCGGACCTCAGCAGAGACAGGTTCTAGAAATCCACAGAGAAGGAAGCTTTTCACACTGTGTTCTCAGCTATATCTCTGCTCCTGCATCAGCCAGTCCTCGTCTGCACTGCTCAGGGGTTTGGTAAGAAATGTTCCACGCAAATCAGTGGGGCGGGGTGGGGGCCGTGAAGGGCCTCTCCCTGCCGGGTCGCCGGTCTCTGCGGTCTGCGTGTGTGGTCTCTGGGGCTTCCTCGGTCCGCGTCCGGAGAAGTCCACCCCCGCAGATGCGGTCGGCGTCACCGGCTTCCAGTGTCCCCCTTCTCTCTCTCCGCTCCTTCGGCACTGCCTCTGGCCCTTTCTCCCCTGAGGCCAGGCCTCTCTGCGAGACGCGCGGGCGCTGGCACCGTCGGGAGGACGGGTTGCAGCTGGGAAGGTGGCCTCTCCCAGCGGCTTTCCGGAGGGATCCAGGAGGCCGCCACGGCCCTGGACCCAGACTAGGTTCCGGGGTGACTGGCTGGGAACAGTTTGGGGAGGGAGGAAGGGGCTGAGGAGGCCTGGGGGCAGCCGTGTGGGTGGAGTGAGTGAGATTGTGCACACGTCCACCGTGAGGGTCACGAAGGCCGGCGCCTACTCTGGCTCCAGCCCCGCCACCTTCCCGGTTGTAGGGAATTGTTGACTTCACAAGGCAGAAATCCTTCTGGGGAACAGTTCTATTACCTTCCTCCTCACGACGCCGCCTAGCCCTTCCCAGCCGTGCTCCTGGCTCCCCCACCCCGCTGGGTCTGAGGTGTAGACACACCTGCTTGGGCGGACCCTCTGGCAGAGAGAAAGGACTTCTCCCCGACTCGTTTTCGCTTTAACTCCATTTGGATCTGAGCACCTGTGTCACGGGGCCTCTGCGGGGACAGCTTGTTGCAGCTGTGGAAACTCTGGACACCTGACCTCGGGCACCAGCGTTAACAGGGTGCGTGGCGCCCGGAGCTCACCCGCTGAGCCCTCGGCCTCTGCGTGTTCTGGGCCAGCGGGCTAGGGCTCCGCGACAGGAGAGCTTAGGGCATGTGGCTGAAGAAAGCGACGCCTGCGGTTTTCCCGCACGCTGTACCCCTGAGGCTGGGGGCAGTGGTGGATGGAGACCGTCGGTGAGATGGTGGGGACGAGGAGCCGGGACCTATGCGTTCACGTGTCCTCCTGAAGGGAGAGGTGAGCCTGCAGTGCTGGCCACGGTGGCCCCGCCACGGCGGAGCTGGGAGGCACAGAGAGGGACCCCGATGCTGCCACAGCCCCGAGGGAGCTGCAGGAGCAGGCCATGCCGGGGCGTGACGCGTCCGGGCCATATCGCTGGCCGGCCCGTGAGACCAGAGTCTGTAGATGCCGGGACCTGATGACTGCAGGGAGGCCGGCTTGAGTCCAGGCGGCAGATAGCGTCACATCCCAGGCTCTACGCACTTCGCCCCACACTGAACACCTGCTCTCAACGTGTCTCCACCTGACACAAATCAGATGAAGTTTGAACAATTATCCAACCAATTTGAAAATACTTTAAAATAAATCGGAACCTAAACTCAATGTTATGGCTCAGATTATCAGATGACACTGATTAAACCAACCCGTTAGCACAAACGGCCTTTTAATGTTGTGCTGTAGACAGTCAGTGTAAGCAAAAGAATTATTATGCCCAAAACAGAGGCTCCGGGAGCCGCAAAGAGAAAACTGCTTGGTGCTCTACCCGCAAGCAGACAGGTGTCCGCGGCCAGATTCCACCGTGTTGGCATTTGCTCTGTCATGGCCCCGGGGCCCCAGCCTGTTCTCGTCCTGCAAAGCCTCAGACGTCCCCCCAGGAGCTATGGGAGGGGGGCTCTCCCCCAGACAACCCTTATTCTCAGACGTGAAGACCGAAGTCCACCGAGGTTTCTGACAGTTTCCCCACACCCCACGGCCTTCTGGTGGCCACTGATCCTACTTAAATATCTTTTCAAAACTATTTCTAACCTGTTACAATAGATTCACTTCACAGTCTCTGGACTTTTGGGAATCTTGGATTCTAAGTGGGAAGCATAATCTCTATTCTGTCAACAGGGAAACTGAGGCTGGGACTGGTAGTGGGCCTGTGTGCTTGTCACACATCCTGTACTCCTGTATCCTGTCCATGATGATTCTCCCTCTGCCATCCAGGAGGCTCCCCCTCATCTGCTGACCCACCCCTTCTGAAATCTTCCCTAAACCACACAGGAAGACAGAGGCGTGGTCCTCTGCCACCACGGGCCTGAGGAGGCCGCTCGCGTGGTGGGCCACGAGGCTCCATGGTGTTGTGAAGCCAGAGCTCCCTCCAGGTCGTGCGCTGTCTGCAGACAAGCGATCTATCTGGTGCCTGTGTCACCCGGTAGGTTCCAACACCGTGGAAGAAGGAAAGGAGAAGCCTGCAAAACAAGGTCAAGATGTGGGGCCAGTGGGGAGTTCCTTGCTGCTGAGAACTTTGTTTCTCTCATTGTGATGCTGGGCTTTTCTGTTGCTTTAGCAGAAGGGAGGGGTTGCTGCTGGTCCTCCGCCCACCCCAGTTAGGTGTGCTGAGCTCAGTGCCACCAGCTGCAAACATTTTCAGGTGAATCTTGTCGGCCAGGTCTTCCTTCTGGCACCAGAGCACCTTGCGTGCTGGGACTGGGTCTCCTGGAAACGATGCAGACTTTACCCCTGACGTCACCCAGGGCTCACCCATAAGGGTAAAGGGGGTGAAGAACTTTGCAGATGGAAAGATGGAGGGGCCTGAGTCCATAAGGGGTGAGGCAGCTGTGAGACACAGGCGGTCCAGCCCCGACTCAGAACCACGTGATCCCTGCGGGTGCTCAGGTGCGTGGCTCCAGGACTTCCCGCCAGCAGCTGAGGCTCAGAGCGGCTCCTCTCTGCTTCACCGACAGCCCATCTTGTCCGCAGGATCCGACTTGCCCCGGAAATGCGTGCTCTGTTGTATACCTTCACTTTCTCACTTTGGTCCAGAAGAAGTGAAGATTCGGGTTAGCATGAGAGACACATTCAGGGCGACAGGGTTTATGCTGGCTACGCATTTTCCCACATGGCAGCAGGCGGGAGCAGCAGGACGCGTTGTCTCTTTCCCGGGAGCCTCTGTCATTCCAGGTCGGCTTCCGAATGAAGGAAAGAGTAGAGGCAAAGACATTCTTTGTGGCCAGACTTTGAGTCTGTGTATGGCAAGGTGGCTCTTTCTGATGGCTGCTCAGGGCTGGGTCCTTCTCCCTCCCGGGCCACCAGATCGTCTGTGGCCTCCTCGTGTCCCCAGTCACCCTGAGCATAGGTCCTTCACGTTGTAGGTGCTTGTTAATACTTGCTGGGCAAATTATTGGCAGAAAAATGGCCATTCTTTCCATACCCCAGAGTCCTACAAAGAGACAGATGAGTCAATGGTGGGGTGACAGATGACAGGAACTGCTCGGATTGAAGGAGGTCGTTTCAGAGGGACACGGTGGTTCGGGGGGCTCACTCCACTCTCCAGCGTGCCTTGTGGGCCCTTTGTCTCCGGCAACAGTTGGATGCAGTCAACTGTGTAGTCCAGAACCCAGCGTATTTCTCCAGGAAAAATGCTCAGTTCTTTCCAAAATGCCATGAGAACTTTAATGATTGGAATAAATAACAGGTGCTGGGAACAGCTGCTACTGATTCATGAATCTTCTTCTTTTAAACGTTTTCTGTGGGGGAACCAAGGGCTTTCAGAAGCATTTCGCTCTGAAATATTCAAGGAATGTTCCTTGCTTTTTCTTACTGCAGCAACCATTTTAGTATTTCTAAGTTGAATCATCAGGCTTACAGAGGAAGTAGGGAAGGAACAAGTCAGAGGGAAAAGCATCTAAGTTACTAACCCCCCACGGTTGCTTTGAAACAGCATTTGGTTCTCCACTGGCATCTTTCTGAGATGGATCATTGATTCTTCCACAAACCTAGGTTAGCTCTGCCACCCCAAGACTGGGTGACTGCACAGGTGATCCACAGAGGTGCTGGGCAAGGGGCAGTCCTGACGCACAGGCCCTGCCAGCGGGCGATCTGGTCCCTGGCCAGCGTCCCTTCACGCCCAGCGTGAGTGCTGGGCATCTGTCTCACCAACTGCCGTGATGTCCTGAAGCATGGCGGGCGGCTGGCAGGCTCTCCTGCTGACACACTGGTGGTACTTGGTGCTGGGCCCTGTGCTTGATGAGCCCAGCAAACACGACTCTGGTGCTCTGGTGGGGCATTGGTGGCCTCGGGCAGATGTGCAGCGTCCCGTGTTCCCTCGACAAGAAGATAAAATAAAGTTACGGTGTTTGCCAAGCTGGGATGTCTGTTACCGGCAGGGTTCTGCAGGCCCCGCCACCACCCAGGCTTTGTGCTGCCCAAATACTGGGTGTTTCTACCTGTTTTTCATTCATTTTTTTGCACCCCACGAAAAGTGTGACTTAAATCAGTTAAGCTCTTTCTGTGGTCTGATGACTGCAGACGCCCCCCCCCCCCCCCACTCCGTGCCCCCTGCTGCCACACACTGTCCCCAGGGGCAGGCCTTGTTCATTGACTGGCCCTTGGATGCCGCGCCATGAGGTCAGATGGTGGCAGCAGATGTGTTTAAGGTTAAGAATCTCACCTTCGAGCGCGAGGAGCACCCCCAGCCCCGCGCCCTGCTTGTGACACCCAGTGGGGTTTTCTGCTGCTGTTTTCTGCTGAGAGTCTTTCCACCAGCCAGTGCACAAGCAGGTATCCGTGTGGTGTAGATAGTAGCCGCCAGCCAAATCTTTGACTCTGGATGAAATCTCAGGGCTTCCTGGTGCAGAAGAATGAGAGTTTGGTCTTCTGCCCTTTTCTGTTGTTTATCAGCTCAAAGTGGGATGGGAAATCTCCAATTAATGCCCGCAACGAGGACACATTCTAGGGCACCGGCTGGCTGCATGGCCTCTGCTCCATGAGCCTGTTCTGTGCCCGAGTTCAACCCCCAGGGTGTCTCCCCAGGCCAAGCCTTCCCAGGTGGGGCTGTGGCACCTTGTACCCCCACCCCTCCCCCTCAGGCAAACAGTGAGGGCCTTCTGGTCACAAGGTCACCACTCGAGGCGGGGTGGGTCCAGAGGGCAACACTAGTGGTTTTGCAGGTTCTTATCTTGGATGCGGCTGCTTCCCGTAGAACTCATTGGAACTTTCTATGCTTCTTGGGCACTGCACGAGTTTCCTAGGGTTGCCAAAACAAAGCTCCTCGAACCGGGTGGGTTTGAACAACAGAAATGTACTCTCTCTCACAGCTCTGGAGGCCGAAAGTCCAAGATCAAAGTTGTGGGCAGGGTGGGGTCCTCCTGGGGGCTCTCAGGGCAGGGTGCCCCTTGCCTCTCTCCCAGTTCCTATGGTGGTGACAATCCTGGGTGTCCCTGGGCTGGTGGCTGCACCCCCAACCTCTCTACCTCCCTCTTCTCACATGGTCTCCCTCATTACAAGGACAACAGTCATTGGGTTTAGGGCCCTTCCTACCCCTTATGAGTGCATCACCATTCTTAATTATCTGCAAAGGTCTTATTTCCAAATAAGGCATAGCCTGGGCTCCTGGGTTTGGCGATATGCCGTTCAACCCACCATAGATGCTTTCGTCACTGTTGATCAAATGACTTTTTAAAAAGTGTATCTGTGATAAATTTTTCCTCAGTGAGTATCTTCTGAGAACCCATTTGTCCAAAGCACTCAGGGATTATAAGTTAAATAGAAACAACATTTCTGTAAAGACAAGCCGTAGATGCCGTACATGGAGACTGACAAACAGTCCAGGACCATCTATGTCTATAGATGTGTGATAGAATGTTCTAGACTGGACACCAAGGGATAACAGATACTTAGAAATTATGAGAGGCTTCTAAAAAAAGCCTGAGTGGACCACAACCCAGGTCCTCATTTCCTGGGTGGTCTGCCGAAGGGCCTATTCACAAGTGTGCCTGCCCGGGGACCTGTCCCCACCACCTGGCCGGGGCCCAGAGCTGGCACGGAGCCACAGCCCCCTCGCCTCTGAGCCGATCCCTCGGGACCGGGGAGGAAAGAAAGTCACCTTTCCTCTGGACTAGAAAAGTCCATCCCACAGTTTCACCATCCCTTACTGACAAATAGGATTTTAAATCCTTTTATCTGGAGACAAACAGAAAGTGTGTGTTTGTGGTGAATAATTTGAGCTGATATTCTTGCCAGCTGTTAAGGGACACATGCAAAAAAAAAAAAAAAAAGTCAGTGACATCTGGTCAGCATTGATATTTTGTGACAGAAGTATTTTTTCCTGGGGGGTATTTTCCAAGAAACCACGTCTCAGAGCCCCGTCTCTCCTCTTCACCGCCCCCTCAGCCCCCAGTCCCCAACCTTTGACCTCCCTGAAAAACAAAAAGAAAGTGATCGTATTGACCAAAGCAACTGCATCCACACGGCCGGGCTCGATCAAACAATGGCGGGCAGTTGCTGTCACAGTCAGAGCTTTCAACCCAACGTTGTCCCCGCACCTGGGCTGTGGTGTCACCCCCAGTCCCGACAGCGGCCTGTTCCACCCTTGTCCTCCTCTGCTTCCCTCCCAACCACCTATATTCTGGGGATTTAGGCTTTAATTTTTTAAACAGTAAATAATGTCAAGTAAAAGCATTAATTAACTGTGAATTTGTTCTCTGAAATTGTCAAGTCTTTGCCTGATTTTCCCAAGAATGCTAATGAACAGGCAATGAAGGGAAGTTTCTCGGCGAATGCTTTGTTTCCCAGCTGGTGAATTTCCTTCTCTGAGAGCTGGGGCTGCTAGAATATTCCTTCTCCTCTTGCTCCCCTGAGAAGCCTTTCTCGGCAGGGTGGGCTGGCTGTGGGCGCTCCCCGCAAGGGCCTGCAAGGCCACACCATCATGGTGTGCCAGCTTGGGAGCACTGCTGTAGGGGACCCCCCCCCCCCAACCCCGCCGACCCCCGGAGCTTGGACCAGGACTGGAGGAGCCCCGGCAGAGGGACCACCTATGTGAGACTCATTCCACAGACGGGGCAGCTGAGGCCAAGTCCTGCTGTTCTCCGAGGTTCCTGACCCTCTCAGTTCATTTCATGGGACCTCCCGATTCTGGTCTTTGCCAGGGCCACCCTGCACGTGACGGCTACTCTTCTCCGGAGCACGGGGTGCGGGCGTGGGTGGGTCAGCTCTGCCCACCGTCTCAGGGAGCCCCGCGCTGGTGAGGGGGACCCCTCCTGCCACGCCTCAATGTGGTCTTTCCACGGACGCACGCACAGCCAGTGGGGTAGATCACCAGTCTCAGAAAGCCAACGTGCGGAGAAAAAGCTCTTTCCTGGGGTCAGCACAGGACAGGGAAAGTCGGAAATCACTTTGATAAACAGAGTTAAACGAACCTCTGCACAAACCAAATTTCAAAGTCCTGATTTCAAGGGAGGGAGAGGGCTCAAAACAGCCAACCCCACACTTTTGACCTCTGTACGTGGGCAACGCTCAGAAAATGGAAACAGCCGTGTTGCTCTGGTTCGATTGTAAGGGGAGGGCTGGCTCGCTTCCTCGGTAAGAGGCTGGGAGAGCGGCCCTTCACTTTCTGTCTGGCATCCCTGACCTCCAGGTCCCCCAGGTGCCGTCTCCAGCTGTGTGTGTGGGTGCCAGCACATTGCTTTCGCCTCTGGCCATCGCTAGGTCCCTTCAAAATGTCCCGACTAAGCCCCGAGGGGTAAAGGTTGTTCATGAGTAGGTGTGTGAGAGAATGTGTTGCGTGATTTGGTTCAGATGACTGGAAAATATCCCAGTTCTCAGTCATAATTTAAGTACAGCGCATGGAACGAACGGAACATCGAGTGCCAGAGCGGTAAGGGACCCTCAAGACGTGGAAGGAGCAGAGCCCCAGAGAGGTGAAGGGGCTGGGCTCAGGTCACAGAGCTGGCAGGGGCTGTCTTGAGCGCAAAACCAGGTTTTATGACTGTCCGTCCTGTGTGTATTTCTCTTGTTTTTAATGCAAATCAACAAGATAGTCACAGACGACAGGCACCTTTGAATAAAGGCTCTCACATGCTGTTGGGTGTCGGACGGCCAATGTCCAGCCCTCATTTGATGTAATTCTACCACAGCTGCTACCATGGTCTCGAGGTTCCAGGCGAGCACTTGGCATTTATGTCATTTGTCCTCACAGAACATCTGGAAGGTTCACAGCTTTTGAAATTGTGACGTACTATTGACTAAAAGCTTCTTTGCAGTCGTGACTTTCTGCTGTCCCGAGTGCTCCCAGCGATGAGGCTCAGGGCTGCACTGTTGAGACAGGGAGAGATCCCTTCTTTCAGGAAAGAGCGCTTCAGGCACGTGTCCCGTCTCTGCACCCCATCTGTGGAAATGTGCAGGTGAGTGTGTGGGTGCCGGCGCACAGAGAAGTTTCTGGGTTCTACCCACAGCCGCACTGTTCTTCCTCTTGAGAAGTTGTGTGACCCAGTGGTCACGCAGAGAGAGACACCCCGCGTGGAATCCCTAAGCCGCAGCTCTTGCTGCATTGTGCCGCATAAGTTGATCCCAAGGGCCCTGAGCTTGATGGATGAGCACCTCGGGTCACAAAAGGCTTGCGCGTGAGAGAGGCATGCTGCACTCGCACTGTCTGAGGAGGAAAACCGTGAACTCGGACCCATGACCACCTTCTTCCTCGCACAAGCCAGCCACTATTCCTCCTCACCCCAGTTCTTGAGAATTTGAGAAAGACGGAAGCACTGACTCTGTGCACCTGCCCAAGCTGGGCATAACGTGGACACTTCAGCAAAGACAGCACCTTCCTCCCTCCACTTGGGGACCTTAACAGTATTTTTCTAAGGGACAGGGAATGGCATGTTTTACACTGTTTTTCGGCCATCGTTTAGTTGGCTTTTCTCCCTTCTTGCCCCAGTTTCTATCTAGACAACTGACTTACATAGTCTGGCAGAGACCCTGCCCATCTGAGCCCTAACGCTCCCAGGTGGTAGACAGAGCTGGCTGAGCACGTGTGCACCTGTTGGGTCTGTGCAGGGTCCTTCCCTGGGCTCACTGGGTCCCTTCCAGGGGACCCAGGATGGTTCTGTACAGCTGGGACTTGACGCTCCAGCCACAGTAGCAAAGACACATGTTATGATAGCAATAGCTACAGTTTCACCTCGTTTTGCCTTCTATAAACCACATAGGCATGTTTTATCTTATTAATCTCAGTAAACCAGGGTCTTCAAGTACAGAAAGAACCATAGAGGGGAGGTAGCAGGAGAGGTAAGCATGGAAAAAATATTTTTAAGGATCTATTTTCAAGATTTGAGTTAGTGAATGTTTAGAAGGTAAAGAAAAAGGTTCTGAATATTTTATGCATGTAGCTGTCACTTTGAAAAGAGTCATTTCATGGAATGACATAAATTTGAAATACTGTTATGTGTAAGTAGATAAACACAGCTTTGGCCTCCAATCGAACTCGGTAGAGTGGGGGTATGATCAGTCATCCAACGAGGTAAGTCCAGATTATTAACCTTTGCATTTAAGACGCATCAAAACGGATCAATTTTATTATGGCTTCAGCCAGGTGTTATATTTGTATCATGCAACCTTTATTTTCTATTGTTATATTGTTTTTTAAAGTCTGGATTATTTTTGGTCCTCAACAAAAGGAGGTGCCTCTGGAGGGAGCTTCCCTGCACACCGAGGGGGTGGGGGTGGGGTGCCTGGAATTCTTACTGCAATAGTGTGGGCCGCGAGGCCTCCGCCCTGTGACCTTCCCCCAGGGGGCCTGTGCCCAGTTTGGGTGTGGGGTCATCTCTTAACACCACCAAGAGGGAAAAAACCACTTCTTTGTTGTACAAAGTAATTTTAAATTCTAAATTAAGCCGTGTTATAGAAAGTTAGAGAAAAGATTTCTCAGTCCTAGGATTCATGTCATGTGCTATGTTTTCTTGCGTCTGCCTTCCCTACATGTACTTTCTGTAAAGTTACAATCGGCCTGTAAACAAGTTACATCTGTTATTTTTTACCCACATTGTTATTAGCAATTTCTATGTGGCTGCCTAGTCTGCAAAACTAGCATTTTAAAAGGCTGCTTAATACTCCATGAAGCATCCAGTTTATTTAGAAAAATCTCGTTACTACAATGACATTGTGGCCCAAAACCTCACCCTCCCACCCACACTGGGTACTGAGTCCGAGAGCACGGGCATGACCGGTTGTCAGTACACATCACCACGGACCGGATCTCTTGCCCCGCAGACTGAACCAACTTCAGTTCCACTGAGAGAGAACAACTGACTGACGTTCTATGACGTAATAGGTGAGCGATTAGTTTCGTTACACTATGAGCAAATTTGGCCACCTTCTCATTAAGACAACGATTTTTCTCTCACCTTTAATTAGTAGAATGTTTGCTGCTTTCCCGGCAAGTGTCTGATCTTATTATGTGATAAGCGGCCCCTTTCGACATTGCTGTGACTGCCTGGCCCCCGTCGGACTATCCAAACCCCTCAAGAACAGTGCTACTCTCTGGGTGCCTGGGGGCTCAGTCAGTGAGGCGTCCGACTCTTGATCTCCGCTCAGGTCATGATCTCGTGGCTCATGGGATCGAGCCCTGTGTTGGGCTCAGTGCTGACAGCTCAGAGCCTGGAGCCTGCTTGGGATTCTCTCTCTGCCCACCCCCTCTGTCTCTCAAAACAAATAAACAAACACGTAAAAAAACCAGTGATATTCTCCGTCTTTTTGTCACCAAAGCCCCTATTTTCTCCACAGAGCCTGTGTTCACTTTCACTTTGATAGGTTTTACTGTTTTGTTGATCAAAGGCATATTCAATTGCCAAAGAGAGCAGCTGTTGAGTGTAGGATGACCAGTGTACCAGTCTGATTTGATGCGATCCCAGACCAAAGGAAGGCCTCTTGTCTCAGCCTTGTTTTAGCCAATCTGTGCAGGCTGGGCGAGAGCTTGGGGGTCCCCATGACAACTCCCCACTTCTCAGATGACCAGCTCGGTAAGCCTGAACCCTGTGCTACCCTCTTCCTGAATTACTCAGGGGTGCTGTTAGAAAGCACTGGTGGTATGTCTTTCCTGGGGTGGTTGAGGCAAGGGGAAGGAGACCTCAGTTCTTCCTTTCATCCTGACCCCCAGAGCCCCAGAAAGGTGAGGAAGGTGAAACTCGGGTGCCCAGAGCTCACTCACTTCGACAAAGTCACTTGAGGACTCAGAACTTTGGGGAACTCATGGAAATTGCCCGAATAATCTTCCTGCCCCTGAAGCATTTACAAAGCTGGATCAATGGAGATCATTGCTGGTTACAAGAAGCACCTGTGTACCAGGAAACGCACTGGGCGCTGTCTACTGGCCCTGTGCTCATGAGGGTTTGAAAGATCTGTGCTTCCATTCCAGGCTCAAGGAACCTGAGATTCCTCGAGGTGAAGTATCTTTTCCAGGGTGTCATGGCTGGTAAATCCTAATGCCCAGGTCTGATTTGTGTTTTGTGCTCTTTTCACTGGCTATTTATTGGGCCTGTGGGGCACGGAAACTGTCTAAACCTACACGTCCCTCTGGGATTTCATTATCTTTTCCCTGACACTTCACATTTGACGGTTGGCCCAAGACTCTTGGCCAAGTATGGACTTGGCGTGGTTCAGACAAATTGCCTAGGGATGTATTTTCATTTCTGTGCTTTGTAATTAAAAGATTTCAACAGCAACTGTGTATTAGAAAACACAGTAAATAAACATTTTTATGAAGCAGGTGATTTGCTTATAAAGGCAGTAATTGATGTAGGGCTTAGAGCAGAAGAAATGGCTTTTTTCCCTAGGATTTTCCTGTCTTTTTGCACGTGGCTAGCCGGGAAAGCCGCTAACGACGGGCTGGGCTGGAATTATGGACCA
The DNA here is from genome assembly GCF_024362965.1 of Panthera pardus. Classification (NCBI taxonomy): domain Eukaryota; kingdom Metazoa; phylum Chordata; class Mammalia; order Carnivora; family Felidae; genus Panthera; species Panthera pardus. Next base: position 337,721 of record NW_026526732.1, read on the forward strand.
TTTCCCTTGGGCGGCAGCCAGTTTTCTGCAGCAGGGTGAAGAGTCTGGGGAGCATGAGAGCTCTGTGCTCTTGTGATATTCATGCGGGGTCTGGCTCTCAGCCATTAATGTGTTTATTTCCCTCAGGTCTTGGTTGTGAACCCATAAGAACCCAGACTTTTAATGGCAGTGGAAGGGCCGGACTGGGAGCATGCCAGCAGAGAGGGAGCCTTTGGAAGTAAGAAAACCTGTGTTCTAAGCACGGCATCATTAGCCGGGTCACCTGGCTTAGGTTATCGCAGTTCTCCGAACCATAGTTTCCCCATCTGGAGACGAGGATTACGTCTCTTCCTCTGTGGTGCTGCTGCGAAGTTCAAACGAAATAAACTCACGTAACCTGCTACGTGGAAGCTTAATATGATTCTCAACAATTGCTTCATCCATTGGGAAGAGCTCTCTATGGAGTCAGATTTTATCTGTTTGTTGAGGCTCAGACCAGATCCCAAGTGGCAAACAAACTTACATCGAGGCAGAAGCCCTCCGCACGGGGTTCCAGTCCGTCCTGGGTGTCAGCTGTCACGGGTTACGTGCAGTGTGCTGCCATGTGCATTTTTACGTCTGTGCCGAACTGGGCGATCAGCCTGTCCATCTCAGAGGCGATCATAGTACTCAGCACAGGGGCTGGTCCTCACTCAGACACTCGCGCACGGACTCGTTCGTGTAGCCAGCACTGATGATGTGGCATTTTCAAAGCAGGTGCCTTTGGGCAGGTGGGCTGGCCACACAATGGCTGACGCAGTGTGGCCTCTGCCCAGCTGTCTCCTGTTTCCCCGGTTCCTCGGGGACTGGATGAGGGCGGAATCGAGAATTCTCCCAAGCGTGTCTCAGCTGATTCTGGAGATTGGACTTTGTGTGGCACCAATGAACCAAAAAAAGAAATGCTATTTTGATTTGGTCACTTATTGGCATGGGGTTTTATTTTTGCCACTTTGTGGTGAACGAGACCCACTGGTGTGTACTCACTGGGGCCCCTGAAACCCACTGTGCCCTGACATGTGGACAGATGGGAGCAGCTGACTGCACAGAGCCCAGACTTTTGTTTCCAGTGGGATGAAGTCACCACGAATAGGCACACCATGCCAGTTGGTCGTAGCTAACATTATACGATGTTGAAAGGTAACTTTAGAGAGAAGCCTGTGACACCAGTGAGGGACCTGGGTAAAGGGTGTGGTGACGTCTCAGACACATTTCTACGTGAAGAGAAACGTAGGAGAAGGAAGGGATAAAGGGAGAAGATAGAAGGGAGGAGGGGAAGGGGAGGAGGCAGAAGAGGGAAGAGGAGAGAGAGGGGCGGGGGGGAGGACGAAGGAGAGGGAGAGGAGGGAGAGAGAAAGGGGAGGAGGGGGTGAGAGTGGGAAGAAGAGGGGGGGAAGGGGGTAGGGAGAGGGAGGAGGGGGGAGTAGGGAGAGAAGGGAGGGGAAGGGAGAGGGAGGAGGAGGGAGGAGGGAGAAATGAGGGGAGAGAGTAGAGTTAGGGTTGGGGGGAGGGGAGAAGGGAGAGGGAAAGGGGAGGAGGAGGGAGAGGAGGGAGGAGGGGGAGGGAGAAGAGAGAGGGGAGAAGGGAAAGGAGGTAGGGGGAGCAGTGAGGGTTATAGGAGGTAAGACAGGGCAGGGGTCACTCTTGCTCTTCTTTCTCTTCTTTGAAACCAGTGTCCCCTGGGCTGGATGTGCCCTTGGGTGGAAGACTTTTAGTGAAAGGGACTAACAGTTCTAGAACATAGTAGATTTCATAACCATGCTTACATTTTGTCTTTCTTCCAGCAAGTTCTGAGTGTGCAGAGGGTGGTATGACATCATGTTGACAACAGTTGGTGGTGTCGTCAGGTAGAAGATGCTCTTACTGTCTTCGGGTTGTTTGCCAGGCAGCAGGGGTGACGTCCTGGGAGCGGAGTCAGTCTGTGGTCCAGCAGGAAGCCCGGTGGGTGCTGGCGCCCTTCCGTGCTCCCGATCCGGTCACAGCGGGCACCGGGTCAGCCGGCGGTCCTCACCTGACCAGCTAGGCACAGGCCTTCCCTCTGTCAGGAGGCCCGGGAAGAACTCGTCAGTTTGCTGACTTCTGGTTAATTAAATTCAGTGCCACACGAAGGATCTTACTCGCGATCTGTGTTTTCCGACGGGGGCTAGCTGGTCTTCTCCCAGGGGCTTGGCGGGTGAGACACGCTTCCGCCGTCTTGAGGCCACGGTAACACTCCCAGTTCTTCACAACCTTTGCCCCTGCCCGCCCTTCACGCCCGCAGCTCAGGGCGCCCAGGACCTCGGACAAACTCCACCGCGGACGAGGTGCTCGCTCAGCGGAACAGAAGCAGCCCCCCGGGGGTGAACCGTAACGCACGCCAGCCGGCAAACTCGGGGCATCTGTGCAGAAGCCGGCGTCGGGTGGCGATGCCGTGTTCGGGAAATGATGCCCGCCTGGCTCTCGTTGGCTTCTTCCTCCAATTATCCCGGAGGAGGCATCCTAGGAAAGGTGGAAGGCGTGCACGGGAACCCAGGCAGCTTCCTGATCTTATAATCCCTGGCGAACAATTCCTCATCGATACTGGCAACAAAGGCAGAATCCCCGTTTGGTCCGTGTCACTTTCGGAAGTCCCCAAGCCCACGGGCTCCACTCGCTGACGGCATCTGCCTGGCAGGGACTCATAAACTTAGATGAGACACTGGAGCCCCGGGGGACACACTTACAATGAAGTGAGAGTGTCCTCTCCGTTCCCGGGGAAATTTAGAAACCACCGGTGTTTTCTCTGCTCACATCACGGCATAGAGCGCCTGCGATCTCGCGTAGGCATAAGATCTTGCCCGCTCCGTGGACGGGGGCTCCAGAGACCCCAGTGTCCCGCGCACGGTGCTTCTCACGGAGAGAGGATGCTTCACGGTGGGAGAGCGCCCGGAGGCACCGACTGACGAGGCTGACAGGCCTCGGGCGCTGCGGGTCTGGACCTCCGGCACCAGGCCTGCTGCCCACGGCCTCCACACACTCGCGGCCCATCCCCACAGAAGACCAGCCTGAGCAGCTGATCACATTTCACTGCGTCTGGGAGGGAGGCCCTCAGAGGAGGGGTTCCGGGGCGAGAGGCCCAAGTGACCACCGCGAAGGCGTCAGTGAGGGGGCAGGGCCCACGGGGGCCAGCCCGCCCCGCACCCGGCAGTGGTCCCATCGAGGCCTCGGACGGCTTCTCTCGTTTGGAAATTGCGGTGTGCGTGGCTTCTGGCCAGTTTGGTGTCACTGAAGCAAGCCGGCCCCTTAAAGGACTCCCACTGTCACTTTAGTGGGGCCTGTTCAATGGGCCACATTTCATTCAGTCCTCAGGATTGTCCGCTTCCTGGATGTTTGCGGTGGTCTCTGCTGTTTCGCTGAGACAATAAACCCTCCTGGCATGAGCTATGCCTTTCTCTGTAAACCGTGCAGTGTTCACGTTTGCTGAAGGTAAACGAATCACGGTACCCCCGGGACCCGGGGCCCTCGTGAGATCATTGCACCACCCACCTCCAGGTGGAGTCCCCCAGATTGATGATCTATTTATAAAGGCCTCTAGGGCAGGGTTGCCAGAAAAAGGAGGATCTCAGGTAAACTTGAATTTCAGGTAAATCGCAGACGATTTTGTGCTGTAAGTATGTCCCCAAATATTTCTGGGGACAAACTTAGGCTAAAACATGTCATAGTGTATCTTAAATAAACTTTAATTGGATGTCCTGCAGTTTTATTTGCTAAATCTGGCCCCGGTTCTGAGGGCTGCACTTCACGACGAGGTAGCCCCAGACACAGGGCCTGGGACTGGGCCCCGAGCCAGGGGCGGGTCGGGGGTGGGGATGGGGGGGACACATGTGGCGGCTGGGCTCTCAGAGGCTGAGCGGCCTGATTCACAGCAACACAAGGTGAGATATTTTCGGCATCTGCCGCCGACCCAGGCTTAACTCGAGCTTCAGAAGCTGCTTCTCTGCAGCCGCTGACCTATTTCTAGGCAGCGACTTTCCCATATCATGAGTCTGTGTATTACTTTTAAGGGACATTCTGCAGACTAAACGTAAGCCACGGTCAGGACTCCTTTCTGGCAAATGACTGGAGGCTCTGGAAGGGGAGTGTCAGCTGTGCGGTGAAGCCCTGATTGAATCTGTAATTAAAGTCAGCCTTGCCGGGAGCCGCTGTGCTAACCTGTAGTGCCTCCTGTTCGGCTCTTGGAAGAGCCGTGCTCTTGGAATTCGGGGAAACTTCGGTTCTCATTCTATAAAGAGCAGCTTCAGAAGAGATATGCTAAGTGGCAATTATCAGCACGAATGTCAAATTTATTGAATGAAGCTCTTTAAATATGCTAATGACTCAGCCCTCACAGCAGGAAGGAAGGATTTTACAGATGAAACTGGAAATAAAGGTTCAGAAACAACCCCCAGAGGGGTGCCTGGGGGGCTCAGTTGGTTAAGCGTCTGACTTTGGCTCAGGTCATGATCTCACAGTTTGTGGCTTTGAGCCCCACGTCGGGCTCTGTGCTGACAGCTCAGAGCCTGGAGCCTGCTTTGGATTCTGTGTCTCCCTCTCTCTCTACCCCTCCCCCGTCATGCTCTGTCTCCTTCAAAAATAAATAAAGATTGAAAAAAGAAAGGGCTCATGGGTGGTGACAGTGCTCGAATCTAGAGTCTGGCAAAGTCTTTCTCGTCTTAGGAAATGAGAGAGAAGGACATAGAGAAACAGAGAGATGCACACAGAGAGAAAGAGAGACAGAGACACCCAGAGAGACAGAGACAGGGAGATGCACAGAGGGACAGACAGTGGCAGACGGAGAAGGAACTGCAAAATGAGGACAAAGTGTAGCCCAGGACCATGAAGTACAGCTGTTGCCCCTCAGTGAGGCTGGTCCTCTGCTCTGGGTGGGAGCCTGGGGCTGTGGGGTCAGCGTGGCCCCTCAATGCTCAGTCCTGGCCTTCGGTGGCAGGGAGCCAGCTTGTGGACAGCCCTGCCCGGTCAAATTCTGAGCAGGTAGAGAGCTTCCTGGGGGCCGGCCTCTGCTCTTCCCTGTGCCTTCTCCTGACAACGTGTCCCCAAGGGGGACTTGAGGCACACGGTCTGTGGGGAAACACGGTGAAGCATGAGAAGCACTTCTCTCCAGGAGCCCCTGGTTCCAGACCGCCAGCACCCCACATCTTCCCTGCTCTGCAAGGTCCTGGGCGGGTTCACAGCCACAAGAACGGCCGCCTGCCTGGTTCCTGCCCCTGCCTTCCGGGGGGAAGGGGGGGGACGCCCAGTGTCAGAACTGCCTCCCTGTGAGGTGTCTGCCTGCCTGGTTGTCGGGGGCCTTGCTTTCCTTTATTATTACGTTCAGTCTCCAGGGCTCACCACTGTGCTGGCCGGTAGCAGGTGCTCCGTAAACGTTGATGGACGGATTGACCCGTCCGGGGAAAGCACAGAGGTAGTGCCCTCGGGCTAGTGTGTGCAAATGTACGACCTTACTATGGAACCGCTGCTATGTCACCGCGTGTTGAGGGAGAATCTGTGTTGATGGACTTGCAGGGACAGTTCCTGACTTTGTGGAAAGAGGTGGTGTCCCCAGAGCTCGGTCCCAGTGCCCCTGCTCAGGGCAGGGCCGCTCTTCAGGCCGAAGAGGCTCTGGGTCCCTGACCCTGGCACCCGGGAAGGAGCCTGAAGGGCTGAGTGGGTTTCCTGGAGCTGCTGGGCCTCGCTGGGGTCGCGGCTCCCTGCCAGGTGCCCGGCTGTGTGGTAGCGGGGGACCCTGCCGTGTCTGTGTCCTCCACACATGTGCACCATTTTGAAGGGTGAGTTTCAGCCAGATTTTAGTATTTCTGCGATTCCCTTGGGGGAAGGCAGTGACAAATTAGTAAAAAGCTGAGAAGGACTCGACACAAAGCATTTTCAAAGAAACGCATTTTAGTATTTTAGGTACAGAAGAAGCTGGAGAAACTGTTAAGAAAATCAATGTGGTCTCAAAGCGTGTGCTTTAGCCAACACGGTCTGTTTAGCGGGATGGGCAGGCCGAGTCTGGTCTGCGTTGGGGCCGCTAGGTGCAAGCTTGCGGGGAACGTGGCTCCCTGGGCTCCGGGTCCGTGGCTGCAAGATAGACTCCCTCCGCCGGGTCTGGGCTGTGGGGAACCCCCTTGTCCGTTGCTGTCCCTTCCCCTGCTTTGTTCGCAGACAGTGCTCTCCTCGGTCCTGAGCCAGTTCCTGGCACATATGAGGGGCTTACTGTATGTAAATTCAATAAATTTAGAAGATGAAAAGTACCAAATTAGTATTTGTATCCTGTTTTTCCTGTATCAGATTTCCCAAATCTGTGACTGCCGTCGTGTTCAACAGAACAGCGAGTGGCTTTGTAGACTCGCTCTGTCCTCTCCACAAGTCCCTGCCTCCAGGGACAGGTGTCTCCAAGCCATTTCACATGATGCGTTATCCCAGCTCCTGGCTGAATGCTGGAGCCACCTGGCTCACAGTGGCACCCGTCTTCATTTCAAATGACAGGCGGATCCCCACGGCTTCTCAAGGTTGGTTACACTGCTGCCAGCTTGCCCTTGGACACGTGCACTCGTGGCTGGGGACCCAGATGGACAGCTCACACAGCCTCATGGTTCCCTGGTTTCCTTACACAAGAGTTCAGATGCAGCCAACAGCGAGATTACACTTTGATTCTCTTGGAAATTTCAGCCAAGAAGAAGTTCTTAATGTAAGTTTTTAAAGCTTATTTATTTTGAGAGAGAGACAGAGAGACACAGAGAGTGAACGCAGGAGCAGGGCAGGGGCAGAGAGAGAGTGAGAGAGAGACCGAATCCCAATCAGGCTCTGCGGGGCTCGAACTCAGGAACCGTGAGATCACGACCTGAGCCAAAACTAGGAGTGGGACGCTTAACTGATGGGACCACCCAGCGCCCCTCAACCAAGAATTGAAATCCTGTCTTTGGGCTCAGGCATTAGAGGGCAGAGTGACATTTCTTAGGGCCACACAGACAACCTGAATCCCTGGTTCCTAACTGTGCTCACGAGGCTACCACGCACGTGGATTTCTCCAGAGCCTTCGTGACCTTGAGTGGGAACAGGATGCAGGAGTGTTAATACTTTCTTTGTGAACTGCTTTGTCACCCCCAAGAAAAAGTGTTTACATCTCGATAGATTTTAGGTTTAGCTGATTTTGTTTCTGTGGCTGCATCAGGGTTCTGGACTCACTTGCAGACTGACTTCCTGCGTTCCCTGTATTCCCTGTGTGGACCCGGTGCAGTGCGGCAAAACAGGCTGGTGTGCCCTGGGCACAGGTGTGGGTGACAAGCGGTCACCTGGCTTGAGGGCACGCACACTGAGATCCAGAGGCGTGTCACCACACGCGGTGTGAACTGAGGCTAGGTGCCGCTCGCCGGATCTAGAGCTTGAAGGCTGTCGCGAGTGTCACCGCACAGGTCGCGTCCTCTAGGCCTGTAATGCGGCTTCAGTGTTGCCCTAACCTTGGCACCGACAGGATCTGCAGGACCTTTGTGCCCCGTAAGTCCAGAAGCGCAGGAAAGCAGGGTGAAGGAGGCCTGGGCCGTCGTCACCCACCCCCGGCTGGCCTGGTTTTAGTCTGACAGAAGCTTTGGAAAACAGTCCGAGAGGCATAACCCTGGACTTGCCAGCTGAACTGTCTCCCTGACGACTGTCGCCAAAGCCGATGACCTTCCTTCTTTCTGTTTATCCGACGCGCCTTGTGCTGCAGTCTTAACCCCGCTCCGAGCCGTGCACCTGGGCCTGTGGACACAGGCTTCAGAATGAGTCAGTTTAGGGTCAAGGGGTTTTTCTGTGGAAATTCTGAGGCAGATAGTGAACCTGATCGATGCCGCTGATTAACGATGAAGATTCCAATGTTGCCGCGGTCGACAAAGACCGGAGAAAAGTCACCTTAGAAACGTGCGTGTGTTTGTAGACCTGGTTTTATCACCTGCAAGGGGGCGGTCGCCCTGCTAACCCGGAGTGGATTCCAGCGTGGCTCTGCCTTTGATGGCTGTGTGGACCCGCCACCTTCCTTATCGGAAACATCTAGCAATGTTTCCCAGGAGAGAAGTGTGAGCACAAAGAAGACAAAGGCGGGGAAGCCGCCTCGCTCCTGGTTGTCCCGCAGGAAGTGGGATTCGCCCCAGGCAGTGACTTGTGCTTTCCTGGGGCCTCAGGGTCAGGTCAGAAAGCCTGGTGGTTGTGCGACGGGAGCTTGGGAGCTTCAGAAGCGCAAAGGCCACCTCGAGGAAACGTGGTCACATGGGACAAGTGTGGGAGGGCGCCGGACGACAGAGGGCGTGACATGCCGGCTCTCCTCCCAGCTCGGGGGCCTTTCTCACACGGGAGACTCTGACCACCCTTTCCGTGGCCAATCCTTGGAGATACGTGTTTCCTTCAGACGGGGCACCCCTCCCCCAGTCACCAGAGCGGCTGACATCTGTCACGGCCACTGAGCTTTGGGCCAGCACGCATCAGCCACCAGGAGGCTTAAATAGTAACAAGTGATACCACGTGCTCGTGGGGGACTTCGCGGTTGGCGGGTGCCGTGACCCACACAACGAGGGCCGTGTTGTTCTCTTTGTCCAAAGCTTCCCACGTGGCGCTGTAGGGATGGCTCGGTGCCTCCCTGGGGACCTGACTGCTTCTTCGGGGCCTGCAGGCTGCCCGGCTTCCAGAAGTATGAGTCCCTCTGAGATTTTCACAAGCTCACTCACTCTTTTGCTCAAAAGGATCGCTTGGCGTCTGCTCGTAGCAAGGACCAGAATCGGAGGATTGTTGGGTTTTCTCGGACGTGCCCAAAACGGAGGGCGTGTTGACCCCGCGGAATGCTCCTGGGCGTTGCAGGGGAGCAGGTCCCTGCCTGTGTGGACAGCGGCGGGGTCCCCAAAGCTGGTGTAGAACGGCCTTCCTCTCCCAGACACGTGTCTTGCACACAAGGGTCAGACGTGGAAAGGGCTGCAGACCGGAGAAGCAGCGTTCCTCACGCTCCCCCCGAACACTTCCCACCGTCGCTTCCCTCGTCTTGCTACCGTTTTCCACAGGAGATAAGTCCACTTCCCGGGTAGCAGGAAGCCAAGGGAGAGACCTGACCAAGGCCTGTCTCCGCGAGCCCGTGGCTCCTCTGCAGGAGCACGCGGGCAGCCGCCACGGCAGGGGCGTGAGGAGGGTGAGGTACAGCTCTCTGTAACTGTACTTATACCCGAAGAGCGATCGTCGATGGCAGCTGGACAGTCTCCTCGGGGAGCCCGGGGAACCATCTCCATTGTTGTGGGAGGAACCGGGGGTTTTTAATGACAAAAAACCCCCCCACACACGTGAAGAAAGCACAGCGTTCTCGTGGGAGCCAAGGCTTTCTTCCGGTGATGTGGGTTTGTGCCTCAGTTTCTCCATTTCCACATTGGCTTCATGAAATAATTTCCTTTCGTAGCCCTTGGAATGCTCAGAGGCTGAGTGAGGCCACTGCTGTGAGCAGGACCCAGGATGGCAAAGGGTGGGCCACAGAGGCGCAGCCTGGGTCCCGGCCAGGCCTGCCCCCCCCCCGCGGTGACCCTGGTGTCCGGGTGCCGTACCTCTGAGCCTCCGCGGTTACCTTCCTCAACTTTGGTTTGCCAAGTAAAGGGTGTCCGGCAGGAACTTAAAGTTAAGTAAATAAAAGTTACTCCTTCTTTAGGTAAATTGTAAAACCTTAAGGAAAATGAAACATCTCCTAGGGTCGTTGGGCCAGGCCGTGGAGTGGCTGGTGTTTCAGGTGCTGTGAGCCCCGCATCTGCCTGAAGGGGACCTCAGTCGCTGTCCGTGCCGGAGTTCACCAGACAGCCAGGTGCGCTCCTCCATGGACGGCTCGTAGGACCGCAGCCATGAGGACAGAGGCCACCCCATCACACAGCGGGTCTTGGAAAAACAAAGATTAACAGTCTTCCTTAATAAAACCCCTTACAGGCAACTCCTCAAAGTGAAAAAGTAAAAAAGCAAAAACCAAAGGGAAAGACCAGTTCCCAAACCAAGAATGAGGGCCAGCAGTGCCCTTTCTGCCGTAACACAGACATCTCCAAAGTGACCTGTGCCCGCATTCACTGAGTCCTCCATAAGTGAGGGGCTCTCCAGGGAGGCTGTAAACAGTGACAGCATGGCCTCTGCCTCGGTTTCCCCACCTAGTTGCCTCTTCAAAAGCTACCTGATAACACTCCCAATTAAATGTAAGACCGTCCTTCAGGTGAGAAACGGCACTGGAGACAGAGGCACTGATTTTGGTCTGGATTTGGGGTTTGGTCTGCATTTCTCTCGGCCCCAGCTTTAAAGGGGGTGCTTGACTTCCCACCCTAGGTCCCACTGTGAGTGTTCAGTGCCCAGTAGAAAGCAGAAGAAGGAGAGGGCCTGCGCCCCAGGGCCTGGGGTGAGGTGTGGGCTCGCTGTAATCCGCTGGCGCGGAGTGGCCCGCCTAATACTAGCAAAGAGGGATTTAGGTCTATCCTGTCTGCTCTGGGCATCTCCTCCCCTCCCCCTCCCCAGACTCACGGCCGTCTCACTCTGATGGACGGGAAGCAGGGGCACCTGAGGGGCTGGTGCTGCTGGTCTGCACTGGCCTGATTTTGAGGACTGACTGCTGGTGGCCAGAGCTGGGCAAGATGCTGGGGTCAGGACTGATTACAGACCCTTCCCCAACCCACCCCTGACCCTCTCCCCTCACCCCCTCTCCTTCTCTTCTCCTCTGGGGGGCCTAGAGAAGGGACAGGAACATCTGTGCAATGACACATGAGAAGGAGTGACGATATGGCAGGAGGAGGCATGAGGTTCGGTAGAGCCTCCCACTCTAGGTCTAACTCCCACCTAAACACAAGAGGGGAGAGTGAGGGTGTGTGTGTGTCTGGGGCGGTGGGGGGTGGGGGGTTTTGGGAGTTGGGAGAGCTGCCAGAGAACTGGAACCCCAGAGGAGTTGAGACCCCCCCCGCCCCCCCCCCCCCCCCCGCCAGGCTGCAGGTGAGATCCTCCCAGGCTGCAGGTGAGGCCCCCCCGGGTTGCAGGTTAGACCCCCCAGGTTGCAGGGGAGACCCCCCAGGCTGCACGGGACACCCCCCCCCAGGCTGCAGGTGAGATCCCCCCAGGCTGCAGGTGAGACCCCCCCCCAGGTTGCAGGGGAGACCTCCCCAGGTTGCAGGGGAGACCCCCCCCAGGCTGCACAGGACACCCCCACCAGGCTGCAGGTGAGATCCCCCCAGGCTGCAGGTGAGATTCCCCCAGGCTGCAGGTGAGATCCCCCCAGGTTGCAGGGGAGACCCCCCCAGGTTGCAAGGGAGACCCCCCCAGGTTGCAGGGGAGACCCCGCCCCCCACACTGCAGGTGAGATACCCCTCTCCCCCGCCGGGCTCCATGTGTCTGGTTGCCTTATTTGCTGCTGTGTGGCCGCCTCTGCTTGGCTGGGGATGAGAACCTGCCCCCCCTCCCCCCCCCGCCCCGTCCCCGGCAGTTGTACCCCTGAGTCTGCAGCCCGTGCTCACGGGAGAACAGGGCCGAGGCTTGCCCTTCAGTGTGGGCTTAAGTTGCTGTGGCCTTCCCACGGGACCAGCAGCTGGGCTTCCGGCCTACGACCTTCTGTGACTCTGAATCTTCCCCAGCGTCTCTGGATGTCTGTTCCTGCAGGGACTGGCGTGGTGCCAGAGGAGGGGTGGAGGCCCCAGCAGGCCCCGAGTCCCCGAAGGTCAAGCAAACGAAGATCCGCAAGCCACACCCTGGCATCTGCTTCCCATATTCCTGCAGCTCTAGACCCAGACCTGCAGGCCCCTGGCCGGGCCCCGTGCCCAGGGCGTCTCGGAGGCTGCCCCCCTCCCCCGCTCCCCATCGCCGTCGGCGCCGATTTAGGCTGAGGCTTCTGCCCCCGGTGTCACACCCACGATGGGTTTGGGGTGGCACCTGAGAGCAGACAGGCGGCTCCTGGGAGCGGGAGGACAGCACCGTGCAGCTGTGCGTGGGCCCCCTGTGCAGCATCACGGCCGCTGCCAGAGAACCGCTTCCCTCTCTGTGGGAGCCAAGCGCTCGCCCTCATTAGCGTGTGTTTTAAAACTCCCAAGCCGCCTCCAGCAGGGCCAGCAGGCAGCGCTCGGCTGTGAACCCGCAGGCGGCCCGGGGAGGCCTGGAGCCCTGGGACACGCGCCTGTCCTTGGTGCGCCCGGGTCGGTCCCTTCCTCCTGACGTGGTCTGTGTGAGGTGGGGTGAGGGCTACTCTTCCCTCCTACATGCGGGTGACACTGGCTCTCAGCAGCAGGCCGTCCTCCGGGGACCCAGGGTGAACCCACAGCTCTGAGATTGTCGTTCGTGGCTATTTCTGCCGGAACGATTTGCAGTTTTCAAAGGACCATCATGTCATCACTCTGGGGTCCCTCCCGGGAGCAGAGCAGGTAAGGTCCCACTCACTGACAGAGAGAGGGGCCCAGGATCGATGGCCCGGGGCCTTCCCTCAGTGCGTGGGGACTCGGTGATGGGCTGGGTCTCCGGCAGCCGGGGCGGTCTCCCCCCCCCCCCGCCGGCGGCGCGGTGGCCTCCACAGAGAGGCCCAAACATTGCAGTTCCAGACTGACAGTGAGAAGGATGTGCAGGGTCCTGCCCCAGCAGCCCTGGGCCTTAGGCCCCACTCCTTTCTGCTGCTGCTGAAGGCGGAGGCTGATGTGGCTTGAGGCGAGGCCATGACATGGTCACGGCACTGGGTTCCCTGAATGTCACGCAGGTAGCTAGCTGGCTGGCTGACCGGAGAGGCAGTGCGGGGTGCCGTGACGGCACTAAGACACGGTCACTCTGGTTTCATGACCCGGCAGTCCCAGCAAGGCTTCTGCAGAGTGTGTAGGACTTGTGTGCACACTGTACCAACCAGACAGAGGCCATCACCCGAAACAGCGTCTCTTCCATGGTCTCGAATCTGCTCCGAAAGCCGTTCCTTTTGCATTCTTTTCTGTCCATCAGACACGAGGTTTCATCTAAGAAAGGACGGAGATCGCCGGCAGAAAGCACAGGGCACTGAGCGCCCACAGGCAGCTGGGAATTCTCCTTCCCAGGGACCTGAACCTTCCGGGCAGACGGCAGCATAATTGTCCCAGAGCCTGGGCACTGATCTTGCATTTTATGTGGCAATGAAATGCTAATTGGGATTGGACACATTCTAATTACCAGCATGACAGTGGATGATCACATACGCTGGTCGGGGAGGCAAACAACCGAACTTGTAAAATTTGGTTTCCCACACTCTCGCCGGGTGGGGGGCGGGGGACAGACACACCCACCGCACAGACGGCTTCCTCTCACACCTGCTGGGCTCCACAGAGCCTGGGCCAGGACCCCCGGGCCCCACAGGACAGGGAGAGGGTGTGGTGCCTCGAGGAGGCCGGATCCCAGGCCCTCGGGTTGTGCGGTGCAAAGCTTCACCCCCTAAGGACCCACAAGGCACCGAGTCACTGTGTCTGAGGACACATCAAATTCTCACTTTCCCTTTGCATGCCATCTACCCAGTGGGGAGGTCTCTGCATTTTGTGAATTTACATTTTCATCTGAATTTTGTGATTTCAAAGGCTTTGGGGAATAAGCTGGGCCACATGGGGTCCCTGGAGCCAGTCCCTGGAGCCTCATCGGGCGAGTCCCACTTTCCATCAGAGGCACCTCTCATCCGTGAAGTGGGGTGACCACATCACCTCCGTGGGTTTGGCATGAGCAGAAAACGAATGAATTGTTCATACACTGGCCAGGTACGCAGTAGGTGTTCTATAAATGTCCCTGTCTGTTTATAAATTGCCGATTATTTACAACATTGGACTACCCTGGAGTACTGAGAGGATTCTCAATACGGTATACTTAGGAATTTTAAGAATGCTTTAAAGAAACCGTTTCCTGCTCAGTACTTGCTTTTTCAAATTTGACTGTGCTCTGGACATCGTTTTTATTAGAGAAAAAAATTTTAATGTTAATTCTTGAGAGAGAGAGACACACACACACACACACACACACACACACACACACGGAGCGTGAATGGGGGAGGGGCAGAGAGAGAAGGAGACACAGAATCCGGAGCAGGCTCCAGGCTGTGAGCTGTCAGCTGTCAGCACAGAGCCTGACACAGGGTTCGAACTCACAAACTGCGCGAGATGATGACCTGAGCTGAAGTTGGATGCTTAACCGACTGAGCCACCCAGGCACCCCCAGGGCTCTGGACATCATATGCAAAGTGAGCATGTGACCTTGGGGCCCTTGGGTCGAAAAACAAAGCCACCAGGGAGGCAGGGGCCCGGGGACATGGGGGGTGCCACAGCCTGTTTCTTCTGCCGGGTGTCCCAGAGGGTGCCTGGGGCACAGAGCTGTGTGAGCTCACGCCAGTCCCAGGGCACGGGGAGAGGAGGCAGGGGGAGGCACAGCGGTGAGCCCTGCCTGTAGGATTCCTGAGGCCTCCTGACTGCAGGAAGGCGCTCCGCGGTCAACAGGCACACACACTCCTTCTTCCCTGCTGCCTGCTCCCCTGGGATCCGTCACTAAAGTAGCTCCCGTGGGGGGTGGGGGGTGGGGATGGTGTGTCACCTCTGAAGCCCCACCTCCTCGGGGTGCGACAGAAGGGCCAAGGGGAGATGACAGCTTGGGGCGCTCTGATCACCAGCCGCCAGGCAGCACCCCATTTGCAGAGGGGCTCCCAGATCAGACGCGCAAATTAGAGTGCTCACACACATTTCATTACTGGGCTTAAGAGCCGTATCGAGGACCAGGAGGAAAACAATGCATCGTTTTATAGCATTTTAAGTTAAAAACTTGCGCGAGAGGGAAAGCTGGCCTGTCCAAGAGCCTCGCTGTCTCTCTAAGAGAAGGACTATTTTGACAGTTGCAAACTTTCTGGCTTCCTAGCGATGGCTGTCCCTCCCCACCAGACGGCCCTCCCTCTCAATCTGCTTCTCCTGCCGGGCTTAATTGAATGTCCTGATGCGTAGGAAAAGGGTTAATGGCATTGCCCAATCACACAATGTTTTGGATTTGGATTACAGACAGCCAGCAAGCAAGGGCGGCGGCAGCGCGGTAACGAGGCCAGCGCCGTGGGAACAGGCGGACAATGACGGATGGGCAGTGAGCACGGACGGCCCACCTTTGGGAGAAACCGTACCCCACAGCACGCGGGGGGCGGGGGGGGAGAAATAGTAGCAGATGCTGCCGGAAAACCAGCAACAGATGCCTTCTGGCCGCGGCTCAGCAGCCAACCGGCTCCCGGCGCCCTGGAGCAGGGGCGCCTCCGCCCCGCCCCCGCCTTTGTGGGAGGGAGGCCGCGAACACGAATATTGCGGAGGAATTAAAAGCAGCAGATGGGGGCAGCAGGGCTTGGGGAGATCGGGGTCAGGTAGAGGCATACATTCGGTGGCAGCATTAATCACACGTTCCTTTGGGGAATTGAGAGCCCAGGCCTCTGGGCGGGCGGAGCGGAGCACCTTGGGGCCCCTCCCTTTCAGCGCCCCCCCCCCCCCCCGCCCCCGTCCGCCTTGCGACGTGGCGTCATATGTAGCAGAGTTTAAAGAGAACATATGTTGAATATTTGTTAATTCAATTTGTGCTTAAATCATTGGTGTCGGCTGATTCCGAATGCGAAACCTGAAAAGCCCCCTAGGTTTGGTCTGATGCCCGCCCACCGTCCTGTCGGGTGAAGCCGCTGTTTTCATCATCAGGCAAGTGTTCGCGCCCTTTCCACCTTTTACCTTGTGGCCGCGGCGGCGCGCGCAGCCTGGTTTCCGCGTTTCTGGCACCCTCTGTGTTCAGAAGGAAGTTCTTGCGAAGTGTGGATTCCTGAGGAAGGTCCGAGAATGAAGGGTGTCGTTCTCGTGGCCTCCAGGGATGGAAAAGCGAGTTTCACTTAGGTGGCCTCCTCGGGAGGCCATCGTTACCTGGTTAACAGAATGTGACCTTGCAGGGCCACATGGATGCCCCTGTTTGGTGTGTTTGCTGGGTGTGCCAGGGGTCCCGGCCGATGTAAGGCGTTTGCGCACTTACTCAAGTGCCCTATGAACCATCAAACCTGGGTTTTAAATGCTTTCAGAAAAGACCCAAGACCCCCCCAGGGTCAGCACACGTGCACAGCCCACACAGCTCGTAGAACCCTCGCAACGTCTGCACTGTGGCTTTTAAGCCACATCCACTTCTCCAGGCGCAGGGCTGGTTTCTCGCCATGCGGGGAGCCTGGTGGGGGCAGATCTGGGGGTGGTGGGGGCTCCTCTGTCTGGGTCCTGCATCCAGGACACTGTGGCCACTCCCCCACCCCGCCCCCACTTGCCCACCGGCACAGAGCAAGGACTTCGATTGTCTATGACCTTAAAGAATAACTTTCTTGAGGAAAAATCTAGGTAGGGTTTTTATACTTAAAGTTAAAACGTTTCAATTCAAGAGTAATGGCTGGTCCTTCCAGGAAACCCAGAAGGACAGACAGGTGGTTGTGTCTTACCAGCCACAGGTCGTGTCTCAGTATGTGTTTTTCAGGCTTTTCTCCACGCACAACGGTCTGTTTTTAGGCACTCGTAGATTGATTACACACATAATTTCACCTCATGTTTTTCTGCTTTATGTTATGATGGAAGCATGTCTCTGCCCTTGAAGTATTATCTTTTCTATAGAACATTCCTTTGAGTCGGATTGTTTTTTAAATGTTTTTTTCATCTTTCTAATATTTGTTTCGATGTTTGAAATGGTAAAACTCTTTACTTTTCTGGATAAGGCTGGCATGAACTTGTTTTGGAAATATTTTCTTTGCCGGAGCTCAATTTATTTCTTTAGGCTAATTTCCCAGGGGTAGAAAATGGGATACATGTAGGAACATGAAAAAAATGCTTCCCCTTTATTTCTGTTCATAGAGGCAGCGCATACTCATTGTGGATATTTTGGAAAGGTTCCAGAACACACTGTAGACCCTCAGTCCGTGAGCCTATCTCATCTGATGGGAGAGTGCAGGCTTCCCGGGGACTGTGTCTTCAGGTCTGTCGGCTGCACAGAAGTGTCCCGTCTGAAGCAGTCTGGGCACACAGTGTGTGCTTTGTCCTGGAGACGTGTGCCGGGACCCTTTCCTCGCTGGAGTGGAGGTCGAGCGATGTTTCCTCTTGTCTTCGCTTGTTACAAGGATGTGAGAACCCAGCAGAGGGTTCTCTGGAGGGGATACGGGCTCTCCTGAGCTCTCCCCTCTCTTCCTGCCTCTCCTGGGACTGAGGCCCATGTGGTGAACCCTTTTGTCGTCGGGAACCTCCAGGTCCGCTGGGCCCGCGTTGTGGGCTTGGGGGCACCCGTGGCCTAGGGGCCGAGGGGGCGGCTGATACAGTCTCTGGGTCCACCAGCGTGGGCTGTCCTGCTTTCGTGGAACTCTTAGATCTGGGCAAATACGGGTGCCTGCTTCTGGGGGGCAGGCTGGCTTCTGTCATCTGCTCGTCAAGGGACCATGTCCCTCAGAACGTTTAGCTCTTTGGCCTAGAGGGAAAGACTGTCGGGAAGTTAGAGACACTTGGCAAGAAGGCTGGTTGGATACCAGGTGTGTGAGTCACAGAGGGAGGCGGCTGCTTCCCGGACACCAAACCGCCTGCTTGTGTTGGTTCAGAACACGGTTCTTAATGGTTTTATGTGTATTCTGCCATTACAAATACGTGTTGTTATGGCTGAGTTTGCGCTATTTGGAGTTGGTAGCCTTTCTTCCGTGGGTCGTTCCTTCTGACGCCTCACACTCGGCTTGGTGGCTGGAGCACGATCCGGTTCTCCGTGTCCCAGGAGCCCCGGGCACAGCACCTCCTCCTACTGTTTTCAGAACCACTGCAGTGCGGACACAGAGGAGACCACGGGTGTGTTCCTGGCGCTCCAGAAATGCACTGCTGCTCAGATGTCCTGTAGGTGCTTCCCCTTTTCTTCCTGGAGGACGTCTTCAGCACCATTGAGTTTACAGAGAACTTTCTTCCCTGCTCTCTTGACTGCTTATAAATCGCTAGCGTGACTCAGCACAGCTGTCCTGTGCCTCAGTTTCCTCTGCTGTCCCACGAAGGGGCATGCCTTCTGCTGGAATGCCTGCGTGCACGATCGGAACCCCAGTTTGAGTCCCTCCCAACACCGGGAGCTCATGCTTCCTCTGTCATTGACCCAGAGGCTCCTGTGAAGCAGGCACCGTGGGGCTCCTGGGGACATGGGTCCAGGTGGACGTGGTTTCCCTCATGGAGCAGGAGGGTTGTCGTCGTGCTAGGAAGGCCAGGATTAGGGGCCATGGCACAGAACCTCATCTGGGGACAGCAGTGGGCACAGAGCATGTCCCTGAGAAAGTGCCATCTGAGCTGTGGCCCGGAGAGTGGGTGGGAGCCGACGGGCCCAGCCAGGAGTGAGGCTGCCCCGCTGAGGCACCGGCAGCCCAGTTGTCAGCCCCGATGTGGGGCTCGAACCCATGAACCTCGAGATCATGACCTGAGCTGAAATCGGATGCTCAACTGACTGAGCCACCCAGGCGCCCCTGAGAGTTTTAAATTGAAACTCCCAAATGTGCATTTCATTTAATTTTAGCAGGACAGACATCACATGTTAAGAAAATGTCTGCTCTCTGGTGAGGAGGGGACAGGTTTCTGAGGCACAACAGCCGTGCCCCAGATGCTGTTAGCAATCAATAAATATGTTTCTAATAATCAATTGATGGCTGAGACCCGCACTCTTTTTTTTTTTTTTTAACGTTTATTTATTTTTGAGACAGAGAGAGACAGAGCATGAACGGGGGAGGGTCAGGGAGAGGGAGACACAGAATCTGAAACAGGCTCCAGGCTCTGAGCTGTCAGCACAGAGCCCGACGTGGGGCTCGAACTCACGGACCGCGAGATCATGACCTGAGCCAAAGTCGGCCGCTTAACCGACTGAGCCACCCAGGCGCCCCATTGAGACCTGCACTCTTAAGAATCGTTGCAGCTCTTTCTTCCGTTCGCCCTCATGTTTCCCATTCACAGTGTCAAGTCCCATTCGTGCTCCAGACACGCTTCCCCGCCCTGTGTGGGACCTGTGCCCGTGTCGCCCTCATCAGGCTGCGTGCCCGGGGCTGTCCCGCCAGCCAGCACCAGTGCCCACGGACTCCAGGCACCTCAGCCTCTGTCGGCGAAAGGACTGAAGTGCCCCGGCCAGTGATTGGCTAGCGTAGCGGTCAGAGAGAGGAAGGGAAGGCAGCAAGTCTGTGCCCTGTCTGTGCCCCAGGCCGCGGGGGCCGCAGGAAGGGTCAGGGCTCCAGGACGGGGGTGCAGGGTCTCTGACCGTGGCCTTGCCCCCGTGCTCCCCGGCCCCGCCCTGGCTGGTGGGTTGCTCAGTTTTGTCTACGCTCGGTGCACCTCTTATCTGGGCCAGTGTGGGCAGAGATGCGCTGAGAGAGATTAAATCACTGTCCAGTGATTTTAGGGGCGATCTGAGCAACTTTAGTGATGGCAACGAGCAATTTTCTACAGTCGCTGGCGTGCGAAACAGAAGATGACCATGTACCTTGTGCGGATTTTGCACGGGAGTCGTCAGGTTTCGTTTCTCTGCATCGGCCGCTTCTTTGTTTTAATTTTCCCTGTTCAGGGGCCAATTAATTCAGACTTCCCCAGGCGCGCAGGCCATTGGTCCCGGCTGCTGAAAGGGCTCGTTCCCATTGCCCGGCCCATGAATGGGGCGCTAATCAGCACCATTAGGGAGAGAACTCCCACCCGACTACTTTCCTGCCCTCTGATTGTGATTTCACACCTTTTATGTAAAGCAGCTTCAGAGCCTCACCTATTTGAGGAATTTTTCAATTAACATTTCTTTTCCTCAAGAGAGGCCGGGTCTTTGCTTCTCCACAAAAGGCCGGCTTTACTTCTCCTCTCACAAATGTGCTCTGCTGAGTCCCGTGGGCAGAAGGCCTATTACTTGGCATTGATGATTTAGGTTAGCCACCCTCCCCTAATCAATAGCTGATCAGGGCCCAGCAGGGAGGAATTTCTGCTTTAAATCTGTTACTCTTCAAACTCAAATGGGCCCCTTTGATTAAAAAAGCGCCTGGGTTGAATTCTAAATCCATCTAATTGGCAGTTGTTTAAAAGGAAGAGGAAAGAAAGGATCAATAAGGAATCGGCAAGGGCATAGCTCTCGGTTCTGAAGCTGCTGCATTCAGTGGGATCTGCTCTCTTCCAAACACGTGTTTCTGTGGCCATAAGCTTTTCCTGAATGTTTTATTAACTGATTAAATATTTTAATGGAGTTGTCATCACTTCAAATACAGTCCCATGACATTACTTCTTTCACAGATTTCAAAATCTCCCCTGAGACTCTTGTGAAAGCGGAGATTTAATAACAACGGGGTCTAGTCTGGACCAGATTGAGTGAGATTTAGAGAAGGGTTTGACTGGCTTGGCTGGAAAATTAGTTGAATTGCTCTGGCAGGATTTTGACGTTCGGTGCTAAGCATTTCTGGCCAGTCACGTAACCCTTAAACCACAGCGAGACCCCGCAGGAGGTGCAGGGGGCTGTTCACAGATGCCGGGCGCCTGGAGATGCTGGGTCCCGCACAAAGTCCAGCGAGACGGGCAGCCGGCAGAGCGGCCGACGCCCGGCCCTGTCCCGCGCCGCACAGACCTGGGAGCAGAGGCAGGACAGAGCGCGGTCCTATGTGAAAGCGTAGGCGCTTCTGTGCATTCCTGATGTGGTCCTTTTTAAAAAGAATGGGAAGCCGACTGGTTTACGAGAGATCTCACAATGAGCTTTCTGCACTAGGGAGCTCGATCCGTTCTAGCGGCTCCCGCAGTAAGGGTTCCTCTGTGTGAAGTAAACGTATTGTGCTCGTGTTCTTGGGGGAGAGGGGACTGTGAAGTCGCTACTCAGGGCGACCTGACCTGCGTGGATGTGTCCCCGTCTCCCATTCTGACTCGATAGCCCACATTGCCATGGAATTAGGTGTTTTGTGAAGCTGGTATTTCTTTTGGCACCACAGACTAAATATGGGGACAAAGTATTCCCCCGTCGACAAGAGAAAATCCACAGACAACGCGAAGTGGCTGATGAATTAAAGGACTTTGTAGTTCCTGCACGGCACAGCTGGCTGTGTATCCGGGTGGCCCTTCCCCAGGCTGGCACCAAACGCGGGGCCTTTGCTGGCACGTTCTGTCCGCCAGGTTCCACACCAACAGTGACTAGATCTCAGTGCAGCCTTGTGAGGTGGGCACGGCCGTGACCCTTCGGTGTCGAGGAGGCCGGGCCCACGGTGGTGCCTGCCAGCTGCCCTCCGTGACCTGCGCACCCCGGACGGCCGACCACATGACTAGCAGGGACAGCACAACCCTCCCTGCTGGGGTCCTGAAGCTCCTCTGTTTTCTCGCACGAAACAGTGCTCTCCGTGGGCTGGGAACGAACGGTGTTTTGAAGGGCACCAGGGTTTCTCGTGCTCTGTCTGTGACTTGCATCCCACGCCCGCTTGCTCCCCGCTGTGCCCCATGGGAGGGGAGACGCCGGACCCGAGAGAGGGCCCGGGCCCGTGGAGGAGGCTGGACGGTCCTGGGGCGGGGAGACAGAGGCTCCCACAGAGGACAGACTGCTGCACCTGTGATTCACGCGTGTGATTTTGGGCCAGAGCTCTAAGGAAGGGCTGAGTCAGCTGGCTGGACGGCGACTTGGTAAGTCAGAAGGACAGGTACCGTGACTAGAAGCGGTGACGACGGTGCACACTGCGTGGAGTCCCCAGCCTGCTGGGCTGTCGGGCCCTGACTTCGGGGGCCGTGTGTCCTCGGGCCGAGGTGAGGCAACCAGCCAGGCTCTTTTTCCTCAGACTTTTCCCCGTGACACCGCTTTTCTGCAAAAGGGCGGGAAGCCTGCTCTCCCGTTAACTAGTCATTCGTGGCAGGCGGGAGGTGCACAGGTTAACCAGGTGGCCCTAACATAGGCGCTCGGGCTTTGACACCCTCTCCCTGGGGCAGCAGGACAGACCCTGCGCCCCAGGCCCGACTTCCTGCTGGGGGGTGACGACACACAGCGGTTCCGTCACCGGGCTGCCGTGGACTCTGTCAGCGGCCAGGCGACGAGTTGTCTGGCCCACTCCCCACGCGTGTGGTGAGGACACCGCCATCTGTGACAGGTGAGCAAACTGGCGGAGCTCCCCGGCTACAGTCAGCCCACCTCAGTGCCCCCCTCCTCCGTCTACAAGAGTGTTCTCCCCACGCACATAGTGCAGGCTTTCCAGACGCTGTGGCGCACCTGGGTGTTTTCGCGTCTGGAACTTAAGACGGCTCCACGGGAAAGTGATTCCAGTAGAAAAATCACGGGAAACCTACTATTGTGGTCATCAAAGCCTCTGGGGATGTCTTGGGATGCCTGTTTTCGCGCACAGCTGAGTGGCCGTCCCGGGGCCACGGTGAGGCAGGCGGAGCATGCAGAGAAGGTAGGGCGGGTGTCCCGCTCGTCTGGGGGGTGAGAGGCAAACGCACACGGGTGACGGAAACCACACCCAAGTCTCCCCCCGCGCTGGGGGTCACGGGATGTGGGTCAGACACTTGTCTCCCTGCTGAGGACGTCGTGCAACCGGCAGGCTCTGCAGGGGCAGCAGCGGTGATCCCCGTGCTTGATCCCCAAGGACCTGCTACTCAGCAGAGGTGCCGGAAAGCAGCTGACCGGTCGAGAGGGATCTGACCGCTGTTCTCTCGCCTGAATGCAGCCTGGACACAGGCTGGACCCACGCTAGACTGAGCTCCGTGGCTGGACGTCGGGCCTCAATCAAGGAGAGGAGTAAAATGCAGTAAAAGAGTAAGTGGACAGGCTGGTTCCTGTGCCGGGAGGAAGGGGCATCGCCACGAAGGGCGCGCCCACCGGACTTCGCATCAAACCTCGGGCGACTCTCTCCCTCTTCACGTGCCCAGGGACTTTTCTGACGCGGACCCCGAGAGCTGTGCTGCATTCATCCCGTGTCCGGCGGACTCTGCCGGGCCAGGACCCCTGAGGCCCCGCCCCCGATGGTTGTGTCTCCAGGCGGGCTGAGGTCCGGGTTCAGGCGCCCGAAATGACCCCGTGTCCCCGAGACCAGGGACCAGGTGTTGGCACGGTCTCCGGCTGCTCGGTGGAGCAGGGTCTCTGTCTTCCCACGGCACCTGATGCCAGGTGCTCCCACCGCCTGCCAAACCCCAACGACTGAGCCCTTGAGCTGACAACCGCCCCCCCCCCCCCCCCAGCTCCAGGGATGTTCTTCCTTCCTGGCTCGTCTCAGGCTCCAGCTGCGAGAGCGCGTGTCAGCTCGGTGGCCCAGGGTGTGTGCAGGCCTCCGGACTTGAACGAGCCGAGGCTTTGCGACGTGACGCGGAATAAGCGACGGACACGTCACGCGTGTCACTGCGACTGTGTCAGGGTTCACTTCTAACTTCTTACATGCGGGCTTTCGTTTCAGGGGCCATTGCAACATTTTACGGGTACGATTTGTGTATTTGTGCTCGCCAGCGTCCCCTCCGCTCACACCTTCACGGCTAATGGGTGGCGGTCTCTGCCTTTCCCAAAGGACTTACTTTTTTAATAATTTTTTTAAGGTTTATTTATTTATTTGAGAAAGACAGAGACAGCATGAGGGTGGGGCAAAGAGAGGGAAAGAGAGAATCCCAAGCAGGCTCCACGCTGTCAGCGCAGAGCCCAAAGTGGGGCTCGGACTCACGAGACCACGAGATCATGACCTGGGCTGAGACCAAGAGTTGCACGCTCGGCTGACCGAGCCCCCAGGCACCCCGGAAGGACTTACTTCTAACTCACCGACCGAGGTAGCCCTCCACCCAGGACGGTGAGCGTGTGAATCTGGGTACAGGAGCTGGCTGACTCCCCCGGGCTCTGGGGGGACGGTGAAGGGCCTTCTCTGACACCCTGGGATAGGCAGGTGAACACTCATTCTGTGTTTGAATAGTTGCCCAGAGAAGCTGCGGGCACAGGCCTGTGCTTACTAGCCCAGCACTGCCTCCTCCGGCCAGACAGCAGCCACTCAGAGTCCTTGTTTTTCCACTTCCCTGCACGGGAAAATGGTAACCGTCCCTCAGAAGCATGTCAGAATTACTCAGGGGAACTTGTAGCTCAGGCAAAAATGAGAACAAAGCCACTTAAACAACAGGCGTAAGTGTCCATTTCGCCCTTTGTAGGAAGTTTCTGCTCCCAGATGTGCCTGGGCTGCACTTGACGGAGAGGGCACGCTGGGGACGAGGACGGCCCTCAGCACAGACCGCCTGGGGGTGGCACGGGAGTCTGTGAGGCTGTTTGGTGAGGTCGGGATGCCACCCAGGCCTCAGGTGGGATCTGCGGCTTTCACTGCAGACACACACCCAGACCCGCAGGGTGTCCAGTGGGGCACTCGGCCATCATTCCGGAGTTTTGCGAACATCCTAGTGTTCCAGACTCGGCCCTCCCTCCCGAGCACACGCCCTGCACCGTTGGTCTCTGTCCCTCAGAAACACTCCTGGATGGCCGAGAGCTCAACGTCCTCTCTCTGAACGCACCAGGTGTGTGACCATAACCTGCATGTGAATAACTTACCCCAGACGTGCACTGGTGAGATAGTTTGGATTTCTCAGCTGCCTGGCAGGCGGAGAGGCCGTGTGGTCCCTGGGCAGCTCTGACTCTGCCCCGGGAGCCACATCTGGCAGGATGGCCTGTCCGAGGCCAGCTATGCTCTCTGGGTGGGGGCCGCGAACAGCCTCGAAGAAGCCGGAGTAGCTGGCTGTCCTCATCGCCCCCTCGTTGCCCCTGTAGCCTTCAAGGCCCACGGGGTGGGTGCGGGGTCCCGCCTGGAGCTGAGACGTGCATCCTGGCACCAGGAGCGCCTTCCGTTCCGTGCAGGGGCGCACGCGCGGCCCAGGTCATTGCTCTCGTGGCCGCCCGGACCACCAGCTGTAGAGCTCAAGTCACAGCCTCTGCTAAAGGTGGCTTTCCGTTAGATGCCACCTCTCTGGAAAGATCGCTCCCTGCTGACTCCAGCTGCCTCCCAGTGCCTTCTTCCCTGAAGTCCCTCGGCCACTGGAGGCTGGCTCTGGACGAGATGAGGGGCAGAACGCTGGACACACCCACATGGGGCAGTCTTCCCCTGTCACGGCGGCCACGGCCGGGGGCCGGGAGCCCCGAAGAGGAAGCTTCTGACTGGAGGGTGATTTCAGCGCCTCTTATGTCAGGCGCCATGTGTGGACCAGCATGGGTTTGCCGACTGGCGCACCCTGGGACCAGGGCTGCTGGCCTCAGGCTCTGAGCACTCCCCGAGCAGGGCCCACGTTGTCAGCACGCCTGCAGTCACGTGCTTGGCTCCTGGACAAGCTTCCGTGGAAAATGAGCAAGAGTTTCTGTGTCCCTGGTGCCACCCGGCCCGACCTCAAGCACGTGCTTATTCCTCGACAACACAGCGCTGGAGTCGTGTCGCAGTGACAGGCCAAGAAAGAGTGAGTGAGGGGGGTGGGTGGTTGTAGACACGGTCCAGCCCTGTCCCCACACATCCGGGAAACCAACAAAGCTGAGAGAGTGTCGTTTTCGCTCTTTTCCGGTTCCCACTGGACCAGAAGTAGAAATCTTGAAGAGCTACAAGGTCCCATTCACGTGGGGTTTCTGGCCTTGTTCCAGACCACCCTACTGTGCTGTGCACCCAGAGAGAGACCGTCTCACTGTGGTCTGGTCACAGAGAGAGACCGTCTCGTTGTGGTGTGGTCACAGAGAGACCATTTCTTTGTGATGTGGTCACAGAGAGACGAGACCATCTCACTGTCTTGTGGACACAGAAAGCCCCAGTGTGGCATGGACGTGTGTTAGGATGTTAAGTGCTTTCTTTTGGGAGAAAGTATGTTCTAAATGGCGAACGTCACTCCACTGTTTTTTGTGTGCAGTCGGGAATTTTTATGCAGTATTGCTGGCACACCGGAACACATTTTGGTGTCGTGCTGGTGGGTGAATTGTGCGCAGAGATGCAGCCGGCCAATCCTTGGTGGTTCACCTGCTTTGGAAAAGCAAACTTGCCTCAACATTTTGATTCTTCCCAGTTGGCGGGTGTGTGGCTGAGTCTTGGCTGAGGCGTGGAGTCGCAGAGCAGTGCGTGTGTGGAGCACAGGCCTGCGTGGGCTGGGACCGTGTGGCAGGCGGTTGGCCGTGTCAGACACGCCGATGCTGGTTCGGGCACGAGCTGCCAGCACCCTGCCCCCAGCCTGGGGCTCGGCTCTGTCCTTCCCTGCTTCCCCGGTCAGAGTCCTGTCTCCTTTCCTTTGTGTGCATGTTTTCTTGTCCCCCTTCACGCTTATCCTCCTTCCTCCCTCCGTGATACGTCTCCGTCTTACCCTGAACTCGCCGTGACCGTCCGAATGCCTTCCGTTGAACTCTTCCACCACCCTGGACACTTGTTGTCCGCACGCACGCGTGTGTGTACATACCTGGACAAGTGTTGTCCACGCGTGTGTGTGTACATACCTGGACACGTGTTGTCCGTGCGTGTGTGTGTGTGTACATACTTGGACATGTGTTGTCCGTGCGTGTGTGTGTGTACCTACCTGGACATGTGGTGTCTGCGTGCTTGTGTGTGTGTGTGTGTACATACCTGGACACGTGTTGTCCGTGCGTGTGTGTGTGTGTACATACTTGGACACGTGTTGTCCGTGTGCATGTGTGTGTACATACCTGGACACGTGTTGTCCGCATGCTTGTGTGTGTGTGTGTGTGTGTGTGTACATACCTGGACATGTGGTGTCTGCGTGCTTGTGTGTGTGTGTGTGTGTACATACCTGGACACGTGTTGTCCGCGTGCTTGTGTGTGTGTGTGTGTGTGTGTGTGTGTGTACATACCTGGACATGTGTTGTCCGTGCGTGTGTGTGTGTGTACATACTTGGACATGTGTTGTCCATGTGTATGTGTGTGTACCTACCTGGACATGTGGTGTCTGCGTGCTTGTGTGTGTGTGTGTGTGTACATACCTGGACACGTGTTGTCCGTGTGCATGTGTGTGTACATACCTGGACATGTGTTGTCTGCATGCATGCACGTGTGTGTGTGTGTACATACCTGGACACGTGTTGTCCGCGTGCTTGTGTGTGTGTGTGTGTGTGTGTGTACATACCTGGACATGTGGTGTCCGTGCGTGTGTGTGTGTACATACCTGGACATGTGGTGTCTGCACACATGCATGCGTGTGTGTGTACATACCTGGACACGTGATGTCCGCGTGTGTGTACATGTGCACACACGCACTTGCATGCATACGTGTGCACCTGTGCATGTTTCCCCACGGTTCTGTTTGTTCCCCGTCTGAGATCAGAGCCGGTGTGGAAGTGAGTCTGTGCCAACCCCTTCCGGGACTGAGCATGTAGAGGCCCAGCACCCTGTGCAAACACGTGGCAAACCCGGAGCCCTGGCCTGGCCTGTGCGTTCCGGGCTCCAGATGCTCCCAGCCTGATGCTGGGTCCTGGTCCTTGCTGGCTGATGTGGGGTGTGGGCCGGTCCCTGCAAGTGAAGGGGAGCGGACAGATGTCAGTGATTTCCGTCCTGCCGCGGAGCTCTGGGAAGGGGGAGGGCCGTAGGGCGACACGGGGACAGTGAGGGGGCGATGTTTGTGCACCAGCAGATGGCCCAGCCCCAGAACCTGCTGTGTCAGCCTTCCAGATTGTTTCCTTGTGAGACAGGAAGTGCGGATGTGAGCCTGGACGCCGGCTGGAGCGTCTGCTTTCTCTCCCTGGCAAACATGTGCCATGTTTTGTATGTAAATAAAAGAGGGGGGGGGCAGGGCTACGGAGTTTTGTAGGGAAGCTTCTGGATCCTGGTTCTGGTCTTCTCTGCTCATCAAAGACCCAGAACACGTTTCTCAGCTCTTCCCACCACTGTCCTCTGTCACCCCAATTTCCACTTGGATCTTTAGAAAAGGCTTTGTTTGGTAAAAAGACTAAGGGCCGCTTAATTTCGGCTAGAGGCTCACTGGCACCCTGCTTGTGGGCCTGAGGCATTTTCCCAGGATGTGGCACTTTCAGGGCCGAGCTGAGGGCGCTCCTGGGCAAATCGGTTTCGCCGGCGGGAGCTGTGCCGCACACGTGGGCCGGTGGGAGAACAGACTCGCGCCTGCTGGTGGCTCCTGCGTGAGGGCCACTTGGAGACAGTGCCCCTTACAAGCTGAAAGAAATGCAGCCCCTTCTGGGACCTTCTTGAACAGCGTGGACTGTGGGCCGTTGGCTGGAGCTGAGGCGCACCCAGCCCCTGGCCTTTGCGCTGGCGCCCCGGCCCTCTGCGGGGCGGAGGCGACGGTAAGAAAAAGCAGCGGGACCGCGGACCCCAGTGCCCGTGGACCGAATGTGGTGAGTTTGTCTTTCGGGGATTTACCAAACACACCTTACATTCGTTTGTATGTTCACCTGTCCTGACTAAAAACTGCAAAATATGTTGAAGGTAGGGACAAGCGTCCCGAGAACCACAGGGGTCGTCACCTTGGGCAAGAGCCAGTCTCCCTCATCCCTGTGCTTGGCGTGTCCACAGAGGCCTCGCCCACTTGGCGTGCCTGCCGGTCACGGGCGATGCACGGGCACACGACTGCGCAAGTAGCAGCCGGAATAGGGACGCCCCGATGGCAGGCTCAGCAGCAAGCACATGCTCACTTAGGATTTGACGAGAAGGCTTAGGAGGGGGGTCGGAATCTGGCCTCCGTGGCCACGACTCATCCCCCATGTATTAGCATCCATCGGCGGGGTCCGGGAGGCAGGGGCAGAGCCACGGCCCAAGGAGGCTTGGCCCACGGGCGGAGCAGGAGTGAAGCGCAGCACGCGGGACTTTCCGGCGGTGACCTGGGGACCGCGTGGGTCACAAAATACTTCCCGTCTTCCCCGTGTGCACAGCGAGGGCGCGTCCCGTGTCTGGATCCCTTCATTCCTAAGGGTGGCTCGACAAGGGCCACCCGTTGATACTTGAAGCCTCTGCCGTGATCAGAGGCCAGATTTTCTGGTAACTGGTGGCTGATCGGGAGAAGTGGGTTTTGGGAGACCCTCCCTCTATTTGTCAAACATGATAAGAGACTAAATGAAGAAAAAAACGTTCATTTAAGGGGACGGGAAGTTGCACAGACCCATTTAACTTCAGCGGGGTTCTTGGAGGGACAAGCAAGGCGGAGCACAGTCCCCTGCCCCGGCCGCAGGCAGGAGAGGCACGCAGTAGGACAGGCACCCGTGGGTCCCCGGCCGCCGGCCTGCCCATCTCCTCCTGGCGCAGGCCGGCTCCGGAAATGCCAGAAATGCCAGTGCCGTGGCAGGAAGGTCTGGCTGGGCGGCAGGGCCCGTGCGCCTGGGGGAGGGAGTGGCTTGTGCTCCAAGAAGCCGTCTGGCAACTTCTCTTTGCCGGGGCCTTCTGAAGGTGTTGATTTTGGAGGTAGTGCTTCTGCACGGCTAGATTGCTTCACGTAACCTTGGGCCCTTCCCAGCAGATAACATTCCTGTGGGCTGACAGCGTTCCTCAGGCCCTCGTGGCCGCGGGAGGGTCCCAGCCCTGGGCGCTCACACCTGGAGGTGAGGTGCTCCAGAGAGGGGCTCGACCCCAGGGAGTCCTCCCCAGAAGCTGGGGGTGCGGTGAACCCGTCTTCCCTTATGTGATGTTCACAAGTAGGGGGCCCGGCTGGCCTCCCGGGTTTGGGGGTTGGCGGTCTGTAGCCCAGGGGCTTCCCTCTCCTGAGTCACAGCCTCTGAGCTGTCTGCCTGGTGAGCAGCTGGGTCTTGTGCGAAGCCCCGCGGGCCACGGGCTCAGGCCGTGACAGGCCAGGTGAGAGTGAATTCCTGAGCTGTGTACCTTTGCTGAGAGAACATCCTGCCTCCAGCGCGGCAGGAATTTGGGGTTGCAGGCCAGGGCCAGGAATGCAGGGCAGAGGGGAGGAGGGACAGTGAGAGGAGGCCGCACGCCTACCCAGAGGCGTGCATGGACCTGAGCCGACCCAGTGCCCTCAGGGCAGGGCGGTCGCACGAGCAGCAGCACCTCCAGTGACCTGAGAGGCGAGTGGGGGCCTGCCCGTCCGCGTGCCGGCTCGGGCGGCTGCCGGCTCGCGAGCAGAGGCCTTCCGGGAGGGGGCAGTGGAACCGGGGCGGGAAGCTGTGTGGGTGCTCCCCACCGCCGGCCTCAGGAGCGGCGCTGGCCCCCAGCCAGGACCCCGGCACTGATGCCCGTAGACCCTTCCCCATCAGAGGTGGTAGAAGCGGGGCCTGACCACCATCGGCCATGCTGTGTTCGAGGGACACGGCGACTTGTCCCTCCCACCCTAGGAGTTCAGTCTACCTCCTGTTCAGGTCCCAACGGCACCGTGAGCTCTGGCTGTGCCTTGGCCTTGGGGAGACAGCGCAGTGTGTCAAGGCAGGTGTTGTGGGCCGGGGTGGGGGGTCACTGAGGATGCTGGGGGTCAGGGCTGGATGACCACCAATAAGCCCGCACACAGGTGCTCCAAAGAGGCGCAGTTCTGGGCATGTTCTAGGCACCACCATCCGCTGTGAACAAGACGCCCTGGAGGTCAGGCCGGTGGCCCCCCAGACACGGCTGCCACAACCCTCTGCTCAGCAGTGCCGCCAACCTACTGGGCCCCTTTCTGTTCCTGAGTTAGAGCTCCCGCACCGTCCCCGAGCACCCGAGGAGAAGACGGCCTTGCAGAAGCAGAGGGCATCATCGGTGTGAGCAGCGGGTCCTCTGGGGCCCTTGTCTCCTCTCTCCTTCCTGCCGTTCCTTCCCCCACATCGAATGATGTCCCAGTTTCTCTGGAATTTTCCCTCATGCTTGTATAAGAAGCTCAAAGTCCATTTTTTATCTCCGTTCTAGAATCTTCTTCACCTACTTCTCCGATTCTGTCTTTCCTTTCTTCTTGGTCTTTTGCCCAGGCCTGGGTGGTCTCCAGGCCCCCATGGATCTCAGGAGTGTCCTTTTCCAAGATCTTCCCTGCACACAGGTCTGTAACTAGAGCTTTACTCCATTGGTTTTGCTTCCATGGATGAATTATTTTATTTTTTTTAAGGGATGTCTCCGCTCAGTGTGGGCTCAAACCCATGACCCTGAGGCCCTGAGTGGTGCATTCTACCGACCGAGCCTGCCCAGTGCCAATGGAAAGCCTGCATTGAGCCCTCACATGATGGAAATAGCTTCACTTGGTGGCTCCTGGCCTTGCTGACCTTGGGCTTCTGGACATCCAGCCACCAAGAGCCTCCTGACTCTGGAACTCATCCTTTGTCTTCCTGGACGCCAGCCCCCGAGCCTTCACGGGGTGGGGTCTGTGTCTCCCTCAGACTGTCGCCCCTGAGTCTGCTCTGTGGCTGCTCCTGTCTCTGCATATGGCTTCCTGCAGAGCCTCCACGGTGACCAACACCCTAGACTCGACCGGTCTGAAATCAAGACCACTGCCGAGCTTTCCTGGAGCCACCAGCGTCCTTTCCGTGCTTGGGCCACAGATCGTGGCTGGTCCCACAAATGCTTAGGAAATACTTAGCTAAGCAAGTGGCTCGTGTACAGCAGGGAGCGGGTCCAGAAAGTCTCTACCAAGTGGAGTTCAAAGTCTCCCGGGAGAGAAGGACTAATCCAACGATCACTTAAGAATATGCCAAGTAAACTGGAAAATGCTCCAAGAGACGCCCATACTGCTTCGACCCTCAGGAGGCCAAAGGAAGCCTCTGGGTCCCAGCGAGGCTCAAGCTGCATGAGGCGTGGAGCCCTGGTGGGCGAGGAAAGAGGTCAAGGCTATTCTGGGCCTTGGGCAGAGGCCGAGGTCGGCAGGAGGGGGGTGTGGAGGGCTCTGGAGGCAATGTGAGGGGAAGCCGTGGAAGCAGGTGGGGCCTGCATGCAGGGTCTGGAGCGTCTTCACTCCAAGGGGAGGTGAAGGGGAGAGGCGGCGACCTGTGGCTTCCCTGAGGTTGCACCGTCTGGCCGAACCATCAACCGTGGCCAGCCAGCAGGGATGGCAGCGTGGTGGCCGGCGTGGGGCCGTGCCTCGGGGCAGCCGTGTGGGGCCAGGGGGTGGCCGCTGGCTCCTCTTTTGCCTTTGCCATTATTCACACACTTCACCCTCCTTGGGCCGAGATGCTGCCAGCGGGCTTTTTTCTTGCCCGGAGCCGTGTGGTCAGGAGGATAGGGCCGGTCTCAGAGTCAGCGGACTTGGGCTCAACCCCGCCTGCTCTAATCATCGGCCTTAAAACTCCAGGCACGTGGGAGAGGAGCCCACGGTGAACTGTGCTGGGGTACGGGTGACAGCTCACACGGAGCTCCGGGGCGGGGGGTCTGGGGCCTTACTTGGCACCTGATGGGCAGTGAGAGATTCGGGTTGTGGGCTGTATTAGCTTCACAAAGTAAATTCACATTGATTTAAAAATGTTAGCCTCCTCAGGAGCCCCTGAGGGGGGGCATAGTCTACCTCCTCAAGGACAGATATCGGGTCTTACTTTTTAGGGACTTTTTGTGTCTTGCATGGAGCTGGGAGGAGCGTTAGTGCTGAGGGCCCCGGATCCCACATGTAGGCACAGGCAAAGCCTGGGTGCCGAGTGTCTTCTTGATAAGTGGGTTCCTGCCTTCTGGGTGGTGCTCTGTGCTTGCCCCTGTTTCTAGGATCATCCTGTCCCAGCCACGCTGAGGTCCTGCCAGAGGTCTGCCTGAAGCATCGTTTTCATGCTGCCGGCGCACCACCCTCCACCCGGCCCCTGGGGCGTCTGTGCCTTCACTCGGGCTTCTGGCCTCTACCGTGCCACGTGCATTTGCCCTTTGACTCCGGCCGTTTGGCACCCTTCTCTAATCCGAGAAGGGCTTCGTCGGAGAAATCCCAGCAGGGGTGACCTTCCTTTTCGAACGTGTGTACCACACAAGCCAGGCACCAGCACAGCTGACTTTCATTCTAGCTGGTTCCCGTCTGGACTCTGCAAACTGAACGTCACACGACGTCCAAGGACAGCAGTGGAGCTGCACGCACTCTGGGTCTCTGTGTGCTGGCCGCAGAGGAAGGGGCTTGCTCGTGCTTGCCCCTGGGGCCTGGGCAGGCCAAGAGCATGCTCCCTGGTGGAAGACTGCACCCGGGATCCTGTCTGGGCTGGGCACGCGGGAGGGGTAGCACCCACCGGGGGTTAGGCGTGGGGCTCCACCAGTCGGGCCCCGGGCACAGGGAGGGCTCTGGAGGCCAGAGGGGCGGACCAGCCTCAGGACCTCAACCTGCCTCGCTTCAGTCCGGGGGTCAGGTGCTCTCCCCCTGAGCGGTGACCCTCTGCTCAGTTGTTCTTTCTGACGAAGTCATTAATTAGTTTTGGAACAAGTAGGGATTGAATGATGTTAAGCTGATGCACACATCCTCCTAGTGTTTGACAGTGACTCATGTCATGATGTATAGGGGTTGTACGCTTTGCTGTGATTGAATGAAAGAGAAAGGTTTGCTTACCACAGGCTTAACGATGAGCCTGCGTGCTGGCCAGGCACATGTGCACCAGGTGCTGCACGGTTTCTGGCGGATCTTAGACGGGACTACGCTGACCCTTCCTGTTCTCACCCTGACGATGGCGGGGGACAGTATCACCGGAGGTCCCTGATGGCCACAGCTCAAGGAGGGGATGAGTGTACCCTCAGGACCTCTTTTCCATACCTTTCTTCCCCCCGTTCTTCCTCATCTCAAGGGGATGAACTCACTCCCTCTGAAGGGAAGGGCATAGCCCATGCTGTGCCAGCAGCCCCATTGCTGAGCCCGAGAAGAGGGCTGGGCTCTGTAGTGGGCGTCCGACTTGTTCCTGCGCTCCGTTGTCCCGTGTGCACTTGACAATTCTGTCGCAAAGGTCTTGAGCCTTGTACGTCTGGGCTGAAATGACAAGACTGGGTTCTACCTCTCATGAAGCGATTCCAAATCTGCTTGAGCCTGTGGAGTGTTTTAGGGCTTTGGAGGCTAATCTCACACTGTTCCAGGGCTCTGCAAAGGCCCACGTCAAGACCTCCCCACCACCTGCTGTCTCGGGTGAAGGTTTTCTCACACGGTCGTGCATTCATGGGTGGAGATCCCCGGGAATCCTTATCCTGTTTGGTTCACGGGTGCCCTTTCAGGCACGTTGCAGACATCGGCTCATTTGGTCTTTGCAAGGAAAACGCTATTAATATATCCATTTTGAAGAAGGCCCAGAGAGTTTAAACCAATTCAGGTCACTCAGCTATGATTCACATCCACACGGCCTCAAGATTTGGGGGAGTGAGGATATTTTAGTTAAAATCACTTTCTGGCCCAGAGACTCCTGGTAGAATTAAGATCATGACAAGCCTGGAGGAGAGTGATGGCAAGACAGGTGCCTGGGCTGAGCTGGGCCTCCCTTGTTCCTACAGCCTGACTGCCTTCACAAACCCTGCTCAGCAGCGTCTCTGCTCTCCTGCAGGGCACCCGGCACCTCTCCATGTCCCCGAGAGACGGGGGGGCACACATTTGGCACATTTCCTGGTTAAGCTTCTCACTTTTCACAAGCAGCTCTTACTCTGTCTTCCATAGGGTTGATCCTTAAAGTACATGAATCTGCCCTTAAGCATAGCACAGACATGTGCAGAGATCACACTCTAAGGGAGGGACACGGCAAATCCTCGAATAAGGACCACACTCGGGGACGATGGCTCGACTGTACTGTCCGCTCTGCTCAATCTACATATGGTGTTACTGCTGCCACAGCGGCAAAGACCCTTGCACAGGTGTGGGTGCTCTGTCCACACCCACAACCCTGTGAGGTGCGTGTAGGGGCCAACGACCTGGCGTCATGGCCACCATTTGGGCCTGACGGGCACCATTTGGGTCTGCGTTCGCCCACACAGGGGTGGCATCGCAGCCGCCTCTAGCTGCTGGAGATCGGATGTCTTGTGTGTCCTGTCGCTGGGGCTGCCCCACGTTCAGCCTCAATTTTTCCCAAACATTAACGAAATCCCATGTCTCCAGGGGAGAGACCGAATTTCAATGTTTCCACATTCCTACCGTGAACAAAAGCCAAAGGAAACCTAAATGGAGGATGATATGTCACACTGGGTGGGGGCTCGATTGTGGGTTTCTTTTACTTTGTTTTCAGTGTGGCCCAGTATTCTCTGGAAAAAGTGATCTGTTTGATTCTGATGGCAGCAACAACTGAGCTCCTGTTACAGACGTGGCGAACCAGATCTGTCACCGGGGACTGGCATGTGGATTAGGAACCACTTGGGATGGAATGTGCAGGAGAAAGCTGAACCTGGCCCCTGCCCCTGATACAAGAAAGGGAGGCCACCGGATGCAACTGGAGACCGGGGCCCGGGAAGGAAACCAGGAGCCTCCCTCGTAGAGTCCGAGGCCTGCGGGGCTCCCTGAACCTATGCAGGAATGTCTCCTGAGCCTCAGGGGGACACCCAGCCGGAGGGGGATGCACTTGGGGTCATCCGGGGTCCGTCTCCCAATCCCCAGACTCTCCTGGAAGAGCCCCCGTCCCCAGGACAGGGCTTTCTTGCCAACTTGTCCCGTGAGCAGAGAGTCGGGCCACCCAGAATGCCAAGTGAGTAGGCAGTGACTTGTGCCTGTTAATCCTGGACATGTGTGTCTCAGAGCTGCTGGGCCACCGGTCCTGACTCCGCTAGTGGACACTCACAGCTCAGGGGGCCTTCGTGTCACCCTGCTTCACTCTCCTTTTCGGAAGTTGGGTTTGCTGCCCTCAGTGTGCCAGAGCCAGCGCATGGCACCATGCCGTGTGACGCACCTGCTCGGCCGTGGCCTGGGCTCGACGGGATGTGCTTCTGCCTTGCTCCTGTGGCCTCTTCAGGACACTGCGTCCTGCGGCCCCAGACCTGGGCCTCTGAGACCCCGCAGGCAGCTGGCCCCCCCACCTGCCTCCCGTGTGCCGGGCAAGCCTGCAGGCCCGCGTGTGCCGACAGAGCGGGGGCTTCCTTCCAGCCTGGGAACCAGAAGCCATGCTCAGAGGGCTGTCGTCACACCGGCTCTGGTCCCATCAGCTTAGCTCCGGAGTTAAACATCCGTGAGAAGTGCCATCTGCCAGTCGTGCTGGGCCGTGCACGCTGAACGATGCAGCCCTCACCTTCTCCCTGGCTCCGGCCCGGCCGCACAGCCACCAGCAGGGGCACTGCGGGAGGGACAGATGCGGAGCCCAGACCACAGGCCAGAAGGAACAGTCTGCTTGCCAGCCGAGGGAGAGAGGAACCGCCCGAAGGGTGCAACCCTTGGCCTCTGTGTAGACAGAACATGTGCACGCCTGCCCACACACGGGCACTCACCTGCACACACGCTCACCCGTGGGCTCACACGCCCACTCACACACACACACGCACGCCTGCCCACACACGGGTAGTCACCTGCATGCGCGCTCACACGCCCGCTCACGTGCACTCATACCTGTCCCCCTGTGCACACACCTGCTCGCCTGTTCACTCACACACCTGTTCACAGTGTACTCACACACACACCTGCTCACGCATGCGCTCATACATGTGCTCGCGTGCACACCCACGTGCCTGCTCGCGTGTGCACACTCACCCATGCTCACTAGTGTGCACACCCACACACACTCGCACACAGAGACTGTGCGTGAGCTTCGGGCTGGTTCCCTGCAGCTTCACCTTGAGGTCTGTGGACGCCAGACAGGCTCCAGGGTTGGATTTGCCGGGTGGTGAACCCTAAACATCGTGCAAGACGCAAGTCTTACAAAATGAGCGGGAGACAAAAACAGTTCCTGCTCTCGCTGCTGGATCAGTTCTCAGGGGAGTTTTGACAATAGAAAGATGGTAGTTGTTAAAAACCACTGGCATTTTAGGTGTAAGATTATACCGAGGGACGCGACCGACCGCGTGGATGCCGGCCACCCTGGGGTGGTTTCTGCACGTCTCTGAACTTGAAGGGACAGCTGCTGCCGTGGACACCCCCTGCCGGCTGACGGGGTCTGCTCCGACCACGCCCGGACCTGCGGTCCTGTTGGGGGCCCTCTGGCTTCCCCAGGTAGGGCTCTTGACGCCCCCCCCACCTCCAGCCCGCAAACCACGAGAAGCCCCTTGCCCCTGAGGAGGAGGTGCAGGGGACGCTTGCCTGGGCTTTGCCCGGTTACAGCTATGGGTAGACAGAAACGCCGATTCACGTTCTGTGGGGCTATTGAAGAGGGTTTCTAAGCTGTGATGAGGGTTAGGTGTGTGAGAGGTGTGTGCTTCTTCTGTATACACATGTGCACGGACACACCTGGGTGACTGTGTTCACGCGTAAGGGGCTGAGGCCTCGGTAGTGTCCCCATCTGTGTCTTCTGTGTGCTCACACCTGAGGCTGGTCTCCCTCCGCGGTACAGGAGCCCCGTTCATCCACATAGGCCACCGCCCGAGACCCCCCCGTGGACCCTGAAACTATGGAGCGCTGTTCCTGTGCATGCACGCCTGTGATAAAGTTAGTTATAAGTTAGGCCCTGCAAGAAATTAACGACAATAGCTGAGAGTAGCATAGAATCATAGCAACACCCTGTGCCAACAGTTACGGGAATGTGGTTTCTCTCTGTCAAATGTCTGGGCGCTGGTGCCTGCCCTTTCTCTGGTGACCATGCCCAGTGAGACGTGCAGCTGGTGACACGGGGGAGGGAGGGACGCAGGCGTGTGACGCAGCCGGGGCCACCGCTTACCTCCGCACCACGCGTCGGAAGGCCCTCCGCCTCCAGGCCGCGGCTGACCGGAAGCGTGGACGAGGGAGGCCGCCACCAGCTCTGTCCAGCAGAAGGTGTTCTGGGCTGTCCCACGTGGGAGCCG
The DNA here is from genome assembly GCF_024362965.1 of Panthera pardus. Lineage (NCBI taxonomy): Eukaryota > Metazoa > Chordata > Mammalia > Carnivora > Felidae > Panthera > Panthera pardus. The sequence goes on from NW_026526732.1 coordinate 375,393, forward strand.
CCAGCTGCACGTGACGCAGCGCTGGAGATGTTGCTGCCGAGGAAGAGGAGCTCATCTTTTGGTCTTAGTTAATTTTAATGAATTCAAATCTGAACAGTCTCGTGTGCCTAGTGGCTCCATCTGGGAGCTGGTGGAAAGAGACACGGTTGAAGCCGTCCCTCCCAATTTCATTTTCTGAGAAGACCGTTTGGGAGACAGCTCCGGCACCGTCTGTCCGGGGCCTGTCTGCAGGCGAAGAGGCTCCCGGGGTGGGACACGGGGCACTTCTGAGTGGAGGCCGCAGGCTCCTGGCAGGCACAGACGGAGGACCTGCCATGCCTCTGGGCACTGCAGGGGATGGGCAACCTTCCGGTGTTCGGTGAAGATGTTTGGGGAAGCCGTGCACATGTCAAAGAGGGCCGGGGCGTGCTGGGGCGGGATCACAGGGGGCAGGGAGAGATGGCAAAGGGCACCTCTGGGAGGGGAGGGGCTCAGCCCTCTGCACCAGGTGCCACAGGCATCTGCGGCATGGGGGAGGGTGCCGGAAGGTCAGGGTGTTGTGGGGTGGCCCAGGCTGTGCCGGGACAGGCACGGGGTGGGACGCTGGCCTGGACTCCCCATGCCCCGAAGGCTCTGCACGAATCCAGGTGTGGCGCTCTCCACCCCCAGCAGCTGCAGGAGGGCGGCTGACTGCCACTGTGTTGGTGACCTCTGCACCTGCTGCACAGCCTGACCAGCTCTTCCTTGGGGTTGATGTCACTCTGCATGAACTGGATCTTGGGCTGTTCTGTCCTTTGGCCGATACCGTTGTTAACGGTCACGTTGAGTACACGTGACCTTAGAGTCTAGTGCAATGTTGTGAAGGAACATTCCCATCCATGCCAGACGTGTGTTCAGCACCGCGTGGGTCCTGCCCGCCGTCTGTGCACTTGTGACTCCACGGCATGGCCTGCGGGAGCCCTGCAGGTGACTCTCTGAGCTGGAGTCTGGTCACTCAGGTTCTGCCCTAGTGTGGTCCTGCGTCAGCAGCTGGGAGCTGAGGTCTGTTCCCCGGTTTGCCTTCTGGGGTGCGGATGCCAGGAGAACAGAGCAGTTACTTCCTGGGCAGCGAAACCCGGAAAGCAAAACTTTCTTCAAGTTTGCAGAAATGCAGCTGGATTATCAGCGCAGTGGCCGCCTTGTGTGAGCGGGTTGTGACACCCTCGTCTGGTATTTGCGGTGGCTCACGCAGGGACGTCTGGCTGCGGTCAGGGTGGGAAGGAGAGCTGGGGCCACCAGTTAAATGCTGTGCCATGGGAGAATTTACAAAAGAGGATGTCACCTTCCTTGGCTTCCACTGATGTGCCTAATTTTCTAGCTGAAAACAGGGAAATGATAAAAGTTGTGGAGACTTCTGACGAATAAAGACTTTTGATTGAATTTCTACTTAGTTTTAACGTTTACAGCTTCATTTAGTTTTCTGTTTTATCTCGGTGTAATTTCAACAATCTATGCTGATAAAATACTATGAGTTTAATGAGGTTTAAAATTTATCAATATACAGCTGTTCATGGTTTTCTTGTAATTTAAGAAATGTATACCTGTTAAGCAGCAACAGTAAAGTATTTTTCTAAGAGTCATAGAATGTTATTGCCTCCAAACGGTTGTTTCAGTGAAAGAATGTCCTCCCCTCACCATGCTGCATTTAACACTCTCCATAAAAGAATGGATATAAAAGATGTTTCTAAGAATTCTAATTGTGTGTATGAATAGGCGTCGTCTTATTACAAGAATGTGTTTTCAGGGGATTCGGGGAAGATGTGCAGTAGGACAGCAGGGCTCCAGCTCCCCGCCTGGATGACATTCGCGCTGGCAGGACCCTTTTGACACAACTGTCTGGGAGCTTGGGAAGCTGGAAGAGGCTTGCGGGGGTGGGGGGCATGGGCAGTAAATTGTGGTTAATTTGGCCAGTTTCCGCTCTCCGTCCCTCAACCTCGGCCCCCTGGCAGACGGCTGTCACGTGCTCCCACAGGCCGTGGGAGTCCAAGTAAGAGCAGAGGACTCTGTCCTCCACAAGCCCATCTCTCTCCGGCTAAATTCACAAGGGCATGTAAAGTTCCAGCTCCCGTTCCCTTCATTTTTCGCTTCTTCCTCTTGTGGGAGCCTGACATTAAAGGTCAGGACACTGAACAAGTGCATACATGGGGAAAGAATAGACAGTCCCCACGCGTGCCCAGGGAAAGGCTCAGGAAGGAACCGGTCACGGTGTCAGAGGATGACATTAAGTCCATGCCTCAGCACAGAGAAAGCGTACAAAAAACAACAAAAACGAACAAAAACAAAGAACAAACTCTGGGGAAGGGGCGGAATCTGATTTCCAGAGTTAGCACATTATTAAATTCAAATGTCCTATGCTCAAACAAAAAAAAAATCTAAAAGCATACAAAGAAACAGGAAAGTGTGGACCATTCAAAGGAAAAAAAAGTCAGCGACAAGTGTCCCTGAGAAAAGAAGTAATGGCAGATATACTGGACAAAGACTCTATTTTTTTTAACCTGCAGTGTTTTATTCGTCTCAGTGATTCGGCCCCTCCACGCATCACCCAGCTCTCTTCCTGACGGCGCCCCCTAACCCCCGCCCCTGTTTCCCCCATCTTCCCACCCACATCCCCTCTGGTGACCGTGACTGTGTTCGAGTCTGTTTCTTGGTTTGCCTCCCTCTCTCTCTTTTCCCTTTGCTCATTTGTTTTGTTTCTTAAATTCCATGTATGAGTGAAATCCTATGCTATTTGTCTCTCTCTGACTTACTCCACTGAGCACAGTACATTCTAGCTCCATCCATGTCACCGCAAGTGGCAAGATTTCATTCTCTTTTATGGCTGAGTAATACTCCATTGCACGTGTGTACCCCGTCTTCCTCGTCCATTCAGCGACTGATGGACACTGGGCTGTTTCCCCAATTTGGCTATTGCAGATAAAGCTGCTATAAACATCCAAGGGCATGTATCTCTTTGAATTAGTGTTTTGTGTTCTTTGGGTAAATACCCAGTAGTGCAATTACTGGATCATAGGCTAGTTCTATTTTGAATTTTTTGAGGAGCCCCCACGCTGTTGTCCATGGGGGCTACATCAGTGTGCATTCCCACCAACAGTGCACAAGGATTCCTTTTGTTCCACATCCTTGACAATACCTGTTGTTTCTTGTGTTGTTGATCGTAGCCATTCTGACGGGTGTGAGGTAATATCTCTCTGTAGTTTTTAATTAATTGATAATTAATAATTAATTATCAGTTAACTAATTTAAAAAATTCACACCCATGTTAGTTAGCATATAGTGCAATGGTGATCTCAGGAGTAGATTCCTTAATGCCCCTTACCCATTTAACCCAGCACGTCTCCCACAACCCCTCCAGTAACCCTCTGTTTGTTCTCCATATTTAAGAGTCTCATGTTTTGTCCCCCTCCCTGTTTTTATCTTATCTTTCCTTCCCTTCCCTTATGTTCGTCTGTTTTGTATCTGAAAGTCCTCATATGAGTGAAGTCATATGATTTTTGTCTTTCTCTGACTGACTAGTTTCACTTAGCATAATACCCTCCGGTTCCATCCACGTAGTTGCAAATGGCAAGATTTCATTGCTTTTGATTGCCAAGTAATACCCCATTGTATATATATACCACTTCTTCCTTATCCATTCATCCATAGATGGACATTTGGGTTCTTTCCATACTTTGGCTGTTGTTGGTAGTGCTGCTATAAACATGGGGGGTGCATGTGTCCCTTCGAAACAGCACATCTGTACCCCGTGGATAAATGCCTAGTAGTGCCATTGCTGGGTCATAGGGTAGTTCTATTTTTAGTTTTTTGAGGAACCTCCACACTGTTTTCCAGAGCGGCTGCGCCAGCTTGCGTTCCCACCAGCAGCGCAAAAGAGATCCTCTTTCTCTGCATCCTCACCAGCATCTGTTGTTTCCTGAGTTGTTAATGTTAGCCATTCTGACAGGTGTGAGGTGGTAGCTCCTCATGGTTATGATGTGTATTTCCCTGATGATGAGTGATGTTGAGCATTTTTTCATGTGTCAGTTGGCCGTCTGGATGTCTTCTTTGGAGAAGTGTCTTTTCATGTCTTCTGCCCATTTCTTCACTGGATTATTTGTTTTTTGGGTGTTGAGTTTGATAAGTTCTTTGTAGATTTTGGATACTAGTCCTTTATCTGATATGTCATTTGCAAATATCTTCTCCCATTCTGTCGGTTGCCTTTTAGTTTTGCCGATTGTCTCCTTTGCTGTGCAGAAGCTTTTTATTTTGATAAGGTCCCAGTAGTTCATTTTTGCTTTTGTTTCCCTTGCCTCCGGAGACATGTTGAGTAAGAAGTTGCTGTGGCCAAGATCAAAGAAGTTTTTGCTTGCTTTCTCCTCTAGGATTTTGGTGGTTTCCTGTCTTATGTTTAGGTCTGTCATCCATTTTGAGTTTATTTTTATGTATGGTATAAGCAAGTGGTCCAGGTTCATTTTCCTGCTTGTCTCTGTCCAGTTTTCCCAGCACCATTTGCTGAAGAGACTGTCTTTATTCCATTGGATATTCTTTCCTGCTTTGTCAAAGGTTAGTTGGCCATACGTGTGTGGGTCCATTTCTGGGTTCCCTATTCTGTTCCATTGATCTGAGTGTTTTGTGCCAGTACCATACTGTCTTGATGATTACAGCTTTGTAGTATGGATTGAAGTCTGGGATTGTGATGCCTCCTGCTTTGATTTTCTTTTTCAAGATTGCTTTGGCTATTCGGGGTCTTTTCTGATTCCATACAAATTTTAGGATTGTTTGTTCTAGCTCTCTGAAGAATGCTGGCATTATTTTGATAGGGATTGCAATGAATGTGTAGATTGCTTTGGGTAGTATTAACATTTTACCTATATTTATTTTTCCAATCCAGGAGCATGGAGTATTTTTCCATTTTTTTGTGTATCTTCTTCAATTTCTTTCATAAGCTTTCTATAGTTTTCAGTGTATAGATTTTTCACCTTTTTGGTTAGGCTTATTCCTAGATATTTTATGGTTTTTGGTCTCTGTCGTTTTTGTGTTTCCCTGATGATGAGTAATGTTGAGCATCTTTTCATGTGTCTGTTGGCCATCTGCTTGTCTTCCTTGGAAAAGTGTCTGTTCATATCTTCTGCCCATTTTTTAAATGGATTATTTGGTTTTTGGGTGTTAAGTTGTATAGGTTCTTTATATATTTTGGATATTAACCCTTTATCGGAGACGTCATTTGCAAATATCTTCTCCTATTCTGTAGGTTGCCTTTAGTTTTGTTGATTGTTTTCTTCATTGTGCAGAAGATTTTTACTTTGATTTAGTCCCAATAGTCTATTTTTGCTTTTGTTTCCCTTGCATCCAGAGACAGATGTAGTAAGAAGTAGCTGTGGCCAATGTCAGAGACCTTACTGCCTGTGCTTTCTTCAAGGAGTTTTATGGTTTCAGGTCTTTAATCCATTTTGAATTTATTATTTTTTATTTTTTAATTAACGTTTTTTTTCAAGTTTTTATTTAAATTCCAGTTACTTAACATACAGTGTAGTGTTAGTTTCAGGAGTAGAATTCAGTGACTCATCACTTACATATGACATCCAGTGGTCATCAACAGTAAGTGCCCTCCTTAACACCCATCACCCATTTAACCCATTTTGAATTTATTTTTGTGTATGGTGAAAGAAAGTGGTCCAGGTTCATTCTTTTGCATGTAGCTGTCCAGTTCTCCCAACACCATTTGTTGAAGAGACTGTCCTTTTTCCCATTAGATATTCTTCGTATGTTTCCTCTAACCTTACTTTGTTGAGGATTTTTATCATGAATGGACCTTGTACTTTGCCAGATGCTTTTTCTGCATCTATTGAAGTGATTCTATGGTTCTTATCCTTTCTCTTATTGATGTGATGTATCACATTGATTGATTTGTGAATTTTGAACCACTCTTGCATCCCAGGAATAAATTCCACTTGATCATGGTGAATGATTTTTTAAAAACGTGTTGTTGGATTTGGTTTCCTAGTTGTTGTTGTTTTTTTAAGTTTATTTATTTATTTTGAGAGAGAGAGAGTGTAAGAGAGTGCACACACAAGTGGGCCGGGCAGAGAGAGAGAGAGAGATTGAGAATTCCAAGCAGGCTGTGCGTTGTCAGTGCAGAGCCCAATACAGGGTTTGAACCCACAAACTGTGAGATTGTGACCTGAGCCTGCCACTTAACTGACTGAGCCACCCAGGTGCCCCAGTTTGCTAGTATTTTGTTAAGGATTTTTGCATCTATGTTTATCAGGATATTGGTCTGTAGTGCTTTTTGTTTTTTTGGGGTTTTTTTTAGTGGTATATTTACCTGGTTTTGGTATCAGGGTAATGCTGGCCTCATAGAATGAATTTGGAAGTTTTTCTTCCTTTTCTATTTTTTGGAAGTTTAGAAGAAAGGTATTAACTCTACTTACTTACTTAATTAGTTTATTTATTTATTTTGGAGAGAGAGAGAGAGAGAACACACAACATATCAAGAGTCAGATGTGTAACCTACTGAGCCACACAGGCGCCCCATCAACTCTTCTTTAAATGTTTGGTAGAAGTCACCTGTTGAAGCCTTCTTGTCCTGGACTTTGTTTGTTGAGAGTTTTTTGATTACTGATTCAATTTCTCTGCTGGTAATCAGTCTGTTCAAGTTTTCTATTTCTTCCTGTTTCAGTTTTGGTAGTTTATAGGTTTCTAACAATTTATCCATTTCTTCTTAATTGTCCAACTTGTTGGCATTTATTTTTCATAGTATTCTAAGTGTTTGTATTTCTGTGGTGCTGGTCCCCCCTCCTCACTCATTTATGATATTACTTATTTGAGTCTTTTCTTTTTTTTTCTTGATAAGTCTGGCTACAGGTTTATCAATTTTACCGGCTTTTTTCAAAGAACCAGCTCCTGCTTTCATTGATCTGTTCTATTGTTTCTTTTTTTTGTTTCGTTTTTTCTTTTGTTTTTAGTCTCTATATCTTTATTTCACTCTAATATTTATTGTTTTCTTCTTTCTGTTGGTTTTATGTTTTGCTTGCTGTTCTTTTTCTAGATCCTTTAGGTATAAGATTAGATTGCCTATTTGAGATTTTTCTTGCTTCTTCAGTTAGGCCTGTAAACTATAAACTTCCCTTTTAGGACTGCTTTGGCTGCTTCCCAAAGGTGTGGATCACTGCGTTTTCATTTTCATTTTCACTTGTTTCCACGTCCTTTTTTATTTCTTCTTTTATTTCCTGGTTGATGCATTGAACGTTTAATAGCATGGTATTTAACTCTGTGTATTTGTGGGTTTTTTCAGATTTTTTTTTTGTTACTGTCTAGTTTCATAGTGTTATGGTCAGAAAAGTTGCATGGTATGACTTTGCTCTTGAATTTGTCAAGGCTTGTTTTGTGGCCTACTATGTGACCTATTCTGGAGAATGTTCCATGTGAACTTGAAAACAACATGTATTCTGCAGTTTTAGGATGCAATGTTTCAAGTATGTCTGTAAAGTCCATCTGTTCTAGTGTGTCATTCAGAGCCATTGTTTCCTTGTTGATTTTCTGTTTAGATGATCTGTCCATCGATGTAAGTGGGGTGTTAAAGTCCCCTGCTATTATTGTGTTATTGTCAATTATTTCCTTTATTTTGTTGTTAACTGTTTTATATATCTGGGTGCTTTAGTGTTGGGTGCATCAGTATTTATAATTGTTACATATTCTGGTTTGATTGTCCCTTTTATTATTATATAGTGTCTTTCTTTGTTCTTGTTACAGTCTTTGTTTTAAAGTTTACTTTGTACAGTGTCAGTATTGCTATACTGAATTTCTTTTGACATCTTTTTGCATGATAGGTGTTTCTCCATCCCTTAACTTTCAATCTGTAGGTGCCTTTAGATCTAAAATGAGTCTCTTGTAGACAGCATATAGTTGGGTCTTGTTTTTTAAGTCCATTCTGTCACCCTGTGTCTTTTGATTGGGGTTTTTAGTCCATTTACATTCAAAATAATTATTGATAGATATGTATTTATTGTCATTTCATTATTTGTGTTGGGTTGTTTCTGAAGATTTTCTCTGATTCTTTCTTGTCTTTCCCTCTTTCATGGTTTGCTGACTGTCTTTAATGATGTATTTGGATTTCTTTCTCTTTATTCTTTGCATATTTATTAGTGGTTCTGAAATATGGTTACCATTAGGTTTGTATATAACATCTTACACATATAGCAATCTATATTAAGTTGATGGCCATTTACATTTTAACCCTTTCTTTCCACCTCTCCTCCCACTTTTTAGGTATATGGTGTCATATTTTTTATTCTTTTATTCTGTGAGTTCCTTGACTGATTTTTTTACAGAAATATTCATTTTTACTGAATTTGTGTTTCCTACCTTCACACTGTCACTTTTGGTCTCTCCTCTCCATTCATAGTCCCCTTTAGTATCTCTTGCAGGGCTGCTGTAGTGTTCATGAACTCCTTTAGTTTTTGTTTTATACAAAGACTTTAAACAACTTTTAAATGTGGTTGAAGAGCTAAATAAAGATGTGGAAAAAGTAAAAAAAAAATCATATGTGACTAAAATGGAAAGTTAGGAAGGAGGTAGAAAACCTAAGAAGAAACCCCAAAGAAATTCTGGAGGCACAAAGTACAGTAACTGAAATGAAAAATTCACCAGAGGAATCAAAAACAGATTTGAGCAGGCAGAAGAAAGAATTAGCACACTTGAAGACAGACAGTGGAAATTCTAGAGTTTGAAGCAAGAAAAAAGATTGAAGAAAAGCAAACAGCCCTAAGGATGCTGTGGGACACCGTCGAATCGGCCAATATATTCACCTGGGAGTCCTAGAAGAAGAAAAGAGAGAAAGGGGCAGAGAAAATATTAGAAGAAATAATGGCTGAAAACCTCCAAAATTTGATGGCATACATGAAGCTCATCCAAGAAGCTCAACAAACTCCAAGTAAGGTGTACTCAAAGGTACCCATGAAGATACATCATTATTAAATTATATATAAAAAGATAACTCACAAAATGGGACAAAATAGTTGTAGGTCCTATATCTGATAAGAGATTAATATCCAGAATGTATAGAGAACTGCTAAAACTCAACAACAGAATTGATTCTAAAATGGACAAAGGACTGAATAGATTTTCCTCCAAAGAAGATATACGGTGGCCAAGCTCATGAAAAGATGCTCAACGTTGCTGATCATTAGTGAAATGCAAATAAAGACCACAAGATACCACCTCACACCCCTTAGGATGGCTGTGATCAAAAACCAGGAAACAAGTGCTGGTGAGCATGTGGAGAAATTGGAGCCCTAGTGCATGGTTGGTGGGAATGTAATATGGTGCAGCTGCTGCGGAAAACAGTATGGAGTTTCCTCAAAAAATTAAAAATAGAATTCCCATATGATCCAGCAGTTTCACTTTTGGGTGTTTACTCAAAAGAATTGAAAGCAGGGTCTCGAAGAGATATTTGTACACCTATGTTCATAGCAGCATTATTCACAATAGCATGGGAGCAACACACTGTCTGTTGGTGGACGAATGGGTAAGGAGAGTATGGCATAAACATATACTGGAATATTACTTAGCTTCAGGAAGGAAGGAAATTCTGCTATATGCTACAGTACAGATGAGTTTCAAGGTCATTACTCCAAGCGAGATAAGCCAGTCACAAAATGATAAACACTGTAGGAGTGCACTTATATGAAACGACCAGAGTAGTCAAATCCATAGAGACAAAATAGAGTGGTGGTTTCTGGGGGCCGGGGCGGGGAGGATGGGGAGTTACTCGTTTAATGGGTATAGACTCTCAGTTTTACAAGATGAAAAACTCTTGTTTTTCAGAATTAAAACTATTTTTAGAGTAATGAGGATGTGTGGTGGTGACGATTGCACCAATGAATGTATTTAATATCACCTAAGTGTACTTTTAAAAATGGTTAAAACGTGTGTACTTCACCACACACAGAAACACCTATCCTGAAAAAAAGGATATCTTTGATACATTGCGTTGTACGAGATACACTATGTAAAGTCACACAAGTAAAAAATGCTTCCAAGAGTGATGGGAAAACAAAAGAATATACGAAAGTATATGAAATATGGAAGTAAATTTTAAAGAATAGTAATAAAATGAGCACCTAGGTACCCTCCACCCAAATTTGGAGGGAGAGCTTTGTCCGTCTGTTTGAAACTTCCATGTGCTCCAGACTGACCACACACACCTCACTCCTTTCCACCTGGAGATAATCATTATCATGAATTGTATTCAAGGTTGCCTTGATTTTCTTCATATCCGAACAACACATCATTTCGTATGGCAAGTGTCTGCGCTTCACACAGGCGGACTTGCACCGTGGTTTCCTTTCGTGGCTTGCTTCTTTTACCTGACACGGAGTTTCGGAGGCACGCAGCCATGGGTGACGTGTGGGACTGTGGCTTATTTGACCAGCAGTGAGTCTCATTGTATGAAAACCCCACAACTCGTGTGCCCATCCCAGTGGTGGTTTCGGTTCTTCTGCTGTTTCATCATTGCTGCCGTGAACATTTTCATGGTACACACGTGCATCGGTGCCATAGACTGAGTGTTTGTGTCCCTCCAAGTTCATGTGTTGAACCCCTAACCCCTAATGCAACGCAACAGCATTAGGAGGAGGGGCCTTTGGGATGTGGTTACGTCATGAGGGTGGAGCCCCCACGAGTAGGATCAGTGCCCTTGTAAAGGGACCCCGGGAAGCTCCCCCGCACCTCTGCCACGTGAGGGCACTGGATCTGCTGGCATCTTCATCTTGGACTTCCAGCTTCCAGAGTCGAGAGGAATAGGTTTCTGTTTCTAAGCGCCCAGTGTACAGTATATGGTTACAGCGGCTTGAGTGGCCTGTCTTCAGTTCTATACCTGGAAGTGAAATCGCTGCTCCATAGTTGATGTGTTTGCGCAGCGTCACTGTGAAATGATCCGTGTTTCCTAATGTTGTTACATCAACCTGCAATTCTGCAGCAGGGTATGAGTTCTCATCTTTGCATATCTGCAATAATACTCGGTTACTATCTGATTTTTATTTACTTTTTTGCCAGTCTAGTGTGTACTCATATATGACTGCGTTTTAATTTATATTGCCTGGTTACTAACTAATGAGGTTTAAAACATTTTTCATGTGTTTATTAGCCAACTGTGTTTCTTTTTCTGTGAAATCTTACTCATGACTTTTGCCCATTTTTATGTTGTGCTTTTTTCCCCCTTTACTGGTTCTTGGAGGTATTTATATGACCAGCCTCACCAGACTCCAGTCAAACCAAACTTCGTTTGACCTTTCCAGGTGCCCATGCTTCCTTCCCCTGCATTCCCTGTGCCCCAGACTCTGCCCTTCCATCCTTACTCAGCCCATCTTTGCTGGCTCACACTTGGCTATCTTTTTTGTATATATATGTTGTGGAAATCTGTAAGCTAATGTTTGTTAAGGATTTTTGCATTTATTGTCATGATGTATATTGGCTTGTCATTCCTTTTTTGATATTTTCTTTGACTTTTTGGTATCAGGGTAACACTAGTTTCATTAAATCAACTGGGAAGTATTCTTTTATATTTCCTAGAAGAGATCATGTAGAATTAGTGTTAATTCTTCTTTAAACATTTGGTAGAATTCCTCTGTGAAACCATCTGGCCTGGAAACTATTCTTCTGGGAGTTTTAAAATTACACACTCAAAATCGTTAAGAGTTAAAGTGTGATTCAAATGATCTATTCTATCTTGGGTGAATTATGGTAGATTGTGTTTTTGGAAGAACGGTGTCCATTTTGTCTAAGTTGATAAATGTTTGTGTGTGGAGTTGTTCATAGTATTTCCTTACCCTTTTGATGTGTGCAGGGTTTGTAGTGAACTCCCCTGTCTTAGTAAAGGTGTGGATAATTTCTGTCTTCTGTCTTTTTCAGTCTTGGTAGAGGTCTGTCAATTTCATTGCTATTTCCTTTTTTTTTTTAACTTTGGAAATCTTTTTTTTTTAAAGCTTTTGTATGTATATTCTTCTTCTTTTTTTAATATGAAGTTTATTGTCAAATTGGTTTCCATACAACACCCAGTGCTCATCCCAACAGGTGCCCTCCTCAATGCCCATCACCCACTTTCCCCTCTGTCCTACCTCCATCAACCCTCAGTTTATTCTCAGTTTTTAAGAGTCTCTTATGGTTTGCCTTCCTCCCTCTCAAACTTTTTTTGTTCCTTCCCCTCCCCCATGGTCTTCTGTTAAGTGTCTCAGGATCCACATAAGAGTGAAAACATATGGTATCTATCTTTCTCTGTATGACTTATTTCACTTAGCATAACACTCTCCAGTTCCATCCACGTTGCCACAAAAGGCCACATTTCATTCTTTCTCATTGCCAAGTAGTATTCCATTGTGTATATAAACCATAATTTCTTTATCCATTCGTCAGTTGATGGACATTTAGGCTCTTCCTATAATTTGGCTATTGTTGAAAGTGCTGCTATAAACATTGGGGTACCAGTGCCCCTATGCATCAGCACTCCTGTATCCCTTGGATAAATTCCTAGCAGTGCTATTGCTGGGCCATAGGGAAGATCTATTTTTAATTTTTTGAGGAACCTCTACACTGTTTTCCAGAGTGGCTGTACCAGTTTGCATTCTCACCAACAGTGCAAGAGCGTTCTGTTTCTCCACATCCTCTGCAGCATCTATAGTCTCCTGATTTGTTCATTTTAACCACTCTGACTGGTGTGAGATGATATCTCATGGTGGTGTTGATTTGTATTTCCCTGATGAGGAGTGATGCTGAGCATCTTTTCATGAGCATCTTTTCATGTGCCATCTGGATGTCTTCTTTAGAGAAGTGTCTATTCATGTCTTCTGCCCATTTCTTCACTGGATTATTTGTTTTTTGGGTGTGGAGTTTGGTGAGTTCTTTATAGATTTTGGATACTAGCCCTTTGTCCAATATGTCATTTGCAAATATCTTTTCCCATTCTGTTGGTTGCCTTTTAGTTTTGTTGATTGTTTCCTTTGCAGTGCAGAAGCTTTTTATCTTCATGAGGTCCCAATAGTTAATTTTTGCTTTATGAAGGAAATTGAAGAAGATACAAAGAAATGGAAAAACATTCCGTGCTCATGGATTGGAAAAATAAATATTGTTAAAATGTCAATACTACGCAAAGCAATCTACACATTCAATGCAATCCCAATCAAAATTGTACCAGTATTCTTCTCAAAGCTAGAACAAGCAATACTAAAATGTGTATGGGACCACAAAAGACCCCAAATAGCCCAAGTAATATTGAAGAAGAAGACCAAAGCAGGAGGCATCACAATTCCAGACTTTAGCCTCTACTACAAAGCTGTAATCATCAAGACAGCATGGTATTGGCACAAAAATAGACACATGGATCAATGGAATAGAATAGAGACTCCAGAACTGGACCCACAAAAGTATGGCCAACTAATCTTTGACAAAGCAGGAAATAATATCCAATGGAAAAAAAGACAGTCTCTCTAACAAATGGTGCTGGGAGAACTGGACAGCAACATGCAGAAGGATGAAACTAGACCACTTTCTTACGCCATTCACAAAAATAAACTCAAAATGGTTAAAGAACCTGAATGTGAGACAGGAAACCATCAAAACCCTAGAGGAGAAAGCAGGAAAAAACCTCTCTGACCTCAGCCGCAGCAATTTCTTACTTGATACATCTCCAAAGGCAAGGGAATTCATTGATCTTTTCAAAGAAACAAGTTATCATTTCAATGATTTTCTCTATTTTTTGTTTTCAATTTTATTGATTTATGCTTATTTCCTTCTTTGGCTCACTCCAGGCTTATTTTGCTTTTCTTTTTCTAATCTCTTATTGTTTCAAGTTTATTTATTTATTTGAGAGAAAGAGAGAGGGAGAGAGAAGACACAGGGGAGGGAGAGAGAAAGAAGGAGAGAGAGAGAATCCCAAGCAGGCTCGACACTGCACAGAACCCAACACGGGGCTCAGTCTCATGACTGTGAGATCATGACCTGAGCCAAAATCAAGAGTTGGACACTTAATGGACTGAGCCACCTAAGCACTCCTCTTTTTCGAAAATCTTAAGCTGGGAGCTTAGATTATTTATTTGTGATCTTTTCTCTTTTTTAACATAAACATTTTGTGCTATAAATTTCCCTCTCAATGTTGCTTTAGCTAGGCCCAACAGACTTTGACATATGATATTTTCCTTTCAGTTCAATGTATTTTTAAAATTTTTACAAGAATTCCTCTTTGACTCATGGATTATTTAGAGGTATATTGCTTAGTTTCCAAGTGTTTGGCAAATTTCTTGTTATCTTTCTATTATTGATTTCTAGTTTGATTCTACTGTAGTTGAAAAGCACCTTCTTTATAATTTCATTTATTTCCAATTTGTTGAGTCTGTTTTATGGCTCAGGATATGGCCAATCTTGGTGTATATTCCATAGTTTTTTGAAAAGAATGCGTATTCTGCTATTGTTGGGTAGAATGCTCTTAAATGTCTGTTAGATTCTGTTGGTTGATCATATTGCTAAGTTATCTCTATTTTTGATAATTTTATATTTGATTGTTGTATCTACTATTGATATTGGGATGTTAAAGTCTCCAAGTATAACAGGTACCAGTTTTTGCTTCAGATATTTTGCATTTTATAGTTTGGTCCATACCTATTTAGGATTGCTATAACTTTTTGGTAGATTGTTTATCATTATATTAGGTCCCTCTCTGGTAATTTTCCTTGTTCTGAAATCTACCTTATATTACTATAACAACTCCTGCTTTTCTTTGCTTAATGTTTGCATGATATACATTTTTTCCATCCTTTCATTTTCAACATTTTTATTTTGTTTTATTTTATGAGTGGTTCTTTTTTTATTTTTTTTAATGCTTATTTCTGAAGGAGAGAGAGACAGAGCGTGAGTGGAGGAGGGGCAGAAAGAGAGAGAGAGACAGAATCTGAAGCAGGCTCCAGGCTCTGAGCTGTCAGCACAGAGCCCGATGCAGAGCTCGAACTCACAAACTGCAAGATCATGACCTGAGCTGAAGTTGGATGTTCAACCAACTGAGCTACCCATGTGCCCCATGAATGGTTCTTATAGAGAGCAAATAGTTGGGTTATGGTTTTAATCCACTCTGCCAACCTCTGTCTTTTAATGGGTGTATTTAGACCACTTACATTTAATGTAATTGTTGATGTGTTAGGGCTGAAGTCTGTAATTTTACTTTTTGTTTATTATCTTTGCTTTTCATTTGTCTATTCTTTTCTTTTTTTTTTTTTTTACCTCCCTGTCATTAACTTGGACATTTTTCAAGTTCTATTTTGAATTATGTTTAGTGTTCATGAATGCATCTCTTTGTATAACTTTTTTTAGTGGCTGTTCTTGGTATTACATAATATATATATATGTAACTTATCATGGTCTACTGGTGTCATCTTACCAGTTCAAGTGAAGTATAGAAATCTTTCCTCTTTTTATGTCCTTTTACTCTCCCTTGTTTATAATATAGTATTTTTATTTATTTACTTTTAATATAAGATAATATTTTAAAATATTTTCTTTATTTACATTTAGAACAGCATCAGTGAGTGGTATCATTTTTGCTTCAACTGTCAAACATAATTTAGAAGACTAAAGAGACAAAAAGGCCTACTGTATTAACTTTGCTATATTTTTACTAAAAAAAATTCCTTGTTTTACCATTTCTGTTCTGTTTAAGGAACATTCTTCAGCCATTATTTTATGGTAGGTCTACTAAATTATCTTTGTTTTCTTCCATCTGGGAATGTCTTGATTTCCTCTTCATTCTTTTTTTATTTTTAAAGATTAAAATTTTTTTTAAAGGTTTATTTATTTTTGAGAGGGAAAGAGAAAGCATGAGTAGAGGGGAGGCCTAGAGAGAGACACACACACACAGAATTGGAAGTAAGCTCTAGGTTCTGAGCTGTCAGCACAGAGCCCCATATGGGGCTCAAACTCACGAACTGTGGGATCGTGACCTGAGCCGAAAGTCAGACACTTAACTGACTGAGCCACCTAGGTGCCCCATTTCCTCTTCAGTCTTAAAAGACATTTTCACTGGATATAGAATTCTGAATTGACAGTTATTCTCTTTTAACATTGAAAAATACCTTGCCACTTCTTTCTGGCCCTCATGATTTCAGATGGGAAATACATGGTTACTCCAATTATTTTTTCCTTAAAGGTAGAGTGTCATTTTTCTCCGGTTGTTTTTAGCATTTTATTATTTTTCTTTAGTTTTCAAAATATTAATTATAGTCTGCCTTCGTTTGGACATCTTTGGATTTATCCTATTTGCGCTTGCTCAGCTTCAGAATCTGTAGGTTTGTGTCTCTTGCCAAATTTGAAAAGTTTTCAACTATTATATTATTGAACTCTTTTTCCTCTCCATCTTCCTCTTCTTCCCCCCTGGTTCTAGACTATCAGGAAATTCCCTCTCATTCATGATCTGCTCTCTCCTGGAGGCGTGGGACGGCCGCGAGAAGCCATTCTTACCATAGTGCCATTCTGTGAGGATGCCCTCAGATCTGACCACTGACTTCTGCAGGTCATGATACCTGGAATGGGTCCAAGCCTCTAACAGAGGTACTTGGAGTCTTCTCATCTGAAGGGATTTTGTGATCATGATGACAAATATCGGGAGAGAATGACTAAATCATTCTATTGGTAAATCGTGTACAGATCATTCAGTAACTTAAGCATAGGTATATGTACATCAAATGCAAAAAAGGAACAGAGTCCGTGTGTGGCTCTGTGTTAACCCCAATCTCTCCTCACCAGGGCAAACACGCGGCCTGGACTCACTGGGTCGCTTGGCTTTACGATGGTGATGCTCTTTCCCATATACCAGTTCATAGTCCAAAATGGCCACCTACGTTGAATCTGATATCAAAATCCCAGAGACTGCAGTATGTACAATTTCGGAGTCCAGATAAAGGCACAGGCTCCCCCATAACCCTGGTTCCACAGCTCAGCTCTGCTCCACATGCTGACACACAGATCTGCCATATGCCTGCCGGTGCACACTGCCAGGAAAGCTTCCTCTCAGCCTCCTCTGCACGGCTGGCGTGTCAGCTCTCTAGGGCTTTGGATGTCACTGGAAAAGATTCCACCTTTATTTGCACATACTCTCATGGCTTGGTGGGTAACTCCCCCGGTGCTTCTAGGGTTAAGCAGAGACCACTCCTTAACTACTCCATGCTCTTGGGTGCTCCCGACAGGCCCTTTTCTGAGTAGTGGGCTTATATGTTTGGAGTGAGTGGTGACATCAGTGAGGATGCTGGTCCTCTGGAGCGGGGACACGGTGAGGCACAGGCGAGGTTGCTCTGTGGAAGCGGGATGCAACATTGTTGAGAAGATATTTTCCTACCAGAAGGACTTTTTTAAAAGTTGTTTTTAACATTTATTCATTTTTTGAGAGAGAGTCACAGAGCATGAGTGGGGAGGGGCAGAGAGAGAGGGAGACACAGAATCCGAAAAAGGCTCCAGGCTCTGAGCTGTCAGCACAGAGCCCGACATGGGGCTCAAATTCACGAACTGTGAGGTTATGACCTGAACCAAAGTCAGACGCTTAACCGACTGAGCCTCCGAGGCACTCTTACAAGAAGGACTTTTAAAGAAGTCGTGAAGTAGCATTCTTTTTTCTTTGCCTACAGTAAAAAGGTAAGTTTGCAATATTTTTGGGGGTGAGGAGGAGGATTGGGGATAAACCGAATGTGAAATGATTAAGAGTTAACAAATGACAAATAACGTTCCTTCTTGCTAAGCAGCATTTGGCAAAAGTCCCCAGATTGGAGCATTTTGCGTGATATTTCATTGAAATCTCGTAGCAATTGTGAAATATTCTTGTTGGTTGATTTTATCTCTTTCTCTGCTTTTTAAAACAAAAAACAACGAGGGGCGCCTGGGTGGCTCAGTCGGTTGTGCTTCTTCGACTTCGGCTCAGGTCACGATCTCACGGCTCATGAGGTCGAGCCCCGAGCCAGCTCTGTGCCGACAGCTGGGAGCCCGGATCCTCTTAGGATTCTGTGTCTCCCTCTGTCTCTGCCCCTCCCCCGCTCATCTCTGTCTCTTTCTCTCTCAAAAATAAATAAAAACATTAAAAAGAAAATAAAAAAGTGAAAAACAATAAAAAACAAGCAGTGAATCTTGTGCTAGCGGTGTGCTCAGGAAAGCTGTGCGCTGGAGGGTCTGCAGGGTTGCTTCTGTCTCCAGGGGATGCCGTCCATTTGCGAAGATACAGCGGACGCTGAGGCCGCGGGAGCCGTGCACAGAAGGGGAGCCAGGCCTCAGTCCTGCCTTTGAGTCCAAGCGGAAACCGAGATCCACAGAACTGCACTGGTAGTTTTCGAGTTAAAATGGGAGAAGATGGAGGAAAAGGAATCTTTAAAAATCCTTGCGGGTTCCAGTTGTGGCCGCTCATAATCGTTGTTCTCAGCTCTGAGTCAGCTTAGACAGCTTGCTTTCAGGAACGCTCTCCTTCTGTGGTCTGTCTGCTACTTCAGGCCTCCCTCGGCGGCATCCATGCACCTCCTGGAGCATCTCCTCTGGGCCAGCCCTGGGCAGGGACCACGATCCGGGCAGAGAAAAGAGGCCGTGCAGACCCTTGCACCCCAAGTGGCCTAAGGCGCCAGAGTCTCAGGAGGGAGGTGTGGGCAGGGCTGGGGGGCCAGAGGAAAACGCACAGGGTGGCTTGGGACCGTCCCTCAAGCCAGCAGGGACTGAATCTTGAAGGAGGACCAGCGGCTGCGGCCTGTGTACACTGGGAACACAGTCGCAGGCCCCCGGAGCATGGGAGGGACCGTGCAGAGCTTGGGGATGGACCGGTGCAGGCGACAGCGGCCGACACGGCATCTACGACCCCCAAGCTTTTGCTGAAAATCGGCGCCTCTTTATGGCTCGACGTCTAGCACTGCACTGTTCTCAACCAGAGTGGCTGAGAGCCTCCTTGAAAATTCTATTGGACATTTTACCTGCAGTTTTCTTTGTCCATTGGAGAGTTCCATCACAACTAGTTCTAAAACCTTTTTTTTTTTTTAAACCTGGCATAGCACTCTATGCTGCCCTGCTTGGTATCACCAGCTGGGTCCTTGTGGTGCCGGGTAAATGCTGGTGTAAAGGAGCCACTGGCCCACAAGGTGCAGGCTCAGGCGGACCAGCCCTTCCGTCTGGGCTCCAGGGGCCTTCCCGGTGCGTTGGGCTCCACTCCCAGGACAGGCGGGACCGGAAGAGCCCAGTCAGCCCTCCCAGGGCCGCGGCGGCCATCCCCACCGCACCGTCCGGGGCACTGGGCTCCTGCCTCATCCTCAGGGTCCCCAGCAGACCTCACGCTCTGTGTGGCTGGACTTGCTCCCTGGGCTTCAAGCCCATCCCCGTCCCCCCGACGCAGCCAGGGGCTCTGCTCTGTCCGGATGGAGCCGTCTGGGGAACACCGCTGCCTGTGCCCATGGTCTGGGGCTGGGCCCCTCCGAGATGGCGGCTGGCTCACCTGAGCCGGGACCTGCCTTACACCTGCTGCTCTCCAAGGACGAATCCACCCAATATCTGAAACACAGCTTAATCGATTACTCGTGAAACCAAGGGGAGCTGTTCTTATAAGGCACAGAGTCTGACCCAGAGTGCCAGGAAGCATGGGGGCAGGGGGCAGCAGGACCTGGGCCCTGGAGGGACCTGGGGGATGGGCAGGCTTTCAGAAGTGCCACCGCTGAAGGGGACTTGTCACTGACCTACTGGGATGGCATTTGAGCTTTTGTGCTTGCTTGTCTGCAGCTTCGGACCAAAGCCAGAGAATAACTGATATTTTCCTTGCTTGACTCTGGAGAACGGGCCGTTTTTATTCTCACTGCGCACACTGAGGGCCAGCCTCCCCGGGGCCAGCGCAGTGGCTGTGGGTGCCTCTGGCCCGTGTCTCTCCAGAAGTGCTGCTTGGAGGTAAGGTTCACTGTGGGTGCCTGGCTTTCAGACCGTCCCCGGCAAAAATTCACCCCCACTGTTTTCTAGCCCCGCACACATGCCTGGTCCCTCCGAGCCTCAGATTCCTTGCTGGCAAAACAGGGTACAAAGAACATCTGTGTTAAAGAGGTGGGACGTTTGTCTGGTGTACGTTAGGAGCTCAACGGATCCTGGCCAACGCAGAAGCACTGCAAGCCCAGGCAGTGGAGAGCTGGGGCCCTGAGCGCAGGGGGTGGACCACAGTGTGTCCGGTGGAGCCCCAGGGTCTCCAGAGCCGGCGAGCAGGGACTCGGCTGGAGCGCAGACCCCAAAGACAGATGACAACGTGTGAGAGGCGCTGCTGGGGCGGTAGGCTGTGGAGGCCCGGGTGGCTGTGGACAAGCAGGTAGGAGGCGAGGCCTGGGGACGTCTGAGATGCTGGGACGTGGGCCTGGGGAGGGACGGCGAAGCCAACCCCGCCTGGTCATGGGGAGGGGCCCAGATGGCCTGGGCAAAGGTTTGTGTGGGAATCTGGAATGCACCGCAGGTTTTCTTATGCAGAAATGATAGAACTATGTTTCCTTGTCTTCCAAGCTAGCACCTGCCAGTTCATCTAAAATAAGCCGTCGTGAGCTTGGGGAGCTCTGGATGCACCGATCCAGGCCCGGTCACTTGAGCGAGCTCTAGGAGCAGGTCAGAGTCACACCGTGAAGGTGGCCCAAACAGTGACCGTTGCCCCACTTTCGGCCCGCCCCCCCCCCCCGGAAGCCTCCCAGTAACCCCTGTGGAGGGGCAGGCATTTCCTCCCCGCCAGGGTCGCTGCTCCTGGTTCTGGTTCCCCAGAGGGCTTCTGGCTCACCTGTGCGCTCCTTGCCTCCAAACCAAGGCCTGCTCCTACCCCATCAGCACCTGGTACCTGCAGGGACACGGCGTCTACACAAACATGCCAGAATTGAGCGGAAAACCGGCCGGAGCCTTTGCTCACAGAGGCCAGGGACGCAGCCAGAGTTCCTGACTTGCTCTCGGGGCTGGGCTGTGGGTGAGGCAGCCGGGCTGGGGAGAAATGGCGGCGTTTCCCTGCTACACGTCTTACTGTGACCTGTGCGGGTATGCAGGGGGGGTGTGCTGGTCGGGAGGAGCTCAGATCACCCGCAGCCCGCGCACCCGGCCTCCGTGGTAAGTGCAGCCACCCGCCTGAAAGTGCCTGCCGGGGGTGGCCGCCACCCCGCCTGCTACGGGGCACGCGGGGCGTGTGGTGCTGGCCGGGCTCCCAGAGCAAGCTGGCTTGTTTTTCCTCAGCATTTACGCAGGAGAGATTTTCCAGTAGGCCGGGCGGCTTAGCGGATAATGCCTGGCCTTTCACATTTCGGCATGTGGTTGGGGTTCAGCTCGAGGTCCCGAGGGAATCACACCGCAGGCTGTCGTCCGGGCAGGCCCAGCCTTTTGTGGCTCGTCCTGCACCTGGAAACCCTCCTGCCCACGACGTCCTTGCCCCGTGCAGCTGCACGGCAGCTGGGCCCCCTCCTCTCTGCCCCGGGGGCGCACCTGAGGAACCCACCACCTGTGCTCCCAGCCCCTCAGGGCGGTGTGACCACGGTGGACGAGGGCGTCCCGAGCTGGCCGGGACTCGGCGTGTCCCGCCCTCCCGGCTCTGCAGGGTGGAGCGGTTCGTGTACACACTCGTGTGGGTGCGTGGGGAGGGAGGTCTCTGCCCAGACGCTGAGCTCGACTCTGCTTGTGGCCACAGGAATAGTTCAGAAACAGCCTGCCCCAGAGGTGTGGCCGGGCGGAGGCTGCCAGGGCAGGAGCCAGGGCTCCCGCCACGCACGGGGCCCCCGTGTCCCCGGCTACACGGAGGCGGCCTCTCCTCCTCGTGGGAGCTGGGTCGGCACATCTGAGCCGCCACAAGCCAACTTCCCCTGAGGATTTCTGTGAGGGAAGCTGTCGCCCCACATCCTTGGAAGGTAGGGGAGGGGGTAGCAGAGACCATGCTCCAGCCTCCTCCAGGAGTGATACAGGTTAGTGACGCCACGGGAGGCAGGGAGGGTGGTGCCCGGTGACGATGGCCAGGGTCAAGACGAGGCCTCAGCACCAGACCCCAAACGTCTCCACACGATGCCACATCCGGAGCCAAACCCAGCTACGCCGGGCTCTGAAAGGAGGATGCGTTTAGGATAGCAGGGAGGGGCTCTTACGGATATGGGACAGAGGGGGCAGGGAGAGAGGATGGGTGTCTCCAAAGAGGGGGCACGGGTGGGTGGAGTGTGTGGTAGAGCCTGATCCTGTGGGGAAGGCCAGGGACACTGATAGGGGACCGAGGTCGTTGAGGACCCGTGTAGGAAGCAGTAGGACACAGGTTGCGGGGTGTGGCGCAGCTCGTCAGTGCATTGTGGGAGCTACAGGGACCAGGCTGCAAAGCTACGAAGCCTGCGGCCTGTGCTCCCCTGATCTCCACTGCTTGCTTTGAGGATAGGTGTCACGACTTACATCCGGAGAGTGAGAGTCAACCAGCATCTGTCCAGCACATCTCCCGGGAAGACTATACTTACTGACTGGACCAGAGACGACATCCTCCGTGTGAACCAAGATGGCGTGCCGTTTATTACATGAGGATATGAAACGCTGTCAGGGGTCCTGGCGGGCTGTGCCCCCATGAGGGACCTCCACAGTGAAGGGATTTGAAGTTAGGGTCATTGTGCGTTGATCCTAACATAAAGGTCACGTACGAGATCTCCACCCATCCACTCACCCTGCACTTACTCGTTAAACGTCTACCATGGTCAAGGCTGTGTGGAGGGAATGTAAAGGTAGACCACGTCCAATCCTCAGGCTCAGGTTGCTTGTGGCCAAGGACATAAGACACAGACAACAAAGACAGAATGCGGAGAGGGGTGCAGAGAGCAGAATGGGATTTGGGGGACATGTTTCCTTATTGTCAAGATCAGGGAAGGCTCACAGAAGAAGCAGCCACTTGCTCTCCTGGGGATGTGCTCGTCAGGGGGAGGCCCTTCTTTGTGGGGGTCCTGTTAGAGACCTAGATACTCGAGACAGATGCCAAGGAGCTGTCCTGAAATATTCTACTTGGAAGGGAGGAGTCAGGTAAAGCCCCACCTCCTTACCCCCTCCTGTTCCCGTGATGAGGCCTATATCCACCACATACCATAGGACACAGGGCCGTTTGGTTGACTACCTTCTGTTAGATACTTCGGAGCAACATAGCCCCATTGCCATGATTTGTTATAAATGGCAAGTGTCATACCTTTCAGTGTGTGAACCCAGAACGATGCTCCATCCCTCACGTGTATCCCTTTCTGTTTCTACTCCCCAAACTGAGTAGGCTTAATTTGGGCTCCTGGCCTTGGAGTTCTGAGCAGTCAGTGTATGCTCCAAAGGCCTTGGAAAGCTCATTCCAATGGTCCAGATGTGTCATGGCGTGCTGTTGTCTCTTGTGAGGAGTAAGTACAACCTTGGAAGTGTCTTTAGTGTGCGATGTGGCCCATCTCCACGGCAAGTGCTCCTATGTGCTGAGTCCTAGAGAAGCCACTGTGCTGACAAGACCACGCCTGTAGTCTGACAACAACATGAGAGTTGGCAGTCAGCTCTTGGACTCCTGGCTCAGTGCTCCCCCAAGTTCTTCTTGTCTCTCTAGAAGCTTGGGTTGCTGCTGTCATTTTCCCAAGGAAACAAGAATGGCACATAAAGGTCTGGGATGGATGAGGTTTAGTCAGTAGTTCCAGGCTTCTTGGAACCAGTGCATTAACAGGATAGTAAGAGGAACAGAGCAGGAGAAGTGGTCTACAAGGCAAGTGAAGACATCCACCTGGGAGAAGAACGATAGGTCCCACTGACCCTAGTGGCTAAGTCCCGCCTACAAGTGACTAAGGAGATGTTTAACAAGGTTCTTTATTTTTTATTTCTTTATTTTTTGAGACAGAGAGAGAGAGAAGGAATGTGAGTAGGGGAGAGGCAGAGGGAGAGAGAATCTTAAGCAAGCTTCACGCTCAGTGCGGAGCCTGACTTGGGGCTTGATCCCACGACCCTGGGATCATGACCTGAGCCAAAATCAAGAGTTGGATGCTCAACTGATTGAGCCACCCAGGCACCCCATAACAAGGTTCTTTATACTTTATGGAGACATCAGCCGATCTGAATTCTACACAGGTGGATTGGTGTTTCTGGGGACAGAAAATCACCGATGTAATTTGTTTTATGGAAAAGAAAAGCACAGAGAGGGTTGTTAGAAATGCAACATTTTCTAGAAAACAGTCCTCAATTCTGCCTATACTTACTAAGCACCTGTTGTGTTGTAGCACGAGGCCAAATGCTGGAGATACTGAGATGGCCACGTTTGGCCAGTGAGCACATGGACAGAAACATGTGTAATTCAGTGTGATTTCTGAAGGTGGGAAAGGAGTGTGAACTCAGCCTGCGGCGAGGAAGGAATGAAAATCAGCAAAGGCTTCCTGGAAGAGGTGCTCAAAGACTGATGTCTCCTCTAAAAGGGTGATACACACGGGGTGCCTGCATGGATCAGTCTGTTAAGCATCCGACTTTTGGTTTCAGCTCAGGTCATGATCCCAGGGATGTGGGATTGAGCCCCACATCTGACTCCACACTGCTGATGCAGAGCCTGCTTGGGCTTCTCTCTTTCTGACCATACGCCTCTTGTGCACGCACATACACACTCTCACACTCTCTCAAAATAAATAAACTTTAAACAGTAAAAGGGAGATACACATATTCCCCTTTATTTTCTGCAAGCTGAGTAATTTTAATTATATTTCCTAAACTTCTGACAATTTACAGATACATCACAAACATCCTTTAGTTACTCCATGAGTATTGGAGAAAAGGTTATTGTTATTTTTTTAAAGTTTATTTATTTATTTTGGAGAGAAAGAGAGTGCGAGTCAGGAAAGAGCAGAGAGAGAGGGAGAGAGAGAATGCCAAGCAGGCTCTGTGCTGTCAGCACAGAGCCCGATGTGGGGCTCGAACTCACAAACCGTGAGATCATGACCTGAGCTGAAATCAAGTCAGACACTTCACCGACTAAGCCACCCAGGCGTCCCAAAAGTTATTAGTTATTTGACTTTTATTGATTAATATGTGAAGACAAATACCTAAAAAAGACAGGTAACTTATCCACTTCCCAGCTGCAATAAGTTCTGGAAATGAGTGTAAGTCTCTTCCCGTTTGCCACATGCTCTGGCTTTTGGTTTTACCTCTGTCACAGAGAAAGACAAACACTAAATGCTAAAAAGTTCACCCAGACCCACACAGACTCGCAGTTTGTCAGGGAGGTGGTGGCAGGTTCCACTGCTAGTCCTGGAATCGGCGACCCTTCATGTGGCAGCAGGCTGTCTCTGCAGCCGTGGCCTTGTGTCTGGCTCTGATCATTCTCCTCTGTGCTTACCGCAGTCAAGATCTGTGCCTCTTCCCCACGTACATGAGCCCAGTCGCACATGACGCCCGTTGCTCTGGCTCAGGATGTGCTGGCAGAAGTGTGGCTCCTGGGGCTGTCACTCTGGTCTTGTTCTCTCCTTTCTTTTCCTATTCTCTGGAAATGGAAATGAGGGAGACGTTCCTTGGCTATTGAAATGGATATATGTTTGTCTGTATTTGACAGAGACATTCCCAGGGAAGGGTTCTCATGTACTTACAAAAAGAGGACAATAAAAGGTGCTGCACCATCGAAAATCCTTTCCAATCTTTGGTAGCTGCTCAGGAATAAAAGTGGTTGGTAGTAGGAAGAGTGTGCTGTAATTTCCAAAAGGGTACCATAACTTATTGTGCATCACTTATATGAGTTATAATTTAGAAATCTAGCTGGGACTGGAAACACGACATAAAATACCACCAAATAGGATTTTAATTATACCTTTCATCTAATAATTCAAACATTAATATCATCCATTTGTTTTGTCACATGCTCTGAGATAAATATCATCACCATCACCATCATCATCATCACTACCATCACTATCACCACCATCGCCATCAGCACCATCGTTGTTATCACCATCATCACCATTTTCATCATCGTCTTCATCATCACCATCACCATCATCACCATCTTCACCATCATCACCACCATCACCACCATCATCACCATCTTCACCATCATCACCACCATCATCACCATCATCATCATCATCACCACCATCACCATCATCACCATCATCATCATCATCACCACCATCACCATCATCACCACCATCATCATCACCACCATTATCACCATCACCACTATCACCATCTTCACCATCATCACCACCATCATCATCACCATCACCACCATCACCATCTTCACCATCATCACCACCATCATCACCATCATCACCATCACCATCATCACCACCACCATCACCATCACCATCATCATCACCATCTTCACCATCATCACCCCCATCATCACCATCACCATCATCATCACCATCACCACCATCACCATCATCATCACCATCACCACCATCATCACCATCATCACCATCACCACCATCATCACCATCATCACCATCACCCCCATCACCACCATCACCATCATCATCACCATCACCACCATCATCACCATCATCACCATCATCATCACCATCACCACCATCATCACCATCATCATCATCACCATCACCACCATCACCATCACTATCGCCACCATCGCCATTAGCACCATCGTTGTTATCACCATCATCACCATCATCACCACCATCATCACCACCATCACCATCACCATCATCATCATCACCATCTTCACCATCATCACCACCATCATTACCATCATCATCACTATCACCACCATCAACACCATCATCATCACCACCATCATCACCATCACCATCATCATCACCACCATCACCATCATCACCATCACCATCATCACCACCACCATCACCATCATCATCACTATCACCACCATCAACACCATCATCACCACCATCATCACCATCACCATCATCATCACCATCAGCACCTCCATCACCATCATCATCACCACCATCATCATCACCATCACCATTATCACCATCATCACCACCACCATCTTCATCACCATCACCATCACCATTATCACTTTTATCATCAAAAGATCTCTATGAAGACCCTGAGAATACAGTGTCCTCTGGCCTAAGAAGTACAAAGAGAACAGCACAGAGGGGCTTGCCTGTATGACTGAACACCGTAAGAGGGATAAGAAGGCACATGTAACCCATACATTTTTAGTGTATGAAGAGAAATATAGAAATAAAATAAAATAAGGATAAAGAAAGTGGAACAAGTTTAAGAAAAACTAAAGTTTTGTTTTTAAAGAGCAAAGTATACA
Source organism: Panthera pardus (assembly GCF_024362965.1). Classification (NCBI taxonomy): domain Eukaryota; kingdom Metazoa; phylum Chordata; class Mammalia; order Carnivora; family Felidae; genus Panthera; species Panthera pardus. The sequence goes on from NW_026526732.1 coordinate 402,634, forward strand.
AATTTTATGTGCATGGCTCTATGCAGTTCTACCAACGAGCATACCAGGGGCACCAGCACCTGGTTTCCAGGAGACTTTCCTTTCTGTGGCTTTTCATTATGTCCTCCCCCTCAACCTTGAATAGTCTGATCTCTTGCTTTTAGATTAGTTTTTTTTTTTTTTTCTTCTGATTTTGAGCTTTACATGATTGGAACCAGACAGTATTTATTTTGTGTGTCTGGTTTCTTTTCCTCATCATTACGTTTGTGGGATTTATGCTTGTTGGCACATGCTGTTGTGTATTCTTACTGCTCAAGATACGCCACAAATTACCCTTCTACTGACGATGATGAGCATCTGTGTGGTTTCCGGTGCGGGGCTTTTCAAATGGCCTTCCTACGAATATTCCCGTGCACGCTGTTTGATGAACAGAGGGAGCCGTTACACCTTGAGGTGGAATTGCCGGGTCATGAGGTGGCACCTGCTACCTGTTCAGTTTTTGTGGGCACTGGCATGCAGTTCCAAAGCATTGTGCGGATTTACACTCCCACAGTGGCGAATGGGGCTTTCAGTCTCTCAACACCCCACCAATACTTGGTACCTGAGTAACTGTTTTAAAGATATGGCAACGGTAACATGGAGACAATTATCGTAATACCGAAAGGAGTTTTTGGTAAAAAGATGGTGGCAGATTGTCTGGACTATGAACATAATAAACAACAAGTCCTTACGGGGAGATGCATCATCTGGCTCTGCTCTGAGTACCTGGCACCTGGACAGTGTTGTCGGATCTAGGAAACCATGACACCCGTTGGTGTCTCAGCCAAGGCTCCGTGAGAGGAGCAGCCCCACTAACTGGGGTTACCGGATGGGGCGTTCGTTGCCGGAACCGTGGGACTGCTGAGGAATGAAGTCCAGGAGGGCAGGCGGGGCTCAGGGGTCACTGCCCTCAGCCTGCGAAATGAAGCGTGGCCAGTGCTGGGGAGAAGGTGTCCAGGGAGGTCTGAGGGGAGGCCAGGTGTCTGGTGGTGGGCTTGGGCTCAGCGGGTGTGAGGACGAGGCGCCCTGAGAGGAACAACCAGCGGGGGACCTCTCTCGCGCTCCTCTGCCTCCGACCCAGCGACCTTCAGGGTCACGTCGGCTGCTCCACTTCTGCCTGCAGAGCTCACGTGCACTCCTCTTTGTCCGCTCCCCGAGCTCGACCCGGCTGACCCACAGTTCGAGCCCCGGGAAGGTTTCCCTCAGGACCCTCTGTGTCGGCCAGGGCGCGCAGCTGCCTTCCTTCGGGGTGTCGGCATCTTGTGAGGAGCCGAGTGTAAGCCCCGGACCCGAGTCCTCCTGTCTCTGTGGTGAGGAAGAACCCCCAGGAGGCCGCAGGCGTGGCTCAGAGAGGAGTCAGGGTGACTGCAGGGCCACGGGGCCTGTGCCACCCGCGCACGCACCTTCCTGGGCCTCCAAGGTCCGGCTGAAGGGTCCACGCACACCGCCTCACCCTCTGGTGGGTGTGCAGCGCCCTCGGGATGCGCTGGTGACCCAGCCCAGCAAGCGGGTTTCGGCTGTCGGCCATTTCAGGCTTTGCCTCCGTGGCAGGACCTGCCTCACGCTCTTCCTGGGGGCCCCGCCAGAGTGACTGGTCACGCCCGCATGGTTGGGCCTCAGGGACACTGTGTGGGGGCATGCCCTGTGGCCGCGGACCCGTCTGGGCTCAGCTCAGCCTGCACTCCCTGCACACACCCTGATCTCAGATAAATACCTTGTGCCCCAAACCTGGCTCGGGATCGGAGTCCGGGGAGCCCAGCCTGCGGGACGCTGAGGGCGGCCCCCCACAGCTCGTGCCGGCCTGGGCCTCTGGGGCTCTGCTGGCACTGACGACGACACGTGGGCGTTTACTGTGGACTCTGCCCTGGTCCGTGGCCCCGCGCTTCCAGACGAGCGGCATTTGAGGATGTCTGTTTTGTTGTCCACGCACGGAGGCCAGAGAACATGGCATTTATGATGTGGATTGTTTGAAATCTGTCCCAGACCCCCTCTGTGACCCATGTGTGCTAAATTTTGTAAGTGTTTTATGTGTACTCAGGGGGGATTTTTATTGTCTGTTTTCTGGAGGCATCATGTTCTGTCTCTATGTATGTATGTGTCTATTTATTGCTTGTTAGCTAACCAATCAAGTTATTCAAAGCTCTCACGTTTTTACTTGTATTTCCTCTGGTTGCTCTTTCCATTTCTGAGGGAAGCCTGTGGACCTGCTCCAGGGACTGGGAATGTGTCAGCTTCTCCCAGAGACTAATTTAGATTTTGCTTTTTGCACTTTAATGCTGTGTTCCAACAGGCTTATAATTCACGTCGTTTCGGCCTATCTTCTTCCATTCTGTTAGAAACATTCCCTTTTGTTTGTACCTTTTACTGCTTTTCACCTTAAATTCTATTTTGCCTGATATGAGTAGTGCTGCCCTGATTCCATTTTGGTAACATTCTCCACTCACCAAGTGTGTATGAATCATCTGTTCACGTTACAGGTAAGGCTTCCAGTCAACTTCAGTCAACAGGAGGCTCTTAACGGCTAAGTTTCAGGGGGTCAGGAGTTACACGCAGGGACCCCTGACCCCCACGTTGTTCCAGGGTTCCCTGTGTCTGCGTTGTTTATTTTCTTGGTTATAATGTGGAATGTTTCTTAATTGGCTGACCCAGTTTACAGTTTTTATGATCTCAGAACTATTTGCACTTAATTCTGCCTCTTATTATATATCTTCTGTCTACCATTTTTTAATTCATTGTTTTCTTCCACTGTTGGTCCCTCTCCCTTTATTTTGTAAATGGATCTGGTTTTCTTTTTCATTGTTTTCTTCTACGGGTTTTAATTTATTTTTTAAATGTTTATTTATTTTTGAGAGAGAGACAGAATGTGAGTGGGTTAGGGGCAGAGAAAGAGGGAGACACAGAATCGAAAGCAGGCTCCAGGCTCTGAGCCATCAGCACAGAGCCCAAAACGGGGCTCGAACTCACAGACCGTGAGATCATGACCTGAGCCGAAGTCGGCCACTCAACCGACTGAGCCACCCAGGCACCCCTCTTCTATGGTTTTTTTTTTTTTTTAATGTTTATTTAATTTTGAGACAGAGAGACACAGAGCATGAATGGGGGAGGGTCAGAGAGAGAGGGAGACACAGAATCTGAAACAGGCTCCAGGCTCTGAGCAGTCAGCAACAGAGCCCGACGCGGGGCTCGAACTCACGGACTGAGAGATCATGACCTGAGCCCAAGTCGGACGCTTAACCGACTGAGCCACCCAGGCGCCCCACGGATTTTTAAAGTGACACAGTATATTTCTATTTTTTTTTTTTAGTTTTTATCTTCATATTATTAAGACAAACATATAGATTTTTTCTTTCTAAAACTGTATAAAAATAGCAGGCATCTCAATTCTCCTCCAGGAGAAATCAAAACATTAGTATAATCTTAATTCCCTCCATGCCTGCCTGTCTGGCACTTTCCTGTTTCACTCTCTGAAATCTTGTTTCAGATTATTGTTTTAAATGTTTAAAAATCATTTTATTTTAAACTTATTTTAAAAGTCTTTTACGACAGTACACCATTAGGCAATGCATTTTAATTATTCATTAATACTGCTTTTAGTATTTCACTGCTTCTCGTTGGACTCACTTTTCTCTTGTTCTCTGGTGGCTCATGTGACAAGGGTCCACGGACAGTATGTCTCTGACCCCCAGGATTTTCTTGACCTTCCCTGGATGGTAGCTTGACCAGATACAGCACTCTAGATCCAACTGTCTCTTCCTTCAACACTTGGAAAATATGACTCCATTTTTCTTCATGCATCCAGGGAGGCCGGTAATAATCTGGTTTTTGCTTCTTTTCGAAAATTGTTTTTTCTGTAGCTTTGAGGACCTCTCTTAAATTAATGTTCTTGGATTTCTCTTCGGAGCATCTGCAGGGTGAGTTTTGCTGATTTTTGCTGCTCAGCATTTGATAGGCGCTGAGGACTAATGTTTTCTCGCAGTTGGGAAATTCTCGGGAATTATTTCTTTACATAACGACTTATCTGTAGTCTCTTCATTCTCTCCTTCAAGAGCCTGAGTGAACATATGTGTCTCATCTCCCTTTCATGTGTTTTAATGTTTACACTGTCCCTCAGTCTATTTTTGGAGCTCATTTATTCACTTCTGTTATGTCCAATCTAAAATTCAAAATGTAAATGAATTTGTAAATTTCAGCAATTATATTCTTAATTTCCAATATTTCATTTGGTTCTTTTTCACTGCTTCGCCTCGTGCTCCCTACACGGCTTACCTCCGGCGCCCCGCCCGCTTGCTGAGCTGGGTGCAGGTGCTGTGGGCCACTCTGAGCTCACCTTCCAGATGTTTCTGTACCAAGCCAGCTCAGGACAAGGGGCGAAGGCCTCCTCCAGGACTCCCCATGCGGGTGAGCCTGGCTGGTGGTGGCTGGACTGGGCCACCGAGCGGGCACTCCTGCACTGGTTTTCTGGGCACGTGCCCCCACTTTCTCTGGTCCAGTCACTGCTCTTCTGTCTGGGTGAGGGCAGCTCTGGGGGTGCTGGCAGCCTGGTTCCCCTGTGGGTGTCCTGGTGAGGCTGTGGCCCTCCCTTCAGGCTCCTCTGCCCTGCCCTGCCTTCCTCTGTGTGGCTGCCCCCTGCACTGCAGTGGGGTGCCAGCTGTGTCTTTAGTCTGAGCTCCTGGGTCTCCTCCTGCCCCTTGTCTGGGGGCGGGCAGGCGTCTCCCCACATCCGCCGTGTCTTTTCCTACCATTTCTGGGTCTAATGTACAGAGGAGAGACTTCGGCATATACTTGGCTGACAAACTTAAAATTGAAAACATGTCTATTCTTTGAAATAGAATTATGAAGTTACGGTCTATAAATAGGGACATGTCTTCTTTTAAAAATGGCTTTACTATAGGGCTAACTCTGTCTATTCTGGAGGAATTGCCTCTTACAGGCTTTGATAACGTGACTAATTATTTGCTAATTTATATATGTCTTCGGGATGTGTATTTATATATTTATGTTCTATAAATTGCCTGTAAAATTCTCTTCTTGCATGATGGTTTTCCTTTGGAAGAAAATAAAGATCCAGTAAAGAATGACTGATGATAGCTGAATGTTGGTGAAGAATCCTGCATGGGTTTTATGTTTCTTGATATTTTACTTTGTGTATTATGCATTTTTAGCTTAGTAATTCTGGCAGTTTCATTTGCTTAACAGACTTAGTAGAAATCAGTTTATAGGGCGATAATGCACTATTCGGTGCCACTGCACTATCCAGGCCACTATTGCAACCTGCCGAGCGCAGATCTTTGTTTAGTGAATGAGGGAGACACACCCGGGAACGGCTTGCACTTACTCACGAGATGTCAGTGCAGGTACCACGTTTCACCCAGCTGTTAAATCCGCATTGGAAGATCAGTATTCAAGAGGCTAATGTTTGCCTCTATCCACTCACTAAATAAACGTTTATTGAGTGTCTGGCCCACGCCTCCCTAAGTCGCTGTGCTGGAACCAGGGTCACTGTGAAAAGCAAGCCAGGCTCTGTCCCCCACTGACCTGCCCTCCTGGCAGGAGGCCGTGCACAGAGTTCCATGCTCGGTCCCGATGGGCCACTCCCAGGGGCGCCCGGTGGGCACCCAGCCAGGACTGGGGTGCTGCTGGACGGGGAAGGTAGCTTCGCAAACACTCTGTGCACATGGGCCGTGGGCCCCTCGGCAGCCTGCCTCCCTGCTCATGATCGTTCCCGACCACAGCAATCCCACAGGGCTGTGTGGGCTGGGCACTGACACCACCAGCTTCTCCACCAGCATGTGACATCACAAAGGCTCAGTGGCCAGGGCAGCGGTGGCCTTCAAGCCACACCAATCACCCTTGAATAAAGGCAGTAGGAAGGCATCCCGGGCCTGAGGCAGTCTGAACAGGTCTTAGGAGAAGGCGCCCTACCCGCCTGTTTCCGGACTTCAGCTGTACACGGTCATCTAAGGTGTATGCATTCCTTCTAAGACCATGGTTCTTATAGCCTGAGAACTGCATCATTCTGACCTGGGGGCTTTGGAGAGCAATCCCTCTGTGCGATCTCACCACCCTCGGGAGAGAAGAAACTGGACAGGACGGCAGGCCCAGGGAGGCCCAGTGACCTGTGGACGGTCCGGGGCCTGCAGTCCTCACGCACATCTGACATGTTCCCCGCTGCATCCTGGGAGGCGTGAGCTCCCCTAGACGTCTGCTTGTCGAATGAGGCGGGAGACCTAGGCCTGTCAAGGAGACATGGGTCAGCACGAGAGAGAAGCCGGGTACAGATGTGACGTAGGGGGCCGGTTGGGTATGGGTCCCCGGGGCCCCCCAAGAGCCTTGAGCTGGATGCCCACTGTCCTCTGAGCACCTACAGCTCCAGCCCGGGCCCTGGGGCATCGTGCTAAACAAGCAGACGGCACGGAGAGCCCCACGTCTGAGAAGGACAATTCTGCCATTGACGAGGTTTTGATAAGAGACAACCGGGAAGGCGGTGTGGCCAGTGGTCAGGGACACCTGGGGAGGCAGCCTGCATGGTGAGCCAGGAGGAAGGGAGGGCCAGACCCTGCAGCTCGGGGGAGGGGTGAGGGGCCCTGATGGGGGAGGCCTTGGCGTCTGCAGGACAGAGCTAAAGCCAGTGTGGCCACCAGGAGCAGAGCAAGCGGGGGGCGGGGCCTCACACGGGCTCGGAGGAAGGGGAGGGTCCCAGCACCCCACTCATGTTTATGGCTCTGGATTTTGTTCCGAGAGCAGTTACTACTAAGCCCCGGAAGAGAGCCAGCAGGGAGGGGGCGTGACGTGCTGCACCACGAGACATGTCTCCGAGGCCTCCCTCCTCTCGGGGCCTCTCCAGAGGCGTCGGCTCTGGTCCTGATGTCAGAGCTGGTGGCCTTCAAGTGACTGAGGTCCCAACCCTTCTGGGGCCCAGACTGTTGCTCAGCTGCAGGCAGACACCCAGGGAACCGTGGGGCCTGGGGACCGAAAGCCAGGCCTCCTGGTCCCCAGAACACGGCAGCAGGGGGGCAGCAAGACGGGAGTCAGCTTGCGACTGTTCTTCGTGCTGGGTTGCACGTGAGTTCTGAGCCCAGTCTTTCCACAAGGGCGCAGTGACCGAGACCTCCCCGTAGGCCTCTGAGACGCCGTCACTCGAGCTGAGAGCCTGGATGAGACACAAGGAGCCTGTCGCTGGCAAGGCTGCCTCTTCTCGGAGGCACAGTCCTGCACCTTCTCTGCTTCCCAGAGGGGACGTACGGAAGGAACAGACTTCCAGACTGCCGAGTATGTGACTTCAGGGTCCAAGAGTGTTCGGTTCACGTGTCCCCCAGGCTGGTCCATAGTGCCCGGTGTTCTCCCAAACTCTAGGGGAGATGCTGCTGTGAGGTATTGTTTGGACGAGATTAACTTTGCATCGGGCCACTTTCAGGAAAGTGGGTGACCCTGCGTAACATGCAAACAGCTGAAGGCCTGCAAAGAAACAGACAGACTGTTTCCCGAAGAAGAAACAACGTGGAGATCCTGCCTGGGATCCCAGCCTGCTGGCCTGCTCTGCATAATTTCGACTCGTCAGCCCCAACAACTGCGGGAGCCAGTTCTTTAAAGCCCACCTCTCTGCCTGTATACGTATGTGTCGTGTCAGTTTGGCTTCTGCGGGGAGCCCTGGATGACACAACTGCACCCTTTGAAGTGGTTCCAGTTGCGCCAGTAGATACTGTGACCTTCCTTGCCTGACACCAGGTCCTTCATAGCAAACAGGCACCAGTTCCGGGTCCATCAACGCAGTCCTGCGTGGCCTGTACAATGTGGACGCAACCAGGCGAGGAGAAAACATCAGGACATACTCAGTCTCTGCAGCAGGAGTGAGACCCGGGCCCTGTACTCTCAGTCTCCGCAGCAGGGACCTGGGTGGTACCCTCATGGCCACGACCAAGTTCGGCGTGAGGCACTGTTGTCCTCGAGCTCCCGGGTGCTCCTTTAGAGATGGGCTAGAAGGACATTCGAGGGCGACACCTGTGCCTGTCACTAAGCCACTTGGAGGAGGGATGTCTGCTCCTGGATTCTTCACTGTATTCCCAGTGGTAGGGTTTTTAAGGAAGTTCCAGGGCTTACTTTCTCTCATTGAACCTGAAAATCTCCACCCCCCCCCCCCCCCCCGCTGCCTTTTATGTGAAATGGATGTTGGATGAAGGGACCACTAGGCCATCTGAGTTTAGACTGTCCACTGCGTGGTCCTGTCCCACTGCTGAGGGGAGGAAGAGAAGGAGACCAGGAGGGGACCCCGGAAAGTGCCCTGCATTCTCAGGATGGATTGGGATCTTACCTCCACGTCCATCTTTGTCACAGGCGAAACCCTCACTGCCCTCATTGTCAAGCTCTGTGATTAGGTCTGTGTAGCCCCTTTGATCGGTGTTGTAGCTGTTTACAACCTGGGCAAAGCGTGGCCTCCCGCAGCTCCCAGCCCTGAAGCACCTGCAGCATGGCAGGAAGAGGAAAAATGATTTTATTGGAATCTTCACGGTTTCAATGGCAGTTCTCCTTGGGGAGGGCCCGATGGGATCCCGAACCCTCCTGGAAACACCACCACCTACCACTGGCCGGGGGCCTCGTCCTTTCTGAATTTACTGGCTTCAGCAAGTCAGGTATGCTCCCGGTGGCACCAGCATCAACAGCGAGGAGAGGGCTCAGCATCTTCTGAGTCTTTGTCACCAAGAACTGAATTCTTGACAGGCATGCTACTTCAGAGTGAGTCCCATGATTTCCAGACAGCAGGAGGCCAGAGGCCTCTTGCCCCCGGCCACCTGTGACCCAGGTGTCCCCACCTGTGGCCGCCTGCATGAGCCTCAGGAGTTGGCACAAGCGTCCTGTGGCATGAATCGCCCCGTGAGCGGAGGCAGGGCCCAGGCAAGGGCTGGAGCTGCACAGAGGCTGGGGGTCCCTGGGGAGCCCCTGGGGGGATCCCCCCTTGCCTGGAAATCGATCAGGCTCACCCTTTGCCAGCTGCACTGAGTCAGAGCCCTCCCGCCCCGTGGCCTGCGGCCCTCGGCCGTTCAGCTCCTGGAACAGCTGAGCTCTGGCCCCGGCCCAGCATCCTGCGGGCCCCGTGGAAGCTGCCCCTGCCCACAGATGTCCAGACACCTGCTCCAGCGGAGGGATGGCTCTCGTCCTTACCTGGCAGGCACATAAGAGATGAGCCTCGCCTCCTTGCCTGCTGCGAGCAGCCGCCCAACACTCACAGCTTCCGTTTCGTCCAGGGGTCGGGCGGCCGTGGCCTTGGCAGAATCTGGCACTGCCGGTTACCCTACCAGGATTCGGGTAAGACCTCCAGCTGCTGTGCCCTGTGAGTACAGAAGTGGACGAATGGTGGTGCACGTCTGGACGGCACAGGGTCCTGGCCTCAGACTCGTGTGTCCTCTCTCCCCCAGGCCAAAAGGCAGTGTCCCGGAGCTCAACAGGGGCCGTCTGGCAGCAGGAGGTGACCATGGCCCTCCTGCTTGGCCGTGGGGTCCACAGGCTGCCCCACGTGCACCTCCTGTGCCCCTGAGACCCTGCTGTACGTCTAGACCCCTCGCCCAGAAGAGCAGGCGAACGTTCCTGCCTGTGCAGCGGTATGTTCTTGGGATTCTTTGAACCCTTTTGACAAATCAAGATGTTTATTTTTTATTTTTATGGCAAATTCTAACACTTCTCTTTTGACCTGATATTTTGCAAATTGAAAGGTGTCTCAGGGTTGGTTGCTAGGGAAACAGGTGAAGGTTTGGGCAGGAGGCCAACAGGGAGGCTGAGTGGCTGTGTGGTGTCCCCGAAGCGTGCAGAGACCCTCACACAGAACGTGGTGGCATCTTTGCCGAGAGGGCAGCCGCTCCTGCGGTCTGTCTGCTCCTGAGTTTATGGTCAGCGGCTTCCCTGAGGAGCCAAAGGGCTAACTCGGCCTGGTCTCGACGGTATGGGCTTTGCGTGGACCAGCACAATGTCTGCTGCTCTGCTCAGGGAACCTCAAAACCCAAGGTGTCCTGGGGCACCTGGGGGGCTCAGTCGGTGAAGCGTCCGACTTCGGCTCCGGTCATGATCTCACGGTTCGTGGGTTCGAGCCCTGCGTCGGGTTCTGTGCTGACAGCTTGGAGCCTGGAGCCTGCCTCAGATTCTGTGTCTCCCTCCGTCTCTGCCCCTCCCCTGCTCGCACTGTCTCTCTCTGTCTCTCAAAAATAAATAAATGTAAAAAAAAAAAAATTAAAAAAAAAAACCCAAGGCATCCTGGGGTTCGTGAGGAGTCGCTCAGCCATCTGGCCTCTGCTCACTGGGTTTGTTCGGGAACAAAAGGTTTGCCTTGTCTCCCTCTGTGACCTGGCCTCTTGAAGCCAGATCCCAGTCTTTGTCAAGATCAGACTTTCCCACCCAAACTTGCAAACCACCACGTGGGATCCTGGCCGGGAAGACGCCTTACATCAGAAGAGATGGGGTAGGAAGGAGGGAGCCCGGGGGGGGGGGGGGCAGCCTGTCACGAGTGTGGGCAGGTTAGCGGGCAAGATGCATGGGCCAGGCCTGTTTCGGTAACTCCCGTTTCCTAAGTACAAAGGCAGTAGACGCCGATGCCTGAAAATGTAGCACAAGAGAGAACGAGAAGCCTCCATGGAGAGAATCATTCCCGACATTGGGCCGTCTCCCCACGGTGCACAACCATGGGACGGCCCCTCCCCACTGAGACAAGCCCCTTGGCTCCCCATCCTGGGCCCCGCCGCCCTTCTGCTCAGTCCCCGGTGGCACCACCGCCCATCGGCGATAGGCAGCACCCCCCTCCAGGACCCCTCTCACCTGCCAGCCGGTCCTCAGTCTCTCCGCCTGCTTCTCTGGGTTCATTCCGTGGGGACTTGTTTAGGTCACGACCCTCAAGATGATGCCAAACTTGTCAAACGTGCATCTTCAGCCCGTCCTGAGCCCCCCAGTATCTGCACTCGGGTGTCCAGGGAGCTGCCCCCGCTCACTGAGCTCGTCTGCTTCTCCATAATCTTCCTCAAGCCAGCAGTGGGTGCCGCGCGGACTGACAGCCCCGGGGCCACGTCCCCGCGTCTGGTCTCAGGCACAGTCTACGCACCGGCCCCTCGAGGGTCACCGCGCCAGACTCCATGCCTCCCATGGTTGGCTGCAGAGCCCTGCCCACGTGCCTGCCATCTGCACCCAGGTCAGGCCACACCCCGGGCTCCCAACGCCCCGAAGGCTGCACTGGAGAGCGCTTGTCTCCCGTCTGGCCCAGGGCTCTGCGGCCTGCTCTCCCCACAGGGCCTCAGACTCGCTGCTCCTCTGTCTGTTTCCCTGACACTTCACCGCTGGCCCTGACTTCATTCACACCCCCTTCAGTGTCGCCTTCCAGAGAGGCCTCCTGGCACGCACAAGGGAGAGCCTCATCCCAACCGACTCTCCCGCCTTATTTTTCTCCACGGTGTTGACCGGCAGTCACCCCACTGTGTGCTGACCAGCAGTCGCCCTGCTGTGCGTCTGTTTATTGGGCTGTCTCCCCACGGTGCTGACCAGCAGTTGCCCTACTGTGTGCTGACCAGCAGTCGCCCTGCTGTGTCTTTTATTGGGCCGTCTTCCCACGGGGCTGACCAGCAGTTGTCCTACTGTGCACTGACCAGAAGTCACTCTACTGTGCGTCTGTTTATTGGGCTGTCTCCACAGAAGACAGTGAGCCCAGGAAGGCAGGGCTGGTCCCCAGCACCCGGCGGGGCACCTGGTGGTGGTGCTCCTGGATGAGCAGGTGCAGGACAGGCTGCTTGCATCCTGAGACGTGCACTGTCATGCTGGGCCCTCCAGACTGCTTTCCCCAGCATGTCTCCTAGTCCCCGTCCTGTGCTTCGTTGAAACCACACTCAGCCCTGAAGGATTACAAACAAACTGACAAGTGAACTCAGGAGTCAGACAGGGGGTGATGTCCCAGCTGGGGCTGGACGGTGATGGTGGCCTGAACGAGGCCGGGGCTGTGGGAAGCTGCTTGTGGGCAGGCCCCGGGGGGACTGAGGGCAAAGGCTGAGTGCTGTCTGCGTGCTCTTTTCGTGGTGTGGCGTAGCCAAGGGCTTGTGGGGAGGCATGTGGACGTGTTTCCTCAGCTGCCTGGCCATGCAGCACAGGGCTGACAGAGGCCTGACCCTCCAGTGGTCTGAGACCAGAGGAAGAGTCGACTCTCACAGTCCTAACATGTGAGAAACCTGGGGGCCGCTCGCCCATTACTTTGCGGAGAAAGATGGGCCCTGCCTGGGGCTGAGGTGCTGGGGTCACCAGTGTGTGGAGATGACCCCAGCCTTGCTCCCTGCTTGCAGAAGGTGCGTCATCCAGTGGCTGGTGAATGAACAAGGGGTCCGCTATGGGTGGAGCTGTGCCTCCCCCAAATTCTTACACTGAGGTCCTAACCCCGGCACTTTACAATGTGACCCTATTTGGCATAGGGTCCCTGCAGATACAAGTAGTTAAGATGCGAGCAGGGAGCAGGGTGGGCCCTAATGCAGCCACTGTCGTCCTTACGGGGAAGGACAATGTGAAGGCCGGGGAAGGCCTGGGATGGGTCCTGACTGGACCCCGTGGCCCCAGCTCGGGTCTCCACGGCCGTGAGGTGGTGGTTGTCACGGCCTCCACGGCCGACTCGCAGGCCAGGAACCCGGTCGGTGTTGGTTCCTGGGCGTGTGGACACGAACACACGGTGGGCCGTGTTCCGAGATGTGCGTGTGTGCATACGAGGTCCCCCATGATTCAAAGGCTCATCGGTTCCCCAGGGACGAATACTATGGCAAACGACGCGTTAGGGTGCCCGGTGTCCTACAGCACAGACGGGACAGCACCGTCTCCTTACCGGCCCCTAGCTGGGACTCGCCTGCATACAAAGTCTGCTTCCTCTGGGTTCTTACCTGACTCACATTTTTGCCCACCGGGAGTTTGGGTTGAACTTGGGGAGAAAGGTGGGTGGAAACCCCTGGCCCAGGATGGCTCTGGGGTCAGGAGGGGCCGTCCCAGGGCCAGTGGGCCGAGGCTTCTGCCTCCTTCTGAACCCATCAGGTCTGGGCACGGTTGAGGTGGGCGGGTGAGGTGGGCAGTGTCCTGTCTCTGGCTGAAACAGGAAAGGAGAAGAGTCTGAACGAGTGAGGTGGGAAGCATGGGGGACGGGATGGGAACTTCCTGCACCAAAGCTTCTGAACTTCAGAAGAAACCGGATTTGATGACGGTCGTCCTGACCCCGCCCTCTCTGCTGTAAACATTGGTTTCTAAAGCATTTACAAGGCAGCTTCCCAGGGCAACTGGGAGAGACCAGCATGACAGAATGAGAGGCGTGGCTGATTGCCTGTCTCACTGGGACAGGGACCCCACACCCGGTTTCTGCTGCTGGGCCTGGATCTGAACCCACATTCAAGCTGTGCCCAAGGCCTGGCCCTCCTCGTCTCTCCCTTTGGCCCTGGCACCAGAGGGGCCATCCGTCCCTGGTCCCAAGGAGCCATCGTGGTGATGGTTTCATTTTAGGAGTCAGCTGCCATCCTTCGGGCTGAGGCAGACAGACGGGTGGTGGGGTGAATGGCCCTGTCCCCAGGGAGACTGCAGGTCAGGACGGGACATGGAGCTCACGCAGTCCCTGTGCATCTGTACAGCCCTCACAGGAAGTCGTCATGAACACCGGTGAAGAGAGAGTCCAGTGGCCTCCTGCTGCCCAACTGGCCCCGGGCCCCTGAAAGTTCCGGGAGATGGTCTTCCTCACCTGGTGCACGGTTACTGCTCACTTACGTTCCTTTTGCTAACTTCAAGCTTTTTGCCTTTGGAGGAAAGAAGAAAATAATAAATAAGTACTTAATTTTTTCCTTTTTGGTGAAAAACTGGGAAGCCCCGCAGTGAATTCTTTGGGCAAAGCCAGCCAGGAACGGAGTCAGGCACTTCATGGGCTCCCGAAACGGGATCACACGGCCACGCCGTGGCCACACACTGCTTCTTCCTCTTTCCCAGGGCTCCACACGTGGCGGGACCGAGCTTCGTGTCCCACCTGTTGGATTCACGATTCACGCAGGCCCGGGGTAAGCTACTATTGCCAGCCTGCTAAATTCACATCGACAATGTGCGTGGTTGCCGAAGGGACAGGGAAGGGTGAGCAGGCTGCCTTTCTTGCCTCAGAGGAGGCAGGAGCCAGCACAGCCCTCTGTCCCTCCCTGTCCCTGTCCCTGTCCCTGTCCCTGGGCATTACCTACAGGCACACGGGGGGCTTGTAAGATGCTTTTCTCTGGAAGAGAAGAGACCCCTTAGTCATCACAGTCCCTGGGCTGTCAGCAGTCACCCTACCTACTGGACATAAACTGCAGCCCAGACGGGGTCACCTCAAAAGGACACAGAGACCCCAGGCTGTGTGCCCTGATGCCCACTAAAGTCCAACACAGGGCTACGGGATGCCTGTGAGTGCAGACGACCCTGCGTCTACACCTGCATCCACACCCGAGTGAGGACCTAGACACTGTGACTGGATCTATTTACTCTCTGAAAGTTTTAGCCAGTTGAGCATTTTCCTATAGAAAGCGAAAAGGGTGGGGAAGCATAGTCCACAAGTTAAAAAATTCTTTAGAGTTGGGAAAAGTAAGACAGTCTGTGTTCATATTTAATCTCATATTTATCTAGGTGGTATTCCTATATGGGCCAAATAATTATCAAGTCACTATTTTTATAATATATAAGCAAGGAGTTATTTAACTATAGATTGTTATGATTTCTGTTTGTTTGGCTACATAAGGACACAAACCCTGATTGTCCATTGTTTGTGTTGTAACTAAAGCACAGAGGTGCTGTGATGGGCCCCCAGGGCCCGTCTCCTCCCGCAGCTGTGATGGCCCCCAAGGCCTGTCTTCTCCAGTTGTGGTGGCTCAGATACTCTGGATCAACCTGACTGACTGTAAGTCCCAGACAGAGAGCTGTCTTTGGCACCAGGAAAATGCTAAGTCACAGAAACAGAGCTGCCACATGTCTGGAAAGTCCACATGCTGAAGTCACAGGCAGGGGCCCTCCCTGCTTCGTCTGGGTGCCTCAGGATATAGAATGTCCCTCCTGGAGCAGGCCCTCGTCAGTCTCTAGTGTTGAGGAAGGGGTGCAGCACAGGAACAGGAGACACCTTGTTCTTCTAGCTTGGATTTTGGCTGACAGTCTGGTGGGGAATCCACCCACATGACCAATTAAAATCCTCGGTAAAAATCTGCTAGCTGTTTTCTCCAAACGCCCCTGACCTCAGGACACTTTAGGGAGGAGGTCTCATTGGGGACGCCCTCTGAAAAATGTCCTCTTTGTCCTCGAGCAGGAGGGCCAGGTGGCAGGATTCTTTGTGGGGACCGGGCACATTTCCCAAAGAGAGTTTTGTGGGACCCCAGTTCTGGCACAGGTGTTCCTGGGCGGGGTGGGGGATAGGAGATGTTACTCATCCCGCCCTCAGGGGACCCGTGTTGGGGAGACCCACAGGGAGAAAAGCTGTCTGGCCACAGAAACGCACCCTCTTTATTTTTTTGAGAAATAGGTAGAACGTATTGAACACTGGTTGCTCTGAGTCCTTCGGGTGCCCCCCTCTGCCTGGCGCGTCGGTCTGGGGTAGGGGCACAAGCAGAATGTGCTCTAAGGAGAGCTGCACGTGGGGAGCCTGGAGTCAGACCGGCCTCTTGAGAGGATTTTCTCCTCTTGCTTATCAGCAGCTGAGCTCCCGGCGACAAGTGAGAGCAGCCAGGCCTCGGGGCAGAGGGTGCGGGCTGGCGGGCAGGTGGCTGGGTCCCGTCCCGGTCCAGCCCGGCTTCTGGGTGCTCACCCCCTGGACGCCTGCAGGGAGAAGCCTAGGCTGACGCCCCCCCTTGGCCGGCCGCCAACCTGTCCCCGAGCAGAGCAGCGACCGGCAGACACGGGGCCCCGGACGAGTTCTGCCGCGTGGGCTCATGGACATCAGTGCCATCACTTCCTCTCGCTTCCCCCCTTGCTCTGAACGAAGGAATAGGAGTCTGTGGAGTCAAACAGCCCAGCATCGTCGTGGGCAGAAACTCATTCTTATTTATTTTCGGTTTCTCTTTCTCCTAAAAAGACAGCATGAAATTGTCTTCCAAAACTGTTTGAAAGAAATGTTAAAAATCGAAGGCTCTTTGAGAGTAAAGGTAAAGTATCTCTAACTGTTATCTCAGATTTTACCAAATTGTTCCTCCTGGGGCTTCACTAGCCCCACCCCCCAGTGCCGTCTCTGTTTACACGATACGCTGGAAGCCGCTTCTGTCCCCACCGCCCTAGCTGCATCCCTGCGGCTCCCTGAGCAACCGGGGCGCTGTTGGCCCCTGACCCGAGGTTGCTTCTCTTCGAAACCACGTTTGTCCCGTCGTCCTGCCTGATAAGAGGGTCTTACAGACAAAAAGCATTCTGCTCTGCAGCTGCTTCTGTGTCCACGGCACCTACAGCCACGGTCTGGGCAGAGGCCACGGCCTACTGAGGACCTTCCCGACTGCAGCCGAGGAGGCAGACGCCAGCTGCCTGCGGGCCGCCCCGAATTCCTGCAGCGCGACCCCGGCCGTGGGCCAGTCTCCCCTGCCCACGACTTCCCAGCAGACTTTATTTTTAAAGCCCCAGGAACACGGTGCTTGGAAATCGAGTCTCGCAGTGTTGGCTTAGGAGAGGAGAGGCGGGGAGGTTTCTGAATAACGGGGTGTTTCTAAGTGCGAGCTGGACATCTGCGCCCTGTGTGGCTTGGCGTGCAGCCAGGGGGCCAGCCCTGAAGTGAGGGCAATGGGTATGCAGAGCCCTGTCAATGCTGGAAAGAGACCATGTTTTCATCTTCTCCCCTGGAGGCCCGGCAGCCACCACGTTTGCTCTGCGACCTGTGAAGACAACCCCTCTGGCAGGACACCTGGAGTCCCAGCTTGGCGGGAGTCTCCCTTCAACCAGGAAAATGCAGTGTGAGTAGGAGGCTGAGAACACAAGCCCGAGGCCACCTCCTTTCCATTCCTCCAGGAACAAACACCAACCAGCAAGCGACAGAAGCTTCCAGTGAGGAGGATCCCTGGCCTCCCGGATCTGCAGGCCGGGGACAGAGGCAGGTCAGCAGGGAGGGTGCGCACCCTGGAAATTGCAGAAGGTGGAACACAAGAGCCAGGCAGGTCGGGCTGGGCCTGGACGCTGGTTCCTACTGGAACCAAGAGAATGGCAGAAGCCTAGGAAGAGGGTAGAGGCCGGGCCGCGAGAGGCCGGCCTTCCCTCCCGGCCCTCTGCTGCTCCGGGGCTGTGCTAGCGGTGGGCTCAGCGACAGCCACGGCAGTGTGTGGGAAGGTGCCGAGCGGGCTGGCGTCACACTGCCCGGAAGCCCCTCTTCCTCACCTGCGGGACGACGGCCTGGCACAGAATGGGCATCTGGGGCCGTGCCCGGTGAGAGCACAGTCACAGCTTCTAGCAGGTGGTTGGCGCCCGGGCACCCGAGGGGCGGTGGGCGTTCCCATGCCGCTGCCCAGCGAGCATCGGGTGGGTCCGGTGCCCGGGTATGCTACGACAGCGGCCCATCCCGCTGGCCTCCTGAGCTCTTGTCCCAGTGGTGACAATTACGTGGCCACCTCCCTCCGGGGCTGACCCGAGTTCTCAGGCCCACTGATGCGTGTGGGCTGGGTGGCCATCGGTGTAGACGAAGGTAGAGGTGAAGGCCCCAGAGGCAAGCACCTGAGTGCAGGGTGTCTTGGGGGAGCAGCCCGGCCTTTGAGGGGCCGCCTGTGCCAATCCCTCATAACCGCCCCGTGACCCGGTGTGACCCTGCGTGGCTCCTCACGACCCCACCTGCCCTCCCCCCACCACTCCCTAGGCTGTGAATAAAGAAACCAACCTCCTGCCCCTTGATGGGTGTCCAGTTCTGTAAAATCACTTTCCCTATATTCCTATCTCATCTAGTTTATTTATTTCACTTTTAAAACCCAAAACTGAGGTACAGAACAAGTTTTCCTCTCGGTTTGGGGCGGCTTGAGCAGGGCCTTCACTGGGTTTGCTGGCCTGCTTTCTAGTAACAAAGCCGAGTCCTCGGGAAGTGAGGATGTGGCCCAAAACCAGGACCAGGGAGCAAGTGTGGGTGTAACAGAGGGCAGTGGGGCGCCTCGTGACCACGGCCTGTGGGGGGACGTGGGGAGACAGGCTGGGACCGCTAGCCGCCCCTGACCCACCCACGGGTGCCTGTTTGCGGAACGCCTACCCTGAGCCCTTGCGCTTGGAGTGCTACAGGGGGCGGGCGTCCAGTGGGGCCTGTGGGCTGCCGCCCACGGCCATGGGTTCGGTGAAGTCACCACTTCCTGGCAGTTGGCCATGAGCTTGAGAGACCCATTCCTTCTGGGTGACGTGTTGGGGGGCCGGCCTCGGAGCTCGCAGCAAACGGGATTAATGAACGGACGGTGGTGTAAGCACAGCGTGCAGGGACTTCCGCAGCACTTCTGAGCCCAGAGCCCACAGTGCGTCTTCGTGCGGCCAGGCTGCCTCTGCCAGAGCTCGGCCAGCGAGCCCCCAGGGCTCTGGGGACAGGCCTGTGGGGAGAAGGAAGACTGAGCCTGAGCCTAATGTGTCCCCTCTTCCTCCCCCATGCTCACATTTCTAGAACTCTTTAAGATCCCTGGAGGGCCGCCTGATGGAGAAGCTCTTCGGGGCCAGAGTGGGGTGGCAGCTGTGGTTTTCCACCTGTGAAGGGCAGGTGAGCCAGTCACACGTGTGAGTGAGGCTGAGTGTGTGCACGTGTGTGAACAAGGCTGAGTGTGCGTGCACACGCGTGGGTGAGGCTGAGTGTGTGCACGTGTGAGCAAGGCTGAGTGTGCGTGTGCATGTGTGAGCAAGGCTGAGTGTGCGTGCATGTTAATCCGGCAAATTCTGAACTTCTCCTTGGAATGAGGACTGAATTAGTTAACCATTGCCGCTGTGACAAATTGTCACAAATTTGGTGTCTCGACAACAACCACGTATCTCCCACAATTCTCTAGGACAGAAATCTGACCTAGGCCTCACTGGGCTGAATCCAGCTGTCAGAGGCTGGTCTCCTCTGGAGAAGTCATCTTTGTTCCTGTGCCTTCTCCATCATCCAGAGGCCCCTGCATTCCCTGCCTCCCAGCCTCTGTGTTCAGAGCCAGTGATGTGGGGCTGAGTCCTCTGCCTGCTGCCCGGGCCGCTCCAACTCAGATCAGCTGATTAGCAACCCTAACTCCATCCGCTAACACAGCACAGTCACGGATGCCAGAGCTGGGGTGTGACCGTCTTTGGAGAGGAGGGGTCGTTACTCTGCTATTCTGTGCAGCGTGGAGTGATGCTCTCTGATACCTTTAATAGGAAGGATGAAGTAGACGGAGAATTAACACGTTCGATCCTGAAACCTAAGCACAAGTGCGTGTATAAGTGCAAGTACCCTCTCGGCCTGTGGAAACTGGGCTTGTCTTGTAGCACGCATGTGTGTGCGCACATGTGAGCGAGGCTGAGTGTGCGTGCACACGCGTGAGCGAGGCCGAGTGTGCGTGTGCATGTGTGAGCAAGGCTGAGTGTGTGAGTGCGTGGGCCAGGCTGAGTGCGCGTGCACAGTGTGAGCGAGGCTGAGTGCGTGTGCATGCGTGTGAGCAAGGCTGAGTGTGTGCACGTGTGTGAAAAAGGAGTGTGTGTGCACGTGTGAGTGAGGCCAAGTGTGCGTGTGCACGTGTGAGCGAGGCTGAGTGTGCGTGTGTGTGAGCCAGGCTGAGTGTATGTGTGCGTGGGCCAGGCTGAGTGTGCGTGCACAGTATGAACGAGGCTGAGTGCGTGTGCATGCGTGTGAGCAAGGCTGAGTGTGTGCACGTGTGTGAAAAAGGAGGAGTGTGTGTGCACGTGTGAGTGAGGCCAAGTGTGCGTGTGCACGTGTGAGCGAGGCTGAGTGTGTGTGTGTGTGAGCCAGGCTGAGTGTGTGTGCACGTGTGTGGGTGAGGCTGAGTGTGTGCACTTGTGAGCGAGGTTGAGTGTGCATGCGTGTGAGTGATCCAGGATGAGTGTGTGCACATGTGTGAACAAGGCTGAGTATGTGTGCACACGCGTGGGTGAGGCTGAGTGTGTGCACTTGTGAGAGAGGCCGAGTGTGTGCGCATGTGAGCAAGGCTGAGTGTGCATGCGCATGTGAATAAGGCTGAGTGTGTGTGCGCACGTGTGAGTGAGGCCAAGTGTGCGTGTGCACGTGTGAGCGAGGACAAGTGTGCGTGCACGCGTGTGTGAGCCAGGCTGAGTGTGTGCGCATGTGAGCAAGGTTGAGTGTGCATGTGCATGTGAATAAGGCTGAGTGTGTGTACTCGTGTGAGTGAGGCCAAGTGTGCGTGTGCACGTGTGAGTGAGGATAGTGTGTGCACGTGTGTGAAAAAGGTGAGTGTGTGTGCACGCGTGTGGGTGAGGCTGAGTGTGTGCACGTGTGAGCGAGGCTGAGTGTGCGTGCGTGTGAGCCAGGCCAAGTGTGCGTGTGCATGTATGAGCGAGGCCAAGTGTGCATGCGCATGAGTGAGCCAGGATGAGTGTGTGCACGTGTGTGAACAAGGCTGAGTGTGTGTGCATATGCATGGGCGAGGCTGAGTGTGTGCATGTGTGAGCCAGGCTGAGTGTGTGTGCGTGTGAGCGAGGCCGAGTGTGCGTGTGCACATGTGAGCAAGGCTGTGCGTGCATGTGAGCAAGGCTGAGTGCAAATGTGTGAGCCGGGCCGAGTGTGCGTGGACACGTGTGTGAGCCGGGCCGAGTGTGCGTGCACGCGTGTGTGAGCCAGGCTGAGTGTGTGTGCGCGTGTGTGAGGCTGAGTGTGTGTGCACGCGTGCGAGCAAGGCTGTGTGCACGTGTGTGAAAAGGGTGGTGTTGCACGTGTGAGAGAGGCCAAGTGTGCATGTACACGTGTGAGCGAGGCTGAGTGTGCATGTGTGTGAGCCAGGCTGAGTGTGTGTGTGTGCGTGTGAGTGAGGCTGAGTGTGCGTGTGTACGTGTAAGGCTGAGTGTGCGTGCATGTGAGCAAGGCTGAGTGTGTGCGTGTGTGTGAGCCAGGCTGAGTGTGTGTGCGTGCGTGTGAGCGAGGCCGAGTGTGCGTGTGCACGTGTTAGCCAGGCTGAGTGTGCGTGCATGTGAGTAAGGCTGAGTGTGTGCATGTGTGAGCCAGGCTGAGTGTGTGTGCGTGCGTGTGAGTGAGTGAGGCTGAGTGTGCGTGTGTACGTGTGAGTAAGGCTGAGTGTGCGTGCATGTGAGCAAGGCTGAGTGTGTGCGTGTGTGTGAGCCAGGCTGAGTGTGCGTGCGTGCGTGTGAGTAAGGCTGAGTGTGCGTGCATGTGAGCAAGGCTGAGTGTGTGCGTGTGTGTGAGCCAGGCTGAGTGTGCGTGCGTGCGTGTGAGTAAGGCTGAGTGTGCGTGCATGTGAGCAAGGCTGAGTGTGTGCATGTGTGTGAGCCAGGCTGAGTGTGTGTGCGTGCGTGTGAGTGAGTGAGGCCGAGTGTGCGTGTACAGGTGTGAGCAAGGCTGAGTGTGCGTGCATGTGAATAAGGCTGAGTGTGTGTGTGTGTGAGCGAGGCCGAGTGTGCGTGTGCACGTGTTAGTGAGGCCGAGTGTGCGTGTGCACGTGTTAGCCAGGCTGAGTGTGCGTGCATGTGAGCAAGGCTGAGTGTGTGCGTGTGTGTGAGCCAGGCTGAGTGTGTGTGCGTGCGTGTGAGTGAGCGAGGCTGAGTGTGCGTGCATACGTGTGAGTAAGGCTGAGTGTGCGTGCATGTGAGCAAGGCTGAGTGTGTGCGTGTGTGTGAGCCAGGCTGAGTGTGTGTGCGTGCGTGTGAGCGAGGCCGAGTGTGCGTGTGCACGTGTGAGCCAGGCTGAGTGTGCGTGCATGTGAGTAAGGCTGAGTGTGTGCATGCGTGAGCCAGGCTGAGTGTGTGTGCGTGCGTGTGAGTAAGGCTGAGTGTGCGTGCATGTGAGCAAGGCTGAGTGTGTGCGTGTGTGTGAGCCAGGCTGAGTGTGTGTGCGTGCGTGTGAGCGAGGCCGAGTGTGCGTGTGCACGTGTTAGCCAGGCTGAGTGTGCATGCATGTGAGTAAGGCTGAGTGTGTGCATGCGTGAGCCAGGCTGAGTGTGTGTGCGTGCGCACGTGTGAGCGAGGCCGAGTGTGCGCGCGTGTGAGCCGGGCCGAGTGTGCGTGCCCTCACCCAGAACGGACAGGGTGGGCTCAGCGCCCAAGCAATGGCGCGCTCGCTGGCTGGAGTCGGGGTCTGGGCGGCACCGGCACCAGGCCTCTGCCTGCTGTGTGTTCTCATCCTTCACCACGTCAGCGCCCAGGGCTCCGTTCCGCACCCACCGGCAGCAGCTCTGACAGCGGGGATGCTGTTATAAAAATGAAAGTGTGTAAAACGAGAAGCCATCTGATGCCACCCTTTCGGTGGAGAGCAGATTGCGGCTTAAGGCAGCTGTTGCCGGACCGTTGGTGCCGTCATGTTCGAGGCTTGGGGGTGCCTTGCAAGTGGATATCCAGGCAGCGGAATCAATTAGTGCTCTTAAAGGCAGCCCCGCGACATTTTTGTGCTGGCCTGATCTTTTTGTTGGCTGGAGAGGCACATTTTATGACTCACCGTACGAGAAATGTGAGTAAATGTGTGTGCGTATACATATGTGTACACAAATACGTGCAGGTAACGCTCACAGGAGATCGTTATAATAGTCAGCATCGTAAAAGTAGACACTGAGATCAGAACTTGCAAAAATACATCTTCCCCATTGGACCAGAATTAGTCCCGGGTGAAGTGACCGGAGAGAGGGCTGTGCCCGAGGGTCAGTCCCACTAGTTGTTTGTAGCCCAAAGGCAGGGGCGCGTCTCCGGGCAAAGGGACAGCCAGGTTCCAGCTGTGTGGATGAGGCAAGGTCCTCAGCGCCTGTTTCCATCTGTGACTGGGGTAACGACAGTGCCTTCAAAGGGTGGTCCTGGGGGTTATGTGAAGCCATTTTATGCGTGTGAAGTGCTCATTATGGTTTCTGGTACGTAAGGGCACGGGAGGCTGAGACTATTACCAGGAGTGGCTGCTGCCACTGTTGGGGTGCGTCAGTGCGCGGGGCTCTCCGGATGCGGCACTGGCGGCCTCCGCTGGGTGACTGGGCTGCAGCTCAGAGCGCTGGGGACTGTTGAAAATCCTGAACCCAGGGCCACGCCCCAGAGGACCCGCACCACGGGTCCCTGGGCACGGAGGCCGGGGTACGTGGCCGCCCCGCTAGGCAGGTGAGTGGCTGGGCGCGGGGGCCCGTCTCATAGTCTCGGCCTGTCACTTAGTATCGGTTAGACCATTCCTTGTACGTAGAAAGTCTCGGCAACAAGTCTTCAGATTTGCTCTTCTTACCAAATTGGCAGCCCTTCTTTTAGTCCCACGTACCCTGGAGCGTAGCGAGTCTTAGGAACACCTGCCGTGTGCGGGGTGCCCTCAGCCCGGAGCTGTGGTGACCCCGAATGCCATGGCTCAGGTTTTCCGTCTGAGGAATAGGGTAGTATTTCTACTACCCTGGCCTTTGAGAGGGTAAATGACACCTGCATGCAAAGGATATTTTTGCAAAAACAGTCTGCAAATGCAGGATGTTATTCCAGGTGACAGCACCCGTATCCTAGAGCACAGAGTGTCCACAGCCCTCGCGTCTCTCCGTGGACGACCTCCGTACTCAAACACCCTCAGGAGTCTGGTGCAAAGGGGCTTTTGCGCCACCCCAGGGCTGCCTGGTCGTGTTTCACCGCTGGCCAGGTTGTGAGAGCGCTCTCCCTGCACAGCCCCCTCTCTGGGTCGAGCTCACACGGGTGTGTTTGGACGCCTTCTCCTCCGCGGCGTTCCCCCAACCCTTGGGTAAAGCCGTGGTTGACACTGACCAGAACCCAGTGTGACTGAGTGACCCCGGGCACACTGGGCACTGTGATTTGTCAGCTTGGGGAATTAATCTGTGGAAGAATGAGCGGAGGCAGGGGTCAGGCAGTAGGAGGCCGCCCCGCTGCTTGGTCGGCTCTCCACGGGGGGCTAATGAGGCCCCCACGCCGGGCAGACTCCCTGCCCCTTCCTGGCCAGCTGACGGCTGCCTGTTCTTAGGCCGCTCTGTCCCCTCGGTGCGAGGGGGACTGGAGGTATGTACGTGTCACCTCTGGGAGCAGGCCCCGGGGCGGGCACAGGGTCTTTCCAGGGCACCTCGTCTCTTCTGCCTGAACTGCCACCAGCAGGATGGTTCTGCCGGTTCAGTTTTGTTCCCGGAAAATTCTGACGGCACATAAATCCAGACGGAAAAACCATTCCTGAACGGGAGACACGCAAGCTGGATTCTTGTCACCCAGGCCCCAGGGCGATCGCGGTGGGATGGCGGGACGCACACCCGCGGGAGAACACGGTCTGAGGGCCTCCAGCTGCGGGGCTGGCGCCGAATGAACCCGGCACCCATTCCCGTGGTGTGGCTTCCACTCCGGATGCTGGCCAAGGGCCGGGGCGCGGGCCCTGGAGGTGATTTGAAAGCCGTGCTCTTCCCGGGAGGGCCCGCGAGAGTCGTGGGTGCTGACCCTGGAGACGCTTTCGCTTCCTGTAGGTGCTGACTCTCTGCATGTCGACCGGTCTGCAACACGGAATCTGGATGGGACTGAGCCATGGGCTGGAACGCTTCACTGAAAGACTGCCGGGTTTCGGAGAGCCGGTGTGGGCGGTGTGGGCTGGGTGGGGGAGGGTGGCGGCGGGCGCTGTCCTGTTCCTGCTCCTGCGACAATACTCACAGGCCGCGCGCCTGTGAGGCTGCGGGCGGCCAGCGCTGCTGATGCCGAGCTGTGTGCAGGGGGCAAGCGGCCTGTGGGCGGGCTTCCTGCGCCACGCCTCCGTTACACGAGAACATGTCACATACGTTACACATACACACGTGCTTGTAAATAGAAAAGGGTCTTCAGTTGAAAAAAAAAAAAAACCCAGTTAAAGTAAATGTCAAACACGTGAGTTCTCTCGAAGCATTTTAGGAAGCTGGTGGGTTCTGGAGACCTAAAGTCTCCAAACTCCAGTTTGATCACGACTCATCATGTGACAAATGTAAACACACACCTCTCAGCCTGAATCTGTGATTTGGTCGGTTGGACAAGAGCTGTTCCCTGGCCTCAAGTCAGCGGCACCAGCAAGAGCCAGGCCATACCCAGTGGTCCTTGATGTTGGCCTTCACACAGCAACCCTCCCTCCAGTCCGATGTTAGGGTGCTTACGTGACCCTGACTGCCCTCGACGCCGTAGACGTCCTGCTCTCACCTCCTGTGCCAGGCGGTCTAGTCTGGCCAGGGAGCCTCACCCCTTCTGCAAGTCCTGGTGGCCAGAGCTCCACTACCACCGCTGGCCCCATTTGCTGCTGCCAAAATTGGGGTATTCAGTTCTAAGTCTGTTTATGACTGTTGTCATTGTGATTATGTAATTTATTTAAGTGGCATGCAAATCAGTAAAGTCTGAAAAAAGAAAGATGTCTTTATGAAGATTGAGTTGAATGTTTTGGAAAGATTTGATGAAGTCAAGTTGCTAAAAACATTGCTTCTACATTTGCAGTGGGTAAGACAACTGTTAAAAGATTGAGGGTGAAAATATAGACGCTTCATCTTTGACTTCCAATCCTTGCTTAATTTTGAAGAAAGATAAACTGGGAATTTGTGGGTGAGGCAAGAGAGATGCCAGAAACACTCCCCTGTGGACCCACACCTAGGGAAAAGCCCTTATCAACTTCAAGGATGGGCGAAGCTTTGGCTCCGTGGCTTAGGCACACACGTGACAGTCACATCGGACTCCCTGCTTCACTTCCGCCCCACTCCCAGGCCCGGCTGTACAGCATGAAGGGTCTCCGTGCAGCTGGGTGGGCCAACTTCATTCTCATTTTCCATGTGCTTTCTCACAGCCGGGTTGGGATCTGTGTCAGCTGTGTTCCTCTCTTTCTTGCTCTTTGGTGCAGCTGTCGCCAGGCATGGCGATGGGACATGTAGTCATGACGGGACAGTGTTCCCGTCACGATACAACGTCACCACCATGTTGTAGTGTGGCCATGATACCATAACATGATACAGGGCTTCCGTCATGATACAGTTGCCATCAGGATACACTGTTGCCATCACGTTACAGAGTTCCCATCATGGGACAGTATTATCCCTGATCATTTCCTTTTTCTTTTTTTAAATGTTTACTTATTTATTTTGAGAGAGAGAGCCAGCGAGCGAGCACACGGGAGTGGGGGAGAGGAGCAGAGGGAGAGAGAGAATCTCAAGCAGGCTCCGTGCCCAGCACAGAAACCCGGCAGGGGCTCGATCCCATGACCCCTGGACCATGACCCGAGCCAAAATCAAGAGTTGGACGCTCAGCTGACTGAGCCGCCCAGGCAGCCCGACTGGCCATTTTCTGCAGCTGGTCACCGAGAGCAAGACTTTCTCCTTCACTGAAGATTCGTGTAGAGTCAGAAGACATGGTCTCTGAGACTCCAGTCAGTGGAGATAGTATGTAGGTGATACCTGAGTTCCAGGTCGGTGTAGACCGTAGGACGGGGTTAGCTGCATGTGCTGACATCACCCACTGTGCAGGGCCTGTCTGGGCCCTCATCCTGCAGCCCCCGGTCCCCTTGCTGAAGGACTAGCTCCAGGGTGGCTTGCTTGGTTTTATGCCTTTAGGGAAAGGTAAAGTCGGGAAGGGTGGAAAACACGGGCATCCTGCCCTTTGCCCTGCGGGTGCTGTCCCCTCGTCCCGTCACGGTGGCCTCTTCTGTGAGGGTCGTAGCTCGGCATAGGCCATGGCCCTGGACCATCACTGTGTTTGGGAGGGGAACACAGTTAGGTGCCAGGAGATGGGGATCCGGGCGGCTTTTGGCTGGACGATGGAAGCAGTGTGTCCTGTGTGACCGGCACCTGGCAGCAGCCTGCTGGGGACGCTCACCTCAAAACAGCGGAACTGATGGAGGCCACGCACCGGCCGGAGGGGACGCTGGCGGCAGTTACGGCGCTGGTGCCCGCGGTAGCCCCCACTTCACGTCTGCGCGGGCGGGGGCGGTGATGGACGCCCGCTGCTCCCTAACGAAGGTTGCGCATCACTTTCCGTTCCGAGCCAACGAGGGTCTGGAAAACAAATGACTCAAGCCTGATGATCAATCATCCATTTAATCAATTGAGAGTGCGCGCTAACGAAGGAGGCCGGGCCGGGGGCGGGGGGCACTTCCCCAGGCCTCGGACGCTGGGCGTCCAATTAAAGAGCAGGTGAGGAGCAGGGCAGGTGCACCGGGGACGGTGTCCCAGGGCCGCAGGGTCCGTTTGTTGTTCTGAGGGAGAGGACGTCCAGACTGTGGTGTTGCTGATGTCATGAGCTTGGTTGGAGCAGGGTTCGAGGGAAGGCTGCAGGCAGGTTACGCTCCAGCAACGCCTCGTCCCTGCAGGTTTCTGAAGGCCGTTCCCCATGTGTTTTTTCCCGGTTGTTCTCTTTTCTGGCTGTTCTGGGTGTCCGCTCAGGTGAGGCGATATTAAAACAGGCGTGGGGAATCACATCCTTCCTGCTTTTGTTTCTGAGGCTTGGAGAATGAGCTGAGTTTAATGTTGAAAATAATCTTCGACTTTTGGGGCGCCTGGGTGGCGCAGTCGGTTGAGCGTCCGACTTCAGCCAGGTCACGATCTCACGGTCCGTGAGTTTGAGCCCCGCGTCGGGCTCTGGGCTGATGGCTCAGAGCCTGGAGCCTGTTTCCGATTCTGTGTCTCCCTCTTTCTCTGTCCCTCCCCCGTTCATGCTCTGTCTCTCTCTGTCCCAAAAATAAATAAACGTTGAAAAAAAAAAAATTAAAAAAAAAAAAAAAAAAAGAAAAGAAAATAATCTTCGACTTTCAAAATCAAAGACGATTCTTCTGCAAACATTTGTCTGCAAACTCTGAGGAGAGTCCTGGTGCGAAGACGGAGACCGCGCTCTCACTGCGCTTATAGCCAGGTGACCTCGAGTGTGGCCCTGACCGCGACCGTGCCCACCTGCAGACTCGGGCACAGCACCCGTGTTCTCAGAGGCTTCATCTGGAGGCCCGTATGGTACAACACATGTTAGTGTGCTTTGTGAGTCTAAATTTGGACACAAATGTGGGTTATTACTATTATTGATCATTAGTCTTTTTTACATTTGATACAATGTAAATAAAAAAACACAATTTTCTAAGAAAAAAGTACTTTTTATAGACTCTGAGCTATTTCTCTTAAATTTAGTTGGCGTGAAACCTAATTCTTTTCTAATGCATCTCCTTCCTCTGTGGGGGCCCTACGCTGCTGCCTCGGGGGGTTGGAGGCTCCAGAGAAGAACTTACATTCACTTCATGCCTTTTCCAGCTTTCAGGGACACCCACAGCCCTTGGCTTGTGGTGCTGTCCCCTGTCCTCACAGCTGGCCACGGCAGATCGAGTCCTTCTCACACCTGCCACCCTGACCTCCTCTCCTGCCCGTCTTTTGCCTTTAAGGATCTTATCCCATTGGGCCTACCTGTGAAAACCAGCACACTCTTTCCATCTCAGAGTCAGCTGACTCCCAGCCTGAATTCCCCTTGCCAGGTACTGGGGATTGGGACGTGGATGCCTAGGGGTGTTAACCTGCCAGCCTCAAAGGAGGGCTCGAGTTGCCCTGCTGTGGTCCTCAGCAGGCCGTGTGGGGCCTGAGTTTCTGGAACGTCTGTGCTTTGGCTATAATTAGCATTACGCACTCACCCGGGGCACCGGACAAGTGTCCAGTCTCTGTGTGCCAGGATGTGGAACATCTGGGAAGGTGGATGAGCCCTCATGGGGCATCCAGGGTCACAGTCACCCAGCTCTGCCACCCGGTAGAGCTTTGGTTTGGATTGGGCCTCAGTGCTTCTGCAGTTTGCAAACCCCTGCCTGACCAGGGGAGCCAATGGGATGCACAGTCAGACCCGTTATACTCCAGGAGCTCATCTTATGGGGGTGGGGGCGTGTCTGTCAACGTGGCAGGTGACCCAGTGTGGAGAAAGGTGCTCGCATGGAGTCCGGGACGGGGGGCGGGGGGGCACAGTGTGGCGGGGTGAGATGCGGAGGCTCTGGTAGCAGAAGCCGGGAGAAAATGTATTTGACAACTTCCCATCAGACCAGACCCCGGATGTGACCCTGGGCTAGGCTCTGGTGAGGGGTTATTTCTGTGGTTTGGGACCCTTGGGAGATGCAGAGGTCCAGCCCTGGGGGTCGGTGGGACAGGACAGTGGGGGCACCGGTAAGGGCCCAGGGAAGGGGCGATTTAATCATTGCCATCAAAGTATCTCATTTGCTAATAACATGCCAGCAACGCCGGCGAGAACTGAGAGACGCCAGCGAGAAGAGGCCACTTTGAGTGGGGCCTCACAGGTGGACTCGGTGTGGTCCAGGAGATGGCGTCCCACGGAGGGAAGGGCGAGACTGAGGCCGAGCAGGAGCGTGAGTGTGCCACGGCGGGCGGGGGCGCTTCCCCACCCCGACCTGGGTCGGGACAGGCCTCACGGTCCAGCAGCTTTCAAGCTTCCGGAGCTCGTTGGAGATACACGTCCAAGCACCACGCGTGCTGTGGGCGACAGAAGGAGGCCTCCGCGGATTCCCACGCACCGGTCCCGGGCCCGTGCCCCTGATGCAGCCCACGGGCCTCTGGGAGTGATTAAATCGAGGCCCCTGACACAGGGAGCTTATCCCCGATGTTCCAGGTGGTCCTGACTGCAGTCAGGAGGGCCTTCATGAGCGCAAGAGGGAGGCGCAGTCTGAGAGAAAGCACGGGTGACAACCACAGTGGCAGCTGGACTGATGCTCTTTGAGGGTGAAGGGAGCGCCCACCCTCCCGGCTCGTGCCGGGGAGCGCCACGGCCTCGGAGGCTGGAGGACGCTCCCGCAGAGCCTCCCCGAGGCACCAGCCCTGCCGGCAGCTTAACCGGTAGCCGTGAGACGCTTTGAGACTTGGGACCTCTGGAGCCGTACGGTGAGCCGTGGTGCCTGTGTGAAGCCACGGAACGTGATCCTTTGTTACGGCAGCAGCAGGAGCTAATCCACGTACAGATTCTGATTCAGTAGCCGTGGAGGTGGGTCTCACATCTGTGGCGTTTACACATTTCCTGGGCGATTCACACCAAAGTCTGAGAGCAAGTGCCCTATAAACCAGAAGTTGGACAAAGTCAGCAGTGGCTGTGGGGCGGGGGAGGGGGGGTCTGTGAGGATCAGGGGGCAGGGGCCCCGTGCTGGCAACGATGGGCACTGGAGGGACGCAGGGGACAATTAGGATGTTTGAAATGGCTTAGAAGAGAGATTATAAGGGCCCTAACTCATTTTTAATTTGAAAAATTAAGTCAAATTACTGACCTCCTTGATCCTTTTCACGTATGAACTGACCGGTTGCATGAACAGAATTTGATTTTAATCAGAAATGACCACCTGATTCAGACAAAAATGACTAAACCCTGTCTCTGAAGGATCAAGGTGGCATAAAGTAGGTCGTGAGGCACAGCTCGCAGTGCCCCGGTTCCCTCCTACGTATTTGGCATCTCCCAGCTTCGATCTTGTCTTCCACAGCCGAAATCCTGCCTCTCTTGTTCCAGAATCATTCCAGCCCTCCTTGGTCCCAAGTGTGACGCCCGTGTGTCAGGGATTCTTACAGTTCAGAGTGGCCCTAAGCTGTCACACTCCATGTTAGGTCCCGTTGTGTCACTCAGCCCTTTACTGACTCCACCACTGATGGACTCTGGACAGGATCTTAGCAAGTGGAGCCTCCCTCCTTCTCCTGGAAGCCAGTGGGGGTGGGGGTCTCCCTCCTTCTCCTGGAGGGCAGTGGGGGTGGGGGAACATTTCTCCTCTTTCTGGAGAACAGTGGGGGTGGGGTCTCCCTCCTTCTCCTGGAGGGCAGTGGGGGTGGGGGTCTCCCTCCTTCTCCTGGAGGACAGTGTGGGGGAGCTCTGTTTCCTTCTGCCATCCACCAGCAGTCAGAGCTGCTTTCAGAAAGGAACATGAGGTCAGCAAGGCTTGTGCATTGCTTTAAAAGAACTTTGCTCCCCCACGAGATCAAGAAGGGTTCTTCCTGAAAGTGCAGTAGAGAAACAGTACTTTCCCATGGCCTGGAAGGGACCACAGGGACACATGGAGCTTGGAGTCTCAGAGAGAACCCCGGCCCCCATCCTTCTAGGGGGTTCTGTGGGGCCAGGGGTTCCGAAGCAGCATCTCTCCCTGGCAAGTCCTCTGAAAATGCTCAGTCCCTCTTATGAGAGACAGTTTACTCACTGTTGTTGGTTTCATGTACTGGGTTCCAGAGTATGATTTTGAACGATAAAGATCTCTGTGACCAAAACAACTTTAATTTGCAAGAGTGGACTTGACCCTAAGAGGCTCAATGGCTTCCTGAAGCCACACGTGCAGTTTAAGGGACCAGGACCTCTGCCGTTTCCGGGGCTCGAATTCTGGTGTGTGCCAGGCCCCCTGCTCAGTGCCGGGAGGGGAAGTTCCTGCCCAGGGGCCTGGCCCGGCCTGGGGCTGAGACAGGGGCTCTCGGGACATCCCAAGAGTCGTCAGAATAGGTCCATTTTCTCCCCTCTCTCAGGACGATGGAGCCCAAGAATGTCTTGCTTCCCTTTGTGAGGTCCTGGCTTGGCACGAAACTTGATGTGACCCCAGAAGGATCTGCAAGCAGGGGTGGAAGAAGGAGGGGTGAGACTGTCGTGAGCAGCCCCCATCCAGCAGCCCCCGTCAGCGTGCTCAGGGTGTGCTAGCATCCAGCGCGCCGAGGGGTCAGGCACCAGCCCTTAAGGAGTCTGCAAAAGATCACCAGCCTCCTTCACGGCCTGGCTTACTAGCAAGGCCCTGCCCAGAAAGTGTGGGTGTCTCAGACCTGGAGGGGTGCAGACACGTGTGTGTGATTTCTAATGTATACACAGTGGAGCACGGGCCAGCAGCTGTGAGACACAGGCAGGGGGAGGGCGGACCTGGGGACAGGGTCATGGAGAGTGGTGGCTTGGCAGGGCCCTCGGAGCACGAGCAGACAGGACAAAGTCCAGACTGGCCATGGTGTGTCCCTTGCAGCCAGCACCCCCGCAGGGACACGGGGTTGCGGAATCAAAAAGGAAAGTCAGTGGGATCCCGAGTGAGTAGAGGTGGGAGCCTCCCACTGGGACCCCCTCTGACGGGGGTGGGGGATGCAGGAGGAGGTTCTGGGCAGGTGGCAAGGACACTCGGCGTGCCTGTGGACGTGGGCCAGCCCTTGAGCTGCGCCACAGCGCTGAGGACGCGCACGGGCGCCTCTGGTGAGGACGAGGAGGCTGTGGCCCCCAGCGGCTAGCCTGGCATTCCGGGCCTCACACCTGCACAGTGACTACCAGCTGTCTCCTCTCTGGGTTGGACGCCGGCTGGGAAAGGGAACGGCAGCAAAGACAGGGGTGCTCGTGGGGGTCACCCGGGGCCCCTTTCTGCAGAGATAGCCCGGAGTGGTCCTTGTGTGGTGCTCCTGCTGGGGGGCGGTCCTGGGCGATTCGCCCGCTGTCTGGTGAAAATAGTCTCAGAGGCCTGACTTTCTGGGAATGGTATTTCTTTCCAGAACCTGAGCCTCACATGAAAACCTCATGGCTAGCTTCCCTCACCCCTGCAGCCCCCACGGGTACAAATACGGAGGACAGAGGGGCGTCGTTGGGACAAGGTCACGTGGGGCTCCTCAGGTACAGAGGTCC
Source organism: Panthera pardus (assembly GCF_024362965.1). Classification (NCBI taxonomy): domain Eukaryota; kingdom Metazoa; phylum Chordata; class Mammalia; order Carnivora; family Felidae; genus Panthera; species Panthera pardus. The sequence continues at coordinate 435,292 of NW_026526732.1, forward strand.
TTCCTTCTGAAGTTCTGTGGCTGTGGGCCGGCGGCCAGGCCTCTGGGAGCCTGCCGAGCAGATCTGCTGACTCATCCTGGATAATTAGGACATGGAGTGTGTCGGATCCGTGCCACTGGACTGAGGCCCCTTGCTTTCTTAATGGTGAAGCCGCTCACAGAGAAGACACAACAGATCAAGTCGCAGTGCCTGGCTCCTGCCAGGCTAGCGGGGCCCAGTCCTCTGAAGCAGGAGGGAGCCTGAGTAGGGCTGGGAGGGACGGGGATGGCCTCGCTCCCCATACCCAGGCACAACATGGGGGCCAGGAGACAGTTTGGAGGCTAAACCACACCAGGTTTGACCCTGCAGAAGTGACTTCTCTCTTCGTGTGGCTTGGCCTGCGCACCTGGCCCCTCCACTAAGCTGTTTTGACTGATGGGTGACAGCAGGGGAATTACTTGCACCCTGGCCAGCCTCGTCCCCAATTTCTGATCCTTTAAACCAGGAGCCTGTGAACACCTGCCAGGCTGAGGTTGTCTGAACACTGTCAGGTGGGCTGACTATCCTCGGGAGGGAGGATATAGGACCGACCCAGGAAGGAAGACTGTGCCCCTGGAAGGAGGACTGTGTCCAGGGAAGGAGGACTATGTCCTGGGGAAGGAGGACTGTGTCCTGGGGAAAGAGGACTGTGTCCAGGGAAGGAGGACTGTGTCCTGGGGAAGGAGGATCGTGTCCTGGGAAGGAAGACTGTGCCCCGGGAAGGAGGACTGTGTCCAGGGAAGGAGGACTGTGTCCCGGGAAGGAAGACTGTGCCCTGGGAAGGAGGACAGTGTCCTGGGAAGGAGGACTGTGTCCTGGGGAAGGAGGACTGTGCCCCAAAAAGGATGATTGTGTCCTGGGGAGGGAGGACTGTACCCTGGGAAGGAGGACTATATCCTGGGAAGGAGGACTGTGCCCCGGGAAGGAGGACTGTGTCCAGGGAAGGAGGACTTTGTCCTGGGGAGGGAGGACTGTGCCCCTGGAAGGAGGACAGTGTCCTGAGAAGGAGGACTATCTGATGCTCCTATGGGGGTCACGGACAGTGGCTCCAAGAGCCGTTGGATCACTGTGGGTGCCCGTTCGATGCAGGGGCTCCTCCCATCCCCAGACGGTCGGTGTGGTCTTGGAGGGGAAAGCTAGTTGGTAAAGAGGAGGGGGTGGGAAATACCGACAGCATTCTGGCCTGGCGGCCAGACCTCCTGCTTCTGGGGAACCGGGGGCTCGCTCTGCTTCCCCACGTGACCGGCGAACTGGTGGGGGTGGTGCCCCCGGTGGCAGCATGGCTCTTCCTGTTAAGGACGCCCCTTCCCCACACTATGATGATTTTCCAAGTTCTCTTTCCAAGTTGCCTGAGGTTTGGCCCCAACGTCGGCCAGACTGAACCTGAGTCCATCCCAGCCAACAGACGACAGGCGGGGAGTGAGCACCCTGGGCCCCAAAACCTGGTGACGACAGGCATTCCATCCCTATCAAGTACTTTCCAGAGGAAGTCTCTGGTCCTGAGCTCCTCCCCTGGCCTTCCCACTCTCTCCAGTTCCCTCGCTTCGGCCGGCCTAAGTCCTCACGTCCCTTTGTGCTTTGCACAGTTCACTCTATGCAAATTACATCTCGACTAAAAATGTGGAGATGAAAACATTTTCAAGGCCCGGGGAGAGGCGATAGTTGGCCCCTCACTACCCACACCTGTCAGTCCCGAGCTGGCAGGGGGCTCGTGGCAGACGAGCAGGTGGGCCCGCACGACTGGCGGTCGAGACGCTGGTCAAGGCTGCCCGTCGGGCCTCTGCTGGGGTCTCTGTCCCAGCAGGGGCTGCGGACTCACGCTGACCCAAATGTCCACCACTTGTGCCCGCAGGCAAACAGGTCCTAGGAGGCTGTGGACGGAAGGAGGCTGTGGGGCAGGAGGCCCACGGCTGAGGGACAGCGAGCCGCCTGCAGAGGCTGAGCCCTCGTGTTGGGCATGACGGGGATGACCTCGGTCAGCACTCCTCCCGTCGCTGAGCCAGGCTGCACGTGGGGACACTAGGGCCGCCGCTGCCCGACAGCCGTGGCGGTGTCCCTGCTGTGAATGTGCACCAACTCCCGCTGCCCCGGACGCCTGCCCTTACAGGGTAGACAAAGGGTGTCTGGATGTGCACACGGCAACTTGTGGGGCACCCTAGCTTTGTAAAAGGTTCTCATCAAAGGAGAGAACGCAGCCCCCACTTCTCAGCTAGACCACGAGGAGACCCAGGCTGCCATGCAGAGCGGGGAGAAGAGCTGACTTTTGTTCTGGCTCAGCTGAGCCTGAGCCGAGCCCAGGCCAAGGGCAGGACGCCCGTGGCTGACCCGAGGCTGGTTTGGGGGAAAGTGCCCACCCACATCCTCGTCTCTGCCCCGGCGACAAGAAGCCACAGAAACGAAAATAAACACAGCCCCCAGGAATTCTTCTAGATGCCTCCTGTGCCCATCCCCCCAGGATCGCCGAACACTCGGTTGCAGCCGGGAAGCGCCCAGAGCTGTGAGTGCACACGGTGTGTCCCTTCTCTGCACCCACAGCCTCCACGCTCTGGGAACCGCAGTCACCAGCGTGACCAGCGTTGTTTTTCTCCTGGCTCCCCAAGAATCCCGCACATTTTAATCCTTCAGGAGGCAATTAGGCAACCCGCTCCCCAGGGCAAGGCTGGATTATACAGCCGTGATTTCCCGCCACTCACGGCCCGCTCCTGAATTAGCCAGGAAGTGGCATTGCCTTAGGGGAATTCATCACTCATAATTTATTTTAGAAAAATATACAAACATTTTCTTCTTTAAAGAAATAAACTTCCAGGGTTCTTCTAATGTCAACAATTTGGGCCCTGTCAGAGGTGCATTTTGTTGAAAGTCTGGCGATTAAAGGGTGAGGCGTGGGAGGAGGCAGGGGCCCCACAGGCGCCCCGGATGGAGCCGCGGGGTGCACGTTGGTGCTGCCCGGGAGTTGGCGTCTTTCTGCCTTGCCTCTTCCCCCGTGTGTGCTCCCCTCCACAAAGTGTCCAAGCAGTGGCAGTAGAACCCAGGGACCGTCGCGCACACACAGGGCATGTCGGTATGTCGGTATGCCGGTATGTCGTGGTGCCCTGTCACCGCGTCTCCAGGGGCTTCTGGAGGTGGGCACTAAGCCGCCAAGCCTCTCCTCCCAGCAAGGGACAGCATGTTGTCCCTGTTCCACCCAGAGGGCCCACCACAGCCAGGTCGTGGGCTGGCCTCGGGGACCGTGTGGGTGATGTCACGGAACATTCTGGAGTTCTGTGGTGTATTATTGCAGTCTCCTCCTCATGCAACAGCTGTGTACCCGCCCCCACCCCCGCCCCCTTGCTTCAGCCCCGTGGCCACGACAGACACGGAGCTCTCCTTGCTGGAAGCCACTGGCTCAGGGTGGGTGTGCTTCTGCAGGCACTGGAAAGGAAAGTGTGGGGCCACGGTCACCTCGTGCTCCTGGGAGAAGAATGGCGTCCTGTGTGACACCCCAGCCGGACCCCCTGCTTCTTCACAGTGGTGTTGGCCCCTTTGCTTGATTTTAAGCGAAAGGCAAGTTTTGAAGCGTATGCAACGATCGCCTGCACTCAATTTGGGGTCGCTCCAGTGTCGGTGGGGAGACTGCCCTTCACACTCTGCCCTGAGAGCGCTCACCTGGGCGCTTGCCTGTGCTCCTCCGTCCCGCACCTTCTGCTAACTGCGCGGACCACATGGGATCCTCAGGCAGGGACACGTGAACTCATTTTGTTTTTCCTACGGACCTTTCGGAACCGTGGACAGACCGTGCCCACGAGGGGAGCAGCCGTTGGGGGGGCCTGTGGGAACGTTCTGTCTCGTGGGACAGATGGGTAAGCCAGCCTTGCCTCCCTCCACACCAGCCCCCCGATGGCACCCTCTGACCACATCTTGGCCACATCCTGATACTGAGAAGAAGATGTTAACATTAGAAAAAAAAAAAAAAAACAGGTATTCTGACTGCACGAGTTCTTATATTCAGGTACTTAGGAACATCTGTGCAGGCAATTAAAAAAAAATCTCGGCCCCTAAATTGGTTATGAATTTACAGGAGAGATTTCAGCCTGGTAGGGGCCTGGGGTCATCTATATTAGTGGCAGGGCCTGGGAAGGAGGCCGGGCCAGAAGAAGGTGGAAGGAGGAGGTGGGGGTGCGAGGTACTGAGGATGTGGAGAGGTGAAAGCGTCTAGAGGCAGGCGAGCAGAGTCATGGGGCAGACCGTTCGCAGAGGGGAGAGAGGCCCGAACAGGCGCGGTAGGGCCCGGGGACAAGAAGAGAGAGAATGCGGAGGGTGCGCTCCCTGTGCCGCGTGGAAAGACTCGTACCCGGAGCAGCTGTGCTGGTGGAGGGGCCAACGTGATGTCAGGCAGACACCCAGGGGCGGATGCAGCTTCCCAAGCAGCAGTGACGGGCGGGGGCACGGGAGGACAGCCTCCAGGACCGTGGCACTGGGGCGTGGACGCCGAGGAGTGTGCCTCGGGCAATGCCGAGGGGTAGATGGGAGCCAGAACGGTCGTCGCCGGAACCAGAACTTTCCCTGTGGCCGCACCTGGGGCTTGAACCCAGAGGCACGGGGAGGGTGCCTGGCGTGGGCCTCAGTAGCGCCCGTGGGCGGTGGACATCCACGGTGCGCCTCTCTCTGGTCTACGCCGCTGGCTGGCGGGACCCACTCCCAACTGAGGCCTCCCCTGCCGGTGGCACCAGACCTCGCAGGCCAGGGGGAGCCCAGCTTCCTGGGGCCTCTCTGTAAAGAGGACGGGCAAGGACCCTCACGGCCTGGGTGGGGCAGAGGTGACCTCACGGGGCCGGTGGGCAGTGACAGCCCACGTCCGCCCCACCCCTCAGGGAGGCCCGTGGTCCTCTGACTGGTACTTCTGTGGGGTTTCCTTCCTTCTCCTTGCTTCCCAAGTGGGGCATCTGGTTTCTGGGAACTGCTGACGAGTGCTGACTGTTTGCTGTCGTTGCCTTGTTAGAGAAGAGTGTGCCCACCCCACGGTTCCAGTGCACTCACCGGGGCGCACGACTGACATTCTGGAAAGCGCCACTGCCCCATGTGCCGCCCCTGCAGTGGGGATTTGGGAAAGAAGTAGGAGTTTGCCTAGCAGTAAGAGGCTCCTAGGTACGCGTGCCTCCCACGCTGGCCCCGCGGATGACTGCGGTCCCTAAACGGGGCGGAAGGCGGGCTTCCCTGGCCCCGTGAAGGCCTCCTTCTGGGGCCAGACTGGGCAGGCTGATCAGACGACTGAGAGACAAGGGGAGAAAAGATGGGGGCTGGTAAAAAAGAAACAACAGCGGCCCCTGCCCTTTCCTCAGGGTTCTCGTGGGTATTCAGCAGTGTTATCGGAGTAACTGCAAAAATGTGGATGAAAAATGGACCATGTCAGGGATGCAGGAAAAATGGGTGCTAAGAAAAACAACTTAAATGAACAACAACTATGGTAACAACAGTAAGGGTACTCATGGACATCTTTGTTTCCTAACAAAAGAGGTTAAGGAAGGGCAGGACAAAAAGAGAATTCTAAATGCCCTCCACCTTCCCTCCCCCTCCATCCCTTCTCTTCCGTCCAATAAGAACCAGCTGGACACTGCGGGATGCTCTTTGGCAGCGTTATTCCTCAGACTGTGGAACTGCCATCAGCTGAAGGGGAAGGGTGGGAGAAGGTGGCAGTTTGGGAAAAGAGAAGGTAGCTAACAGGAGGAGAAAGTAGGGATAGGAGAAGGTGGGGGCAGGAGGGGAAGGTGGGGAGAGGAGGGGAAGGTGGAGGGCAGGAGGGAAAGTGGGGAGAGGAGGGGAAGGTGGGGGGCAGGAGGGGAAAGTGGGGAGAGGAGGGGAAGGTGGGGAGAGGAGGGGAAGGTGGGGAGGGGGGGGAAGGTGGGGGCAGGAGGGGAAGGGGGGAGAGGAGGGGAAGGTGGGGAGAGGAGGGGAAGGTGGGGGGCAGGAGGGGAAGGTGGGGGGCAGGAGGGGAAGGTGGGGGGCAGGAGGGGAAGGTGGGGAGACAGCGAGGGAGACACAGAATCCAAAGCAGGCTCCAGGCCCTGAGCTGTCAGCACAGAGCCCGACGCGGGGCTCGAACTCGTGGACCATGAGATCGTGACCTGAGCCGAAGTTGGGCGCTTAACTGACTGAGCCACCCCGGCTCCCCTAAATAGTGTACTCTTATCCACGTTTCTTATAATCCTTTAGTGTTTTTGTTTCCCTGGGACTAATGACTAAGGCACAATTTTATTTCCTGTGATGTCTCTGCACTGGGCAAGTAATTCTGCAAATCTGTCGAGGCCTGGCGATAACTCTCACGCAAAGCAAACACACATCACCTGCTGGTGGCCGCTCCTGGCCCAGAGCTCTGAGCTGGGGCTGCTGTAGCCTGAGTGAGCATTGCTTTACCCGGGTCCATGCCCGTCCCCTTCGGGACCTGTTTCTCAGCCCTCCCCTCCACTCGTGCACAAGGAACAGTATTTTGAACCCTTGCATGTGAAGTGTCTTCATTTCAGACTCGTACGTCACTGGCCAGACATCATTGCTTGATATGACATTCTTGGTGAAAGTAATTTTTTACGTAACTTTTAGGTATTGTTTTGTACATCTAGTATTGCTGTTGATAAGGCCAATGCCATTTAAAAAAGGTAAATTTTACTTTGGAATAATTTTAGGTTCATAGAAATGTTGCAAAGATGGTAAGGTTCCTACACCTTCAGCCAGGTTCCTTCCTCAGGGCACCTGTGTGTTACCATTAACTGCACTCATGACTTTGTTTGAGTTCCACTTGTCTCCCTCACATCCCAACTCTGCTCCTGGGTCCCTTCCAGGGACCCACCACATGGCACTGTCCTCCCGTCCTCTCAGGCTCCTCTTGGCTGTGGCGATTTGTCTGTCTTTCCTTGGTTTTGTTTTTTATGACCTTGACAATTTTGAGGGTACTGGTCAGGGATCTTGTAGAATGTTCCTAAATTTATGTTTGAGGTTTTTCTCGTGGTTGGACCGGGGTCAAGACATGAAGGTAAGACGACCAGGAGGTGCCCTTTGCATCACGTGCCACGAACACGAGTCACGTGGTCAGGCTGCCCCGGTCGCCTGGCCTTAGTCCTTAGGACCAACACCATCTGCGTTTCAGACGGCACCTAGCCACTTTCTATCTTCTCTGGAAATTTTAATTTTGATTCCTGGTCTTCTGAACGTTTACTATGATAACTGGCTTTGCCAAACTCCCGTGTAACATTTAAGATTGTTTTTCTTCTAGGGTGCCTGGGTGGCTCAGTCGTTTGAATGTCCAACTTCAGCTCTGGTCAGGAGCTCATAGTTCGTGGGTTGGAGCCCCACAACCAGCTCACTGCTTTGGATCCTCTGTCCCCCCCCCCCCCCACCGGCCACCTGCCCCTTTCAAAATGGGCAAGTACTGGGGCACCTGGGTGGCTCAGCTAAGCGTCTGACTTCACAGCTCATGAATTCAAGCCCCACGTCGGGCTCTGTGCTGACAGCTCGGAGCCTGGAGCCTGCTTCTGATTCTGTGTCTCCCTCTCTCTCTGCCCCTCTCCCTCTCACTCTCTCTCTCAAAAATAAATAAACCTTAAAAAATTAAAAAATAAATAAAATGGGGAACTACTGTCCATTCTTTCAAAAATAAATTAAAAAAAATCTTATAACGAAATTAAATTGAGCTAAATTTTACACGAACAGAGTAAAACACACACATACACACATGCATATACAAAGATTTTTTCTTTTAAAGATCATTATTATAGCACTACAATGAACACCTCCGTACATAGCCTTTCTCCTCAGGAGGGTCCTTGCCTGAGATGAAGCATCCAGAGTGGAGGCTGGTACCCTCCATCCAATGCTGGAGTGACATCTGTGAACCCCAATCCTGGGGCTGGAGAGAGGGCAGGTCAGGCACTGGCAGTGGGCAGGGGACTAAGAAGGTCTGGGGATGGATGAGGGCACAGGGTCTGCAGAAGGGGCACACAGGGCCACTCTCTAGCTGGTGGTCCGGGGCCAACGGGCGCTCTCTGTGTGCACGGGGAATGTGGGGGACAAGGTCACCATTTTGCCTCTTCTGATGGCAGGATGGGAAGGTGGTAAAGTGAGCCAGCTTTGCAGCGGGACCCACGGGGGTGACAGAAAGTGCGGATAATTACGCACGGGCCTCAGCCCACTGTCCACTCAGACGCGCGTGATTGTGGTTTCTCAGAGCCGGGCCAGAGCCCTGGGGAGGCCTGTTCCCTCTCTCCCTCTCCCAGAGGCCAGCAGAGGCATGCCTGTATCCCGGAGGCGCTGGAATGTTGTCCGAAGAGAGATTTATCTGTGCAAAGAAGCCGGCGTGACCTTTGGCTCAGGGGCCACGTCTGGTGGAAACATAGGAAGACGGGGCCACGGGGAGCCCTGGCCTCAGCCCTCAGGACACCTCTCGTGGGGAACACATGTCTGAGGCTGGCTTGCTGTGTCCTCCGCCCCCGTTTCATAATGAGCGAGCTTTCTGGGTCAGAATAGGCCAGAACTAGGCACTGAGAACAAGGTGTTCGCTCATGGGGGGAGAGGGGCCTGGTGAGGAAGGGGCCCTCGGGCTGTGCAGACGGGGCCCTGCCAGGATTCTGACCTTGCCATTTCTTCTCTTCACCCAAACGTATTTATTCATGCCCACTTTTTCTGAGTTAGTTTGAATTTAAGAACGAACTAAACTGCGAAAACCAGAAACACCGTGTCCCCCACTGCCTTCGGTTCCTGCGAAAGGCACCTCCTGCGGGGGCTCTGTGTTGGGCCTTGTGACTCCTCAGGCTAGGCCAGGGTCCCTGCAGGCCCTGACCTCCAGCGTGAGCAGAGAAGGGGTCTGAGATCCTGTTTGCGGCGCACTGGGGACTTCTCGTCCTGAGGAAGCAGTTTGTCGTGTCGTCCTAGCAGCGGCTGTTCCGGCCGTGTGTTTAGGGGGGAGGAAAGGACTCAGGGCTGCGTGTGCGTATTTGTTACAGCCACTGGTTTCCTGTTACTGCTCCATGGCAAGTCCTGAGTCAGGTCAGGGGAGCAAGAATAACCTCCTAGAATAAAATGTCCCGGGGGTGAGGGTGCCCGGTGGGGTGTCTGTCTTCCTGAGGCTCCTTCGCAGGAAGATTAATTCCCCTGGTTTCATCATAGGATTTCTCAACCACAGTCTTGCCTAACAATATCGTTCAGCAAAACTAGAAAGCAGTCCAATACATCTCAGGATAATTTTTTAAAAGGAGCTCGTTCTAAAATAAGTTGCAGGTGAGAAGCAGTTAAGAGCATCTGCTGGTTGAGGGCTCGCTGTTGGCTCAGCATCATCCAGGTCAGGAGACCTGGGAGGAGTTTTGGGTACAAAACGACCTTTGGGCAGGAGGCTCCAGAGAGCAGTGGCCAAGGGTGCCAGGCCTTCCCGCCCGGGATGTGCCCCACCCCAAGCTCGAGGGGCATGGAGGCTGCAAGTGACACACCCTGACCCAGGAAGGGGCCGTGCACTTCCTCAAGGTTTAAGTGATGTAGAATTCCAGTGTCAGCGATGACCACGGTGCTCCCTGCTGGGAGACCAGTGGCTCCTGGACCTGGTGGTTCACAGGGAGCCACTGATGATCGAATGCCGAGCACTGTTCTCCAGTTGTTCGTGAGGGGCCGCTGCCTCCGTGCCGGGTACTCACCGTTCACCTCACTGTGTGACCGGTTCCGGGCCGGCGCCGTGGGGAGTCAGGTGCCGGAGCACCTTAGTGGCAGCTGGGTGGTCGACAAAGCTTGGACTGCGTAAGACAACGTTGCTTCCGTGTGGATGTCCGACCGGGACACCCCAGGTAACGGCGGAGTCAGTTAACTCCCTGAATGTGTAACAGAATGCTGCCTTTGTGTCTGGATTGGAGGCGTCTGTGCACGGATTAGAGACAGAGTCATGAACGGAAGACGATGTCCCTGCCCTTGCGGAGTGAGCAGGGGGTGAGGGCCAAAGCGTCCCGCCTCGAATGTCAAAGCCCACACGCTGACTGTACCCTGACGAGGGTGGGTGGGGCTCTTACGGGGAAGGTTTCATTGAGGAGAGAGACCCTGAACTTAATTTTATTGTTATTTTTTTTAAGTAAGCTCTGCACCCAACGTGGGACTTGAGTCCACAACTCTGAGATCACGAGTCACGTGGGTTGCCGACTGAGCCAGCAGGGCGCCCCAGAGGACGGAGATCCTGAATTTTAGAGGGCGAGTCAGAAGATGGGAGACAGGCTTCTCGGTGCCATGTCGAGAGCCATGCAAGCGTGTCAGGGGCCCAGGACCTCGCACGGCGACAACGAGAGAGAAGAGGGTCGGCTCACGCCCGCCGAGACCTGACGCGCGGACGCCCTGGGGCCCCAGGGAAGAGCAGACACGCCCTCACGCTCTGACAGCTCATGTGGGGCTGAAGACGCGGTCCTCATGGCTCTGAATTCCCTCAGATGCTTTTGTTCACTCTGACTCAGTATCACTGCGAACCCAGGGCCCGGGCTCCCGGTCTGGGTGCGGCGCAAAGGACTGCATTCTCGTCCAGCCCTCGGGCAGATGCCCCTCTGTCCAACGTGTGCGTCAGAGGCCACAGACGCCACCTGGTCAGGCCAGAAGGGTGGTCTCAGCGTTGTGTCGGGAGGGAATACGCATGGTATCGGAGGAACAAAGCCCCCTCGAGGTCAGGGCTCCGCACCCGACGGCCCCGGGCCTAACCTCACCGACTAAGTCTTATGGGCACACGGCCACACTCACTCGCCTGCGTATGTTCTGTGCTGCCTCGTGTGGCACTGGCGGCCCTGAGTCGTCGTGACAGAGGCCACACGGCCTGAGACATTCACTGTCCCGCTTTCCAGAGTCTGCAGACCCCGATCTAGAAAAACAGGAAAACAAAGGGGAATTTGTCAGCAAAACTACTCAATTTGCATATGGGCCTGTGTGTTTGCTTGGCGTCTATAGGGCACCGTGGCGAGGAGAGACGCTGCTCGCTGTGTATGTCCGTCCACTTCCAGCTCTCTGACCACCTGGCACCCAGGCGCTGGCGGGTAAGGAGTGAAGCCCCAGAGGGAACTGGTGGCCACAGGGTTGGCGTGCCACCCCCCCCAGCCCTCGGCCGTGGACAATCTCACCAGTGGCCAGGGGACGGTCGCTTGATGTGGCAGGGCTGTGTTCTGAGGCATTTCCACGTGTGCGTGTATGTGGGGCTGTGCTCGTCATTTAAGGGCTGATCTCATGGGGTTTGGCAGGAGAAAATCTCCATGAGGCCGGGTGTAGGTGTGTCCTCGGAGGGAGATGCTTGAGTACGTTTCCAGCCTTGACCTGAGAGGAGGGTTCCCACGGGTCCCTTGCCTGGTGCCGCTGGGGACACACGGCCCGGGATCTGGAGCTTCCCAAGGGAGGTTTCCTTTTGGGAACATCGAGAGAATCCCTCCAAGAAGGGCTGTGGCCACACGGCCAGAACACCCACAGTGCCAGAGGCTCCTTTCTTCCCTGGAAGGTTCCCAAAGCCAGGCTCACAGGTGGGACGGCCAGGCAGAGCACAGGGGCTGAACTTACACTGTGTGACCTTGGGGGACCACTGATGTCCAGGGGGCACAGCCATGTGCCCAATTCACAGTGTCCTAGGGGCCAGACAGCAGAGCGGTCAGGCTGGGGCACAGAGCCTGGTCCCAGGTAACGCCAGGTAGATACCCACTATCTCAGTCCTGACCCTGCTCTGTCCTCACGGCCATGTCTCTGTCCTGACCCTGCTCCCCCTCACGGCCATACAGAGCCTCCCCAGCTTCTACCAGCCCTGCCAGTCACACCTGGTCCGAGGCCTGCAGCAGCCTTGCTGTGCTCCTGGCTCCCGGTCACTGTGTGCTCCTCCGACAACCGTCTCGGACCTCATGCCCTGTGGAGAGGCAGTCCCGCTCCTCCTGGGGAGGCCAGGCCCCCAACACTCACTTTGCTCAGGTCCTATGGCACCAGCTCTGCGATTGTGCTGTCCCATCATGCTCTGGCGGTTTTTAGTGAAATCTGGGTGTTTTTTTTTTATTTTTAAAATTAAAATATATATATTTATTTTTGAGGGAGAGAGAGAGAGACAGAGCACAAGCAGGGGAGGTGCAGAGACAGAGGGAGACATGGAACCCGAAGCAGGCTCCAGGCTCTGAGCTGTCAGCACAGAGCCTGACTCAGGGCTTGAGCTCAGACCGTGAGATGACCTGAGCTGAAGTCGGGCACTTAACCGACTGAGCCACCCAGGCATCCCTGACGTTTTTTTATTTTTGAGAGACAGAGGGGTGGGGGGAGGGACCGAGAGAGAGGGAGACACAGAATCCGAAGCAGCTCCAGGCTCTGAACTGTCAGCACAGAGCCTGACGCGGGGCTCGAACCCACAAACCGTGAGATCATGACCTGAGCCGAAGTCGGACGCTTCCCCGACTGAACCACCCAGGTGCCCTAAATCTGGGTTTTCTTCTGCAGGGTTGATTCCTACCTGAGCCGACCGGGCTTTCCTGAGCTGTGTTGGCTCTGCCGATGCTGGCTCACCTCGACTGGCCACAGGGCCCCCCAGTCAGGTCCTGCCTAACGGGCTTGCCCTGCACTGGAGCCGCACAGGGCACAGGCCTCGTGCGCCAAACGCTTTCCTGGGAACGTGTTCACAAGGTTGCCGGTAGATACTCTGAAAGCTCAGCGTGTGGTCAGGAGATCAGGCTTTGATTGAGGCATTAGACACTTGTAACTTAAGCCCCTTCTGGCACTTTCCCAGGGAGCCTGGACACAGGCTCGGGCTTGGGCTTCCTCCCCTGCAGCGCAGGGCTCAGAGTATGTGCTCAGTTAACAGCTCCTGCTGGTGACCTGTGGGGGCCATTATTTCTGTTTCCCGAGCACGGGAGCATTAAGTAGTGAATGCAGGTCCTGGGGCCTCCCGGGGGCACCAGTTTTACACCCAGAGAGCCTTGCTGTCACCAGTCACAGGTGTAACAGCCCAGCTAGTCCCTGAGCCGGAATGTCAAAGGACCCGGAGAGCATGTGGCCTCCTAGCCTGGCCCTAGAGCCTGCTATAACTGACCCCCAGGTAGCTTTTCTAGGTAAAGGCACGGAGCAGGGTGGGGACCATGGAAGGGGAGGGGGCAAAGGTTTGTAGCCGAGAACTGTCCCAGTCAATGGGAGCTACTTTCAGCTGCCCTGCTCTCCTGGGCAGGCAGCCAGCGTTTCACACTAGAGCAGGCTGGCCCCCTGCCAGCCCGGCTGGTGTCACTTTGGGTGCCAGCAGAATGCGTGCGGCTTGGAGCACACTCACCACCCCACTAGCTGGCCGCTCGCTGGCCCTGCGAACGGCGAGCGTGTGCAGAGGCCGCGGGCGGAGGCGGTGGGGGCGGGGAGGCCTCTGAATGCGGGTGGAGATGTGCGCGGAGAAGGGTGGCTGCACGCCCCCAACACGCCAGGCCAGTCACCTCGTGAGAGCGGGAGGGGGGACGCGGAAGCCGAGATCTTAGGTGCTTCAGGCTTGTCCGGACTCAGCAGGTCTTCTGACTCTGGATCTCAGGGGTTGTCATTACAGCCCTTGAAGGCCGAGGGGCTTCTGTTCCCAGGAGGGATGGGCAGGGACGAGGTGGATGGATGCCCAGGGGCTCTGGGGTGGAGAGAGGGCATAGGGCCCCTCGCCCGGGGCTGTGACTGGCCCTCCCTGCCCCACCCCCCCACCATCCCGTCCCGGCTCCTTCCCCGAACAGTCTTGAGAACCGCACGGACGTGTGACTCACTGACCCCAAATGTAAAGTGAGCCCCAAACACAAGTACAGAAAATTCTGGAGAAGAAAGGGGATCAGAAAGCGAGAAGGCCGTGGGTGCCGCGTCTGCGTGTGGAGGGGACGCTCCCTGGCCACAGCTCTGGGCTTGCCGCCTGGGAGAGGACATTTCTTACCCCCCGGGCAGGCTGGCTGCATTCCCGCTGGCCCCAGGGAGAAGCGAGAACGAAGAGAAACTCGGCACTGGGTACCCACCGGACCACCAGACGCCCTTCACTCTGAGAGGTGCCGGCTTGGCTCATGGGGACAGACGGTCCTCCTGGACGTGTAGTGTCACAGCCCCGCCCTGTTCGGTGGGTCCTGGGTCGGGGCATGGGGTGGCCCGCTGCCTGCATTCCCCTCCCACCGCAGGGAAGGTGCTCCTGAAGGAGGGAGTCACTACAGCAGAGACCCCGAAGATGGTGCACGTGCCCCCTGGGTGTCCTGAGGAGGGCACACTGCTGTCACACAGAACACAGGGCCCCACAGCCCAGTTGGTCCAGCAGGGCAAGCGTTTGCCTCATAAATAAACGCTCCTGGTTGGTAATGTGGGCTCAGTCGCTTTTTATGTTTGTTCAAAATGCAAATATCTCTATTAAGCTCATGGGAAAATGCACACCTTACAGCTTAGGTTGTCTGCCTATCTGAATAGAAGAATAACGAGAAAATTTGCCATTGAGTTTAAGCCTCTGATGCGTAACTAGCTGGGCATTCGTTTTTTTTTTTTTTTTAATTTTTTTTTTCAACGTTTTTTATTTATTTTTGGGACAGAGAGAGACAGAGCATGAACGGGGGAGGGGCAGAGAGAGAGGGAGACACAGAATCGGAAACAGGCTCCAGGCTCCGGGCCATCAGCCCAGAGCCTGACGCGGGGCTCGAACTCACGGACCGCGAGATCGTGACCTGGCTGAAGTCGGACGCTTAACCGACTGCGCCACCCAGGCGCCCCAATTCGTTTTTTAAAAATACCTCTTTTAAGTAACATGACCATTGCAAAAGAACTCAAATCTTCCAAAATCCCACGTGAGGAAAAAAATTATTTAACTTTTTATTTATTTTTTTAATCTTTATTTTTGAGAGAGAGACAGAGTGTGAGCAGGGGAGGAGCAGAGAGAGAGAGAGGGAGGGAGACACAGAATCAGAAGCAGGCTCCAGGCCCTGAGCTGTCAGCACAGAGCCCGACGCGGGGCTCGAACTCATGAACCGCGAGATCGTGACCTGAGCCGAAGTCAGATGCAAAACCGACTGAGCCACCCGGATGCCCCTTATTTAACCTTTTAATATAACACATGGTTTACTTAACTTTTAAGGCTGCATTGAATTTCATCTTCTAGATGGTCATTTACATCATTTCTGCTTTTTCACAATTATGAACAATATAACACATCCCTATCTGTGCTCGGTTTATGCACATATTTTGGGGTGGGGTCACCATTTGAATTCGCAAAGCCTCACACAGCAGATTTACACAAAACTGATGAAGCTTTCTTTTCTCTCTCTCTCTCTCTCTTTTTTTTTTTAGGTTTACTTATTTTTGAGAGAGAGAGACAGTGAGATTGCACGTGTTCGGGGGAAAGCAGGGAGAAAACCAAGCAGGCTCCACATTGTCAGAGCAGAGCCCAACCCGGGGCTTGAACCCTCAAACCATGAGATCATGACCTGAGCTGAAATCAAGAGTCTGACCCTCAACAAACTGAGCCACCCAGGTGTCCCGAAGCTGATGAAGTTTTCACTTCTTGGTCCTTATTTGCACAGGTCATTTCTAAGGCCCTGTGGTGATTTTATACTCATAGTTTTGCATTTTCTTAAAACGGGAGGGTTCCCAAGTTATAGAAGTTTCACGTGCTACAAAATCAGCAGCTATCCACTCCTGCCTTAGGTGAGGGTATCACTTAGATTCCTTTTTGCAACCATAGCCGAGAACAGTCATGGCAAAGGGTCCTCATCTCCTGTTAATTTTAAACCGCAACTGGACCATTTGGAGTGTTGAACTGAGAAGGGTTCTCAGTGGGGATATTGCTCCCCAGGAAAGTGAGCACTGATTGAACGTCCGCGTTGGGTGTGGGGGTTAGAGGCAGGTGCTATGCTTATCAGGTATTTACATCCTGGGTTCACCCCTTTTATGCTCTGTAGGCCAGGAGTTGGCAAATTTTTATTTGTAAAGGGTCAGAGAGGAAATATTTTAGGTGTGGCAAGCTCTCCAACTCAGTCATAACCACTTGACTTTGCTGTGGTAGCTGAAAGCAGCCGTCGCCAATAGTGTGTTTTCTGATAGTGTTTTATGTACAAAAACGGGCTGTTGGCCAATTTGCTCAGACACTGCCGTTTTCTGACCTCTGCCATAGTCATAGACTCTGTTGGAATACCCCTGGCCTGATAGGATGTCCACGCCCAAACTAAAAAATGTGCGTGAAACTGATTTTGCCTCTGCCAGAAAGACTCACTTTATTGCAGAGGAAGATTATGGTCTACCTTCTTCTACTCAGATGTCTAAATGTGCAAAATGGATTAGGCTGTGATTATTCGCATTAAATGGACTTTTGCTTTACAAAGGATTTGTCAGGGTTTTGTTAAAGACAGAATTGTTCTCAGCACATGTGAATGTCTGTTTGCTGCCCGAGACACAGAGAAACCACTCTGAAGCCTTTTTTCCACTTGCAGGCCAACCAGAACTGAAAATCCATGAGAAAATAACATAATCCCGCCAAAACCCAGCTTTCAAACCTGCCTGTGTGGGTCTGGCTCTGGGGAGGGTGGAGCGATCGCACCCTGACTGCCCACCTTGAAGGGGCACGGAGCAGCCCCGGGGCTCTGAAAAGTCAGTCATGGAGGACAGCCTGGAGGAGCAGAGCCCAAAGTGTCACCTGGCTGGTAGTGAGTTTACCTTCTTCCCCTCCAGCACTCCGGGCTTCGCTGAACATGGCCTCAAGGCCACAAGTGGGTAAGGAACAGATGGAGGAAACACAGGAGTTCTGGTCCTGCCTCACGGAGCGGCAGAGGGGCCCCTCGTGCCCACTCAGAATGGGCAACGCCGTTTTTCTTCTTTTCCTTGGTTTCCTGTGCTCTTGGCCTCGGTCCCAAGCCGCCCCATGTGGCTGCTGTAGCAGCGGGAGGGGGAGCCCACAGGGCCCGGTGCTTGGGGATGGGACTTTCCTCTCTGACTGGAGGGCTGGGGTCCCAGGAAGGCACTGAACCCCACCTGGTGCAGGTGGGGTACACGTGGCGCGGGTCTGGACAGCATCGAGCTGACGCTGGAGCCACACCCACGGAGGTCAGGTTGGAACTCGCTGCTGGAATCCGGCCAGACAGAGGCAGAGGACCGAAAGAAGGGCCCGTGACAGAGCATTCAGAAAGTACTGGGCAGGCACATACACAAGAGGAGAATCAGCACTACATGGAGAAGCGCAGTCAACGGACCCCAAAACTCCGACAGACATACCGGAATTATCTGAGAAAGACTCCCAAGTGCTGTTAGGAAAATTCTCCAACAAGCGAGGAGGAGCACTTGAGAAGGGGAGGATACTGAGTCTCAGCAGAGACAGGAGGTGGAAAGAAGCAGCTTGTGGACCCTCGAGAGACAATGAAACACACATCGGCCGAAACAAAACAAGACAGAGCTCTCCTCGGGATGGGAGGTAACAGCCAGGGCGCGGGCCCTCGCGGGCGCCGGGCGGCAGCTCTCGGTCCCCGCAGCCCGACAGTGGGCCCCTGTCCCCTTCCCTGCGGGGCGCCTGCCGGGTCTGCTGTCAGTCCGGGAGGTGACCGCGGTCCTGCCCCCGCCCCTTCAGAGCCGGCAACGGGCAGCTGCCTCACGCCAAGGCCTGTCCTGCCTCCAGGAAGAGCCCACTTCCCCTGCAAGGGCTCACTTGACTAGGTCAGCCTCATCCAGGATAATTGCCTTCCTTGAAGTCAATCGATATGGACCTCCGTTCCATCTCAGACTCGCGTCCCAGCTGCACCCAGATTGGTGTCTGACTGAGCTGTGGGAACTGGGTGTAGACCAGCGTGCCGGGCTCGGACATATTAGAATTCTGCCGGCTGCACGGGCACGGACTGAACACTCCCCAAATCTGGCAAGAGACACAGATCTGCACATTCAAGAGGATGAGTGGACTCCATACAAGATAAATGCAAGGAAATCTATCCCAAGACACATCACAATCAGACTCCTGCAAACTAAAGACAAAAGGAACCCTTGAAGGCAGCCAGAGAAAAGCGGCCTGGAGAAGCCGTCGACACTGTGGCCTCTCACCGGGAACCCCGAGGAGGATGAAAGGGGAAGCAGAAGTACGTTTTCCAAGTGTGGCAGGAAGGAACCCCAGCGGAGCTCAGACCCTTCAGGAAGGAAGGTGGAGTGAAGGCAACCCCCTGAAGGGAAGCTCCGCCCTTGCCGCAGGGGCATCGCTCAGGGGGTTACCGCGGGCAGAAAGGAGGTGCTTCCGAAGGAAGTCGGAGCCCCAGGTACCAAAGAAGCAGTGAGCACCTCCGCAGGTACCAGGTCCGTGTCCTCCTCTGCAGTTCTTTGAAGTACGTTTGCGAAAGCAGCCATTAAAGTGCCACCCCCCAGGGATGTTCCCGGTGCGCGACAGCACGGAGGGCTAGTGCAGGCTGCTGGAGGCGGCAAGATTTCCACATTCCACTCGAAAGGGCGAGATAGTCGTTCTAGGTGGATGGTGACAAGCCAAGTATGTACATTGTAATTTCTGGAGCAAAGCTGACAGCACCAACCACGAAGACAGAGCGAAAACACAACAGCTAAATTAGCCGGAGTTCGCGAGTTCAACTAACCCAGAAGAGGGCAGGAAAGCGGCGGCAGGGGACGAGAAACAGAGAAAACAAACAGAACCATGACAAACCGGTAGATCCTAATCGAAACGTATCAGTAATCACATTAAACATTAGTAATCTAAACACATCAATGGCAAGACAAATTGTTAGAGCCCAAAACGTGGCCCAGCTCGGTGCTGTCTGCGAGAGGCTCCTTCGGGGAGAATGACATGGGTGGGTGAAAAGAAAGCCGTGTGGCCGCATTACCATCAGACAGCGCAGGTTTCAGAGCAAAGACAGTTTCTGGAAACAAAGAGGAACATCACATTAGAGCAAAAAAACCCAGCCCCCAAGAAGACACAACCATCCCGAGTGTGTGCCCAACTGTAGATTCAAAATTCGTGAAGTAAAAACGAACGGAACTGAAAAGAGACACACACCAGTCTGCATTATAATGGGAGACCTCACTCTTGGTTCCATAATCGATAGCGAACAGAAAATCTGCAGCACAGAAGAGCCAACTGCATCTAGCTGGCATTTATGGAGTGCCACACGCAGCAAAGAAGACGCGTTACATCTGAGTGCTGGGAGGACGTCAGCCAAGAGAGGCCAGGTCCCGGGTCAAAACAAACCAGAACGTGTCGAACAGAGCGGAGAGCATGCGTGTTCTCTGAGCTTAAGGGTAATAAACAAGAAGTCAGTAACAAAGAGAGAACATGAAAACCTCCAGATACTTCGAAATCAAACAAAACACTTCTACGTAATCTTTGGGTCAAATAGGAAGTCTCAAGAGAAATCAGAAAGTAGTGACACTTAGAGATTAGAAAATATTAGAAAACTGTTTGAAAATGAACTTATCATACACCAAACTCAGAGGAGCCAATGTTCAGAGGAGAAAGTATACATTGAATGCTCATAGCATAAAAGAAAAAAGGACTCAAAATAACAATCTAAGCTTTAAATCTAACAAATCAGAAACAATAGGAGGAATTAACATAGGAGAAGAAATGAGATTGAAAACATAAAAACATTTTAGAAAAACCGACAACCCCTACGGCCGGTCGTCTGAGCTCTTGTGCTACTGACAAAGGAAGAAAGCAAAGAGACACATATCCACTCTGGGAAGCACACGAACCAAAGACACGGGAGGGTCAGTGAGAGAGCTCCATGAACTCCAGACCCAGAGGATCTCATTGGCAAACTCTGCCAAAAGTTTGCAGAGGCTAGGACACCGATTCTACAAAATGCCTTCCAGGAAACAGAAGAGGAAGGAAACTTACTCCCCTCCTTTTGTAAAGCCACCATTACCCGGGTGGGCAGAAGCTGCAGATGTCAACATGAGCACAGGCTCGGGAATGCGACCAGCACGATGAACGAGCCCCGTAGTGCGTGTGCCACGACCAGGAAGAGCTCACTGTTGGGGGCCAGGGGTGGTCCCACAAAGATCGACCCCCATAACCCGGAGGACTGACCGTCTGAAGAAAACCCACACCATCACATCAACTGGTGAGGTCAAAGCTTTCGACATTCATCGTCCATTCATGATAAAAACTCACAGCAAACCAGGACCAGTCTGGGACTTCCTCCTCTTCATAACGGGCAGCTGTGGAAAAGCCCCTGGCTAACTTCATGCTTAATGGTGAAGGACCGGTGCGTCCAGCCAGGCTTGGGATTCCACTCTCCTTGCCCCCTGTCAGCCTCAGGCGGGGGCACTTGAAGCCAACAGGCACACAGGTCGGAAAAGAAGAATTAGGCCATCCATAGACAGCATGACTGTCCACATATAAACCCCTAAGAAATACACCCAAAATAATGTCCTAGAACTAATATGCGAGTTTAGCAAGTTTATAGAAAACAAGATCAACATGTAGAAATCAATCCTAATCTATAATGCAATCAGCAATGGAAACTGACAATAAAATAAGAAGACCACTTACACTCTGTGCTGTGCTACAAGTCCTGAGTGGAGGGCTGGTACTGAAAACAGCAGCAAACCTGGTCCCCCACAGGGCGGCACCTCGAGGGGGCTTGGGAAGGACAGGGCGGCAGGGGCCTGGGGGAGGGCAGGGCTGGGCCTCGGCTCTGCCCAGATGGGTGCGGGTTTGGGGGGCGTCAGATGTCAGCACCTCGGAGACAGCCCGTTCCCCAGGCTCCAGATGCACCCTGCCCTCACTCTTGTTGACAGAGAGCATCTCGTGGGAGGCAGGCTGTGGGCCCAGCCCAGCCGGGCCTGACACTGGGTCCCAGACCCTGGAAAGCCCCGAGTGTGCCGCTGGGGGGGGGCATGGGCTCTCTGAGGGGTAAGGGCACCTCATTCTGGATGGTTAAGTGGAGGAAGTATTAAGTCCATTTGACAGAAATATCCTCAGAGGGGGTGTGCAGGGAAAATGCTTGGAAAACTTACTGTCAACGAAAAGAGGCCACTTCAGCCAAGAACAGTGGCTTCTGCAGCTGACCCCAGGCCCAGCCTCCAGCTTGGCCCTCGGAAACACGCCTTCTCCTCAGGGTCGGGCCCTTTCCCGCGCTGCTGCCCTTTCACCTGAATGACCCACGTTGTTCACACTCTCTGTGGAACGCGAGGGTCCCCTGGAAACCCGCGGACCCCTTCCTCACAGCGTGTTCCCTTTCCCGCTATGCCTGGGCTCCGCCCCAGCGTGGGGCATGGCCACGGGGCGCCCAGGCCGGCCCGGGGAAGTCGGAGGAAAGACACTGTGCACATCACCGGCACTTCCCCGGGGGACGGGACAGGGGCAGAAACTAGCTTCTAGCTCCCCACGGCGAGACGAACACCCTCATTCCCCCCGTGCCTCAAGAGCAGAGCCGGCCAGCAGCACGGACCGCACAGGCACCAGCTGAAGCAGAAGATGCTACTGGTTCTTCCTGTTCTCTTGCCTATCAAGTACCTGTTGGATCCAAAACGTCCCATCTCAGTGAGGCCGGTGCTCCGATGGGTCCCTGCCCCCAGAGCCTACAGAATGCACACTGCAGGTAGGGTATGTTGGGTGCTCAATAATTGCTCATTGTTGTTCCCAGCAAAGGCACCCTGGAGAGGCTTTTCAGGTAAGAGCATGTGAAAATGTTGCTGTAATCTGAATTTCATTGTGCGGCAATATCCCGCCACAAATGCTGTCTTCACTCTCCTGGGGATGGATAGAGAGACACCTTCTCTGGAGGGACCCTTGGCTTGGGAAAACCATGTGCTTAAAAGGCGTTGAACATGGGACCGGGTCTTGGGTTTGAGTTCATCCCTCTTACAGCCCAGCGCTGAGTTCGCACAACAGATTTTCTCCTGCACTTCCTGCCCCTTGGCGCTCGGCCTCCTGCCCAGGACGCCGGTGCTGTGGGGCTGCAGAGGGACCCACATTCCCGTCACCCAGCTGGTCCCGTGGGGTCCTGGGAAGGAAACCAGCTGGCAGCTCCACGGCTGCTGGCAGCCCCTGAGACCGGCTCCAGGATGGAGAGTGTGGCCCTGCACCCGGGACCCAGGACCCTAAGGAGGCTGCCAGGATAGGGATTTCCCAAAATCAAGATAAGAGCTGGCATATGGAGGCCTTTCTTAGCCAGGCACAAGGCCAGCCTTCGTGTGAATCATCCCACATAACCATTGCAGAGCCATGAGAACAAGGCACAGGGTTTAGAACCTGTTTCCAGTAAGAGCCTTGCGGTCAAGGGTGTTACATGGCTTGCCAGAGGTCACCCGGGCCTGGAGGTCAAGGCCTCCACTGGCACCTTGGCCACAACTTTACGTTGTCTGTTGTGGAATGTCAGCTGTGGAAATTTCTAGAATTGTGGTCCCTGGGCCCGCCCTCCTGGTGTTACTTGGGTCCTCGTTAGAAATGCAGAGTCTCAGGTCCCCTCCAGACGTCCTGAATCAGAATCAGCATTTAACAAGACCCCAGTTGGCCCACATACAAGTTTAGGAAGCGCTCGCTAGTCTAAGCTGCACACTTCACAGGCGTGGAGGTGAGACCTGGCCCCACGCTAGTCACCGGGGCTTCCAGCCAAATGACTGTCTCCCCTGGGGCCCTAGCACAGCTTGAGGGTGTCTTACAGGAGATTAAAAATAATGCTTTGGGTTTGGTGCGAAATTGGATTTGATAAATATTTGTTCCCCTCTACAAAGATGACTGAGACACAGGTATTGCCTTCACGGGGTGACAACTTGTGAATAAGTAACACAATTACCGGGTGCAAAATGCCAGAGTGGAAGAGAGGAGTCTGGGGGAGGTGGTGGCCAGGCGTCCCTGCTCTGACACTGAGGGGCAAGGAGCTTTGGGACAGGACTGTGGCTCTGGGGACAGGGACAGGCGAGCCAGAGATCTGCAGGCCTAGAGTTGCCCAGAGACCTCAGGAGGCAGCTCGTGCAAAGGGTGAGGGATGCTCTGGGCGGGAATGAGGTGGCCAAGGGTGGCCTGTGTGGGTTCCAGTGGAAAGAGGGACAGGAGCAGGTGCCCTGAGGGGTGAGGGACAAGGGGAGACGACAGACACGGGTCAGGGTGCTGCCGGAGGGTGGGAGGGGCCGTGGGCAGGATCTGAGGCTGTGGAGGAGAAGCCGGGGGAGGACGTGGGCTGTGGGGACATGAGTTTGCCTTAATTTGTGGGCTGGAGGTGGACCGCAGATGGCGAGTGGACACATGTGTGAATGTCCAGAAACAGGTCAGGGCCTTGCCGCTGGTCTGAGCCCAACAGTTAAGAACAAGGCACCGGGAGGACAGAAGCCAGGGCTGCAGAGGCCAGGAGAGGAGTGGTGAAGAAACAGAGGCCCGCCGGGTGTGGGCTCCCTCGGCCTCGGGCGTGAGACCCCAGGGCTGTGGCCGGCAGGAGCAGTGGGCAGCACTCTGGGGCCTGCACCTCGCATGCACCACCACCCGGGGTGCGTCTGGGCCGCACCAGCCCCTCCTGTGGTCTACAGAGCATGCTGACTGTCGCACGCGGCCCGGGTTCTGGTGCTTGGGTAAACCGCTCAGGCCCACAGCCTCGTGGGCCTTGTACCTACATCTCCATCTGAGTTTGGGTTCAGCAGGTGACAGAGGGTTTCCAGCTGGAAGCAGGACACAGGTCTCAGGAGCTTTGGTGGCCTGGTGAGCTGGTGAGACTGGTGAGCCTTCTGCGCCCTAAGAAGAGAACAAGGAGCAGTGGCTGTTTGCAAAAGAAGCACAGGTCCTTAAAGTGGATGCCTCTCCCGGCCCTGGGCTGCTCTCAGCTTCTGGTTCCTTGTTGGTGCTGCGGGCAGAGCCCCTCGGGCCACACGCCTTGGGAGAGGCTCCCATCCCGGCCCCACTGCACACACGGCGCTTGGGACACAAACCCCAGGAGGAGAGAGAGGTCGCTGACCCTGGTTCAGAAGGGCGTATTCAACAGTACACATTATTCTGTATTTGGGGTAAAAGCGATACAAGAAAGCTCTACAAAAACTTCTTGGCCGTTTGAGATTTCCAGAAGATAGGGATTTCCTACCCAAGTGCATCTGGAGCCCAGAGCCCGGGAATGGGCTGAGGGTCCTGATGGGTGACGGTCACAGCCTGCGTCTAAGGAAGCTGAGACCGTGTGCAGGCGGAGGGGGCGCAGGGGCACAGGTCTGACGCTTTGATTTCATCACGACGCAGTCTGAAGGGGGGCGTTGACTTGAGTGGAAACGTCATTGCAAAATGGCATTTCCTGCGATGGCCCTGCGCACACCTTCGGGGGCAGTGTTCCGGCAGGAAGGTCACCTGTCCGCAGACACCTGATCGCACAGCTGCTACAGCCGCTCCCCTCGGGCCGCCAGGCAGATGCCACGTTTCCTGCAGACTGGAGAGAAGGAGAATTTGCCCCTCGACGTAGCTTGTCACCACAGGGCCTTCAAGGCACTTGTATTAAGCGTTTGACAAAACCACATGTTCTTCTGATGCCTGCAGACTCTTAACTAGCGTGTCGCAAACGCAAAGACCCCACCTCAGTCAGCTCAACCCCACAGGCTCTCCCTGCGCCGTTAAGGGGCTTTGGCTCCTTCCGAGTGCAATTTCCGCCACGGGCGGCCAGAGAACCGGTCACGACCCGAGGGCCACGACCCGTGACGTCGTGGAACCCACGTCTGCGCAGCCTCTGATCAGCCGTGGCCTGGGCCTGCACGGGACTTTGTGCTTGACGGACTTGGATTCGTGGGGCAGGAGAGAGTTCCTGGAGACAGCAGTGCATGTGGCCCGTGGCCTCTGCCCCGTGTGTCCTTCCACCCAAGTCCAGCCCAGACTCCAGCGCTGGCCTCTGTGCGTGCTCCGCCTGCGGGGGCATCGGGCCTTCTTCCCCCATCTCGCGTGTGTGGTGCTCTCCACCGCCTGCCCCTTTTCCGGGACACCCCCCCCCCAGCCTCACGCCCCCCAGAACCTCCCCACCCTCGCCTGGAGGTGGTTCTGCCATAATCCGTGGGTCAGGGAAACGCCCAGGGTCCTTCCGCGCCACCGCCGCCTTCCACGTTCCTCCTCCCCCCTGTCGCCCGGTGGCTCCCACCCACAAAACGGCCCAGCAGGCGGCCAGTCGTGGCTGAGCGAGCCTGGCTCTCGTCTAGTTTCCCAGAGGTTTGGTCTTTCGATACTACGTCTAGCAAGCTGGTGCGACATGGACGCGTCTGGAACGTGTGAAACGCGGGCCCGCTTCTGCTTGCCTCGTTTTCATCCTCATTGCCTGAGAGGGTTACTCACTCCCCGATCGTGACCCGGGGCAAACGGGTCCGCTCCCAGCTCCTTTGTTTGTGGAGCGACGGAGGCCGTGTAGTGCAGCGAGGCCTATTTCCAGCAGCGTTCGGAAACAGTCAAAGTGCACAGAAGACTCTTAGATGCCACGACTGGTCCTCGCTCTTGGACATTTGGGTAAAAGCAGCCTTAAGTTCCACTTTGCCTAGAGCAAAGCCAAAGGAGAGCCCGGGATGGTGCCGAGGGGGGCAGGGGCAGCGAGTGACAGCACGTGCTCTCGTGTGTGTCGGGACAAACTATCGATGGCCCGGGGTCCAGTCTTTAGCGGCCGGTGCTGCCCTGTGGTGGGCGGCCGTGGTGCTGAGCCCGTCTCACAAATGCCCCTTGTTGCCCCTGCAACTCTGCCACCTGGACCCAACGTGTCCTGAGGGAAACGGTCTCAGCGAGGGGCAGCAGGGATCCGAGCCCCCAGGCTGGGGGTGCAGCGGTGGCCTGGCTCTGGCAGGGCCCCCCTGGGGTAGCATGAGGCTGTGGGCAGCTGAGGTGTGCCGCCCCCAACCACCCTCTTCGTGTTGCCCATCTCCTCGGGCGCCCCTCAAGGGGGAAGCTCCCTCAGGGCCTCTGACTCGCATGTTTGGCTTATGTGTCAGGCCAGGTCCTAAAACCTTGCTGTGGACCTGGGGGGCCTCCTGGACAGAGGGAGCAGAGGCATCCTCACCCTCACTGTGCAGACGAAAAGACCGGCCGTAAAGGGGGGTTGGGGGGGAGCAGCCAGCAAGCAGGCACCCGGGGCATCCGAGTCCCCGTGGGCTGCCGGGGCAGGGGTGCGGAGGGCTAAGCGAGGAGCAGCATCCTGGGCTGCAAGCTCGGCCTGGGGACCTTCCCCTGATTAAGGTGGAACGCTGGGATCTTGCATTTTCTTTTAGTCGAGGAGGCTTCATTTTGGACAGTTGCCACAAGGTGAATAATGGTCTCTGGTTTATGACTTTCTCATTCTTAATGCTGGTCTTTCCAGTTAAAGGCTCTGTTTTTCAGGAATTAAAATTGAAGATGTTTGTTAAAGAAGCTGATGGTAAAACTTAATAAAACCAATGCTTATAATTTAGTCATGAATTTAAAACTATCAATACGATGGCATCTGTAACAACCCTAATAGCCTTCTACAGAAAAAAAATTCAAGAAATCACAGGTAAATAAGAACGGTTTAATTTAACACTTAGGGAGAAAGGGCTAAGAATGGGAATCTGGAACCCCGGGAGTGACCGTGAAGGCCTCTCTTCCCTCCAGAAGCCGTTGGCTCCTTCCACGAGAGCACATTCACCTACCTCCCCCCGAGCGAACCCATGACTGTCGTCCTTTTTCTTTAAGGAACACCATTCAGTGCTGGGGAAGCAAGATCAGGTGGTAAATTATAAAACATTATCAGAATATTTATTCATCACAGGGTTAGGACAGGTGCCTCCCAACACAATTTGCCACTTAAAGGACATCGATCTTAAAATTTAGGTCAATAAACAGAATTTCAAGAAAGAAAACCAACCAAAACCAGAAGGAGCCTCAACCCTGTTGGCAGGAAGTCTCTCCCCGCGGGAGGCAGCAGGTGCCTGCTGGGTGGGTCCCCAGTTTACCTGTGGCCCCAGGAGAGTGCTTCTGGCCCCCCGGCTGAGGTGCAGGGACAAAACACCCATCCTCAGCGGAGACGGCCTGCGGTCGAAGAGTTCTGCAGCCGCCAGTGGCCACCCGTTGCCACGTGGAGGGGAGAGACGTGCGGAGGATGAAGTGTCCTGACTCGTTCAGAGGCCCAAGGGCTGGGAGGCTGCTGTCCGCTTCCTCTGAACCTCTGGCTGTCCGGAGCACGGGCCCACACTTGGGCTGCCTCATCTCCCGCTCCCCCGCTCCCTCCTTATCGGCAATGGGAAATGCTAGTAGAACCCCAGGTCCTGGGGCTGTTTTAATCACCATGTGTGCCAACACAGGGAAGTGCCTGGGGCACCGCCCGTCACACAGCAGGTGCTCAGGAAGCTCGGGCTGCTTCGAAGCCTGGACGCCCCTGGCAGGTGGGACCTGCCCCACAGGGACCTCTGACCTTCTTCAGACTCCTGGAACCAGCGAACCTCCTATAGCTTAGGTCTATGAAGCTGGCTTAAGTTGTTCCTCCGGAACCTGCAACCCAAATGTCCCTGATCAATATGCCGTGTGACCTGTGACATCCTGGTACGCTTTAATAACAGAGAGACTTTTGGCTGATTCGAAATGTTGTGGGTATTTCTGGAGCAGGACCTGTGAGTGGCCGTTCCCTGCAGTTAGTCACTAGCGGTAAACCTGTTTCCTGAGCACATACAGGGGGTTACTTCACACCCCCGTTTATTTCAGGTCAATTCTCCAGCACATGGGTTTGGGGTGGGGGCAGGGCAACACTCAGGTGAGACGGCAGACGGACGGTTCTTTGCCCACTCCAAAGCATAACGGCATGTCCTGGAGGCGATGTGAGGTAGGAGACGAGAATTTTTTTTTTCATTTCAAAGTTGTTCTTAATTTGTGTTGGCTTCTTTGAACATTGAGCATGATTGTGGTATTTTTCTAGACGGGATGGCCCCTAGAGTCTCTGTTGGCTCCCGCCTCCTGAATTAACTACAGAGGAACCACGGGATGAGTGGATTTGAGCGGCAGAGAGACTGTGAGAAGCCAGTGGAGACAGAACTGCTGTGTGTGTGTGTGTGTGTGTGTGTGTGTGTGTGTGTGTGTGTTGGGGGGGGTCTGGGCGCAGCAGTGGAGGGGTGTGGCGAGAAGCTGTCTATTCTCTGCCTCCTCCCCAGAGGGCCTCTGGTGGGGCTCTCGTATTCTCCCCTCCTCACCCACCTCTGGAGACTGCAGCCCCTCCGGAGGGCCCGCATGCTTCTCCGAGCTCGGAAGCCAGCCCCCCTCAGAGGAGGTTTCCTGGCAGCTACGCAGGTGGTCAGCTAAGTGCTGATGATGGAGACGATGATCCTGAAACAGGTGCAGGAAGGGGAAGAGCATTTTCTAATTCTCAACATCGTTTGGCACCAACTTGTAGCGTCCAACGCCTATTTGCAAGACAAACTCTTAAACAGCTAGATAAAAAGAGCTTCTTTAACTTTGTGGAAGTTGTATGCTCCAAATCCACTGTAAGCTACTTTCTGACGAATAAAATGCTGCTTTGAAGACGGGAAACACAACTAAAACGTCCACTACGACTCTGTCTATGATGTACTGAGCACCCTTACTCACGTTGTGTGCCAGGACAAAAAGAGAGACCCAACTGTTATTTGCAAGCACTGTGATCCTTTAAATAGAGAAAACCGTCAGACTCAACAGACCAATGTATTAGAATTAGCAAGAGAACCTAGCAAATTTGCCAAATTTAAGATAAACTTACAAAATTTTGTGTTTATCCACATCAGTAACCAAGTAGAAAATAGAATAGATGCATTTACAGCCACAACAAAATTTCTAAAGTGTCTAAAGAAATAGCAGCAAGAAGTGTGCAGTCCTGTGTGGGGCACTGAGCTCTGGGAGAGGGCACAGAAGAAACCCTAAGCTCACACGAAGGTGCCCAGTGGAGGCTTGCCGGGGGTGAGTTACTAAGCCGAAGACGTTGATTTTCACTGGAAACATATATCAATTCAAGGCAATCCGAAACTAAAAGGCCAGACTGAGTTCTATGGCTCAAGAAAATTCATTAAGAATTTTGTTTTCAAAGAAAACATTCAAATTAAATGAGGCTCCTTAGACAAAATACCTAGGGTCAAGGAGGGGAGGAGAGGGGAGGAGGAAAAGGAGGAGAGGGGAAGGAGGAGGGAGGAGGGGAGGGTTGTGGTGGAGGGGGCAGGGGGAGGGAGAGAGAGGGGAAGAGGAAGGGAGAAGGAGGGAAAGGGGGAGGGGGGAGGAAGAAGAGGGGACAGGGAGGGGGGAGAAAAGAAGGGGCAGGGAGGGACAGGGGAGGAGGAAAAGGAGGAGAGGGGAAAGTGGAGGGAGGAAGAAGGGGAGGGGAGGAGGGGGGAGGGGAGGGAGGGAAATGGTGAGAGATTTTTGTGTTACTCACCCAAACAGACCGCTTCCAACCTGTGGGTCACTACTTTAGTGTTTTCCCCCTAAGATCATTTGCTGTAGAGCAGTTTTAGGATCACAACAAAACTGAGGGGAAGGTACACGGATTTCCCTGCCCCCACATGTGCACAGCCTCCCTCATGATCAACGTCACTCACCAGAGGCTACACTTGCTAAAACTGACCATTGTCACCCAGAGCCCATAGTTTACCTTAAGGTTTGCTCTTGCCATTGTACCTTCTATGGGTTTGAATAAATGTATAATGACGCGTACCCGCCATTATGTCAGACGCGGCATTTTTACTTTTGTATGGCCAGCTTTCAGTTCCCTTGGGTAAAGACCAAGGGGCATAACTGCTGGATTGTTCAGTAAGAGAAGGTGCGTTTTGTAAGGGGCCTCCACCCCGCCTCGGCCAGGGGCTGTGCTGTCTGCATTCACTGCAGCACTGGGCAGGTGTTCCTGCCTCCTGCACACTTGCACGTCCTTGAGGGCAGATGATGATGGGTTTGCTCACTTGTCATGTGCCCATCTTCCCTGGTGAGGCGTCTGTGATGGTCTTTGGCTCCTTTTTTAAGTTGTTTTCTTTTTGTTGAGGTAAAAAGATTTTTTTTAATGTTTATTTATTTTTGAGAGAGAGAGCGAGCAAGCTAGTTGGAGCAGGGGAGGGGCAGAGAGAGGGAGACACAGAATCAGAAGCAGGCTCCGGGCTCTGAGCTGTCAGCACAGAGCCCGACACGGGGCTCGAACCCACAAACTGCAAGATCATGACCTGAGCCGAAGTTAGACACTTAAGCGACAGAGCCACCCGGGGACCCCTTTTTGTTGAGTTTTAAGAGTTCTTTGTATATTTTGCGTAATAGTCTTTTACCAGATACATGTTTGGCAAATATTTTCTCCCAGTTTGTGGTTTGTCTTCTCATTCATGGAGACACTGTCTTTGCAAGAGTGTGGAGGGTTTCCATTGGAAACATCTGGAGCCATCACCACACCCAAGGTCATCTGGGTTTCCTCCTATGTTCTCTTCAGGGAGTTTTATAGTTTTGAATTTTGCATTTGGATCTATGACTTATTTTGAGTTAATTTTTCGTGAAGAGTGTAAGGTCTTTGTCGAGATTCATTTTTCCGTACGTGGACATCTAGTGGGTTTCACGACATTTGTTAAAGAGACGATCTTGGCTCCATTGTGTTTGTCAAGAGTCAGTTGAGTCTGTTTACGTGGATCTGCTTCTGGACTCTCTTTCCTGTTCAGTCTGTTCTGTGGATGCCACAACATCTTGGTCACCATAGCTTTCCAGTGAGTCTTGGAGTCAGTTACTCAGTCTTCCAGCTTTGTTCTCCTTCATTGTTGAACCACTGGCTATTCTGGTCTTCTTCTCTCTGTATAAACTTTAGAACAGGATCGTTGATACCCACAAAGCACCTGGCTAGGGTCTTGACTGGGATTGCATTGAAGCAAGAGGTCAAGTTGAGAAAACGGACACCTTGACGACATTGAGTGCTGCTGTCCATCAACATGGAATGTTTCTCCATTTATTTAGTTTTCATCTGCTCCCTTCATCAGATCTTTGTAGCTTTCCTCATAGAAGTCTTGTCCATAATTTGTTAGATTCAGACCTAAGTATTTCATTTTTGGGGATGCTAGTATAAAACGTATTGTATCTTTATTTTCAAATTCTACTTACTCATCACTGGCATATTGGAGAGTGATTGACTTCTGTATGTTAAAGCTTCTGTATATTAAACTCGTACCTGCAGTGCTATAATTGCTTATTAATTCCAGGGTTTTTTTTGTTGGTTATTTTGGATTTTCTACATAGATGACCGTGTTATTTATGAGTAGTTTTATTTCTTCCTTCCCAACGTGTGTATCTGTTAGTTCCTTTTTTTTTTTTTTTGTCTTACTGTATTAGCAATGGCTTCTAGACAATGCTGAAAAGGCATGATATGAGGAGGCATGCTTGCTTTGTAACTGATCTTCGTGGGAAAGCCTCAAGTTTCTCACCATTAAGTATGATGTTAGCTGTAGGGTATTTTTTTTTTTTTTGTATATTTTAAAACCTCAGGTTGAGGAAGTTCCTCTCTGTTTGTAATTTATTGAAAGTTTTTATCCTAAATAGGTGTTGGATTTTTTCAAACACTTTGCCTGCATCTATCATATAGTTATGTGATTTTTCTTCTTTAGGCTGTTAATGTGATAGCAGATTTTCAAATGTTGAACCAGCCTTACGTACCTAGGATGAATCCCACTGGGTCCTGGTGGGATTATATATTGTTGGATTTTATTTGCTAATATTTTGTTGAAGAGTTTTGCATTTATGTTCATGAGAGACATTGGTCTGCAGATCTCTACACACACACCCTCGTAGCATTACATTCTTATTCCCCTAAAGGCTGACCATCAGTCTGGGTGGACTCGGTCATACTGATATCCAGTGACCCCCCCATCTCCATTGCTTCTAACACCACTTGCTTGTTTCTTGTCACGCTCCATGTTGGCTGTAGGACAGCCGTGCTGGTTCCACCTCACCTTTATCAGGAGTCAGCCCGCCAGAGCAGGGTTCATCTAGAGAGCCACAGGTCCCCACCTCAGCGGAAGAAGAGCTCCTAGAGACCCCACAGGAGGTGGCCCTTGTCGCCCTCACACCTCATTGACTGAGCTGACTCCAGTGAGGGAGTGTGATCTTGCTGGGCGAGTCAGAACCCATTTGGGTCTTCCTGGGGGGGGGGGGGTGGGGGGGTGGGCGGCGGTTCATCCCTGGAGCCATAATAATTGAACTGCAAAGCTGGTTCACAGCTGGTGTGGACTGACATCAGGTTCAGAGCAGACATTTTAAAGAGGAAAGGCCTGGCCCTTCGCCCCAGTGCAGTAGGAAGATGCCTCAGCAAGCTCTGGACTGCCCGGGGGCCTTGAGATTTAACAGGCCAAGATAGATCACAGGCTGCTGGCTTGCTTTCTTCCTGTTTTTAAATTTAAATTTCAGTTAACATACAGAGCAATGTTGATTTCAGGAGTAGAATTCAGTGATCCATCACTTACAACACCCAGGGCTCATCACAAGTGCCCTCCTTAGTGCCCATCACCCATCCAGCCCAGCCCCCACCCACCTCCCTCCATCAACTCTCTGTTTTCTATAGGTAAGAATCTCTTGTGGTTTGTTTCCATGTCTCCTCTTTCCCCATTTCCCATGTGTTCATCTGTTTTGTTTCTTAAATTCCAGATATGAATGAAGTCATATGATATTTGTCTTTCTCCGATTTATTTCACTTGGCATAACACACTCTAGCTCCATCCACCTTGTTGCAGATGGCAAGATTTCAGTCTTCTTGATGGCTGAGTAATATTCCTTTGTGTGTGTGTGTGTGTGTGTGTGTGTGTGTGTGTGTGTATCCATTCATCAGTCAATGGAAATTTGGGCTTTCTCCATAGTTTAACTATTGCTGATGAGGTTGCTGTAAACATTAGGGTGCATGTGCCCCTTCATTCTGCACAGTGAAAGAAACAATGAGTGAAACTAAAAGGCAGCCTATGGAATGGGAGAAGATATTTGCAAGTGACATATCTGATAAAGGGTTAGTATCCAAAATATATAAAGAACTTACCAAACTCAACACCCAAAAAACAAATAGCCCAGTTAGGACATGAATAGACACTTTTCCAAAGAAGACATCCAGATGGCCAACTGACACATGGAAAGATGTTCAACATCACTCATCGTCAGGGAAATACAAATCAAAACCATGATGAGATGCCACCTCACACCTCAGAATGGCTAAAATCGACAACATGAGAAACCACAGGTGTTGGCAAGGATGCAGAGAAAGGGGAGCCCTCTTGCATTGCTGGTGGGAATGCACACTGGCTGTTTCTTTCCAAGAGTGGCTGTCTTCACAGAACTTTCTCTCCAATCACTGAGCTCCATGGCTGGCCACAGGGTAGGTAGATAAAACTGAGGGGCAGCAGGTAACATCAGGCCAGAAGTCCTCCCACGTCCCCTGCCAGTCCATGTGTGTCTGACTCTCCTTGATTCTTTCCTAGCATGGGTCTGTTTTTGCTTGCACTAGTGTGTACATTTAGAGCGTCTGGTCTTAAAGGTAAGAGACTCATGCTTCCGTGACTCACCCACACTGCTCCTCAGTAGCCTGGCACTTGTCTCTGCCAAACAGTGCCTGTTGGAGGGGTGTGCCCTAACTTGCCCTCGTCCTGGAGACCGCCGTGTGGGCTTTTCCAGTTTGGGGTTATTCTGAATAAAGCTAGTATGAACATTTTTCTACAAGTATTTTTGTGGACATATATCTTTATTGCTCTTGGATAAACATCTTGGATTGGGATTGTTGGTTCATAGGGTAGGTGCGTATTTATTTTATAAGAAAGTGTTAAGCTTTTTTTTTTTTAACATGCTGTCATTTATGGTTCTGTGAAAGACACGTGGAGTTTTAGCTGTCCAACATCCTTGCCAATATTTGCAATTATTTACATTTACCTTTTTTTTAATGTTTATTTACTTTTGAAAGACAGAGACAGCATGAGCGGGAGAGGACAGAGAGAGAGAGGGAGACCCAGAATATGAAGCAGGCT
This sequence comes from Panthera pardus, assembly GCF_024362965.1. Classification (NCBI taxonomy): domain Eukaryota; kingdom Metazoa; phylum Chordata; class Mammalia; order Carnivora; family Felidae; genus Panthera; species Panthera pardus. Next base: position 469,135 of record NW_026526732.1, read on the forward strand.
CCAGGCTCTGAGCTGTCAGCACAGAGCCCAATGCAGGGCTTGAACCCACGAGCCGTGAGATCATGACCTGAGCCAAGGTTGGACACCCAACCGACTAAGCCACCCAGGCGCCCCTGTGTTTACCTCTTTAAAAGAATATACAAACTTGGGGTGCCTGGGGGGGCTCAGTCAGTTTAGTGTCTGTCTGACTCTTGATTTCGGCCCAAGTCATGATCCCACAGTTCGTGAGATCGAGCCCCGCGTCAGGCTCTGTGCCACACCCATGTGGAGCCTGCTGGGGATCCTCTGTCTCTGCGTCTTTCTCTGCCCTTCCCCTGCTCGTGCTCTCTCCCTCTCTCCCCAAACAAACAAACACAAAAGCCACCGAAAAGAATATATAAACCATACATTAATCGATAGTCTCACCCCTCTCTCCCACCAGGCCCACCTCCGGAGCCACTGATAAGTGGTAAAGCAGTCCGGTCCCATGCTCCTCTCCCTACCCGCCATGGTCACACTGGTGGGGGGCTGAGGAGAGGCGAGGTCCTCCAGAGGCAAACCTTTAATGCGGATGGAGAGGAAGAGAGGAAAATGCAAGCACGGGTCATCAGAAGTCAGACCCTCTAGGACAAAAATCAGCCGATTTATGTTAAGGAAGATTCAGATACAGGTAAAAGTGTGGGCTTTGGGGTGAATGCACCTGACCTCAGATCCTGAATCCTCCCCTCACTGAGGGGTCTTCCTAACAGCCACAAGACATTCGTGAGATGAGGGTATCGATGCCAACGCCTAGTGCACGTGGATGCGGTGGGGGTTAAGTGAACCGAAGCAGTCCTAAGTTCAGTGCAGGGCCCGCACTTGGTGGGGCCGCTGCTGACGCTGCTGTTGGTACCCCATGAGGATCACAGACGGGGTTCCCATGCGCTCTGGAGGGGGTGGACTTGCCCAGCGTCTATGCCCTGCCCTCTGGGGGTGGAGGGCCCAGCCTGGGCGGCGACGCGGCGCCTGGAGCCTGAAGCTTGGAGCCTCGCTGCCAGTGGGCCTCTGAGGTCCCTGCACTGGGCGTTGGGCTTGAGCTACATTGGACTTGAGGATTTTGCAAGTTTGGGGATGACAGAAAACACCCCCGAGATATTTTCAAGTACTTACCTTGCACACAGAGACATCCTTTATTGTTAAAATTCTGCCACGTGTTGGGTATCTAAGTAGCCGCTTGACGGGCAGAGTCTATTCATTCTCCATAAGGGCGTGTGAGGGGGGCCCTGTCACCTCCATCTTTAGGTCATGCACGGGGACCCGGGGCCCTTGCTCTCTGATCCACAGCCATCTGGCTGCGTCCTTGTCCCGGGAGGGGGCTTGCAGCTAGCAGGGGCCATCTCCCCCACTCGCTCCGAGCCTGCTTGGCCTGTCCCTGCTCCCCGCACGGGCCGTCATGAGGTGCGCCTGGACATCTTCCTCCATGGTGTCGGCTCTGGGCCGGGTCCCCCGGGTAGCTGCCCTGCCCTCCACCAGCGGGAGTCTGAGCGGCTTCCTGAGCTGGTGCCCGCTTCCTTTCTGAGGAGCCCTGCACTGGCCTCCGTATCCTCCTTGGCGGGCGTCCCGAGGCCGCCACCCCCCAGGCCAGCAGGGAGGCGGCTACTTGTTTGCTCCCTTTCCGCTCCCCTCCCAGAAGAAGCGAGGGCCCAGAAGACAGGGTCTGTGTAGTTCACACTCTTGTTTACTGAAGTGGAAACAAAGGCACAGGCCGGAAGGCGCACACTGGGATCAAAGCGGTCCTGGCCCCTCCTCCCCCACCTCCAGCCGGGTCACCCTTCCCCAAACTCCTGCTGGAAACCCACCTTCCTTCTCTACCTTAGGACGGTCTCGCCCGTTATGCCGTTCTTTCTCAGCAAGTGTGAACAAAACGTATATGTGATTTAAATGTTTACTTCTTTTTGTGGCCGACAGACAAGCAAACCATCATCTTCTCAAGAGCCGGGGTCACATTTCATGCTGCTCCTGCTTTTGAGGCAGCTCCCCGACGTTTCATTCTGTCCCCGTCCCTTCACACATATGATTTGAGATTTCCTAGGTATATGCCTTTCCCCGCCAGGGATTTCCTATTGGAATGGGGAGTGAAAATACTTGTTAAATAAGCAGAGACAACCTATGATTGGGGGCTAAATCCAGCGATCTCTGAATCCAGTGCTGCGGCCGTCAGGGCGACAACGTTCGTGGGGAAGCCGTGGGGTCCGCGCGGCTACCGAGAGGGTGGACGCTCTTCCTACCTACCCCGTGGGAGGAGAAGCATCGCTTCGGGCAGGAAATAGGGACATTCCGCAGGCTTGAAAAGATAACCAGCTTGACAAAACGATGTCAAATCTCAGACCAATCTGGCCGGGACCTGCCACGTGGGCTGGTTGGGGTGAGGGGGCGTCAGCGTCAGGAGGGTGCCAGGCAGGGCCCAGCATCTCGGGGAGCCGGTCGTGGTCTGAATCCTGGAGATGGCGGGCCGGAGGGAACAGCGTGGAGACCGGTCTGGAGCAGAGATGGCGGGCTAGAGGAGCAGGAGGGACTAGGCCACCAGGCGCTGATGCTGCCCGGACGGAGGCTGGAGTGCGGCCGCGATGGGGCGTCCGCCTGGCTCCCTCCCTTTCTCCCGGCATCTCGCAGAAATGACGTGGCAGCTGTAAGTCAAATTCTGGGCGGTCTTTCCACCTCTTGTGAATATCCTGGGGTTTCTCAGAAACATTCTCGTGACTCCCCTTCTATCCTCAGGGCGTTTTCTTCTAAATTCTGGGCCTATGGGTCTGCACTTGGCTGAAGCCACTGGTGGAGGTTGGAGGAGGAACGGCCCGAGTGGGAGGAAGGCCAGTTTGTGTCCCCGTGCTCCCGGAATGTGGGCAGCAGTCTGCCTCCTTTCCATGGGGGTGCCGGGCCCGTGGGGCCTGTGCTTCCGAGGGGGGCACACCTGTGTGCTGGGTCCCCACACCCCGTGGCAGTCGGTGGCAGCAGTGGGGTTTCCCAAGTGGCCACGGTGAGCCTGACCACTGTCATCACCTCTTCTGTCCAGCTCCTTGTCCGGTGTGGGCCCTGGTGTCCGGTGTGCAAAGGTGAAGGGGCAGGCGTGTGGCGGGCCAGGCCCGATGTCCCGGGGTCCCCGGGGCGGTAGCTCCCTCCTAGTGAGAAAACCAGCATCTGTCTTTAAAGACATTTACTTGTTCACCTAGTTTTTCCAAAAGTCATGCATTTCATTAGACTTTAATGGCATATAAACTATAGATAAGCAAACGGCAAATATAGAAAGCACTCAGAGATCCACTACCCAGCATAATTATTACCATTTTGTTTTGTTTCCTATGCTTGTATATACAGGTTTTCTCCTTCCAAAGTGGACATCTATTGTAGAAACCTGTAACCTATTTTCTCACTTCAAAGTCTCTTTCAATGGCATTTCTAGGCTATTAACGTTCTTCCACAACCTATTTTTTAATGGCCACGTTTGTATTATAGTCCATTGCATGGGCACAGTTTAATTTATTTAACCAGCTCCTCATTGCTGTACCTTTGGGTTATTTTCCTAACTCTTCGTAGGTCCCTGTGTCCCCGCACTGACGGCCTCTGCCTTCAAGGAGGTTGCATAGTGAGGGGGCTTGTGTCTCCCTGGAGAGCGGAGGACCCGGGGGTCGTCGCCTGTAACACACGTTAGAAGCACGTGCATATTATAAGCAGGTGCGGCCTGGCCCTCCACACCCCTGCAGGAAAGGGGCTTGGGGAGCCGCACGACTGAGAATGTCGGTGTGAGTCTCTCTAGCTCTCACCCGGATCCCTTGTGTATGACCCAGGGGTCCCCTCTTTCCGCCAACATCCCTGACCCGCAGCAGCGTCTCTGGCCGGCTTGCAGGTAGGACGAAATCTGACTTCCCACCGTCCTTGACTTGGTGGCTGTCTGACGATGCAGCGTGGGCAGAAGAGCAAGAACGGTATTTACCCCCCACTGGCCACTGCTTGTGACATGCCGCTCACTTGTGAGGATGTCCCCGATGTCCTCCCCTTGGACAGGACCGTCGGCCTACTTCACTGCCGATGACTGATGTGTCAGAGCCCTGGCTGGCTGCTCTCCTGGGGTCGGAAGGGCTGCCTGGTGCTCCCGGTTAGTCGTGGGTGCACCGTGGAGACTGGCCACATCCCTGTCACCCCGCGGGGTCACATGCTGGAGGAAATGCGTCAGCTCCCCGGCCCGCCCTCCTCCCCGTGCCCTTTCCTCACTGGCCACCCCCCTCTGGGCCCTGGTCCTTTCCTGGGAGCCCCTCCCTTGCCCCAGTGGCTCTGTTAAACATGCTGGTCAGGCCTGGTCCACCTTCTGTTGCCAGGAAGGTGCAGGCCTCTGCCGGGAGCCAATTCCAGAGCGGTGAGTGGCCGCTGTGCGTCAGCCTTGGCTGCTTCCTGGGGAGGGACAGGCTCGCACCAGCACTGCGGGGGGGAAGCAGGAACCTCGCCCGGAGGATGGCACACGCCTGTCTGTCCTTCAGGAACCTCGGTGGAGAACTACACACTCAGGCCCACACCTCCTGCGCTTCGTCGTGTGAAGTGAGCTCCTCCGTTCCGGGCCCCCGGGTGCCGCACGTCAGGGCCACCGAGACTCAGGCCTGCCCTCAGGGAGCTCCCTCTCTACCGGGGCAGGACTCACGTGGGGCAGAATTTCCCAGAACCTCTTCTGCTTGTGGGAAACCGAGGCCCAGAGGGTCTGGCGACCTGCTGGTCCCCTCGGGTCCGCTGGCCCTCGGGCTGAGCTGCCTGTGGTGAGGACACGTGGGGACAGGAGCTCGTCAGCCAGGCAGGGGTTAAGCGCCGCGGCTGGGAAGAGGCGCCTTCCTCCCGGGCCAGCAAGCTCAGTGTTTTCTGTTCTAAATATGGACAAGGGAGACGGTTATTTTTAGGAAGCAAATGGTAATGATTAGGGCTTTAAGATTCAAGTAGTGATTTAGTCATAAAAGCTGAATTCACATGCTACAGAAAAATAGTCTTTTCCTCTCGTTGATGATAGGGTTCCTTCAAGTGCAGTAATTGTCTCCTTATGAATGCACAACAGACAAGGGCATGCGATCAGTCTCCGCCCCGGGCTCGTTCTGGAGGACCAGGAAGAGGCTGCGGCCATTCAGCGCTGCGGGCGGGAGGGGGCGGCAGGCGTCCCGCCCCCCGGCACCCCTCCCCGCCCCGACGTCCACCGCAGGTGCTGGCCGCGTCCGTCCCGACCTCAGCACGCGGAGCCCGTACCTTTTGGTTTGGGCTCTAACAGGAAGCCTGCCCAGGCCTCCCTGTGTGGGCTCGCTGCTGCCCCGAGCTGAGTGCTCTGTGCTGAGTCGACCGTCAAAGGCTGTGTGCTCAGGGGGACTCGGTGACTGTCCGTGACTCGAAGCTTAGGCCTCCTCCCTAGGCCCCAAAGAGCATCCGCCCCCCCAGAGTGCTGGTCAGGACCAGGGACTTGGCGAGGGGGAGGGAAGGGAAACCCGGTTCTCTCTGAGGAGCGGGGCCCTGACAGCCGGGTGCTCTGTCCCCCTGGGGAGGCTCTCAGGTGGTTGGGGGAGGGGCCAGGCTCGGAGGGTCCTCGCTGCCTGTGGGGCAGGAAGGCAGGGCATGGGGTCCACCTGGGCTGTAATTCACCTTGGGCACCACCCCCAACCTTGGTTACTCTGGATGGAGTTCAATTCACTCTCACCTGTTGCCCAAACGGGTCCTACGTGCGTGATGTGTCTTCTTATCGCAAGCAAGCCGGGAGTCTTATAGATGATGTGCTGAGAAGCGCAAATAACCCAGGGGAGATTTATACCATTCCTGTCGTTTTTCCTGTAAGACGTGGGCATTAGCAGGTCAGGCCTGTGGCGGTCAGCGCTGGGCGTTACCGACAAAAGAACTAGTGCCCAGGGCGGGCCCTGAAGAGGGAGCTGGGAGGTGGCCTCTTTCAAACAGATGTGCAGGAAGCTGGGCCTCATGTCCATGCGGGGGGGCCCAGCCCCAGGACAGGGTTGCCGTGGAGCAGGCCTGGAGGTGGTAGCTCTGGGGCAAGGCTGGGCCTTTGTTTCTTTTTTTTTTTTTTTTACTTTTTTTAATCTTTATTTATTTTTGAGAGATAGCGTGTAAGCAGGGGAGGAGCAGAGAGAGTGGGAGACACAGAATCGGAAGCAGGCTCCAGGCTCCGAGCTGTCAGCACAGAGCCCGACGCGGGGCTCAAGCTCACGGACCGCGAGATCATGACCTGAGCCGAAGTCGGACACTCAACCGACTCAGCCACCCAGGCGCCCCAAGTCTGGGCCTTTTGAGAAACAACTCTTGGCCTTCAGGTGGGCCCCCTCCCTGCCCTCTGGTGACCTGGGGGCACTGAGGACAGTGGCGGACAGATCTGTGCACACCTGAGTGTGAGGCCAGCCTGGCTCTCTGAGGACCTCATTCTGGAAGGAGCAGTTTTCCCAGAAGAAGAGGCCCCACAGGCAAGGGGAGGCAGGGGTGCGGTCAGGGAAGCCCAGGGCCCGGCAGGGAAACACCTGAGGACACAGCAAAGCAACCCAGGTCGTGAGAGCCCACCAGCCAGTCAGGGCCTCTGCCCCAGGACCCCCGAGAGTCCCCTCCTCCATGCCCAGGGGGCCTCAGCTAAGCTGGGTGCCCGGGTCTGTGCCCGGCCGGGTGGGCGCTCCTGGGGTCCCTGCTGCCCAGCACACCCTCCCTGCATCGCCCACGGCACAGTTTGGGGGCCATCGCATCCTGCTCAGTGCCAGTGACCCTTGTGTCCTATGAGATTATTTTATAATCCACTAGATTGCTCCATAACCCGACTAGCTTACCTCACAAGAAGCTAGGTTAGGGACAGTGGCTCCGGCCTCGCTCAGGGCACAGAGGTGCTCAGCGAACGCCCTGGGTTTCGTGGCTCCGGCCCCGCTGTGTTCTCCGGCAGGCTGTCTGACTGCTCGGGGCGTCTACAGTTTCCGCCGCTGAGTTGCTCTGTTTCTGAAAGGGCGCGGCAGACGGCGTCTGTGGGGCTGCAGTGGCTAATGGTACTAACGGTTTTGTGTTTTGTCTCTTTGGTGACCCAGGCCTGCAGCTGCCCTCCGGGGCGCCCGTGGCCTCACACGGCCTTGCGCGGCACATCCGCGCTCGTTTCCTCCGGGGGTATATGCCGTGGGGGCCGGAGCTCGCCTGTCTCCCAGGGGCTCCCCCGGGACAGCGGTCCCCGTTGCACGGTGACACCCTCTGTGTCTCACTCCCCCCGACGCCAGCCCACCTCCTCGTTGGGAAGGAAGAGCATGGAACAGAGGCGGCTTCGCTGTCCAGTCTGGCGCGTGTGAAGGTCAAAGGTTGAGTTGAACAACACCAACCCTCACCATGCGGGGCAGACTCGATCACCGGTCTGCACGAGGGACAGACCTCGCCGCTGGCTCTCGGGTCCGCGGACGGCTCCTGCTTCGTGGCGGTGGTGGCCACTGCGCATTCAGTCCACAGACAGCGGGCGTGTGGCCACGCTTCCTCCTTGTATCCCACGTGACCCAGAGGGGACACTGGCCGGCAAGGATGGACGTGCAGCAAAGGAGACAGACTGGAAGTTCTGGGAGGCACAGCCGGCCATGGGCGGGGAGACTCTGGACGGCTGGGAAGGATGGGAGAGGGTCACCGACAAGAACAGTCCGAAGCTCTCCCGGAAGAAGGGGCTCTGCGGACAGGGCCAAGGGTCCAGCCTTGGGAAAAGGCCACCGTCCCCAGGCCGCGCAGACCTCCCGTGGGGGGTGGCGGGCGGGTGGGAACCCCACAGAGGCCTCTGGGCCGTGCCGACTTCGGGCCCGAGTCAACCTCAGTATGAATCTCCACTCTGCCACCGGCCAGCTGTGTGACCCCGAGGAACGTCCTCGGGCTTCTTAGACCTCATCCCAAATGAGGCAACTAACACGTGCATCTATAACACCCCCCGACGTGTGTTGGTTGGTGACTGAACGGTGATGCGTGTGAGGCAACCAGCACCTAGTGTGTGTTTAAGACGTGTCACGTCTCCTCGCCCCTCAGTCCTGCCGTCCTGAGGAACACCCGGGCCCCCAAACTGGACAGCTCTCTGCTGCGTTTAGCCCATAAATCGTGTCCCCGGTACTGTGTCTCTTCAACGACCTTCTGTTCACCTGCTGAGCTGGGGGAATGCCCTCAGAGCTGTCGTCTCAGGGAGCCCCGTCGGGCTTCCGGGAACCTGGCTGCATTAGGGCGTGATTCTAGACGGTGGGAGGCCAGGGCCTGGGTGGGGAGCGGGGGGGCCCGGTCAGGCGGGTTAGGGTTCTCCGGTCCCAGTCCGCCCCTGGGAGAGGACGGTGTGTCCCAGCCCGGAGCTGGGAAGGACGGTGTCGAGGGCACGCCTGGCACGGGTCACCTGCCGTCGTGTCGTTCTGTCTGAGCCCTTTCTCCTTGTTTGTAGGAATGTACTCAGGGAAGTTGATATGTTAAATAAAATATATGGAGGCTATATTAGAGGCACACAGTGAATATTATTTGATCTGAAAAGAGTTGATTTTTCATGAAGATTAAGAGATCAGGGGTTGGTTGAAAATACCAGTCTTGTCCATTCCCAACTTCAGATGTCCTCAGTCACCGTCTGTATTGCACAAGTTGTACCACGGACTTAAACCCGTTGGGACAGGCCCTTCCTGGGCCCAGGTCACCGTGGGGCCTTGAGGAGGCTAGAAGGTACTAGAAAAGTCATCCCTGAACAGAGGCCTCTCCCTCTGAAACAGAATTACAAAAGCACAGAAAGGGGAGAGGATTCTGTGTTAGCAACAAGGTCTTCTGGAAACATTGGCAGGCTTTCTGTCATTTGGGTGTGTGGGGGGCCTGTGGTAATGTGGGGTGCAGGCGATAATGTGCGGTGCAGGTGGTAATGAGGGGTGCGTGTGGTTAGGTGGGGTGCATTTGTGGCCACGGAGAAGGACAGCGGGAGGCCTTAGGCTGCATTTGTAGTTCATCAGGCTGGGACTGGGAAAGCTTGGGGCTCAGGTGTGAGAGGGACAGCCAGGGCTGCAGCGGGGAGGGGGAGCCCCTATTTCTGAACCGAAGGCAAATCGGGGAGGCGCACTCTGGAGCCAGCAGCACCTGCCTGGGCAGCGGGGGAGGAGTCAGAAGCTGCGCCACGTTCCGAGGCAAGTTCTCGACGTCCCTGGAAAGCTGGCTGGCTCCACGAGTGGTCCCAGGGGAATAGCGCACGGGGACAGGGGATCCTGCCTGCGATTTCCCCCCCCCCCGGCGGGGGGGGGGTGGGCGCAGCCAGGGGATCTTCCTGTCCCCCTCCTGCTCACTTTTTCGTGACTCTTGTAGAGAAAGGTGTTCCTCTAGTTTGTTAATGGCTTGCTTTCTGGAAGCACTGAAGACGCTGCCCAGGTCTGGGCGGGGGCGTGTTTGTGGGGACCCTCTCAGGTTAGTGTGGGTGTCCAGGACAAGCTCGCGGAGCCCTCCTCAGGACGGGCGCCTGTCCTCGGGACACAGAGGCCTGGGAGCAAGGCGCGTGCAGAGAGTGTTCCTCAGAGCCACCCTGAGCCTGTCAAGTTCCGGGAGGCTCTTAGCCTGCAAGAGTCGTGAGGTTGGAAGCTGGAGCCACACCCTCACGGAAGCTCCCTGCCGGTGACAGGCACCTTGCGTGTCCCCTCCAGATCCCCACTGAGGTCTGTGTCAGGCCACACGGCTGCCCCTGTCCCTCAAAGCGCTTAGCTGAGGCCTACGGCGGGACCCCTTGGGGCCTGCAGCTTTGGGGCCACGGGCCTCGGTGGGGTGCACCTCGACGCAGCCCCCGTGGAGCTCCCGCCGGGCTGGGGGGATGGTCTCAGTCCCACACGGTGCTCTGCAGGCTCCGGGGCCCCCGCCCACTTCTGTTTTCCTCAGCCGCCAATGCCCGGGCCGTAGCGCCCACTGTGGCACAGACATTGCCCAGCTAGGGGCAGAGGGCTTTTACTTGGTGGTGGGTGTTTTAGGAAGGTGCCATCCTGTGAGCCGCACACCAGGCCCGCCCCGTGGAGAGGGCTGGTGGCTGAGAAGGGGGGGCAGCCAGGGGAGCCTCTGCTTGGTCCTCCCCCCCACCCAGAAGCGAGACCCCGCGCTCCTCAGTTCACGAGTGCCCAGAGAGAGAAGGAGGGAGCTAAATCATGGAATATTTTCACAGACGCGTGCGGATGTGGTGGGATATAAAACGAAGAAGGTGTGTTTTTTCAGACTGTTTGATGTTAAAGGTTGCAATCAACTTTGCAGAGGCAGGGAAGTCGTGGAAAAGGCACAGCGGAGACGCAGTAAATTTTGTTCGGAACAGGAAAAAGAGCAGTGCGATGGGAAAGCCGATAATGGGAGAGAAAGAAAGTCTATTTCCTGTCCAGTACTATCAGCCTCGGCGCAGAGCTGGAGAAAACGGAATCTAGAAGCAGGACAGTCGTGATAAGAGCACCAGGCAGCCGGGGGCAGGCTTCACGCCGGAGCCCGAAGGACGCGCACGGACGAGTGGTGACGGACGGGAAGTACCAGGAAGGGAGCGGGTCGGGAAGCCACGGCGGGGCAGAGGGTGACATAAGCTCACGGGGGCGGGCACAGGAGGAACCTTCTGAGAGCAGGTGGGGAAGGGGCCCTAGTGCGAGAGCAAACACAGACGAGGCAAGGCTGGGCGCAAAAGACAGGTCGGGGTGGGCGGTGGCGGAGAAGCCCTCGAAGACTTTGGGGGTCTTCCGCTGCGATGGTGTCCAGAGCGGAGAGTGCGGGATTCGAAGCCAGCTCGCTGCCTGCTTCTGTCCGGGATTACACAGATGGCAGAGCTCCCCATCCGTAACGGCGAACCTCCCCCAGGGACGCACCAGACCCAGGCCCTCCGGGCTCAGGCCTCTGCCCTGTCCACTCCAGACCCGCATTTCCCACGGAGGTCCCCGCTGTGAGTGTGTGCCCGGCCCGGGGCGTGCTGCTGACCTGGCAGACGAGGGGTCGCTCAGGTCGGGTTCGCCGAGACACGGCTTGCAGCCCATCACTGTCCCTGACATTGGGGGGGGGGGAGCGGGGGAAGCCCGTGTGGCAGGGAGGTATGGGCGGCCCCTGGGACCGCGGGTGGCCTCCGGGGCCTCCAGCCCCAGCCAGCAAGGGGCCGGGCCCCTCAGCCTTGCAGCAGGGAAATGAACACTGCCAGCTCGAGGGACCTGGAGGGGTCCTTCTGCAGTCAGGCCTCAGGATGAGACCCCAGCCTGGAGACACCAAGACTGCAGCCTTGTGAGTTGGGCACCCAGCTGAGCCCTGCCCAGACTCCCAACCCACGGAACCCGGGTCCCAATGTGGCATGTTTAAGCCACTGCCTGTGTAGTAATTTTTTACACAGCCACAGAAAACTAAGGCAGGCATCCCAAGGCCGCACTGTGTAGATCTCAATACAGGACATCCCCCCGAAGGACCCGGCTTTCCTTAAATACCCATCACACCTCGGTCATTCTTGGATTTACATAAGCACTTCTGACATGCAGGAAACGAGCAAGAGCGTCTGCTGAATGCCATGAGGCCACGGGCTCTGAGAGCGACCTCCACTTGTGACGAAGGAGGGCCATGCTCCCCAGGTGTGAGCTTTTAGACTTCCGTTTCAGCTGACTTCTGCCCAACCGCCCCCGCCCCAAGTCCTGACGGACTCACACTGAGCCTTTTTCTCTCTGGAGCGAAAGATCTGGCCTTGGTCACCCGCCTTCATCGGCATCTTCTGCTGTGGGCCTTCCCACCGCGACCCCACCTCCTCGAGAGGACGTGTGGGCCTCTCCCTTCACGGCTCACGCCATTGTTGATTCTGAATAACACGCGGGACTGGTCCACAGTTTGAAGAGTGAACCAGTTCCGTTTTCTTCAGTGCAGCAAACTCTTACTTCCGATGGGCTCTGGTCAGGAACCGGGGTTGATCCGGGACAGAAGATGAACACGATGTGGCTCTGGCCTCCAGGGCTGAGTCAGCTGGGGAGGGGTGCGGCCCTCCACTCGCCTCCCTCCACTCGCCTCCCTCCAGCCTCCGTGACGCCCGCGTCACCCGGCTCCCTGCTATGTGGCACACCGAATGCTCTTTCGTTTTTGGCTTCTCCTTTGAGCAAACTTAATGGTGTCCTCAAACTGCGTTGCCAACCCCAATGTCCTAGTCCACTCTGTCCGGGACCAGGGCCTGAGGCAAATTATAACCCACCTTAGCATCTTTGTTTTATAAGGCAGCTCTCAGGGGGCCTGGGTGGCTCAGTCGGTTAAGCGTCTGACTTCGGCTCAGGCCATGATCTCACGGGCTGTGGGTTCGAGCCCCGCGTCGGGCTCTGTGCTGACAGCTCAGAGCCTGGAGCCTGCTTCCGATTCTATGTCTCCCTCTCTCTCTGCCCCTCCCCTGCTCACACTCTGTGTGTCTGTCTCTCTCTCACACAAATAAATGAACATTAAAAAAAACATTTATAAGGCAGCTCTCACCTTCCCAGGGGGAGTCCCACAGGACAGCAACAGAACGTATAGTGGAACAGCGGACACGTGGGGAGCTGCCCTCCCAGCCAGAAGGCCGGCGCTCTGGGTGTGTGGTCCCGGGGGACATTGGGTGGAGGCAACAGCAGGCGCAGAATCGCCCAGAGAAAGGTCGACTGGGAAGCACACCCACTGCCTAAATGTGGTGAGAACCAAGAGCTCCTCGAGGGCAAGGAACACTCGCAGGTGCTTTGTGGGGGGCGAGGCCACAGGAGCAGAGACGACCCCAGTGGCGGGGCCTCCTGCCTGGGGCGGACGCCCTACCGCTCCACCGTCCTGGTCTGTCCCTGCCCGGGTCCAGACTGCTGAAGCATCAGGCACAGAGAAACCGCTCGGGGTCTCCACCTTGGCAGGTGGCCGGTGGTTGAGGATGAGCATGGTCGTTCCTATCAGCCCTTGGGCCACAACAGTGGATGGGGCCCGGAGCACTCGGCATTATGGGTAATTGGGAAGGTGACCTGGAAGTATCAGGGGAAGAAGGTGATCCAGGGTGAGGGCCTGGTTTCATGGCTTCTGTGGGCCAGGGCGTCTGGTGGGGTGGCAGGGGACATGTGGGCAGTGGGGAAGCTTGGACCAGTCTGGCCACAGCCACGCAGGAGGTCGGAGGGGAAGCTCAGGCTAGTGCAGTGGCCCAAGGTGGGTCTGGGTAGGAAGACATCACTGGCCAGGGGACATGAGCCAGGGTTTCCCTGGTTGGCCTGTCATGATGTGGTGGTCATCCTGGCACAGGGCCTGGGCCAGGTCACCTCACATGGGGCCTGGGAACCATGTTGGGTCACCTTGCATGGGGCCTGGGGACCATGCTGGGTCAGCTTCGCATGGGGCCTGGGGACCACGCTGGGTCAGCTTCGCACAGGACCTGGGGACCATGTTGGGTCACTTCACGTGGAGCCTGGGGACCACGCTGGGTCACCTTGCAAGGGGCCTGGGGACTATGCTGAGTCAGCTTCACACGGGGCCTGGGGACCATGCTGGGTCACCTCGCACGGGGCCTGGGGACCATGTTGGGTCACCTTGCATGGGGCCTGGGGACCACACTGGGTCACTTCACATGGAGCCTGGGGACCATGCTGGTCACCTTGCAAGGGGCCTGGGGACTATGCTGGGTCACCTCCCACAGGGCCTGGGGACCATGTTGGGTCACCTCCCACGGGGCCTGGGGACTATGTTGGGTCACCTTGCGTGGGACTTGGGGACCACGCTGGATCACCTCTCATGAGGCCTGGGGACCACACTGGGTCACCTCGCACAGGGCCTGGGGAACATGCTGGGTCACCTCCCACGGGGCCTGGGGACCATGTTGGGTCACCTCCCACGGGGCCTGGGGACCATGCTGAGTCAGCTTCACACGGGGCCTGGGGACCACACTGGGTCACTTCACGTGGAGCCTGGGGACCACACTGGGTCACCTTGCAAGGGGCCTGGGGACCATGCTGGGTCAGCTTCACACGGGGCCTGGGGACCATGTTGGGTCACCTTGGACACTGGGTCACCTCGCATGGGGCCTGGGGACCATGCTGGGTCACCTTGCATGGGGCCTGGGGACCATGCTGGGTCACCTCCCATGGGGCCTGGGGACCACGCTGGGTCACCTCACATGGGGCCTGGGGACCACGCTGGGTCACCTCCCACGGGGCCTGGGGACCATGCTGCGTCACCTCCCATGGGGCTTAGGGACCACGCTGGGTCACCTCTCACGGGGCCTGGGGACCATGCTGGGTCAGCTTCGCACGGGGCCTGGGGACCATGTTGGGTCACCTCTCAAGGGGCCTGGGGACCATGCTGGGTCAGCTTGGCACAGGGACCTGGGGATGATGCCAGGTCACCTCAGCACAAGGGTGTGTCTGGGCTGATCCAAAGAGACCATTGTATTGTGCATCCCTGTCCCAGGCAGGGGAAGGAAGTCACTGTCCATTGTCATGAAGAAGCCAGTGACATCTGCAATACTAATTCTTAGTTAACAGACTAGTTGGCCAAAATGAAACGCAACCAGAAAACACACAGAGGCGGGGCACGTCTGCCGTGGACCCTTGTAGCGCAGCCCCCCTCCAACGCCCACAGACACGGCCCCGGCAGTGCTGAGTGCCGCGAGGAGGGAGAGGGCAGCCAGCCTGGGTTGGCTGTGCACAGGGGGCGGGTCACCTGCCGTAGGGTGAGTGTCCCGGGGCCCAGAGCCCCCCGCTGCCCAATGGGGAGGTGAGGGTCCTGGGGCACCCGTGTCTTGCATTCACTCCAGTGGGCAGGACTGGACACAACTCACCAGGAGGGCAGTAAGCACTTTGCCCTAAGTGCACACGAAAACTTCCAGGGCACGGGATTGGACACTTATGACTGTTGCCTCCCATCAAGGGGCACATCTCCCTTCTGGTGGTCTGCACGTCTGTCTGTCTGCCCCCTCGCCATGCAGAGTGTCTGCAGGTACGGCAGACCTGCTGATGGGATATCTGGGTGGGGCCCCGTGGGTCACTGAGCCGCTCAGGCTCCCCTGCAGTTTCCCCTATGGGTTCCTCTGCGGGGTCCCCTGTGGGGTCCTCTGTGGGGTTCCTCTGGAGGGTTCCTCTGCGGGGCTCCTCTGCTGGTTTCTCTGTGGGTTCCTCTGCGGGGTCCTCTCTGGGGTTCCTTTGTGGGGTCCTCTGTGGGGTTCCTCTGGAGGGTTCCTCTGCTGGTTTCTCTGCAGGTTCCTCTGTGGGGTTGCTCTGTGGGGTTCCTCTGCAGGGTCCTCTTTGGTGTCCTCTGTGGGGTCCTCTGTGGGGTGTGGAGCCACTCAGACTGTTCTCTGCCCTCTTCCTCTGGTGGCCTCCTCCCTGGGACAAGCGGGCTGGCTCTCATCATAGGGGATGCCAGACACCCGATGGTCTGAACCGCTCTCCTTCCCTTTCAGGTGTCCCTTCCCTGGGAAGGGCGGACAGCTTCCTGACGGGTATGTGGTCTCTGTGCGGCCGGCAGATGCAGAAGCCGGTCCTGGGTCCTTGAGGGGAAGGAGAGCATGTGGCTCTGTAGTCCCCAGTCCTCAGGCCCGGCAGAAAGGTGAGGGCCGGAGCCTGGAGGGCGGTGCTGGATGTGTGGACTTGTGGGCCGTGCAAGCAGGTAGACGTGATGGCAGGTGGCTGGGGCCTCCGAGGTGGCACAGGGACATTCTGTGACGAGCTTTCTGAAGGGACGTGCAGGCCTCCTCAGGGCCATTCCAGAGGAATTTTAGATGGTTAGAGGCTTTCAGAAGCCCCAAGTCCCTGACTGTATGTACCATTTACAAAATTAAATTCCACAGAGTGAAAGACCTTAGCAGAGAAAACCAGAGTTCCAAAGCAGTAGAAACGGGAGAATATTTTCATAATCGTGGGGTAGGGAGCCATTCTCAGGTAGCACAGAGAAGCCAGGTAGCATAGAGGGCACGCAGGGGATCCTGCTGCTTCGGTGGCACCAGAGCGACAGCGACATAACGAGGCCGGCGTGGACAGGAGCTGGAACACACCTCTGCCAAAAGCAGGAGAAAGATACTTCCTATACCTTAGAGAGAAAACATGCGTGACCAACAGGAAATGGCCAAATAAATATGAACAGTTTATAAAGCAGAAATGCAAAGGACTCATTACTGTTTGAAAACAGCCCCACCTCCCAGGAGGTCAGGAGACCGCCGTGGAAAACTCGGATTTCCCTCTGGGCCGGGAGAACAGGACGCATGCGGTCTCCAGCCACAGTGGGGCTGCTTCTCACAAATTCTTTCAGAAGGTGGCATGTAGGACAGAACAGGCGTTTATTTAGCACCCTTGCCTGAATTTAAATTGCACATATTCTACGACCCATCTGTTCGTCTCACCGTGTGCCCTGCAGGACCGTGGGCAGGAGACCGGGCCCCGCAGGACCGTGGGCAGGAGACCGGGCCCCGCAGGACCGTGGACAGGAGCCCAGGCGCGGCGGACAAACACCATCGGAGCAAACGGGGGAAGCGGTGTTTCAGCTGCACTCTGGGTGACAACGTGTGCTTGTCTGTGGGGCTTTGAGGGCCTCTACACTGACTCAGAAATTAATCGAAAAGAATAATTTCACCCAGATGTTTGCATACATCACGGATGTATAGTTCCAAGTCTTTAAAAAACACACATTCTACATTTAATATACGTTAAAATAGTGTTTTTAACATTTAAAAAATTATGTATAATCCATTTTCTTATCTAGGCTTCTCGTCAAAAGCTTTCTTATATTGGGTGAAGAATTAACGGTAATTCCTGATATTGCTTTAAGCAACTTAACTGATATTATGGGTTTGGTTGTAAGTGCAGAGATCTTGATATCCCTGGCACTAATTTCCGAGGCCAGGGCAGCCAGCGGGTTTGGGGACAGCCACACACGTTCGTCCGGCCCGCTAACCGACCTCTTCCTGAGTCGTGTTCCGCGGGGCACAGGAGGGGGGCCTGTGACACACGCACTGAACTTCTAAGAGGCTCATCAGCAGAGACCGCCCACTAGTCCCAGGCAGGCAACAGGTGTGACCGAAAAAGCCCTCGGTGCCAGTGTCCCCTGGGCCTTACGGGCACAGGCCGCTGGCAGCAACCCAGTGCATTCAGGCAAGGCGAGGCGAGGATCAGCCCGGGTGCCCTGGATGAGCACCGAGCAGCCCTACAAGCCCCGGAGGGGAGCACGGGTGGCGGTCCCGGTCCGGTGCTGAGTCCCGCCCTCCTGCACCTGATTACAGCTGGTGTTTTTCATATCAAAGTTTTGAAATACTCCTTTTTAATAAAAATGTGGGGAATGGAAGCGAGAAGGGCACTGGCTGGCGCACGTTGCTGCTCGCGTCTGCTCCGTGGATGCGCCGCGGCTGCGGAGACCGCCCTCAGGAAGTCGGGGGGAGCAGGACGGTAGGCGTCTGGCACGCTTCAGAGCAACGACCCGCCGACGAGAAGGCGCCGAGAGGGGCCCGTGACACGTCCCTGCCCGATGCAGCAGCCCACGGGGACGGTCACAGCACTCACAGCCGCGGCCGCCGTGACCCCAGAGCCAGGGACCGGCCACCCTACGGCCGAGTTCCGTGTGGGACTCGTGTGCGCCTCACGGCAGGGACGGAGAAACGGCCGGCCGTCAGTGACCCCGGCGGGGGCCGCAGAGGGCAGCACGGGGCCTGCAGGGGGAGGCTGGGGTCTGCCAGGCTGCGGGGAGAAGCAGGTCTGCCCCGTGTGGCTCCCGGGGCCCGGTCGGCGTTGACGTGGCCTCCCTGACAGGCTGCTGTCCTGCCTCCGGGTGTGGGGGACGCCGCCCTGGGGCCCAGACTCCCCGTCTGTGTCGCTGTCCCCGCAGGTCCCTTGGCCACGGCCCCACCACCCACACATCCCAGGGGTGTTGCCGGCTGAGCTCTTGTGGCGCCTGCTCTCGCTGACCCATGTCCAGGCCCGGCCGAGGCCGCAGCGCCCCGCGCCTCCTGGCCTAGAGCCCTTCCTGCGTGGCACCCCATGTCCTCCTTAGCGTTCCTCTGTTTCTCCAGAGCCCCATGACCTTGCCTTTGTGGTGATGCCATGAGCCCCCACGCCTCACCCCTGCAGCCATGGGTGCGGCCCGCTGCTCTGTCAGGCCTCCCGTGGCTGCGCGCGACCCTTTCTTCTCCCTACCTGCCAGGCTCGGGCTGGACCTACACCCCTCCTCGGCCCAGTGCAGGTGTCTTCAGCCTAGATCGTAAGCTTCCTGAGGGTAAGGAAACACCCTGTGCCTCTGGTCTTCCTAGCGGCTCCTGGCAGAGCTCCAAACCTGACGGGATGCCCCATGCAGCTGCCTCAGTGCAGCAGGTGCCGGCGGGGCCCGTGAAGGCCCTGTGTCCTGAAGCTAAGGCTCTGGACGGACGGGTGCGGAGCCAGGCCACGTGGCGGAGAGGAGGCCCCGCGCTCCAGCTGACGCGCCGTGCTTCCTGCCGCCATCGGGCCACACGGCCCAGCTCCTTCTGGCTGCTGGTCTCTCGCTTCCCACGAGAACAAGTCACGCCCCGCCACCACCGTCCTTGGGCTGAGCAGACACCGTATTCTGTGTGGTTTTCTGTGTGAAACACACCCTCTATGATCTGCCGTAAACATAAGTAATTGGTATAAAGCCAGTTGGAAACACTTCATTGCAAATGCAAACGAGATTAACGACATTGTCCTGGTCACCAGCGACTTCTCAGACATTTCACTTCAGTTGTATTCTATTTTCAGCAAATGGAAAGATTAATTCATGGCCCTGTCTCTACAATAGGCTCTTGGTGTCTTAGGCCTGAGAAGGAAAAGTGGGTCATCCAAAATGTAGCACAATGATCTTGCGAGAGCCCAAGCATGGAAAAACTCAAGAAGCATTTTAATCCAAATGTCTTTTATTCTTGGATAAAGACGTGGTTTCATAAAGAGACAAGGACGGGCTCTTGAGTCATCACGGGTCTTTTGTTCAACGCATATTCATTGATGTCCGAGCTGTGCCAGGCATATGTGCACGAAATAGGATCCTGGCTCTTGAGAAAATCGCGCTGCGGTTGGGAGACAGAGCAGAAACAGAACAAAGACAATAAATATTGTGTTAAGCGGGAACTGTGGAAAAAATGGTGGGAGCAGATCGTGGAAGTGTGGCGTCTGAGGACCGAGGGAGGCCCGGCCCGGGGAGGTCCCGACGGCTGGGGAAGGGCGGGACCGGCTGGCGGGCTCGGGGTGCGTGCCAAGCAGGGTGCAGACCCGGGCTGTGGGAGCCAGGAAGGGCCCGAGCTTCCGGCCGTTTCCGCCGGCTCTCTGCCTTCCCTCCAGGTGGGCGCCACGACCTCGCGTGCCTCTGTGGCTGTGCGGGGTACACGCGTCTTTGCAAGCAGAAGGCGGGCGCGTGGCTGCCTTCCCCAACATAGCCTCTGTGTTCCCAGCTTTGGCTGACACGGCAGCCTATGATTTGGGCTGCCTGTGCTCCTGGAACGGCCCACACAAACACGCTTTCCTGTTAGATGTTCGTCGATGAGGAAAGCAGGGCCCTGGGGAGGGTCAGCTGCGAGGCCATGGCTGGCCTCGATGAGGGCCAAGGCGTTACCTTGGGCGACGGTGGGGCCCCGGCAGAGCGCTCACGACGCTCCAGTCTTGGCCCCAGTGAGGGGAAGGAGCATTAACCCACACCCCGAGCGGATGGTTCCCACAGATTTCCGGTAATGCTGTTCCCGGAGCTCCTGCGAATATTGGACGTTCTGAACTCTTGCACGGTTATTTCAAGGCATGTAATTAACTGAGAATACTACATAACACACCTCGGCTTTGAAGTCTGAGGGTTTTCTCGAACACAGAGGATTTTTGGATTACGCACCGCAAAGTCAGTGTACTGCTCCTGAGACGATCTGTGTCCCGTTTCCTCTGCAGGGACACACGTGAGTCTTCAAGGTACGTTTACCTCGGGTCCAAACGCCCTCATTTCTACCCGGCGGCCTCCGGCTCGTCCTGTTCATGTTCCCACACCCCCTGCCCAAGAAATGGAGAGGTGGCAGACCACCTGGCAGGGCCGTGAGGACCGACAGTGCCGAAGCGTGGGAGGCGTGGGGCTACGCGTGGCTCCCGGGAAGCGGTAGCCAAGATGCTGAGTAAGCAAAACCTTCCTTGTCATGAGCGTTTTCCATCCGCCGATGAATTCAGGCAAAAGTGGCTTGTCACTTTTGTGTGCAGCCACAGCGGTCGGCGCTGAGGACGTGAGACGCGACGTCTGCTCCTCTTCCGGCCGCTGGGGGTCCAGAGGTGCGAGGGCCCCGGCCAGTGTGCTGTTCCGAGCCCGGGGTCTCACGGGAGCGCCCGCCTCAACAGCACCTTTCCCGCTGTGATCAGTCCAAGGGGCTCGTCTGCGCCTTCTACCGGCCTCACTGCCGCCCACAGAGATGCGCTCTTTCCTCCGGAGTCGACCCTGAGAAGGCTCACACGTGGCCTCACTCCGAGCCATCCAATTCTGGTCCTATTTAAGCCTGATTCTCCGGGAGGGGATCTCTCCCTTGAGCCAGCTCTTAGACAGGCAGCCGTAGGCGGCCAGCGCGCCAGCCCGACCTCCTCATTAACGCTCTGGGTCCCAGACGACCGACGCGTCCTAGACACTCAGAGTAGGAAGACCTGTGAATAAACGTGTGCCGTCGAATGTCCCACCCCACCCGTTTCCAACAAATCCACAGAACGAGCCCTGCTGGTTGGATGGCAACAGGGCTCATGTCTGAGCCCTTTGCAGGCGAGCTCCCCACACTTTCCAACGTGTCCCCGTCCTGGTGCGGGACAGGTGTCCACTGCCCACCTGCGCACGGACTCCACCTGGGAACGAAGCTGCCATGGGGCTTCTGCAAATGGCCCGAGCTTCTGCGGCCTGTGACGCACGCCGTAGGCACACCTCCATAAACACCGACAGTAAGATGTAATTAAAGGAAAAGCAAACGGACCTATGATTAGGTAAAGACGTTGAAAGTCAGGCGCAAGTCGCATGTGGGGCGACGAGGCCCAGCTCCCCTGGCCACGTGGGTGACCGCGTCTGGCTCTGGCAGCCCTGAGCCTCCCTGGGTGAGCTACTCACCTCTCTGCCTCTTCCTAAGACAAACGAGAGAGAAAATAATGCCTATTTCATAGGGATGTGAGCAAGGTCAGTGCGTCCTCTGTGCGGCCTCATCCGCGCTTGGCCCTGTCTGAGCTCAGTTAGCTCATTTCCCCCAGAAGGTTTGTCAGTGTCGGTGTCGGCATTGGCGTGGGCATCGGCCATTAGCTGTGCGCGCCTGCCTGCTCTGCTGTGGGCTTCTCCTCAGGAAAAGGGATGACCAGGGCTCTGTGCCTTTCACAGGGACAGCGTGTGAGGTGGGCCAGCCAGGCCGCACCCTTCTTCCCAACCTCAGGGGAGTTACTTTACTCCTCTGTGGTCTGAGAAACTGTGCGCGTCAAGCTTGTGTTCGTTGGGGAAGGGCAGAGCGGGTGCCGTGGCTTACCGTGGCCACCTGTGGGCGGGGCTGGGGATGTAAGCTTTTCAAGGTCTCAGCTCCCGGCCCTGGGACCGGGGCAGTTCTGGGCCACCTCTAGGGAGCAGGGGATAGCACGGGCCTGTAGCACAAAGATGCTGCCTGATTTAAGGGACTCACGCTGCTTCTGGACACAGTTAGTGGTCCCACAGCTGACGTGGGGCCGTGAGCTTTTGCATCCCCTAGTCTGGGGACGGGGGTGGGGTCCTAAAAAGTGCACCCTCTGCAGAGCCGTGGCCGCCTCACTGGTGACGTGGCCCCCGTGGGTCAGTTGGGACAATGCACACGGAGTGCTCCTAGCCAGCACTACTGGCTTGGGTTTCTGGAATGCTCCCCATGCTGGGTAGAGACTAGAACTTTCCTCACCTCACAAACCTGTTAAGAAACAGGGACGGCGCCAGCCCCAGTCCCCGTGGCCGCGGCCCTCTGACCTGGAGGGGGCTCCAACTTTTTCTCGGTAAGTTCTGTCCCCACACACTCCTCCTCGTGTGACATTCTCTTCCTTAACAGGCGTGAGGGCTGCACCTGGGAAGCGAGAGCGTCCAGCCTAGTCCTCGAAGTGGGAGGGCCCGTGAGGCTACATGCAGCTGCTCCTCTTGCGGCTGCTCCTCCTCCTGCTGCTCTTCCTCCTGATGCTTCTCCTCCTGCTGCTGTTTCTCCTCCTGCTGCTCCTCCTCCTGCTGCTCCTACAGCTGCTCCTCGTGAGGCTGCTTCTCCTCCTCCCGCTGCCCCTCCTCCTGCTGCTTCTCTTCCTGCTGCTCCTCCTCCTGGTGCTGCTCCTCCTGCTGCTGCTGCTCCTCCTGCTGCTGCTTCTCTTCCTCCTGCTTCTCCTCCTCCTGGTGCTTCTCCTCCTCCTGCTGCTCCTCCTCCTCCTCTTGGTGCTTCTCTTCCTTCTGCTGCTCCTCCTCCTTCTCTTGGTGCTTCTCCTCCTGCTGCTGCTTCTCCTCCTCCTACTGCTCCTACAGCTGCTCCTCGTGAGGTTGCTTCTCCTCCTCCCGCTGCCCCTCCTCCTGCTGCTTCTCCTCCTGCTGCTCCTCCTCCTCCTGCTGCTCCTGCTGCTGTGCTGCTTCTCCTCCTCTCCCTCCCTCATTCCCCATCCTCTCCCTCCCTCCCCCTCCTCTCTCTCTCCCTCCCTCCCCTCCACTTCCACCCTCCCCCTCCCCTTTCCCCTCGTCTCTCCCCCCTCCTCCTCCTCCTCCTGCTGCGGCTGTCCAGGCACTGAGCCCCAGTGCTGAGGAGAGGCTGGGCCTCGGGGAACAGAGCATCCTCCGTGCTGAGCGAACAAACTCTGTGGACCTGTCTGGCCCAGGGGTCAGGAGGTCACTGCAGGCGGGAGGGGCCCGGGCAGCAGATTGGGAGCCCCCTGCCCCTCCAGCATCATTTAGACAAACAAGCAGATGGCAGGTGTCAGCGGGGACAAAGAGCCATCTGTGCAGCGAGGCCGCCCCACCATTCTCTCACAGGCAACTTCATGAAAGCCGCGACTCGAGGCAGCGCTGCCCACGGCCAGCAGGCCCTCCTTGGACTTCTAAGGATTGGGCAGCGCGATGCGTGTCCTCCGCCCGGAGGCCACCAGGCCGGGCTCAGGCTGCAGGGCACTGGGTCGCCCGTGTTCACAACGGGACCCTTGTTTGCTCTGAGGGCGTGTCCACACAGGCGGGGCCGCCCCAGATTAGGTTGATGGAATTTGTCCTCTGAGTGGCCCCCTCCCTCTTCCTCCCCCTCCCCTGCCGCCCCCCTCCCTTCCTCCCTCTGTCTCCTTCTCTCCCTGGAGCGCCTGGCGTGTCTCTCGGCACATCCCCGCGGGGCAGTGGAAGGCAGCCTGAGCAGGAGAAGCCCAGCTCTGCCCCTCTCGCCCCTGCCTCCGGCTGTCCAAGGCTATTTCTGGGGCTCAGGCCTGGGGCGGTAGACATTCCCCGTCCTGGAATGAGGCTGTCTCCCAGCCAGGCAACACCTGAAGAGGCGGCAGAAACGACCGGGCACCAGGTCCTTGACCTTCCATCTGGGGCACGACGCCATCCAGTGTGGCCGCTGGACCCACCACAGATGAGGGAAGGCAGAGGCCCCGCCGTGGCTCGGCTCGCAGAGGGAGGTGGGGGAGGGCTCGGCCTTCTGTGGAGACACAGTGGCACCTGGTGTCGCTTCCCAGGCGTCAGGTCCCAGAGCTGCGGCCACGTGTCACGGGCCTCGACTCAGACACACAACCCCGTCCCGTGTCCTGGGGCCGGGCCCAGGTCCCCACTGCCGGAGCCACCTCGGCCACCTCTCTGCCTCTCGTGAGGAAAGACATCGAACATCTCAACTCCTGCCCATTGATATTCATGTAAAATATGACGCAAGCCACTGCAGAAATAAGAGACTCTTAAAAACTGAGAACAAACTGAGGGTTGATGGGGGGTGGGAGGGAGGGGAGGGTGGGTGATGCGTAGTGAGGAGGGCACCTTTTGGGATGAGCACTGGGTGTTGTACGGAAACCAATGTGACAATAAATTTCATATATTGAAAAAAAATAAATAAATAAAAAGAAAAAAGAAAATACAAAGACATGAAAAGTACAAGTCCCCAATTTATTTACTGTATTAAGCAGACAAGAAACTGTTTCGAGTAGTAAAATGAGAACAAAAGTGAAACAGGAAAATTGAGAAGAACTTAGGTCCACTCTGCCCTTGTTCACGCGGGAGTGCCCGTTCACAGACTTCTCATGGCACCCACACCTTTGGCCATCCCACGAGCAGAGCTAACAAAATGCTGGGAGTCGAACGCCAGCTTCTGGGTAAAGGCCCACGCGTGCACGCCTGCATGGTGCCGCGTTCACGGATTTTTGTGCGGCAAATGAGCTTGGTTTTTGCTTCGCGCTCTGGGTGGGGTGGGAGCGATGGGGCGGCAGGGACGGTCTCTGTGCCGTGCTTGAGCAGCGGCCAGGGTGGGGAACGCGTGCTCCCGTGTGTTGATGCAACGGAAGCGAAAGCTCAGGGAACCCACGTTTACTTCGTATCTAAACGCAGCGGACGACGCTCCGTTTCTAAGACGCGTCTCAGTCCTTCCCCTGTGGCCACTTCCGGTGACTCATGCTCGAGCGGGCGTCTGAACAACTGACCGTACTGGGCTCCAGAGGTCGTGTGCTTGTGGAGCCGCCGCAGGTGGGCTCGGGTGCGCTCGGCTCGCTCCCGGGACGCTCCCCAGGCCCCAGGAGCACGAAGGCGGGTGCGGCCGGCGGCCGGCGCTGCTCCCACTGAACCTGCCTCCTTGGGGACAAGGCCATGGCGCTCGGGGACAGAGGGCAGAGCCCGCCGTGTTTCACACGGGGCGCACCGGTCCTCCGGCATTGCCTTCGCCCAGCCTCTGGGACTCAGTTTCCTCGTCTCTAAAATGGGCATGACCCCCCCGGACCTGATAGGCTGTTTGAAGACGGACTGGAACGAAGGGCCCACAGCAGCCACAGCTGCTCCACGAGGGGGGAGCGGCCGGCCGGCCTGAGAAGCCATCCTGGGCCACAAGGGGCCCTTTGCAGAGGTGCGCGGACCGCAGTTCGGCCGGCACTTCTGCTGCCCTTCCCCATCTGCTCTGACCGGAATGCGGGGACTGAGCAGGGCGCTCCGTGGATGGCCGGTCTGCACACTTCCTCAAGGCATCTCCATGGCGCTCAGTGTGTTTTCTCAGTGTCCTTGTCAAGTGTATGAAAGAATTTATTTCAAAACAGGAAACTGAAGTTTGTTTTCTCTTGAGAATAAACCAGATCAAACTCCAAAATATCCCTGATCAGTCCAGAACTCAAAACCCAAGAGGGTTTATCAAGTTCTAAAATAGTCCCAAAGTTCTTTCTCAACGGCATCATGAGAAGCAGAGGCGGATGAAAGACCCTGACCTTTCGCCTCTGAACCCTGGCCAGGAAACACAAAACGAGCAAAAGCCACTTCTGAGGTTGAAGGAACATTTTGGTTTCTCCCTTCCAGAGGTTTGTCTGGCGGTCTTCCTAGCGCGGCAGAGTCTAACCGCAGGCAGTCCTGGCGAGGTGGTGGGGACTGCCCCCCTCCACCCGGCGTCTCCTGCTTCGGGGCCCTGCGCTCTGTCTCTGGAGGAACAGAAGTAACTAATACTGCCCCGGACGCCGGGACAACCCATGGGGCCCGGACATCAGACAGCCGGCTCCACACGATCCCTAGGAACACAGTGGGGGATTCCCACAGGGCCACAGCCTGGCCACTTGTGTCCCCGAACCCTCTCCTGTCACGGTGACCCCTCCCGAGAGCTCCCAGGGCTGACCCCTTGCTGCCCGCCCGGCCCTGCCCAAGCCTGGGGCTCTGACGCCCACCAGTGTGGCCAGCGTGGAGCCCCCACGCCGGACCCCGGGAGGGAGGGGCCACGGTGCCCGGCCTCCAGGCTGCCTTTCTGCCCCACCCGTCTCCTCTCCGTCCCCACAGCTGTGGCCTGGGCTGAGTTCTGGGGTGACCAGAAGAGGCCCCGAAGGGCCACGGTGGCTCAGTGTCCTGGTTGTTGACTCGAGGCCTCGGTGCCTCTGCAGGTTCCGGTCCCGGGTTTCGCGTCACACCCTAACCGCCGCAGATTTCGATGCCAGGTTTTAAAAACCCAAGGTCTTTTCTTGTCTGCGGCCTGCACCATGCCTCTCCCCACCCCCAAGTCAGGTTTCTTCTAGCTTCTGAGGAACCGTAGGGGCGCTGGGGCTCATTCTTCAGGGCAAAGGGTAGCGGGGCCACCGCCGCGGTGCTCCTGGCTAGGACCGCACCTCAGCCCTGCCTCCGCCTTCCGTGCGCTCCCTGCCTCGTGCCTGAGCGTGGCCGTGGCGGAGCAGGGCCCCGCTGGCCGGCACACCCGTGTGGGCGGACAGGGCGGGCACCCGTGTCTCTACCGGGAGTGGGTGGGGTCGCCATCACAGTCTGGTGACAGCCAGCACCCCAGTGCCCTCCCAGCCTGCTATTAATCTCAGGTGTCGAGGAAAATATAAGAACACACAGAGGCCTTTGGGATTACAAACCATTTTCTTTAAAATCGGGATGAGGACAGCCATTAAGTGAGTCTCGAGGACAGCCCTCCAGCGGGATTAGCCAGGGCGGCCGCTCCTTCCATTCAGCAAACGCTGCTCAAGCGTCTATGACTTGCTGAATAGGGCTAGCTCCTTGGGCCAAACATAAATGAACTGTAGACCCTGAGTTTGATGGGCTCACGTTCTGGAGGTGAAAACCGACAAATAAATAATAATAACAATGACACAATAAGTATTGTGATGGGGCGTGGGCCAGATGTTGTGGGGACACTGAGGACCCATGTCTGGGAGCTGAGACAGGCTTCCTGGAAGAGGTACACTTGGGCTGAGTCGCTCTGGGGAGCCAGGGGCTCCTGGGTGGTGAGAGGCCCTGGCCGGACGCAGAGCTGAGCTCAGAAGGCAGTGAGCACCCAGGCCCATAGGTGCCAGGACCACGGGAGTCCAGGAAGGCAGAGAGGTCACGAGGGGCTGCACGCTGCCTCACAGGTTCTGTTCCAGGCTGAGACGGCCCAGGCGAGGGGTCCTGACACAGGAGGGCAGATGGGATTGTGTCAAGGCTGAGTAAAGGTGACTGTGGTGGTCCAGGCGGGAGTCAGGATGCGGTGGTCTGGAAGGTCACACGGGAGGAAGGAGGGCAGGCTGGGGACATTCATGCAGCGTGTCGTCGTGCAGAATGTCATTCTCTCTTTGTCTTTGAAGTGTATGTGATGCCATCTTGGCAGCGGGATTTGCCTTACTCTGCAGACCTCTTTGGAAACGTTTAGAATGGTGTCCTATCCCCCACGCACACTCACCAGCTCCCAGTGGTGACGAGGGAAAGCCCTCTGCCAAGAGCGGGTGACCTCACCGCAGACTCTCCTCTCGGCGAGGCAGGGAAGCTGTTGGTTTCCCTTTCCGACACACCCATACCCCGCTACGGGGAAAGTGTCGACCACAGAGGCGACGCAGTAGGGAACCTTCTGGGGAGAAAGCAGGTGGGCTAGCTAAATGCCGTGGACCATCCCGAAACCAGAAAACCAGTAACCCGACAATCAAATTCTATTTGTGCCTCTCTCCCCTTGTGACACGATTTTCCCGTTTGCAAAGTCAGAGTCAGAAGAGTAAATGGGATGTTTCAGAGAAACTTCATTCACATTCACAACGGCAAGGTCGTCGTCGGAACCAAAAAATTCTCTAGATAATTCCGTGAGTTATACCAGCCGTCTGTCCTGAAAGGCGGGCTGTCCAGAGCCTGGAGCGTGGGTGTTTGTGTGCAGCAGGGCTAGCCGGAATGCCACAGCACCAGCTCCCTCTTCCTAAAAGTCATTGAGACAAACGAAACGAAATAATGTGTATAAAATTATTAAAGTAGTGTTTAACCCAAGGCAGGTGTTCAACAAAAGCTACTTTATCTGAGGACAGCACAGCATCCGCGTGACAGCTTTGGAGAGACAGTGGGACGCAGCTCGGTCCCGAAGAGTTTAACACAAGGCTGAGAATGACAGTCTGTCCTCTGCCGGCCGTACAACCCAGACTTGTTACCAGCACTAGGTCGTGGCCAGAAGGAAGAATTAATCTGTACACAGCAACCTGACTGATCACCAGGAGACATGAATACCCTTTCACGTGCCTGGGGCTGCCTTGGGTCTTTGTACGTGTGTGTGTCCATGAACGCATCTGTGCGTGTGTGGAACGTGGTGTGTATGCATGTACGTGGCCTATGTCACACGTCAATGTGAGTTGCACATGATGTGTATAAATGTGTATTTGTGTGGTCGGTGGCGTGTGTGGTGGGGGCACCAGCCTGCTGAAGCCAGCAGTCCGTGGCAGGAATCAGGAGGTGGAGAGAAGTCGTCTTGGGAACGATCTGAGTTATCCTTCTGAGATTCTAAAGCACATCCCTTTTATGTCAAACACTTGATCTCCAGCAAAGATGGCCGATGGGACAGCATGGCCAAGGGACGTGTGTCCCCCTCGCTCAAGGTTGCCCCCCGACAGGGTCCTAACCTGAGTCCACGGCCAAAGGGCCGTGGGCCCCGAGCATGTCCACGCCGCCCCTCTGGAGCGGCTGGCGAGCCCCGGGGAGCAGGCATGCTGGGCTGGAAAGGCAGCAGAGGGACCTTACCACCGCTCCAGAGGGACACGCAAGTCCCCGATGCATGTGTTACATTTTAAATTAGTATGAGAGTTATTATTCTCTTCAGTTAATACTAATTGCTTATAAGAAACACATTTCCTGAGGTTTTTCTCTGCAAATGATATATGTCTAGTTACGCAGTGGCCAGTCTTCAACAAATATGTTTTAAATAACCGACTGGTCTTTCGTGAACAATGCCCTAACAGGCCTTTTAAAACGAAATGAAAAGCACGTTTAAGAGCAGCTGTGGAAATGGTACAAGGGTTAGCCTTTGGGGCGGCCGTTTCTCCCGCCCAGACAGTTCCTACAAGGCTGACCCGATGCCATATTGACCCCAAAGCCAGGAGAAGGGCCACCGGCCGCTATAGTGAGAGAGAGGCAGGGCCCAGGCCCACCATCACGGGACGGCTGACACAGGGGTTCCCGCTGAGGGAGGAAAGTGGGTGCACAGGCCCACGGGGTGCCCTCCACTGTCCTCTCCATCCACTCATTTTTCTGTGCACATTTTAATGCTGCTGCACGCCTGGCACTCCTCTGGGCGCTGAGGGAAAAGACCAACCGCTCTGCTTCCACGGAGATCTTATCTGAGCAAGGAACACGCAGTCGGACGCGCGAGGTTCGTGCAGTCGTGGTGGCAAAGCGCCACCGAGGGAAACAAAGTGGGCAGGGCCTGAGGGCGATGCGGACGGGGACCTTGTCCTTTGGGATTCTGCACAGGCCTCTCTACGAAAGGAAAGGCATATTTGGTCAAGACTCAAGTAAAGGACAAGCCAGGGACCGTCTGAGTAAGGAGGGCGTCGGGCAAGAACAGGGCGAGTGTCATGCCCCTAAAACAGGACACACGAGGGACAGCCCCCAACTGGCCAGGTGAGGAGCTTGACAGGGAGGCAGAGGCCAAGCACACAGAGCCACGTCAGCTTGAGGAATAAAGCGAATTTATTTCATTCTAAGGGTAGAAATCTGTTACAAGGTCTGTGACAATTTTATTGAGGTTGGTTCACCTGTGCGCACCTGTATGAAGTGTGCAAGTCAATGGTTTTCAGGGTGGCCCCAGAGCCGTGACCCCAGAGCCCCAATCTGATCTCAGAATATTTCCCTTGTCCTTGAAGGAGACCCTGTACTCGTTTCCTCCCCAAATTCTGGCCTGAGAGAGTGAATCGACGATTTCTGGCTGTATGGCTTTTCATATTCTGGACATTTCATGTAAATGGAGTCATGGTATGTGGCCTTTGTGACTGATTTCCACTCAGCACGATGTTCTCAAGGTTCCCCTGTGCAGAGGCATGAATCGTCAACACTCCGTTCCTTCTTTCTGCCAAATAATATTCACCACGTGGACGTCCCGAATTGTACCTGTCTCTTCTTCACCCGAGGGCCACTTTGGTTGCGTCCGCTTTTCAGCCATCGTCAGTTTTGCTGCAACCCTGTGACTGTGCTGCATTTGTGCACGTGGTTCCGTGGTGGTGGATGTTTTCGTTCTTCTTGGGTGTACTCCTGCAGGCAAATTTCTGAGTCAGTTGGCCTTTGAGAAGCTGCCAGACTGTTGTGGTAGGGTCTGAAGTAGGCGTCGAATGTGATCTAATGTGCGATCTTTTTACAACTCCCAGCATGGATTCTGTGTGTAGGAATCTGGACAGGGCATGGTGGGAGATGGTTTGTCTCTGCCCCATCACATCTGTGAACGTCCTGGTAGCTGAGAAGACTTAATGGTTGAGGCACGGAATGATCTGGAGGTTTCCTCATTCATAAGCCTGGGCCTGCCTGGGCTGTGGTCTGGGGAACCTGCTCATGTGATTCCTCACGGCACGGTGGCCTTGGACCAGTTGGACTTCCAACGCAGCGGCTCAGGGCTCTAAGGGCCAGTGTTCCCGATTTGTTTTAAAGTACGCTTGGGTGCTGTGCTGAGTGCACAGGGTAAGTAGGCAGACCAACGGCCAGGCAGCAACCGCGGGGAGCGGGGGGGTGGTTTGTGAAAACGGTGAGCAGAGGCAGAGCTAACAGCTGCTTTGAAGGTGGAGCCAACAGGTCCCACATGGATTCCGTGTTTCCCGGGGGACAGAAAGGAATCTGGGCTGAATGTTAGGCTCGGGGCATTTCCCATGAACTGAGATGGATTGAAGGAAGGGACAGGAGTGAAGCAGATGCCACCTTAATGAACTCAAAGAAGAGAAAATTAAATCCACAGTAGACAGAATGAAGAAATCATAAAGATGAGAATAGAAATGAGTAAAATTGGAAAGATTAAAAATAATAGATAAAAAACAAAAAAAATTAAAAGCTATTTGAAAAGACTCTGTTCACCTCGAATAGACGGATGAGGAACACAGGTCACCAATTTCAGATTCCACAGATAGAAAAAGAATAAGGGAATATTATCAGCAACTCCATGTTTGAAAAAACAGATTTCAAAGCAAAAAAAAAATAGTATCTGGGATAAAGATGCCAAAAAATTTATTAAGTCAATAAACTCAACAACCCGGTTGAATGGACAAATTCCTTGAAAGACACAAACTACAAAATCTCTTTAAGAAGAAGTAGGTAACACGAGTATCCAGTATGTATTAAGGGAATCAAATCTGTAATTAAAAATATCCCACAAAGAAAGCTCCAGGCCCAGATGGCTTCACTGGTGAATTCTTCTCAACATTTAAGGAGGAAACAAGCACAAATTCTACACAAACTCTTCCAGAAAATTAAGGAGGAGGAAGTACTTCCGGCTTCTTCTCTGACGGCAGCTTCGGCTGACGCCCAAAGTAGACAAGAGCATCAGAGGAACACAAAACTGCAGGCAGGAGTCCTTCATCCACACAGATGCAGAATTCTTAGACAAATTTATAATCAAATCTATCAATATATAAAAATACTAATATATCATGACCAAGGGAGGTTTATCTCAGAATGTAAGACTGATTTAATCAGGGTTGATTGCCATGACGCCCTGAATTTTAAAACTAGGAGTGAAAACCATGATCATCTCAACAGATGCAGGACAAGCATTTGATAAAATCTATCTTTTCCTGATGAAAACAGCCAGCAAGAAGACAAGGGCATCCGTGAAGACCCTGCAGGTACCATCATACCCGCTGTAGAGCTGGAGCGCTCTCCCTGGGGCGGGGGAGGCAAGGAGGCCGCTCCCACCACGGCCGCCGAGGTCGACCCGGGGCTCTGGCCCACGCGGGATGGCGAGCAGAAGGAAGAAAAGGCATCCAAGCTGGATATGTACCAGGGACAAGATTGTCGATGTGAAAAACCAGATGAAATCTTTAAAAAGTAGCTGGACCAGCTCAGGGGTCTGTCCAGTTTGCAGGATAAGAGACCGATATGTAGACATCAAGGCTTCTTCCAGGTACTTGCCAGACACGGTCAGAAATTTAATGTGCTTTTAGCACAGCACCATTTACAGTAGCATAAAAATGTTAAACACTTGAGGGTAAACCTGGCGAAAGCTGTGAAAACCCCACACTCCAAACATGACAGTGTGGCTGAGGGAGGCGAGAGGCGGCAGCGTGTTCAGGGCCAGGGACCCAGGGCTCCTCAGACCGACTCACACATTTGGTGCTGCCTGTGTCGAAATCTCCAACGTCTTCCTTGTTCGAGGTGACAGGCTGCTTCTAAAATTCGTTCGGAAATGCAAAAGGCCCAGAGTGATCAAAACAACTTTGCGGAAACAGAAGGAAACCCTAGTATAAAGTGACCGTGTGAGAGTGGCCTCAGGTGTCTGCTCCCCCCCCGGGGAGTCCACGGGGCTGGTCTGCAGGGGAAGGCCTCAGGGAGAGTGTCCCTGGACGGGGCAGGCCCCGGGCCACCATCCTCAGCACAGGGACGGGCAGGGGTTCCTCACGGGGGACCCAGAGGCTGTGAGCAAGACAGCGGATCCAGAGACTCGCGAGTCCAGGGGCCTGGTTTCCCACAGCTGCGGCAGCACAGGCCACAGACGGGGGTGGGGCTCACCCGGCAGGGATTTACTCTCTCCCAGTTCTGTGGCAGGATCCCCGGTCAGGGCGTCTCTGTGGGCAGTCTAGTCCACACCTTTCTCCAGGCTGCTGATGGCTGCCAGGGGCCGTGGTGTCTTGGCTTGTGGATGCACCTGTCCGTCAGCCTCCACTGTCACTTGGCCCCTCCCTGTGCATCTCTGCCCCCTTCTTTTTTTTTTTTAATTTTTTTTAATGTTTATTTATTTTTGAGAGAGAGAGAGAGAGTAAGAGCATGAGAGGGGGAGGGGCAGAGAGAGAGGGAGACACAGAATCCAGAGCAGGCTCCGGGCTCCCAGCTGTCAGCACGGAGCCTGACGCGGGGCTCGAACCCACGAACCTGGAGATCATGACCTGAGCCAAAGTCAGACGCTCAACCGACGGAGCCACCCAGGCACCCCTCTGTCCCCTTCTTATAAGGACACAAATCATGGGATTTAAGGCCCTCCTTGCTCTAGTACGAGCTCATCTTGACTATATCTGCAATGTCTCCACTTCCAGGAAAGGTCTCGTGCTTGGGATCCAGAGGGGCCATGACTTTGGGGGACACTGTTCAACCTGGTGCTGAGGATCTGTGCAGCACTGCGGTGGCCCTGCCTTTCCCCAAGGTCCCTCGTCCTTTGCATCATGGTCCCTGTTGAAATGCACCATGTTGAAGGCTTGAGCAAGCAAGCTCAGCTGGTGACGGCCAGGGCTTCCAGGCCTAGTGGGGCCCCTGCAGGGGTGGGGGCAGGAGAAGACAGTCACCGTGGCAGGGCAGCCTTAGCCTGTGTCCTTGGAGGATGGCCGGCAGGACCCGGAGCCGGACGTTGTGGGGGGTCCCAGCCACGTGTGGGGCCGTAAACCACAGCACGGGCTTTGCCTGGGTGGGTCAGGCTATGAGATGCGCTCCCCAGAGCCGGTCCCCAGGGCACTGTGTGAAAATGTGCCAAGGCTGTGTCTCCCCACGGAGCCCCCAGACCCAGACCTGGGGCTCCCTCCGCTCTCAGGGCTGGAGCTCCTGACCAGGCACCTTTTTATTTGCAGTGATGATGTGTGAGATGTGTCCTTCGGGGAAAATAAATGCTGCTGTGCTGGCAAAGAGCTTTGGAGCCATAAAAGAAAATGGATTAGCCAGCAGCCCAGCCTCTGCTGTTCTTCGTGCTAATGAGTTTCCGCAAAGCCCTTTACAGAATTGACATCAGAAAAAGGCTTCCCCACTTCCAAATGGGCCTCTGCCCAGACACAAGTCGCTTCGGTGGAGGGGATGCCTTCAG
The DNA here is from genome assembly GCF_024362965.1 of Panthera pardus. Classification (NCBI taxonomy): domain Eukaryota; kingdom Metazoa; phylum Chordata; class Mammalia; order Carnivora; family Felidae; genus Panthera; species Panthera pardus. The sequence continues at coordinate 502,910 of NW_026526732.1, forward strand.
CCGAGGTGGGCCGAGGACCCCTGATGGAGGGTCTCCAAGGCCCGTTAACGAAGGGGGTGGCAAGTGGCCCCTGTGTGGGGCGTTTCGGTAGAACGAAGATCAAGGCTGCCCCTCGGCCTCGTCGGGCTGGCTGTGGCCTGACCAAGTCCTCCCCACATGGGCTCGGTGGCCGGTCGGTTCACAAGGCCCAAGCCTGACAGGGAGGCCGCTCGTGCCCTGAGCGTGTGACAAAAGTCTCTCCCACGCACTGCAGAGGGTTGGGGACCAAATGAAGGAGTCGCATGAGCTGTAAATCTCAGAGGGGCCCGAACCACTCCCTACGCCCAGCAGGAAGTCGTCCCAGCCGTGTGTGCCGTCCGTGTGTCCAGCATGGGAAGTGGCCGCCCCTCAGGGAAGTCGCTCACGTGCGGAGCCGCGCCAGGAGCCGGGGGCGAGGGAACGCTCGCAGACTGCACCAGAGGCCGGGGCCCGGGGTCAGGGGTGGGCGGCCAGGCCCTTGCCCTGCGCTGTGGTGTGGGCGGGTGTGAGAACTCCGTGTTAGTGCCGTGATCTCCACGAGCCCTTCCTGTGCTGAGAAGCAGGCACAGAACCCCCTGCAACCCACCCTAACCCTCAGGGGGCCGCGGGCACCCGGAGGTCTCACCTGTGATGTCCGAGCTCACTCCGGTGCCCTGGCGCCCTCCCGAGGCAGCACAACCAGTTGTGTGTCCGTCGCTCCTCACGGTTCTTCCTGGCTGTCCGGAGTGCAACGGGACCTTGGGCACCTGAGGGCCGGCTGGGCTCGCCTGGCGCAGGTGGGGCCCTCCTGCTTCTCTGTCGGCCAGTTTCCGGTCTGCTCAACAGGGTGTTGCTGCCGAAGGGTCACGAGAAACGCTTTCTTGTGCCGTAGAATTCCAGCCAGGGCTGGGCCGGGGGAAGGAGCCGCTGCTGAGGGCTCAGGACCAGATCACAGACACCCGGGCCTTGCCTGCACTCGAGCACCTGGCTCATCACAGTCCCAGACCTGTGGCTTGTTGTTCCTGAGCCCGGGGGGGCCTGTTCCTCAACATCTGCCGACCTCCCCGCACTTGCTTGCGAAGTGGGGTAATTCAAACTCACCAAGAGCATGACTGACATCCTGCGGGAAGCGCGGGGCACACAGTAGGCGCTCAGCGCACAGGAGTCTCCCTACCCTCCTCTGTCCAGGTGTTCCCAGCGGAGCTGCTCCCAGGACAGGCACCGTCCGACCCCAGGCAGGCCCAGGGCCCCGGGCTGCCTGGCTGAGGCCCCACGGGGCTGCGAGGCCTCAAGGGGTTAACAGCCCATGACTTGGAAAAACACAGGCGCACAAAGGCCGGGCAAGGGGCGGGAGGGAGGCCGACAAGCACATTAGCAGCTGCCGGAGAAGGGGGGCTCTTCCCATCAGTTAGAGGTGATGACACCCACATAATAGCTTCAATGGAAACGCAGCTGAGTGGACCGCGGGGCTGGGCCAGGGCCTCCGCCGCCCGGGACACTCACCGCCTACCTCCTTCACTGGCACTTGGAGCCCCATGCAGGCTGCCCCCTGGGGGCTGGGAGGGTGTCTCAGAGGCTTCTTGAGGGTGGAGACGTGGCCTGGGTGCCCTGCTGGGTCCTCACCGAACGCCACCCATCTTCAGTGCTGCGGGGCAGGCTGGGTCCCCGTGTCGCGGTCAGGACTCTTGGCCTGGTGCTCCCCTTGCCGTCAGCCTGGGTCTTGGTGCACCTGCCCTTGTGCTGAAGCCCAGACAGCTCCAGTGGCATCCAGAAAAAAGACCGGGACTCTTGGACGAGGGGTGACGACTTTGCACGGCCCCTGCTGGGTGGTCCGGGCTCACGTGGGCTCCATCCGGGCACATTCTGATGTTCATGAGCTATATCCCCAGGACCCGGAAAACAAGGCAGACACAAGTAGCTCAGCTGTAAACACACTCACACACATGCTCACACATGCTTACACATGCACATGTGCACATTCATGCTTGCACACACATGCACACACTCACACATACTCTCACATACGCACATATGCACACTCACACACATGCTCACCTATGCACATGTGCACACACACATACTCTCACACATGCACATGTGCACACACTCATGTGTATACTCTCACACATGTGCACACACATACATACTCTCACACACGCACGTGTGCACACATATACTCTCACACACGCATATGCACACACACTCACACACATGCTCACATGCACAAGTGCACACACACTGATGCACATACTCTCACATATACACATGTGCACACACTCACACACATGCTCACATGCACATGTGCGCACACACATACTCTCACAATGCACATGTGCACACACTCATGTACATACTCTCACATACGTGCACACACATATATACTCTCACACATGCATATGTGCACACACACATACTCTCACACATGCACATGTCCACACACTCATGTACATACTCACACACGTGCACAACATAATACTCTCATACGTGCACATGTGCACACACTCACACGCATGCTCACACACATGCACACACGTACATACTCTCACACATGCACATGTGCACACACTCATGTACATACTCTCACACACACATGCACACACATACCTACTCTCACACATGCACATGTGCACACACTCATACACATGCTCACACGCATGTGTGCACACACGTACATACTCTCATACATGCACATATGCACACACATGCCCTCACACACATGCATACAGACATACCCTCACAACGCACACGTGCACACACTCACTACACACATATGCTCACACATGCACGTGTGCACACAATACATACTCTCACACATGTGTGCACACACTCATGTGCATGTGCACACACATGTGCACACACATGTGCACACACATGCATACACGCGCACCTATGCACAAACACACACATGTGCACACATGCACATACATGCTCTCACAGACACACATGTGCACACGCATTCATGCATATGCCCCACTCCCGGGACTGGAGGTAGACTAAGTCTAGACCATCTGATACGTAAATCACATCCGTGAATGTTTATTACATGGATGAACGAATGCATGGACAGCTCCTGGACCTCTCACTTCCCGGAAGTGAACACCTGGAACAGATTTCAGGGCTTGAAGCCTCTGCACCTATCTCCTCCGATGCCTTATTTTTGTCGGAAGCCGAGCTACAGGGGTGGAGCAGGGTCTGCGGCGGGGGCTGGAGCCGGCACCACCCTCGTGGGGGCTGGGAGGCTGCTTCCGGCCGGCTCCCCGTCTGAGGCAGTTCCGTAGACCATCTGGATGGGATTGTGCTGTCTAAACCCAATTATGCCTTTTGGGTGAGCGATTCTTGTGCGGTCAAGTCTTTGCAAACTCATTCCGCCTTTCCCACGGAGTCGTGTCTGTTCCGCAGGATTTCATGGGCTCAGCCCGCACGACCCCATCAGCCGGCCAGGCCGAGGTCTGCGACCCGCTCCCTCCCTTAGACCTTCTTCAGGGGCTGGCACGGGGCCCGGCGGATGGGTGAGAGTCAGGCTGGCCAGGAGCAGTGGGAAGGGCGCTGGGCTCCGGAGGCTGGCCGTCCCCATCCCGCCCCCCAGCCCCGCAGGCCAGCATCCACACAGCCCCCTCCTCCCTGTGCTCTGCTGAAGTGGGCAGAATCTCATGTGCCCCGAGGGGCGAAGGCCAGGCGCGTATTCATCGGCCTGTGGGTCCATTCAGACGCCGGGGAGGAGGGGCCTGAGGCGGGCGCAGAGGACAGAGCGGACACGGCAGCTGGCCTTCTTCCCTCCACGGACGCCAGGACGGCTTTCGCGGTGTTTCCCCAGGAACAGGAGAACCCAGAGATCCTTCTGCTTGCACCACGTAGCATTTTGGATCTCCAGAGCCAGAGGGGGCCTCACACTGGGGCTGAGGGCTGCCTCGGGGGCGCCTGCACCCGGGTCTTTCCTCTCGCCCTCCTCGTGTGCCCCCTGCCCTGCCCCTCCTCCAAGTGCAAACTCTGGGTCCCTTTCTCCAAGGACTTTGCTCCAAGCAAACCCTGGGCTTGGTGTTCTCAAACGAGCGTGCGGTTGGGAACCCCATGCTTCCAGGCACCTGCTGGACCCCGCAGTTGTGAACCCACGCGTGGCCCTCCTGCATGTCTGCTGACCCCAGGCAGGAGCAGCCCCACACGGACGGGACCCGTCTGAGGTCAAGGAGGTCTGCACACAGTGGCATCACTAGGGAACGTGGTCCTTCGTGGAAGGTGGTGCTGGGGCCCGCAGAGCTTTGCTCCAGGAGGGCTGAGGCGTGGGGAGACCTTGCTCAGGAACTCGCTGCCTGGCCTTTCAGTCGTTGTGCCCACTGCCCCCCCCCCCAGACATACCCCTAGGGGTGCACCGAGGCCAACTGAGACTCCCTGTGGGGAGAGGGGCCACGGGGACGGCCCGGGGCAGGGCCCGTGGGGTTTAGTTTCGGTGTGAGCTCTGGGGGCCCCCCAGGGCCCAGCCGCCCCTCGGATTGTTTGCTCAGCTGCCGCAGCCATTAGCCAGCAGGCCGGGGAGGCTTTGGATCACAGGCCCACCTGTAAGCTGAGGACAGACAATAAAACATCATGTGGGCACCTAGTTCCTGCGCACCAGACCCTTTCCGTGGGCCCTTCACAGGGCCTCACAGTGGCTCCCTAGCTCCCCGGGACCGCCCAGCAGGGCTGGAAGAGCCGCCTGCAGTGAAGCGGGTCCGGCATCACTGTGCGGTCCTGTCGCCCTCCGGGGAGGATCGCAAGCAGAAGGAAGATCACTCAGGTCCCTTGGCCCCCAGCCCACAGCCTGCTGTCATCAGCTTGGCAGATTTATGAGGGTGGCTGTGACCGGCTAGGAGGGGCAGCGAAGGTGGGAGGCCTCCCGGCCTGGGGGTAACTCCCTGCAGGAGCGGACGGGACTGACCCCACATCCAGGAGGGAGAGGGCCAGCCTGGGGGCTGCTCTGGTCTGTCCTCCCTGGCAGATCGCATGTTTCTTCTGGGCCTGCGTCCTGGGACGTGGCTGTGGGCTGCGCCCTGTGGCTTCGTCCTCCCCGTGGCTGCTTGCTGAGCCTCTCTGCCATCCCGCCTCCCAGGAGGGCTGTGCTAATCCTAGACCACCTGGCCACGCAGCCACGTGCCCCAGAACGGGACTGGCATTGGCCTTCTGTTGGCTGCCTCTGGGCTCTCTTCCCCAGAGTCCCAGAGCCCAGCACCCCTCTTCTGTCCACCAGCGACCCACACGCAGATGTCGCCGTGCACAGCTGGGAGCCGTGGTTCAGAGACATGCATGGGCACGCCATCCCAGCGTGGCTCTGAAGCCGGGCGGGGAGAGCATTTTTGATGTCTGCCGACATATCTCTGGGTCTTATATTCCGGCAGCATTCCACACGTATGCGACTTGCAAACAGGATTTGGTATTGATCACCGAGGGTGGTCGGTTGGCTGAGGTCTGGATGTGCCAAGCAGCGGGCGCTGTCCGCCATTGCCGACCAGGCTGGCCCTGCGAGGCTTGGCTCCAGGGGTAGCCTCTCCCGGCCTCGTGGCCCTGTCCTTTCCGCACGACACTGATGAGTGGAGTCACTGGGGAGAGGACGGGGAGGTGAAGGGAATACAGAGAAAATAGAAACTTAGGAAGTAGCGCAAGACAGTAACGGGAAGCCCGACAGCCAGGTCCCCCGGGCGGGCCGGTCGGGCTGGGCGTGAGGACACGCTGCCCGGGGCTGGGCTGGCGTGGGTGGGGCGGGCCAGAGGGCGGCGTGCAGCCTGCGCCCTGACTCTGGGCCGAGGAGGGGCCGCCCAGTCCCGCTCCGAGCCTGGGGGGCGCTGAAAGTGTGTTGGCGATGGGCCCAAGAGCAGGTTGGGAACATTTAGACCAGTTTGGGCCGTTTACAAACTTATCTTATTTTAGAATAATTTCCTCTGTTTCTGTATCGTACAAGTAAATGAATTGGCTTGACAGAAGTGAAGTGACTCATAGCGGTTTCAAATGGAGAGTAGGCGCTCCCCATGTGGGGGGGGCTGTTGTTGCCAAGCACCCCCTGGGGGGCACCCACCTGCTCCAGGAACCTCCGGGGGAGATTTCGGGCTCGAGGGCGTGGGGGGGCGGAATTGCGGCCGCCAGGGACCTGGAACGGCAGAGAGGCAGAGGGGGAAGGACTCACCGGACCCACACCGGCAGCAAGATCTCCTCAGCGCCTTGGAAACCCGGGGCTCTGAGAGAGTCGACGTGCGGCACGGAGCTGAGACCCTCGTGGTGCCGACTCCGGGTCTGCGGGGCTGGGAAAAGCGCAGCCGTCCCCCGAGTGCGCCTGCAGCCACGGCCGGGTCGCCAGAGGCTGACATAGCCCCGGAGCACCCCCTTGTTCCGCGGAGGGCTCAGTCCGGTAACCCCGCTCTGGCTCTGCTGCAAAAGGAGAAGGTCAAGATGGACAGGACGTAGGTCACGTGCACCGCGGAGAGGGGCGGTCCCCACCTCCCTGGGGGCTCAGGCGGCAGCGAAGCTCCAGTAGCCAGGGTGTGGGGAGAAGGAGACGGGCCATGAGACAGTCTGGTTAGCCAGAGGCCGTCCACGAAGGGCTCTGAGGTCAGCGCGCCCCTTTAGCTCCGGGGAGGAAGCAGTCTGGTCCGCCTTCTCTTCTGTCAACAGTGCAGCCGTAAGCGCAAAGGTGTGGGTTTGTGGTCCCTGTCGTGAGGCATTCAGACGTGCAAGCTGTATTTCATGCATCCACGCGGCACATCGTGACCTACATCCGCCATCCTGGGAACGAGGAATTCAGGGGCGAGGTCTTTGCTGTAAAGACAGTCACAGGTGACCCAGGGCAGCACCTTAGAGATGGGCAGGGTAGCAAGAAGGGAGCACTGAGCACACAGTGTGGGGCCACGAGGGACCAGGGCAGGACAGAGGAGAAATCCTGACATCACCCTCTGCCTTCAGCTGGGGACGAGGAAAAGGGTACTCAGGCAGGGCTGTGGGGGTGGGGCAGGTGGAGCCAAGGACTACTGACGCCAGAGCTGCGTCCCGAGCCCACTGACCTGAGCTTTGCCCTGAAAGGGATCAGGAACCAGGGGAAATTTTTACCTAGGAGAGCCACGTGATCCATTTTGGCTTTTGAGGGACACTCCTGGGAGCGGAGAAGGCCCCCAGGGGTGGCTGTTGAGACTAGGGGTCTTGGCCCGGGCCCTGGGCCCCAGGGGGATGCAGAGTATGAAGGGTGTGTCTTTCGGCCTCCAGGCCTGGACCTCCAGCTGGGGGTCCCTCTCCAGGACCCCCACATCGGGGACACGGATGGAATCTGGACTCATGCGTCAAGGGGCTGCATCAGGGCTCTGGCACAGGCAGATGTCGGTGTGGATTTGGAAGGTAAGGGTTTGTGCTGGAGGCTGTTTGGGGACCCGGCCGTCAGGACCTGCAGTCCGGCGTCACTGGGGAGAGGCTTGGGGAGGGCAGGTGCTCGTAGACTTGGGGTCTGGGACGAATCCTCTCGGGCCAGGGCAGCAGTGTGGTCAGGGCAGGCCCAAGCGGGTGGAGAGGAAGCCCCTCGGTCATCTTGGGGACCTTGACAGTGAGGGACACAGGAGCAGACGGGACACAAGTGCGCCAGGCCAGGCCATGTCTCGTTTGCAGAAAGAGTTCGTGAAAGGACCACTTCATACCCGGCAGCCTCTCACTGGGCCCCCCGATGGTGGGAACTACGACCGCAGCTGGAAAGAGGGTCCTCGTGCAGGATGGACTTGGCCAGTCTTGTGATACGAGGAGGGTCCTCCGGTCTCTCAGGGACAGGGCTCAGTAAGTAGTTAGCGAGGGAGTTCAGGTCTTCCCTTAGAATAAAGCCCCTGACCCAAGACCACCCAGCTGATACACAGCCATGCTTAGGGACCGGAAGGCACTCCTCAGAGCCAGCAGCACTCCTGGCCAAATGAATCTCTGGCTTCCGGCTAAGAAAAGAGGAAGATGTCTGGCAGGTCGGGCTCTGGGTGGCGACGCTGCTGCTGTGACAGTCATTGTACCTCTGACTTTGTCTGGTGGGCGTGTGCTGAGCCATCGTGTTTTCTGCCGGCCCCGGGGAGGACGAGCAGGTCAGAGCTGTCGCCCTCGCCCCGGGCTGCGCTCCGGCCTCTGTGGCGCTGGAGAGCAGTCACTGCTGCCCCGAGTGTCACCCGGAGGGCAAGATGCCGGAGGGAGAAATCCGGTGGCGTGGAGGAGAGGCACGGCGGGGGACGGCAGGATGAGGACGGGAAAAGGCAGCAGGCCAGCCGAGGGCAGGGCGGCCGCCTCCTCAAGATCCTGCACCCCCCAGACAAACAGCCCGCCCGCCATCTGCGTCTCTGCGAGCCGAGGCGCGCCACCCCAGCCGAGTCTGTCTCTGTTAAGAGTGTCACACACGCCACCGGGGGGTAGAAGGAAGGTCCGAGTCACCTGGCGGGTGGCGAGAGCAAAGCGACCTTCGGGACGTCGCAGGCTGGTCTGCTGTCTCCGTGGCTTTCCTGGGCCGAGTCCTTGTCGTGCTTCCCCCCGGCCCCGTGCTGGGAGGTGCGGCCGAGCCAAGTGTCTTCAGAGAGGAGGAAGGCCTTGTTTTTCACGGGAGTGTGGCCTGCGGCCTCGGGAAGGGGGCTGGCACTCCCCCCAGCAACCTTAGGGTCTTCCATTTTAAATGGGAAGAGAAGTCACGCTGGGATCATGGAAAAGTCTTGCTTATTAACAGACGCGGGCATCAGCACCACCTCAAGAGAGCTGCGGTCCTCCGCTCGACACCGCTGGAAAGGCAGAGGCTGTAGACTCGCTGCCCGATGGCCGCGGTGTGGCTCACACACTCACGTCTGCGGGCTCGCGGGCACGGGCAGCCAGGGCACCTTGCTGGCACCTCTGCAGCCTCTGCCACATCCACGCAGCCAGTCACGGGGCTGCTGTCACCTCAGCCGTCACAGTGGAAACGGGGGGACAGCCGGGCTGAGTCCTGCCGGCTCGGAAGGACAAAGGGTCACAACTCGAGACGCTCTCTGGGACCCTGTGTGACCGCTAGCTGCCGCGGATGCATTACCTGTCTCTGGGCGTCAGTGACCTCACCTGGACAGCGGGGTGATGATGCTGGTTCCGTGACGGTCACCGTGGGTAGGGTGTCGGTGTCCCGTGAACACGAGTGTGCATCTGTGTTCTCTCCGCACACAAACGCAGATACGGGGCCACGCGTAGCTGTGGCTACGAGCCCTACGGTCGACCAGGCACCGTGACAAACTCCAGGCCTGGCTCCCGGCTCTGCCAGCAGGTGCCCAAAACCACCACCTGTCTGCTGGCTCTGGCCTCAATCTCGTCCGTGGTAAACTGGAGATACAGAGACTGCTTCCCGGGGTGAGGTGACGGTGTCATTCCTGTGTGCTCCGTACGGGATCTCGGAAACCTCAGAGAGGAAGAGGGTAGAAATGAGGAGCTGCTCTCAGGTTTTACAAAACGTTTTCTAATTTGCTTCATGTGCTCTGAGGACAACACCGGGGCTAAGGACTGTTCTCTTGTGTATCTTGCCCTTCGAAGATTGAAGGGATGCTGTCTGAGGATATCTTCAATCCACGTGAATTTAACTCGTGTTTTCACACCATCTTTGAAAAATAAACGGCAGGGGTCTGGACAAATCGTGATTACTCAGATGGGGTTATCCAACCCCCACCGCTAACTTTTCTTCTGCTGTCTGACCTCACACACAGTTGCCCATTAGCAGCTGCATTAGGGCAAAATGAGAAAGGAGAGAAGCTGATGTTTCAATGGGCCATTCTGACGGCTCATTTTCGGGACGCATGTTTGAGGCCAGGTTTTCGATGGCCGTGGGTTTCTGCCCTCCTGCCTGCCCTGAGAGATGGTCCTGTGCTCCCTGTGCGGGAGCAGAGCTAGGTACCAAGAAGCCCTCAGCCAGGACGTTTTGTTCATGCCTTGTTTCCTGGGAAGATGCACGGGGCACCTTGAGGTCCCCTCCTCCCATAGAAAGACGCAAGAAAAGACTGCTGTTGTTAGACGTGGTTGGTTTGGAGATAAATGAAGTGTGTTTTAGAGAAAGAGGCCTCATGTTGATCTTGAATGCAGCCAACTCTGATTATATGGGTGAAATAATCTTTATGGATTACTTCTCCATAGCAAAATTTTAATCCTTCGTGACCTGAACGTTCGTTTTCTTCCAGCGTCGCTGGGTGGGTCTGCTCAGGGGATGAAAACTCATTTGAATACAGTCCAGGGAGAGTATGGTTAGGGTAATAAACCTGTGGCCAAAGCCAAGCACAGCGCGTGCTCCCGAGCCGACAGAAACCGTGTTTGATGACCTGGCTCCTTGGGCTAGCTTCCCCACCTGTCAGAATGAACGGTGGCTATACCATGATTTGGGATGAGCCCTTCCCCCGTTCCCCTCCCTGCCCTGAACCACGCACAGGGGTGTCTGCCCCTGTGTTCCTGACCGCCTTGGAGAGGACGTGTGTGTGTGTGTGTGTGTGTGTGTGTGTGAGGCTGGGGGTGAGGGATCAGGAGGGGACCCAGGTACCATGTTCCCAGGGCACTCTGCTCAGTCTTGGGTCATGTGGTGTTAAGGCACCGGCCCTACCCTGTGACCCACACCACACTTGCTCTCCCCTGGCCCGGTGACTAGCTTGTGCACAGAGGGGACGGTGGCTCTTGAGTTCGGGCGCCTGTATGAGTGAGCAGATGTGCCAGATGTCCCCCTCCACACCAGGATCAGGGCACATCCCGGGGGCTGGGGACCCTGCGCTGGGACTTGTCAGGAGCCGTGTGCAGAAGGGGTGACTGCAGCTCTCGAGTGGTGACAGGCCCAGTCTTACTAGTTTTGCCACAAAGTGGAGAAGACAGACAACGCGGTCTTTGTGACAGTGTCCTGAGGCCTGAGGGAGAAAGGCCTATTTTCATGCTATTTCTTGTCGAGCTTCATGAACCCTGTCAACACAGCTCCTGGCGGCCATTCGGGATGTGGCCCTTCAACTGCGGCCTGTGAATTATTCCAGGCTTCAGCACCGCTGGTAAGATGGGCTCATTAGGGGTAGTGGGCAAAGCAACACGGAGAGGGTATGTTGAGCTGGAGAATGGATGATTTAGTTAATTAATCAATTAATCTAATGTCCAGGAGACTGGATTTCCATATAAACCGGCTCTTCTCTGAACAGCAGTGGGACTCGCGGGGTCCAAGGAGAACGTCCAGGATTTAGAGTCGCCTTCTGGCAATGATCTGCTTGGAAAGACCAAGGGGCAGTGGGGAGAAAGCGCAGGCTCTTTGGGTACTTGGGAGGAATTGCTCCGAGGGACACAGACAGGAGGGGACCTGCTGAGGCCCCACTCAGGGGACAGAAGAAACAGAAAAGGAAAGAAGGGAAAGTTGGGAGAAAAACACCCAGCGGGATGGGGGGCAAAAGAGGAAAAGGAGCTACTCTTGTTTCCGGTCCTTGGGGGTTAGAATTTCCTGGGGCCCAAGCCGATTCTCCTTGTTAAAGTGAAATCAGGTTTGTGAAACTGACAAGCACAAAGGGAACATGTTTAGGCACAGTCTTGGTTAAGAACCACGCATTCAGGGGCGCCTGGGCGGGCGGCTCAGTCGGTTCGCGAGATCAAGCCCTGCATCAGTCAGTCCCTGCACGGGACTCTCCCCCTCCCTCTCCCTGCCCCTCCCCTGCTTGCACTGTCTCTGTCTCTCTCAAAATAAATAAATAAAAGAACTTCAAAACCACTCATTCAGAGGTCTGGCTTCTGGCGCATTAGGCGGGCGGAGGGGAGGGAAGGGAAGGGCAAGGCAGGACGCTGCCGAGGTGAGCGAGTTTCTGAGGCGGGGTCAGAGTTGGGGAGGCTGGAGAGGCCACAGGACACTTGGGAAACCAGAACGTTCCAGCTTGAAGCGTCAGTAATGCAGAGGCTGAGAAACCCTGCCCTAAATCAGTGTACACGTTCCACCCCGCATGGACGACGTCCCTCGGTGTGCAGAGTCGCGGGCCGAGCCTGGGCACCCGAATGCCGTCCCGCCCGCCCGGACCAGCGTGCCCTGCTGGGTCGGGTCACGGGGTGCCACCGGCAGCCCCGCTGTGCCCGCCTGTACTTCCCGCACCGTGCTCGGGGTCAGAGTTTAAACAGAAGTCAGTATCTTTTGTGAAACGTGTTCCCTGAGCAGCAGGCGCTCTCGCGCCGAGGGAAAACCCAGCTGGGTCTGCTTCTCCTCACGTTCTAATGCTCGGATTTGTAGATATTTTAGGGAGTTTCCGAGGGTAATTTTGACTCCATGTGATTATTATCCGTGATTATCTGGTACTTCACCCCCTCATCATGCTGATTACAGAGGAGCCAGTCGACAGCGTTTATTAAGCACCCAGGGCATACCTGGATGCCTCCCTGAGCCGCACCCCTCCAGCAGCACGACACATCGGGGACGTGGAGTGGGAGGGGCTTCCGGACACAGACGGGCAGGGACAGGCACCCAGCAGCCACGGGGTGGGGGCACAGGCAGGGAGCGGTGCCAGGAGAGGCCCAGCCCCCCCGCCCCTCCTCAGGGCCGCTCCCTGCTCAACCACATCTGCGTGCCAGGCGGGCCTGGGCTGCTCTGTGCCCTGGCTGTCCTCCCTCACGTGTCCTGCTTCGGGACCGAAGGAAAGGAGCTCCCAGCGTGAGTTCCACATCCCTGGGCACGTCTGCTCATCTGACGGGAGGAGGGCCCACCCTGTCGTGTCTGCTGCGGGACGACAGGCCTCCGGACTCCCAGCCGAGACCCAGGGGCAGGTGGGGACCTCACCGCCCAGCTGACCGAGGACCCACGTCTTCTCCTTCACACCCCTTGAGGGGCTTCGGCACTCGCCTGGCCACTCCCGGGCCGCGGCGGCAACCTGGCCGGTGGACCGAGCACCCGGGGGGGCCCTTCTCCCCACAAGGCAGCTGACTGCCTGGCAGAGCGGTCGAGGTCTCCGCTGGTCACAAGCACAGAGCACCGGCGGGGACGGGGCTATGCTCGCCTCCCCAGGCAGAGCAGCCACGAGAATTACGTGGATGGCGCTCTCTCTGCTCCCCCCGTGTATTTACTTATTTACAGAGCCATTCACTCGGGTCGGCACGGACCGTGTATGATCATCTTAGATGTCGGGTTGCAAGGCCGCCTGTGTGAGGCCCCCCCGTCGCCCCAGCTCTCCGTGCCCGCGGTCATGCTGCAGGTCCCTCCGCCCCTCTGGTACCCAGGGGCTCGTCCTCCTCATTCTCAGCCCCCCTCTTGTCGAGGGCAGGCCTGCCTGCTCGCCCATGGCCCGCAACACCTGGCAGCAGCTGGAGCAGGCTTGGGCCGCTGCGGGGGGTGGGGGGAGGGCGGGAGGCAGGCCTGCTTCGGGGACACCACGGTGGGCGTTGTGCCCACAGGCGGACAGGGACGGGCTGCAGTCATCATGGTCTTGGGGCGCGTGGGGAAGCATCCGGGACTGAACTCGCTAAGGGCCCCGACTCACAAACGTTGGGCTTCTGCACACGCTGAGCCGGCTCGGGGAAGCAGCGTTCAAACCTCCAGAACCAGCCACACGGAACTCCGTGAGGCCACTGGCAGGCCTGGGTACCTGTCAGAGGGCCACACCCCATGGATGCCAACGACACCTGCCCAGGCAGCTTGGCGACCAAGCTCGAGGGCAAGAGAAGGGTGGGGGTCTTGGGGGGGCCGGCGAGAGCCCGGTTTCTGGAGGCACGCGGCATATGTGTGGCAATGCCAGGTGGGGCTGGGAGGTGGTGCTGGCCCAGCCATCCTGCCGGAGTCCTGGACGCTGGGACATTCTTTTGTTTTTTGGTTTTTTTTTTTAAAGCTTATTTATTTATTTTTAAGAGAGAGAGAGAACAGCAGGGGAGGGGCAGAGAGAGAGGGAGAGAGAGAATCCCAAGTAGACTCCAGGCTCTGAGCCGTCAGCACAGAGCCCAACGAGGGGCTCAAACCCACGAACTGTGAGATCAACCTGAGCCGAAGTCGGACGCTCAACCGACTGAGCCCCCCAGGCGCCCCACTTTCTTTTTGACCACCTATCGTATGATTCTCTTTGTTTGAAGTGTCCAGAATAGGTAAGTCTGTAGAGAAAAAGCAGGTTGGTATTTGCGCTGGGTCCGGAGTGTGAGCTGTGTTTCAGGAGGAGGTGTTCCAAGGTTGATGATGCTGCCGGTTGCACGACTCTGTGGGGCCACGGATGCCAGCGGGCTGTATGCTTCAAGAGGGAGGTCGCATGGTCTGCAGACTAAATGTCAATAAAGCCATTGGAGCTGAGACCTTTGCTCTTCGAGGGTGGACCCACAGCCAACCTATGAAAGCTGCACAAACATCCCACAAACTGCACAGTTATGTCTGAGAAGCACTGAGAAGCTTCAGACTCAGGAAACAAAATCGAGCAACACAGGAGTTGATGGAAACTGAGAGGATGTACATAACGTGTACTTAGCTTTTCTCTTTCTTTAAATATCACTCTGCCTTTTTTTATTTATTTTCTGAATCAAGAGTAGTGCTGTGAGATAAATGTTTCCATTTTCATGAGTATTTCCTTTTTTTTTTAATTTTTAAATTTTATTTAAAGCCCCCTGGACATTCTGACTTGAGAGTGAGAATCCGTGAGCAAGCTCATTGCACAGCTGCCTCCGTTCCCAGGCACACACAGACCCACAGCGCCAGAACCTCTAGGCAGGCCCAGGACACCGCTATTTTAACCAGATGGTTCTGGCAATCTGGCAAGTTTGAGAAACACTGGCTTAGTAAGGAGCACCTGGGTCCAGTGAAACAAGGGGGCGGGTCAGTCCTGCCGCCCGAGGGCACGCACCAAGTCCCCGCTGACTGGACTGGAATCACGAGGTCAGACAAAATGCGTTTCTGTGTCCAAACATGGAGTCTGGCCAAGCTAACTGCGATCCTAAGCCTTTCCAGATGCATTGGCCATCACTGCCGTGCAATCGAGAGGCTCGGTCTGGAACCACCAGTACCACGTATGAATCACAGGCGTCACGGAATCCGGAACTTCCCTCCTCAAGTGGGATGGGAGGGCAGGAAGGTTCTGGGAACCCACCAGGGACTTTCTGCCCTCGGGATTCCAAGAACATGCAACGCGCGTCACCTATTCCTGGACAACCGAGCATCTGCACCCCGGCTTCCTTGGTGACTGCAAGGGCGCCTCTCCAGCAAATACGGTGCTGCTCACAGGGGGAAAACAAGCGCGAGGGGAAGCAAACACATTGAGAGAATTCTCAGAAAGCCGGATCAGACCCAGGATGTGTACACAGTCCTTGGAAACAGCCCGCCTTTTGATGACTGGCCACCTCTAGCAGCGTGCGGGCCGGAAACGAGCAGCAATTAAGTCGCACAGAGCAGAGACCCTGCTCGTGTAGAAGAGCTCTCTGCTTGGACGGGAGACAGGCTGCATTCTAAGAACCCGCGTCTTCGTGGGCTGATTCTGCATTTGTTTTATGAAGAAATAGGCCATTTGAAACTGCCTTAAGCGGTGTCACTTATGAAGCAGTCCTAAGTACTGGGTCCCGGGTTAATCCCTCTGTGTACCATCCCCCCCGCTGTCCTCCCGTGACCCGTGACCCCTGCGGCAGTGTCTCTCGTGCAGGGAAGGAAACACCCCACAGGTGGGGGGTCGGCTCGGCCATCCTGACGCCGGAGCCCAACACTGCCGCCTCCAGAGCACTGTGTCCTGCGGCCCGCTCAGCCTGGGGTCCCCCGTGACTGCTCGTCCTCCTTGCCGGGCTGTCCAGCCTGGGCCGAGCTGACCAACCGGGCCCACAAGGGACTCCTGGCGACGCCGTTTCCTCTCCGTGCAGTTTGCAGCCGGGCCAGAGGATGGGCATCGTGGACTCGGCTTCGGGGAGGGGAGGCCTGCGGGGGCTCTCAGGGTGGCTCCCGCTCTCCTCGGGTCCAGGTGGGCGCAGGAGCAGAGAGCCTTCGCGGCCCTCGGGGACCCGCTGCCCACGGTCCCCCCTGCAGGACTCCCGAGGCTCCCACAACCCAGGCTAGCGGGGGCCCTCCCTCCGCTGCTCCTGAAGCTTCGGCCACAGCTCGTCCCTCATCTTAAGGGGGCCGGCGTGTCGTGCCGCTCGACCGGGCTGATGCGGTCCATCGGCACCGGCGACTTCAGCGTCCTCAGCGTGGCGGGAGGCCCCGACGTGTGTGCAGGATGTGCACTCGGTGCCCCGGGCTCGCTCCGACCACACGCACGAAGTCGTTTCACACGGTGCGTCTGAAGTGTCTTCACCCCTTCTCACGGGCTGAGGGTGGAGGCCGGCGCGTTAGGCTCCAGGGCGCCTGCCTCTGACCACTGCGCCACCCTGCCCTCCACGTGCACGTCCGGTTTGCAAAACCCTCCGAAATCCCAGGAGCGTGCGGTCCCTTCTCTCTCTCCCGTGTGAGCACAGGCTCCTCGGACCTTGGGACCCGGGTCCTTCATGGGAGTCCTGACAGAGCTCGGACCCTGAACGGCGGTTCCTCAAAAGCAGAGAATACTTCTAGATTTTGTCCCGAGTCTTCGCCAGCTTCAGAATTCAGCTGAGCTCGGACACTTTGCGTGACGCGACGTGATCGCATTACAGGACAACGTTGGCAGCGAGCACTCGGGGAAGCCGTGGAAATCACACCTGCCTTCGGACGGGCCTTGCGGACGGCCTGAGATCCGGAGCAGGGAACAACACGGGGTTGTACCCTCTCGAGCTGGCGGTCTTTTCCTTTGAGAAGAAGGTGAATAGAGGTGTGGGGGCACCTTCGCTTCACCCCACCTGACCGCACCTCAGTCGACCTCAGACCACCTCACCCCACCTCGCCCCTCCCTCGCCCCAACTCACCCCACCTCGCCCCTCCCTCACCTCACTCTCCTTGCCCCACTTTACCTTCCTTACCTTTTCCTTACCTCACCCTACCTCACCTCAACCCACCCCAAGCCCAGGAGAGAGGTCTCAGGAGAACCAACCTCGCCGACACCCTGATCTCAGACCTCCAGACCCCGGGCCCGTGGGGGAAGCCACTTCTGCTGCCTAGCCGCCCATCTGTGGTATGTGCTATGGCAGCCCTGGCCGACTAATACAAGGGGCGCTGTGTGTCTTTGGGGGGAGGGAGGGCCTGGGGACACAGAGAACAGGGCCTTCTTGTTTAGATGTTTCGCCCCTTTGAAAAACAAAAAGGGTTTCCGTTAACTTGTTTCTTACCTTCGACTCTCCTGTCATCCAGGAAGACAGAGCAAGGAGAGGGAAGTGTGGACAGAGTTGTGTCTGTATCTGCCTTCAGCTCATTTGTAGTGAGTCCGAGCCTCAGTCTCCTCAGCTGTAAAGCAGAGACGACAGAGGGAGTTGATGAGAGATGTGTTCACAGCACCCGGAATGCCTTCCTCTCCTCTCAGCACTGACGCAAGTGCACCATGTTTTAATTGTTTATTTTATTTATGTTTTCATTTTATTATCATTTGTTTATTTGAGAGAGAGAGAGAGAGAGAGGCCGGGGAGAAGGGCAGAGAGAGACTCTTAAGCCGGCCCCACCCAAGCACGGAGCCCAGCTCGGGGCTCGATCCCACAACCCTGGTATCATGGCCTGAGCCGAAATCAAGAGTCAGATGCTCGACGACTGAGCCCCCCAGGCGCCCCACAAGTGCACGATCCACAATCATAACGGAGAGGAACATCCCGACAGAAAGTGAAATAGGGCACAGACCCGGTGGGCTCTCATTAGCTTAGTTCCGCCCAAAGCCAGAGTCCTCAAGGGTGTCCTGGGCCTCCACAGATCTCCCTTCTACTCTGTTCACTGCCGGAGGCGGAGACGAAAATCGCGCACCAGCGGCACACTCTTAGGCCTCCAGGTTCGCCAGGATGAGATTGAAACCACGCTGCGTCGGCCTCCCGTGAGCGGGGACGGCGAGCCATCTCACGCTCGCTCGCTCCAAATGTCCACGACCAGCCAGGGTCACAAGGACAGCCGGAGCCGACCGTGCCCGCCTATCAGCCACGTGTAGGAACCGAAACTCTGGGCACCGGGCCAGCAAAGCCAGGAGTGTGGACCCGGGACCGCTTTCTCTTTGTGCCATCCTCAGATTCGGGTTCCAGGGAGCACAGCATGACAGACCAGACACACTCGGCCAGACATTGACAGGCGGGTGGCCAGCCTCGGCCACTCATGCCCATTGTGGTTTCTGCGTCACCGCGAGTTCCTGAGCCTGTTTGGTGCTGGAGTCCGGAGCTGCTGGCCGAGCGTCGCACGAATTCCCTGTATAGCTCTCGCTTCCCAGCTGTGCTCAGGGCTCCTTTCCACTAAACTGGGAGGGGAAGGGTTCCCACCGAGGCAGGGGTACCAGGGGCCACGGGCCCAGCAGCCCCAACACCAAGGACAAGCAAGTCCAAAGGAAACACTCAGGGCCCAGGAAGGGGAGACAGACGGAGCACGGGATCCCCCAAGCGCCACCGGCCCTCCCCCTTGGCACTGGAGGCCACATTTCAGGTAGAATGTCACTTGGCAGTTGACGCTGGTCTCCAGACGTGGCTGGAAGTAGGACCACAGACGTGGCAGGAAGTAGGACTTGCAGACGTGGCTGGAAGTAAGACCACAGATGTGGCAGGAAGTAGGACCACAGACGTGGCAGGAAGTAGGACTTGCAGATGTGGCTGGAAGTAGGACCACAGACGTGGCAGGAAGTAGGACCACAGACGTGGCAGGAAGTAGGACTTGCAGATGTGGCTGGAAGTAGGACCACAGACGTGGCAGGAAGTAGGACCACAGACGTGGCAGGAAGTAGGACTTGCAGCCATGGCTGGAAGTAGGACCACAGACGTGGCAGGAAGTAGGACTTGCAGCCATGGCTAGAAGTAGGACCACAGACGTGGCAGGAAGTAGGACTTGCAGATGTGGCTGGAAGTAGGACCACAGACGTGGCAGGAAGTAGGACTTGCAGACGTGGCTGGAAGTAGGACCACAGACGTGGCAGGAAGTAGGACCACAGACGTGGCAGGAAGTAGGACTTGCAGATGTGGCTGGAAGTAGGACCACAGACGTGGCAGGAAGTAGGACTTGCAGACGTGGCTGGAAGTAGGACCACAGACGTGGCAGGAAGTAGGACTTGCAGCCATGGCTGGAAGTAGGACCACAGACGTGGCAGGAAGTAGGACTTGCAGACGTGGCTGGAAGTAGGACCACAGACGTGGCAGGAAGTAGGACCACAGACGTGGCAGGAAGTAGGACTTGCAGACGTGGCTGGAAGTAGGACCACAGACGTGGCAGGAAGTAGGACTTGCAGATGTGGCTGGAAGTAGGACCACAGACGTGGCAGGAAGTAGGACTTGCAGACATGGCAGGAAGTAGGACCACAGACGTGGCTGGAAGTAGGACCACAGACGTGGCAGGAAGTAGGACCACAGACATGGCAGGAAGTAGGACTTGCAGATGTGGCTGGAAGTAGGACCACAGACGTGGCAGGAAGTAGGACTTGCAGACGTGGCTGGAAGTAGGACCACAGACGTGGCAGGAAGTAGGACCACAGATGTGGCAGGAAGTAGGACTTGCAGATGTGGCTGGAAGTAGGACCACAGACATGGCAGGAAGTAGGACTTGCAGACGTGGCTGGAAGTAGGACCACAGACGTGGCAGGAAGTAGGACTTGCAGCCGTGGCTGGAAGTAGGACCACAGACGTGGCAGGAAGTAGGACTTGCAGCCGTGGCTGGAAGTAGGACCACAGATGTGGCAGGAAGTAGGACTTGCAGACATGGCAGGAAGTAGGACCACAGACGTGGCAGGAAGTAGGACTTGCAGCCATGGCTGGAAGTAGGACCACAGACGTGGCAGGAAGTAGGACTTGCAGACGTGGCTGGAAGTAGGACCACAGCCTGCTGTGCCACCAGTTTTTTACTTGAATCCATGCGGAGAGGTTCCTGGGACCTTCCTCAGCTCTTCCCCAAGGCCTGGCCACAGGTCGCTGCCCCAGCTCGGAGGCTCTGGACGAGTAAGGGCCCCATCTCGCCTCAGGGTCCCCTCCTTCCCAATATGGCCTGTGGCTGGCCTGGAGGCGGCTTCCTCACCCTGAAATGAGGGCAGCGAAGGGATTCTCACTGTTTCTCAGGAAATAATGGCTGCTGTTTCTTGAGCGTCTTGTACACCAGGTAGAGTGCCAGGAACTTCACATTAATGTTCACACTGCCGTGTGGACACCATCACCTGCGTCTTCCCTGAGAAGACACAGGTGCTGGAGTTGCTCTCAGAGGACCAGGCTTCTGTCGCGGGAGCCCACGCTCCTGTCCCTCCACTGCAAGTCGGCGCGGACCAGATTCTCTGCTCTGCAGCGTTCTTGGCAACACAGAGGATGGCCAACCTTGTCTGAAACGTGGTTCTCGGCACAAAGGAGGCTGACGAGCACAAGTCCACACGAGCTCACGACTGGGACGCTGCCAGGACCGGTCACTGTGAGGACCCTTCGCCTCTGTGGTTTTGCAGAGAGAGAGGCAGCACCTTCTCATGGAGGGTCATCCCTCCCGGTTTCTGCACTGACACCCAGCCAGGGCCCGACAAGTCTGGCCTGTGCCAGGCACGGGCGGTCATGCCGCCGGAGACATTCTTTAGCATCGGGACTTCGGAGCGCGGGCAGATGTGGTTGGGGGGAAAGGTCAGCAGTGTAGGAATGAAAACAGGAGAGAACGGTTTCCACCTGCCATCCCGGCGCCAAGGACAGACCGGGAGCGTCTGCGCAGATGGGGCGTCCTCATCCGCTCAGGCCGCTACGACAAAATGCCCTAGACGGAGTGGCTCATAAACCACGGGGATTTATGGCTCATTTATGGTTGTAGAGGCTGGAGGTCTGAGATTCAGAGTCTGTTGAGGGGACTTCCTGGTACATAGACACTGTCCTCTCGCCGTGTCCTCACACAGCAGAAGGGAGGAGGGGCGCTCAGGGGTCCCTTTGTAAAGGTCCTGATTCCATCAGGAGACTCCCCCCTCATGACCCAATCACCCCCAAGGACCCACCTCCAAATACCACCCCCTTAGGGGTCAGGCTGCAATGTATGAGTTCTGGGGGACCCACACCCCCGTCTAGGGCAGCATGGTTCTCTGAGGGTGGTCGAGGGGCCTCACTCATTACCATTCCCCCACCGAGATACCGCCTCGCATGCAGTGAATTATACAGAACTGAACCAGGCCTTTCGTAGAGTTCGAGTAAGTTTTCTTCTTTGGTAGAAACTCTAAGATTTTTAGTTGTACCAAGTGGAGTCTAAATTCACACACGATGAAGAGGGTTTTGGTGTAAATCCCAGTTCCGCTTATTAAAACAAACGTGGATTTGAGTAAGTAATTAAACTTTTTCAAGCCCCACTTTTGTCTGAAGAAGAAAAGGAAACAACACAGCGCATCCCTGAGGTCGCGGCGAGGACCATGTGAGAGAAGGCGGGGCGGGGGGTGGGGGGGAAGGGGCACCAACGTCGCAGACCCCGCGTGGCGGTGCTGGCTGCCGTCACCGGGTTCAGTTATACTCTAATCACATTTTTCCGTGCCATTCAATAGTGCCCTTTCCCTCCGCTCTGCAGGTGGAACGGAGCTGCTTCTGGACGGTGACCCATCGAGAGCAGGGCCGGCGACTCTGGCCGTGGCCGACCCTGAGGGCCACCTGTTGGCAAATACGGTTTTCCTGGAACATAGCCACACTCACTCCTCTACTTACTGTCCACGGTCGCTCCCACGTGGCAGGAGCGGAGCTGAGCCACGTGGCCCACAGAGCCTGAAAGGCTGGCCAACCCCAGGTGGAGAGCAGCCCCCCACTTTGCAGATCTTATCGAAGGGCAGGTGTGGTTCGTACACGCGCGGCGGGGCCTGGGATCCCGGTGGCACGCTGCCCCGTGGCCGAGGACCCCAGTGTCTCTGCTAATAGGACCGCTGTTTCCCACATCTCATGTCGGTCCTACCGAATCTAAAGGCATCTCCATCTGTCCTACGTGTCACTGATGGTGAGCGAGCAGGGTCTAAGCTGGCTCCTCAGTTGAGGAAGGAACCCGGCCTGTAAGCAGCCTCCTCACGAAGGGCCCCACGCTGCTGGGCTGCTCACCTGCGATGGACCATCTGCAGGCGTGGTGAACCCTTTCCTCCCGGCACCTGCCGCCTCGCTCTTGTCCCAGCACTGACACTGTGCCCTCGCGGTGCCCTGCCCCGGCCCCGTTCTCTGGAACCCTGTCCAAAGAGAGACCGATCTGTGTTTGAACTTAACCTATATGTTCACAGGAGCCTTGTCCGGTAAAGACCAGAAGGACGTAACACCCACGTCTGCGAGATGTGTGGCCACCACCCACCCGATCTCACTAAATCATAGTTTTCTGAGGAAACCATCTACTTGCAGGGTGACGGGGTGGGCCGTTTTCATTTGGGGGAAGATGTCCAACTCGAGCTGTCACATTCTGAGTAGGGATATGTGTGACGGGCAGCTAGCTAAGATCACTTTGCGGGGCCGGTCTGCAGCCACACGGTGGAGAAACGACCTCCACCGGGAGACCGAGGTCAGAATCACCAGTGACAAGCCACGTGGATGCTATGAGCCCGGGACGTGTGGGCAGGGACGACACGTTTCTGTGTCTTCTCCTTCCGATGGTGAGAAAGCATCAGACGGGCATACCAAGGGCAGGGGGACAAAATAAGTGATTTTCACTCTTCCAGAGGGTCAAGCTGGAGAAAGGCAAGGGAAGCGAAGAAGCTGTCACATCCCCGACTGCAGGAGGCCACACGCAGGGTGAATGCGGGTCTGCAGGGCAGGGCGGGATATGTTGTAAGTTCCTGACCCTGCGGGTTGCCGGGTAAGATGCAAACCCCATAAGGAGGCTGTGTGTGGGCTGCAGGGAAGAACTGTGTCAGCACCAAGACCCTTCTGTAAGACTGAGCGAGTTCCAAATAAAAAGTGGGGGAGAAAAGGCATGTCTGACATCATTTGAAACAGTTTGCATGTCAGTTGGAAAGCGAAAGACGTACACGCAATCCCAGCGAAAAGGGAGCAATTGGAAGCCAAGTCTTGGTGCCTTTTAAATGTGAACCTGGTTCATGAAAGACCAAATCCACAAAACACGAGTTGAAGTGTTTGCTTCCTGGCCCAGCTCTGAGTTCACGTGAATGGCCTGTGGGGCTTTTCTGGACCTGAAGTTGCCTGAGCCTCCCTGGGCCTCCTCCCCGACCCTGAGCCTGGGTCCCCAGGGTGCTTCACGGGGGCAGAGCATCTGGCTTAGAGAATATGCCCTAAGTCTTTGAGAAAACTCACTGAAGAATTAAGATCTGGCTTAACTGGGGTGATCTGCACACACGTTTCCAGAAATGTCCACTTCTGTGAAACAATACCCAGTTGGCTGTGGACAGGAGCCCCCAGCCCCAGCATAGAGCTGAAGAACCCGAGACCCCAGACCCCTCATGCTGAGTGGTGAGCTGGGTGTCCCGGGGTTCAGCACGAGCCCGGCCCCCGAGCCCGCCGTTACCACACGGCCCACACGCAAACCGCCCTCGGGTCCCGCATCCGGGCCAGCGGTCACCCACGGACGGCTGCCCTTCACAGCCAGCTCCTGGAGCCGTGACCATCCAGGAGCCATTCTGACGTCTGGTCCCTCTCCTGTTCCTGGCGTCTTCAGGGGGTGTGACCCCGCTGGCCACTCCCCCATGGAGGGCTCCCTTTCCCGCTTTCTCTCCCCTCAGACTTTGGGGCTCCCTTTCCATTACCCCCCACCCCCTGGGGTCCCGGCTCAAGACCCCCTCTCCTCCTTTTGGGTGTCTTTACCCTCATCAGCGCCGTGAGCCACATCCACCTCCTGGGGCTGCACCTGTCGGAAACTCAGGAACATTCCAGGGTGTCGGCCCAACCTGTCTGAAGCTCCGCGTCTGGCTCCCCGCCTCAGGATCAGCACAGCCGTCCACCCGGTTGCCCACAACAGACCCTCAGGCCCCCACTGGCACCTCTTTTCCCTCGCCCCTCATGTCTCTGCAGGAGGCCAGTTGCCTGCCCCCTCCTTGATTGCCCCTCAGGTGCCCTCTGCCCCACGTCCTCCGCCACAAGCTAAGCCAAGGCCGCCCTCACCCCCGACAACCCCCAGGCCAGAGAGATTAGAAGTGTAGGATGCCTCCCTTTGTGCCTGAGACAAAGCCCAAGACCCTCCCCTCCTCGGCCACCTCGCGGCTGCAGACCCCATATCACAGCGCTTGCCACGCTGTGGGCTCCCCTGGGGACGGCCGCCCCCTGGGGCAGGGACCCTGTCTTGTGTGTCCTCGTGCCTCTGGGGCATCCCTGGCTTTTACGTCCTCTGCAAGAGCTTTGAGACAGACGTGCGGGGTTTTGCTTCCACACGTTGCACAGGCACTGGCTGAGCTGCACATCTCCCCCTTCGGGGCCGTGACTCACAGGAAGGACACGCGCATGCCTGCTGCCCCAGGGACGGGGACTTGGCGGTGTGAGCCCCTGGAGGGCCCCGGGCGGCCTGAGGCTCGTCCATCCGGAGCCCTGCTGGGCCAGTTCCCAGAACACCTGACAGGCTGTGGCTGCTCCTCTAGGGGAGAGGCGCTGGCTTCCAGTGCATGTGGGGACAGCTTGGGCTCATTTGTCACCCCTCCCCCTGACAGTGACAAAGTGGCAGGAAGCCGCTTCTTGGTGGCTATTGAGGAGGGGACCAGCTGTTTCATGCAACCATGAAAGTGCCAAACCCCGGGTCATGTTTTTGGAATGGAATGTTTTAATTGAGATATTTAGCTAAGATAAACAAGCCTTTTCATAGTGTCTCATTTGCTGGAAAATTAGGATGTTGAAAAACTTTGGCAGATGGGGTAACAAGCGACTCACCCAACCGACTGGGCTAAGAAGGGCACGGTGTGAGTGTGAAGAAGCAGCCTGCCGAGGCCCCTTGGGACCTGGGGGAAGGCGTGGTGGCATCCTGGGACTCTCACCCTCGGCTCCCTGGGCAGGTCCAAGGTCAGAGAGATTTGACCCTGGAGAGCTGAAAGGTGACATCAAGCTGGCGGGAGAGAAGGTGCTAGAGCTGCCTGAGATTCCAATGTCCTGGGGCAGGAGGGAGGGCCAGAGGGCTACAGCAGGGAACTCAAGAGCCCTGAGCAGCACCCCAGCTATGTCCCTCGCCTTGCACGCACGCACGGTGCCCACATCTCAACGTTTGGGTTACGCTCTACTCGAAAGGAAAACTGTTCCGTGGAGGTGTTTGTAAATCCCCAGGAGTTCAGGAAGGGGAGGGACGTGCCTTACATGCACTAAGGGGGTCAAGGTGCTTCAGAGAGAGAAAGAGGACTGTTGCAATCTCTACTTACACACAATTTTTTAAAATACTGTTTTCCTTTTCAAATGGTCCAGTTTGAGAACCCTTGAGTGCAGAGGTTCTTGGGGATCTGATAAGTGTGTGTGGCTCCATCACTCCCGAGTTCTTTGTGCATGGGGCCACCATGGCCCCAGAGTTATCTTCACCTTTTTTCAATTTCAAGGAATTTCTATGATAGTCATGTATTATTTAATGTAAATCAGGGGCGCCTGGGTGGCTCAGTCGGTTAAGCGTCCGATTTTGGCTCAGGTCACGATCTCGCGGTCCACGAGTTCGAGCCCCGCGTCGGGCTCTGGGCTGATGGCCCGGAGCCTGGAGCCTGCTTCCGATTCTGTGTCTCCCTCTCTCTCTGCTCCTCCCCCGTTCATGCTCTGTCTCTCTCTGTCTCAAAAATAAATAAACGTTAAAAAAAAAATTTAAAAAAAAATGTAAATCAATGGTGCTTATTCAGGAAGCGTAAGGAAAACTGGCAAACATTTCTAAAAAATGTAGCAATTCTGCAAATGAGCCGAAGGGTGATCACAGGTGGCATTTGTTCACCAAAATCTCTGTACACGGCAGAGGCCCGTTTTCCCTCGAAAGCCGATAAAAGAAAAGGAAAATACAATAAGATTTGTTGTCAGCTTTGCTTTTCATTTCTCGTTCTCACACGGTCAGCACGTTGTTTGCAAAGAAGAGTAGTGTCTCCAAACCCCGTGTGTCACTTGGGGGGCCAAATATCCACAGAGAAGCAGGTCTGCTGGGCTTTTAAAAGCTTTAAGTGAAAAAAGTCCTAACTTCGGATCATAACAGTAATTTGAGGGCATATTACATGAAAATGATTCCAGATTTTTATATACATCCAGCCCCTAAATTAAACACAGCACAATTCACTTAAAATTTATTGATGACGCATGAGTTTTTGTCACATTAATTGAAAGCCATGTAAACTCTATGTCGCTTGCTAAACGAGGAACTCGTAGGAACACTCTTAAGGGTCATGTTTAAGTGAACTTAATGATACAATAGGTAATAAGTTTACAGAAATTACCTACTACTTAAGAGCACTGAGAATGTATAGACTTTGTACTAAGTCCCAGGAGACAAGATACTGGCATGACGACTCCGCACGTGGAAACAAGGGATAAGCTAGTGGGGCCTGGACGCCAGGAGGCTCCCGCAGTGAGGTGCTACCGCAGAGGCCGCCCGGAACCCCGATGCCTCCCTGGTGGGGTAAAGGCGGAGCCTGCATGACACACTGGGGTTGCTGGGGGCAGGCCGGGGCGTCCCTGTGCCATCCTGTCCCCCCAGAGCAGGGTACCGCGTGGCCAACGAGCCGCTGGGTGTCCCGCAGCCGCCCTCTAGCCACACCGGCCACAGGGCAGGTGTGTGAGCAGGGCTGCGGCCGGGCCCCACTCGGTGTGCGTGTGTGTGCGTGTGTGCATGTGTGATTCCCCCCCCAGGGAGCCAGAACTCTGCTGGGGTTTGTTTTCTGCCTTAGCCTTTGTCACTTTCGGGCTTGAGACCCTAGCGGGGCAGGGCCTCTTGGGGTCTCCCCGTTTCCCCAGGGCGGCCTCGCTCTCCCGTCAGTCTCTGGGTCGGGGCCCAGGAGAGCTCTCTAGGATGACAGAGGCGCTCTCTCCAGCCGCCTCCTCCCCCTACGTCCCCACCGGAACCACTGCCAATGTCTGTGGCTACCCCTGCCCATCACCCAGTCCAAAGTGGCATCCCACGGTTGGACACGTGCACCAGCAGCCCAGTCGGCCACGGCCTGAGCCATGGAAACACCTCTTTCACAGGCTGCCAGCCACAGGAACCATGGGCAGAGGACAGGGTCACCTCCAGACTCGGCGTCTCCCCTCCTCCCTTCCCACCACCCAGAGAGGGGTGTGAGCCTCCGCATGCAGTGCTGTCTGTGGGATCCAGGGCCCAGCACTAGGAGGGCACCGTAGCTCTCTGGAACCTTCTGGAAGCCGGTCATCTCGCCGGGGTGATGGGATCTTATCTCCACACCCCTAGCGTTCTCTGCCGAGGAACCCACGTGTGCAGTCAGCAGCACAGCTGGGCAAGCTTTCGGAACATCTCTCCCTGATCGGCTCGAAAGCCCAGTGAGTGCTTTTCTCCGATCACTGGGAAGGTGGTTGCTGGACGATTGGAGCACACGCATTGTCCTCCGTCGTCCAGGGCTCGGGTCATGCCCCGCAATGGTCAAGTGCATGCCATCGGTGCTCCCGACCCAAGTGCCCACGCTTTCCAGCGTGAAGTGCCTCTCAGGGCCTGGGAGGCTTTGAGCTTTGTGCCTCTGACCCCAGACCAGGGACGCTGGTGCAGAGCTGGAGGCATGGGCGACCACCAGGTGGGACCCAACAGCTGCATCAGGCCGTGGACTGTCCTCTCTGCACGCTGCCAGGCTCCAGAGAGGACAGGGAGCCCCAGCGGGCCTGAAGAGCCAAGTGGAAGCAAGACCTTGGTAAGGGTTAGAGTTGCCTGAGATTAATACACTCACTCGTTCAATTACACGTTTAGGGGGTGACCATCCACTAAGACCAGTAAGTGCTGCTCCGGTCACATGGCCACCACACGGCACAGCACCAGACCATCTGGAAGGCCAGGAGCCATGCACGCGGGCCACACTGGCTCTTGGAAGGCAGATGTCCCCGATACCTGAGAAGAGGGGCTCCTTTCCACAGGTGCAGATCCAGGAGGAGGGACAACAGGGAAGAAGCGGGGGTTGGGCAGGCCTGGAGGGCAGCCACTTCCAGAACAGGCAGCCAGAGCACAGGGCCAGACCGGAAAGGACAGGGCGTGAACTCTGCCTCCTCCCTCCCTCTCCTCCCTCCCCCTCTGTCCTCCTCCCTCTTCCTCCCTCCTCCTCCCTTCTCCTCCCTCCTCCCTCCTCCTCCTCCCTTCTCCTCCTCACTCCTCCTTCCTCCTCCCTCCTCTTCCATCCCCCTCCTCCTCCCTCCTCCTCCCTTCTCCCTCCTCCTCCCCCTCCTACCTCCTCCCCCTCTCTCTTCCCTTTCTCCTCCTCCTCCCTCCCCATCCTCCTCCTTCTTCCCCCCTTCTTCCCTCCCCCCTCTTCCTCCCTCCCCATCACCCTCCCTCACTCCCTTCTCCCTCCCCCTCCTTTCCTCCCTCCCCCTCCCTCCCTCCCTCCTCCTTCTTCCTCCTCCTCCCTCCTTCTCCCTCTCTCCCTCCCTCCTCTCCTCCCCCCTCCTACCTCCTCCCCTTCTTTCTTCCCTTTCTCCTCCTCCTTCCTCCTCCTCTTCCTCCCTCCCGCCTCCTCCTCCCTCCCTTTTTTTTTTTCCTGGGTACTTGTTCTGAGTTAGGAAGGCAAGGGGAGAGAAAAACTCACAATCTAACAGTCAGGGGCCCTGGAAACAGCTGGCGAGGAGCTGCAGCCCCTCCTGGGCCCGGCCATACCCCTGTCCTACCTTATTTCTCGGAGTGGAAGTTAGTGCTTGTGGGGCCCTACCTGACTTACTGCAGGAGAAGGCCAGATCCCAAAATATTCCGGGTCCTTGCTGGCCACATGGTCACGCCTGGGAGACAGGCTGTCCCCTCCCTCCGGCTTCTTCCTCCCTGACACTTGCACTCTCTGGGAGCGGCGGGTGGAGGCCTCGGCGATGGTGGCCCCTCGCCCACCTGGGTCCCCACGTGTCTGGTCCTAAGCCTGCTTCCTTCTGCACACAAGCAGCAGCTGTCAGCCTGATGGGATTCTTCTGCTTTCCCCAAATACTTGCTCTCTTTCAAGCTCCGGACGCCATGAGCAATCCCCTTGGGTCTGGGTGGCTAGGCGCACCTGGACGGAGAGCCACAGACCTGGGCCATTGGTCAACGTCCAGCCTGGGGGAGACTGTCCTCCTCCCTTGCCCGGTGGGGCCTGAGGTGGCCTCCAGTGTCCTCGAGGCCTTCCTCCAGATGTCCCAGTGACAGGGCGACCACCACCCTCACAGATGACAGACACTGGTTTTCCACTCAATGCACAGGGCCCCGTGCACATGCCTGTCCCACATGCCCCAGTAAATGCGGGTTCACAGGCCGACGGTAGAGGGCTCTCCCTGGAGCTACCTCAGCACAAACCAGGGCCCGGAGGCCCCGCTCTGCAACAGGGAGGAAAGCACTGGTGGGAAGGTGGGGGGCGGGGAACGGCACACAGGCCCCTGGCAGACTAGAACACGCGCCTTTCTGAGGTGTCTCCGAATGCAGCTCCGGGGGAGAAGGTGACATTACTAATGTGAGAACCAGAGAATGTTCCGAAGCGGGAATGACGATGGATGCGGGACAGCAAAGTGCTGGCAGGAGACGCTCAGGCCCACAGGGCCTCTCGGGGACCTCGTGGCTGTGGGGAGGCAGGCCCTGGTGTTTGGGAAAAAGCCTGCAGTCTAAGGGCCCTGTCTCGAGGGTAGCCGCAGACCCCCCCTCCCCCCCACCCCGCTCCGCCCCACCCCTGCCGCCTGGTCTTCCAAGCCCTGACCCCGCGGCCGCCCCAGCCGGGCCCGATTGCGCCGGAAGAGGGTCTATGCGGGGCTGGCTGCCGGCCTCCTCCCCGCCAGCTGCAGAGAGGCGAGCGCCATCAAGCCAACTCATGTAAATATTTACCCGCTGTCCGGGCCGCCTGGCTGTTGCCACATCACAGAACAAGCTAGAAAACAAGGTGGCAAGTTCCAGAAAATTAAGCATCAAGAGGTGGCCTGGAGTGCAGGCATCTGAGGGAGGAGGCCTGCCTTGGGCCTCTGCCTCCTGGCCGCAGGGAGGCGATGGATGGGGTGGGGGCTGCCCTGGCAGGGATGGGCCCTGCGAGGGGGCGGAGGGGCCCAGCAGGTGCCAAGCAGATTGAGCCCCAGCTGCAGCCCCGGCAGCCTGGAGGCCTCACTGCTACCCGGTTTGTTTCCTGGCCAGTGTCCCCTTTAGAGAAGGAGTCATGGGAGGTCAGCTGCCCCCGCATTGGGGTGCACAGGTCCTCGGGCACCATCCCCTGAGGGGAAAGGGAGCAGGCCCTGGAAGGGCAGCTCTGGTGGGAGAGGATACGGGAGAGGACACGGGCGCTTGGCTGGGAGGTTGTCCTCGTGGGGTCCGGGAACTGCCTGTCCTTCGGGACCTGTAATGAGAGCCTGGTGGTGGTGGTGTGTGTGCACACGGGTGTGTGAGTGTGCACCTGTGTGTCTGCACATGTGTGTATGTGGGCAGGTGTGTGTACGAGTGTATGGGTAAGCATTGCGACAGTGTGTGCCCGCGTGTGCACGTGTGTGTGTGCACGTGAACGTGCACACGTGCCCAGCAGAACACCACGACCTGGGACCCTGGAGAGAGAACGGCGTGTGATGGGCCCTGAGTGGGCGGGAGAGCAGAGGGCAGCTGTCTGGCAGGAAGCGGCCGTTCCCGAGCAGTCGAGCAGTCGCCAGCGTCAGTGAGGGCCTGGGCGGAGCTGGAGGAGCTGGGCCTCCCGCCCGCCCTGGAAACTGGGCTCAGCCCCTGGAGCCATCGAAGCCCCACCTCCGACAGCCTCCCTCATTTCGCAAGGGCTCCCTAGGCCTTGTTTCCCCTAAGCTTAAAATAGTTCCTTTGAAAACATCACCCAATTCCCAGTCCTCGGGGCTGCTGACGATAGTGTCCTGAGAGGGCCTGATTCTCAGAAGAGAAGAGCTGGGCGCTCCCTCTCCCTGACCTCAGTGTCTAGAAGCTTCCAGAGCCGGCAGAGCAGAGGAGGTCCCGCCAGGCGAGCGTGTCCGTGTGCCTGGCTGTCCGGTCTGTGTTGCGGGCTCCTCGGAGCCAGATGAGTTGACCTTGAGGACCTGACCCCGCGCGGCCCCCTCCTCTGTGGCCACCCCACCACCATTGCCCGCCCAGGCCTCTCCCTCCTGCAGGCAAGGAGAGCAGTAGGGGCTGCAGGGAGAGGCCTGACCTTCCTGTCGCTGTGACTGCTCTGCTCACCTCACCCCTGTTCTGTAAACGCACAGTTGCATGTAACAACCAGCTGAAAAAGAAACGTGACAAAAACATATTAATCTCAGTTTCTACGAGATCAGCTTTCTGTCTCAATCAGGCCTCCACAAAAGGTGCAGATTGAGGCAAACCTCTAGTGCAAAATATAAGTTTTGTGAAACTCAGTCTTTTTCATTCATTAAGCCCCATTAACAGCCTTACAGCATTTTTGTCCGAGTAATGAACTGTAATTGGCCTGGGATGTAAACAGATGTGTTTTCATTTTAGAAAAATTCTTTCCTGTGAAAGACAAGGGTCGGCCCTGCTGGAGTGTCCTCGGTTACCTGGGAAATGCACCTCATCTAAGCTGTCTTTTCAGTGACGGATCTGTTTCAGAGGCTGAGGTCCTTCCCGGCTACACCTGCAGCATCGGCAGGATGCCGTGTGAGGGTCCCTGGGAGCCGGGGAATCTGACCCCTCCTGAAACATTCGTCCGGGCAGGTACGCTCTGCACGCAGGCCTGGCCACCATGGGGCCGTATCTGCAGATGGCACTCATTTCGCAACACGGCACAAGGACACGTCCGGTCACCCGGGGCCATCCGGGTTCTACCACGTCCCTCTGGGCACCACCGCCCCTGACGTGCGGCCGAGGGCTGTGCGCACCCTCCGGGCCTCCGTTTCTCCAAGCGTCAAGAGAGAAAAGGCACTTACGTGTTGGGCAGGCTCGCAGTGAGTGTCACTGCTAACATCTGGGGGCCCAGCGTGCCATGTGGCCGAGACGAAGTCCCGGAGGAAAAGATCAAGATGCTGGGATCGTGACCCGGAAAGTGCTCTACAGAGCTAGCGCTTTGCGTAAGCTCCAGGTCGCGTCCCGTATCAGCTTATGGTTACGAATGTCTACAACACATACCACACGCATGTCCCGTGCACTGAGGCGTTAGCTCGCACACACGCGGGACACCGCCTCCGTCTCGGCTGCCTCCTCCCACACTCGAGTGTGTGCACACTCAGACACCCTCACCTGAACAGGCAGGTGTTTGGAGCCGGGCACCGCCGCAGTGGAGTTGGGCTCTGCAAGGCGGACCCCGCGTCTGGGCGCTCAGGCAGGGAGGCCATCTGAGCTCAGGCTCAGCTGTCTGTTGTCCTGAGACTTTCACCCAGGCATGCTTCCTCCAGCTGCTGGAAGCTTCCAGACTAAGGAAGCAGGAACCTGGCCCCTCACTGTAATGCAGACCCCCCCACCTCAAGTAAATAGCCCCAGCACACCGCGTAGCCCATCCCATCCTTCAGCCCGACACCCCTGGCGGGAGATGATGTGAAGCCGGCGTGGGCATTGCCATCCAGGGTGGGTGGGATGCCGGCTACACTTGCCCTGCAGCTCCACATGCCCGCACCCCCACAGCCCTGCACCCCCTCCCCACCACTGCCCGCTCCGTGGGTCTGGGATGCCAGCCTGACAGGATGAAGGACAGAGGAGCAAAAACAAAACCCCAATATCTTACTATTTCTGAAGACGTGGATTAGAGAGTGAAGCACATCCACGCGGGGCCTGCCGTCACTAGCCCGTCTGGGCCTTGCAACCCGGCCCCGTGAGGTGCCATGGCGCCCTGGCTCAGAGAAGTGGCAGATCCAGGGACAGGCAGCTCCTGAGGGACGGGGACGACACGGTCGGGCCCGAGGGTGCCCCTCTGTGCAGCAGCTGCCCCTGGACAGGTTCAGAGGGACACGCGCTGGGCCTTGCGCCTTGGCTTTGCAAGCAACGTTGTCACCAGCTGACGTGCTGACGGGAGGACCGCCCCCCTTGGCGTGTGCTCGTGCGGTCTCGCAGAGCCTGCATGTGGGTACGTGGTAGAGATTGTTCGCCATTCCGAAGAGGAGAAAGCTAGGGCTCTCCACACCTCAGCAGCTTTGTGCAAGGTCCCGGGACCCGTCCTCACCCGCCGGGTTCCGCCGCCGCCTCTGTCTGGCCTCTCTCCGCATCCCTGCCCGGCTCTAGGCCCTGCCTCATCCTCCTGGGACCCCTCAGACCTTGGAGCCAAGGGCTGCCCAGAGTCTGGATTCAGGTCAGCCAGCCACCAAAGGAGAGCAAAGCTCAGAGGCTGCCAACCCCTTAGAGAGCAGAGCTCCACATCTGGAATCAGGACATCTCAGTCCATCTCACCACATGTAAGCCAGGTGGCTCGAGTACCCGTTTCTCTGCAAGGTGGGAAGAAATACACCGGCCAGGATTAGGCACGTGAGGCGTTCGAGGCTCCAAACCTCTGAAGCGAAGAGACGGTGTTACCAGGAAGCTTCTTACCAAATCTAGAATTTTACGTTTAGACGAAACAACATGAACTATAAATTAAAACTGTCAATATTCAGCTGCTTTGCTCTATAAACTCCTCCAGGGCTCAGCTGAAAGCCATCAGCACTGCTGACTTTTGAGACACCTGCCTTCCACACGGTTGCTCTGAAGCGAGTGAGCCGCACAGAGGGAGGCCAGTGCCAGCGGCACCGCTGTGAGCACGGGGCTGGGGTCTGTCTACACTACGGTCACGATCCCCGCTGGGCTTGCTGCTGCACAGATGGCCACAGATGGGTGGGTAGCTGGACATACAATGGGTCAATGTATGTATTGATGGGTAGGTGGATGTGTGGATGGGTCGATGGACATAGGGATGGATAGATGGATGTAAGAACGGGTAGGTGGACAGGTAATGGATAGATAGGTGGATAGGCGGACATAGGGATGGATAGATGGATGTATGGATGGGTAGATGGACAGGTAATGGATATATGGGTGGATAAGTGGACATAGAGATGGATAGATGGGGAGAAAGACAAGGTGTAGTAGTTTGTGGTGCTTGTTCGGGGACAGCACAGTCATGAGATCTGTACTGAAAACCACTGCAGGCGAGTTTGCTATCTTTTCAAGCAGTTGTGAAGTGAGGTACCCCAATGCCTATGGAGTCTGTCAGTGCCCCAGTCCTGCAGCACGCAGATGACGTATTATAGAATATGCAGAACCAGTCTCAGATTCCGGACCATTTGTACTTTTCAGACTCACTAGAGACTCGTAATTATTTTTGTATATCTTCCCCCAAAACCTGTGCAACATTCTTCTCTTGTTGAAGACTGAGCTCCAGAGAGACTGGAATGTCTTTCCCATGTCGAAGTAGTCTGCAGCGGACTCAAGGAAAGCTGCGTACTCAGCAGGCGTGTGCAGGAACCGCCGGCCCTCCACCCCCACAGCATTCACGGGCAGAGGGACGGCGCTCGATGCGGCCGCTGCCCTCGCTACCTGCCACGCTTTCGGGCCCACCTCCCGAAATACACAGTCTCTGAGACTCGCTGCCGGGGGCAGCAGTGCGCCGGAGGCCCCAACCTCCCCACAGGACACTTGGCTGCACTCGGCAGGAGGGGCTGGAGCCTGTGGGACTCCGCTCTCCGGGGCAGAGATGGCCCCACGCCATCCCAGGGCCTCAGGGACTGGCGAGGGCAGCGTGCCCTCAGGGCAGAGCTCCGATTTTCATTATCGGTGTTATCCTCCAAATGTGGTTTCACTATCACAAAAATGCACGAACAGGATGGAGAGATCAGACCCCGTGGCCCTTCAGCAGTCTGGACCTCTCTCGTCTCTCGGTGTCTTCCCTCCAGACTTGTCCCCCACGTGCCAACGGCCCGGGCACCGTCAGCCGCCGGAACCCGGGCGCCAGCTCCTCCTCTCCCTCACCTGCCGCCGCACCTCCAACGTTGCACAGAGTTCACCCAGCATCTGCGGGGAGTCGGCGCTGGGCGCCCGGCTCAGGGGTCCCGCCCGGTGCACATGGCAGTCTAGTAGGAAGCTAAATATAAAGCAGATAACCACACACCCAAGGGCATAATTGCACATTGCCTTACGCGCCATGAAGGCCAAGTATAGGTTTCGTCACGGGGGACCCAATTTAGGTTTGGGGCAGGGCAAGGCCTTCGTGAAGAGAGATATTCACGAAGACCTGAAGTATTAGCAAGCGTTTGGTGGGGAACCGAGGGCTGAATGTCCCGGGTGAGGGACGGTTGTACCAGGGACTTGAAGCAGGAATAGTTCTGAGAATTGTGCCTCAGGCCTAATGGGGGTCAGACGAGGTCTGCAGCAAGCCCAGTGGCCAAGAGGCTGGGGGCCCTGACCTCTTGGTTGGCCCCGGGGCGCGGCCTTGGTGAGGGAGCTGGGGGCTGGCACCCAAGAGTCGGCCAGCACTGACAAGGGAGTGTCTTCGCCTGGGGAGGGGAGGGCAAGGTCAGAGGGCCTGACCCCCCCCACTGAAAGGCTCCCTGTGGGCCCTGCCAGTCTCTCCTGCCCTTGGGGCCCCTGGGCTTTGGTGGCCTCAGTGCACCCCTGTCAGTACCTGGGGCCCCTGAGTCTGCCATCCCCACGGCATCACTCAGCTCCGCCGGCAGCCTCGGTCACATGTCTCTGCGTCACTGCCGGTCTCAGCTTCTGCCTTGTCACCTTGCACGGCATCTCACTGCAGTTGACCTAGACCCAGACATGCCTCTCCTCACCATAAATACCCTTCAGCAGCCCCCGCGGTCCTCGGGTATAAAGTGAAGTCTGTGAGGTCCTTCGTGTCTGGCTCTTTCCACGAGAAGTGACTGTCAGCCCCCAGGACTCTCTCCAGTTCCCTGCGTGCCAGATGAGCCCTTACCCTCACCCTCTGGCTCGCCTCTGATTCTGGCGGCTGGGTCTTTCCGGGGCCACCCTCCCTTACCCTGGGCCCGGCGCCCGCAAACATGGCAAAGGATCCAGGCACTTGCCGCGTCCTGTAAGCTCACTGCCTCTCCCGTTGCCTGTGGGTTTCCTGAGGAAGTGACCTACGCCTTCTCTCGGTCACCTGTACCCCATGCCACCTGCGCGATGGCAGGGATCACAGAAAAGAAAAAAGAAAAAAAGAAGATGGCTGAGCGGCATGTAAGCTCTCAGCTCCTCTCGTCCCTGAAACGCAGCCAGATCAGCCTCAAACCATCCTGCACACTAGAAAACTGATCTGCGGACCAAGGACACAACAATCTGCGCAACTTCAGCCCCGGAACTCGGCAGGTGCGCGGCGCGGAGAGGTGAGCTGGGGGAGAGAAGCCGCGGAGGGCGCGGAGCCACATTTGCAGAGGGAGGACGGAGACGGGGCTGGGGGGAGAGGACAGGAAGAGCACTCCCCCCCAAAAGCAGCGGGAGAGAAAGGGAAAGCGTGGAAGCACCCGCGAGGGTCTGAACGAAAAAGGAGAAAGGAGAAGGGAGAGGGTTTCAACACCATAAGGGAACAAAATCGGACGACAAAGTGACTCTGTTCCTCTCCGATTCTCTAGGCGCAGTAAGAGGCCTCCTCGTGAGTCACAACGTCGTGGACCCCACGATGCCAGTGGGTATGGGGTACAGACCCAAGAGCTAAGTAGAGGTAACGGAGTAAAACAAGGCACTGGGTCTCTGAGGGAATTTCCTAAAAACCCCAAAGCAGTAAGAACTGGTTGCCGTCTCGGGAACAGTGAGATTCCTTTGTGGCAACATCGGTCTCTCCGACGTCCCAGATGCATTCAACTCTGCTGCAGGACAATGACGGAGCAGACCTCAACCGGAATCTGCCAGGGCGCTGGCTTCGCTAGAAGCCTCGGCCAGCCCTCCAACAGCACTCACCACGGAAAGACGCCTTTGCCTTTCGGTTCGCCATGATCTAACCAACCTTTGTTCTGTGGACGGAGTCTGTCTGACTAATGCTCCCTGCATGTGTGCTGTCGTGGCCTGCAGCACCCTGCGATCTCTCTCGGGAGCCCGCGGCCAAGGACTTGCATCACGACAGTGGCGTCGATGAGAAGCCTGAAGCCAGGCAGGAGCGCATCGACCTGCCCATGGCCACAGAGTTGGTGGGTAGTAGAGCTACAATTCAAACTCAGGCTCATCCACAGTCACCGACGGAAGAGACTTCCTCGTATCGCACAGCCACTGAAGGAAGGGAGTCCCTGTCCTCCCCAGTCACTCTGGGTGGAGAAACCCTCGGCCTCCAAAGTCACTGAGGGAGAAGAAATCCTCATCCTACACAGAGATGACGGGGGCAGGAGGGGGGGGAGAATCCCACGTCCTCCCCAGTCACTGAGGGGGGAGAATCCCACGTCCTCCCAGTCACTGAGGGGGGAGAATCCCACGTCCTCCCCAGTCACTGAGCGGGGGGGGGAATCCCACATCCTCCCCAGTCACTGAGTGAGCAGAATCCCTGCCCTCCACAGTCACTCTGGGTGGCGAAAGCCTCGGCCTCCACAGTCACCGAGGGAGGACAACCCTTACTTCGTGGCCTGAGGTGGCTGACCCATGTGACTATGTAGATTCCTATTACCATTTGCGGCCCAGGCAGTTCAGGCTCTAGGACGTGTCATCGAGTCCTGTGCGTGCTCCTGGGATGTGCCAGTCCTGCCCCCGCGGACACGGGTGATGTCGCTGCCGGGGATGACAGTGGCTGCTGCTGGCTCAGCCCTTTTGTGGGCGGGTCTTCTCACGTCCTGGCTTATTGGTGGCCATTTCGGTAGCAAGGCGCTGCTGTCACAGGCTGTGCTGTCACAGGCTGAGTCAGTTCTGTCCTTCGTGTTCTAGTTTTGGGCTACGAGAGCTTCCGCTGCGGTGCTCACATTCACGACCAAGCAAACAGGGTCCACTGTCACCTCAAGGTGTTGCCTCTTCTCCTCCCCGTTGGCAGAATCGATGTGTTGTTTGTCTCTCTGCCAGGAGCAAATTAGGAATGTTCTTTGGGGAGACGAAGTGGAAAGGAGCAGCTTCCTCCATCAGGGAAGCCTCCGGTGCAGCCAGAGGGCCTCACCCGTTGCCCTGTGACCTCTCCTGCCCACTGACAATGGCTTCCCGGTGTGCCTGTGCGTCCTTGAGAACAGGTCCCACGTCACTCTGGAGTGGGTGGGGAAGGCCACACCCTCAGGGGGGATGTGCAGTCCCCGGCCGTTGGATGGCTGTCCTGGCTGGCAGGGGTGCGTCCCAGAATGGACGGGACACTCCTTATTCCTTCTCTCAGATGCTCCTGTGGACAAAGTGATCCCTGGGCACAGCTCAGAGAGTGTGGGGGTCTCAGCTCAGTGCAGAAGCCCCTCTGGGGCCTCCCAGCCCTCTTCTCTGTGGTAGTTTCCACTGCGCCGTGAAGAAGCGATCGTGTGAATCGTTGGTCAAAAGCTGCCGGTGCCTGCGCGCCAGGGCCGGGGGGTCTCACTCAGTGCTGTGTGCCCAGAGCCCGGCTCAGAGGACTCGCTGAGGGAAGGAATCCTGTTCAGTTTCCCGCCTCCCTCCTCCTTCTTCTGCGGCTCATTCCTTCCTCCTCCTCTCTCCCCCTCCCCCTCCCTTGTCCTCCCCTCCCCCCACTTTTACTCCCTCTTCCTCCCTCCTCTGCCTGACCCAGGTCATTCAGCTCAGGGGAAGGCTGCCAAGTACCCTGCTGACAAGGAGGTGCCCACAGAGCAGAGGAAGCAGAGGGTGTGAGGCCCACAGCAGGTGTCCAATC
This sequence comes from Panthera pardus, assembly GCF_024362965.1. Taxonomy (NCBI): domain Eukaryota; kingdom Metazoa; phylum Chordata; class Mammalia; order Carnivora; family Felidae; genus Panthera; species Panthera pardus. The sequence continues at coordinate 541,579 of NW_026526732.1, forward strand.
CTTGGGGCGGGGGGGGGGGGGGGTCAGAAGAGACCCCGGGAAAGGGCAGCTGGAGCCATGTGCACAGGGAGAGGGGGGCTCCTCCTCGGGGCCTCATGTGCCCGCTTAGCTTCTGTGAGCGCAGGGGCGAGGACCCAGCTGAATTCCTAGTCCGGGGAAGCTGAATCCCTGAAGAGAAAAGGTGGGACACTGGGGCAGGCAGCGCGGGGCTCAGAGCCGGGCCTGTGGGCATCCGAGAGGGCACGGCTGCCGTCGACGCCCACACCCACCTCTGTGATCACACACGGTTGGCTTCCCATGACAAAACCGGCGCATTCGCGTGGATAAACAGTTAGAAAATGCAGATATGCAGAATCAGGGGAAGAAAACTGTTAACACTGCCAGCACCTGGGTGTCTATTCTCCCAGTGGTTTTCCGGGCTGTGTGTGTGTTTAAACCAATGCGGGATTGTACCTTCTATCCTACGGTGTGGCCTAATGTTCTCCCTTGGCGGCATGTCATGAACAACTTTATAGCCACAGCTTTTGGGGGGGAAATTGTAGAAGGGAGCCAAAGAGCCACTTCTATTCCATAAAAGTCTACACAGGGGAGGACAGACAGGTTATGGTCACTCTCTGCTCCTCCCAGGCATCAAGAGACAAGTCTCACGGTGTGTGTGTTGGTAGGTGTGCCTCATTTATTACTCAGTAGTATTTACTGAGTAATTATTAGGTGTCAACCACAGTTTTAGGAACTAATAATACACGTCTGAATGAGCACGACAAAGTTCTTGTTCTCATGAAGATGATGTCCTGTTAGCTAGGAATCAAGCCATTTCTGGACATAGAAATGACAAGGAAGAGAAATATATCTGGTGCCCAAACATGTTTGTTTTCAGATAACGTTAGACATATCGGTGACAGAACGGGCCCGTGTACAAGCAGCCGAACGTTCGTGCCCGACGATGTCGTGCTCCCACGTGTCAGTTCTTCTGAGCATTCGTTCAAAATGTCCCTAAATCCCTGATTTTTGCCTGAAAGAAAGTGACCCGTTAACCCCGTTTAAAACACGTTTTTCTTATGGTCTGAATCCGATGCATTCACACAAATTTAATTTTAAAAACTTTGATTCTGTACCTAATACAAGTTCAGAGATCCAAGTGATAACTAAGGCGGGTTGCCTGGAGGCCAGTTTTAACTGAAACCCGCCTCTGGGAGTGGGTTGGTATTCGGGCGGAGCTTCAGGAAGCTGAAGGTTCCCACCCCAGCTTGCATGGCCCAGTCTGACTCCCAGGATTCCAGAAGCTTCTCTCACTTCATTAGAAACATACCAGATGTGGGAACAAACTGAACTGCACCTAGCCCCCATTCCGTTACCGGCTTCTCTTTCTCGGCGACCCTCTCTTCCCAGAAACGCTGATCTTCTCTACCCCAGGCTCAGTATCTTCCGGGACTTTCTCACGCGGGTCTTCCAGACTCAGCCCGTGAAACCCTCAACATTCCAACAAGCTAAAAATGTGCACGGCCAAATCCTCCCCCAAGTGGGGCGTCTGACAAGCTCTTGGCTGCACCTTGCGGTGGACACGTGCGGTGGTCTGATAATGCCGGGGGCGGGGTGTGTGCGTCGGGGTCCCGTACCTCTAGATAATACCACACCTGTGAGTTTCCCTCAAGGGTTCCCAGGAAGGCGACACCAAGAACTCCAATCCCTCACACCCCTTATACCACGCTCTTTAGATGAGCAAGCCGGCAGGCCCGAGAGAGAGAGACGTTTGGAGACAAATCCTCTAAGAAATGACTCGTCTGGCGTGTCCGTGGCATTGAGAGCAGGACACCTGCTGACCTGAAGCCATACGGAGAACAGAGTAACGCACGTGATGCTCAGAGTAGACCTGAACGTCGCGGGCTGGCTCTCCTGTGTTTTATGCACCCCAGCCTCATTTCTAGAAATCCACCACTCAGTGGTCTCGACCCGTCCCAGACCCATCCCCCGCCACGCAAGAGCTGCCGGGCGCCCCAGTTGTGTGTCCACCACGGACCACGTTCTGCTTCTCCTGGTGTCTCCCTGACCCCTCTGTGCCTGCGTGGCCCGCCAGCCCCTTGTCCCCAAGCAGGTCTGAGCTGCTCTGGCCGCTCGGCTGTGCCGGGCAAATCGGTATTTGCCTGTGGCCGTCTGCATGGCACACACACGTTAGGAGATTAAAAGGCTGAGGGCAAACACGAGATCTGCTCCTGGCTGCAGCTTAATTAGCAGTAATCAGTGAGAGGGACGCGGGTGATCCTGGCCTCCTACCCTTCACGGAACAGGCCTGGGGGCAGTGGGGATGGGGTCCGGCATCTGCTGGTATACTGAAACCATTTGAGAGATTTCTAGGGTAACCGGGGTGCGCAATTACAAACAACGTCTCTTTGGGGCATAAACTCTTGCTGCTTAGTCACAAGCCAGAGTGAAGACGCTTCTTGAAGCATGAGACGGAGCGGCCTCGGCGTCTGCCCAGTCCGTCCTGGGGGGCTGACCCTTTGTCACGTGAACGTTCGCCCAGGCAGCCCTCCAGGGTTTCGCCCGAAGGTTCCCCTTCCTGTGGGGCCATCGTTCCACAGAAATGCCACCCTGGAGGATCCCAGGCGGCCAGGGACCCTGACTCGGGGACCGAGGTGCATTGACTTGTTTGTGACCATCTGCTTGTCGCACTTGTAAAATTTTTATCGTTAACATTACAGCAGGCTTGCACGAGACCGGTGGTTTTCTTGCGGATCCCTGGTCCTGGCGGTGCACTGACGCTTCCTGCCGGCGTCCCCTCCTCCGACCGTGCCCGTCCGGGGGCCACGCAGCGGCGTTGAGGAGGCCGTCCTGTCGGGGCAGACGGCGCCTCCTTCCCCACCGTCTCTGAGACGTGGCGCTGGGCTTCCTCACTGCACGGGCTCCTCGCACCTTGTGAAAACAGCACCGGCTGAAAAGGACACAACAGCCCTGCTGGGAGCCACCCAGTCGGAAGCATTTTTCTGCACAATGCTAGTTCTGCGTGTGCTACAGCCCGTCCTCTGCCCGAGGGAGAGCGGGTTGCAGGCGTTTGCTTGCCGAGAAACATTTTTTTGCCAGGCTCTGGAGGAATTTCAGCCTCACCTCCTGCGGGAAATCTTTCCAGGCGACCTTGCTTTGGTGGCTGTTCCCAGTTCACGAGGCTGTTCCTGCCCAGGGTCCTTGGCCTCAGCGCTACCGACAGGGGGGCCAGGGGGCGCTCCTTCTGCGGGGCCGCTGTCCTCAGGGCTGTCTCTCCCCTGTTTGCACCCGTGTGCCACGCTGTTTTGATTACCGCAGCTTTATAGTAAGTTCTGAAACCAGGAAGTGTGAGTCCTCCGGCTGTCCTTTTCCAGGATCGTTTTAGTTCTTTGGGGTTCCTGGAGACTCTATACGGATTTAGGGATGAATTTTTCTATTTACACAAAAAATTACCATTGAGATTTTGGTAGAGATTGCATTAAATCTGCAGGTTGCTTTGCGTAGTATTGACATCACAACAATGTTAATTTTTCAGATCCGTGAACTCAGGTGGCTTTCCGTCCATGTAGATTATAGCTTCTCTTTCTTTGGGAGACGTTTGCGGTTTTCACTGTCTGAGTCTTTGGCCTCCTTGGTTAAGTTTATGCCTAGGTAGTTTATTCCTTTGTGGTGATATTGTAAATGGATGTTTTGATTTATTTCCTTTTCAAATTGTTCGTTATTAGTATGGAAACACAAATGAGTTTTGCGTGTTGATTTCATATACCGCTGAATACATTACTTAGTTCTGACTTTTCTGCGGGACCCACATTCAATAATTCTTAAACAAACATCATACGGGCAGTGGTCTTACTGGAAGTAACAGGAGGTAACGTGTATTGAACACTTACGTGCCAAGCCCTTTTATACCATTTCTAGCCTGATACTACGCATACGAGCTTTCTCCCTTTTTAGATCGACATTATCTAAGTGTCCAAATAACCTTGCAAAAAGACCGTTTCTTCCATCTTACAAAGGAGAAGCGTGAGGTTCACAGGTTAAAGAGTGAGTAGGAACCAGATGGAGGGTGTTCACCGGATTCCTCCACAGGCAGAGCCAAGCTCTCTGCATTAATGAGTAAATGGGTCCTGACACAAATTCATTCATGTGTTTCTTTTGTTGTTGTTGTTTTGTTTTTGCCGTTATTCCTTTTGATTTGTACAGAATACCCTCCACATCTTCAACCACCATCTGGAGCTTTAGTTAAAAGACATTTAAAAAGTCCTTTCAAAATATTTTCTATGTAACCCCAAAGGACACCCCACTGGGTCAATTGATGCTTCATCTGGTTTTAATGCTGTAACATAAATAAAAGTTAATATGCTGTAGCACACCACAGAGGACCGAGGCAAAGAAAAGTGACTCACAGGCTGTGTCAGCCCGCAGGAAGCGCGGAGCAGTGCTCTGCCCAACAGACTCTGTATCTGGGCCGAGGCCTGGTGGTCCCGTGGGGGCCGAGAGGAGGCCCTGACCACCGGTGGAGGGCCGTCAGTGCACGGATGGCAGCCAGACGGGGGAGGCTCTGGAGGGAGCAATTCCCTCCTCGGGAAGCGTTAGCTCGTCCTCCAGAGCAGGGCCTGGGGCGCCCAGCCCAGGGGCCCCTCGCTCCTGCCCCTCACCTGCCAGTCTGCCTGTGCCAAGCCCACGCTCCAGTCTCGCCGGCTGCTGGACCCTCTGCCGAGGAGCAGGTGACAGCAGCTTTCTAGTCCTCGTTTCCAGCCCGGCGTTTGAAGGACACAGGCTGTTGTCTTAGAGGGATTGTAGCTCCATGTCCCGGGGCGTATGTTTTCCCACTGGCCCCTGGCGGGTTCCCGCCCCTCCGTGCAGCTGCGTTTGGCCTTGGCCAACCCCATGGAGCCTTCCTTCTCTCAGGGGAGCGGTAAGGGTAGTCAGGGGGCGGGATTCCTCTTGGAGCCTGATGCCCAATGGGCAACCCCAGCTCGGCCCCTGCCTGGGAGCCCAACAGAGCGAAAGGGTATGGGCGGAGGCTTTACCGGGTTCTCCGGTTGGGGACTCTGACTACTGTCACTAACAAAGTACCCACGTTGCTGAGGACAGAACCATTTTGTCCATTTTAATAGCCCCACAGGACACGGGGACCCAGCCTGGAAGCAGAAGAGAGGGAAAACCCGAGGGTGGAGGCCAGCTCAGAGCAGACCCCAGGGCTCGGGGCATCCGGAGGGGCAAGGTCACGGCCCAGATACCCACAGCCTCGCCCTTCCCACATGGCCGTCCTTGGGTTAGAAGGACCGATGTCTGCTCTGTTCACCTCAAGAAGACGCCTTGATGAGGGTGGGGAGCCTGGGCCTCAGGATGCGAGCCCGGGGCCTGAGCAGGAACCACCCCTGGGCCCTGCCCGTGTCCGAGCCTCTCACTGCCGGCCCTCAGTGCCGGGGAGAGGCAGGCAAATCTGGGACCACGACTGGGAGTGGGCAGAGGCCGTGGAGGACACAGAACTCTACAGTTTATATGAGCCCCAGTTCCACCGCTACTCCCAGCAGCTCACCCCGCGCCAACAGGGGCCACCAGGCGAGTCCCGTTTCCACAGCGAAGCCGTCAGTAGGTAAGCAGAGGGAAAAGAGGTCACTTCCCCCGCACCGAGTGCGCCGGGCTTGGCCCAGAAAACACGCCTGACCTCTGCAAAGCAGGAAGTGCGTGCAGGCAGCTCCGGAGGCCCAGCGCCGGGTCCCTGACATTTCAGTTCCTCCCGTCCAGGGCTCAGCGGACACAGGAGAGAGCTGCCTGTGCAGGTGGAGGTTCTCCTGGTACAGGTTTCCGAGCGGGACGGTTGGAAGGGCAGGTCAGCCTTCCCGGGCCCGTGGGACTCCCGCGCACCGAGCACTTCAGGTTGAAGCCCGTGCCGGGTCCGCCCCACACGTCCCAGGTGGCGGTGACTCCTGCCAGGCCCCCTGCTCTTTAGCTTTTTCAGAGGGGATTGTGGGACAGAGGGGATGGTCAGCAGGGAGAGGTCCTCACGGGCTCATGTCCCCAGGCATCGTCACACTTGCACCCGGGGCCATGTGCTCCCCACGCACACGTGGGTCTGCCTCCCGTCTCCAGGGGGCCGTGAGGTTTGCCCCAAATAGTATCTGCAACGTAACACCCAGGTCTCGAAATCACTAGTTGCATGAACTTAAAGGCAGAAAGTAAAAACTGTCGAGAAGTGAGCCAGCCTAGGGAGGAAGGAGATAAGTAGGCTAGAAACGAGGGAGGGTCCCTGGTGCCTTCCTCTTCAGCGCTGGCGGAAGCGGCTGGTGGTCCAGGAGGAGCCTGGAGGAGCCCCGCGGCCGCCTGGGGAAAACACAGCCAGCAGAATAAGGGCCCCCCGAGACGCCCACGCCCGGGACCTGTGAATGTGTCACCTCAGGCGCCAAGAGACCCCGCAGTGCCTTCGAGGGGAGGATGTCGTGTTGGGACGTGATTCGGGTGGCCCCGACGTCACCACGGGGCCCCACGTGTGGCAGAGGGATCGGGAGTGAGAACTGAGTGCAGGCGGCAGGAGGCGGCAGGCCAGTGTCTCAGTCTCCGAACCTGGAGGCCGGAAGAGGGCGGAGCAGAGATGGCTTCTCCCCAGGAGCCTCCAGGGGAACCAGCCCTCGGACACCTGGACCGTGGCTCCTCAAGGCCCCGTTTGGACTTCAGAGGCCTCCGTGTGAGGAGGTACGTTAGGGCTGTTGTCAGCGGCCAGGCTTACGGTAATTTGTTAGAGGGGCCGACACGTGAGGGGAGCAAATGCTGACGCCCGTCGTACTTGGAGACACGTTCTCTAAAGGGGAGGCTGAGGGGAGGTGCGGGGGCTCTCCCGGTCGGGGCTCCACTTCTGTCCGTGGCCCCATGGCACGGCCTGGGGGCCTCGTGGGCCCAGCGGTTCTGTGACAGCAGGAGCTGAAGTTTACTAAAGGCATAGTGCCAAGTGCCTTTGATGGTATTTGAGGATCTTTGTTATTATTATTCCCATTTTGTAGAGAATAAAACCGAGGCTCAGGAAGGCCGACTGACCTTTCAAAGTTCACACTGCAAATAGCAAAACAGGCATTGAGCCCAGGCATTTTGTAGCTACACGGTGATGCCTCCTGTTCTCTGGAAAAAGCGGGCTTAGCCCAGCGTGACTTGAGGGTCCACGGGAGCACGTGGTGGTGGGTGGGGTGGCTCAGCGGGCAATCACCTCTGTCCAGGGCCTGAGAGAGGCCCACACGGGCTCCAGAGACCCATGTCGCCGAGGGGGGATGCACCCTGGGGCCGCGTGCATGAGGGCCAACGCCATCCCACCGAACTGGCCGGAGACGTAACCCCCACCGCACCACACAGACCGTGCCGTTGCATTGCTTTAGCCGGGCGTGCCCATCTCGCAGCTGCCCACGCCGCTGCACGCTCCGTGGAGCTGCAGAAACTGGCCTCCTGGGACCCCCGTCCTCCGTGAACCACTCTCCACAGCTCCTTCCGGCCTCCACGTCCTCTGCCCCATCTGAAGGCTCATCTGGCTGCAGGTGCCCCTCTTGGCTGTCTGCCCTTCACCCTCTGTGTCTCTCTCTGTCTCTCTGTCTCTCTGTCTCTGTCTGACCTTGCTTGAGTCTGTCTCTGGCTCTCTCTCCTCCTGGACCCACCCTCACTGATGCTTCGCTCTCCTCCGTTCCGACGGCAGCCAAGCCTCTCTTCTGGAGGCGGGTGCAGCTGTCCAGCCACCTGCAGGGCGTCTTCTCTCTTGGGCGTCCCTCAGGTGCCCCCCAGGCTTTTCCCTCTGTGCATCTCGGTCTGCCTGTCACCCCAAATGCTCCCCCAGCCCCAGAGGATCCCAGCTAGGAACCTCTTGGATCTGGGCACCAGCTCAGCCCGGGGTATTGATGCCTCTCCCTGGGTCACCCACCCCACCACCTGGCCCCAGAATCCCCAATCACGTAGCCCGGGGCCCCCAGACTCTTTGGGGGAGACTGCTCCCCCAGCCGTGTGTTCAGGGCCCGACGTGTGTCTGGCTCTCCCCCCAACCCCACGTCATTCCCTTTCTGGTGCCAGTGAGGCTGGGAGTCCACGGTGAGTCCAGCCCGCTCCCCACCGCTGCTCAGCCCAGCCCTTGGCACACTCCCTCCAGGGCTTCCGGCTCACAGGCCTTCTCACCCCGGAGCCTCCGCCCCACAGCCTCCCGAGGCACCTTCCTGGCCGCCCAGCCACGTCCCCACCGGCACGCGTCCTGGGTGGACACCCACCCCACCGCCTCTGGGGGCTCTCCTTTTGCTCAGGGAGCCGTCACGGACAGCGCTTCACGGCTGTGTCCCGCCTCCCGGAGACACTGTGACAGGGCTCCCTGCCCACGGCTCCCAGGCTCCAGCACCTGTTCCCACGGGGAAGCCCTCGTAGACAGAGGAGAGCCAGCAGCTTGTCTGTGCGGCGGGATCGAGGGAGCTGGGGAGGGAATCAGGGGCCCCGGGGTCCACGGTGCAGGACGTGCTGCCGGGGCTGAGCGGGGCGTCGGGGTGGCATCTGAGCCCAGGAACCGAGGGGCCGCCCTGGCCAAGAGGGGACACTGAGGGCTTACGAGGAGCACGCCGTGCCGGGAGGCGCCCACCGCCGGGAGCAAAGCACCACCCGGTCTTGTCGGTAGGCACACCGGTCCTGCGGCGGAAGGACGGGCAGGGCCTCCACCGTGTGCCCGCTTGGAGCTAAATTGGCCTCTGTACGCAGCAGCTATGGGCCGAGCCAGCTGAGCCGGGCAGGTGACCCGGACAAAAGGCCTGGCTCACGGACAGAGTGCAGAGCCCCACGTGACCGGGCGGCAGGGCCTTCGGAGCCTCGGCAACAAAAGCTAACTCAGAGGCTAAACCAAGGGCCTCCATTCGGAGGTCGGGCGGCCTTTAGAAATGGGCTTCCTGGACCACGTCCCTCTGCACGGCCTCTGTATCAAAGATGCCTTTGTCACCACCTCTCTGCTGCGCGGCCCTCCTGCCAAATCCGCCCGCTGCCATGGAGACGCAGCGCCCGCCGGCTCCTTCCGCAGGAGTCCTCTGGCCTGGGCCGCAGGGAAATAATGAGACGGTCCGTGTCAATGCTACCTTGGAAGACTCGGACAAACAGCTAAATGTCGCCGGGGCAATTAGCGTCCTCGGCAACGGCGTCCTACGGTTTCCCGCTGCGTCTCTGAGCGGTGGGGTGCCGGCGTGTGTCAGTCGGGACGGGGGTTCTCCCGTCCCCTCCTGCTTCCGATGTCACAGGCTGAGCAAAACTGCACTCTCGGGGGCAGCCCCTCGACACCGAGCAGGTCCTGGGGCCGCGAGGGCGGGGGCGGGGGGCAGCTGACGGGCCAGCCCCTGGCCTTCCCACATCTGGAAGAGGGGCCAGGACTCCTGGATGGACTGGACAAGAAAGGGCGTGATCGGGGTGAGAACAAGCCCAAACCTTCTAGGCCTGCCTCATTTGTGGTGTCAGGTCCAGGAGACTCGGGGACCCCATGCTGTTTGGAAGGGTCTGTGTCACGACCCGTGGGGTGGCCATCCTCAGAATCTGTTTTTCCTGACTTGGGCTCTTGGTTTCAGTGAACGTGCGGTGGTGGCCGTCTGTTGGCCGTTACGTGTGGGCCACGCCGTGTCATGCTGTGTGGTGTTATGGCCACGCTTCTGTCTGCAGGAGGCCACGTTATTTGGCTGACTGCAGAGAATCACTGCGGACGTTTCTTTGTCCGTCCCGGGAGCCCGGCATGAAGAGCACGTGCAAGTCCCCCATTGCACACACGTGTGAACAGACACGCCCATCTGGTGTCTGGGTGACAGAAGCCTTGAGGAGCTTTTCGTGGAGGGGCGACAGGACCTGAACTCCGCCCAGGAGGCGGCACTGGCTGTGTCCTCAAGGTGGAGCCTGCAGGATGCTGGACGGTGGAGGGCGGGGTGGCCCGTCTCCGGCAGGAGGGAGGGGGGGCACCTGGGCAGTGCCCACGCGGACGCGGCGGGCGTGAGGCGCAGGGACGCGGTCTTGGCACGCAGCCGGTCTGCTGGCTGAGAGGCCGGTGGGCGAGGACAGGCCATCCGTGGCAACACCTGGCCTGGTTGTATCTGCTTCCTGCCGCGCATTCTTCAAAGGAGGTGTGAAGGAGGCGCCGAGCCGGCGGGTGGGAACGTGGTTGGCGCCCGGGGCCACCACGTGAGCCGGACGGCCGGGCCACAGGCTCCGGGCAAGCCTGCTTCCAACGGAGGTTTGGTGGGCCTGGGCCCCGCACCCTCCTGCTGCTTCGGAAGAAAATGCGCCTGAGCCGCAGGCGCCAAGGGCAGCGGAGTGCGCCCAAGGCCCCGCGGCGGAGTCCGGCCTGAGTCCAGGGCTTGGCCCTCTCCGTGGGGAAAGCGGACACCGGGGATGCCGCCGCTGGTGTGGTTTCCCACGGGTGTGGCTTTTGGAAACAAACGGGACGGGGGGCTCAGTGTCCAAAGCTGTGGTGCCAGGACCATGCGGCTGCCTGAGGTCCAGGGCGGCTTTCTGGGGCAAGATCACCTGAGGCCCCCGGTCTGTGTGGGCCGGCAACCCTGATGGTGGAGTTGAGTTAGGGCCCCGTTCGGACGGGGATGTGGGTCACGGGCCATCTGTGGCCTGCCAGCAGGAGCAGCGGCTCTCACACTGACCCCCGCCCTGGTTCCCGGGACACCCTGCTGCAGGACAACACCCGAGTGGGGTCAGTTACTCTGCACTGCGGTGGGTGGGCCACGGCCACGGCCACGGCCATGGCCACTGGGGAGGGAAGACCGCAGGACTGTAATGGAAGCAGTGACACAGAGTTTGAAGACTCAAATTTCAGATCTGCCAGGTGGGGGCTTCTGAGCCCCAGGTCCTCTGTCCCACCAGACACCCATGGAGGCAGGTCTAGAAAAAAGGTGGAAAGGAAGGCAAGGGCCAGAAGTGATGAGTCCCCATTCCAGCGGACACATGGCCCCTGCCCTCAGCCTTCCTGGCCCAGCGAGGGGGCAAACTGAGGTTCAGCCCAGGGCTCAGTGGACACAGCGGGGACCACAGGGAAGGGTCTCTGGGCCCAGAAGGCTGAGCTTTGGTGGCTCCCTAGCGAGAACACACAGATGGTCTGCACCACAGGCCAGCTGTCCACCTGGACTGCGCATCCACGGGGCCACCGCGAAATCTCAGTTTTGTGGTGTCTGTCTTTGACGCTCTACCATGGTTTCCTGTTTCAGGGGACACAGGTGGGGAGACATTTGCTTTGGGGACTCCTTTGGGGTCAGATCAGCTCGGCAGTTACTGCCAAGAAAGCTGTCTGTCCTCAGGCATGAGCTTGGAGACCAGTCCCAGTAAACAAGCAGAGATTCTCCCAGATGTCCGGCTCTGGACTGTCGGTCGGGCCTCGGGTGGGTGTGGATGCGGCTGCCGGGCCGCCGCCGTCCACCCAGAGCCGTCCTGAGGTGCCGGGTGTGCCTGGTGCCCGCGATCCTGCTGCACGTGCATCCCCAGCCAGCTCGGCCCTCGTGGTGTCCAGGCACAGGCCTGGAAAGTACTCCCTGTCTCCCGCCCTACCGTCCAGACAAGGCCCCAGGGGGTGTTCCTGGCTGCGTTCTATCACCTAATCCAACAGTGGAGGCTCCTAGGGGCCTTGGAAGAATGTGGCCCACCACACCGGCACAGCCCCTCATCTGTGGCAGAGGCTGAAGAGCCTCCAGGAGGGGGCTTTGTAGCAGCCTTGAGCCTCCAGACCCCTGGGACCCAGACAGGAGTCTCCCCATGGCCTCTGCCAGCCCCCCCACAAGCTGCCCCCGCCCCCACTCCGAGTCCGGCCTTCCACTTTATCCCCCTAGACGCCAGGTCCCCTGAGCACAGACACAGAGGGACCCTTGCCCGGAGCCCCTCCCCTGAGCCCCGGCCTCCAACGGCCCCCGTCCCCCCACAAGGCGTCCGTTGGTCACAGATCACCCTACACACCGTGGCTCAGGGAGGCCACTGTCACTGTGGCCTAGGTGTGGCCTCCAGCAGACCATCAGCCCTCCAAGGACGGAGCCCTCAGCCACTGCTTCCCCGTGCCCCTGAGACCTGAAACCCGGCTCCAAGTTGTGTGGACGCGTGACCTCACGTAATCCCCGCGAGGACCTCGGAGCTCCTCAGTAGAGACACAGGGTCTCCACCAGACCCCCAGCCCTGTCTGAGACGGTCCGAGGCGCCACCTCAGTGTGCGGGGGCCCTGCCCTGCACCCCCTCCCGTGGCCCAATGCCTGCTCTCTGCTCCCAGGAGGACACAGGCTGTCACTGGATACGTCCCGATTAGCTGATTTCACAGAGGCCGGAACCAAGTCTCAAAGGAAGTGACTTATGTCCTTCCTCCCTGACGCTCCTTCTCGGGCACTAGACGGAGTGCTCAGAGCCCCGTGCCCCATTCCGCCCCGGTGTCTGAGGCCTGGAGGGGCCCCGACCCCTACAGGGGGATCGGGGTTCCCTTTCCTCACAGGGAGTTCGCTTTCCACAAGGGCAGTGTCGCCTTTTTTTTTTTTTTTTTTTTTAATTTTTTTTTTTTTTTTCAACATTTTTTTTTTTTTTTTTTTTTTTTTTTTTGGGACAGAGAGAGACAGAGCATGAACGGGGGAGGGGCAGAGAGAGAGGGAGACACAGAATCGGAAACAGGCTCCAGGCTCCGAGCCATCAGCCCAGAGCCTGACGCGGGGCTCGAACTCACGGACCGCGAGATCGTGACCTGGCTGAAGTCGGACGCTTAACCGACTGCGCCACCCAGGCGCCCCGAGTGTCGCCTTTTTGAGCCCTGCTGCTGTCCCAGGAATACAAACGCCTCGCTGTGGGGCTGGCTGGGCGTCCAGGAGGCGCCTGGACGTGGGCCTAGCGGCTCAGGCTCCGGCACAGGGAACAAGCCCCACGTGCCGCACGCCAGGGACCCCCCAGCAGCAAGAGGCCGTGGGGCAGCTTCCCAGGCACACCCTGGCCGAGCCCAGCTCAGCTGCTACACACTTGCCCCGCCCCGGCGTCCAGCTGCAGGACTTTGATCTAAATCCCCCTGGACTCAGCCACCACTTGCGACAGCTTCCTGCGGGTTTCGTGTTCCCAGGCGGTCAGTCGCTGTGTCCCCCGCTGCCTCCAGGGGCCAGGGGCCTTTGAGTGACGAGGACACATGGGCATTTGCTGGCCTTCCTGGACGCACCGGCGTCTGACCTCAGGGATCCTGATTTACCTCCCTCCTCCGGGATGATGGCTTCCACAGAGGTGGCCACAATTCACCAGCTGTCGCTCCTGCCCACCCTCCCCACCACCCCCCGCCCCTGCCCCCGCCAGCCACTCACTTCAAATGCCCACGTGTCCCCTGCGTCTCCTGGGACGGAGCAAGGTTCCACTACTCTGACTTCGAGACGCACGCCGGTGGCTCAGCCTCTGAGCGGCCCGGGGCTGCCCTCGTCCTGCGGGAGGGCCCCAGGCCTGGGAAGTGGGAGCAGCCCTGGTGCCCAGAGAAGAGGGAAGAAGCCACCCACTGGGGGCGCCCCTCCCCCTAGACCAAGAGGCACAGGAACCTCTGAAGCCCCAGGACGGAGCCCAGGGAACAGCGCCCGGAGGTCTCCGTCATTCTGGGTCCCGCAGGAAACCCAAAGCCTTCAGCCCCCTTTGCCCTAATCCCAAAGGAGGTGCTGCCTTTGGCTCATCTGCCGGCCAGCGGGGCGCCAGGAGAGCTGTGAGCGCAGAAGTTTCCAGCCCAGCACTGGTGTGTGAGCACACGGGGGTGCACGGCTAAGCCCATCGCAGAGAGGCCTGTCCTCGGGCAGTAGTGTGCCCCCACAGCTGCAACAGTTTTCAACCACGAAATCCAAACTTTCATCTGAAGTGGCCCAAAGTTTTAATGCTGGCCAGTAATTCAAATTTACAATATATGTGTCTCATGCTAAGCTGCAGGTGTACAAGCAAGATCTCCTGTGATCTCCTGGTCCAGCCAGGGTCCATGAGATCGCGTGTGATCTCCTGGTCCAGCCAGGGTCCACGAGATCGCGTGTGATCTCCTGGTCCAGCCAGGGTCCACGAGATCGCGTGTGATCTCCTGGTCCAGCCAGGGTCCACGAGATCGCGTGTGATCTGCTGGTCCAGCCAGGGTCCACGAGATCGCGTGTGATCTCCTGGTGCAGCCAGGGTCCACGAGATCGCGTGTGATCTCCTGGTCCAGCCAGGGTCCACGAGATCGCGTGTGATCTCCTGGTCCAGCCAGGGTCCACATGTGCTCCTTAGGGACAGGCTCTGGGAAGGAGCACCCTGGACCCATTGGGGAGCAGCCACAAGGCGCGTGTGCACACATTCCATGTGCAGAACCGAGCACGAGGACACGAATCTCAGGTTGTCCTGGTGGTTCTGTTAGGTCCAGTGCCCAGGGCTGTGGGACATTCCATAATCTGCCCCATAGTCCACGTCTTTACTCATGGATTTTGTGGGTTTCCATTTTCTTCCCATTACAAACAACGCTGCAAAGAAAGTCTTCACCCACACGCTGTGCAGAGAGGTAAAGGGAAGTCTCGGAAGGGACGAGGGGGCTCATCGGGGTAGGAGGCTGCACCCAGACCCAGCCTCGTGAGGACACGTGGCCCCTGGTCCCAGCAGAGGTGGAGCCTCTCCGGGGCCCCAAGTGTCCCCGCGTGCTGGGCAAGACCCTTCTGAGAACACGCCATCCAGGTCGAGACCCCTAGGAAGACCGGTCAGCAGCCTGGGCCTCCTGGGCAAGCGTCCAGGGCCGGTCCAGCAAGGGCCCCGCCCCACACGCCTGGCATGGGAGCAGTGAGTGTGGGGCCCGTGCGGACTTCCTCTCCTCACTGACCCTTGCTCTGGTGTCCCAGCCTGTGTGTCAGCTAGACATCCCACATGATGTTCTAGAACTTGTTCCATGGCGGTACATGGGGGCACTTGGACGGAGAGACTGGCCGTTGCCGCTGGCTTGTGCAGAGGGCTCAGGAAGACCTGGGTGTGGCTGGAGGCCACGTGGAGGTGTTCGGAAGAAACGAGGCGGCAGGGAGAGTGAGGACAGACCAGAGCAGCCCCCAGCTCGGCGTCTCGGGGCCTCGGAAGGGGGTCTGGGGAGGCTGGATGCGGACTTGCGGGCCCTGAGGAGCACCCACCCGGGAGGGGAGCCTCCCACAAGGCCCAGGCATCCAGGCCAGGATGAGGGGGAGCCTGCGTGTGGGAAGGCTGTCAGTCATGCCTCTGTGAGTCAAGGTAGCCGGAAGCCTCGTGACTTGTGAGGGTGCGACAGGGCCAGGCCAGGGCTGGGGGCGACCCGGGCCTGAGCTTCCTCTGCTTGCTAAGGACTCTGGGGCAGCCCTAAGGGAGAGGCCACACGACTCCTTTCAGGTTTTCCTAAAGATGCAACAGAGTTCAATGGAAACACAACTCAGCGAAAATCTCCACTGCTTCTTTGCAAATTCAAATTTCTATTAATTCACCAAAGTGTCTGATATTCATCTTGTAATAAGTAGAAATTAGGGGGTGGCACCACAACGTGCAAGCCTCGGAAACACCTGGAGTCCAGGCCACACGGCTCAGTGTGACCCCACTGGACCGAGCCGCACGCTGTTGGCAAGTTGGGGACCCTCAGTCACGGTCGGGGCTCAGGTGTGGGCGCAGGACATCGGGAGACTGCCCCTTCCCGCCCTGGCCACCTCATGTGCCCTCCCCAGTGCCCCCCGTTTCCCCCTCCCCCCCGAGTCATCCAAGTGTGGACACAGACCAGAAGCCAGGGGCCTCCCAGAGGGCCCCGCAGTCTCAGGGTCCGCTCTGCCGTCACCCGCTTTCCCCAAGAGCATTTTCGTGTCGGCTTCTTTTAGGTCAAGAGTAACTGCTTATGTCTGTGTCTGTGGCACTGAGTGCACACGACTGCCAGTGTGGGCGTCTTCAGACAGAACCCACGTTCTTCCAGGCCACAGCCTCGAATCTAGATGCCTGGGCCCTCAGAGCCTCCACACGGGAGACTGATGGAAGGACTGTGCTCTCCGAGGGTGTCCACACACTCTCGGGGACACCAAAGGAAGCACTTCTCGATCGCTGGTGGCCAGGACAGCAGCAGGTGGATGGGAGGGGCCGCACCCACACACCCCTGAGGCTGTCCCGGGACACTTTCTTTCCCTCGCTGACCCCCCACCGGCACGTCCACGCCATCATCCCCAACTGGTACATGTTCATCACCGCACATATGTTGCTTAAATCAAAGTATGCTAAGAATTGATCGTATATTATCACCGCAAAAGTTCATCTTTCCACAAACAGAAAGCACTATAAACATAAACCGGCTACTAATTATGAGCAAGATCCAGTAGCCTACAGGACCTGCTGAAGCCACATGAGAGATTAAGATGACCCTATGTCGTTAACGGTGACTTTCTTCCTCGCCATCACGGAGAATGAGAAAAAGGAAACACATCCTCATGACGTGATTCAAACACGATCTACGCCAGGGCCACGAATCGGTGAGAGACACTTTCGGAACCAAAGCATTTCAGACTCCACCAGGGACCAGCATCCGATGCTCGGAAACATGCTGGCCCTCCAGCCATGGGCGCAGCCGTGAGGCAGACAAGTCTGAAGGGACACGATTCAGTAATTTCAGGCCCGGTTCCCACGTCCCTGTCCAACACTCCTCCTAGATGTGGGCGCACCCCAAGAAGACTGGGACCTTGATGGGAGAACAGCAGGACACAGGTGACAAGCAGAAAGACCAATTGCAGATTCTCTATGAGCACAACGCGGTCCCAGCAGAGCACATGCACTACAGTCACACAGGACACACCCGCCCTACACAATCACACAGGACACACCCTCTCTGCACCGTCACAGTGGATCTTGGGTACAGCCTTCCCCAGTAGCCCTGGGAGTGAAGTAGGCATCCTAGCACCAGCCCCTTGTGTGTGGAATCAATGGCATGAACCTGTTAGGTGGGTGTGGCTCAGAGACATTTGGGTGCCCACATACGGAGGACACACATCTAGGTGGCTCTGGGCACTGGCGGTCCCCAGGAGTGTGCAGACACTGGGCCGCTTGGCACGGGCATGCACTCACCAGTCCTAAGTCGGGCTTGTCCTGTGGGCCTGCCCACGGGTGGTACCCCAGAGCCTGTGGCCTTTGTCTGGCCACCTGGTTGTGGCCTCCCACACAACCTGCCCTCCCACACAACCCACACCCAGGTACTGGTTGTCCTGGCCCACTGGAGGACCTGGACACCTGGGCCACCCACCACCACCCCCCCCCCCCCCCCCGCCAAGGCGTTGGCTCTACTCAGCCTGAGGGAGGGGCCGCCCTGCCATGCGGGCCAGGCCGGCTCACCTCTGTTACCCTCCTGGACCCCGTCCCTGAGACCAGCATGCAGGCAGCAGGCTCCTTTGCTCCCTGGGTTTTCCCCAGGGGGCATGAGTGTTTCGTGTCTGTCTCTTCTCCAAAGTGCATCCTCTCATTGTCTCACACTTACAGCCGCCTATGAGTTTCCAGAAGACAAAGACACCATAGATTCATGTCTTTTCCTTCTTAAAATATCTTTTTCTTTGAAGGTAGAAAGCCAAGGCCTGGGTAGGGAGCCACCCCTTGGCTGCTGGCGTCCACGTGAGCAACTGGGCTGATCTCCGTGTGGACGGCCACCGTCCAGTTGCCTCTCAGCCATAAAGGCGGTGACGTGGCAACGACAGCGGTGGAAGGGCCGCGGTGGCTTGTCGGCGACTCAGTCCGTGGGAGCTGGACAGGCAGCTCAGCAACGCCGCCCTGCGGGGGCAGGACGCCAGGCGCCGCTGCCTGGATGCCCACGTGCAAACCAGGTCACGCCGGTCTCCCCGCGTGGGGACACTGAGGGCTGAATGAGATGAAGCGTCAGCTGCCTGGCAGAAAGCCTGGGACCTGGGACCTGGCCCTGAGTGGTGGGTGTCAGGGCAGGGAAGGTGACTCGGCCAACGACCCCACAGCCGAGAACTGAGCCCGGGAGAGGCAGCTGAAGCCATGAGGCCCCGGGCTCCGTGCAGCAGGGGGAGGCCACCTGCAGGAATGCTGGGGACCCCGAGGGTGGCGTCGACCTCACCGCCCTGGAACCGAGATGGTACCTGCCCCCGGGCCCCGGGTGTATTGATTTAGTGTCTTATCCATTGTCCAGTCATCATACTCCAGGTGCTACACCATCATCGTATTTGATGAAGAAAAAATCAAACCTGAGAAAAGAAAGGATGACCCAGTCAAGGAGTCTGGAAAAGCATAACGACAGTGAGGGCAGGTCTGTGAGCGGCCACCCCCTCCCCAGGTGCTATTTTAGCGCCATCAGCACAGAAAGTGCAGAGGAGCCCTCGGGTGGCAGCAGAGGCCTCTGCACCTGACAGGGCGGGGCTCACCCTGAGGCATCCAGCACCCCAGCAACGCAGCGGCGTGGCCCCGAGCCCCCGAAGGAACCTGGCTCCTTCCTGGGAGCAGCGTGCCGTGGGTGGGCAGGGGACGGGGGACACTGCCCTCGAGGTCGGTAGTTTGCCCCGAGAGCTCCTCTCTTGCCCTCCCTTCCTTGAATAATCTCCCCAGTTCTGTCACTCAGACAGACAGCGGCTTCCAGAAGGAGGTCAGGAATCCGAAGAGCCGGGAGGGGACGCGGGGGGTTGGTGACAGGGCTGGGGGAAGGGCTGCTTGCAGCGAGAGGCCCTGGCCTTGGGCGGGAGAGCACAAGGAGCCCTCCTCTCCCAGAGAGGGCTACAGACCACGATGGTGGCCCCTCTTCCCTGGCACAGCAGACAGGGTGGCATCGCGGGCTCCAGACGCCCTCCCTGAGAGCTGGGCCAGCGCCGCACCCAGACCCGGCGCCAGGCCCCTGAGCAAGTTCCTGAGGAGACGCAGGCGGGCTGAGTGCTGCCACCTGTCACCTCCAGAGGCACAGACCTGCCCCCCAACCACACCTGCTCCCCAGAGTCCCCTAGCACACAGCTCCCGGCAGAGTAAATGTGATGTGCTCTTTCCGAGGGCGCTGATCTCAGCCCCCGCCTGCTGCAGGCAGACCCCTGCTCTGCCCCCGAGCTCACGCCCTGGGATGTGCTGGCCGACCAGCCAGCGGGGGCACCACACGGTGGGGAGGTGGGGAGACTGCACAGGGCCAGCCACCTGGACGCCCGTCCCCGTGTCCTCCAGAGTCCAGCCTGCTCCTCGGACCCTACGTGTGCCTTTGCCCCGACCGCCCCCAGGCCGGGGGTGAACGCAGGTGTTTCCTGTTGGGAATCTCCAGGCTGGGGCCAGGCTCAGCCCAGCAGCTGGGGTCGTGGCCCCCGCGGCCCCTCCACACGTTTGTGCCAGTGGCACACGGACAGCCGTGTGCCCCCCACCGAATCCAGGATCCAGGACGTCGCCGGTTGCCGCAGGTCCGTCTGTGGCCCCGCGCTTCCTCGGGCGGCCTTCTCACGTGGACGGGGCCCCGACACACTCGGTCTTTGCACGAGGCCTCAGACTTTGCGAAGAGAGGCAGCTGCTCCGGGAGCCGTCTGGGACTCGCTCGCGGCCCTCCTACCGGTGCTCACCGTAGACCTGCCACACTCCCCTCCAGGTCAAGTACAAATCAGACCGCGTGTCCCCTGAGAACCGGGGAGGGGTAGGCTTCCCTCTGACAGAGCCCAGAGCCGCACCGTCCTGTCCCGACAGCAGAGGGTGGCCGCTCCAGGCCAAGCGCCGGTGCCCACGCTGGCCGGTGGGAGGAAGGGTCACCGAAGGGCAGCTCAGCACAGGGTGCAGGCCACTTACCAGCCTGCTCACGCCCGGCCGTCGGGTCAGTGAGCGGCGGGGGCGGCCCCACACTGAGGGTCATGGGGGCTCCGGCAGGTGCGGCGTGGATGTGGGTCCGGGGCCCGAGCTGCCGAACAATGATGCGCCCTCGTTGCCCCCCAGGGGGCAGGGCCTCTGCCGCGACAGACAGGGAGTGGCAGCCTCAGCACGGACGGGGGCAGGGTGCTCGGCGAAGCAGGACGAGTCGGAAGTTCGGAGGTAAAGCACAGAAATCGTAGTCCTCTGGAATCTCAAGATTTGTCCTCAGACTTGGACACAGGACGAAAGCGTCAAGAACAAGAGAAAACCAGGGGGCGCCTGGGTGGCCCGGTCGGTTAAGCGTCAGACTCGGTTTCAGCTCGGGTCGTGAACTTGTGGCCATGAGTCCGAGCCCCAAGTCGGGCTCTGAGCTGACAGTGCAGAGCCTGCTTGGGATTCTCGCTCTCTCTGCCCCTCCTGTGCCCTCTTTCTCTCTCAAAAGAAGCAAATAAACTTGAAAGAAGAACAACAGGAGAACAGCAGGCCTGTGGTGGCATCAGTAGAGGCCGTTCCGGGGTCCACAGCCCCACCCCCGTCCCGCCCAGCCCCCGGAGAAGGTGGCTTCGCCGTGTCCCCCCAGGACAGGGGTTCACACCAGTGTGTCAGGGCCACGGGCGTGTGTGCGGCGGCCGACGCCAGCCACAGCAGCAGAAAGTGGGCTGTCGGGGACCCCAGCACGGCCCCGTCAGGTGTGCAGGCAGCAGGTTTCCACCTGTTTGCAGACAGCCTGACAGAAATGTCCCGAAACACCGCTGGAGTCTGGGGGGTGGGGGGGGTGGAGAGGGTCCAGCTCCCGGTGAGACCCTTCTTCCCGCAGACACACCGTCACTGCCCCACCAAACAGCCGCTCACAGATCAGCCCTGGCCTGCCGTCCAGGCTGCGAAGCCAGCCTCGCCCTAACTTGGCCGGCTGAGGTTCGAGCGCAGTGGCTCCTTGGGGGCCGTGTAACGACACACACACAACAACCAGCCTGCACAGCAAGGTGGCTGGTGGCCCAGGGTGGCCACGGTCATGCCCCTGCTGTGCTCGCCTTCCCCTGTGGAAAGTGGGCGACTTGCGGCCATCAGCCTCTCCCAAAGGGCACCCCTGAGGGTCCTTTCCAGATGCCCTCCCCAAAGGTGGGGGCCGTGCTGGGATGGCTGTGCCTGAGGGTCTCCTGCGTCCTGGACACAGACACCCGCTCGACCCCTGCCCGCCTTCCTGGGGGCCTCAGCGCCCAGCACGTGGACACCACCAGCCCCACACAGCCTCCTTCAGGGCGCGTGGCACAAACTGGGGGTTGAAGGAGGAGGGATGGGGACACAAGCTCAGGAAGGCCTGTTGAGGCAGGACGGGTGCGACGGGTGCGCTGTGCACGAGTGAGGGCGGCCGGCCCACCTCCGCGGCTCGAGGACCCCCGTCTGGGAGCGTGTCCTATGCCAGGGGCCCCCAGCAACGCGGCCACAGCGTCTCGTTTTGTTAGCAGGATGACAGATTCGTGGAGAGAATCTCCCGGGTGTCGAGAATAAAGCATCTGTTGACGTGTCGGGAGCTCAGACAAGCGTCTCACTGACACTGAGCCCGTCTCACGGGCCCAACGAACACCTCTTCTCCAGTCTCAGCAAAGACAGAGCAAAGTCAGGGGCTCCAGGCGGCGTTGGCGCCAGGGTGCACATGGCCCTCCCTCCCCAGCAAGCGCCTCCAGTGACCAGGTTCTGAGGCTCACGGGTTCCCCGCGTCCCTTCCGCTCGCTGCCTCTTGCTTGTCCAGAGACTTCCACGCAGCCTCACGCCTGCTCGGGCCTCCCAAAGCCAGCAGCTGCCTGTCGGCACCACTGACCCTCTCCCCTACGGCTTACAGCCCCATGGGCGTGCACAGCAAGAGAAAAGGCACACGTGTGCAGGTGGGAGGTCAGAGGTTATGGAATGAACAGCCGGGCCAGGGGGACGTGGGCCTGGAGGCCCCAGAGGGCAGGAGGCCTCAGCGGGAGGCTGGACTGGATGGTGAGCTGGACCCAGAGAGCGGGAGTCAGGCCCGAACCTCCTTCTCCTCCACAACGTTCCCCTCCCAACAGGCAAGTAAAGTGTCTCCCGGAGACCAGCTTCCTTTCAAACAACCCGAGAAGCCAAGGATTTTCAAAAACGGGCTTTTAACCGTGACTAAACTTTTTCCGAAGCGAGTGGTGACTTTGGCTTTATTTCAGGAGCCGCGACAGTTCTCTACATTTTTCACGCTTGTGTTCTGGTGCAACAGAGTTCAAACCTTCAACTGTGTGTAAGTGAGAAATCGTAGTGACGACAAACACAATATTCCACGACCTGAACGGTAGCGGAACAGATTTCCAGGCGAAGAGATTATTCGCCCCCACAGACATCCTCAGTATTGGTACCAATGGCTCCTACGCGCTCCTGTGCTGGGTCCTCTGGGGGTGATTTGATACGGGTCCCAAGGGGTCACAGACCAGCAGGAAGGCGAAAGTGACCAGAGACCACAGGCCCGGCTACACGAAAGACTCGGGGACAGAGCCCTCGTGCACGGGGATCCGTGCAGAAGACAGACAGGTGGGTCTGCTCTCGGCTGCACGGCGGCCCCCTCTCCGGGAGGCTGCTGTCCCTGGTGAGGCTCGCTGGCCAAGCCCGAGGACAGACAGGCAGGTGCAGGGTGCGACCCGCGTTCCCCTGCTGGGTCTCTGGCCGTGACCCCGCCCACCCCGTCCGTGAGCTCTCAGCCCGGGGCCCCAGACACTGCCACCAGCATGATCTCTGCCCTCTGCCTCTCTCTTCTCGCCACTCACAGCCAAGTGTCCCATCTGGGAATCTGGCTCCTTTCCATCCTCCAAAAGGCAAACCTCGCTGCTCCAGTCCAGCCTCTGACTCTGCGTGCAGGCCGCGTCCGCAAGCGGGGTCCCCCGGCCCCACCCTGAGTCCCGCGGGGGAGAGGACCACCGTGTGCGCCCTGCGGAGTTTAGCTCCTGTGTGTCGCATCACCTGGACCCCGCCCGTGGAGTCCCTGCGGTGGGGGTGGGGGAGGTGATCTTCTCCCCCTTGATCCCACCACCCCGGGCCGACAGCCCCCTTGGGGGTAACTGACCCGTGAGCCCAAGTGAAGCGATGGACCGGCTCGAGGAGCCATCACCCAAGAGTCTCTTCCGCCCCTCAAGGTTCACACGGGGCAGGAAATCCACTTCTGGGCTCACTCACGTGGCTCCAGTGGCCCTAGGTCCTCACCACGAGGGCCTGTCTAAGGCCACCCCTGTGTCCTTGTGACGTGGCAGCTGGGGACCTGATGACAGAACATCCTGACGGCTCAGGCTGAGCAGAAACACCACCACACGCGGAGGAAACACCCCACCAGGGCCCTTGGGGGCCAGCCCTCTGCACACCCAGCCCCAGCCCCCGTCTCCCCTTGTGTCTGAGGACCAGGAACACCCTGTGCGGACTTTGAGCCCTGAGATGAGACTCCTCCCCCGGGCCCCGCGTGTCCGGAAGGGCCTTATTTTCCAGGCCTGGGGGATTCCTCCTAAGCCCCGGCCTCCAGCCGGCCAGGCTCCTTCCACACCCCTTTGTCCCTGCGTTTCCCTGCCCAGTCCTGGAAAAGTTGGTGAGAGGGGAGGGGAGGTGGACGTGGTCTGAGAAGACGTGGTGTCTTCCAAGTTGGGAGGTCTCACAGCCGTCGGGGAGAGAGGGCCTTTGAGTTCTGGTGCCTCGCCTCGACTCTGACTCCTGTGCAGACGCCCCATTCTTAGGCTGGCTCACCAGCCTGCCCTGCCTGCAGGCCCCCGGCGGGCCGGGCTGTGCCCCTGGCCCTGTGCCTGCGGCGACCTCCATCGGGCAAGTGAGTGGGTGTCTGACCACCGTGCAGCCGGCTCTGCTCAAGCTTGTGCGTCCGTGTAGGGAGAAGCAGTTACGTTTCTCCTCCTACGACAGGCTTGTGTCCAGGGCTTGGGCTTTGGTGGAGCCTCTGGCCTCCACGCTCTGTGGGCAGTGAGCCAAGGCCTCCCCAGAGAGCGGCAGGGCCCAGGACACAGACACCACCACAGCCCTGCGGGGCCGCACCCTGCCTGGCTTCCCCGCCACCCCCCCGCCCCCCGCCAGGTCCTGCCACCTGTGGGGTCTTCTGCCCCCGCTGACGCTCTGGGCACATGTTCCCAGTGCCTGCCTTCATTCAGAGGGAGGGAGGCTGGCCCAGAAGGGCACCCCCGTCTCACTGACCCGCTTGTATGTTGAGGTGTCTGTGTTTCTGCACCTTGAAGTGGGCCAATTTCTTCCACCCTGAGGGTTTAGCTTTTCTGTGCTAGATTAGCTTATTGTTTTAAAATTCCCAAAATAAAGTCCACAAAATGCCTTTCAGAAACAATCAGGCAAAATGAGCTGGGGCAGAGAGCCCTAGGGGAGCCGCGGACCCCCCCCCTCCCCCGCCACAACCGTCAGTGGGGTCGGGGCCCAGGCTGTGTCCCACCCTCCCCTCGGGGCCCCTCAGACACGCACCGAGCCCAGCGCACACGGAGGCCACACAGGAGGCCGTGGACAGGCCGAGGCGTCATAGAAAGAGCACTGGTGCAAGGCAGCAAATGGGCCCCGGGGAGAACGGACGGAGGGCAGCTGGAGTCTGGGCAGGACGGGCACCCAGAGGACCGGGCTCCACGTGTGCCCTGGTGGCACAAGGCAACGCCCGCAGAGCCACCAGCCTCTGGTCACACGGCTGCTCCGTCAGCTTCCTGCTCGGCCCGATGCCTCACCTGGCTGGGAATCCTACACGTACGCACATGCTTGCACGTGCACATGCTCACGCACACTCGGGCACGTGTGTGCACACGTTTATGGGCACCCACACAGGCACACACAGGGTAGCCATCTTGGAGATGGCGGCTGAGCACAAATGTCAGACAGTTTGCAGAACTGAGGCGAGAAACGGGGCCTCCCGGAGGAAAATGCTGCTGCTGCAGAAACCACGGAGTGCGTATTTGGGGTGCGGGTGGGTGGAGGGGTGAGCGTGGAAGCAGAACGTGGCTCCGAGATGTGACAGACTCCACCGTGCACTAGGGACACCGAGGAGACCAGGGGATCGCATGGGTGGGCTCCTCCAGGAAGGCCCGGGAGCCCTGAGACAGGAGCCTGGGGCGCCCCGAGTCCATGCTCGAGTCCTGGGATGGCACCATCGGCCGGCCGGCGGTGAGGCGGTGCCCGAGCCCTGGCTGGACCGTCCAAGGTGGGAGCCCAGGTGCTGCTGGGAAAATGGTCACGGAGGCCGCCACCGAAGACCGCACGTCTGTGCCCACCGGCCCCCTGCTCCTACGGCGACCTCGTCACTGCCCGTCTGGCCTCCCCTTCACCGGTCGACACAGCAGGTAAACCTTGAAGTTTCGCCACCTTCACCACCTCTAGGAGGAAAAATGCCTGGTATTTAAAACTGAATGGACAAAGAAAGGGTTTTTACTCGAGCTTATTTTTAAAAATGAATCCCAGACGAGCATGGGCGAGAGCAGCTGTGGATGACGTGCTCCGTCCCGCTTCCACGTGGCCTTCCTCCAGAGGCGGGTCGTGGCCCCTTTGTCCCCCGTCAGTCACCAGGACGCCCTCTGCTCCCCTCTCGGGCGCCGCCTGGCTTCCCTCTGGGGAAGGGGCTCGGGCACGACCATGCGGGTGGGGAGTAGCAGGAAGGCTCTTCAGGACCACGGGAAGGCACCGTTTTTGACTGACAATTTAGAATTACCAAGCCTTCCAGATAAAGCTTACTTAAAAAAAAAAAGCACAAGTTAAATGTAACTGCATTTCTTGTCATGGTTAATTATTTCTCCCTGTTTCCTGCTTACCAATTGACTATTTACCATCAAACCCTACATTAGTTCTGATTATTTGGATGAGTGATAACAGAATTTCCGTTGTTCCTAATACCAAACCAATCGCGGCCTTTTCAGAACCTCATTTGGAGTGGGCACTCGGTAAAGTTTTGCCAAATTGATTTAAATTGGCTTCCCTTTAATTGCACTCAGCTAATAGTGTTTTAGGACACACACAAGACGTGTGCAATTAAAGTGCTCTGAGACATCCCTCCATTTAGCAGATGTTCTCAGACGCTCCCGGAAAGTCTCCTGAGCAGGACACAGGCTCGCCCCGGGCCCACCATCGGGCAGCCTTCATCCCGACCCTCCATTTCTGAGGCCAGTCCCCTTCTTCTGTGTTTGGTGACGCTCCTCACAGAATCCAGCACAGAGCTTTGTCCCACAGGCTAGTGACTCCACCAGCCCCGGGTGATGAGCTCAGAATGGCCTTAAAGATTCACATCCGGAGCCTGCATCTTGAATTCTCCCTCGAGGTCACAGAGGTTAGTCAATGATTGGGCTTGAAGATTGATTGTGTGTCCCTCCCTCCAAGTGACCGACGCACGTGACATTTGAGCCACCTTCAGTGCTGGATGGAGATGCGGCCTGGACTCCCCAGACCCCGAGGTCATCTGGGTTCACAGTGTCTGGGCCACCTCATGAGGCTACAAGGAGGCCCCAAGCCAGCTCCTCCCCTTTCTGCCTCTCGCCAGCCTGACTTGCCCAGCCTTGCCTTTGTACTCAATTTTCATAGAAATGTCTTTTCTGAGATTGGGCACAGCTGTTTTCCCTTCTCTCCCAGACCTCCCTAAATAGCTCTGTGGATCCAAGGGGTTTGCAGCTTGGAGGGTACCCGAGGGTTACCACAAACACAGGATCATCGGACATTGCCAAATAGTCCACTCGATCCGGCATTAACCTCCAACTGCTCACCAGTATGGAGCAGGCTCTGAAGGGGAGGAGGGCTGCAGGGAGGCAGGGCAGTGGTGGGAGAGCTCAGGAAGGGGTGCAGGGAGGTGGAGCAGGGGCAGCAGTGGTGGGGGAGCTCAGGCAGGGGTGCAGGGAGGTGGGGCAGGGGCAGCAGTGATGGGGGAGCTCAGGCAGGGGTGCAAGGAGGCAGGGCAGGGGCAGCAGTGGTGGGGGGGGCTCAGGCAGGGGTGCAGGGAGGCGGGGCAGGGGCAGCAGTGATGAGGGAGCTCAGGCAGGGTTGCAAGGAGGCAGGGCAGGGGCAGCAGTGGTGGGGGGGGCTCAGGCAGGGGCACAGGGAGGCGGGGCAGGGGCAGCAGTGATGAGGGAGCTTAGGAGGGGTACAAGGAGGCGGGCAGGGGCAGCAGTGGTGGGGGGGTGCTCAGGCAGGGGTGCAGGGAGGCGGGGCAGGGGCAGCAGTGATGGGGGGGCTCAGGCAGAGTTGCAAGGAGGCGGGGCAGGGGCAGCAGTGGTGGGGGGGCTCAGGAGGGGTGCAAGGAGGCGGGCAGGGGCAGCAGTGGAGGGGGAGCTCAGGCAGGGGTGCGGGGTGCAGAGAGGTGGGACAAGGGCAATAGTGGTGGGGGAGCTCAGGCAGAGGTGCAGGGAGGTAGGGCAGGGGCAGCAGTGGAGGAGGAGCTCAAGCAGGGGTGCAGGGAGGCAGGAAGAGATTGACCACGTGTAGGTGAGGTTTGCACTAAAACCCACTAATGGCTGCAAGATGATCTCTCCGCAAGGAGTCAGTGCTCCCAGACACCTTGGATTTACAAAGGCGTATTTCTCCGTCTAGGTCTGACTTGAGAGACTGCCTTTGCTGTTGGTTGACCTGCTTGTCGGGCCGTAGGTGTGCATAGCGTCTTCTTTCTGTAGGAAATAGCCAAGCCAGGGGTGAAACCGGGAACAGAGGGAACATTCTTGAATGTCTTTTATGCACAGGTATGTTCACACTCTGCTCTAGTGTCCAGAGCATCCAGCTGCAGAGGGACCAGCACAGTCAGGCGTCGTAATGGCCAAAGATCACGCTCAGCAGACAGCAAATCCGGGATTTGCGGGATTTACGGACCCACGTATTAAAAATTTTTTAATAATTTTTTTGAGATGAAATTCATAAGCATACATCCACAGTGCTGTGTAAACCACCACCTCTGTCTGATTCCAGAACATTCCCATCATCTTGGAGGAAACCCCATGACTTTTCTCCCGGTCAACTCCCCCAGCCCCAGAAACCACTAATCTATCTTTCTGAGGAGTTGCCTGGACATTTCTTGTAAATGGAATCACACCCCATGTGGTCTTTTGTGGCTGGCTTCCCTCCCTGAGCATCATGTTTTCACGGTTGGTCTCTGTCGTCATGTGTGACAGTGCTCTGCCCCCCGTGTGGACGAGTAGTGCTGCCTCGTGTGGACGAGCCACATTTCTCTCATCCGCCCATCGTGGCGAGCCCTTGGGTTGTGTCTCCAACATCTCCGGCTGCCATCACAAATGGTTCAAACAACACACATTCGTTTCTCACGGTGTGGAGGCTGTCTGTGGTGGAGGTCCTGGCAGAATTGGCTGTTGGTGGCTCTCTTACTGTCCGGCAGGCAGAGGCCTTCTCTTCCTGGGCACGTGGAGAGAGAAGGAGACCTCTCTCCTCCTCTTACAGGCACCGATGTCCTCACGAGGTCTTGCCGTCAGGGCCTCAGGTTCACCCCATCACATCCCAAAGACCCTGCCTCCAAACACAGTCACGCTGGGAGCTGAGGCTTCAGCGTCTGAATCCAGGGGGACGTAAATACCCAGTTCACAGCATTCCACCGCTGCCCCCCAGATTCACAGCCTTTTTCCAAACATGTTCACTCCAGCCCAGCAGTCCAAAGCCTGAGCTCCTTCTAGCATCCGACTCCAAAGTCTTGTCTGAACACCATCCACGTCAGCCATGGGTAACGCTGGGGGCAGGTTCGTCCTGAGGCCAACTCCTCTCCAGCAGTGACCCTGTGAAGCCAGCATGTTACGTGTGTCCAAAATACAGTGGCGGGACACACACGGGGTACACGCTGCCATTCCAGAAGGGGAAAAGGGCCGCTGGGTCCCAAGCAAGTGCAAACCTGGGAAGGAAAACTCTGTTAGATCCAAAAGCCCGTGAGTGAGCCTCTGTGGCTCCAGCGCTGCCCCCGCGGCTCGTCTGAGGGGTTGAGCCCCCAGGGCTGCAAGCGGCCACTGCCTAACCGGATGGAGACAACGCCCCACCCACTGAAACAGGGAGGGAGCCCTGTGATCTGGAATGCACCCTCGGAGCCTCTCTCCCCCGTCTTAAAGAAGAGTGTGTGCTCACAGCCGAATGGCCTCACCCAGAGCTCCAAGAAGTCCTTTAAGTCACCCCATCTCTGTCCGTCACTTCACGTTGGCAGTTCCTGCTGGTGAAGCTGATTCAGTCCATCTGGCATTTCCTTGACCTTGAGGCTACAGGGGTAATGGCCAGTCACTACACAGTACTCGATGGGTTACAGGAACGGGTCCACACACAAAGTGACTCTCTGGTGACTGAAGGTGGGCGGGCCTCAGTGCACTGGGCAGCCTGCAAGGAGAGGTTCGATGAGTAACTTGCACTAGGCATTCAGTATTTATTCAGCAGTTCTATGGAATATGTGCAATGTAGAGACACACATATAAATGTATATGCACACGTGTCTATCCACATATATCCACACATACACATGCAACACATACACACATGTATTCTAGTGCATACACACACATACATGCACGCATACACATACATATATATACCCACGTGTCTATCCACATATATCCACACATATACACAACACATACACATGTATACGTGTGTGCATTTGTGCATATACACGCAAGCATACATGTACATATGTGTGTGTATGCACACATGTATACACCTGTGTCCATACATACACACGTGTATGCACATGCATGCACACATGTGCGCGCATGTGTCTATCCCCATATATCCACACATACACATAAAACACATACACCAGTGTATACTTGTGCATATACATACACGTATACATACGCACATACACATGCAACACACACACATATACTAGTGCATATACACACATACGTGCACACATACACATACATATATGTATATGCACGTGTCTATCCACATATATCCACACACGTGCGACACATACACGTATGTATACACGTATACATTTGTGCATATGCATACAAGCACACATGTACACATATGTGTATATGCACACATGTATACGCATGTGTCCACGCATATTCACATGTATGCGCACATTCACACATGCATGTGCACACACGTGTCTATCCCCATATATCCACATATACACATACACACATGTATACACATGTATACTTGTGTGTATACATACACACATGCATGCACACATACATATATGAATGTGCATGCATTTACACACATATATGCATACGTGGATGTACACACGTGTGCACACCCACATGTCCATCCACATGTATACACGTGTGCACATACAACACCTACACACATGCATACACATACACGTGCATGTACAAGCACATACATGCACACTGATATACACACGTATACACTCACACACATGCACATGCATATGCATGTGCAAGCACACATATGTACACACCCACATAACATGCATGCATGCATGCACACAGACATATACGTGGAGAGACAGGAAGACGTTTATATATGTACTCTATCATGTCGCTGCTAACTGCTGGGTGCCACCTCTCGGCCCTTCTGCCAGGTCTCTGGATGGGAGGGCCGAGATCCCACTGGAGCTCAGGCCTGATGACTATCTGTGGGTTTTCTCAGAAATTGTGGCAGGTCCTGAAGGAAGTGAGTAGTAAAAGAGCTGATGCAGAACCCAGAACTAAGCTAAACTCACACAAATGACTCACTGCTTAAACAACCCACTTTACGGAGTGTAACTCACGTACAAGGAGATTCAGAAGTTTCACTGAAGCATTGGAAGAGTTTCAGGACATGCAACCACACAGCAAAGGAATCAGCTCCACAACCAATACACGGAACGTTTCTGTCACCCCGTCTCCTTCCGCCCTCTCCAGTTAATTCCCTCCCCGACCGAGGGCACCTGCTTCTCCAGTAAATGTGACACAAATGGAGTCAAACAGGAAGGGGTCCTTTGTGTCTAGAATAATGTTTTCAGGATGTGTTAATAGTGTTGCATGTATCAGTTCATTCCTTCATTTCTTTCTTGTGTTTTTTAAAATTTTTTAATGTTTATTTTTGAGAGAGAGAAACACAGAGTGTCAGCGGGGGGAAGAGCAGAGAGAGAGACAGAGAATCCGAAGCAGGTTCCAGGCTCCGAGCTGTCAGCACAGAGCCCGACGCGGGGCTCGAACTCACAAACCTTGAGATTATGACCCGAGCCAAAGTCAGACGCTTAACTGAGTGAGCCATCCAGGGGCCCCCATTTCTTTCCTGTTTTGTTCTGTGTTTTGCTGAGTAGTACTCCCTTCACTGAATATACCGCATGTGATGATCCATTCACTGTGAACATGTGAGTACAAGACACGTGTGAACATGCGTCTTCACTTGCTTCCTGTAAATATGTGGGAGTGAGATTGCTGGGTCGGGCATTAACTGCGTGCCTAACGTTACAAAAAACTGCTAGTGTTTTCCAAAGTGTCTGCGTCTTGGTATAGATGCACCTTTTGCATTTTCATCAGCAATATATGAAAATTCTATTGTCATATATCTTTTTAAATTGCCTTTTCCTAGTGAACGTGGAATCTCATGGCTCGAATTTGAATTTTCCTAACCACTAATGATGTTAAGCATGTTTTCATATGCTTATGTCTATTGATCTACTTAGGTGAAGTTTCTCTTAAAATCTTTCACTCATTTTTATAAAATCAGTAAAAAGGCTGTTTATCTTATTAGTAAGTAGTAAGAGCTCTTTACGTGTTATGGATAAAATTCTTATTTTTTGAGATACGTATCTTTCAAATGTTTTCTACCAACTCACAGCTTCTTTTTCTCTTATTTTCTTGACGTTGTCTTTCAGAGAGCAGTAGTTTTTCATTTTGATGAACCCGAATTTATCCATCTTTTCTTTTACGGATCATGCTTTTGCTGGCGTATATGAGAAATCTGGGTCTAAGCCTAGGTCACAACGATTGTTTTCTGTTTTCTTCTAGAAGTCTTGTACATTTAGTTCCTGCATTTAAGTTCTTCACGTATTTTGAATTGACTTTTCTATACAGTGTGAGGTAAAGGTCTCAGTTTGTTTGTGTGCATGTGGCCACCCAGTTACCCCAGATCCGTTTGTCCCAAACACTATCCTCCCTCATTGGATTGGGTTGGCATCTTTGTCTGAATTCAATGAACCATAGACGTAAGGGTCATTTGTGGACTTTGTATTCTGCTCCGTTGGCTTATGCCAGTAAGTACCATGCCAGCACCATGCCGTCTTATTTCAATAGCTTTACAGAACATTTCGAAACCAGGTAGTGTAAACCCTTTTTCAACCATCATTCTACTATCCTAGGCTTCCATATACATTTTGGCGTCTTGTTTTGGGTCTTCTTTTTCTATGCAATCTGAAAAGGTTTGACTTTTGTCTGATCTTCTTTTTCTATGCAATCTGAAAAGGTTTGACTTTTGTCTGACGTGCCTGTGTCGCTCACCCTTAACATAACTATCACTACGGTGAGGTGTAAATCTGCCGCGTGTTCCAACTGTTTTTTGCCCTTTTCTCTTTCTGCCTCTTCTTTAGCTGAGACTTTATTAAAAACAATCATTCCTTTTTTATCCACTGTTTTCTTATTAGGTATACATTTCCGTTTTACTTTTTGGTGGTGGCTCTAAGGCTTATGACACGAATCTTTAATGTATCCCAGTCTGCTTTCCAAAGAGAACAAAACTCTTCATGTCAGGAGTCAGAAACTCACAAGAGCGTTCTTCCCTCTCACACCTCCTGCCCTTCGTGCTACTGTTTTCTTACGCTATATCTCCATAAATTCTGTAAATGCCGCAATACAGTTATCATTGCTTTAAGCAGTCAATTATCTTTTAAATCTTATCTATAACTTATTTTCGTTGACTCTTAAAGGTAGAACCACCGCAATCATATTAATACCAATGACCTTTTTAAAAAGAGTAACACTGAGCGGGATACCTTTCCTATCTACCCACATGTCTACTATTTCTGGAATCCTTTGCAAAGACCCAAAACCCCAGCTGGCATCATGCTCCTTCTGACCAAAGCACTTCCATTAACACTCAGGGGGGCGCAGGTCTGTGGAGTTTTCTCAGCTTTCATTTGTCTGAAAACAATTCTTTATTTCACTTATTCTTCTGGAAGGCTTTTTGCTTTTTGTTTTTGGATAAAGATTTATAGCGAAACAGCCTCTGCCTGCCCTGCCCTCATTCTTCAAGACGTGCCCGTGCTGCTCTCCAGCCACCATTCCCAGCGATCCGATGGTGATGTGCTTTGCTGTGGTCTTCTTCTCTCGGAGTCTACCTGGAGTTTGTTGAATGATTTGGATCTGTAAGTTTTTGTTTGCATTGTATTTGGGAAATTTACGGCATTATTTCTTCAAATTCTCTGTCTCTCTTCGTCTTTACACACACCCCTCCTATTGGCTTCTCTGACCACAGGGTGCAATTTAGGTCCTTCCTACTTTTTCATTCCTTAAAGTTGAGTTAATATTGAACTAATTTTAAATTTAATTAAAAGTTTAAATTTAAAGTGTAAAGTAAATTACATTGTACACCTGAAACTAATATAATTCTATATGCTAATTCCATCTCAAAAATGTATATTGAGTAATTTAAGTTTTACTTTCAAACTGAAAAAGAGTTTTAAAAATTATGTAGCATTTTAAGTAGCAGGATAGTATGTTTGCACTAGGGTTGATGGTCCTAAATTGATGTGTAGGACGTTTGTGACTATCCTTTGAGAAAAGTGGAGGGTCAGGACAGTTGAGCAAATTCTAGACCAAACCCGTTAGATCACCAGACAGTAAAGTACAGTAAAACCTTGGCTTGCAAACATCACTCGTTCTGAAAACATGCTTGTGACCCAAAGCACTTTTGCCTATCAAAGCGAATTTCCCCATAAGAAATAAGGGAAACTCAGATGGTTTGTTCCACAACCCAAAAATATTTGGATAAAAATGATTATACTGTAATATAATACAAAAGAATAAGAAAATACAAAATATAAAGAAAAACAAATTAACCTGCACTTCCCTTTGAAAACCTTTGTGGCTGGTGCGAGGGAGACAAGAGAGAGGAGGGTTACTGTGTAGGACGACTCTCACTATCATTCACGGAATCACTGCCGTCTGTTGGCTCAACGGAATCTTTTTCTTTTCCCACAGCTTTAACAAGGAGCCTATCGGGTGACGTTTGCTTTTGCCTCCTTTTGAGGATTTCGCAGAAATGTGACTTTGCATCGTCGTTAAACAGATCCATCACTCTCACTGCTACAGCCGTATTCGGGTGGTGATTTTCTACAATATTTTGCACCGTTGCCCACATTTTACACATCTCCCTAACCTCATTTGAAGTGAGGGATTCCCCCGCCCTTCTCTCCTCCTCCTCCGCAGACGAGACGCGGACGCAGACGTCTTGTAAACTCTTGCAATGTCGGCCGCTCGCATACGTCGTTCGTACTTCTCGGTGATTTCCGTCTCAACTTCCACAGTAGCATCTCCTTCCTACCGCCTTTCTTTTCCACCTTTTTCTGCATGGGGGCCGCTGTATACACTCACGCGGATGTTGACTCGGTACGGTATGAATAAACTCTTGTCATCTACGGTATTTAACGTAAGCGGCAATAAGGCAGCAGAGGAAAGGGTCTGTGTCTGCGGGAGGCCTGACGCAGAATGAGGCAAAGTGCTCCTAAGCTCACTCTTGTCCGGAAGAGCAAAGGACTGTTCACAGGGGCCTCGAAGTGACAAAAAATACACCAGTGCCGGTCGCGGGCACCTTCCCACGTTCCGAAAAATCACCGATTTCTGCCAGACCCGGCGGCCCGAGACCGAGCGTCCGAGCGTGGGAGACGGTCACCCACCGTCCCGCGGCGAGAGAAGAGACAGAAGCACCATCGGCTCAGCTGTGATCATGTGATGTTCGGCGTCAGGTTCGACTCATATTGCAAGACATCGCTCGTTTATCAGGTTAGATTGATCAGGAACGTTTGCTTGCCTCGTGGAACGCTCGCGCAATTGTCACTCGCAAGCTGAGGTTTTACTGCACCTGGACTCTAGCTACTTTCTTCTCCCAGTTAAATGTCTTAATGCATTCAGAGCACAGCAGTTCCTGACCTCTGACACCTATTTTGGGGACCCTCAGTAGTCCAGCCAGGGCACCGGGGTCCCATGGATCAGCACTTGGGAGGCACTTTCTAGAGACTGCAGTTGTGAGGTTATAACAGAAACACTCCCCAACACAGCTCAGGACCCCTGCTAGCTGAGCGTTTGTCTCCAACATGGTAGCAACCAGGAAGCCCAGATTTCCTGCCTTGAGTGTCCCTCCTCTGTGCTGTCCCCACAGTGTCCCCCGCTGCTCTGTCCCCGCAGCGTCCCTCCCTGTGCTGTCGGCGAGCCGAGGCCATTCCAGAGAAAGCTTTGCCGTGTGCACCCCAGTCATAAGTCACCTTCCCCCCGCCCCGTCCCAGCCCCTGCTCTGCCCTCTAGGGGCACAGGGCGCCGACCTTTATGAGGCCCTTCTTGTCATCACACACCGTGATTTGCAGACTCACCGGCTTTCTTTTCCTGGTGCGATCGCCTTACAGGAGGCTGGCTGGCAAGGTCGCACCCGATGGCCTCCACCCAGTGCCTGCATCTTCTGTGGTCTCGGCCCTGCCTCCCCCGCTCTTTTTTTCCCTTTGGCTTTCTTTTGGGAAAACAAATCAGGTAGACGGGTCTGGAGAAGACATCCCCAGCTGGGCGTCTTGCGGCAGACTCTCCCCCGGAGCCACCTCACGCCCTGTGGCCACCACCCTGAAAGCTGCCGTGAGTGGAGGTAACCACGGCCAAACTCCACACGACAGTGAGTGGACCCCACGGTGGGGGGCAGCGCTGGGGGGAGTGACCGCAAGCCAGCCTGGCCCAGACTTCCGTGTGCCACTCAGGACCACTGTGCATGACCTTCCACGTGACCTCACGCTACCGCCAAATGCAGTCCGGCTGCCTCGGCATCCGGAGACTTCCAGGGCCTCGGCAAAGGGATCGCACTGGTGTCTTAGAAGCCACTGACAGACATCTGTGTACGTCTTTATTATGGGGAAGAACAAAGGGATTCCCATTTCCTGGAAACTACACAAGAGAGAAAACATACAGGGTTCTCTGTGCAGCTGCGCATGAATAATTTAAAGATGTGTCATGAAGGCGATCTCACCCTTGCTCCAGAGGACCGCCATCCCGGGGATGGGCCGTTTGGCCACCTTCACCGAGATGCCAGGATAAGCCCAGCACCGTCAGTCTCATGTGTGAGAAGCAAGGCCACAAGAAAACCCTCGAACGGGTCTCGCTCATGACTCCTGTGTTCCTTCTACCCACACTTGCTATGGCAGACCCTGGAGGGAGACATAAATGCCAGCAGCCCAAGAATCAGCAAGTGCCCCCAGCAACTCACATCCTGGGGAGGCCAGGAGGGCAGAGCCCAGTGTGGTGGGGCATCCTCACTCCCAGGCTCACAGCGGCCACGACCAAGGACCCCAGATTCCTTCCTCTGTGCTGGGAGTCCTACGGGGACAGCGGGCATCCAGGGGAGGTTCCCTCCTCAGACCCCCAGGTCGTCCCCCAGGGAGGGGGGGTGGGGGCGCCCCTCAGAGACGCGTGCCCAGCCCAGGAGGGCATCCGTAGTGGTGACGCAGACAGGCCACTGCGGGTCCCGCCGAATCTGGGCCACCCGCCGGACCACGACAGGTGCCACCGGGGCTCGGAACAAAGAGCCACACCCGCCGGGACGGCCCTAAGCGGCTTGTGGGGCACGAGCAGGGGAGCCACCCAACAGCCACGGGAGGGTCCCAGCCCACAGGATGGGGAGAATCAGGAGGCTCCCAGGCAGGGCTCCACCGGGTTAGCAGGTCAGTCACCCAGAGAGCAAGTGAAGTTGAGGGCAGCGAAGCCTGCACCTTCCCGATTTCCATGGTGGGGACGGTCACCGTGCGGGGGACGACAATGCCATGCCCTCCGCCAGACCCTCCGGGCCCCCTCGGCAGTCCCCCCAGTGTGTGCGTGCCCGTCCCCCCTGCTCCGTTCTTTCATCCCCATGTACCGGGCCTGACATCCTCCTTACGTTGTTTCTGTAATGTTTCTGTCCCCCATGAGGTTGTCCGCTTCCCAGGGGGCCGGCTGACCGGCCCACTGCCCGAGTCCCTGGAGCTGCACCTACCATGAGAAAGCACTCGGTAACCTGTGGGGACTGAAAGGAAGGTGACCCCTTCCCCGGGGAGGCCGAAGGACAGCCGCAGTCAGTGTGGCCGGAGCACTGAACGCGGACCAGGCTGCCCCCCACGTGCTAAAGACCCCTGCCCAGCACCCCCCAGCCGCTTTGCCTGCCTGCACCAGCCGCCCGAACCTCAGACACACCTGCCTGCTCTTGTACACGCGTCCGCAGGGGCAGGGCTCCCGCGACGCCCCAGCCATCAGCACCCACGTCGCGTCCTCCGAGAGGACATCTAGGCCACCGACTCCAACAGTGGCTGCCACCCACTAGTAAGTCG
Organism: Panthera pardus; assembly: GCF_024362965.1. Taxonomy (NCBI): domain Eukaryota; kingdom Metazoa; phylum Chordata; class Mammalia; order Carnivora; family Felidae; genus Panthera; species Panthera pardus. The sequence goes on from NW_026526732.1 coordinate 578,801, forward strand.
TGCAATGAATTGAGCAGTTGGGACCAGGGGACATTTGGTTTTATTCTGTGTTTTTATGAAATAAAACAGGGGAGAACACGCCAGAACGTGCCCCCCTGGTCAGGGCCGGTGTCGTTCCGTGAAGCTCTGGGCTCTTTGCACATGTGTCTGTGCCCTGGGTCCGTGTCATGCTTGTGTCCGTGGCCCCAGGCCTGCTTGCCGATCCCCGCCCACCCCTTCTGCCCCACAGTGCACACTTCTTGGGGCTCGCCTTTCTTTCCTCGTGGCCCCCCCCAAGCTCCGAGAGCAGCCCGCTTCCACACGGGCTTCCAGGACCCGGGGCCCCGCCTGCAGGGTGGGTGCACCCAGCAGCACAGGCACCACGCACCCCTGTGCAGGGAGAGGCACCCGCACTGGGCGCTGCAGCAAGCCTGAGAGAGACGTCTCTCTGTGTCGCCCATGAGGCCGGGTGGACATCCACCCCCCCAGGGCACGGACTAGAAACACCAGCAAGCACCTGCCACAGCCACGCCCAGGGAACCGCCCATGGGAACTGCCCACGAGGGAACTGTCCATGGGGAGCCGCCCTCGGGGGAGCCGCCCACAGGGAACTGTCCACGGGGGCAGGTCCGGCCTGTCTCCCTGTCTCTCCCCAAGAGCCTCACTTCTGCCCGGTTCCCGCTTGTTCACCACATTTCCCTATTTTCTGCACCTGCACTTGTGACATGATGTTCTCTGGTCCTGGGAGGCTCTTCCACACCCTACAGATGTGACAAACATCCCCAGATCCCCTACAGTGGTAGGGACACAGTGCCATGAGATCAAAAAGCCAGACAGAATTGACCCCATGACCCTGCTGTCCCCTCCTCTCTGGGCACCCACCCAGAGCCCTCAGCCTCCCAGATGCCTGCACCGGTGTCTCCCCGGAGGGCAGTGTTTGTGAGACAGAGCTGGGCGCTTCCTAACAGCCCCTCCCCGCCCACTCTGGGGCCCAGCACTTGGCAAGAGCGGGATAATGAGAATTCACTCACCGGAAGGCTGGAGGCCTACGTCTCCACAGCACACACATCGTCAGAGGAGCCGTCAGGAGATGGGGTCGGGGAGGCCAGGGGAGGCCAGAGCAGGTGCTCCCCAAGACCCCAGACCCACTTAAGACCCGGGGCTGGTGATGGGGCCAGAGCAGGGAAGGGGCTTCCTTGGCAAAGCCTTTGGTTCTGGAGGTGATGGTGACATAGTAGAGGGAGGAAGGCCCACTCTTGCTGACCCCGAAGAACACTCGGAAAACGGCCCCGGGACCGTGGCCGGCAAGGGAAGAGGCTGTACCTTCCTCATTACAGCCTCATTTCCTGCTTTCTTGAGGTGAGCCTGCTCCCCAGACGCCCAGGGGAGGAGCCGGGACCCAGAGCAGAAGCTCCCAGGGGAGAGCGCTTGGAGCCCAGAAGAGGGGCTGCTGGGGGCCGGCCAGGCCCAGGGCGCACAGCGCCCCCCTCACAAGTGGGGTCGGACCCCACGGACTCCGTTGGACCAGGCACACATCCTGCCTTCGTGGAGAGACACACGTGCGTCAGGCCTCACGGGGCCAGGCCCCAGCGCTCACCCACTCAGTCCCAGAACCGCTGAAGATGGCCCCACCGCCCTCCTCCCTTTGCAGAGGAGACCCTGCGCTCAGAGAAGGCAGGGCACTTGCCCATCACGCCAGAAGCGGGGAGCTGAGGCCAGCCCAGAGCACATCTCCGCTGTCGGCTCTGGCCTCGAGCACCAAGAGCATGTGGCTGGGGCGGCCAGCTCGGCCACCACCTCCCCATACCAGAGACCCGGCCGGGGTGGGGCTGCGTCAGCCAGGGCGCTTGCCCGGACCGTGGACGAGCAAGTGACCAGATAAAAAGAAATGTGTCTGATGCCCCTGGATGTCACCCGCGTGCCCCTGAGTAACCCTGCACCCCGGATGGGACCCAGAGAAGATACGGGAAGGAAGGGCCAGAGGTGCTGGAAGAGACCCCCGTGTGTGACGCCCAAAAGCCCTCTCAGGGTCGGCCCGGTGCGGTTTGGGAAGGTTTTCACTTCCATGTGACCGTGGGGGGCGGGGGGGCCACCCTGCCTCCTTCGGCTGCTCCTCAGCAGCTCGGCCCTCCTCTGGAGGCCCCCTTTCCACCGCTCGCTGCCCCTCGGAGCCTGGGGATGGGGTTGGCGCTGAGGAAAGTGCCCAGCTCCATGTGCCGCGAACGTGCACCCGGAGACCCTGGAGGAGAGGCCTTGGCTCCCGGCGCCCCCAGAAGGAAGCAGGGTCTGTGCTGCGCAGAGCTCGGCCCCCTCGGCGGGCTGGCAGCCCCCCTCCCCGCCCCCAGCGGAGCCCACAGCCCGGAGCCCCTGCCAGGAAGAGTGGGGTCCGCACCGGCGTTTGGTGAGCGGGGCACGAGTGAGGACAGTTGCAGAGGAGGAAACAAATCTGTGCCCAGAGCCACGGCACCTGCCCCGGGCCCCAGGCCTCCAAACCCGGCACGGCCTCACCGCCTGGCGCCTCTCCTGTTCCCTCGCGCCGGAGGCCCGGCTCCCTTCCTTGTCTCTGCTCCCTGCCCTCTGTGCACCGGCCTCGCTGGTCAGCGCCCGCTTGCCGTGCAGGCGGACACCTCCAGCTTCCTGGGCTCGGAACGCCCCGTTTACTTGCGTTTTTCGGCTGTGGATCGTCTGCCCACGACCCTCCTGCACCTGTCCTCACGTGTGCTACGCAGCCCAGCTGCTGGAGACACGTCCCTGGACTTCCGGGGGACGTTGCGGTGTTCCTGCGATGCGGCCACGCTCAACCTGCCCGGGCCCTGCGCCCGGTTCCGCCCCAGTCCCGCCCACTTTCCTCACCACTAGGTAGTCGTCACACATCCACCGGCCGCGAGGTCAGGGAAGGGGCAGAATGAACAGGGCCAGGACCCAGGCTTGGGGTCGAGGGGCGGCCCGAGAAACACGCTGCACTCTCCGTAGATGCTCCCCAAAGTCACGATCTAGTCCAAGGGGACACGGTGCACAGTGTTGACAGCTCCTGCCAGATGCTTCCCCCGCTCCTCCACTAACTCGTTAGACCAGTGCTCACACGGAAAGCAGGCCAGCAGACCAGAGTCAGGGTCAGCCGGTGTGGGCCGGCCTCCAGCCTGTGCCCGAGCCCCCCAGTCGCAGGTCTGCTCAGTCCCAGCTTCCTGGAGCCTGGGCCTGGCCGGTCACTGGCCGGCGGGAAGTCTCGCATCCTGCCCTCCCTCCCCGCCCTGGAAACACATCTGCTCGGGGGGGCCAGTCCGTGGAGGTGCCAGCGGGGCCTCCCAGCCCAGCGGGGAGGCGGTGCGGAGGGTGGGACCCAGAGGCCGGGGGCTCTCGGCATCCAAGCCGCAGTGCACCTCCTCCTTTCTCGCTTGCACGGAGTCAGACAGCCCTGCTGGGCCCAGACCACAGCCTGCGTCTCAGCCTCGTGGACGCCGCGGAGCTTTACTGTCGGCACCCAAACACCCACCTCAGCCAAGGAAGGCAGGCTGGGAAGCTCGATGGGTGGCGTCCACAGCTTGGAGCTGCCACAGTGATGCTGAGCACCCTCCGCCCTCACGCTGTGCTGTCCTCAGGAGAACAACTGCATCCGGGTGATCCCTCCTGCGTGGTTCTGGCCGTGCCACCTCGACGCCCTTGTTGGCTGTGGGCAGGGATGCGTACAGCTAGCAGTGGGTACGTTTTCGCTCAGACCCACTGTGTTTCAGACACGAAGAAAAACCTGGGGCGCCCGGGGGGCTCAGTCAGTTAAGCCTCTGACTCTTGACTTCAGTTCAGGTCATGATCTCGCGGTTCGTGGGTTCAAGCCCTGAGTCGGGCTCTGTGCTGACAGCTCAGAGCCTGGAGTCTGCTTCGGATTCTGTGTCTCCCTCTTTCTCTGCCTCTCCCCTGCTTGCGCTCTCTCTCTCAAAAATAAATAAATAAACATTTAAAAAAAAATTTTAAAAACCAAGAAAAAAACTGTGTTTACAGTATGGCTTTTGGTGTTCAGACACTTCAGAAATTCATTGTCATGGTTTTTATGTTTTCAGGGGTTGTTGGTTCACACATAATATATCAGAATTTACTTAACACTTCACTCCGTGCTGTTCTCATGTGCGGCACGAGAGCAGGGCCTCCCTCCCAGTTGGCATTCGCGATGATGGCGGCCGTGACCGTCTCTGGAGGCCACTCCTGGGAGCCGGGGCGCACGGACAACGGGCTTCTTCCTAGAAGGAAAGGAGATTCCCGCACACCCCGCGACCGCCGTGTGTCTGCGCACCACAAAGACGCCGTGAGGCTATGGGCGGCTCTGTGCCGTGTGAATGGGATTTATGGGGACTGTGGACCACAGCAGCAGCTATGGAAGTGCTTCCCAAGTCTGACCCTGTCAGGATTACCGGGCTTTTTGCTGGGGGGTGGAGCCTGACTCCCAGCCAGGTACGGGAGGAAGTCAACCCTTCCCCCCAGCCCTGGTCATGCCCTTCCCCTCAGCACAGAGAGCTCACCCTTATCTTTATTCTTGAATGTCTGCACGGGTTTCTCAGCTGTCCTGAAGCAAGGTCTCTGTTGACCGGGGAAGAGGTCACACGCTCCGAGCAGAACCACGCGCGTTAGGGCATCGTGGGCTCGGTGGGTTCTTGGCTTTCTGGCTTTTCTCCAGGCTGATGAGAACCGTGGTCTCCATGAGCTCAGCTGCCGTAACAGAATAGCACGGGCTGGCTGCTTAAACAACAGGCATTCGTGGGGGCGCCTGGGGGGCTCAGTCAGTTAAACGTTTGACTCTTGACTTCGGCCCAGGTCATGATCTCACAGACGTGGCATCCAGCCACACGGTGGGACCCTCACTGTGCGCGGAGCCTGCTTGCGGTTCTCTCTCCCCCTCTTCCTGCCCCCTCCCCTGCACGCACCCCCCCACCCCGTCCCCCTCCCACTCTCGCATTGTCTCTCTCAAAAACAAACAAACAAACAAACAAACTTAAAAGAAGCCAGGCACCTGTTTCTCACAGTTTGGAAGCTGGAAGTGCAAGGTCAGGGGCTGGCATGGTGGGTTCTGGGGAGAACCTGCTTCTGGCTCGCAGACCCTGCTTTCTTGCTGGTCCTCCAGGGCAGAGGGACAGATGTAAGCTCTCCGGAAAATCTAACAGGGACCTGGGTCCCATCAGGGGCCGAGCCTCATGGCCTCATCTGAACTGCCGCAGACTGAAGGCCAGTGCCCCCCACGTTCTCATGTGGAGGCCCTAACCCCGAGGTGATTGAGGCGGGGCACGGGGAGGCCATTAGGCCATGAGGAGAATCCCTCAGGACCGAGTCTGGTGTCCCTGCAAAGGAGCCCCAGAGAGACAACCTCCGCCCCTCCACCGTGTGAGGCCCCAGCGGGAAGATGGCCAAGTATGACAGCGGAAGGGGGTCTCGGCAGGCCCCGGCCCGGCCACCACCTCCATCTGGGACGTCCAGTCCCCGGAACTGAGAAGAGAAGTCACCAGTGTGTTCTGTACCGTGTTATCGCAGAAGGACTGGGACATACACCTGATCGCCTCCCCGGAGCTCCAGACACTGTCCCGCCAGGGCCAAGAGCTACTGCCCATGAATTCTGGGGGATGGGGAGGGGGGCCCAAGTCAGTCTGTAGCAGCCGTGAACAGAGACTTCCTTTTGACGTCTTCTCTGCTCACACCAGGCTCTTCTGGCCGTTGCCGTGGCCCCGATGGGGCGCATGTCCCACGGACAGCCACGGTCGTCAGTGTAAAATTCCCCAAGACCAGTGGGTCTGCATTGCTACAGAGCTGGGCACTTGCTTCCTCCTGTCTTGCTGGCTTCTGCAGATTCACACGGGAAATGCAGGGTCTGGGGGCAGGGACCCTGGTTTTGGTCACGGTAGAAGATCAGGACTTGAGGAGCTAAGCTCAGGCTGCTGGAACAGGACCAGGCTGTTGCTGCTGGACGTGGACCCCGGCAACGGGCGAGGAGCGACCCTGGATTCCGTGGCTCCTCCCCCGCCCCCTCCCTGCCTGGAGCCCCGCACACCAGGCTTGATTCCAGCAAGCACGTGCGCCCGTGCTCTGTGAATCCCAGACCTGCAGCAGAGGGGAGAGAGGCCGCCGTCACGAGGGGCCTGGGACAAGGCGGCTCTGGAGTGATGGTCGGTGACGGTCTAACTATGACAGAGAAGCCAGGCGACAGCGTAATCTACACTCGATGCCAACTGGAGTAAAAAGAACGTTGCCAGGAAGCTTGTACTTCACAAGGGAGGGAATTGGCATAAAGTATTTTGCACTGGAACAGTATTTTATGAAGAAAGGTGGTACAGTTGGGGTCAAAGTAAAATATCAGAATAAACACATGATCTGAGAAGAAGTAAGGTATCCGATTTGGTTTATACCGGAGATTCCTTGCATGAGACCTCACTCAAGACAAGCCACGTGGGCCCGGATCTCAGACGTGAGCCTCTCCTCTGGCGTCCCCTAAAGCCACCAGGCTCCCGAGAGTGTGCCTAGAATAGCATGTTGTCCCAGAAGGGAAGAGGCCTCCAGGGGACTGGGGTGGAGAGCAGGCGTCCAGCTGGAGAAGGCCGCCTCCAGCAGGTGGCCAACGTGACACTACAGGGAAAACAGCCGGGCCACATGGAGCCATGCAGAGTCACGCACCCCCAGTGGCACCAGAAGGAGCGAAGGGTCACGACGAGGGGTTTCGGGGACGTTCTCCTGGGATGTTGTGGACCCGGCAGCACAAATGTGGCTCAGAAGGTTGCAAACCTGTCAGGTCAAATGGGCGGTGAGAGGACTAAAGAGAAAACAGGACTCAGGGTGGGGTCGGCCCAGGCGATAGGCACACACAGCCCTGGGGGCGTCGGGGGCATGGTCGTCCCCACAGGAGCCCAGGGCCGTCCTGTCTCGGCTTGATCTCTCACCTCTACCCCGAATTCCCATCAGACCCGAGACTGACCAGAAGCCCTGGAAGGTCCTCGGTTACAGGGGACGCCACCAGCCGCCGCTGGTCAGCAGGACCCCAGCCGGATGGAGCCCAGATACAGAGCATCACGACCTCAGTCTCCCCGCCTGGATGAGCGGCAGCAAAACTTTGCAATCATAGGGGGTTGATATTTTGATTGTTAAAAGCATTTGAAGTAGTAAACTTGTGATTTTAAGAAAATACTTGGGGTTAGCTAATAGATTTTAATCGTGTTTAAATGTTTAAGGCAGAACTTTTGGTGATGTCTGGAGACATTTCCTGTTGTTACAACCCGGAGTGTTACTGGCATCTAAGGGTGGAGGCTGGGGATGCTGCTGAACATCCCGTGACAGACAAATGGCCCCTGATGGACAGACGCCCCCCCCGGAAGACTGTCACCCACCCAAAACAATAGGACTGTGCTTGAAAACCTCCAGTTTAAGGAATCAGCTTTACTAAACCAAGCAGATTACAAATATGGTTTAATTAGGAATATTTTGTGAGATTTCTAAGTTTTCCTTATAAGGCGTTTGAAGTACCCAAGAAAATCAGAGATGTCAAACTTGTGATGGTCTGGAATGTAGCATCTGAAGAAATGTACTCAGTCAACTGCGATAGAACACTTATTCGAACTCTATCTTCAAAATGTAGAGCTAAGTATTAACCAGAGAAAAAGAGCACTTTTAATCCTGATGTGAAATTACTATATTGATAAACAAAATGTGTAAGTCACACTTACAAGTTTAAGAAAATTGTTTTAAAAGTCACACTCTTGGGGCGCCTGACCGGCTCAGTGAGGACAGCGCGGGACTCTTGATCTCAGGGTTGCGAGTTCAAGCCCCACGTTGGGCCTGGAGATGACTTCAATAAATAAAACCTTAAAAAAAAATGGACACAAAAATAAATTAATTAAAAAATAGAAGTCACACCTTTGATGAGTTAAGCGTCTGCTAAATAAACAAGATGCCCTGTGAGAGAACCAAGGAGGCGGCTTCAGGTCACCAAAGCCCTCGCAGAGCCTGTGACAGCTATCACCGCTGAGCATACAGCAGGTGACCGATGGAGGTCGCCCCTTGACTCTCAGTCCCTGTAGGGTGCCTGAGGGGGCAGCAGCCCCTACAGAGGCTGGGACAGTGACAGGCCCAGAGGCGCCAGGAAGATATCCTGGGACCACCCACCCCACTGAAGACGGGGACTCCAGCCTAGACGTGGCTTCAACCCCAAACCAGGTGTCACTGTCCTGATTTCAGGGTTAAGGGCAGTAAGGCCACTGACCTCGTCTAAAGTCGTCCGGCCAGTGGGAAGCAACCAGCTCACAGAAGCACATCTGGCATCATTCCTGAATTCCTTCCTGGTACCAGGCTATGTAGGGTGGGGAATCAAAGGTCAACTGCCCTGGCTCTCTTGGACACAATCTCCTTGAATGTGACAGTCCCCTGTGACACCTGTAATGTCCTTCCTGCTAAGATATTCTCTTCTCTGTTGATTTTAACCACAGCAGCCGAGAGGGGAGGTCCAGATGGCCAAGCGCTGAAGGCAGCCCGTGGCCGACAACCGCGAGAGCGTGAGGCCCTCGTCTGCTATCTCTCAAGCATCTGAATCCTGCCAAGAGCCCGAGGAGCTGCCAGAGGAGAGCCCAGCCCTCGACGGCAGCCCCGCAGATGGCCCAGCTGAGCTGGGACCAGATTCCTGACCCACAGACCCTATAAGACAATGACACGGCTTTTTCAGCCTACGTTTGTGACTTGGTGAGGCAGCCATCGATAGCTAGCCCAGCACGTATAGCAATCACGCCCTTCCTGAATTCCAAAAGCGTTTTGTCCATCACTGGGCCAAACAACTGACACTTCACAAAGACAGTATTTTGAAAGATACTCGTGGGAACATCTAACTTCATAAATGTTTAATACAATCTCAGGACTTTAGCCATTTCGGCTAAACAATGACTTCCTAAGCACCTGTGATATGCCTGGGATTGAGTCTACCACTGGGGGATATGGCTAAGATGCACTTCTTTCCCTCTAGGGGTGTGTGCTCTAGAGAAGCGTGCGTACGCGTGTGCGTGTATGTGCGTGGGCATCTGTGTATTTGTGTGCGTGAGCGAATGTGGTGAGTGGGTACGATACGATTGCATGTGTGTGAATGAGTGCCGTTGTGTGGCCGTGTGAGTGGCCGTGTGTGAGAGGTGATACATGCACGTGAAAGTACGTGGGCGTGTGGGGGAGGAGGAAGCCAGGACAGGGCGGGATTGGCTCTGAGGGGTGTGTGTTAAGCGGCTCGCGGTCGCCAGGTCGGGCATGGTTCTGTCAGGCTGCAGGGAGAGTTTTGTGGAGGCCACGGGCAGGCAATGGGAGGGGCGATTAGTGGGAAATAGTGTGTGTCTGGAGGGCAGTGACAGCAAAGCTCTGAGTGACCTGTTGTCTCCTTGCCAAATGCCAGGCAGCAGCAGCTATAAGGATCAGGGAACGGGGGTATCGGTTCCCAGATGAGGATCCCAAAGTCTGGGCTGGACTCAGTCTTCACTTCGCACCTCAGATTCTTGGATGGACGAATAGGACCCAAAGGGCCCTCCTGCCGACCGAGACAATATGCGGATATAGGAAGTGCCCAATTCAGACGTCACAGGGCAACACGAGGTTTACCCCAGACACCTCACTGGGAAATTAACGGCAAGATGCAGTCCTGCTTCCCCCCCTTCCATGAGGATGTTTCCAAGCAGGAGGCCTGGCCTCTAGAGGACCCAGTGGTGGTACTTACCAGCGGGTTAAAAATGCAGAACCGGAAGCTAAGAGCACAGGCGTTGAAATCAGAGAGATCTGGGTTTGCATCCCAGCCTTGCTATAGGATGGCTTTTCTTTCACTTTCTCATATATAAAATTAAAAATCTACCTCAAAGGAATGGATGGTTTGGTGAGACATACGCATAACTACCCTTATGCAGGGCCAGACTCACAGTTAGCTCGGACGGCAGCTGTCACTAGCATGGTCCCTATAGCCCCTTCCCAGAGCGCTGGTACCACCCCAGGCATCTCCACATCAGGCCGGCCCAGGCTCTGTTCCTCTTTGGGCTGGTGTGAGCCAGAGAGGAGTGGAGCTCATGAGAGCTCTAAGAGGCAAGACGGGTGCTTCAGGGAGTTCATGAGAGCTGCATGAGACAGGAGGTCAGGGAGAAAGCCTGTGGGTGCTGTGGTCAGACCAAGCTGCCCTTCATCCCAGCTGCGTCACCTCACAGCTGTGCAACCAGCCAGCAAGGTGCCTAACTTACCTGGGATTCAGCCCTCAAACGGTGAGATTGTGACAATAGCACTTTGAGAAAGACAGTGTCACATAGGACAGTGTGGCGTCAATCCCACTCCCCACCTACTACTGATACACTCGTGGGTAAGTCACGTGGCCTATCTGAACTCAAGTGCCAGCGTCTAAAATGGAAACGACATACAAAATCTTTGCCATAGAGTTGTGGGAGGATTGGATGACATCGTGCATGTGATGTTCTTAACACAGAACCTGACCTATAAAGTAGTTTTTTTAAGTTTATTTATTTATCCTGAGAGAGAGAGAGAGAGAGAGAGAGAGAGAGCACACACAAGTGGGGGAGGGGCAGAGACAGAAAGGAAGAGACAGAATCCAAAGCAGGCTATGCACTGTCAGTGCAGAGCCCAACGTGGGGCTTGAACTCACGAACTGTGAAATCATGACCTGAGCTGAAATCAAGAGTCAGACGCTCAACTGACTGAGACACCCAGGCGCTCCCCAAAGAACTTAATTTACATGCTCCAAACTCTTAGCCTTTATGATGATAATGTGATGATGGTGGTGGTGATGGTGATGATGGTGATGATGATGGTAGTGATGATGAAGATGATGATGACAGTGATTCATGGTCATGGTCATGGTCATGGTGATAGTGATGATGGGGGTGATGGTGATGATGGTGAGAATGGTGGTGATGATGATGATGGTGATGATGATGGTGATGGTGATGATGGTGTTGATGGTGATGATGGTGATGCTGGTGATGATGATGATGGTGGTGGTGATGGTGATGGTGATGATGGTGATGATGGTGATGATGATGGTGATGATGATGATGGGGGTGATGGTGATGATGGTGATGATGGTGGTGATGATGATGATGGTGGTGGTGATGGTGATGGTGATGGTGATGGTGATGATGATGGTGATGATGACACATAAACCCTTCTTTTTTGTTGTTATTTTTTCAACTTAACCTCTTTTCGTTGGTCTCCCTTGCCAACTCCTTTCTTAAATCCTTCCTCTGTTATGCCCAGTACCAAGAGCTGGTGATACTCTGGAACCCTCACATCTTATGGGCAATCCTCTAGTGCCCCTGTGTGCCTGCCCCCCAAGTAAAGTCATGTGTGTTTGTTTGTCCCAAACCATTCTATGCCTGTTGTAACTATGTAAGTTTCTTATTATGTGTGACGCACAGGAGGTACTAAATATTTTTTAATTAGCAATTTTCACAAAACACTGCTATATGACCATAAAAAGAAAAAAGAAATGTTCTTATGAGAGCTAATATGGATGCATTTAGAATACCTTTTAAAAGTGTGTAGGGGCGGGGCGCCTGGGTGGCTCAGTCGGCTGAGCCTCCAACTTCGGCTCAGGTCATGATTTCACAGTCTGTAAGTTCGAGCCCTACATCGGGCTCTGTGCTGACAGCTCGGAGCCTGGAGCCTGCTTCAGATTCTGTGTCTCCCTCTCTCTCTGACCCTCCCCCATTCACGCTCTGTCTCTCTCTGTCTCAAAAAAAACATTAAAAAAACTTTAAAAAAAAAAAGTGTGTAGGGGCACCTGGGTGGCTTAGTTGAGTGTCTGACTTTGGCTCAGGTCACGATTTCACGGCTCTTAGGTTCGAGCCCCGTATCAGATTCTGTGCTGACAGCTCAGAGCCTGGAGCTTGCTTCATATTCTGTGTCTCCCTCTCTCTCTGCCCCTCTCCCACTCACACTCTGTCTCTCTCTCTCTCAAAAGTAAAAAAACATTTAAAAAATTTTTAATTTTTTAATAAAAGCGAGTGTGTAAAAAACTGTCAGATCAGGCGTAGAGGGGCATCCATAAGCAGTGGGATTCTGGGCCCAGGCTGTTCCACAAGCATCCTGTGTCCTCAGTCCACTTTAATAACACAGAAGCTGGAGCCCTAGCCGAGGCGTTGCTGAAGTGGTCTGTGCGTGGAAAACCATGTGAGGCTCCAATAACAACAGAAAAAGTACTGACCCTGTCTGAAAAGCTTTGCAATAAGCTTTTATGTTTTCAGAGAAACGGCTAGACGATGTGTGTGGAGTTTCCTTAAAACTTAAACTGACCCGTTAAGCCGAAGACCACCTGGAGACCCCCTCATCGTGTTGGAGAAGCGGCTTTCCCCCCCTTCCCTCCTCACACCCCCGCCCCTGCAGAGAAGCGGCTCCCCACCCTCCCCGTGTTGACTGATCAGAATGGAATCCCAGCCACTGCGGGTGACCGGCCCTTACTAGAGGCCACTCCGGGGTCTCTCTGGGGCTTCAGCCAGTGATGCGGACCCAAGGGCAAGAGCAATCTCCTGACCCCAACACCTTGCTGGGTGAACGCCTGCGTCCTGGGAGCGCTCTTAGGCCGCGTGTCCAGGGCACTTCCTCTTTGCTGAGTCTCTGGAAAGTGCTCTCTTCCTCCTTCCCAGGCAGCCTTTGCTGGGAACGGGCACTGCAGGAGAGGGGCGGCCGCCTGACGGATGACCCTTGGTAACAGATTAAACAACTGTGTAAAAACTAGCCGTAAAACAAACTTCCTGGGCTCGGGCTGAACCTCCCCTCCTTCGCCTCTCCCTCCCTCCCCCCCGCCGCACCCCCACCACCATGGCTGCCCACGATGGGCCCACTCAGCCGGCCCGGCCACCGCTTCCCTGCCACGGCCACTGGGCTGAGAGCACTTTCCGGCAGCAGTGTGTGGAGGCCCGTGGGGGCCCTGGGGTTCCATCACCTCCCCAGACCCGCGTGTCTGACCTCGCGGGCCGGACCCTCGCCCCCTCCCTTGCAGGGCTCGTCTGAGAGATGCTGGGGCGTGTCCAGGCAGTGCTGGCATGCGACTGCGGGGCCGGGTGCCAGCTGTCCCTGCCAGCCACCGTGCAGGGTTGTGCTTCGGAGTCCCTTTCGGCAGCTCCCACGGAGGCTTTTGGGTGCCCAGCTGGGAAGCCCGTGGTGTTGCTTCCCGCCCCTGTGCTCAAGGGCCGCCAGGGACCCTGCTAAGTACTTCACGCGGATGTCCCAGCTGGATTCCCATTCTGGGCCTCACAGGGAAACGTGTGCCTTGTTTTACCGTGGCCCAAGCAAGGCCAGGAAATGTAAACGTGGGATCTGCCCAGCTTCAGTCACATCTGTCACCATGAAACAGGGATTTACAAAAGTCCCGTCTTTTGGATTTATTCGTGCTTTTATTGGCTCATTTTCATTTGAGGTATAACTGACATTTAACAGGTTAATTTCAGGGGCACAGTGTATGAGTCAACACTAGTGCCTACTGAGAAACGGCCACGGCACCCAGTCTAGTTGGCACGGACGCCCGCCTTTAAGCCGTGATGAGTTCCCCTCTGGTCTTAGCTGCCCAGACTCACAGGCCCGGGTCTGCAGACTTGCAGTCCGACGGCACGTCGGCATCCGTCAGCAACGAGCGGGCCTCCGGCCTTCCAGGTGTTCCCCCTTCCCTTTGGTTCCAAGGGAGCATTCCCGGGAGAGGGAGTCTTTCACGGTTTCGTACATTCGACCCTGCAGGAGGAAGTCCTGGCTGGGGGACCCAGGATCCAGGAAATCGGATGCTCTCCTCCGAGAGCTCTGCCCCGACCTTGCGGTGGGAGCCTCTTCCCGGGGTCCGGAGGAAGTGCAGGCCGTTGGGGCCAACTTGTCCCTTCGGTTTCCCACCTGACAGTTCCCCTACTTGAAACTCGCACGACCACGGAGATCGCGCCCCACGTCGTGTTCTGTCTGTAGAGCACGTGTGCAAGTGCAGTCCCAGAGTGCCTTTCTTTGCACACTCATGCCCTGAACGCACGTTCATTAAATGCCCAAATGCATGTGACACACGGTGCTCCCATGATGAGAGCAGGTCCTCCCACACCAGGAGCCCCTGTGTTAATGAGTACACCTCCCGCGTGTGAGGCACGGAGCTGGGCCTTTGGGGATGAGGAAGAGAAGGTCCTGCCTGGCACCTGCTTGGGACGCAAAGACCACGTAACCTGCAACCAGCCAGCCGCCACTCGCCACAAGTCTGGTTCACAACGTTCACTGCTGGACACACCTGAGCACAGGTGCACACTCCCAAACACCGCACGGAGGCCGGCTGGCTCAAAGTCACGAGTACGTGGCGGCAAACCCTCGCACGTGGCATTCACCGTCAGGGGTCATGAGGAACGCTCGGGTGATTGGTGGAGGTCTTCTGTGTCCGTCCGCACAGGTGGCCTCCCGTGGGCCAGAGCGAGGGTTTTTGATGAAAGTTTTGGTAACAAAAGCTGGAAACAGAGTAACTGATAGGAAATGAGTAAAGAAGTTTCCTTCAATCCATGCTGGGCTAAGCTCTTACCGGAAGGATCCACTTCCAGGTCTGCCCACATGTTGTGACATTCTTCTTTGACCTTATGTCAAAAAGGTTCCTTTTCTGCATCTTATGCACCAGTAAAGATACAAATGATGTTTCGAAGTATTTTGCTGGCACTTAATCTGATCTTCATAACTGGGGAATTCCAACGGCAAGAACAAGAATGTTGGCCTTGTATTCAGTGTTTAATTCCCAAAGCCAAACTTACATTGAAAAAATCCCAAGTTCATTCTCTTCCTAACCCTGAAATGATGCAATTCAGTTCAAAACAGCCAACACTGGGCTTGCCTGCCTTCCAGAAGCCGTTGCTACAGGAGGAAGAGGGTGAGAACGGAGGTCTCGAGACGGCAAGCCTAGAGTTTAGCAGGAGGAGAGAAAGGGGGTGCACGCCCACAGACACACCCCCACCCCGGCAGGCTGTGACGGCCGAGGAAGCAGCCACGTGGGGTCGTGTGGAGAAACTGCAGCCACGGTTCTGTGTCCACGGACCTCTGCGCCCTTTGTGCCCTTCCAAAGGCAGAGCCAGTTGGCCAACAGGTGTCGAGGAAAACATCTAGTGCTTTTAGCAACATACCGCTCGGGACTCCAGATTACACCTAGATACACAATCCCTGAACACGTCCGTACATCGTACACCGGAAATACGCATTCTACACCTGTGAAGCGCCAAGCGTTACACAGAAGAAACGCAAATAGCCTGTGTCCCTTGGAGGTTTTTTCCCGAGGTGGAGGGGTGCTCCAGCCACGGAGGACGCTACTTACAGATCACAGCACCCCACACGCACGCGTGCACATGTGCACATACATGCACACACGTGCACTTGGCTGTGCAGGCACACACACGCACACACACCTTCACGTGCACATACGCCTGCACACACGTGCACCTGCACACACACACGCGCAGACAACATACACTTGCACGTGCACACATGCCTACGCTCACGCACACACACGTGCACACACTTGCACCTGCGTATCCACCTACACGTGCACACATGCCTACGTGTGCACACACGTCTGCACACACATGCACACGCACACACACCTGCACTGACCTCTCGCTCTCCAGGCTTCACCCACACACCGCTGGCATCCAGAACCTTCTCCAGCCCTCGACGTTTCTCCAGCTGTCGAGGCCACCTTCTCTCCAGGTCTCAGAGTGAGTGTGATCTCTGAGACGCCGACGTGTTGCTAGACCCCCTTCTGCCTCCGACGGCTCCTGGTACAGTGCGTCATCACCATGACTCACAGCTGTAACTGCGTCTGCCTCCCTGTCCCTCCCTCTGGGCCACCTGTAAAGGACATGTCTATGTCCACTGAGCCCACGGCTCCTTTCTCAGCGCTTGTTCCGGTGGAATGTCCAGGAAACACAGGCATGAGTGTCTGGGCCATCACTCTGACACCTGCTGGCAGGGTGACAGGAGCTAGCGATCATCAAGGGTCAGACTCTGACCACAGAATCTTCCAGAACCCTCCCAACAGCCTGGCCAAGTAGACGCCGCCCCACGGGACCAGCGGGTTTAGTCACACAGAGGGCACACCGCAGTGGGTTTCCCGCAGAAGCCCACGGCATTTGCACTGTGACAGTCCTGCCCTCCTGCCAAACAGCCGGGCCTCCTGCCCTCCTGCCTCGCACGCTGGAGGGGATGCAGGAGACGTGTGTGGAACCACCTCACACACGGCAGATTGCGAGCAGTTATCACCGGGCACCGGACGCCTATTCTGCAAAAATGTGTTCAGGCTCGCAGCTCCGCAGCGCCTCGTATCAACCTGAGTCTGAGCCCCACATGGCAATGTGGCCTCAGGATTTTACCTGTGGGAGCGCGTGGCAGGGTGCGCTCAGGCCTGCCAGCCACTGACACCTGTCGGTCCTGCCCTGGTCCACACGCCGGGATCACCTGCTGGCTCAGGAAGGAGAGGTTTGCATGTCATCCACATCTCAGGAGTGCACACGCATGCACACACGTGCACTCACACATGCGCACACGTGCACAAGTACGCACATGTGTACATGCACATACGCATGCATACATACACAGTGCACACACAAGCACACATGCGCGCATACACACCCGCACACATGCACGCACACACATACACATGTGCACACACATGCACACTGAACACACGTGTGCACATACACGTGCGCGCACACATGAACATGTGTGCACATGCACGCGCACATGTACGCACGTGTGTGCACATGCATGCACACGAGCACACACATGCGTACATGTCCATGTGTACCCATACGTGCATGTGCGTGCATGTGTGCGCACACATACATGCACACGTGCACACACGTTCACATGCGCTCACATGCACACACGCACACGCATACATATGCACACACGCAAACACACATGCGCACACACGCACACGTGTACACACACATGCACACACATATGCACGTGCGCACCTGCACACATATGCACTCGTTTACACACATGCACACGCATGTGCACGTGCACACTCACACGCATGAGCATGGGTGCACACATGCACACACATACTGTGCATGCACACACTTGCGTACATGTGTGTGTGCGCACACGCACATGTGTACACATACGTGCACACATGTGTGCACACACGCTCACTCACACAGATGCGCACACCTACAGCCCCCCTCCATCCCCTCTTGCTCAGTATCGGCAGTCGATCTTTCCCTTTTTATCTTGTTTCAAAGACTGATCTTGACCACAGCTTTCTGGAGCCTCAAGGACACGACCCGGCTTGTTGAGACAAGCAGCGTGTGTTACGTGGGGCAGGGTGGCGATGACCCCATGTGACCAGCCCGCAAAGCGCGAGCCATCTCAGGGGGAGCGGACACCGTTCATGTCATTCACTGCCATCTGTCGAGGGAGATGGGCTTTAACTCCAAGGTTTTATGCCTTTTCGTTTCGTGTTTTTTGAAAATTTTTCTTGCCTGTTCATTCTGAAAAGTAGTCGAGAGGAGGTGGCTGTCATGAGTTAAGCACTGGTCCCTATTATAATTTCAAGAAGGCTACACCCTGAGCTTCTGAAAGGGATAATGGACAAGGGGGAAGTTGCCAATTCCTGGCCTTCCTGCATCTTGTAAAGTCTTGTTATGACTCACAGGCCCAACAATGTCAGGCAAACCCATTATCTTTCAGCTTTTGCTTTTTATCTGCGGTCCCCGCTTTGTAGGGGGCACGCGGCTTTATCTTGACTTCACAGGGGCTGACCTTGCTGACTCCTGGGGAACAGACCGTGGCCGCGCTCCAAACTCGGCATAAATGCTCACATGCGCGGCGGGAGGAGAATGCGGCAGTGCGGGGATTTCAGGACGGGCGCGACTTTGTCGGCCTACGCGCCCAGCGCCAGGCTGCGGAAAGCTCATGACCACGTCTCACAGCGCTGCCACGTGGCTGGAGCCGTGGCTGCGAGGCTGTGTTCACGAGACAGGGCTGTCTGCAGCGGGCAGAGGGGAAACAAGAGTTAGTTGCTGTTAACATCTGACCACAGAAGGAAAGAATGGAGGGGCCAGGAAGGAAGGGAGAGCTCTGGGTCCAAAATACACGTTGTCTATACCATCCGCAGCCACAGGTGCAGCCACAGGTGCACATGAGCTCAGACCAAAGCTTTTTGGTTAATTTCACCGAAAAGCAGTCTATTCCTGCTTAGATATTTATTTGCTCAGAAGAGTTGCAGCCTGGTCCCTGCTCCTACCCGCCTGAGCTGTGCATCTTTAGACGTGCCCTCTGTCCTCTCTGAGCCAGTTCACTCATGCACAAGCAGACACACACCACCCGCTTGCCAGCAAGGCAGAAGCCCGCTGCTCAGCCAGGAGACCCTTTGCCACGTGTGCCTGGAACATCGATCAGGACCAGAGGCTGCGTGCCCTTGATGGTGGCAGCGATGTGCCTCAGACCTACAAAGGAGTATCCCGCAGTGTGGCCTCCAGAAGATGGATGCATTTCCTTGTTCCACTGAGCCCACTGGTAATTAATAAGTTAATAATATATAGAAAACGGGATTTTGAAAATTGACAACACCCAGAAAGTCCCGATAAAATGTAGCAGCCTCTCCCCTGTTTTGTGATGTAAGAGTTCCTGGTAAAGTGCAGCAGTCATCTGAAAGTCTGCCGGCCCGCGGTCACACCAAGGGAAACACTCTCCCATTAAGAGCAGGTTTTCTCGGGGCGCCTGGGTGGCTCAGTCGGTTGAGCGTCCGACTTCGGCTCAGGTCACGATCTCGAGGTATATGAGTTCGAGCCCCGTGTCGGGCTCCTTACTGACTGCTCAGAGCCTGGAGCCTGTTTCAGATTCTGTGTCTCCTTCTCTCTCTGACCCTCCCCCATTCATGCTCTGTCTCTCTCTGTCTCAAAAATAAATAAAAACGTTAAAAAAAAAAAAAGAGCAGGTTTTCTCAAGGCCCAGGAGGGCGGGAAAGCCTCAGGGTCCCCTGCCTGTCCTAAACCAGGAGGGTAACATGCCATCAGATCAGAGGCGTCACACGTAGGAACACGGTCCTGGGCTTGTCACATGTTGTTCTGGAGTGACAGGATAAGCCTCCTGAGACGTGGTCTCGCCCCTGCTGACGGTGAGCCCCGCCGCGGACAGCACCTTCCGTGACTGTCCACACGGCTGGGCCCATGGTCACACACAGGTCACTGCCTTCCCACTGCGGGCGCGAGCCAGCACCTTACAAACATCACCTGTGTGTGTCTGTTTTTCCTGACAGTAAAATGGCCATATTGCTCTTTTCCTGGGTAAATAATCTCAAACAATTTTTTATGTAAAAATTCTAACGGAGTTTTAAGGCACAAAAAAGAAGGAAAATCACCAGAAGCCTATAATCCTATGGCAAGTACAATTACTACACTGACGACCATCACTTATGCATCTGTACACACACACACACACACACACACACACGTTTATGGAAACGGGATAGTATCACATGTGGAGGCTTTATCATGGCCACAGTCCTTTCTCAGAAAGCCTGTGTTTGACTTCCGGTGCCTCTCCCCGAACCTCACCTGCACCCCAGACCGTCAGCACAGCCTGGCCTGTATCTGCCAGGCTTTTGCTTGTTCCCGTGAGTCACAAACAATTCCACGCATACGTGCACATGCACACGTGTGTGTAGGCAATGGCATGTATAGGGTGCATCATTGTCTAGAAGACAGAACCACACTGTGGAATCTTGCGGCGTCTTGGTGTTCCCGAGTCATCGGGCATTTCTGCAGTGGGCACGTAGCCCCAGAAACCACACCCTTCAACCGGCAAGCCTGCCTTCCGCGTCATCGAGGCAGACGCACCCCGAAGAGAGACGCGTCCTCCGCTCGCCAGTCTGCCGCACCCTTTCGCACTCGCCACCGAGGCCCTCTGGGGTCTGTGAGGGCCGCTGGCAGGGGTTCTAACTGATATATGTGGGCTGACATCTCACGTTGCTTTCATTAGTGCGTCCTGAGTCTTAGCAGTATCGTCTGGATCCGCCTTTGCCATCAATCGCCGTTCCGTCCTGCATCCTTCGTTCCTGTCGGGTGGTTTGTCTTTAGCCAGTTTGTTAAATCTCTTCATAGATGGTGGATACCAACCTTCCTCTCACAACTTGCAAATATATCTATCAGTTGACTTCAGTTATGGCTCCTTTTTACTGGGAGATATTTTGTCACCTAACAACTCTGTTTTCCAGCCCCTGGCTTGCTGTCTGCACCAAACCCCCCCCCATCCCTGGGTGTGCAGACCCCCTCATGGGCTCTCCTAGGACGTTGGCTGTATGCTCACGCTCACCACCGCCGCAGGGCATCTATTAGGCAAACCATTCTCTCACTGCCGTGTTGAAGTTTGTCATGGACGAAATTTCCACCCATCTGGGCTCTTTCCGAGACCTTCGCTTTGTCTCACTGATCGCTGGACGGGACCATGTAGTGTGATGCCAGCTTTCAGCGGCTGCACGACATTCAGACGTACACGCGCAGGGGATGAGACATTTTAGAGCGATGAGAGCATGGCACCAGGCTCAGGGAGGGGTCCCTAGTAAGAGGGACGAGGCGGAACCACCCGGGGGTGGTTACGTTCCGGCTCAGGGCAGCAAGGCCATCAGGTTCACTGTTGTCATCACGATGGTCGACCACAAGGGTACGTTCCATTGTGTCAAACATGTTATTTTTTAATAATCAGAAAAAATAATGTTTGATAATGCATAAAATCCTAGAATCTTCCTTAAATTTAAACCAGGTAGAAATTTCTTAAAAACAGATCAATTATGTTTGTGAATAAGTTCCAGAGATCTGTTGCCCAACAAAGTGCCTATGCTAACAACATGGTATTGTGCATTTCTTCACAGGGTGGATCTCACGTCAACAGTTTTTACCACAAAAAAATAAATAAACAAAAATAAGCAACGGAAGTGACACAAAAGTCCCTGGGAGGTGTCAGGGACATTTGCTCCCCTGGCCGGGGGTTGGTGTCACGGGAGCCGTAATCCACTCATCATTCTGCAGAGAAATATGTACAGCTCTTGGTAAAACATTCTACCTCAGGGCACCTGGGTGGTCAACCAGTTGAGTGTCTGACTCTTGATTTCAGCTCAGGTCATGGTCCCAGGGTTGCGGGTTGGAGCCCCACATTGGACTCCAAGCTGGGTGTGCAGCCTGCTGGGGATTTTCTCTGTCCCTCTCTCTCTCTGCCCCTTCCCTGCTCTTGTGCGTGTGTTCTCTCTCTGTCTCTCTCTCGCTCTCTCTCAATAAATAAATAAAATAATCCAGTGAAGAAATAGGCAGAAGACATGAAAAAACACTTCTCCAAAGAAGACATCCAGATGGCCAACCGACACATGAAAAAATGCTCAACATCACTCATCATCAGGGAAATACAAATCAAAGCCACCATGAGATACCACTTTACCCCTGCCAGAATGGCTAACATTAACAACTCAGGCACCAACAAATGTTGGCGAGGATGCGGAGAAAGAGGATCTCTTGCACTGCTGGTGGGAATGCAAGCTGGTGCAGCCATTCTGGAAAACAGTATGGAGGTTCCTCAAAAAACTAAAAATAGAACTACCCTACGACCCAGCAATGGCACTACTAGGCATTTATCCACGGGGTACGGGTGTGCTGTTTCGAAGGGACACATGCACCCCCATGTTTATAGCAGCACTATCAACAACACCCAAAGTATGGAAAGAGCCTAAATGTCCATCGATGGATGAATGGATAAAGAAGATGTGGTCTATATATACAATTACTCGGCGATGAGAAAGAATGAAATCTTGCCATTTGCAACTACGTGGATGGAACTGGAGGGTATTACGCTAAGTGAAACTAGTCAGTCAGAGAAAGACAAAAATCATATGACTTCACTCATATGAGGACTTTCAGATACAAAACAGATGAACATAAGGGAAGGGAAGGGAAGGAAAGATAAGATAAAAAGAGAGAAGGAGGAAAACCATAAGAGACTCTTAAATACAGAGAACCTACTGAGGGCTGCTGGAGGGGAGGTGGGTGGGGGAGGGATTCGATGGGTGAGGGGCATTAAGGAGGGCACCTGTTGGGATGAACACTGAGTGCCGTATGTAAGTGACGAGTCACTGGGCTTTGCTCCTGAAGCCGATACCGCGCTGTATGTCAACTAACTTGGATTTAAATTAAAAAAAATAAAAGAAAATAAAAGGCAAAAAACAGAAGACATTCTAGTCCTCCTGTGGAAACGAAGGGAAAAGTGCAGCTGTCGTGGAAAGGTGTCCACGTCCCCAGGGTGAACCGTGTTCCGAAGAGTTCGAGTCAAGGTGTTTGGGAAATGTGGGAGCGGCTGAGGGCAGATGCGCTCCCACAAACTGGTCTGGCTGAAACGTGGTGCTGGGTGAGCGTGCTGATGTCCTCCTTGTCGGTCAGCCACCCCAGAGGCCCGAGTGGCTCCGGGCACCCCGCCGGGGACACAGAACCTTCTCTCAGGCACCCAAGGCCTGGTGGGTCTCAGAAGACTGCCCCGTCGGGGCCACAGAGTCACACGCGGTTTTCCGTTGCTGCCACTAGAGCACGTGACTGGTACACCTCGCTGCAGCCTCAAGGGTGCGGTTGGGGAGCGGACGACCCCCTGCTCTTCCGGGGGCTTCTCCCTGGCTGGTTTGTCAGATGCCCGACAGAAGCCTCCGTGGAACGGGAGCCGTATGGCTTAGGAGCCACCACGTCGGCAAGATGGTTCTGAATTCCACAGAGAAGCTTTTCACGAGTCCAACTTCATGCCCACAAGACCCTCGACAGGCAGGCGCACCGAGCTCACACAGACTAACAAATGCTTATAACGGGCAAGTATGTGTGGAGTTTAACTGCCCACATTTTCGGAGAAGAAAACCAAGTTTTAGTGAAACACAGTCAGCTGATCTCTGCACTCGTGCCTCCAAGCCCCATCCGGGGCTTCCCGCCCCTGCCCCCCTCCCCCTGACCCGGGTACGAAAGGCCCCCCTGTCTCCTCACTGCCCCTTCCAGGAGGAGACAAGGTCACCCTGGGACTGGCTTTGCTGGACACTCCGTCAAGGCAGTCACCGTCCTCACAGCCAGGTGAGCCCTTCCTCCCAGGGACCAGCCGGGGACTCAGCCCAGAATCCAGACACCAGGCCCCCTCCTGACACCAGCTTTATCCCCACTGCGCCCGGCAGACCCGAAGGCCCCCTCAGCCCAGGGCAGGGTCCGTTCGGCTTAACTTAGCCTCCCAGAGCCCCCAGGGGGCCACCCAGCCCACCCCCACATGGGGCTCACTGCCTCCAAACAGACGCCTGCCCCACATCTCCCTTCCACGCGGCCTCCAAATGCGCCAGAGCACACGGGCATCGTTGAGGACGAAGTAGGAAAAGTCTCCTTCGGTTTGACGGTGTGTGTGCACGTGCCCTGTGTGTCTGTGCATGTGTGATGTATATGTGCTTTGCAGGGTGTGGGTGTGCGTGTGTGTGCCCAGGTGTGAGTGTGTGTGTGCACGTGGTATGTGCGTGTGTGCATGTGTGATATATGTGGTACACAGGTGTGTATGTGTGACCTGTGCTGTGTGTGCCATGTGTGTTAGCACGCATGTGTGCGTGCATGTGTGTATACGTGTGATCATGTGTGCATGTGTGGGCACATGTGAGCTTGTGTGTGCATGTGTGAGCACGTGTGCGCCTGTGTGTGATCATGTGTGTACATGTGCACGCATGTGTGCGAGCATGTGCGTGTGTGTGGGGGCACATGTGAGTGTGTGTGTGCATGTGTGAGCACATGTGAGCGTGTGTGCATGTGTGAGCACATGTGCACATGTGTGAACACATCTGTGCATGTGTGATCATATGTGTGCGTGTGCGCACAAGTGTGCGAGCATGTGTGTGCATACATGTGTGTGCATGCGTGTGCATGTGTGAGCACATGTGAGCATGTGTGAGCATGTGTGTGAACGCGTGTGCACATGTGTGTACGTGTGCGAGCATGTGTGTACGTGTGTGTACATGTGCGTGCGCGTGTGTGAGCACATGTGAGCGTGTATGCGCGCATGTGTGTGAGCATGTGTGTGTGAGCATGTGTGTGTGAGCACGTGTGTGTGTGTGTGTGTACACGTGGGTCTGTTTCTCTTAAGAACTGATCCATGACCACCTACCCAGGTTCACCTGTCCTCCCTGGGTGGGAGAAGGGGACTTTCCAGGGGAGGCAAACGCACTGAGTTCACACAGCTGGCAAGCCACAGGGTCCTTGCTCTGGCCATCACATCTGCTCACCTTGCAAGATGGTCCTTGGCCCCACGTGAACAGCACTTTCCTGAGGACATGGTGACACTCTTGTCAAAGCCTGAACTTGCTCCTCGGACCAAGGGCTTAAGGGCTCACAGTCACCGGCCTCTTTCTGCGGCAGAAACCTGGTCGTGGGGTCCCCAGCAGCAGCGTGGTGGGAACACGTTCTGCTCTGCAGGTGCCCGGCCAGGGGCACTGGGGAGTCCAGCAGCTGGGCAAACCCCGAGGACAAGGGCGAGGGCTCCGTCCCGGGCCCAAGTCTCGGAGTCCGAGTGAGGCAGCCTCGGGGGATGGCAGTGCCTCCTGCGGCCCAGGGCCTGGGGACAGCAGCTCACGCGTCGCTGCCTTGCTGGTTCGAGGTTCTGGGAGTTGGAAAGAGCCTGTCCTGCAGGCGGCCGCTCCAAGGAGCCCCCGGAGCCAGCATCAGACCGCGAGTGTGCACGCTGTGGTGTCCAGGCCCACCCCGGACCGCTGACCCACAAACTCCAGCCAGCCGGGGGACCGCATTTGGGATCCCCCTCGCCAGGTGACTTCCCACGGGCTAGCGCTCCCGGGTGCAGATGGGAGGGCGTGTGGGGGGCGGGGGGCAGGGGCGGGTCACAGCCTGGATCACTGGAGGGTCTGTGCACCACCTGGCGTCTGCAGTGCTGGGGAGGCTGTCCCGGGGCAAACGAGGCTGCCAGTGTCCACTGAGGCACGTGGCCTGCAGCCACCCGCTGCTCAGGGGCTATGGGTCCAAGCTGTGGGTCTCAGGAGGCCTGTTCTTACTGTAATTTCTGGAAGGCAAGGCACAGTCATTCCTGAGGGAGACAGTCTTCGCTTCCTCTAGGTGGTGCCAAGCCTTCCTTCCTCTCGCACAGTGGACGTGGGGGCCGCTCACCCTCTCCACACAACGCGGGCCCGTCCGTGAGCCCCGGGCCTCCCCTGCTCGCTGCTCACCTGGCACTTCGTGGTGGGCAGGCTGAGGGCTCCGGCGTCCGAAGAAGCGTTGGGCCGGTTCCCACCCAGGCCCCCAGAGCCTCTCCATTGCCTTCCACCTTCTGCCGACCCCGCAGGGCAGGGTAGTGTCTGAGTCCGCACGGAGGTGGCCCTGTTCCTTCCGGTGAGGCCCAGGGCTCTGCATTTGCAGGGGCCTCAGAGACTCATGTCGGAGCAGGGCTTGTGGGAGCCAGTGGGGCCTCGCTGTGACGGGGCCCCAATAGACCGGGCCCCACATCGGGTCCTGGCAGATTCCCAAGAACGTCAGGTCCCGGTTGTGGGCAGGGACACTATCTCCCTGGGTGCAGTTTCCACCAAGAAAGGCGTCTCATAACACAGGCCACGGCCGGAGCGTCCCCTGCCTTCCTCCCGGCCACGGTGGGGACCGGTGTGGTGGTGGATGCCCAGCACTCAGCGTCGTCGCTGTCAGGTCGGGGCAGGATGACAGTACTCTTTGTACAGGGGGTGGGCAAACCCATTTTTTAGGCACCAAACTTTCCATGAAGTAGTTGACCTAGATTCTTCCAACGGTTCAAGCTCAGGCAAGTTCTGTCTGGAAACCTCACTTTGCCTGTCAGATGCTTACGAGCAGCACACAGCCTTGTGGGGTGTCTTCTCTGCTGAGAAGAAGGACTTTCGGCCCTGGAGTCCGAGCCTGCGGCACATGCTTTCAGGGATTCCACTCCTCGCGGCCTCCCAGGCCGCCAAGGTGCAGGCGAGGTGCGTTTTCTGCAGCAAATTTCCCTCTTTGTTACAGAGACAAGCACCAATCCAGGGTCCAAGCCGCCCACCTGCACCTGTCCTGGCCGACACTTAGACGACCCTGCACGTCCCCTGGCTTCACATCTGTCTCTCCAACTGGACCCTTTGCTCGGGAGAAAGGGGCTGCTCATCAACCAGGACGTGTCTAACACCTGGGAAAGTTGCCGGCACTCGGAAAGGGCTGGAAGGCAGGCCTGAATCCACAGCCGAGGGGAGAATCAAGCAGCGGCTGGTGGTGGCCCCAGGACTGTCACGCCAGCGTCTTCCCAGGCTGGCCTTCCTTCCGGTGGCTCTGAGCTGGGCTGGACGGGGTGTGCTGGGAGCACATCCTCTCCCCACACACAAGGGACCCGTCAGCCCTGCAGCACAACGACCCGGAGGGCAGCCCGCACACACGCAGCTCCAGGAGAAGTCCTCCCAAGGTCTCAGTGCCTCGAGCCGCAGGGCCCTCGCTGGAGGAGCCACGACCCAGGCCGAGCCCGGGGCTCTGCTCCCCACAGACTCAGGGCACCGCACATCTTTGGGGGTTTCAAATTGCTCGGCCTGTGCAGGAAAGAAAGAAATGTCCTGTCACTAGAAGAAAAGAACCCATCAGAATGGTTTCAGGGTGTGCTTGGGGACGGAGGAAC
The DNA here is from genome assembly GCF_024362965.1 of Panthera pardus. NCBI lineage: Eukaryota > Metazoa > Chordata > Mammalia > Carnivora > Felidae > Panthera > Panthera pardus. Next base: position 605,420 of record NW_026526732.1, read on the forward strand.
CTGAGCCACGGGGACGCTGCTGTGTGTGAGGGCAGGACACCTGGGAGGCTCTGGCCTCACATATGAAGGGGCTCTAACCCGGTTCCAACCTGCCTCATGTTGCCCTGAATGCGTGAGCTCCAGGCAACACGTGGGTGCAGACCACCTCCTGACAACAGTGACTGACAAAGACATGCTTCCTGCAGCCCGAGGCATGTAGACAGACGTCCACACCAGAGCTGCCCAGGATGAGCACGGACGTCCACACCGCGGGCTGCCCGGGGGGACACAGACCTCCACACCGCGGGCTGCCCCGGGGGGACACGGACCTCCACACCGCGGGCTGCCCCGGGGGGACACGGACGTCCACACCACGGGCTGCCCCGGGGGGACACGGACCTCCACACCGCGGGCTGCCCTGGGAGGACACAGACCTCCACACCGCGGGCTGCCCTGGGAGGACACAGACCTCCACACCGCGGGCTGCCCGGGGGGACACGGACGTCCACACCGCGGGCTGCCCCGGGGGGACACGGACGTCAACACCGCGGGCTGCCCAGGGGGACACGGACCTCCACACCGCGGGCTGCCCGGGGGGACACGGACGTCCACACCGCGGGCTGCCCGGGGCAGGGTGTGGAGACCTTCGGTTGTGACACACGCTTTTCCACTGGCAACTTTTCAAGGCCTTTTTTTTTGTTTCCTCAACACAGGAACCGTCCTGCAAAGGGCCTGAGTCATACGTTGATTACATCAAAGACTGTTTGTCTTGGTCTGCAGCCTGTTTGGGTTCAAACCAAGATAAATTGCAAACTGGCTCAAGCTGCTAACAAACACGCACGTTTTCAGCCGTGCCTGGTGAGGAGAGCACTGTGTGCTCAGGGTGTGTGGCCCAGCACCCCGTCCTGTCCTTATTCAGCAAGTCGCTGATGGAACACAGCAAAGGACACGTGTGTGGGCCGCCCGGCGCCCCTGCTACCTGCTGGCCCCCGGCATGCTCTGGGCAGTGGCAAAATTGCCCTCTCGCCCCCGGAAGCGGGGGGTGGGGGCGACACAGAGGAGGCCCTGCCCCCTGCCCCAGCTTCCCACAGCGGAAGCCGGGACCCGTGGGGCGGGATTCCCACCAGGGTCTCCCCGGGCTGAAGCCACACTGCTCCCTGCAGGTTCCCCTCCCTGGGTCATGGAACTGGGGCTCCCTCCTCCGTCCCCCGTCTCCATGGGGACGGCCCTCAGCTCCCAGGGGCCGCGACTCACGGCTCCTTGCCGGGCCGTCCACAGCGTGGCATTTGTGGGAAGATTACAGCGTGTCCTGCAGCCACGGGCCGGGGAAGACGTTGCTGCCAGAGGGCCAGGCTGCCCGGGCACCTCCCTGTTTCAGGTCAGCAGCTGGGGCCCTAAGCACACGCACCCTTCCGGCTGCACATGCACGGGGTGACAGGAAGGGGCTGGGACCGCCAGGCACCAGAGCTCTGTCCTCACGCCCCTCGAGGAGCACTTTTGTGACCTTCTGGGATGCAGGAATCCCCCCTTCCCAGAGCCAGACTGGAAGGAGGAAGAATGAGCTGGATGTGGCTGGGACACGCTTGTCCTGCCAGCGCCACTGTGACGTCTGCTGTGGTGTGAGATGCTTTGTGGGTCTGTCTGGTTGCTCTTCACTCAGCAACTGCTCCCGGGTCACCCAGAGCTGCATGGGAGCTCTCCTTGTCCTGGAGGAGGTCACATGGCCCTGGCATTCACTGGGGACTCGAGGAGTGTGCCGTGACAGGAGGTGAGGAGCCCAGAGCCATCGAGGCACGGCCAGCGTGCTCCCAGCTCCGGGGCCCAAGTGCTCTGTGCCCTGACCCAGTGGCCGCTGCACCCAGACTGCACAGTGACGGTGCAGAACTAGGTCTTCCCGCTGCAGAGGGAGGTCAGGGGTCCTCCTGTCCACCCTCCCCCTCCCCCCACACCGGCCCCCAAACTCCAGACCCGCGAGTACTCCCGAATCGCCGGCTCACTTCCGAATACCTCCTGTGCCATTCACTCTGTGCCTGGGGTCCGGGGGCGGGGACAGAGCAAGGCACGGGACCTCAGGGACTCCTCCTTCTAGAGGAGCCTGGCTCTGGTCGAGCAGACAGGCGAGAAGCAAACGAGGTCGCTCAGATCACAGGAAGTGGTTGTTGGGGGAAATAAATACAGGACACACCAGACTTGCCACGGACAGCGGGGCCTGCTGAGGCCAATGAGGTGGCGCGAGGGCCAGGACCCAGTGAGCATAGAGCCGCTGGCGCCGTGCAGAGCAGCCGCGCAGGGCGGCTCCCGCCAAGACCCGGGATGGGACGAGCTCCGGTGTCCCGGCCGCAGACAAGGCTGAGGGCCGTCGCCTCAGCTGGAAGGGAACGGGGCTGCCCTTGGGACTTTGCGGGCCTGGGAGGAGCCCGATTTTACCCTAAACACGGTGAAACCGAGCCGCCCATGTTGCCCGGGAGACGGAGAAACCCCTGAGCCGGGCCAGTGAAGCAAGCGGCTGGCACGGCCCTTCCGGCCCCCTCGCCTCATCACCGTCACCTGCACACACACTGGAGGACCCTCCAGGCCCTCCCTGCACGTCCACGTTGGCACACGGTGAGCGCAAGCCCCTGGAAGCCCGGCGCCAGGCAGACCCGGGCCCCAGGCTGGGTGGCATGCCAGCGTCCAGGCAGCACCAGGGAGAGCGACCGGCTGGTCGGCCCGGAGCTGGAGGCCAGGCTCTGGCTGTGCCACGTGAACTGCCCCGGGCCCAGGGAGTGCTGCACCTGCGGAGCCTCGTGGGACAACACGCGGTGGCCGGAGGGAGGGGGGCCGGGTGTCCATCAGGTGCCTGAGAAAGGGCAGGGCCACCAAGTCCCCAGGGTCTGTGGGCACATTGAGTGGGGCTCTAGGAAGCTGTCTGGATGGGAGAACAGAAACGTGGCCTTCCCGGAGATGAGCAAAGCGTTTGCACGGTCCCGGAGATGAAACCCGCGTGCTCCACTGACTTCGAGCCCAACTCTCCCGCACAACCGCCTCCCGTCCGGGCCCGTCTGGACGGCTCCCAGCGCAGAGCAGGCCCGGTGCGTGAGGCCGGCCGGTGACCTGGCCCGGGGCGGAGCGGGCGTCCCCGGCCCGCCTCCCTGCGGCGGCCTCCCCGGGCATTCCCCGCGGTGTCGGAGAGTATTTTCTCAGTGATAACTAAGAAAGAAAGCAGGTCACTGGGCACTTCCCCCCATTGTTTCCCCTTTTTATCGCCGGCTGAACAACCACAGCTGCCCCCCAGGGCCAAGCCCGGCGGTCTGAACACAGGAAGCCCGGGCTCCCAGAAGCCGGCCTCTCGGCGAGGGCACTGAACACGGCCAGAACCTGTGAACACCTGACCTGACGGATGTCGGATCCTCCCGTTCCGGAAAGGTCAGGCCCGGGTGCGAGGCTGGGGAGGAGGGCACAGGTGCTGCCCCAAGTGCTGCCGGAGAGCCGTCCGGGGGCCCCCCGAGGCCGGGGCCCCACCGGCGACTCACGCCTTCCTGAGCTTGTTGCCTCAGCGGGAAATCCAGCCAAGTGTCCCGTGTGCCCTCCCTCACAGGCCAACAGAGAGGGCCAGACAAACTGTAAAGTGCTGTGTCAGCTACCGCGGTGTCAGTGGGCGCTCCTCTGGCCCCGCGCTCCGCCCCCGGCAGGGCGGTGTCCTGAGAGCGGCTCACCCGGCAGGCCTAGGGGTGCGAGGCCAGGAGGACTGGCAGGAGCGGACGTGGCGGTGGCCAGCCCCGGCGTGGCAGGAGACACCCCTTCTCCCGCCAGCGAGGGGCTCCTCCTCAGTTTTGGAGGACATTTTCAAGGTCACCTGGGTCATCCTTCCGTCACATTCTGGACTGTTTCCAGCAGGCCCCATGGTCCTGGTGGGACGCTCTCCCTGAGGAACGTTCCGGTTCTGGAGACCGCTGACAGCCACGCAGTTCCTGGATTTCACCTGCAGGTCTTGGCCACACCCCTTCAGAGGATGCGCGTCACATACAAGTCCTCTCCGCCACGGCAGCCCCTAAACGATGTGAGGAGCAGGAGTGTGTTTGTCGAGCGGCACCCGGCAAACAAACAGTGATTATCTGCTTTTCTGAGACACTGTGGGTTCAGAATGAGCCAAGCACCATCGCTTTTTTGCTAGGACTCTCAGAGGAGAACACAGGCTTTAAACAGATGATGGTTTGTAACAGCGGTAACAAGAATAATGATGATGGACAGATGGACAGAGATGGATAGGTAGATGCAGATAAGTAAGAGATGATAGACAAATAAATGGTAGACAGACAGAAAGACACAGATAGATGACAGACTTGTTTTCGAGACGACTTGGGACACATCACGGTGGGCTTGAGCAAGGTGCCCTATGAAGCCTGAGGGAGGAGCTCGGTCCAGGAGTTCAAGAAAACCCGATGAGGAGGCAGAGCCTGGGGCACGCGCAGGCGGGCATGGTCTCACAAGACAAGACGCTTTTGTTCCTCCGAGTAACATGGACTAAATTCTCCTCGAGGTCCTGGTCTTTTTCCTTTTCACATTCATCTATCAGTTTCATCTGCCATACGCAAGCGCTGGGTGCAGGTGCAGGGCCTGAGAGACGCCCAGAGGCCGCCCGCGGTGCCGTGGGCCTGGCGGGGTACACGGGGCACAGCAGCTCAGCGATGAGGGTCGCTCAGGGCTGTGCGTTCACGGAAGGTGCGCCCAGAGCTGGGGGCCGAGAAGGTTCTTGCAGGAAGTGCTTTCTGGGCATGGACAGATGACGAGGATCAGTTAGCAGGACCAGGGACCCCGGGTATGGCTGGAGTGTAGGTGTAGGGGGCCCTCAGGCACGGGGACATTGCAGAGGCAGCAGGACCACCGTATTTACCCTGAGGACTGTGACGTGACCCAAGGAGGCCTTCCGAGCGGAGGAGTGACATGATGGCATTGGGGGCATGGCCAGGAGGGTGGGAGCCAGCCCCCAAAGTAACCCAGGTGGGGAGAGAGGCCTGGCCAGGTGGGGGTGCAGGTAGGGAGGCGAGCCGGGAAGCAAGACGCAGGGGTGGGGCCCCAGTTCCGACAGGCAGCAGGGCCCAGGACGCTCAGAGAAGGCACATTCCTGGAGGACAGGTCTGTTCCCGACACATCGCATGTGACGATCCTTGGACTCCATCGACCTGACAGCTGTGGGGACCTGGCCGGGGAATCGGACGCAAAGCTGTAAACATGTGCCTGTCACAGAAGGGGCTCTAGGACCGCAGGACCCCTGTCGGCAGGTTTGCTCGCGCGGGACGGACTGCGCAGGGGAACGGGGAAGTGGAGGAAAGAGGCCACCCAAACCTCAGTGTCGGGCCTTGTCTATTGTTGCCACGTTCACACACCCTCTGCTCCAGGAGCAGATCACAGGGTTGCCAACCTGAAAGTGACTTTCCTTAGGCCCCCTCCAGGCAGCATGCCAGGGCAACTCTGCCAGTGTAGACACCACACAAGGTCAGAAAGTGGACAGCATGCAAACCCATTTCAGCGGCATCAATGAGGGTGGGTCCCTGGGAGTGGGTTCCTGGGAGGATGGGCTCCCAAGGATGGGCCCCAGGGGGTGGGTCCCCAAAGATGGGTCTTTGGGAGTGGGTTCCCGGGGGGTGGGTCCCCAAAGATGGGTCCCGGGGAGTGGGTTCCCAGGGGGTAGGCCCCTGAGGATGGGCCCCAGGGGGTGAGTCCCCAAAGATGGGTCCCTGGGAGTGGGTTCCCGGGGGGTGGGTCCCCAAAGATGGGTCCCTGGGAGTGGGTTCCCGAGGGGTAGGCCCCCAAGGATGGTCCCCAGGGGGTGGGTCCCCAAAGATGGGTCCCTGGGAGTGGGTTTCTGGGGGGTGGGTCCCCAAAGATGGGTCCCTAAGAGTGGGTTCCTAGGGTGGTGGGCTCCCAAGAATGGGCCCCAGGGGGTGGGTCCCCAAACATGGGTCCCTGGGAGTGGGTTCCCGGGAGATGGGTCCCCAAAGATGGGTCCCGGGGAGTGGGTTCCTGGGGGGTAGACCCCCGAGGATGGGCCCCAGGGGGTGAGTCGCCAAAGACGGGTCCTTGGGAGTGGGTTCCCGGGGGCTGTGTCCCCAAAGACGGGTCCCTAAGAGTGGGTTCCTGGGAAGGTGGGCTCCCAAGGATGGGCCCCAGGGGGTGGGTCCCCAAAGATGGGTCCCTGGGAGTGGGTTCCCGGGGGGGCGGGCTCCCAAGGATGGGCCCCAGGGGTGGGTACCTGGCCCCAGGAGACCCACCAAGGACGACAGCATTCCCCAGTGTGTCCAGTCCCTGGGCCTAGTGCCTTCTGCACTGGCTTCCAGCTCTACTAAGATTCTCTAAGTAATTCCCTATGGAAGGAATCTCCAAATATCCAATGTGGCTTCTGCTGTCCTGAAGGCCACACAGAGAACTGTGTGAGAACAGCATTAATGGGGGGGGGGGGGGGGCGGTGAGAAAGGGGCCAGGAGGGTGGCAACAAGAAGCTGTGGGTGGTATAACCAGGGCGGTTTTGGCAGCCGGCACAGAAGCACACCGCAGACTGGCGTGGAGAAGAGGCCCGGGGAAGCAGAGGCCGCTGCTCGGACATACTATTGTGTTTTCTGTGGAGAAGAAAGAGGTGGGACACCTCCGTTTGGCCCTGGGCACAGGTAGCAGGCGGGGCACAGGGGTGGGCAGAGGTGGGACCGCTGGGGGAGGATCCGCTGGGGGCAGGGGCGGGGGGGCGGGGGCGGCTGGGTGTGCACAGGAGGAGGGGGCCGGGAAGGTGCCCAGCAACACGGGTGTGGGGGTCACAGGACGGAGTGGGGCCGCGGCAAGGGGCCCGGGGTTGAGGTCACCGCACTGACTACTCCGGGCACCACACACATTGCTGGCAGGGGGCGCCGCTGGCCGGCCGTGGGGTCTTTCATCTCTCCCTTCTCGTCCACGTGGCGCCCCTGCAGGTGACCGAGTGACCCTGGTGCCCCCGCGGGTGACAGAGTGACCCCAGGCTCCAGGCAGGAGCGGAGTTCAGAGCTGGACGGGCGTCTGGGCTTGGGTGGCCCAGCATAGGAGGTGTGGCCACACCCCGGGCCCTGCTGGAGGAGCTGTGGCCCCAGAGCCCTGATGCTCGGGGTGAAGTTGCTTCACGGGCCCCCAGGCTCCAGCTCGCGCCGGGAGGCTCCCAGAGCCCGGCCTGCCCAGTCAGGGCCCCACAGCCTGGGGGGCCGCGGCGGATGTTCAGGCTAAACGGCCCTGCTCTTGGAGGGCCCACCCACCGCAGGCTCCCTTCCCTCCACAGGCTCCTCGGAGAGGAGGCTGAGAGCCTCTGACGGGTCCAGACCCCTGCTCGGGCAACGCTGCCCCCACCTCGGAGTGAAGGACCGCAGGATCAGCGCAGCCCTGCGTCAGCACAGCCTGCTGAGCGGTGTTGAAAGCGGTCCGCGGCCCACGGCGACATCTGGACGGGCCGTGCAGGGGAGAGGGCGGGCAGGCGGGAGATGGTGGAGGTGGGGCCCGCGGCCCTGTGGCTGATGCCGCCCCACGTTTCCCTGGGGGCCTTTCCTGCTGAGTCACCTGCAGAAGATAAGGCCGGAGAGTTCCGCAGGAAATCGAGGCGTCTCGGGGCGTGTGTCTGGACCTGCAGGGTCATCACGTGAGAGGGTATTTGGGAGGGAAAGTAGGGGCCCCCACCCCTACCGCAGAGGAGGGCACCCACGGCCCACCCCTCCCTCCTCTTCCTCTGGGCCCGGGCCGTGCCAAGTTCCGTCCACCTTGGTTGTCACTCACCGAGAGGCCTCTGGGGGTGACCGTGTGCCTGTGCGGCCCTTGCCTGAAAGCCCGTTGGAGCTTTTCACAAATGATACGAAAAGACCCCGGACCCTGCAGGTCCTGCCTCAGCTGCTCTCAGTCAACCCACACGGTTTCCACTCCTGGTCCCAGTTTAACTTCTGGGATCCAGTGGGCTGCCCCGGTTCCCTCACCCCTGGGATCCCGTGGGAGGCTGTGGGACACCCCTGGCTCCCCCTGGGATTGCGTGGGATGCCCCATTCTCTTCCCATGTAAGCTGACTATTGTAAACTCACCAACAGCCATCACACCCCTGGATGGTTGGCTCACGTGTCCGCCTGGCTGGGCCACAGCACCAGCGTTTGGCCAAATACCCGTCCAGATGTCACCGGGAGCGTATTTTCAGGTGAGATCAACACTTAAGTCAGTCAACTTTGAGTAAAGCGGATGATCCCCACAGCGGGGCCGCATCCAAGCAGGGGGAGACACCGGGACACTGGGAGAAACTGAGGTCTGTGGAGGAAGGAGGAACCCCCTCCAGAGGGCCGTACTCTTCCTGGCCCACCCTGTAAATCTCAGACTTGCCAGAATCCACAATTTTATGAGCCAATCCCTTAAAATAGATGTCCTTGTCTCTCTGTCTCTTTCTGAACATGCAATTAATGTTCATTCAGCAAATCTTTGTAAATCTTTTATCTACGATTGTATCTCAGGACCTATGACATTGCCCCACACATAGCCAGTGATCAAAAACATATTTTCATCAATAGATGAATATTTTGGATAGAAGAATAGAGAACAGTGAGTTATGAGTACCCCTTTGCCAACTCTACACTGGGTATGCAAGACACTTTGATGCACACGAACAACATAGTACGGTCTCCAGGAAACTGACAGTGCCTCCTTATGTGTGGACCGCAGCTGAGCACAATGCTCTAGCAGTTGCCTGAGTGCGGAGTAAAATGGGTCTATCACCTCCTTTCTTCAGGACCCTATGCATTTGTTAATATGGCCTAAATATTCCCCAGGGTTGGAAGCTGTTGTAGACTGAACCTACTGCTCCTCTAGGTTTCGTTTCCAGCCGCACCCAGGGAAGGGAGTGGTAGAGGGAGCAGGGTGCACTGGGGAAGGACATGGGGAAGGAACGATGGCAGGGCTGAGCAGGCCTCTTAAGTCCCTGACCACGTTCTCCCCACAGCACTATGTACCTGATTCTCTGTCTGGCAAGCATTTTGGCCTCTTCGTCCATCACGGCACAATTTTCACCCCGTGAGGGTCTGGAGGGAAGCGACCGTCTGGAGTGACTGCGCTGCTCCTTCTGAAGATAGTGCTAGACGCCTGGGGAGACCCAGCAGGAGGGGGACCGTGGGGTTGTCTGAGGAGAGCTGGCCCAACAAGTCCGCGTAAATCAGAGTCAAGTTAATCCTGTGGCATGCGGGAAGGGGCCAGGGGAGCGCGGGCTCCGAGACCAGAGGATAAAACAGCCACAGCCGGGGCACCGGGGACTGCGTTGGGGAAGAGACTGCCAGCCCCTGCGGGGCCACTCACCACTCGATGGCTCGTCCCTGAACGCAGCGCCTCACGTATTCTAGGCAGCGTGTTCTCCCGTCCATACGCATGTGACTTCAAAGTATGGCAACATGAAGGTGTCTCAGCAGCTGATCATTTAAATAACAAGAAATCACACACTGAAAAGAAACCCTGTATCTTTTTCTACCCAAATATAATTTCATGATATGACGAAAAAGTAGAACCAGTTGCCATGAGACAGCATGAAACCACTTCCCACAAACCCACAAGGGCAGCGCCGGCTCAGGCTGCCGGAGGCGACCCACGGCGAGCAGGGAGGCCACCCGCCAAGGGGCATCCCTCCCGCCCACACCCTCCCGCAGGGCGACTGGAGGGTCCATGTCAGGCCAGAGGGCCCCTCCGCGCCCAGCTCCTGCCACAGCACAAGGACACGCTGGCCAGCACAGGGCCGTGTTCGAGGAGGGGCAGGAGACAAGGAAAGGAGGGACTCTCCAGCTGCAAGCATCCCCCACACTCTTCTGTTCTGACCCCTGTCCCGACCCCCTCAATCTTGGCCTTCGTGCTGGGCCACAGGCAGGGACCTGCCCTCTTTTCCTTTGGTTCTAAGACATTAGCACCTTATGTGATGAAGCCAATTCCCCTGTGTGAGGCCCCCTGTGCTCCCTCCCAGCTCCTCTGCTCTCTCCCGACCCCTCTGTGCTCCCTCCCAGCTCCTCTGTGCTCCCACCTGGCCCCCTCTGTGCTCCACCTGGCCGCCTCTATGCTCCCTCCCAGCCCCTCTGTGCTCCCACCTGGCCCCCTCTCTGCTCCCACCTGGCCCCCTCAGTGCTCCCTCCTGGCCCCCTCTCTTCTCCCTCCCAGTTCCCCTATGCTCCCACCTGGCCCCTTCTGTGCTCCCACCTGGCCCCCTCTGTGCTCCCTCCCAGCCCTTTGTGCTCTCACCTGGCCCCCTCTGTTCTCCCTCTTGACCCCCTCTGTGTTCCCTCCCGACCCCTCTCTGCTCCCTCCCAGCTCCTCTGTGCCCCCACCTGGCCCCCTCTGTGCTCCCTTCCAGCCCCTTTGTGCTCCCACCTGGCCCCCTCTCTGCTCCCTCCCAGCGCCTCTGTGCTCCACTTGTGCTCCACTTGGCCCCCTCTGTGCTCCCTCCTGGCCCCTTTGTGCTCCCACCTGGCCCCCTCTGTTCTCCCTCCTGACCCCCTCTGTGTTCCCTCCCGACCCCTCTCTGCTCCGTCCGGGCCCCTCTCTGCTCCCTCCTGGCCCCTCTCTGCTCCCTACCGGCCCCTCTGTGTTCCCACCTGGCCCCCTCTATGCTCCCTCCCAGCTCCCCTGTGCTCCCACCTGGCCCCCTCTCTGCTCCCTCCCAGCTCCTCTATGCTCCCTCCTGGCCCCCTCTCTGCTCCCTCCTGGCCCCTCTCTGCTCCCTACCGGCCCCTCTGTGTTCCCACCTGGCCCCCTCTGTGCTCCCTCCCAGCTCCCCTGTGCTCCCACCTGGCCCCCTCTGTGCTCCCTCCCAGCCCTTTGTGCTCTCACCTGGCCCCTTCTGTTCTCCCTCCTGACCCCCTCTGTGTTCCCTCCCATCCCCTCTCTGCTCCCTACCAGCCCCTCTGTTCTCCCACCTGGCCCCCTCTGTGCTCCCTCCCAGCTCCTCTGAGCTCCCACCTGGCCCCCTCTGTGCTCCCTCCCAGCCCCTCTGTGCTCCCACCTGGCCCCCTCTGTGCTCCCTCCCAGCTCCTCTGAGCTCCCACCTGGCCCCTTCTCTGCTCCCTCCCGGCCCCCTCTCTGCTCCCTCCTGGCCCCTCTCTGCTCCCTACCGGCCCCTCTGTGTTCCCACCTGGCCCCCTCTGTGCTCCCTCCCAGCTCTCCTATGCTCCCACCTGGCCTCCTCTGTGCTCCCACCGCCCCCTGGAAGCCAGTGATTGGCAGGTCCAGCTGCAGCGGCTGCCGCGGGCCCCTCCAGGCTCCCCTGACAGATGTTTTAATCTACTGTTTGAAGAATGACTTCTGCGCAGCTCTGGGGCTCACACATCTGTTTCTGTTTAGAATGCAGAGGCGTTTCAAACAGCCAGGCTCTGCCACCCCGGGAACTGTTTAACCGGCGGCCACGTTGCTTACATTATCCATTACAGCCAGGGAAGGATTTACGGCAGGCGGGCTGGACATACTTTTAAGCTCTGTAAAATAGATCACTCATTTCAAAAAAGAGAACAGTTTAGCTTCCTAAACACATCCTTTTTTGAAAGGAGATATTTACTTTATTAACCCATAAAAACATCAGGGAGCATAAAGCTTCCAGAACCGTTCATGTTTCAGCCGCTAGAGCTCCCGTAAGGAGGCAGCTTCTGGCCTCACCCCTTGGCTGTTACCCCTGATCTCACCGCTCACGGTTCCCGTGCTCCTGGCAGCACAGCCACTCGGCAGGTCCCTGCGAGAGGCCAGGTCCCGCAGGAGGGACTCCAGGGGCGGAGTGACCTGGTGTGCAATAATCGTTTATTAAAATAATTTAAGAATGACTTTCTGGGGCGCCTGAGTGGCTCAGTCAGTTGAGCGTCCGACTTCAGCTCAGGTCATGATCTCCTGGTCTGTGAGCTCGAGCCCCGTGTCGGGTTCTGTGCTGACCGCTCGGAGCCTGGAGGCTGCTTCGGATTCTGTGTCTCCCCATCTCTCTGCCCCTCCCATGCTCATGCTCTGTCTCTCTCTGTCTCAAAAATAAATAAACATTTAAAAAAAATGACTTTCTACATAAACTTGAATGAGGGAAAACCAAGAGGTATCTGTAGGTTATAAATATCAGAGGTCACTTTTGAGAGCATCAGGGCCTGTAAACCAGGTGTTTAACCAAGTTGGAGAGAAAGGAAAAGAATTTATTGAGTGAATGCTGTGTGCTTGTTGCTTCCCCATCACCACAAAGGGACTAATGGCCCCTGATGATGGGTTGGGGTCACATTCCACACACGTCTCTGTATAGAACCCTCCCAAACACTCTGTGGTAGGACCACCCCACGCCGCAGAGGCAAACCCGCAGGAAGTGGCCCGCCTACGGTCACTTAGCTCACCCGCGGGGCCGAGACCCACCGCCCCAACCGCTGCGCGGCGGCCTGGGCCAAGGACTCGAGACGAGCGGTCCCCTAAGAACACGGCACCGGCTCTGAAAAGCTGCAGGGTTCCAGCCAGGTCTGCCTGACACCAAATCTCAAGCTTTATTTCCAGGAAATATACCAGGTAGCAGGCTTAAAGCATGTGATGGGTGCTTGCACATCTGGGCAATGTCATCTGGGGATTTTTTTTCCCGGTTCTGAGAAGAAATGCTTCTTTTATTTTACGTAAATCTCCATTTTTCTACTAGTAAATACGAAAAGAGGAAGAAGCAGAGACACCATCTCTCTGTTCTTTACGGCCACCTCTTGTAGGGCTGAGGGGCAGGAACGCCCCGTCACACCCTGGCTGGCTGCCGCAAGGGCCCGAGGGGGGACTGGAGCAACGTGTGCAGAAGGAAGCCCGTGGCTGGTGCTCAGGTGGCCTCGTACTCAGAGATGGAGGGACCGCGTGCTGGAATCGTAGGTCCCCTCCTCACCGCCTCTGCCCCTGCTGCCCAGCCAGAGGAGACGAATGCACGTGCAGAAACCCTTCCTGGCCAGCACCCTGCCGCCGGGGTTCTCACGGCCCCAGCCAGCTGCTGAGTGCACAGCACGCCGTCTTCAGTTCCACACCACGTGGAAACCGTCACCTCCGCTGGGAGTTAAGCAAGTGGGACTCCAGACATCACGCCAAGCAAAGAGGAAGCCTGCGTTTTCCATGCAGGGCCGTGGACGTCCTACTCTCCAAACCCATCAACGGCACGGGCCACTCCCGATATTTTCGTGCAAATGCAGCCTGCGCAGCCCATGTCCTGAAAACAAGAGTGCCCACTCCCCAAAAGGCACAGGTACATTTGTATACACTCTTTTTTTTTTTTTTTTAATGTTTATCTCTTTCTGAGAGTGACAGAGAGAGCATGAGCGGGGAAGGGGCAGAGAGAGAGGCAGGCACAGAATCCGAAGCAGCTCCAGGCTCCGAGCTGTCAGCACACAGCCCGATGCGGGGCTCAAACCCACAAACCTCGAGATCATGACCGAGCTGAAGTCGGACGCTTAACCAGCTGAGCCACCCAGGCGCCCCCACTCTTTTACATGAAAAAAGTGTTTTACAAAAAGTAACTGCAAATACTGGCTTTTTCACTTTGAACTATTGTGCAGGCAACAAGCCGCCTTTCTCAAGGAGATTCGTCAACGAAAATGACATGAAACCATCAGCTTGGAATGATCTGCCCTGGGAAGGGACACAGGCCTCACTTCCCAGGAAGGGGACAGACAACCAGAGAAGTCAGCTCAGAGAGGACATCCCTCTTGCCTTGAGAAGCACCAACAGGCAGCACAGAAAGACCACGGGATCTCTCCATGAGGCCAGCCTCGCACAGGGCTGCCCCGCCGAGAACAAGCAGTATGTCCCCCACACCCAGTATTGGGCCCATTTTGGGTGTGATTCCGTGTGCCAGAGCAGAGCTCTTCAACAGAAAGTGAGCTTCTGAGAACACAGTCCGGTGGCCAAGGACTAGAAAGGGGAAGGGAGACCCCACAGATATCCGGGGTGCCGGCATGTCAGGAACCCAGGATGACGCGTACCTGTGTGGAATAAACGTGGCCACCTGTGCCACCGAGGGTCAAGTCCGGCCCAACCTAAGCCCTAGATACCTGTTCCCTTCACAAACAAGCTTGAGGCCCCACGGCCAGCACGAAGGCAGCTGTGTCCTGCCACAGGGTGGACACTGCCCACTGGACCATGACAGAGAAGCAGAGAAACTGAGGGCAGGCCCTTGGGAATAGCTAAGGACGTTTGAAAAGGCAATTTCATGTCTGTCGAAGCCGACAAAAGACAGGAGCTGGTGTTTTCTGTCTTTTTTCATTTCATTTTTGGAGGAACTCATTTTTATTGCACTTTTCAAAAGGGGATAACAAATAGAAAATAAAATTTTGAAAACTCTGGTTTTCATGGCAGGTAGTTGGGGAAGTACTAATTGAAGCAGCAGAAAAACTCAGGTAAGAAAGAAGAAAAATTAACATGTTAGGTCTGTTCTCTCCATCTCCCAAATACAGGAGAGCCTCGCAGGGCACAGTGTTATTTGTCTACAGCACCAAGAATCCAGCTCCTCGTTCTTTTGGATTCTGCGCCTGGAACTCGGGAATTGGTTCAGTGTTGGCTACAATGGCCCGGGCAGCAAGGAACGGGATACAGTATAAACAATTCGGTAAATTGGAAGTTCTCGGTCAACACACGGCTGAAGCGTGATACCAACTCTTTGGCCACTAGATGGACAGTTCTAGGTGGCTAAGTATGAAGTTTGATTTTACAAAATGTTTGGTAAGATCTAATTGAAATTTTTAAAAATTAAATTTAGATTTGGCTTTAGTTAAATTTGAATCAAAATTTTGATATTAATTAAATATGATTAATTTGCATTTTTCTATTCTTACAATAGAATCCTGAATATTTCAAAGAAATACATATTTTAGGACAAATTTTTTTAACTTATTGTTTCTTTATATTTAATTTATTTTGTGATGTAAATTAGACCTTTAAGGGCAATAGAACATAAATAACAGGAAAATCGTGATTTTTTAACAACATAGCTTTTGCAGACTATGTAAAACTTTATGAATTCTGTACACCTCTAGTTTCATATAATGTAAACGTTAACAACCCACCAAGAGGATACCCAAACAGGCACAATAATAATTGAATTAAGCTGTCTCTGTTATTTTTACAATTTTTATCAAATAAACATAATTTTATACATTTTTTAAATTTTCCTTGCAAATCTCTAGTTTTCAATGTAGAAAGGCAGAAATATTTTATTTACCAGCTTGTTAACTCAGTTTGTAAGTTTCCAGGATTTCAGCATTGTGGCCCGGGCCCCCCCGTACTTGCTCTGAGCCCACACTGAGGGGGCCTTGACGTTAGAATAAATCCACTCGAGACTTTATTCTTCTTTCCTGGTTTCATTCAGCTTTAGAGTCCAAGGCCAGAAGAGCCTTTCCAACCGGCCCAACGCGGGTCCCTTGTCCCTGCCCAAGGGGCAAACGGGGCTCCTCAGTCAGCGGAAACTCTTTCTGAAATTGGGGCGTGCAGGCAGGCGCTCTCGGCCGCCCCGGGGCTGCGGCCTCGGCCTCACACTCACACACCCCCCTCCCGTCAACCTGCGAGCTTTGGAGAAAAGCGTGAGGCTTGGTAGGCTGAGGCTCAGGGGAGTGGGGTTCTCCCCGACCTAAGAAAAGGTTCCAAGAGACCCCAGGGAGGCGGCGGAGAGCCCGGAGGCAGGTGGCGGTCACTGAACGCAACAGAGGCTTTCTCGCCCGTGTCCCGGAGTCCGGCAGGCCTCCCGCTCCTGAGGGGACACGCGCTGTGCCCCCACTGGCCCAGCTCTGCGCACACGAGAGCGCAGACACTTGTTCGTCGGACTCGCTAGGGTTAACTGCATGATTCCATTAGGTGAGCCTCTTCCCGATCCAATCCGTGCATGAAGATAGAGTCATCGTGTCCACAAAATCTAAGCCGAGTGCTTTGAAAAGAGTGCAGGGAAAAGTCACAGAAAAAGACCTGGGTGTGGATGAGACGGCTGTGAATAAACGGAGAAGGAAAAGTCACCAAAATCCAGTCAGATTCTGCTCTCGGAGCCCTCCGCCCGCGTCCCCGTCAGTCGGTTCTTGCTCGGCCTAATTCCCCGCCTCTCCTGATCATTTTCGAGTGGCTCCATCTCACCGTCAGGGCTGGATTAAATGGAGGGTTGGCGGAGAAAGTGGCTCCATGGTTGGGAAGATAGACGGTCAGATGCAGTGACGAGCTAGTAAATGTTCACAGTCCGCTGTCTGGAAAGAAGACAGGGCCCTGATTCAGACCAGTGCCCAGTTTCCCAGGTGGAAATGATGCCTCGCAGACCGTTTAAGGCCACGCTCGGCGTGGAGCTGGGAGACACGCGCACAGGGTGGCCAGGGAGGCGTGGGCCAGCGGCAGAGCGCGCGGGTCAGATGGTGGCCGGCGAGGCGTGGGCCAGCCCCTCACCCTTTGGGCCTCACCGAACCCCGCCGGACGGGACCGAAGGGCACCGAGGATGCAGAGGTGCGGTCATGAACGATGTCCCCCGCACACACTTCTGTCCCAGCTGGAATGTCAAAGTCGGCGTGTTCAGTGAGCAAGGTCAGAGGGGGGCCGGCTGTCGCCGACGGTTCTGACCGGGCTCCTGTGTCCACGTGTGCTGATTCCCTCCTGCCCCTCTGCTGTTCACTGAGACGTTTTACCCCCGTCGGTTCACGTTTCTCCAGAACCTACTGTACAAGGGCTCTGTCTGACCTTCCCTGGAAACTGAACCCAAACGGCCTGAAAACTCGGTCACCCAGAATCTAAGAAGCTGGAGGAGGCCTGAGGAAGACCGTTTTAGAGGCTGGACTAGAGAGTGGGAGGGAATTTGGTCTTTGTGTTTTCTCTTGGCTTATTGGAGGTATTCTTTATTCCCAGAGATAAATAATAATAAAATGAAACATGTTCTTCTGAAATGTCTACACTCTTTTGTGGAAAAAAGCCACGCTGTGTTTGCTTTCCTATTATTCTCAACGATAGCAGCATTCGGAAGGGAAACGGCGCTGAGGGCCCAGAGCTGGCCGGGGCGGGGTGCGGAGCAGAAAAGAGGGGTAACAACCATCCCGCCCGATTCACCTTTCTGTGACGAATCCAGAAAGTCACCGACGGGGGACACGCGGGAGGTGCTTCAGGACCCCGGGCGTCCCGGGTGCTGGGGGTGGGTCCCGCCGCCGTGTTAGCGGAACAGGATGCTCCCCCCGCCCCCACTCGAGCGAGGCTGGGCTGCTCCACCTCCAGCCACACAAGGAGGCCCAGGCTCCCCGGGTCTGCACATCTGTGGCCTCGGAGATTAGCTGTGCGGCACGTCAACCTCCCAGCTTATCGTGGTCGCCAAACCCAACTGCATGTTGTATATAAAAATCTTGATCTTGCGATCTTGGCCTTCAGATTTCACTCCACTGTAATCAATAACTTGTCACGTATAAATAAGACAAACGCTACCTAATGGCCCCATGTTTATCGAGTCAATATATGGCGTGGAGGGAATTCCTTGGCATTGTTTGTACGCGGTATAAATATTTAAGATCTCACCAGTAACAGGAGTTTCTGTGTATATTATACAGAGCTCTCTTCTATCCGGTTTGAAGAAGGAGAATGAAGGAGCGGATGCAAATTGTCCAAACAAACATTTGTTTCTCCCTCCAGCTGGGCAGGTTGCCATCACTCCTCCGGGGGAACCCCGGCGGTCCCAGCTTGTACACTCAGGCGGGGCACCGCTGGGCTGGGGTCGGGAGAGGCACGGGGCGGGGGCTGACGTGCTGTGCGGCGTGCTGTGCCGTGCCGTTGTGAGCGTAGCGAGGTCTCGTACGGCGTCATCTCACGGGTGTGGTACGATGCGCCGCGAGATGTAGTGTGGCGTGCGGTGTGTTGTGAGGTGCGGTGTGTCGTTGGAGGTTTGGTGAGGTGTCGCGCAGTGAGGTGTTGTAAGGTCATGCGTTCTGAGGTGTTGTGTGCTGTTGGGTGACGGGCTGTGGTGAGGTGGGCGAGGTATCGTGTCTTGAGATGTGGTGAGATGCTGCTGTACGGTGATGTGTCGTGTGGTGAGGCACCGCGCGGTAATAAGGCGTTGCGTGGTGACGTGTGGTGAGGTGTTGTGTGGTGAGGTGTTGTGTTGAGGTGTGGTGAAGTGTAGTCTGTTGTTTCAGGTGTGGTGAGGTATTACGTGGTGATGCGTGGTGAGGCGTTGTGCGGTGTCGTGTGTCGAGATGTGGTGAAGCGTAGTAAATTGTTTGAGGTGCGGTGAGGTGTGGTGAGGTGGGTGGCGTTGTGAGGTGTCGTGCGGTAAGGTGTGGTGAGGTACACTACGTCGTCTGAGGTGTGGCCGGATGTTGTGTGTTGAGCTGTGGCATTGTGAGGGGTGGTAAGGTGTCGCATGGTGTCGTGAGGTGTGGTGTTGAGATGTGCTGGAGGATGTCGCGTGAGGTGTGGTGAGGTGGGCGAGGTGCTATGTGGCGAGGTGTCGTGTGGTGAGGCGTAGTGATGTATGGTGAGGTGTGGTGAAATGCCGTGAGATGCGGTAAGGTGTGTGTGTTGAGGTGCGGTGAGGTGTGGTAAGGCGTTGCGTGGCGAGGCGTGTGTGGTGTTGTGAGGTGTCGCGTTGAGGTGTGAAGCGGAGCGTGTCGTGCGAGGCGTGGTGAGGTGCTGTGTGTTGAGGTGCTGTGCGGTGTGGCGAGACGTGTGAGGCGTGGCGAGGCGCCGTGTGGTGTTGTGAGGTGTCGTGTTGAGCCGCGGTGAGGTGGAGTGGAGCACGTTGTATGAGATGCGGTGAGGTGTGGTAAGGTGCGGTGTGTTGTTGTGTGTTGGGTTGCTGCCTGCTGCCCCTGCGGTCGGCCAACTGGAGGAATGTATAAGGTCCGGCTGGCACCTTGGAAACATCAAACGTCGGAGGGAGGGGAAGCGCTGACGTGTGGGAAGAGGCCGGTGACGAAGCGTCCAGTCCTCAGGCCCCCTGAGAACCCCGAGCTGCCGCTGTGAAGAGTGAGTTCTGTCTACAGAGCGACCGGTCCTAACGTCAGTCCTCCGGGCTTCCTCATCTTTATGTCCCGATAATCCAGAGGATGCCAAATTCTTACCTGAGCCAACTCACAGTCATGGACTTTTCTAGAACAGAAAGCGGCCAGGATGCCGGTGGGCCGAGGGTCTGGCGTCGGAACTCAGCACAACACGCGTCTTCGGGAAGCTGTTTCTCCACCTTGGGTCCTCGCTCTGTACAGGATCCCTCCTTCACGCGTTCGCTAGCGCGTGCTTGCGGGAAACGTGACACACGGGGAAGGAGACGGTGTCCAAAGTGGAGGCCCCGCTGCGGCCTCCGGCAGGTCCTCTCCCGGGACGCCGCGGATCGCCGGGACCACGTGGGAAGTTCGCAGAAAGGTAGTATCGTTGCCCATTTCTGCCTGGCAGACCTCTACTGGCGACGCGGAAGTGGACAGGAGATGTCGCGAGCCCAGCTCGGATGCGGCGGCGGCGGCACGGTCACTAAAGGGGGAGCGGAGAGGGTCAGCCGGCTTTTCCTGCCGGCTACCGGGAAATAAGATGCCTGGTCAGGAATCACGTCGGGGGCGGGGTTGCGGGGCCGCTCGGGGCCTCTCACGGAGTGGCGGGGGTGGTAGGGGGGACAGTGGCCTCGGGGGGCAGGTGAGTTCCTGAGACCTTCTCCGGCCAGTGATGCCAACTCTTGGTGAACGTCATCATCTGAACGGTTTCATGGTCTTGTTGTCTCTCTCTTGTTCTCTGAGGAAAAAGGAGAAACAGACAAGTTACCAAATGCAGGACCCCGGGGGTCCCCTGCAGGGGGACCGGCCACAGCTGGGCAGGATCCCCACCTCCCTTCACAGGAAGTACTTCCTGAACCCCACGGCTCGGCTCTAGACCAGAACGGAGTGTCTCCTCCTCGGTCCTGCCCGCCGTGAGCACAGCGGTCTCTCACCGCTGCACGCAGCCCACCCGTTCCAAGGTGCTCCATACGACGTATGAAACGGCAAGATTCCGCACACTCTCCTGCGCGTGCTCCCCGGTGACCAGCAGACAACAGCCCCGGCGCTTCGTCCGTCTCATCCCAGTACGTTGTCCTGTTCCGGGCTCGGCGTGGCTCTGCAGGATTTGGTTAACACACTACCGTTCATCATCTGTTTCTCAAGCTCGAAAAGGCAAGACCGTCTCAAAAGGTGCTCTCTGACCCCCAACTAGCTCGGATCCTACCAGAAGAGTAAATCTGTGTTATCTTCTCGAACGGTTTAGGAGCAGAGCTAGCAAATTGGATGACAGGCTTCTAATACTATCGGGAAGCCCTGCACCTGTGAAACAACCCGTTTCCAAGTGTGGGGAGAACATGGGTGAGGAGGGGGCAGGGGGTGAGGGCTGGGGTTCAAAAGCAGCCGGAGGCTCCCCTCCGCCCTTCCCGTGGACCCGCTCGGAGCAGCGGGAGCACCGGATGGGCGAGCCGCACGCAAGGTGCCTGTTCACGCCCAGAGCAAGGCCCCCGGGGTGGCGGGCTCCACGCGCGGGAGCCCTGACGGGGCCGAGGGTGCACGCCGTGGCAGGGGCAGGCGACGTCCAGGGAGCGGCAACTTCGTTTTGGAAGAGTCGGGTCTGCACCTCAGGGACGGAGGGCCGACAAGGACCCAGAGCTCACGGCACCGGGTCTCAGAGGGGACGAGCACACACGCCGGCGTGGCCACCAGGCTCCCGTGCGTTTGGTGCCCGATGCTGAGGAGAGGAACACCGGCGACCACGTGGAAACGACCGCAGAGGGGTCCGGTGGCTGGCACGTGGCCTCCGGGTATTATCGGTGAAGCGAGGGCCACGCACCTGCCCTGCATCGGGCTCCGTGGGTTCTCCCATCTGTGCCTCCTGCGCTCCAGGCCACCACAGCAGGAGCGAGCGGGGCAGACGCGCTAGCTTCCCGACGCGGGCTCTTGATGTGGCTCCGCTGCTTTTGGTGACAATCCATCAGTGGGCCGTCACGTGGCCTCGCCGCCTGCCCTGGAGGGGTGTGGCCAACGTGGTGACAGCCAGATAGCATCTGTCAGCACAGACGATCACCGTGACCGTCACTGGCCCCGCCGGGTCCTGTGCTCACGCACGCACCTGGCTACATCCGCCACGTTCGTCCACGCAGGCCTCGCCCGGGCCGCACAGCTCGCTCCACACGGCCACCATTTCTCTCTGCCCGTGGAGGGGCCCGGTCACTCCACCTCGGAGTTCCAGAACCGAATCGGGAACTCAGTCTGCCGGGATTCGAGCGTGAGACGTGAAGAAAACAACACCGTGCAGGTCGAGGAAGCAGGGGACAAGCACCACAGCCACGGGGGTTCCAGGCCCTTCGTGGCCAGAAGGGAGTGGGCCGTGGCTGGACCTGGGGCCACGGGACCGGGGGGCAGGTGGGGACCACGGGCTCTCCCCTGCAGCCCAGCCTGTGCGAGACGTGCGGTGGGGGCAGGGAACCGGGGAACCAGGGACAGGGCTTCCGGAGCCCAAGTCTGGGTGCGCACGGCCAGCGGGTCCACCCTGCGGCAGCCACCCCACGCTGGCCCAAGAGGTGCGGCCTGTGCCCTGGGGACACCGTGGGCTCGGGACAGGAAGCCTGTGACCCCTGGGCCTGCACGGGGAGGTGGGAAGAACCCATTGGCCACAGGGGCGCCGGGGAAGGCGGCACCTCAAGACTGCAGGTCATGGAAAGTGTCCCCTTAGACCAGGGGGCATGCACGATAAACACACACAGCAGGCGGACAGGTGAACTGAAGTCGCGTCCCGGGAGCGTGTGCACCTGTGCTCAGGGCAGTGAGGAGCGGGCTCCGGGCCTCCGGAAGCACGTCTCGCCCGCCTTCTCCCGCTGCCCTGGGCCTAGGGACGGGGGGGGGAAGCAGAGGCCCCACCTTAGGTCCAGACACCGCTTGCCACAGGCAGGCCCCGTCTCCAGCCCTGGACAGAGAGAGACAAATGGTTTGTGCCCCAGGCCGCCAGACCTAGACCATGCTTGGCGGGCACTCTGCACACAGATGTCACCCAGGGGAGCTGCTGGCCGCCTGGGGACACATTACCGCCTTACCTCTGCTGTCTCACCTGTAACATGATGGCACCAGTGCCTGCCTGCCAGGTGCTGGGAGGGACGAGTGAGGAGCCTGCGAGCAGCGTGAGGGCAGCTCCACCCTCACGGGGGCGGGTGGGTTGGGGGTGAACGGGCGCCCCGCTCTCAGGGCCTTCCAGAAAGACACAGCAAGGGTGTGTGTGCTGTGTGTGTGTGCGCGCGTGCACACGTGTGTGTGTCTTTAGGGAGAGAGGCAGAGAGGTCTAGGGGAGCCGCCGCTGGGAGAATCCCCGTCCCCGGGCGCCTCAGACTTCCCTCCCCGTGGCCTTCGGCTGATTCGACGAGGCCCACCGCGTGCAGAGGATGATCTGTGTGACCCCTTCTGCTGGTTTACGTCTCATCCTAAAATCACCTTCTAAGCAACATCCACAGTTACATTTAACCACATATCTCGGTGCTGCGGCCCCACCAAGTGGGCACATAAAGTCGGCCACCCCGGCCAGCCTCCACGCGTGGCGCTCGTCAGACCCCATGCTCCTCGTGCTAGCCGTTAAAAGAGACTCCCTGAGTGAGCATCACGGTTAGACTCGTGTGTCCGCCTGGCCGGGTCATGGCGCCCAGTTGTCTGGCCAACACCGGCCCAGGTGTTGCTGCAAAGGTGTCCACGGATGTGGTGACTGAGCACGGCCGACGGTCCTCGGTGGCTGGGGGTCCCATCCAACAGCTGCAGGCTTTAGGAGTAAAACCGGAGGTTTCCTGGGAACAAGGAATCCTGTCACGAATGTGTCCCACGGAGACCCTCCCGGAGCCTCCGGCCAGCTGTGGAATCTGCACACCCGCCAGCCCGTCAGGCTCTTCCGTTCCTCACGGGACCCCCTGCACCACGTGGCCCGTTGGTCTGTTTCTCTGACTGACGTGGGGCTTCCAAAAGGCCACGCGGCCCAAGACCCTGAGGGAGGGGACGGGGCGAAGGCACAGCTCGTCCCGTTCTTGCCTGCACGACCCCCAGAGCGGGTTCCAGACCCCGATTCCCCGCCCTGACAGACACACCCTGGACGGCCAGACACGCTGACCTCCTGTCACCGCTGAGCACCGAACAACTACCCGCTTCCAAAGGCACTGATTCCGGTTTTGTTACGATGTGTTGTGCTGTTTTCCCAGCAGAGACCAAGGAAACCACTTCTGGAGACGATGCCCTGACAGTGACGTGTGCCACGGACAGAAGAGACCGGACGGCCCTGCGGGCCGCCAGCCTGGACTCCACGCAGGCCGCGCGGGCCATGTGGGCCACACCAGGTCCTAAATTAACAAGTATTTCCAGCCTCACCTCCCATCCCTATAGTAAGGAGAGAGAACAGACACATCTATTCTAAAAGCAGTGTTGTTGGGGGGCGGGGGGGGGGGGCACCTGGGGGCTCAGAAGTTACAGCAGGGGCACCGGCAGGGCTCAGTCAGTTGAGCATCCGACTTCGGCTCAGGACGTGATCTCATGGTTCGTGGGTTCGAGCCCCGTGTCGGGCTCTGTGCTGAGAGCTCAGAGCCTGGAGCCCGCTTCAGATTCTGTGTCTCCCTCTCTCTCTGCCCCTGCCCCACTCACGCTCTGTCTCTGTGTCTCTCAAAAATAAGTAAACATTAACAAGCAAATAAATACATAAATACATAAATAAAAGCAGTGTCATTGAGTGATTCGGTTTTCGTTCAGGGCGTTTGTTCACTTGCTTTTAGCTCACCGGAGCAGGTGTGAGGCTGACCTGATTTTGTAATTAGGAGGGCCCAGAACAGCATGTGGGGTCACCCCAGCACGGATCACACTGACAAACGGTCCTGGGGCTGCAGGGAACGTGCACTTGGACGGGTTTATGTGAGGAGTCCCCCGACGCCCCTCCAGTTATCTGCTTACAGACCCTGATTTCCATGGGAACAGAGGGGCTCCCCGGGGAAGCTGCCTGCCGTCCATAGTTAGCGTACAGACATGCGATCCGGGAGAAGGATGAGAACAGAATTCAAAATGGGATGAAGGAATCTGGAGGCAGAAAGGACGCTGCCTGCGGGGTCAGACGGGGGGCGTCAGGAGGTCTGGGGCATCATATGACTGTCCCAAGCCTATCCCTGTGAGACAGACACACCCCAGAGCAGCACGTGTGCGCACGCAGGAGCACACACGTGTGTATGTGTATGCATGCAGACTCTCGTGTGCACATGCACACAGGTTCCTATATGTGCACACGTACACATGTGCCTGGACATGTGTGTGCACCATATACACACATACATGTGAACACACGCAGACTTGTGTGCGTGCATGTACGTGTGCATGCACAAGCATGTACACACGTCCACGAGCACACACCTGCATGCATGTCCACGGGTACACACATGACTGTGCGTGTACCGCAGAGGGGGCCGTGGTCTCAAGTCGCAGGCTCCTCTGGCAGCTGGAAAGGCAAGGAAGCAGATCTCCCCTCGGGCTTCCGGAAGGAACGAGCCCAGGAAACACCCTGATGCTGACCCTCTGAGACCGAGTGTGGACTTCCAGCCTCCAGAAGTGTAAGAATAAATCTGTGCTCTTCTATCCCAGTGGTTATTTTTTGCAGCATCAATGAGATACTGATACAGACACCGCTGTGATTTATTTCACTGAACCGTAAGGGCAAAAAGATTAAAAAATATATATATAAGGACTTCCATAGGCCACATTTAACCTTAGACCCTAACTCTATTTTCTCCGTAAGATTTTATGATTTTCAACTACAGATTTTCCTGTGATGAAGGTTTACGGAAACGTGGCTCGTAGTCTCAGGAAAGTGTTAGTTCACCGAGCATCTTTCAGTCTCTAGTATTTCATCAAATCTCTATTTTCACAGGGTCTCAGGTTTTCACCACAAAAAGGAGACAGTATTGGGCAAAGCTTTAGCAGCATTGCTAGGCCAAACTCCAGGTGAGACACGGGCAAAACAGAGTCCCAAAGTCGGGTCCCAAAGCCCCTGGAGGAGTTTTGCACACACCTCCCGGTCTCGGTCCACGGCGCGCCCCCCTTTGCACACGGGGAGAGCGCTTGGGCGTGCCGCACGCTGTCCTCTTCTGACATTTCCTCCTCTATGCCGCGCCCCGGCCGGGGGTGGAGCTGGGGTGTCCCCGAGCCCAGGTGATCTGCACACCCTGGCCAGCCTGTACATGGTCTCCCCTGGGCACACGTCCTGGAGGATAGGCCCAGGGGCCAGGCTTTCTGCTACCGGGCAGCTCTGTGTTTGCTCTTTTGCAAGGGTTGCAAGGCTAGCCATGACCGAAATACTGATGCACGCTCATTCAAGGTGAGCAGGGCCGGGCGGGGAAGTCGGTGAGTCCAGAAAAGGGCATTTTAAGTTCGAGACATCTTGTGTTATCTGAGCAGCAATACCCAGCACTCTTTTTTTTTTTTTAATGTTTATTTATTTTTGAGAGAGATAGAGAGACAGTGAGTGAGCAGGGGAGGGGCAGAGAGAAGGGGAGACACAGAATCTGAAGCAGGCTCCAGGCTCGGAGCTGTCAGCACAGAGCCCGACACGGGGCTCGAACTCACAGAGTGTGAGATCATGACCCGAGCCGAAGTCGGACGCCTAATCGACTGAGCCACCCAGGCGCCCCAGTACCCAGCACTCTTGAAGACACCCACACCTGGAGAGGGAGACCTGGGGCAGAAATATGAAGTCAGGAACCACCGGCATATACTTCTCAGTTAGCAGCTCAGGACTGAACGGGACAGCCCAGGACGAATGTGTAGCTATAAGGGGAGGCGATCAAGGACGGAATTGGGGAAACGCCAACATTAAGACCCATTCGGAGAAAGAGCATTTAGAACAATCACAGAGAGGATGTCACGGAAACTCTCCAAGAAAGGAGAGTTTCAAAAGAGAGAAAATGGATCAAAACCAATGGCAGCCGAGACCCTGTTGGATTTGGCCACTACGGCTCCTCGTGGCCCTGGTGGTGGCAGCCACGGGGATGAGAGCCAGACAGAGAGAGGGTGGGAGAACAGGACACATCGACATGACTGCTCAACACAGAGGAGGCTTCAAACACCGTGTTGTGCCCTGAAGAGAACACAATACTGCACGTCAGCCGTACCCAGTGAAAATAGGTACAAATAAACAAATAACTGTGTCTTTAGAATGATAAACTAAGACAGAGAGAGATTCCCGCCTCTCTCTACAGCGGAAAGAAAAGCCAGCGGCCGGGCCGCGGGGAAGGGGTCGTGTACAAAGAGGGAAATCTTTCGGAGATGGAAACAGGGAGGATGTTTGTGGATCTCGGGCCACGGCTGATGGGCCTCCCACATCAGAAAACGTCGGCCTAGCGTGGTAGTTGTGTCGAACTTGTGCCTTCTCCAGAAACCCCCCCCCCTTGTGGATTTTCCTGAGCTTGGAAGTCGAGGACCCTCAGCCTAACGTCCTGGCCTAGAGCAAGAGGGAGGGGAGGGCTCCCCCTGGAAGGGCTCCTGCCAAACAGATAGAGAGCCCCGATCTTGCCACCTGAGCGTGCATCTAAACGCCAATCTACAGAGGAAGCAGAGAAGACAAGGAAACACCACAAAGATGCATCAGCGACGTCCGGAATGGAGAAAAATAACCAGGAAAAATAACCAAGTTTCTTCAACAGAAATGTTATTTCTGAAAGGGGTAGGAAGCATCCCAGACGAAGAGACACGTCGCCCACACGCTCTGTGTGGGGTGAGTTCAGAGTCATCCAGAACACATCCAGCACGAGGACCCTTGCCGAACACCAGGGGAAAGCAGGCCTTGGATGAAATCGGGAAATTATTCTTAAGAGTGGTCGCTGAGGTAACGGTATCGTGGTGTCGTCAGAGGCATGGGACAAGCGGATGAAATTATATGTAGGGACCAGTCGTAAAACGTGCCCCTCAAATCCTTGTGGGGACACAGCTGAGCACGAGGACCGGGACGCGGCCAATTCCTGACTCTGCTGACAGAGTTCACTACGCTTCTGTCTTTGCTTTGGGACACGTTTGAAAAGCTTTCGCGTAACGGGTTCGGAAAGAAACGGGCTTATTGTTGCCACTTCCACTGACCTCCGTGCATTTTTGCCACCCGGTGTCCACGTGTTCTGAGCTCCCTGTCCACGCACATGACACCCCGGGGTCCCCTGGCGGCCAGACACCAGGAAGGAAGGACATCGGCCCGGCAGACATCGGCCCCTCCTCACAGCCCTCCCCCCCGCACCCCAATGCGCGACGACAGGACCTCAAGGCTGCCAACGTGGGGGCACCGCCGACACCCAGATCGAGGACGGGACCGTGCGTCGGCCGGGCGCCCGCCAGCCCGACGGCCCCCCGGACGTGCCGGCCCACAGAACCCGGCAAGTGAGAGGGCTCGAGGGAACGGAGGGCGGGGACAAGAGGAGGAGGGTCAAGATGGAAACCGCGGCTCCGTGACAAATATATTTTAATGAGTTCAGCTGTGCCTTTTTGTGCCCGGGATCAATAGGCAGCGTGTGAATGGCCATTGATGAGCAGAGGTCACAGCTGTTGAATGCGGTGCGCAAGCCGGCCTGCGGGTTTGGGGTGCGGCTCGCGGCTGCTCACTGATTTGTTACACTTGGCGGAGCGGCATCGCAGCCCCGTCGGGGGCGCGGGACAGGCCGTCCTGCCGGCAGTGGCCGCCTGTCCTCAGAGCAGCCGAGGGGCTCCCGGCACCGACCCACCGGAGCGTCGGGAGCTCCGCTCTCGCGGCCGGGGCGGCCCAGGAGGGGCAGTTGCAGGAGAAGGGAGCCTCCCGCGTCCAGGGAGGAACCGTCTGTAAAATCCAAGGATTCTCTGTGACCTCGGTGTGCACGCTCTCCGATAAAACACACACCCTTTATTATTTTTCTTTTCACCTGAAGCTGGCATGTGCACTCGGTGGGTCTCGGGGCCGGCGTCCCTGAGACGGTCCCCATGTCCCCGTGGAGCCCCTGACCCGGCACCATGGCCACAACCACGAGGACGGGGCGCGGGCGGACGGAGGAACGACAGACCACACTGGCCTCTCCTGACACACGCCCAGGGGACGGCACGCAGGGGCCCGAGGGGGACGTGGGCCCAGGACCCCGGGAGCAGCGGCTTCTCCTGCCTGGGACTTGGGCACCCCCGCCACCGGTCACCGTGTCTGTGCATCCGTGCGTGGCCGCAGGGAGCTGTCCCTCCCGCCTGGACCTGTCCCGGGGTCCTGGGGTTCCAAGAAAGCCACTGCTCACGCTGCTCCCGAAGGAGTGCGGGGACGTGGCCCAGACGAGGCAGGAGACGCTGTCCCGAGAGAAGAGGAAACATGACGCGTGTGCCCTTGGGACCGGCCTTCAAATTACATCACCACACGGTGTCGGGGCCACGCCAGCCACCACACTGACCTCCGGAGGGACTGGGGCCGCTTTTGACAAGCCTGGGGTCCAGCGAATCAGGATGGCCTTGTTGGCCCGGCCGGACCCTCCCTCAGCCTGTGACGCCTCAGAAGGAAAGCGGGCAAAGCCACCCGGAAGGGACGGGAGCCGTGTTGTTCGTCCGGCCAGAAGAATGAACAGAAGGACTGTTCGTTGGTTCGTGTTATTTGGCCAGAAAAGGAGAAGAAAGTGCTACAAATCGCGTGAGGCAAACCTATGTGGCATCCGTGCTCGTTAAGAAGGACTGGCGGGCAGCTGCGTGGCCCCCAAGCCTGCCTGAGCCCCGTCCTCTTTCCTGTCCGGGCTCACGGCATCCGGCTCAGATTGGATTCCACACAGACCACTCACCTCCTGCTTTATTTCCCTCTGAGTTTATCCGTTGTTTTCACCCAGATTATACCTGCTGGGCCCATACTACGTGCTGTGCACACACAGGGGCGAGGGGGTGGTCCCTGCAGCTGCGCAGGAGGGAGCAGACGGCGTCGTGTAGGCCCAGCGGCTGGGCAGAGACACGTTGCACCGCGTTGACTGCTCAGAGCAATTATTCCACCCAAGTCCGTACCCGGTCTTGGACGGTGGAGCCGGGAAGGTGTGAGGGACAACAGAGTGAGCCGCTCTTTGCACAGGCCTTAAAAGTTACCATGGGGCTCTCTGAACATCCCTGAGGCATCATAAACACCTGCCATCTTCTGTGGCCACAAATTCCTAAATCTACGTTAGTACCAAATCGTGCACCGTTCCCACGCCATCGTGTCTGCAGCCGTATCTTGGTGTTAATGCTGCTCTCTTCTGGCGATACAGCTTCCCGGCTATTCATTCATTCATTTCCACGTGTGTCCACTACCTCCAGATAGTATGCAAACCACCTTCGAACACACACCTGAGAACGACCCGTGGGTCCTACCGTGTCCATCACGGGCACCGCCCGGGAACTGGGGGTAACTACAGACAGTCGGGCCTCACTCCAGACACACTGCAGCCGTCTCTATTTAGTGAGATCCCCACCCAGGTTTGAGAAGTGCTGGGCCAGGGGAGAGATCGCACACGCTAGTGCAAAGACGATTGGTGTCTGTGCCCCCACAGAACACCGGGGGAACAAGTGAGCCCCAGTTACGATGGACTCTCACACGGTCACCGTCTTAACTGAGCTCTACTAAAGCCTCGGAAGGACATTGTGACTGTGGAGGTCTGCTGTCCGCACCGATGGAAGAGAAAAACTGAGGCTTTAGAAGTAAGCAGAGTGGTTTGCGCCAGTCCACTCAGCGAGTCGGTGGGACGATGCGGACTCAAACCCGGGTTTTTGTCTGAACCTGACATGTCGTGAACTGCCGTCTGGTGATCACGTCACAGCGGTGGCTGCCGTGGTTTACAGGAGGCTCTGTCCACGTGGCTAGGTGACCCCCCCCCCTTAATACCTGCACCTGTCTGACTCGTTGGGACCTCTGGGGACCTACCCCTAAGGCACCATCTCCAGTGTCAGGCCTGACCATCTGACCTCTCTCCGCTCATGTCCTCCCAGACCCTTCCAGCCCCCGGGAACGATTGGGGCGGGGGGCGTGCTAGGGCCACAGCAATGGGTGCGACTTCACGTCCCAGCAAAGGTGAGGCTCGGGAGGGCCGAAGAGACAGAGAAAGGGAGGAGGTGTTTCAAACAGGCTTTCGTCCTCTGCAGAAAATGCGACGTATGTGACCTTGCAAAGCCAGTCTGGGCGCTCTGGATCCCCTCTGCGCTGAGTTACCCCAGGGGAAGTGGTTCAGCTCTCTGCCTACTGGGTGAAGAAAAGAATGGTCAGCATAGTGACAGCGGGGCCCTAAGTAGACAGAACTGTTTCTCAGGGAGAAGGTCCTATGGGAGACGAGAGAGAGAGAGAGAGAAAGAGAGAGAGAGACGCAGCTTGGCCCCAGAGTGGTGTCCCAACGCCAGGCGTCCCCTCCTGGATGGGCAGGAGAGACTCTGCAGCTCCAGAGCCCCGCCAGGTCAGTGGCCAGAGAAGGGTGTTCACTCAAGGGAAACAGGAGCCTGCCACACCCCGAGGGGACCCGACACCGACTGCCCCCCGGGGAAGTCCGCTGCCCTAGGGAGTGAGCCTCTGTCTGTCGGCACAGCTGGTCTCTCGAGGGCTCGCATCTGCCACGATGTCTTAGTGCCGCTGAACAAAGGAAGAGCCATACAGAGAGAGTCCTAAGTGATAGTAAATGTGCCAGGGGACTGCCCCCCCGCCCCCCCGTTCAGCTATTTAGCTGCGGGAAACCCACTAGTAGGTGAGGGTCTGTGGGACACGACCAAGTTTATTGGGTCCCTTACCGCACCCTAAGGGTGTGGGCTTTTGCATATATGTGCAAATGTTTTCTATAAAACTCATTTTTATGTGCAAGTTAAAATTTCTTTACACTGTGTCTCCATAAGGTCCCAAATTCATAACTGCACAATGTGATATAGCTCGTTGCCTCTTGCTAACCGGTCCACAAAACGTGATTCCGTGCACATGTGTCTTCTGCTGGCTCCACAGCAGCCAAATACAGAGGCCATTTTAATCCTGCTTGATATCATCCTCAAAGAACAAAATGGTCACTCCTCCTGGTGGCAAACACCAGCCCAAAGGGAAAGCCAAACCACCACATATTTCCCTTGCACGACGGCCACAGCTGCAGCTGAATGACGGTCACTGCAAGCGGTCTTGTGCGGGGAAGGTGAGCGTGATGCGGGTGCGACCCGAGTCGGAATTCCTCCCACCGACCAAACGTCGCTTCCAAGAGTACGCTTCCCTCCATATTTTAAGCAATTAGACTTTTCTTTTAAAGTATTTATTTATTTATTTATTTATTTATTTACTTTGAAAGGGGGGGAGGCTGGTGGGCGGAGAGAATCCCAAGCAGGCTCCCAGCTGTCGGCACAGATCCCGATGCGGGGTCCGTCCTGTGAACTGAGAGCTGAAATCCTGGTTTCGGCTGAGCTGAAATCAAGAGCCAGACGCCCAACCGACTGAGCCACCCAGGTGCTCCAAGTAATTCGAATTTTTAAGAATGCACATGCACTGAGTAAAATGAGAGGCATCTGAGAAAGTATATACTGGCTTCTCGGAGGAAAAGAATCAGTATACTTGGGCGTCCCCAATGATCCAGTCACACAACTCGAACCTCTCATTAACATACAAAGTCAAGACAATATTAATGGCCAAAAGCATTGCTATGGTCTCACGATCATTCCTCTGGAATTAAACCTTTTGCTAAATGCCAGCTCTCCATCCAGAAATTGAAACCACATACAACGGGCTCAAGGACATAATTTCTATTTTCATAGCTGTTGATCATCTGCTACAGGTGAGACAATTCACTGGGCTAAAAGCTAGACGTCGTCCACATCAGTCTTCTTGACTTGGAAGAAACATTCTCAGAAGTCAGAAACTAGGTAGTCGTTACTGGGCAGCTCTCCATCCCACGGACAAACTGCCCAAATACATGCAACCCAAACCAAAATGGCACCCTGGTTGGGATGCTCCCATTTTCCAGGAAGGAGATGGGAAGATCCCAGATGTCTCACGTTCCTGGTTTGCCCAAGGACTGAGCCGTGGAAGCTTCAAAATGGCCCTTGGCATTTGCACATGGACCCGTGCGCCCTTTCTGTTCCCCAGGGGCACAAACACAGCTGTGGGTGCGGTGCCCTCTGGTGGGAGGGATGTGCAATTGCAGGGTGGCGGTTGAAGCCACCCCTGCTGCTCTGGAAAGAGCCTCCTGGTCAAGCTACCTGACGTTGGGCAGGCCAAGCCCCAGGATGCGGGTATAGTTAGAACTGGTGGTGATTAAACACCAGCACAGTGTAAGATTCCTCCACCCTTCCCTGGCAATTCCCCATTAGCGTCTCAAAATCTCATGAGGAAGGGTCAGAAAGTAGCAGACGCAGATAAATTAAAAAGGTAGAATGGGGTTCCTGGGGGGCTCAGTCAGTTAAGCGTCCGACTTCAGCTCAGGTCATGATCTCACGGTTCGCGGGTTTGAGCCCCACATCGGGCTCTGTGCTGACAGCTCAGAGCCTGGAGCTGCTTCGGATTCTGTGTCTCCCTCTCTCTCTGCCCCTCCCCCATTCATGCTCTGTCTCTCTCTCAAAAATAAATAAACATTTTAAAAAAATTTTTAATAAATAAATAAATAAGAGATCCTTCAGCAAAATTAAATATCCCAAAATGACTCACGGGCCAACTCCAGGCTCGAGCACAACACCATCACTCCAGCAAGGAGGCCGTGAGCTGCATCGAGCCTCCCAGGCTGAGACGGCATCACCTGCACCAAACCGAAGAAAGAACAGGTGTCCTGCCTCAGAGAGGGGGCTGCCCCCAGGGGTCACAGGCAGGCAGAATATCCCACAAGGGGGCTGGGCTGGCCAGTGCTCCCAGGCCACGGTGCCCATTTATCATTTCCTGCACATGAGTGACGGGGGCTCTTGACCCAGCGTGAGGAGGTAGGGTCTCATTCCATGGCAGGCTTCTCACGCAGCCACGTTCACCATAATCAGGAAACATTCCCGAGCCGAGGTCTGCGGTCAGTGGACTGCTTCCACGGAGGCAGGTCAGTCCCACCCGTGCCACGTGGGTAGCAGTGAAGATGGGCACGTCCCAAAGGGGAGTCCTCGTGTGGTTAGGGAGGAGAGGACAGGAAGGCATGCCGGGCAGGCAGCCGGGGGCCCTGTGCGCGGACTGGTGTTATTTTGTCCAAAAAGAAAAATAAGGGACCACCCGGGTGGCTCAGTCGGTTAAGTGTCCGACTTCGGCTCAGGTCATGATCTCACGGTTTGTGAGTTCGAACCCCGTGTCGGTCCCTGTGTTGACGGCTCAGACCCAGGAGCCTGCTTCAGATTCTGCGTCTCCCTCTCTTTCTGCCCATCTCCCTCTCGTGCTCTCTCTCTCAAGAATAAATAAATATTAAAAAAAAATTAAAGAATAAGGTAAAATACCCAGGCAAGATTAGTGGCAGGTATATTTTTAAGGAGACTGTTATATTTTCTGCAGCTTCAAAATCATGCCCAACCACAGCACAGATCCTCAGAGCCTGGAGCCCTAAAATGAGTTCCAGAGTGCCCCTAGTGTTTGAGTCATGAGAAAACAATATTCCAGAAGGAGGCAGGGCAGTGGCCGCCTAGCCGACTATGTCGCACTTCACGCTGAGGCCACCACGTGCTGGCGGTAAACGTCAGAGGTATGAGAGGACCAGGCGGCAGGTGCATGGCAGGAGAAGCACATCATGATGAAAACACCAGAGACTGGGATGATGAAAACGGGCTGCCTGCCTTTCCTCAGAAGCAGGAACCACCCAGGAAACCTCGTGCCTGGTCGACACGGGGGCCACGCCAGGCGAATGAAACAGAATCAGATCAAGCCCTGGTTAAGACAGAATAAATAGCCTAAAAGAAGTCAGGCATCCGCACAGACAAGAGAAAGAAATGATATATAAAAACTAGAAAGAAGCGAGGAAGGTTGTTTGCAGATGACGGGACAAGATTGGTCTGAAACCCTGTTCTAGCGGAAGATGCAGGAAAGGGGCTCCAAGCGAAGGGGCACATGCGGGCCTGCCAGGCCCGCGAGGGGCCCCGGGTCTTCCGGAGCCAGTGGTGGGAGCCCCGTGGGCGGGCGCCCAGCAGGTGCCGGCGAGCAGTGAGACCAGAGAGGTCCGGGCGGCAGGAAGAGGGGCGCTGGGCCCTTGTAGACGGCTTAAGCAGGAGCGCAGCGTGAGCTGACAGCTATTTCACAGATCCCGAAGACAGAAAGGCGTCCGCACTGGATCTGATTCTCAAGCTCCTTTGTGAGACAGTGAGACGCGGTGTGTAAACTTTGCACAGAGGGGACACCTGCTGGGTGGAACCGGGCCGGGGAGGTGCGGGCAGGATGGGGTAACCGTGGAGGTCGGGGTGGGAGGGCGCACGGGCCTCCGACCCCGCTTCCTGCTCTGGGGCTGCTGTGGGTCGACCCCCGGCCCTGTCCTGCAGGGAGCCCGCTCAGCGTACCAGCAACCTCGAGTCCCTGAATGGGCCGCAAAGCCCGGTACTCGCTCTCGGGGCACAAAGTCAGCTTCCTGGCCCCCCGGCCCTCCCCCGCTCATCCCGTTCTTGCCACGTGACCCCAGCCTGGTTCTTATCTGCCCCGTCCCTGCCCACACCTGTCACGGCCGTGTCTGCAGATGTCTGGCTACCACACCTGCCTCCTTTTTCATTTCAGTGAATTGAGACACTAAGTGCCCCCCCAGGAACTCCCCCCAGGCCTCCAGTGACTTTTCCAGAAAAAAGTGGCCCCTTCAGTGGGAAGCCTTAACTGCTTCCCTGCCCGGATTCCAGGAGGTTCCCTGCTCAGGTTTCAGGAGCTGCCTGCCTTGCCTCCCCACCGCCCCCCCCCCCCGCCCCGGGGCCATTCTGTCAGCCCAGGCATTTAATTAACTAATTACAACCTGCTCACATGAGTCCCCAGAACATGGTGTTCAGAGTGCAATTTTTTCCTTCCAATGCATTTATTATGAGCCCAGAATACATCTGATAGGCTCTCCCCGAGGGGATGCAGTGATAATTGGTCCCCCCATCTGCCGAGTGGCTCTGAACCGTCGGTCGCGCACGCTGCGTCTGGGGCGCACAAGAGGGAGGGCAGGGGGGCGTCTGGGACGTGGCTGGCACTCAGTCGCGTGAGCGGCCACAGGGGACCCACCCAGGCTGTGACTGCGGGGTGGGGCAGACAAGCTCCTGTGACCTGGCTACGCTGTCTCTCCCGCCCAAGAGCAAGCCTGCAGGCCGCTGAGGGGTGGAGAGTCGGGCCCCAGCCCGAGACCGGTTCCTAATCTCGCAGCAAACAAAAACTGCCTTGGGTTGTGGGTCCCAGATCCGCTGGCCCGGAAAGCCCCCCGGTTTTGCCGGGGTCCCAGGGCAGCGCCCCTCCTCCTGGGTGGGGTGGAAAGCTGGGGGGAGCCGCACTGCCCCCCTGCATCTCTGGGTCCTGGGCTTCGAGATGACCCAGCAAGTGTGCGGGGGGGGGGGCGGGGGGGGAGGAGGCGGGGGTTTCTCAGCACAGCGACGCCAAGGAGGGGCTCCAGGGCCTGGCCTGGAGGGGCCATGAGCCAGGGAGACTCGAGTCAGCATCCCCTTGCTGTTGGGACGAACGACTGTCCCGCAGCCCCTCCCATCCGGCCTCACTGGGCTGACCTCAGGTGCCAGCAGCTCCGGGCCCCTCGGGAAACTCAGGACAGGACCTCTCTCAGTTCATCTTCCGGCTTCTGGAGGCTGCCCGTGGCCCTTGGCTTGGGCCCTTCCCCACCTCCAAAGCCGGCGAAGCCCTTCCCACGCCCCACCCCTCGGACCACCCCTTCTGCCCCCGCATCCACCTGTGAGGACCCTGGCGATGGCATCGGACCCAGCCGGCTGTTCCAGGATAATCTCCCTGTTTTAAGGCCAGCCGCTTGGCAACATGAATCCCATCTGCCTCAATTCTCCTCTGTTATGTAAACTAACATATCTGCAGGATTGGGGATCAAAACATGAACATCTCTGGGGAGCACGTCTTCTCCCACCACACACCCTAAGAAAATTTTAAGGTGGAAGCTTTTAAAATTGCAAAAGAAAAACTCTATCAGCGCCTGGCAAGAACGATGGAATTTCTCTCTCCGGCTGGTCCGAGAAATCTGTGCCTCTCCCGTCGTAGTACGTGATCCACATAGGTCCATTGTGCTGGGAAATAGAATTTGCCAAGGAAGCCACCTGGACTGGAGTCCATGCTTTGGAAGATTTTTAACTAAAAAAACTAGTTTCTTTAATAAATGCAGACTATTCCGTTTATTTCTTCTTGAGTGTGTTTTAATAGTTTGTGGCTTTCAAAAAAATTTTTAAGTTTATTTATTTATTGAGAGAGAGTATGTGCACACACGAGTGGGGGAGGGGCGGAGAGAGAGAAGAGAGAGAATCCCAAGCAGGCTTCACGCTGTCAGAGCAGAGCCCAACTCAGGGCTCGATCCCACAACCCTGGGATCATGACCTGAAGTGAAACCAACAGTCCGATGCTTAACCAACTGAGCTACTCAGGCGCCCTTTGAATTCATTCCTTTCCTCTATTGTTTGCCTGTTTCCGATTTTCACATAGTTCAAAATATATCCTAAGTTCCTCGCATGTCTTCTTTGCCTTATGGCTTATTTAAGTGTGTCACATAATTTTCAAGTAGTTGGAGGGTCTCTGAATATCTTTTTGCTATCAATTTCCACATCAATTTTATTGTGGTCAGAAAACATGTTTTGTATGATTTCAGTTCCTTTAACTTTATCATAGCTTTTTGTAGCCCAGGAGGGTTTATTGGGTGGATTTCGTGTCCAGCCGAGAACACATGTGTGTCCCTGTCACAGAGGCTGCGGGGGGTGCTGTGCTAGTCTCGGCCCTCGCCCTGGTGGGTCTTCCACCCGCTGGTGCCGCCGATTACCGATAAAGGGGTATTGAAGTCTGCGACTACAGTCATTGATTCCTTATTGCTTTTTTCAGATATATCAGTTTGTATTTCGTGTATTTTGAAGTTCTTCTATTAAGTGGGTGCTCACTTAGGATTGTAAATTGGTAAATTGACCATTTATCGTTACGTCGTCTCCCTCCTCCTCGCTCTGAAGTCTCCTTGTCTGATATCGATGTAGTGCCTGCAACGTTTCTTTATGGTCGTTTGCGTGGTACAGGAGGCTCCTGTAAACAGCACAGCTGGCTTTTTTTTCAAAATCCAATCTGATAATCTCTCTTTTTTAATGTTTGTTTATTTTTGACACAGAGAGAGAGAGAGAGAGAGACGGAGTGTGAGTGGGGGAGGGGCAGAGAGAGAGGGAGACACAGAATCTGAAGCAGCCCCAGGCTCCGAGCTGTCAGCACAGAGCCGGACGCGGGGTCGAACCCGCGAACCATGAGATCATGACCTGAGCCGAAGTCAACGCTCAACCAACTGAGCCACCCAGGCGCCCCAGATAATCTCTCTTTTTTAATTAATATGTTTAAGCCATTTGTATTTAATTCAGTTACTAACATGTTTGGATATAAGCTTACTATTTTATTGTTTTGTTTGTCCCCTATATTTTTCATTGTTTTCTTTCTCCCTTTCTGTCTTTCTTAGAATTCTTAGAATATTTTTTGCTATTCCATGTTAACGTCTCTGTTGGGTCTGGTCTACGTCACTCTGTACAGCTGTGTGACTGCGTAGTTGCTGGAGTTAATAAATCAATTTCGAAGTTCAACTTTTCACTGTCGATGTAGAGTTGAAGTTCTTCTGCAGAACCAAGAGGCTGGGCTCAGGGGGTCTATGCTCAAGGGGCCACAATCTGGGAGGCCTCATGCGTGGATCATGCTCTTCGATTACTGTCTTGAAATCGTTCACGACTGTGGACGGGGGCCTCACCTTTTCATCTTGCTCTGTGTCCCACAGTTAGTGTAACCAGTACGGAGTGTGATGAGAGGTCCAGACATTTTGGTTCTCTTCTTACAGATCTACATAAAACGTGTAATACGTAGTTTTCGAGTTGAGGGGTGATGGGTTTTTTTAAGTCTTTTTTTTTTTAAGTTTATTTATTTATTTATTTTGAGAGAGAGGGAGTGGGGAGGGGCAGAGAGAAAAAGGGAGAGAGAGAATCCCAAGCAGGCTCCACACTGTCACCGCAGAGGGCAACTAGGGGCTTGAACCGTGAGATCATGACCTGAGCCAAAGTCAAGAGTCAGACCTCAACCCACTGGGCCATCTCGGTGCCCCAGTACGTAGTTTTTAATATAACACGCTGTCTATTAAGTTAATCTAGGGGCAAAAAGAAACATCGCGTCTGGGACTGGTTTGCTGTAAACACATGCTGCTCCGTATATTTGTTTCTGACCCTTGGGGTCCTGCCCTCGATCTGCCCTCAGAAGCCGAGGCTTGTGTAGCTCCCTGTCCCCTTAAGTGGACGACACACAGCCTTGCCTTTGAGGAGCACACAGGCTAATAAGAAAAACAGTCTAAAGAGGAAACGAGTGCAGGCCATGGAGGAAAACTGACGTGCACAAATCACAGTATTTACGGGGTGCTGTCCTGGGACTTAGGAGACCCTGGAAATGTCTAGATTTTGCATAGTCAGGTTTGGTGTCACCAGCGAGATCAAGGTCAGGACCTGTGACCCACCCTGTGGCCTCCTGGCATTTCCACCAAATGTGTTTAAACTCCAGGGATCTTGCAAGAAAACCCACAGCACATAAAAGAAAATGTTGACGTTTTTATGTGTATTTACTTTGTATCTTATCCCACGTAAAATTCTACATTTTTCTATATAATGTAGATATATTAGAACATTGCTTATGGATGTGATTTATAAATAAATAGGCATAGGTTAGCCATGCTCAGTCAGAGCACTAACTCTGGGCGCAATCGAAGGCGGGGGCAGACAGTGCCTCTGAGCAAGTCCCAGAGACACGAGACTGGGGTGGGCTAGAGTCTCTCAGCACATC
Source organism: Panthera pardus (assembly GCF_024362965.1). Classification (NCBI taxonomy): domain Eukaryota; kingdom Metazoa; phylum Chordata; class Mammalia; order Carnivora; family Felidae; genus Panthera; species Panthera pardus. The sequence goes on from NW_026526732.1 coordinate 644,255, forward strand.
CTTAACAAACATGAAAGATGCATGGCCAGGAGCATCCGGGGGCTCAGTCAGTGGAGCATCCGACTCTTGATTTCAGCTCAGGTCATGATCTCAGGGTCATGGGATCAAGTCCCCTGTTGGGCTCCGTGCTGACAGCCTGCTTGGGATTCCCTCCCCCCCGCCCCTCTCTCTCATTCTCTCCCTCTGCCCCTCCCCTGCTGGCGCTCTCTCTCTCTCTCTCAAAATAAATAAATAAAACTTTTTAAAAAGATGCATAGTTAATAAATAGGTATATTTCTTTTAAAAAAGATCCCACAAGACCATACCCATATAGAGCACAGATGCCCACAGGCACACAAGGAGGCAGAGATCACAGCTTGGCCGGGATGAAGGAAGGTGCTTCTATACCGGAGGGGGAAGCACTGTCCTGGCTGGAGTCGACTGGCCCTCTGAGCTGGGGTGGCCGAGGGATCCCTGGGACTTCATGGCCTTGATGGAAGCAGCTGGTAGGTTCCCTGAGTTGTTTGGGGGAGGGGCAGAGTGGGGGGGGTGGAGGGAGGGAGTTATACCTGTTCTAACCGGCCTTTCCGGTAGTGCTGTGGGCCCCTGGGGAGGCTCAGCCCAGCAGGGGAGGCGGGGGGGGGGGGGGGGGGGGGGGGGGAGGGGGGAGACCCCTAGCAGTGCTGAAACCAGCCGAGCCCAGCAGCCCAGCAAGCATACCAGTGTGTGCTCAGACACCAGCAGAGCAGGTATATCAAAAAACCAATATCATAAAAAGATGAAGAAAAGTTCGGCTTGGACAAACTTACCAAGAATTTTGTCATCAGAAGACCTAGGAGGAATTTTTTTAACTTTTTTCATAGTTAAAGGTATGTCTTGTTCCAAAACACAGTTTGCACTTGAATTACATGTGGGAGAGAACCATGGGGGCTGTGAATGGGGGACCTAAGTGCTCACCCCCGCCCTGCAGGCGAGGCCGAGGTCACTGCCCTGCGCCCCTTGTGCGGGCCCCTTCGAGACAGGCTCCCCTCCTGTCCCACTGGATTCTCTCCCTGCGAGGGGCTTCCTCGAGGTCGAGGTCGTTGCCCCCACCAGGCATCTTGGCCGGTTCTGGCAGGGAGGCTTCAGCCAGCGGCCAGGGAGTCCCACCGCCTGCTGCCTGCCCCCCACCCCCACCCCGTGCTCCTGTGTAACCAGCCCCACCAACAGGGTTTAACCCTTGGTCCTAGTCTCCCCGATCCCCAGGCAGATTCCACCAGCTCCAGGGTGCACCCGGGATCTGCCTGGGCCACAGGGTCAATCAATCCATCGATCGAGCACGCCCACCTTTGTTAGCAGAGCCTTGTCCCCCCTTTCGCCCCCCTGCACTGCACCCCACCCCCACCCCCCTTGCCGAGCCCCCCAGGGCCTGGAAGGCGGGACTAACTGGGCCACTCCCAGGGGCACCTGGTCCCCGAAGGCAGCCTCCCTGCCCCCACCCACCTGCAGCAGGCCCTGCCGGCATTGCCTCCCTTCCTGTCTCCTCTCTCTGAGGGCCACCCGCCCCCACCTCAGGCTCCCCTCCCCTTGTACTCACAGCACTTACAGGGGCTGAGGTTGCCCTTTACCGTCTGGGAGGCCCGAGGGAGCAGAGCCCCTTGCCACCTGTCCCCAGACTTATTCCAAGAGCCACCAACAGTGTCTGGTGCACAGTGAATGCTGAATTCATAAAGAGGACAGAGGGAGGCAGGTAAGCGCAGTTGCAAATTTGGGCCAATGACCCTAATCCGGCCTGTAGATGTGTTTTATTTGGTCTCCGTTTCTCTTAAAAAAAAAAAAAAAGAAAAAAACATGTTTATGTTAAAATCAGGAGATTTCACACTGAAACCCAGATTTCCAGATCCTTGAGGAAAGTCTGCTGGCGGCCTGGCCTGCTCCCCCAGCCTGGCGGTAGCTCCCTGCACCGCTCTGGGTGGCCCTCTCCTGCCCACGCAAGTCCCTGCCCACGTCTGATGTGGGATGGGATGTGCGGAGGCCACGGGAGGCCCGACGGAACCGGTAGAGGCCGCCCCCCCCATCTTTTCTAAGAGCGAAGGCCCTGAGGAAACGCTGGGCACCTGTCTGCCCGGCTCAGGCCGCTCTCTGCCCTCGCTGGACCTCAGCCCTGCTTCCAGAGCCTCACGGCCGGGCACGCACCTTCCCCTGCACTGTTCAGACGGGGTGGAGACGGAGCCTGGGTCTCAGCCTGGATCTGAAACTTTCTCCAGCTGCGTACTTTCCACCTGGGCCCCAGCGCAGGGCCCCCATTGGGGGCCACCCCCCCCCCCCACACACACACACACACACACGTCCCGCAAGCAGGTGGACGATTCACCTGACTGTGTGTGTTAACTGAACCTTGGAGGCTGACCTGGGCGGCTCCTGGGACCGGGTGGGTACAGCCTGGCAAGTGCCAGGATCCAGGGCCACGCTCCAGGCGCCCCGCAGCGGCCCCCAGGCACACACGCTGAGCCCTCAGCCCACATGGCCTCCAGCGCCCCCCACCCCCCGCTCCCCCCACTGACCAGCCCCTCCTGTCCGGCGCAGATCCCGATGTGCTCCCTCGAGACGCTTCCTCTCAGGGCAAGTCTTTCCTGTGTTTTGAAGTCGCATGTGAGGGGACTGGTCTGCAGACGGGGGGCCTTGCTGAGCAGCCCCAGGTGAGCAGTCTTCTCCCAAGGGGAACCCGTTTGAATTCAGACCGGACCAACAGCTCTCACCTCAGTTCCTGGTGAGACACGGTTGAGGGTCCTTCTTGGGGGGCACCCGTCACTTGGGGGTTACGGGCTGGCCCTTACGCATGCTGATGCCTACTGGAAAAAGCAGTAGATTTTTTACCAAAGGGGACCCCCGGTGGCTACAAGACCTCAGATCCAATGGGCAGAGTGCCCGCACCCCAGCTGGGAGAGACGGCCCCTCTCCCCGTCGGCAGGCGCCGGTCCTGGAGCTCGGGCTGGGCACACGGCTTTCACAGAACTCACGGACAGAAACCAGGGGAAACGCCGCGTCGTCTGCCCCCTCTGCCGCTCTCCCTGTGTGTTACCGGCCATCATCCACCTGCTGCCGGGCTCCACGACAAACGGTTTCAGGATTCCAAGGTGTCATTGAGGGTGACACTCTTCATACTTGTCATTCAGGCTGCATTAGGCAAAGACAAATACAGGAAAAAGACAACTCAGAAGACGGCAACTTCTCAAAGAAGGTGCGTTCACACAGGATCCAGGAGACACCTCTGCGACACACAGCGGCTGCAGGGGCCGTGGCCGGAGGGAGGCAGGAGGCAGTGGGAGCAGCCGGGAGCAGGGCCTGAACTCAATGCCGCGGCGCCGCCACCTTCTCGTGACGGGGGCGTCGCTCACGAGGGGCCGGCCGCTCCCGCTTCGACGGCCACAAGTGACATCAGTAGGCGATGGGAACAGGAACATCACAGATCGGGCACTAAAGACGCCAGGACCAGTGTCCCTCCTTCTACCACGGACCCATCAAGACAAGTGAGCGTCTGTGTCCTTAGAGGCTCTGACCTGAAGCCCCCGGAGCCTCGTGGCTGGATATAAGTCCTTGTCCCCAGCACCTCCCCGGTCACACGGGAACGCAGCGTGGGAGGGCCTCGGAGCCCCATGGCCCAACCCTAGGGCCCTGGCCAGCCGGCCAGGACAGGGCAGAGGGAAGCAGAGCCGTTCACCCTGCTTCTGAGCAAACCCTACCTTGTTTTCTCATGTTTCTGGCAAAACAACAATGATAAATTTGTTTCATTCCAAAAACTTTCCATTTTCCTTAAGTGTTTACACAGAGCTGTTGTTGATACAAAATGTAGGTTGCTGGCTTCTGAGACCAGCTCTGAACCCAAGATATCGGATCAAGTTTCTGAGAAAGTAAGTTTTCAGTTTAGTGATAATCAATAAATTCAAGGAGAAACAAGTTATAATAATTTCAGCCTAAGAGTAGTTATTTGGGGATTTGCAAAACACCTTTCTTCCAAAAAGCTTAAAACATTTTAAGCCTGTTAACTCTGTGGTCATAATGGACAAACCAACAGGTAACTTTTGTCTCCTTCCGGGTGAAAACGGAAGCTCTGTGGTGAGGGAAGAGCACGCGCCCACGGCTCAAACCACGGCTCGGACCGTGGCTCGGACCACAGCTCGAACCACCCACTTCCCACTGAGGTGAGGACAGAAATTCCAGTAAATGGGATCTTTCCCGTTGATGCTCCCTTTCCTGGGCTCCACGGCAGACCTGCCCTCACCATTTAATTCTTGCAGCAGAAACAGGGCCGAACAGAGGCGGCCACGTCCTCTCAAACAGGTGCAGGTTCAAGGAAAAGCCTGCATCTTCAACTAAGAACCTGCGTGCCAGCCCGCTCACCCAGTGAATAAACAACACATGATGTCTGGGCACTGAGAGGCCAGCGGAAAATTAGTTCGTGGACTCTCCGTGGAAAACTGGCTGTGATTTACAGCGTGTCCAAACCTCTCACTGATGCTTTTGTACAAAACACTTGCCCCACACCCTCAGACATTCTTCAGTTGCTAGGATCTTACTGGGATGCCTGGGGGGCTCAGTCGGTTAAGCATCCGACTTCGGCTCAGGTCATGATCTCGCGATCGATGAGTTCGAGCCCCACGTCGGGCTCTGTGCTGACAGCTCGGAGCCTGGAGCCTGTTTCAGATTCTGTGTCTCCCTCTCTCTGACCCTCCCCCATTCATGCTCTGTCTCAAAAATAAATAAACGTTAAAAAAAAGGGGGGGGGGGTGCCCGGAGGGCTCAGTTGGTTGAGCGTCCGACTGCGGCTCAGGTCATGATCTGGCGGCTTGTGAGTTCGAGCCCCGCGTCGGGCTCTGTGCTGACAGCCCAGAGCCCGGAGCCTGCTTCGGATGCTGTGTCTCCTTCTCTCTCTGGCCCTCTCCCGCTCACACTCTCAAAAATAAGTAAACGTTAAAAAAAAGAAAAAGCTATAGGATCTTACCATTTGATTATGTCCCCGAAGGCAATGTGCCCTTTCATGTGACTCATGTTCCTTACGAGGAGTCACACAAATGGCCCACTTGAGGTAGCAACTTCCAGCAGCAGGTGCAGAAAAGGCTCTGCAGCCCGTGGTAGATCTGCTTGGCTGCCCGTGCGTGAACGTACTTCCAACCCGACACACAGCGGCCAGCGGCTCCCACAGTTCTAGGTCTTGCAGAACTCACAACAGCTTATTTGATCTCAGTAGTTTCTGCTGATGCACAATTCAGATTCCTCCAAGGAGGAAACTCAGCGTTTAAAGTCCCTCCCCTGGAGAAACAAAGTCTAAAAACGCCCACACGTTTGTAGTGCGTAGTGTGCCAGCCGCTGAGGAAGAGGGTGAGGGACACGTGTGTGCACACACGCTCGCATTCTCCAGCTCGGTGGGGGGAGGGGTGCTCTGCGGCTGGCACAGCCAGGTTCTGGAAACCACCCCACATTCCTGACAGGCCCGGAGCTGCCCGTGGAGCCTGCCAGGACACGGAGCCCCTAACGACCATTTTCAAGACCTAAATCCCCAAATAAAGCTCATGTTGGAGAACAGGACTCCGTGTTTAATTCACGCATGATGCCGACAAAGTCAAAGTCACGGCCTTGCTCTGTTCTGCAGGTGCAATCTGTAATTCTGTCCCGGATAATCGCCTTACAAATGCACGTCCCTGGGGACAAGTCTGTCTGAGGGAAATCACTTAATTGGAGAGATGCACGCTCTTCCCAATTAGCGACAAAAATTAAAATTCACGCCCAATCCTCATGTTTAGCCATAATTGTGGTCAGTGACATCATCACCAGACGGTCAGCAGACGGTATCAGTGAGCCTTCGTCCGCCCGTGTCCCGCACCACCGCACGCCCAGGCTGGCTCCGGGGAAGGGCCTGAGCAGGCTCGGCTCACGGGGAGGAGACAGAGGCCCAGGACCGAAGCCTGGGGAGCACCGGCGGGGATGAGCCACGGGGCCCGGATTCAGAATGTGGTGTCCAAGCCCCAGAGCTGGGACGCCCAGAATGGAGGCCGAGCTCTGTAATCAGGGAGTCGCCTCCAGGCCGGCAGGCAGAGCACTGGCCTCCCCAGCGCCTCAGGGCGCACCTGTGCAGGGGTGAGGTTGGCGGGCAGGAGGAGGGGGAGAAGGCAGGGGAGGCAGGCCGGTAGGGTGCGGGGTCCGCCGGCAGTGGTGAGGGGAGACGCGGGCGGCACGTGGGACAGGAAGCTCACCCGTGACGCTGGCACCCGGGGCAGGAGGCGTGCCCCTCAAACCTAGGCTTGGAGGTGAAGGAAGGCTGTGGGGACCGCCGTGGCCTCCTGCGTCCACGGGGACCATCGCCTGGAGAGGGCTCCGCAGACGGTGCGGGCAGGACGCGGGGCGAGGCGGGCTGCTTCGGAGAGAGTGCTGGACGCAGCCACCCCTGGTCCCTCAGACCCGTCCCACCTGGAACGCCGCCTCTCCGACGGCAAGCCGGCCACCCTCAGCGGCCTCGGGAGCAGCCCCGGAGGCCCCACTGCACAGAGAAGGGGGTGGGGGCCCCGCGGGCAGAGCAATCTGCCGCAGGTCGCGTGGGCTTGGGAAACCAGCTCCAGTCCCCGCAGTGGGCTTCCCTTCCTTCCCACCACCCGGCTAAGCAGAGAGCAGGGTGGCTGTGGACGCGGGAGGCCAGCGGGGACACCAGACGGCATCTAGGCTGCGAGGGTCTTTGTGCTCAACCCCCCTCGTTCCCACGGGGATGCCAGAGCCGGGTGCCCACCCGGGCTGAGCCCGAGTTTTCACTTATTTCCCTCTTGACAAACCCCATTGTCCAGCTAAATCAGCTGGCAAAGCCCTGGGAGAACGCCCCCAAGGCCGTCAAAGGACCCGGGTCCAGAGGCACAAAGCCCACCCTCAGCCCCCAGCCGCATGCCAGGGGCAGCCCAAGACAATGCTACCCACCGTCCCCAGACCCCAACCGCAGGCCTCTGCTGCTAGATTAAGACACTAATCCACACTTCATCTCCGGTCCTTTGAGGCCGTTTTTAAAGGTAATTCAGCGCTACCATCTGGGGACTTGAGACAAAACCTTGGGCAAGAGTGACCTTTGATTGCCTTGGAGGCGCTAACGAAGGCTTCCACAGGTGAAGCCTTTCTGTTCCCTCCCTGACGATGCTGATTGATAACACGGAGCTAATCTCTCGCCTTTGTTCCCAGGGGGCAAAGGTTCGAGCGTGCCTTTCAGTCCAGGCCTTTCAACTATCCAGCGAGTAAATCATAACAGGACCGGAGGCCCCGGGATTAATTCCCTGCGGGAAATGCTCTCCTGGGTCCCTAATGAGCACGGCCTCTCCGGGACAGAAGGGGCTTCTCCCTTCCCTTGGAAACGGGAGAGATCCCGCACCTCGTGGCCAGTGTGCCATGAACGAGAAGGGCAGAATCAGAGGGTTTAACCACGTGCAGTGTTCAAGCAGCTGATGTAGACGGGCGTCAGCGACAGGAAGAGGGAGATGGCCCGGCGTGCCTGACCGGTCCGCTCCGCTCCTGACAAACCCCCGCTCAGGTGCCGCGTTTTCCCGGGAGCCCCTGACTCGGCGACACCTTGTGTCCAGGGGTGTCTCCGCACCCGTTCCAGCCGTGTGTCTTCACAGGGCTTCATGCCCTAGACCAGCACCCCCAACAGAGACACAGCGAGAGCCACGGCAATGGTCTCTTTTCACATATGTCTTCAGAATCTGGGGTGCGTTTTATGCATACAGCACATCTCGGTTCAGAGGAGCCTTGCGTGGCAGTGGCCACCGAATCGGCGAGCCCGGTGCTCTCCGGCACCGTGGCTGGGCTCCTGACCACAGCGCAGCGCTCACAGGACCCATGTGTGCGAGACGGGCACTCACACCGCAAAGAGCAATCTTTCAGAGCTTACAGGCATTTGAAGAGTGACCTCAGATACGTAATGTGCAAGTCACAGGAATGAATGTGTAATGGTAGAATGTTGTCAGTGGATGAGGATATCAGAAGGAAAGGGAGTGATTTTCAGAATCCCTGTAACCCGCCACGTGGCTGCCTTCACAGGATGGCATGTATTTAGGTTCAGCCCGCCATTCCAATGCGGGGGACGTTCCCAGACACCAGCCAGGTGGGGGTGTCCGTCTAGTCAACTCAGTTCCGACACCATGTCCCTGGAGATAGACTCAGACCCCACAGGTCAGGGGCTCGGTCCCGGAAGACCGTCCCCCACTTCGGATGCCAGTCTCCGGTCCAGACTGTCACCTGTGCTCCTGACCCCACCAGCTGTAGATCAGAAGTGCCCAAGACCTTCTTGGGTTCAATTAATTTGCTCGAGCGGCTCACGGAACTCGGAGGAGCTGCGGTTTATTATGAAAGAACGGGACTCAGGAACGGCCAGATGGGAGAGGCAGGCGCAGGGCAGGTGTGGGGACGGGGTGGCGACCTTCCACGCCCTCTCCACGTGCGTCACTCCCCCCAAATCCCCGCGTGTCCACCGACCCAGAAGCCCTGCAAACCGTCCATGGGGGTGGCGGTGGCGGCTCCTTTACACCTGCGTGATTGACGAAACCCTCGGCCACTGGTGGTTGCCCCAACCTCCGGCCCCCCCCCCTCCCCTGATGGAGGTCAGGGGGTGGGAGGGAAAATTTCAACCTGTAATCCTGTGAGTGTTTCCCTGGCCGGCTGCCCCCACCCTAAGGGCTTTCCAAAGGTCACCTCGTTAACACAACAAAGGACACCTTGGTCACTCTCTTGGCTGAGACCAAATACATACTCATTTTAAACCACAACCTGACACTATGGAATCGCTTCTCGAGAACAAATGCAATGAGCTGAGAAGACTAAGGATCCACCAAGGAGAGACGCAAGTGGACAGGGACAGGTCAGGAAATCCCTCCTTCCAGAAACTTCCACCTTTGAGAGACAACAGAGGGAATGAGATCTCCCTGGGGACGGGAGGCAGTGATGGGCTCCAGACCTGCTGCTGAGGCCCTTGGGAGCGGAAGACGTTTGCCCCGGGTTGGCTTAGCCACAAAAAACCTCTCTGGGTCCCGGGGCACGGGTGACAAACGTCCTTAGTTCAGCAATCGAGGACACACGCGCACGGAGTGGCTGTGAGGCCACGGAACTGAAACAGCTATGGTGAACAATGCCTGGGCCCAGCCGAATCTTCGGGAAGGGGCAGCCATGGCCCCGGAACCGCGGCCGCCAGGGCTCAGTCAGGAAAGGAGAAATTCCATTTCCAGTAACCTTTCCCTCAAAGTTCCCCGGGAAGCGGAGAAACCTAACCTCAGGAAGACAGCTGGGGGTGGGGGTGGGCAGCCAACACGGGTTCCCTCAGGTGAGTTCATCGTAGGGCAGGTCTGACAGAGACCATAATGTTGGGGTCTCCTGGGGGGCTCACTCTGTTAAGGTCCCACTCTCGGTTTAGGCTTAGGTCATGGTCTCACCGTCTGTGAGTTCCAGCCCCAAGTCTGGCTCTGCCCTGACAGCATGGAACCTGCTTGGGATTCTCCCTCTGTCTCTCTGTCTCTCTGTCTCTCTCTCTCTTTCTCTCTCAAAAATAAATAAATAAATAAACAAACAAACAAACAAACAAACATTAAAAAAAGATATAGGCACACCTGGGTGGCTCAGTCAGTTAAGCATCTGACTCCGGCTCAGGTCATGCATGATCTCATGGTTCGTGAGTTCTAGCCTCGCATCGGGCTCTGTGCTGACGGCTCGGAGCCTGGAGCCTGCTTCGGATTCTGTGTCTCCCTCTCTCTCTGCCCCTCCCACCGCTCATGCTTTGTCTCTTTCTCTCTCTCTCTCTAAAATAAAAGTAAACATCCTTTTAAAGACAGAAATGAAGAAAAAGCATCCATTTTTAAAACACAGCATTATTGAATGAAAACAGATGGAATTTTTAAAAAGCAGGTGGCTATGAAGAAGCAGTTAGAAATCTCAGAACTAAAACTGTAGCCACTGACATTTTTAAAAACTCAACAGGGGGAAACAAGCGTCAGCCGGGACACAAGAGAGCTTCCGTGGCTCGAAAGACAGGGCTCTGGGCTCTGGGCTCCGGGACAGCTTTCGTCCCAGCCTCAAACCATTAGAGGCAAGGCTCACAGGCCAAGAGGAACAAGCGAGAGCTCCGATGCGCGTCTTAATGGTGATAAAGTGTCCTCTGAAAAACAGAGAGCTGAGGACTTTCACGAATTAGAGAGGCAACTTCAGGCCGGTGGGACATTCATGTCCAGAAGGAAGCAAGGCTGCAGAACGGCCCCGCGGAGGGGAGATCGCCGCGGCCGGAGGGAGGGAAGTTGGGCTTAGAGCCTTGGCTCACGCCCCACCTGCCACGGGGGTTCCGGGGACACAGGAGTGACGTCCTCACGGTGGCAAGGGGAGTGACGTGAGCCATGGTGTGTGCTCGCCCAGTGTCATTTAAGAATGAGAGAAAACAAAGATTTCCACAAATAGCTAAGGGTGTTTTCTACTTCCAAACCTCCCAAAAAGGATTGTTAAATGAGTATTTTGGTGAGAAGAAAAGCAAAAGCTAATAGATGCAGGTGATATTAGGGCAATGGTGAGCACGGACACGGTGTGTCCGTAACTTTAATTAAATATTAAATGTAAAAAAAAATGGATAACTAGGGGCGCCTGGGTGGCTCAGTCAGCTAAGCGGTGACTTTGACCCAGGTCATGATCTCGCAGTTTGTGAGTTTGAGCCCCGTGTCGGGCCCTGTGCTGACAGCTCAGAGCCTGGAGCCTGCTTCAGATTCTGTGTCTCCCTCTCTCTCTGCTCCTCCCCCGCTCATGCTCTGTCTGTCTCACTCTGTCTCTCTCTCAAAAATACATAAACATTAAAAAAAATTTTTAAATCAATAAGTAATATCATGTTGAAATGTAGGTAGTTAAAAACATTAAAATATTTTTCCTGTTTGGAAGGATAGTAATACCAAGCAGACTCTGAATTGTTAAAAATAAAATTATAGTAAGATATGCATGTTAAGATGTTAGGGTAGATTTTAAAAGAAGAGAAATTAAAAACAAAAAAGAGGGGAGATGTGTGGGGTCTTTGGGGAGGTGACATTCAGACACTGAGAGCACGAAGACATCTGCACAAATGGAACGTATGCGGGTCACGTGGAACTCATGGACGCGAGGACTGGTTTTGCAAATACAGCAGTTCTCCCCCTTACGGGCCTATGAGTTAAATGCTGTTCTAAAATCAGAATTCCTGAAAGATTTATTCTGGAATTTGACCACCTGACCCTAAATGTCGTTAGAGCAAAACTTAGGAATAGCAGACAATAGCTGAAACGCAGAGGGGATGGGACGACGGTGGTGTCGTGACGGGCGGGGACACGGACAGAACAGAGGGTCCAGAAACAGGCACACAGATTTCCAGAATGTTGACCTGTGGCAGAGGCCTGCAAATGAGTGAAGAAAGAAAGCACTGCTAAAAAGTAACGTTGAGGGGCGCCTGGGTGGCTCAGTCGGTTGAGCGTCCGATTTCGGCTCCGGTCATGATCTCGCGGTCTGTGAGTTCGAGCCCCTGCATCAGGCTCTGCGCTGTCAGCTCAGAGCCCTCTTTGGATTTTCCGTCCTCCTTTGTCTCTTCCCCTCCCCCACTTGTGCTCTTTCAAAAATAAATAAACATTAAAAAAATAAAAAGTAACGTTGATATGACATCAAAAGCACAGACAATAAAAGGAAAAACAAAAAAATCCCATCAAAGTAATCACTTCTGTGCACCAAAGGACACTACCAAGAAAGCAAAGGGCCTACACGATGGGAGAAAATATTTACAAATCACATATCTGATGAGGGATTAATATCCAGAATATATAAAGAACTCTTACAACTCAACAAAAAACAAGCAAATTTTTAAATGGGTAGAGGACTTGAATAGGCGTTTCTCCGAAGAAGACACACACAATAAACACATGAGAAATGCTCACCACCATTAGTCATCAGGGAAACGCAAATCAAAACCACAATGAGATACTGCTCCGCACCTGCCAGAATGGCACCCTTGTGCATCGGGGGCGGGAACATACAACGGTGCAGCTGCTACGGAAAACAGCCTATCGTTCCTCAAAAAGTTAAACATAGAATTTCTGCGTGGCCACTGCTCAATACATGCCCAGAATAACTGAAGGCAAGAACTCACAGAGATGATTGTCCAACCGTGTTCCCATCAGCATTATTCACATCAACAGGTGGACAAAACATGGCCACTGTGTACTGGGAATACTCTCCAGCTGCAAAAGGGAATGAAAACTGGACACGTAGGTGGACATGGAAAGCGTGACGCTCACCAAAATAAACAGACAAAGGACAGGTGCTGCGTGCCTGCCATGTATACGAGGCGCCAGGACAGCAAAGTCACAGGGACAAAAGGTAGATGAGAGGTGGGGGTCAGTGATCACCAGGGACACAGTTTTGGGTAAAGACAGCGGTGATGGTCACACAATGTCATCAATGTATTTAAGGTCTCTGCAAGGCACACTTACGCAAATACTTCCATGACAGATGTACTGTGTCTGTTTTACATTGAAAAATAACCTGCAAAGTTGTTTATGATAAAATAATATTCCTCCCTCAAACTTTACTCATACATAAAGTTCCTGGTGGACTAAAGCCATCACAGTAAGAAGCCAAACATTAAGGTTTTGGAAGTAAATACAGGAAAATATCTTTATGATCACCGGAGGGGAACTTATTTTAAAATACATACAAACATGACCCCTCCCAAAAAAGGTGAATAAATCTGACTCCCTTAAAATGAACAGTTTCTGTGCCCGTGTTGGTGTCTTAGTTTTGACCAACGTAGGAGGGCGACACAAGATGAAGACGGGGAAGCCCGTGAGGGGTCAACATCTCGTTAAAAATAATCATTTCTGTGAATCAGAATAGAAAAAGATGCTTAAAACACACACACCCAGCGAATATTAATTTGCATAATTTGAAAGCGTTCCTACAAAGCGGTTTAAAAACTGAGCTCGATAGGAAAAAGGGCTACGGCGAGCAGGCAGGCACAGAAACATAGACGCTTATGTGTCACACGTCTCGGCTTCACTATTGACCAGGAAGCGCAAGTGTAAAAAGGAAACAGGTATCATTCCACATCCTTTAGGAACGCGAAACTGTACAGCATGGAACACGGTGGTGTGCTCAATGGGGGTCCGATTCGGCGTGTCAGCCTCACGCTGAATGTGGACGCGCCCCGGGACGCAGAGCTCCCACAAGAGCACCTGCCTGAATGATCCAGAAGGTCAACGGAAGCGCCTGAACAGCCTGCACAGATCGACAGCTCAGTGAACTGTGGATCATAGATGCCACGTGGATGCCACGTGGAAACTGAGATGAGTAGATTAGAGCACACACACCAACTAAATAAACCCAGAGGTGATTTTTCAAAACAGTCAAGGACCAGTAAGTAACAGGCTCCGAGCAAACAGGCCGGCGCCCACCGTGAGGCCCCATACCTGTGCGGACGGGTAACCGCCAGCCCCGGGGAGGCTCACAATCGAACTTTTTTGTTTTCGAACTTTTCACGACATTTCCCATCGGCCGCCTCTTTCTCCGCCACTGGGGAGCAGAGCTTGCACAACCGGCCCTCGCGTGGCCGCTAAACGCCCAGACCCCTGGCCCTGTCGCAGGCTGGGTGAGGTCCATTGCAGCCTTGAAGGAAGGTCCTCAGCTGGCCCTGGGCGCTTGGGCCACGGGATGAAAGCCCCAGGTGGTTGTCGTGAGCTGCCTGACCACCCTGCTTCGTCCCACAACCTGCAGGCCCCTCTCTCTGGCCGTGGCCACAGACACCTTGCACCTCCATCTCCCAGGCCCCCCTGGCTCCGCTCCTGCCCCCACTGCACCTCACCTGCTGGTGGTTACAGGTCCAGATTCCCAGGCCACACGCTCCATTGGCCCGAGTCATTTCTGGGCCCCGCCATGGAGACCACCAGGCTGATGGCTGCTCAGGCACCACCCAGGTCCCACACTGTGGTTGGTTGCAGGGGCTGGTATCTGGTACAGGAGGGCAAGGTTTGCAGGCCAGGAGAGGACACACACAGGCAAAGGAGGAGGCAGGACCCATGGGGCAGCTGGGCGTCTGGATGGGGACAGATGGGCAGATAGAATGCCAGCTAGAGAGTCTGGGCTCAGACCACAGACTGCGCAGTCATTGTTGTGTTTTGAGGACAAGAATGACATAAAGGGCCATATACCATTTTCGTCCCATTTCATAGGTAAGGAACCTGCAGCTTGGGGACCAGGCAGCTTGTCCGGGCACACAGCTCGTCCCTGGGGCCAGAGGACCCCCCCAGGTCCCTGGTTCCACTGCCCCGCCTCACGGCACGAAGTCAAGGGCAGCTCTCTGCAGCCAGTGTTGGGGTGTCCTCAGGGGGGCCCAGAGGATAGGTGGGCACCCCATCCACGTTCCCGCCAGGCACCTGCTGGTTTTCTTTTGCATGGGGATGGCTGCTCCCACGCAGGGCCTTCCTCTGGGGCCGACTGCTCTCCGAAGCATAAATGCCCACCGCGGGGCATGACACCAGCTGGTACAGCCCCTGCCTCGTCCCTGTTCCTGCCTCTGAGCCGCATCCTTCACGGGCCCCTTGGGAGGGTGCCTGTGACAGTGTGTCGGAGGTGACGGGTGCAGTGACGGGCACTGGTCTCAGGGGCCCATGCAACGTTCACTCAAACGCACCTGTCAGCTCCAGCTGCCCGGGGTGGTGGGGGCAGGAGCATACAGGTGGCCTCGGCCGCGCTCATCTGAGAAAACTTGCGGCAGGGGGGAGACGTAAGCAGCAGGACATCAGGGAGTAGGGACCCGGGTGCCCCAGGATGATGTCCGGGAGCATTGGACGGCAGGGCCAGCTGACGGGGGGAGGGGGGGCATGCTCTCGTCCTCGGAGATGGGATGGAGCGTGAACAAAGGTGGTAACCTGGAGACGACTGGAGTGACCATTCTGTTGATGGAAAGGTTGGCCTCAGAGCACGTCTTTGACCTCCTGCCTCCTGGCGTGTGTTTCTGGGGACACGTCTCAATCCCATGTGCCCAGGCCCTGGGGTCGGTTGGGCCAAGGGGTCGGCGGCTCGTGTCTCATGGGCCTCCTTCTGGCTGGGCAGCCAGCTTCTGGAAGCTGGTGTCTTGAGTGGGGACGGTGACCCTGGTCTGCGGCAGGGTTGCTGGGATGCTGTCAGAAAGGGGAGAGCCCCTTCCCGGCCTCTGAGAATACAGCCACACACGATCTGTCTGGGGCGTGAGCGGACAGGCTGAGGGCCCATGGGAGTCCCTGAAGTGCTGAAATCCATCCTGAGGGTTCCCAAATCAGCGCCCGGGTCCCCTCCCTTCGGGCTAGGGTGATGGCCTTTCCATGGGAAGCCGGTCCACTCGGTCCCGGGAAAGCTGGGACACATGGAGCGGCCTCAGCTCCTTGCAGATGGACAGCCGGACCCCGTGCTCTTTGTGGAAATGAACGTGCCCGTCCCAGGACAACCTCCCGCCCCCGGCCACCCCAGCTCCGCTCCCCACCGCCCAGTGTGTGCCTTCCATCCACACGGTTCGCCTGCCAGGCCCGCTGCCCAGAGAGACCCTCCACGGGCCGGCCTCCGCCTTTCCGTCTGGCAGAGATGCCCGTGACCAGAACAGGCTCAGGAGGGGCTGGTGGGGGCTCAGGAAACGCTGACCTCCCCCCGCTCCCCTGCCCCGACCCACTCCAGGGGCCCTGCCCGCTGGCGCACCCTGCAGGGCCCAAGCAGCCGGCGGCGTGGACAGAGCAGCCAGTGTAGATGAACCGCGTCCTGCGGTCACGGCAGCCCAGGCCATGCCCGGAGCCGCCACCAGCTGGAGGACAAAGCAGGCTGCTGGCAGGAGCTTCCCCTTGGAGGGAAAAGCAGATTAAGGGCTCCGTCGGGGCTGCCAAAGCCCGAGCCTGAGACCGGGCGGGAGCCGTGGGGGCAGGGCGGGCGCCTGGCTGCGGGACGCGGGGACAGATTGTGTTTTGGCAGCTGAGGGAACGGCTGGCAGGAAGGGAGGTGTGCGCGTGGCAGCACAGACTAATGATGTGTGATGGTTGCAGGCGCTTGGCTGGGACACCAGGTGAGAGAGGGGACGCGCGGGCACGTGCTCCCTGCCGCCCGGCCGAGGGCGCCGTGTGCGGGGGCCAAGGACAGAAGCGTTCCCGAAGTCGCAGGAGTGGGTCCCTTGCGTCCTGGCTTCGGGCACAGTTCACCGTCAGGCAGGCCCGCCCGCCCCCCGCGTGGGGCTTTCGCTGGGCCAACGGGGAGCCGGTCTGTGGATCAGACGCCCTGCGGCGGCTGGGCCACAGGGAGGGGCGGGTGCCCACCGTCCCAGCGTGGGGGCCTCCCGTCCCCCCGCGTGAGGAGCGGGGCTCCGCACACGGCCCTCTGGCACCTCCCGCAGGAGCCTGGCTGCGTCCCTGTGTTGGGCACATATCTGTCAAGAAGATTAGTTTCAATTTGCCATGAATGTTTTCAAACTCCTTCCTTATACATGAAAGTGTCACCACCTCATCTCAGCCTCTGCCAAGTTGAATGGCAAGTGTGTAAGAGTGAGTTTTCTGTTTTCTGGGAAGATAAATAAATAACACTCACTTTACATAATCCCTTGGCCCACGCCAGCGAGCTGGTTCCTTGCAGGGAGATCCCCTGGTGCACACGGGTCCTCCTGGCTGCGGTGTGTGCGTTCTAGTCTGAATCGTCCTTCAAGAAATCCAGGCCGAAGCAAAGACCTAATGTTTTGACTGAAATTTTATATTACATTCACAGAAGCTGGGCTCACAGGACAGGCTTGGACCAATGCTTTGTCACTTTATAAAAAGTAAATCCCATCAAAACCTGTCCTTCCAGAGGGCAGAGAATAAAGGGACAAGAGCCCGCAAGTCCTACCCACCAAGCACACGGGCTGCGTGCGTGGCAGGGCACCTAGGGTTTCACGTGTGTGCCGCACGCCTTCCCGACAGAATGGGAGACTTTCGAGAGCCGGGGACACCGCCACGCTTCCCAGATTCGCTCTGGGACACAGCTGAGCGTGGCCACGCTTCTCCGGTGAGCTCAGGCCCGTTCCTGACTCTACAGCTGCTTCTTTAGCAAGCAACCTTTAAACCATCAAAGAAGCTCTCTCCTTCGCCGCCCTGCTCCTGTGCCCAGCCATCCTCACCCCTGGAACATACATGCTGGAACCGGGCTTGAGCGGTTCTTGCCTGTTTTACTCACTCCCCAAGCTTCCTCTGGACGGCCTCCAAACTCGATCTGCGGCTTGCGGCCACTGTGGCCTCCCCATCCACTCGTGGTACCCTGCTTTCTGGCCTCCCGCTGCACGGCACTCGGCCCCATGCACACGTGAAGCCCTTTTAAGATGCATCCAGGAGTCACAGCCGTGGAGAATCAGCCTTCAGACAAGCCCTGGAAGACCAGAAAACAGGGTTTGATTCCACATTGTTGCTGGACTGATGAGTTTTGTTACTGTTGTTAGTGATGGCTTGTGCTTTTTGGGACATGGCCGCGTAAAGCTTTAAAACTCATGCATCATAAGAAATCACTGACGGGGCGCCTGGGTGGCTCTGTGGGTTGAGCGTCTGACTTCGGCTCAGGTCATGATCTCATGGTCCGTGAGCTCGAGCCCCGCGTTGGCTTCTGTGCTGACAGCTCAGAGCCCGGAGCCTGCTTCGGATTCTGTCTCCCTCACTCTCTGCCCCTCCCCTGCTCACACGGTGTCTCTCTTTCTCTCTCTCTCTCAAAAATAAATAAACATTAACAAAATTCTAGAATATTGTTTAAATTTCCTTTGGAAGACAACAGAGAGAGCCATGCCCCACACTGAAATATGCTTCTAGAGGCACCTGCATGGCTCAGTCCGACTTCGGCTCAGGTCACGATCTCGCGGTCGGTGAGTTCAAGTCCCGCGTAGGGCTCTGTGCTGACGGCTCGGAGCCTGGAGCCTGCTTCCGATTCTGTGTCTCCCTCGTTCTCTGCCCCTCCCCTGCTCATGCTCTGTCTCTCTCTGTCTTTTGAAAATAAGTAAACATTAAACAAAAAAATCTAAAAAAAAAACCCACGGATTAGTTTAAACAACCACGAATTTGGAGTGTGAGCAGACCCCATGCTGGAAGCCCCCGCGTTATGCAGTCACCCTGTGGAACCCCTCACCCACCCGGAGTCACCACTGACCAGGGAGGCAATCCCTATGGCAGGCGGCTCAGGGGAAAGAAAGCACGCCCCAAGTTAATAGCTCTCGATTCCACAGTTCTTGATCGCCTCCCCCAGCTTCGAGGCGATATACTTATTTCCAGCTTCACTGCAGAGGAGACAAATAAATAACCCACGTGTCTGTGTTGCAGACCATTTAAAGACACCTCCGTGACACACATACCATCAAACACTGGATACTGGGTGTGATGCTAGAGATTTATGAGTCCAGACACAGTGCTCGGTCTCCCCGTGTCCTTACTCAATTCCCAGGAGATCGACATATCATTTAAAAGCCTGAAGGTTGCTTCCTTTTAATGGCACGTGCCCACTCTACGTTGGAGGCAGAAATGTTTTTCCACTCTTGATTCCCAGTCGGCACAAAGCCATAATGTGATCCCGCAGAATTGAGAGGTTGACAAACAAGGTCAGGAGACAAAGGTGTTTCAGAGACTGCGGCATCCCCTTGGCCCCCCGCCCCTCCCTCCACGGTTGCCAAGGAGACCAGGGCGCAGGCCCGTCCATCTTACCAGCAGGCATCTGTGGACTCAAATTTCCTTGTTTTCTTGCTTATTTTTTATTTGATTTTTAAAAAGGGCTTAAAAAGTGTGCATCATGTCAACTTAAAATTACCGACTTGATTTTTACGTCACCTACTTACCTGCATACCGACCTCTGCCTATCCACCCACACATGCCTGCTTTGTTCGAGAAAGAATTTAAGATGCCATACTGAACATCACTTTATTCATCTAGATAAATATGTATATGTTATATGCATATATTCTGTTTCAAACTCAGAGGAAAAATGTAAACTTTCAATACTGGCACAATTGCACTAGCTCTGAGTTTTTTCTGCTACAGTATTTTCTTAAATTAACCCAAGACGCTGATGAACTCCAGGTGTGCAAGAAAACGGCATGTCTTTATGGAGAATTGGGTTTGGATGATACGTGCCACAGGCTGCAGCCGTACATAATTACATGTCAAAATAAGATTCAAACACTTGGTTTCAAAAGCTGCTTATGGGAACTTTATCTTGCAATAGATCCAAGGTATTTTAAAAATGGGATCATCTTCATTGAAGCTGAAAAAGTATTTAATAAAATTCAGCAGTAAAAACTTTAGTAAAATAGAATTAGATGTTTTCTTAACATGTTAAGATACATCTATCTAAACCCAAAAGACAATAGCAAGTGAAAACCAAGTAATAAGAAAATTTAGTAAGATATCAGAGTATAAAATTAACATCAAGAAACCAACAACTTTATAAGATACAATGGAAAAAATACCCCTATTTAATAAGCCAACGAAGATAAAGTATCAGGAATAAATTTAACAAAGTTAAGATCTACATGAGAAACATTTTATTTGAACAAGCGGAGAGGAAGACTCGATACACAGAATGTCACTCTCCCCCCACTAATTTTATAAATCAGTGTATTAATAAACATGCAATTAATGAAAAAATAAAGATGGAACAAGGTTTTTCTGGATCTTTGTGGGGTTTTTGTTTTTTTTTTTTTGGTTTTGGTTTGTTTTTTTGCAGAGAGAAGAGTGGACAATCTTATCCTAATGTTTAAATAGAAAAAAAAAAAAACCCAACAAGAATAAGCAGGAAAATCCTAAAAGAAAGCGTTAAGAAAAATACATAGCCCTACTAGCTCTTAAATCATATAACAGTCTTAATAATTAAAACATTGCTGTGCTGGCTCACAACAGACATACAGAACAACATAAAACCATAGGAAGTATAGGTAAATACAAAACTACGTGAGAAATTAGCATAAAGCACACATGACATTTCAGATTAGTGTTGAAAAACATGACTGATAAATGGCATTAGGGACAACTGAGTCGCTATCCAGCAAATAAATAAAAGATAAAAGCCACCCCCATATCTCATATTACACATCAAATTCCAAAAACATCAAATACTTAAATGTTAAAAATAAAATCATAAAAGTAACAATAGAAATTATGACAACTATCTTTATCACTTTGCAGTCAAGGGAAGACTCTGCTAATTTAAGCCAAAAAGCCAAATGCAGTAAAAGAAGGATTTATAAATTCAACCACATAAAAACAAAACTTCTGCATGAAAAACTTGCCATTGGAAGTCAAGATGGACAAAAAAATATATATGTCATCTCCTATCACAATCTATATCCTTAATATATAAAGAGCTCCTAGAAACCAATATGAAAGACAAAGATTAGCAACCCAACAGATAAATGGGAAATTACTTTAACTAAACAGTCCAGTGAAAACACAGGAAGATGCTCAACCTTATGAATAATAGAAAACCTATTCAGTTGGCAAAATACTCAGTTACTTAGACTGTGGAAGTAGGGTGCTTTCATACATTAAGAGGGTAAATTTTATAAACCATATGGACAATAGTTTGGAAACAGCTATAAAATTTCAAAGAAGTCATATATCCTTTGAGTTATTTTTCTAGTAGGAATTGATTCTAACGATCTGTGCAAAATGACATATATCCAAGGCTTTTAGTCCAGCATTATTTAACAAAAGATTTGCAACAACTTAAGTATACACCAACAGGAAACATCCACACAATGGAATACCATGCGGCTTTTAAAAATGGAGAAGTTCTCCATGTACTAATATGGCAGATGCTCCAACATATACTGTTAAGCAAAGAAGCAAAGTGTAGAACAGTAAGTATGCTACTGCTTGTATAAAAAAGCACAGGGAGAGTGGAAGTGAGCACACATATTCATCCTTGTTTGCACATGCATTAGGAAACTAGGTGTACATAATAATCACAACTCATATCCTCAACATATAAAGAGCTCCAGTCCAAGAAATCAATAAGAAAGACTTTTTTAAGTTTTTGTTTATGTTGAGACAGAGAGAGCAGGGGAGGGGCAGAGAGAGAGGGAGAAAGAGATTCCCAAGCAAGCTCTGAGCAGTCAGTGCAGAGCCCAACGCAGGGCTCAATCTAACAAACTGAGAGACCGTGACCTGGGGGGAAATCAAGACGGACACTTAACCGACTGAGCGACCCAGGCGCCCCAATAAGAAAGAATGTTTTACACAGAAGAATGTAGAGAAACTGGGCAGAGGGGGACAGAGATGAAAAGCAGACATTACACTGAATACGTTTTCATGTTTTTTATTTCTAAACCATGTGAATTATTACCCATTCAAAAATTTAAATTTAACAAATAGATTTTAGGGGGTAAACTTATCTTTTTTATTTAAAGAACACTTTTATGTTTGAGCTTCACATGATGTATATTACTATTTCCCAACTGGACAGACTGCCACTGACCTCACGGACCAATTATTTTAGCATGATAGACAACAAAAAATTTAACTTAAATATTATATGGTTTGTGTTTACTCACAAGTTCAGTCAACACTAATATCTTTTCTTACAATATGATTTTCTGTTTTCTCTTTTTGTCTCTACGAAATATGGACTCTGCAAAACCCCTTGATCAGCTAGCTCCCTGGAACCGTGTTTGGTCACATCCTGCGGAACTAGAACAACTCTGTCACCAGTCCCCACAGCACCACAGGCCAGCTTCTGCGTGGGACAGGTGGAGTCAGGCATTTCCGATTACTGGAGCCACGTGGTTCACTGGGATGTATAGTCAGAGAGAAGACCCCTGGGCGTGTCGAAACCCGGCGTCTGAGGAAATCGACCCTCCGGCCCCGGGAAGGGTTGGGACTCTGCAGACTTCAGTGGGGGGTCACCGTCTCTCTCCTGCCACTGTTCCTCTCTGTCCTGTGTCCCAGCGGCACTGTTTCACCCCAGACATCTGCAGACTGCCAGTCCTTTCCTGGAACTAGTCAGTGGCCGGCCAGGGAAAAGATGGGAACCATCGATCAGATGCAGGGAAGTCTGGAAATTTGTGATGTTCCCGTGGAGCCTG
Organism: Panthera pardus; assembly: GCF_024362965.1. Taxonomy (NCBI): domain Eukaryota; kingdom Metazoa; phylum Chordata; class Mammalia; order Carnivora; family Felidae; genus Panthera; species Panthera pardus. Next base: position 666,321 of record NW_026526732.1, read on the forward strand.
AGGCTCCAAATCCCACGTTGCTGACAAGGCCACAGCCCAGTGGCCTGCCCACGCACAGCCTGTGTCCCCCTGGCATTCGAGTTCCTCTACCCTCTTGTTGACCTGCAGGCCTCGGCCCAGTTCAGGGGCCCTGCTGACCACCCAGCCTGCCCACCTTGTCTCTTGGCCCGGGCTCGGCCCCTGGCCCGCTCGGTCGCTCTGTGACTTGGGTAGGTACCGATCCCCGTGAAGAGCGGCCGCCGCCTCGCTGGGTGATCTCGAGGTTGATGACGACCGTGGATATAAAGGCAGGTGGCGTCTAGAGGGGTCAGTGTCCCCACAGTCACACCCCTTGGGCTCTGTTTCTGTCTCAGTCACCTCTACCCTGGGCAGGCCCCGCGGACCCCTGTCCTTTCTTGTGAGGTGCGCTCGGCCGGGCCCTGGGCTGACGGCCACCGGCCCTGTCTCTGCTCCTGCGCCCGCTGGCTCTGCCACGCGAGGTTCTGGAGGCCACAGCAAAGGAGTCCCGTGGCCGAGCCACCGCATGTTCTGGAAGAGGTGATGGTGGGGGGAGATCTGGGCGACGTGGCAGAAACCATGAGATCGGGCAGGAGCGCCCCAGGACTAGCTGAGCCGCTGGAGGACAGCATTTCTCCGAGGTGCTGGGCTCGCGGTCTGGGGCTCTCAGCCGCGGGGTGTCTCGGGATTGCTCATTAGGCACAGGCAGAAGGCAGGGGGAATGCCATCGGGATTCGTGCCAAGCAGAACCTGGCACACGGGGGCCCTCGGCAGCAAGACGTGTGTGCAGAACCACGGGCGGGGAGGGACGCAGGGGCGCGGCTGGACGTTCTGACGCCATCTGGACGCGTCCCCACCATTTGTCTGCCGGCTGGATGTCGCACCTCCTGGGTCCCTGTGGGGCGTCTGCAGCCATCACACCTTCTTGTTGTGTGTTCCTGATCTGTGCAAACACAAGGCAAATGGGCCCCCTGCTGACTCATCAGGTGCCTGCCCGTTCCCAGGCCACACTCGGCGGGCGTTACAAGGTACTCAGGGCTGACCCGCTACCCGCCTCCCCGGGAGAGAACAGGAGCCTGGAGCTGCCCGCTCCTCCCTCCTCCCAGAGGTGTGAACGCAGGGCTGGGCCGGACCTGGTGTGCCTCCCTAACCGCACGCCTCCCCTCACCCCAGCTGCCAGCCCCACTCAGACCCCTTCTCCGCCTCGGAAGCCACTCTCCGGTTCTGTAATTTAACGGTCTCACGGACCGATCCTCAAATCCCTGCTTCCTGCCGGGCTCAGCCACATCCTCCCCACTGCTGTCCTCCGCTGTGCCCGCCCGTGCCCGCTCAGGGCAGGCTGACACTTTCCCGAGGCCCAGGGCCGCCCCCCGCTCTCCTGGCCCCGACCCGCCCTCCTCAGCACCCGGCCTCCGGGCCGAGCCCCACGGGGCCACGCGTGCTCCCTCCGCTCACCCTCCGCCACCGCCGGGTCCCCCAGGCTGCTCACACGGCCACCCAGGCGCCAAAGCCACGAGGCTTCCCGGGCCTCACCCCCGGTCACATCTCCGGGGCATCGCTCTCTTCCCCCGACTCCCTCCCGCCCCAGCTAGGTCCTTCTCCTGCTTTCGGTCCGCTTTTCTGGTTCTCGCCAGCGTCCTGTCCTCCTCTCCCTCCTCACACCACAGACCCCACGTCCAAGCAGACGAGGCTACGACCCCGAGACCCACTCACAGTTGGCTCCACGAACAGAGAAGAGGAAGCCAAGAGGGCCCTGGTGGCCCCGATCTCCGCCCGCGCCTCCCTGCTGCCCGGACAGACTGAGGACGACGAGCTGGGCCTCCGGGCGCCCACGGCATGGCACCGCTCTCCGTCCCCGGCCCTCCACCACCGCGACCTCTCTCCCGCTGCCCTCGGCCCCCCTCTGCGCTAGGCCGGGGGTCACATCTCAAATGCCGGAGGGTCCTTGAGCCTCCCCGCAGCACGTCTCGCCCACAGTGACCGACTGCGTCTATTTTTATGTAACTTGCATCCAAGCCACAGAATCTGAATAATCGGCTGCCAAAGGGAAGGGAAAGAAAGAACCCGGAATCCAATCCAACCCAGTCCCCAGAAAGAACCGAGAAGCAGGAACCCAGGTCCTCGAGGCCACCGACCCCAGGACACGCTCACACCAAGGGGAGGTCGAGATTTCTCAGTCACCTTAGGTCTCCCAAGGGGGTCAGTGAGGGCGGGAGGACAGCTCCGGGCCTGGGGCTGGCGGGCTGGAGCAGAGTCGGCCTTCTGCCTGTAGGGCCTCACCTCTCAGACCTTCCCGTCCTCACCTCTGAGACCCTCCCCTCCTCCCCTCTGAGACCCTCTTCCCTCTCAGACCCTCCCCTCCTCCCCTCTGAGACCCTCCTCCCTCTCAGACCCTCCCCTCCTCACCTCTCAGACCCTCCTCCCTCTCAGACCCTCCCCTCCTCACCTCTGACCCTCCACCTCTCAGACCCTCCCCTCCTCACCCCTCAGAACTTCCTCCCTCTCAGACCCTCCCCTCCTCACCTCTGACCATCCTTACCTCTCAGACCCTCCCCTCCTCACCCCTCAGAACTTCCTCCCTCTCAGACCCTCCCCTCCTCACCTCTCAGACCCTCCTCACCTCTCAGACCCTCCCCTCCTCACCTGTCAGACCCTCCTCACCTCTCAGACCCTCCCCTCCTCACCTCTGAGACTCTCCCCTCCTCACCTCTCAGACCCTCCTCCCTCTCAGACCCTCCCCTCCTCACCCCTCAGACCTTCCTCCCTCTCAGACCCTCCCCTCCTCACCTCTGACCATCCTTACCTCTCAGACCCTCCCCTCCTCACCTCTCAGACCCTCCCCTCCTCACCTCTGAGACCCTCCTCCTTCTCAGACCCTCCCCTCCTCACCTCTCAGACCCTGCTCTCACCTCTCAGACCCTCCCGTCCTCACCCCCTCAGGGTTGCTGTGGGGATGTTTCTGGACGATGTGCATCAGGATGACCATCTGCAAAGGTCCCATGGAGGGATCCAGAGGCCGTTTGCAGGGAGCCACAGGAGGGGCACACGGCCACCCGCTTGGATGTGCTGTGGGTGGGGTGGGGGGGGTGGGGGGGGGTGGGGGGGGGGGTGGGACGTGGCCCAGGGCGGCCTCCCTGACAGGAGAGGCCACCTGGAAAGGGCCAGCTACCGTTCTCCTTTCCCTCACACGCTCTCTGAGCCTTAGTTGCCTCGCTCTGAACTGGAGTTAATAACACCATCTGGCTCGGGGCTCCGCACAGACGTGAGCCGTTAATGATGGCCACGCACTGTGTGTGGAAGCGATCGGGCTCGCTCGGCTGGGCGGTAGTTAATATCTACGATGATGGGCTGTGCCTGTGGGCTTCACAAACTGAGTTTATGACTGGATTTTGAAGCTAACGTTAAACGCTCTTCCTTTAAGGCAACTAAATGATGTGTCAGAAGAGCTTCCTGCCTTCACGCAGGGACTTGCGTGGATGAACTTAAGATCTGATCTTAGATCCTCCGTAAATCCTCCCGAAGTCGTTCGTGTTGCCCCTTCCCACGACCCCAGGGCACCCGGCGGGAGGAAGCTGGTCCGGGTCTTCTAGAAAGCAGCCCACAGGCCACAGCCGCTCAGACGGCCGGAGCCGTGGCAGCCGCGTGGGCAGCTTGCGGTAACAGCCAGGTGGGAACTGGTGTCTACACTGACAATAACCAGTTGTCGGAAGACACTCCCCACGGCACACCCACACCCGCACGCCCTCCCCCGCGGGAAATCCAGCCTGCCCTCAAACAAAGAGCTCCCCCTGCCCCAGACAGCGCCCGCAGTCCCTCTGGACCACCGCCCTGCTCTCCCACGCAGGAAGGGCCGCGCTCCCGTCCTCGCCCCTCGTAAGTGGACGAGTCAGTCAGTGAACCCATGGTGAGGCCCGCACTGACCAGGCGTGGGTCCTGCGGGCCCTGTCCCCCATTCCGGCCTGGTGGCTGGCATGACCCCTTCCCCCCGTGTGTGAGCAGTGCTGGGGACAGAGGCACACGTCCCCCCGTGTGTGAGCAGTGACAGAGGGACGTGTCCCCTGTGTGTGAGCAGTGACAGAGGGACAGACACATCCGATGTGTGAGCAGTGACGGGGGGACACGTCCCCCTGGGTGTGAGCAGTGACAGAGGCACACGTCCCCCCGTGTGTGAGCAGTGACAGGGGACACACACCCCCGTGTGTGAGCAGTGACAGAGGGACACATCCGATGTGTGAGCAGTGACGGGGGGACACGTCCCCCCGTGTGTGAGCAGTGACAGAGGCACACGTCCCCCTGTGTGTGAGCAGTGACAGAGGGACACGTTCCCCCATGTGTGAGCAGTGACGGGGGACACATCCCCCTGGGTGTGAGAAGTAACAGAGGCACACGTCCCCCCGTGTGTGAGCAGTGACAGAGGGACACGTCCCCCGTGTGTGAGCAGTGACAGAGGCACAGGTCCCCCCGTGTGTGAGCAGTGACAGGGGACACACACCCCCGTGTGTGAGCAGTGACAGAGGGACACATCCGATGTGTGAGCAGTGATGGGGGGATGTGTCCCCCCCGTGTGTGAGCAGTGACAGAGGCACACGTCCCCCTGTGTGTGAGCAGTGACAGAGGCACACGTCCCCCCGTGTGTGAGCAGTGACAGGGGACACACACCCCCGTGTGTGAGCAGTGACAGAGGGACACATCCGATGTGTGAGCAGTGATGGGGGGATGTGTCCCCCCCGTGTGTGAGCAGTGACAGAGGCACACGTCCCCCTGTGTGTGAGCAGTGACAGAGGGACACGTTCCCCCATGTGTGAGCAGTGACGGGGGACACGTCCCCCTGGGTGTGAGCAGTGACAGAGGGACACATCCCCCCCGTGAGCAATGACAGAGGGACACATCCAATGTGTGAGCAGTGACAGGGGGACACATCCCCCTGGGTGTGTGCAGTAACAGAGGCACACGTTACCCCCATGTGTGAGCAGTGACAGAGGGACACGTCCCCCGTGTGTGAGCAGTGACAGAGGGACACATCCGATGTGTGAGCAGTGACAGGGGGACACGTCCCCCCGTGTGTGAGCAGTGACAGAGGCACACATCCCCCTGCCCCCCCCATGTGTGAGCAGTCCTGGGGGCGAGGGGACACGTGTCACCTGACCCAAGGTCACAGAGGCTCACCTCCAGGGTGGCCACCATCAGCTACAGCAAGGAGGTGTCAGTGCGAAGTTCCTTTGCTAAACGGCGCCACCACGCGTGTCCTGGAGAAAATGCACACGCCCTGTGTCACTATGGCGTCTGCACGCTGCTCTGGGAAACCCCAAGTTTGTTCCTAGGAGTGGCTTCCCAATCAAATCTCTAAAACGCAAAACAAATGTCACCAAGACGTGACCAACCATGTTTGCGCAGACAGCTCCCTCTGGATAGGATCTTGGGCACCAGGGCCCCTGCCCTGAGCCTGGAGCGGGGAGCACACTGTGAGCAGTCGGGGGAGGGGGCCGCCTGCTCTGAGCTGGGGCGGGAGGGGGGAGGGGATGCCCCTGCCCTGAAGCAGTGGCGGGGCCGGTTGGGGGCGGGGTGGGGGGGCGCTGCCTGTCCTGAACTGTGCAGGCATCCCGTGAGCAGTGGTGGGGAGACGCCCCTGCCGTGATACGGGGGGGATGGGGTGCCTCTGCCCTGAGCCATGGGGGCTGTCTCGAACGGCGGGGACATCCCCATGCGGCGGGGGGGAGACGAGCCGAGGTGGGGGCACCCCGTGAGGGGGGGGAGGAGGGAGGGGAGAGGACGTTTCTGCCGTGAGCCAAGGTGGGGAAGGAGAGGATGCCCCTGCGGTTACCACGTGGCGGCGGGGGGGGGGGGGGGGGGGGAGGGCCTGCCGTCAGCCCAAGGGACAGACAGGCCTCTCTGTGCACAGGCCACGAGCCACTCCAAGTCACAGCCCAAAGGGTATTCCTCGGGCCGACCCCAAGTCACTGCTCACCTCTGACCTGAGGCAGAGGACCCGTTGACCTGATACAGCAGCTGGGGAAGGCGAGCCACGCCTAGGGTATTGGGTACGTTCCGTGGGTCAAGTCCCCCGCTGCAGGGCAGAAGTCCACGTGAGGACGGGGACTCCGGCTGGCAAGCTGGCCGCGTGGCGGCATCCTTCAGCAAGTCAAAGCGAGAGGGCCTCTGCCCCTTGCTGGTGAGCTCTGCGTGACTTCGGCCGGGATGGGACCAGCACAGAGACAGGTGACATCCCGCGGCTGAGTCTGCAGGAAGGCAGTGGCGCCTCGGTGTAGGTGAGTGTGCACCAGAGGGTCAGCAGGGCCTCCTGGAGGCAGGGAGACAGCCCCGGCCACCCCGCCCATCACCCGCCCCCAAAGTCCCCACACTACTCAGGGCTCCCGGGACCTCGTGGAGGACATCCTCACGGAGGCTGGCTTTTCGCTGCATATTCCCAAGGGGAGACACTTGTCCCACCACCGAGCTCAGACCACGCGAGCTGAGTGTCCGGGGCTGGCTGCGTCACTCTTGAGGCCCGGCATAAAATGAAACTCCAGGTGCTCCGCCAGAAAGCTGTTCTTTCCTCCGCGGTTTCCGTCAGGGGCTGGGTCGCGTCCCCAAAATGCGTATGTGGAAGTCTGAACTCCCAGACCTCGGAACGTGCCTGCATGCGGAAGCAGGGCTTTTAACAAGGTGATTAGGTTAAGACGAGGTCTTCGTGTCGAAGACGCGATCGACACCTACAGCCAGTGGCTCTCGGTAAGCAGATGGCCCTCCACAGTGTGTGGGCGCCCCGGCCACCAGCTAAAGGCCTGAACAGCTGCGACAGAGCTTCCGCACAGGGGAGAGCCTTCTCCCCGTGGCTGGAACACGAGGTCTTGCCCCGGCGTCCAGCCTGCCCTGCAGACTCCAGCCTTGCCAGCCTCCAAACCCAGTGAGTCCATCTCCAATTTCTCACCAGAGGCCAGACCCACACAGGGTTCTGTTGGTCCCGTTTCTCTGGAGAACCCTGCCTGATGCTCCCCGTGCCAAGGCCTGGGACTCAATCACGTCCACACGCTCCCTCTCACCGCAGAAGGTGCCCTGCTTGCGGGCTCTGGGGATGAAGACACGGAGGTCTTGGTGAGGGTGGTGGCGGCCCCCGGCCTCCTGCAGCCGCAGGAATGAAGAAGGCTATTCTAGCTTCCTCGTTTGTGTCTCTACAAACACTAGTTTTTTTTCCTTCCTCTCTCTTCGTATTTGAAGCAAATGCTGGTTCAGACTGCAAGCGTGGCTCCCCAGAGCCGTCAGCGCCCTCCCCTGCCCAGCCCGTCACAGGAAACGTGCCTGCCTTGATCCGCTTATGCAGGCTGTGCCTTTCCAGGAGCCCTTCCGTTTCTTCAAGGTCGTCCAATTTGTTCACAGCAGTCTCCTACGACCCCCTGCAGTTCAGTGGTAGCAGCTGTAATGTCTCCTCTTCCATTCAGGATTTATTTGGGTCCTCCCTCCTTCCTTGGTAAGTCTAGCTAAAGTTTTGTCAATTTTGTTTAGATTTTCAAAAAAAAAACCAAACCCACTTTTAATTTCATTGTTTCTATGTCATCTCAGTCTCCATCTATCTGATTTATCCTTCATTCTGCTAAGTTTAGATTTAGTCTGTACTTGTTCTTATCTTGTTCCTTGGGATGTAAAGTGAGGTTGTTTCTGGGAGACCTTGTTTCATAATGTAGGCATTTATCACTATAAACTTCCCTTTGGAACTGCTTTTGCAAGTTGGGGTATGATGCGTTTCTGTCTTAGTTTGTCTCAAGATTTTGAGACAACTTTTTGATTCCCTTTTTGAGGTCTTCTTTATCGATGGTTCAGGAGTGTATCAATTTCCACAGATATTTTTAGTTTTCCAGTTTCCCTCCTGTTGTTGATTTTTAGTTTCACAACATTCCGATTGGAAAAGGTACTTGATGTGATCTCACTCTTCTTAAATGTGTTGACACTTGCTCTGATGCCCGTATGTGCTCTGCTGGAGAGCGCCACATGGACACTCGACAAGGATGTGCGTTCTGCTGTTGTTGGACGAAATGTTCCCTGTTAGGTCGATTTGGTCTGTTACTCAGTTTCCTTATTGATTTTCTGTCTGGATGATGTACCCACTGTTGAAGTGGCACTAAAGTCTCCTGACACCATTGTATTGATTTTCTTCCTTTCGTTCTCTTAATATTTGCTTTATGTATTTAGACGTTCCAGCGTTGGGTGCGTATGTATTCACAATGATCAAACCCTCTTGATGAATCGCCCCCTTTATCACTATGTGATGACCTTCTCTGACCCTTGTGACAGATTTTATCTGAAAGTCTATCTTGTCTGATGAGTCCAGCCACCCCGGCCCTGCTCTGGTTCCACGTGCAGGAAAACCTCACTCCATTCCCTCATTTCAGCCTGCGTGTGTCCTTAAAGCTAATGCGAGTCTCTTGTAGGCAACAGATTGTTGGATCTTGGTGTCTGCTTTTTTTATCCAGTCGGCCATTCTGTGTCTTTTGGTTAGAAAATTTAACCCACTTCCGTTAAAAGTAACTAATGGTAGGTGAGGACTCACTATTGCCATTTTGTTCATTGTTTTCTGATGGTTCTGCACTACTTTCACTCCTTTCTTCCTTCCTCACAGTCTTCCTTTGTGACTTGTTGGGCTTTTTTGTGGTAGCCTATTTTGATTCCTTTTTCTGTAACTTTTGTGTGTCTACCAGAGAGGATTTCTTTGTGGTAACCCTAAGACTTACCTAAAGTGGCTGATAGTTGTAAGTCTTTCAAGCTGATAATAACCTCATTCAATCATACACAAGCTCTACACTTTCATCCCCATCTGATGCTACTGATGTCACATTTGACATCTTGTAAATCGTGTGTCCATTAACAAATTATTGTAGCTATTTTTATTATTTTGCCTTTTAACTTTTATACCAAAGCTACGTGATTTATGCCCCAATGTTACCTATTACAGGAATCTGAATTCACTACGTATTTACCGCTACCACTGAGTTTTAGAAGTTGTGGCTTTACCAGTTTCCAGTCGAAGAACTCCTTTCAGTATTTCTTGTAAGGTAGGGCCAGTGATAATGGACCCCTTCAGCTTTCGTCTGTCTGGGTAGATCCTTATTTATTCTTCATTTCCAAGCAGAGCATTCTTGGTTCACGGTTTTTACTTTCAGCACTCTGGGACAAGGACCTACTTCGGAATCTGCAGTCGGGTCTGCTGATGGCGGCCTGTTACCAGGTGTGCAGACCAGTGTGGTTTCCACGCAGTCCCTGGGCCGGCAGGACTGGCCCCAGATAGCAGCTGAGACGGGCTGGAGCCAAGCGGCAGGGCTAATCCGGGCCCACGGCCAGGACTGAGGTCTGCGGGATCGCCTCTAGGGGCACACACAGGTATGCTTCCTGTTGGGTCCCTGGGCAGGTGGGTCCACTCCCAGACCACAGCTGAGAGGGGCTTCAGGCTCCACAGTCCGACGGAGCTCAGTGGGCCTGCCTCCAGGGACACAGAGGAGCAGTGACACACCCACCTTGTGCCCACTTTGAGTCTCGCCGAACCCCCGCACATCACGGGTCCACTGGCATATTTTGTTCATGCGGCATCACGAAGACTGTTATGTGGACGAGGCAGCAAGGGGTGGCAGACAGGTACCTCCTCTGTTCACACAGAGCCCACGGTCCGCCAGACTTCACTTACAAAATTCAAGTTCAAAGATAAAGAAGTGTCAGATGACACCACAGAGCAGCAAGCCCAGTCAGTCCTCTTGAGCACAGGGTCCCTCCCATGTGACCACGCGGTCTCACTGCCATGAGGCCAGCCCCGTGTGTCCTTTGTCACACAGCCTTGTCAGAGGTCACCCACGAAGGAACTAAGGACACAGCTCCCCAGAGGTCCCGTCTCCCCGCCAGGGTGGCCTGAAGCCTCCTCTCCGATCCCCCAGCCTTCCACACACAAGCCTCTTAGCGAGATCAGCAACACTCTCTTAGGGCTCTGGATTCTCGCTCTCTCCATTTTGTCCCACACGGACTCTTTGGCCCCTCAGCTTTGCCATGCAGAGTATGTGCCCAGGGGTTTTCAGCTGGAACTGTTTTCCAAAATAGTTCCTTTCCCTCATTGCCAGAAGCAGATATCCAAAGAAAACTTCCTTAACTAACAGAATATATCTACAAGAAATCACTAAGGGACACATGGCTCAGTGATGGAACATTAGAAGAAGGAACAAGAAGTTGTTCCTTACTTTCCATGGTGCCAACTCCTGTTCTCACTCGCGGAAATGCCCGTGCACAAGGAAGTGATCTGGGAGATACGTTCCCACATGTGGTGGCAACGTGGAGAGCCTGGGACACCATGCAAAGGAACCAAGATATTTTGCACAGGAGGTGTTTATTTAGAGGAAGAACGTGACCTGACCAGTGGCTGGGGAACATAGTTCTCTGGCCCAGAGAATGGGCTGGAGAAGTGAGAGAAGCCAGGGTCTCGAGCAAGCCGTCAGATGATAAGGACAGGCATGGGCAGTACCAGAGGTGGTGGGATGGAGGGGAAATTGTGAGGTGAATGCAGGCACATGCTCCTGAAGTTTCTAGCACTGATGTCTGGGATCCTGCTGGTGTCTTTGGTCAAGACGGAGCACACTCAGGGAGGACTCAGGGAGGAGGAGGCTACATGAAGGAACGCGGTCGTGGGTGCTGGTGCTAAGCGGTCCAGGAGGCAGAAGGTTGCCTTAAGATCAGGGCTTGAGATAGTTGGGAGTCATCGGTATAAAAGTGGGGAAAATAACTTGCAATTTAGAGCAAAATCCTATCACACCTTTTTGTGCCTCCTGAGTGCTGGGCCATTCATCTGGGTAGAGAACTCTTGGGTTTAGGAAAGCAATCTGGTTGGACATCTTGTTTGAGAAAAGTTAAGACTCCCCCTTGGAATAGCTTAATGGGAGGTAAGAGCAGAGAAAAATTAATTTCTTGGTAATATGAAGTGAGAGAGACTGAGTCCCCTTGGACAGCTCTAGATAGAGGAGGTGAGAACCCAAACAAGTGGGAGAAAATGGGGATGTAAGGAGCACTAGGGAAACAGGGGGTCGGGGTCCCCGGGACAGACAGACACAGCCAATGAGGAACCCCAATGACGGGCTGTTTTTGGGGAGACTGAGGACTGATACTCAAGTGGAAGCGGCTTCCTTCTCTGTATGATCGCGGGGGCTTCCACAGAAGGTGGCCGCACAGCCAGCCCTGTGCTGGGGTGCTTGGTGGGCACGGCGGGGGGGGGCAGACCTGGGGCAGCCACCAGCACACGCGACCCCTCCTTGACCCAGTGTCAGCGTCTTCTTTCTTTCACACTTTTTATTTCCAGTCCGCATGAATCTGCTGAAAGCCTCAGTTTTCCCAAACCAACCCAAGTGCCACCTCGTGGAGCACCCCAAGTCCGCCCTGGGGGGAATGCGCGTTTCATCCACGCACAGCATCTATTTCAACAAACGCTCACTCCACTTGCTCTCGCTCTGACATCACTTCCGCCACTGACTCACCCGGAGAGGAACGTGCTCGTTTTACAGACTTTAGTGCCGCTAGCCCCTCACAACAGGGACAGAATCTGTGTTCGTGCAAACTTGAGCCATCTGGTTTTGTGAACAACATTTCTAACTGCAAACCCACAAATCGGCATTGTTGGTATTAGTGTTGTGAACTTGAACTTGGTTAACGGGAAGGATGACTCTGCCTTGGGTGTGCTGACAACAACCAAATTTCTGTGCCTGCACAACAAAGGCCATACGCTTGGCCAAACCCAAAGAGCGGGGACGAACCTGATGTCCAGGGGCTCATTCTGCTGCTAAGAAACTGACCTCTTCCTCCTGCTTTCCAGAAAACACCCAGGAACGTGTCCTCCGAGTGGTCTGCCCAGGTCCTCACACCTGAGCAGTGGACAGACACACGGCCAGGGTCTAGGTACCAGTCTGGGAGGAAGAGAGGTCGTGTGGGCGTCCAGGACACTTCCAGTTGGAGAGGGGGGTGCCCCCACACGTGTGTGCAGAGCACAAGGCTGGGGAAGCTCGCAGGGGCCGTGGGAGCAGGCGCCCGGACGGATCACACACGGAGCCGTTGTAGTGGGTGCACAAGGTAGGGTCTGGTGGCCTCCAACCCCAAGTTCCAGGGAGCCCCCGGCCGCAGGAACGTCCTCCCACAGTGCCTGAGGCTGGCCGCCCCTGAGGCTGCTGCCAGGAACCCTCACAGATCGTCACCTCTGCCTCTTCCTGCTCCCACACAGGTAAGTGTGTCGAACCCAGCAGGCACAGTGAAAAGTACCAAATTCCACCCAAAAAAAAAAACTGTTGAATTTTTCCAGATTGTATCGGCAGAGTACTGGGGAGCACACGCACGGATCAGTAACGCCTAGGTGCTGGGTGATAAAGAGACAATACTGACCCAGGCACAAGGCCCCGAGTTCTAGACTTCACGACGGCCACACCAAACACACGCACTTGACCTAGCTTCCCTGACACACTTCAGAGGAAGAGGCCCCAAAGCTCAGGGAGGCAGGAATATTTGAGTTTTGTTGGTTGTTAATGAGGGGACTACATTGCCAAGAGCATCTACAAGCAGCGTCCAGACACTGAGAAAACACACTGGCAAGGGGACCCTGGCATCCCGGGCAGGTCCGCAGCGCTGTCCCCTTCAGGCGAGGACGACAGAAGAACTGCCACAATCTGCGTTACTCAGTTTTATCGGGAAGGACCTAGAGCACCAGGTCCCGGAAGGACTGAAAAATAAGAGTGTGCATGGGCGCGGTTCTGGCCACGGCGGTTCCGGCCATGGCCGTGGGGTCCCAGCACTAAGCTGGTGATCAGACCCGCAGAGACCTGTGGTGGCAGCCGGCTCACCATGGGGCTCCACGGGCAGGAACATGTGGGCAGTTCCTGACGTCACCCTCGGTCTGGTGGACGGAGATGCCACTACGGTCATGCAACAGAGAACCCCACACACACACCCAGCAAATTCCCAGGACTGAGCCAGTTCGCAGGCCCAGAACCTCTTTCTCAGAGGGATGGCTGGGTCCCCTGGCCCTCAAGGTCTAGTGGAAAAGGGAACTTACAGCATGGCCTCTTACCTCCAAGATGGTGAAACCAAAAGCCATATTGCTTTGATGGGAATTTCTGAGGTGAGTCCCCATGTGACCTGTGCCTGTCTGGCCTACGAGAAGGCAGCCAGATGTCGGTGAGCGGCCACGGGTTGAGCGGCCAGCTCAGCTGCAGACGCTGCCCCGGATGTGGCTTCTTCAGATCAATATGGCCCGGCCTCTGGCCTGCAGCCTGCCGTGGCCCCTCCCTGTCCGCCTGCTACCAAACCTACCGGCAGCAGGCCAGACAGCGCACCTCCACAGGCTCGTGTGCGGGCTGGGCCACCTCCCCGGTTCTTCAGCACATGCTGGAGCCCAAGGCCGTCCCGCGGGCCAGTCCACCCGTGGACGATGTGTGCACCCAGGAAATGAGAGATACCCCAGATGTCTGGATGAAAGACGTGAAGGCCAAAGGGTGGGGCACAAACCCACAAGAACGCAGGGGGTCGCAGTCCAGAAGGTTCCAGGGACCCAGGGATCAGGGAATGTTCCAGTATATCCTGCAAGGGGAAGAGCTGTTTCTGTGTCTTATGCCCACTGCCACTGGAATGAAGCAAGTTAGCAGGGAGCCTCTTTTGGGTTCTGGGAGTAACACTTGGCCTTGCTGTTCTGACATTAAATGAACCTATAAAACCGCCAGCTTCGCAGGAGGTCCAGAATAAGAAAATGCTCCACAACAGGTTGATGTGAAAGCTGCTGTCCCCCTCAGACCGTGGTGCCGACAGGATCCCACAGCAGGACGGACCACGGTGATCATTCTGCAGTTCTTCTGGAGCCCAAGACAGACTAAGACTGCACTTCGCCATGGAGCCGGTCAGAGCGTATCTGACCCTTTGTATCATTAGGCCGGGCAGCTGCTGGGGCACTTCACCACTAGACAGAAGTCTCTCTCTCTCTCTCTCTCACACACACACACACACACACACACACACACACAGGCTCGAGCGTGTCCCGAGGGCACAGGCTGCACACGCAAATGGTTCAGATCCCAGAGCACCTACCCTGCTACACCGGCCCTTCGTCGGGTACCCACGGTCTCCCGGAGTTTCCACTGATCAGACGCCCGATGTGAGAAGGTCCTACTTGATTTCTGTACAAGACGACTGACACCAACTAAAGATGAAAGTTGTAGCATCACAGCCTCAAGGGTGACCCTAAGGGAGGATCGCCACGTGTCCCATGGCAAAGCGCGGCCTTAGGCGTTATCTGCAGAACAACTACCACGGTTCTGTCCCAGAACGCTAGGGGCGCGTGCCTGGGAGGGGGCCCTACCAGGACAGGCACCACACGCAGTTGTCCACGTTACCTGGACACAGCGGAGCCAGGAGGACGGAGCTACAGGAAAACAGGCAACGAGAAAGCACTTGGCTAGACGGTCCGTGACGGAGTAAGACTGGAAAATCGGTGGCAAGTGGTGTCTAAGCTCTGGACAAGGACCGCGGAAGAGGGAAGTGCTTAGGCCTCCTGAGAAGAGCTGTGGGCAGAGGCCGTACCCCACACGGGAGCCCACCACCGGCACCCGGGGACGCAATGGCCTGTCCCTGGACGTGACTGCTCTCGGTCAGCGGGCTCACAAAGCCTCCCTCACTGCCGTCGTTCTGACAGCACTGCTTCCGAGAAGCCCAGCAAGGAGGCCCGTGGACCACACCCGCCGCACACTGCGAAGCGGCCAGCTGGAGGACGTGGCGGGGGACAGACGCATCTACACTGGCTGGCAGCCGTGCCTCGTGGGGCTGCTGTCCCCCCAGATGGGCCTCATGCCCCGAACTGCCACTCAGCTTACAGCGCGTCTCACTGCCAGCACACAGGTGGCGGAAGCACGAGCGATGGGAACGGTTCCTCTCGTTACAGTACCTGAGCCACTAGCCTGTCTCGTAATTCTGGACTGTGCTGGCTGGAAGGTTCCTGAGAAGCTTCCACAGATTCCACGGGTGCCCCACTGGCCTGCAGGCTGAGAGGCCACCCGTCTCCCCCGGATGCCTCGTGTCAATAAACAAAAAGGCCAAGAGGGGTTGACCGTGACGGTGTGGGCGACTGCTCCTCACTCGCTTAGGGACAGGCGTGCTGCCAGACAGGGGAGCAGGGACAAGTGTGTCTGGAATCGAGGGGTCATCTGGGGAACCTCCGAGTATTCCCACGTCCAGGGATCAGAGCCGGTGGGAAACTAGTTGGCAAAACCAGAAAGACTTGAGAGAAACCCTTCGGGAAAGCAGCCTGGGCCGCCCTACCAGGTAAGTGGCTAAGGGCAGAGGAACATGGAATGTGCTGGAGAAAAGGGGATTTTTAATACCAACTTCTGCAGATCACCAGGTGCACAGGCCCCACCTATTCCCTCGCAGGTTTGGTAAGTATATGGGTTCTCTTGTCTGCCCTTTTCCAGTCCAGCTCCAACATCAGCAGGGTTAAGAGTGGTTACTCCTACAAATCGTCACTTAGAATCTGGCCAAGGGAGGTTGTGACCACCTGCCAAAGAACACGTCACAGGAGCAGAAATGGGGACTTGTGGGATTCGGGGTCTACACTTGCAAACAGCAAGGATGCTTCACAGGGGCAGAAGCTCGGTGCTCTGCCTTCACCCAGGAGTTTAGTTTAAAAAAGGTGTGGCGGGTACTGAGTTGGCAAAGGGATGGACGGAATGTGCCAGAATGTCTGTCGTCCCATAGCATCATCCCTCGACACTGTTCTCCGACAGCAAAGAAGCCAGAAACGCACGTGCTGGATGTCGTTCCTTGGAGGGCTGTGGGTTAGAACCTGCCAGCCAGGTTTGCAAAGCAGAGAGGAGGCCACAGTTCACTGTACGTGGCCTAGCGCACATGCAGACCTGGGGTCCGGACAGCCTCACGGGGGCCCTGACGGCTGCTGGCTTTGCGGCTGCCACCTGAGACAGACGGTCAGACAGCTGCAGTGGCACAGGGAGCCCTGGAGAAGCGCAGACCTTGGCTCTCTGGGCTGGACTGAGGTGGCTGCACCCTGTCCCTCACCCCTCCGGCTCTGCCCGCTCTTGCACGGGACTCTCCTTACCCTGACACGTGCCTGGGCTCCTGCTCTCCCAGCCACGTGCTGCCCGGCGCCCACGTCTGCCTGGCGTACCTCCCAGGAGCTGTTCCTCCTGACCCTTCCCATGGGACCTGGATCGTCCAACCTCACTCCCAGCTCCGGGGATGAGGCCAGACTGGCCCAAGCTCGCTCTCTGTGTCCCGGTGGTTGCTCAGGACTGGACACCTACACAGCTTGGCCAGTGAGTACAGACGGTGGCAGGGTCCTGGCCACAGTGACAGTTTTCAAGAGTTCTCTGGGTGACATGGGGTGAAAAGCACCCCCCGCCCCTGGACACTGTGTCATGGCGGGGGGGGGGGGGGGCACCAAACTGCCATGGCCACTTGGTTTCGGGATGGGACCCAGCCTGAGGTTCACACCGACTCAGGAACAGCAAGTCAGAAAACCGCAGAGAAACGGAACTGGATCCCTGATCAAACAGACCCTGGAAACCACCCTACCTTTGGATTTTCAATTTCCATGCAGGTAAATAAAGCCTGTGTGGACCGGGTTTCTGGATGTAGCCCAAAGCATCTTGACCTGTAAGTGCTTTCACAGAACCCCTTTACTTGTGGATTTCCTGGCTAAATGTATTAACATCTGTTTCTTCTCACTGAAAGTCCAAATTTTCAACAGAGCTGTACGCGTAAGAATGATCGCTTCATTCCACTTGTTCCTCTCTTGGCTGGTGTAAACCACCAGGTTCTCCGTGTACTGCAAGATCGACTTTAAGAACCTGTTTTAATAAAAAGAAATGAACTCCTTTATTCTACCATAAAATGCACCAATGATTTAAACGCACTCTCTTCCTTTTGGGATTCAAACTATTGGACTTAATTTCTGTCTGCAAACTCGAGAGAGAGAAGTACATGCAGAACGGAAACGGGAGCACAGGAGTCAGAGGGAGATGCCGAGACGCCTCCCGATTGGAGAGGGGGCTGGACTCCCGCGAGTTTTACACACCCGGGGGCCTTTTCAAACTTACTCTCAGCTCCGGCGAAATGGTTTTAGGAGACAGAACTGAGTTCCAGAAAGGGTGTTAGAGTCCACATGGATTAAATGCCACATGATAAACACACATGCACGTAACGGGGAACAGGCGAGCCCCAGGGCCCCGCGTGCGGGCTGCTCTCAGTCCTGGGCTCCTGTGCACCCGGCGCCTGCCCTCGCGACGAGCCCTACAGCTGCACACCTTCCGCTCTGGCAGCACTGCTGACATGCCTTTTTACCAAACTGTCCACATCCCTCCTCCTGACTGAGAGGAATCAGTCACGCTTGTATTTTCCAAGTTCTCTCCAGTCTGCCAAGTAGTCTAAGATGTTCTCCAGAGTCTAACTCCAAGTATTTTCAAACTTAGAAGTTAAAAGAATAATGCAATAAAAATCCACAGATGCTTCGTCTAGAGAGTGGTTCTCAGTTGGGGAGGACACTGTATCTGGGGATGTCTACACCACTTATGGCTATCCCGGGGCGCCGCTCCCGCCCTGCGTATCCACACAGCCACCGCAGAGGACCCCCCAGCCCAGAGCATCAGCAGTGCTAAAGCCACCAGTCATTAACATTCTGCAAGTCTGCTGCCCTTGTTCCCACTTGGGTTCCATGATTCTTTAAGAAAACGTCAGTCATGTTTTCATGATCATTTTTTTTTAATTTTTTAAGTTTATTTATTTATTCTGAAAGAGACAGAGAGGCAGAACAAGCAGAGGAGAGGCAGACAGAGAGGAGAACAGAGGATCCGAAGCAGGTTCCACACTGACAGCAGAGCGCCCGATGTGGGGCTCGAACTCATGAACCGTGAGATCATGACCTGGGCCGCGGTCACACGCTCAACCGAGCCACCCAGGCACCCCTCATATCCGTCGTAAACACGAGGTACGTGTTACCTCCAAACTATCAGCAATACCCGTCCCTGGGTGGTGTCGCTACACAGAGTGAGGAATTCTGAAAGCACTCACAAGTGCGTCACATAAATTTTCTGAAGTGAGCCTACACGGTGTTAGTTTGAAAGGTTCACAAACTTGCACCAAAGTCCACAGAGAAAAACGGCGAAGAGCCAACCAAGACTGTGGGGTTTTAAAAAAAATGTATCAAGGCAAATAACCAATAGAAGTGAAAATTGCTGAGAATTACCAAGACATAGTTTCATTTCTCATAGGCAGGACATACTTACTTTAGATACTGTTGATATTCGCAAGTATTTTTTCCATGAACCACATGAATGTTGACCAATTCCAGCGCAATCAGCAGTAAAATCAGGTAAAGCACAGGAGACAGAAGCTTAATACTAAAAACAGACAACAAACAGTTAAAATTTGACAAACGAAAGTATTTTTCACTTTCATGAATGCAGACCCTTTTTCAATACTTTTTTCTTTTCAAGGGAACTGAAATGCAAACCTCTCAAGAGGAGGCTGCCTCTGTGGCGGTTTCCCCGTGTGCCCCCCCCCCCCACCCCTTTGCTGCCGCCACCTGCCCGCCCCGCCCCGCCTCGGGAGCAGCCTCTCAGGAGGCTGGTCCCCAGCAGGACGGTGCCCAGCTGCCCAGGAGCAGGACTTGCTGGCAGGCTCCACACCCCGTGCTTCCACCGGCCCCGGGTCTCTGTGCCACCGGCCAGCATCTTACTTCTAGTCTGATGTTTGGCAAGGGACTCTCACAAGAAGAAATACGCCTATGGCTGTAACGTGAAGACGTGGGCAACGTCTCCAGGACTCAAAGACACTACAATCAAAGTAAGATACTATCTCGCCCATGAGGCTGGAAGAGCACTTTCTCGAATACACCATTTGGGGAAGGACGTACACATAACAGCCACCTTACGGACTGCTGCTAAGAGTGAAACTGCGTGTTACCTTTCAGAAGCAGCCAGGGAACACCTGTTAAAAGTGTTCGAGACACAGATGCCACTCAACCCAAAGCTCTAGTAATCTGTCCAAAACTGTAATTTCCTAAGGATGGAACACGTCCTGAAATACACACAAGTGAAGACACCAGAAGGCAGACGCACCCAGGTTGACCTGCTGTTAATATTTAAAATCCGAATATTCTTTCGGGTTGGTAACACCCATATTCTCATATGCCCAAATTGCAATAGTGTTTAAAATCACATGTGCCAGAACTTTCTGAAAAAGCATCAGAACCGCATCCCGAGAGAACTCCTGCCCAACAGGGACCCGGGACGGCGAGCCACACACCTACTCAGCATGTGCAGATACGTCTGTCTCTGCCGGGAGCGCAGCCTCCGTTCCACCCACTGCCTCTGTCTCAGCTCCGCGGAGGCGGCGACCTGGCTGGACACGCGGGCACAGTGTGCGGTGATGTTTCGGAGGACAGTGAGCACTTCCAGAACGGTTCTGGGACAGAACAGAGTTGGCACGGGGGTGCCGCAGAGTTCACGGATCACCTGGGGCCACCTGGGGATTAGAGCGCGAGTTCTCACGGGGCACGTGCGCCGCCCGGGCTCCCTGGAAGGTCAGCTTCCAGCGAGTGTGGCCAGTCGTGCACCGTGCCTAGGCCAACATGACACACGGCAGGCGACACACATGCTGGACTGAGGGGGACGGGGCACAGGGCCGGCTCGTCAGGCACAGCGCACGCGCACAAGCCCGTCGAGGCTCATCTCCCCGCTCCCCTGGCGGCACAACCACCGTGGGATCTGATGCCGCCACAAGCTCGCCCAGTTGGAGACACACACAACGGCGGAGCCTGGGACCACGATTCAACAACTCCCAGACGCTCACTTCTCAGCAGGAAGGCTGTCCAAGTCCCTAGCGACACGGTGATCCTCAGGCAGGTGGTGACACAGCTCAGACATGATTTCTGTCAGTAAAGAGTTGCAGGCATCGGTCTCAGAATGACCTTCTAATCTGAAAGACAGAATATTTAAAGATACAGGACGACGATTAAATGCCAATCGGTGCCCGTGCGTGATGATTATTTCAGTGGTTCACTGAGCAAAGCACTTCATCTGCAATTTAGTTTCCCCAAACATCAAAGAAAACAGGCTCCGTGGAGGCAGTGGTACGAGCACAGTACGACTGCTCACAAAAGGGACAGGTCACCCGTGTGTTCTCCAGGAGAACCTGGGACCTGCTACATCCTGACTCCAAGCGACCTCTCCACGCACCCCCCCCCCCCCACCGTGCAGAGACTGAGGCCCCCCGCCCCGTGCAGAGACCGAGGCTCACTCTGACCCGCCCTGCACTCAGTCGTTCCCCCTCCCCCCACGTCACCCCCCCCAGCACTCGGTCATCGTCCCACCCACCCCCCGCCCCCGCAATCGGTGATCCCCCCGAGCACACACACCCCACCTCCCCACCTCCCCCCCGCACTCGGCCAGCACACCTCTCGAGGCTGGCGTTCGCAGGGGCCCCAGGATGGAACTCACCTGGCAGCCTCCTCGGCTTCTGTGGGCAAAGACAGGAGGGGCCAGGCCCCGAGGCTCTTCTCACAGCTCAGCACCTGCAAGGAAAATACCCTGTTGCCCTTAAAGCTTTTATAGAACGGCCTGGAAAACACGTTTGCAAACTGCTACAGACGTAGCAACCAACAGCGTTCCGGAAGATGCATGTTGGTAAAATTGTTACGGATCTTACATTTTAAAACTAGATGGCAGGGCTCGGCTATTCCACAGAATCAGACAAGGGAAGGCCGGTGAAGTCAACAGGGGATTGGAAGGTAGCTAACACCTGGACCAGTTGTAAAACTTACCCCCAACTCTTTTGCGGCCTCTCATTTGAGAGCCGAGGTCGACAATTCTCCTCCATCGCGGAGTCAGGACTCGCTGCAGTGAGTGGCCTTCACCCAGACAACACAGCAGAAGTTAGGCTGTGTGACTCTGCACGACAGGTCACAGAAGGCTGGGCCTCTCCTGGGGAAGCCAGCAATCGGGAAGCCCTGCACCAACTTCTCATCCCCTCACACGGAGCACCGAGCCAGCGGAGCCCAGACTTCCGATGCATGAAAGTGGGAGCATGTTACACACTGCTGTTGACGCCACTGAATGCGGGTAATTTATGCGGCAATAATAAGCAAGCAATGACCCTGCAAGGGACAGGATACAAGACTGCCTAATGAAAAACGGATAAACAATGGACAGCAGGAATAAGAGGCTGCAGGAAAGGGTGATCGTCTGAAACGCCCACTGTGGGGCACGGAGGGGCCACGGAAGCAGCAGCCAAGGAGCAAGGGGGCCTCGTGGGGCTGGAGATTCAGCCGCGGAGGTCCACGGACAAAGCCTGCCTTCCTGAGGCCTCTCCTCCTTCCGGGACCTCCCTCCCTCCTGTCTCTGCGTGTGGAGTCCTGCGGGCAGCTTCCGGTGGCCTCCCTGCCAGCGACTCTTGTTGTTGGGAAGCTCAGAGCCACGACAGGCAGGCTGAGTGGGCGGTGCGGCTTTGTCAGCCCGACGTCTCGCTGCCAAACTAGAACCCACCGGACCCAGCTATTCGGGCTGAATTCTCTCACGTGGCCCCAGCATGGTAGCACACCCCTCACGTCGACTGCCGACAACCCCTCGGAAGTGACAATGTTTTTCTTGGGACGTCACAGATTGGTGGACAGAGTTCCCTCCAGCTGCCACTGCAAATCTCTCTCTAAACCCCTTACGTGCGGATTTTATAGCTTCCGTTGAGAGGCCAATCTCACCGATGAATTTCTAAGTGCACAACTGTCACGATCATGATGTTCTCGGAGGCGACCCCGTTCTTGCCCCCGTGCCACACTGCTATCCCCCTACGTGTGCCTGAGGTAAAGTGCCGAAGCCAGTTTCCACACTGGAACTTCCTGGCGGAGCCGCTCTCAGGTTTGTGCTTTGCTTGCTTTAATTTAGGAGCGGACAAAAGCTGGTCTTGTGTGGTAAAGGAACATGGCCATTCTTCGCCACCGACGGACAAAAAGCGTTAGTGGTCCTGAGTCAATGGCAATAATAACGACAAGAGCCCACCAGGGCCCCACGATGATCCAACCACCACGCATCAGGTGCTAAAAACGCCTGAAGAAACAAACACTCCAATGCCTTAAACTGCCGGAAGCGGAACAGGAGGTTCAGAGGACGGAGCCACCTGGGGCCCACAAAGGCTCTGCTGCAGGGGCCCGCGCGTGCGCCCCTCCCGGAGGCCTGCGCGCGACTCACCTGTTTTCTCAGCTGAGACACCGGGTGGACGTGAGCACGGTAGCTTTCGGCGAGACCGACCAGTGACCTTATAGCCGCCTTTTCCTGGTTCAGAGAAAACAGACCGCGGTTAGGATGACGTCTGGTCAGGCCTGTACTTTTCTTCTACTGAATGCTAATCACACGGGAGTCCCAATTTCCCATTACCTTCCTTCACAGAATCCCACTCAGCTGTAACAGAGCAAGACTCTTCATTAAAACAGGTTCGAGGCAGCAGTCAAACCATAACCAACACGATTTTTTTAAATGAAGCCAATTAGCAATGATAAATAACAAAGGCCACGTCTGCTCTTTGTTCACGATCAAGGACGCTAGAAATAAGTGAGAAAGAAGAAAACGATTCCAAACAAACAACTGGGAACGTAAGAACTTCTCGTAAGAAACCAGAATGGGAGTCTAGACATTAAAAATCAGTACAACCAAAAGTTATATCACTATGAATACTTAATTACTAAACACACAAACATTGAAGAAAATAGTAAAATAACATTATTTACAGCTGACGTAACCGTGTAACCAGAAACTCCAAGCTGGCTGACTAAAAACCATCAGAAACAAGTCAGTGAGTCGCCTGCTGACTAATTTAACACACCAATAATCAATGAACAGCTTCCCCGCACAAAAGCTCTAACTGCCCAGAATTCTCAACGCCACAAAACAAGTCGCCAAGTAGCCAGACGTAAGTTACATGAAGAAATATGCTGACCCTGTCATTCGCTCGAAGACCCAAGTCCTACACACAGCTGATGGAGTTCTGGGCCACGTGCACAAGACCCACGGACAGCCACGATTCCCACGTGGAAAGATCAGTGATGAGCCACAGAGGCCCTGGGGCCCGGCAGTCACCAGAGCACACGGCTTCTCAGAGGGGACGCGGCAGCGGGAGGGCGGTGGACACGAGGAGGGGGCGTGTGGAGGATCGCTCTGGCAGCCGTGCAGACAAGAAAACAGAGGGGCCATCGCGGGGAGGGCAGGTGGAGGGTAGGCGGGGGGCGGGGGAGCAGCTCAGCCCAGCAGGTGCACACGGTGCAGGGAGAAATGCGTCAGGACATACGCTCGGGTGGAGGACGGAACACGGCGTGCGGTCACGCAAAGAGAGGACTCTGGCCTTGGGATGGCACTGCCACTCGGGGGAGGCTTGGGGAGGGGAGGCTGAGGACGTGGAGACACCGCGTTGGGGAATAACGTTCATTATAAAAAAACATCAAATATCCCTACGTTAACCCATCATCTCATTCCTGTTTGTTGCCTAGTTAGTCTTAGGCTTTGTGTTTATTGTGTAATTACACAAGTTTGGCTGCAATACTAAGTAGAGAGGAGGCAAGGAAACTCTACAAGGTAAGACAGATGGGAAAGTAACCCTACAGGTGCTCAGCTCCATCACGAAGGTCAGTACAGATACACCCCGAGCACCGAAGACCAAGGCCACTGCACACAGCACAGAGATGCTGTCTCCTAAATGCTGCTGGGCCACCTTGGAAGTGACTTGTCAAAGAAAAAGGGCCAAGAAAACAAAAAACAAAAACAAGTAAATCTTGATTCTCTCACTCCCAGATGAAGTAAGTTCCAGCTGGATCAAAAGACCTACATGGGGGGGGGGGGGGGGCTGTAAAGTTACTAGGGAAATGCGTAAATATGTTTATAATTTTGGAAAGCAAAGGATTTTTTAAGAATAATTCCAAATGCATAAGCCA
The DNA here is from genome assembly GCF_024362965.1 of Panthera pardus. Taxonomy (NCBI): domain Eukaryota; kingdom Metazoa; phylum Chordata; class Mammalia; order Carnivora; family Felidae; genus Panthera; species Panthera pardus. The sequence continues at coordinate 690,295 of NW_026526732.1, forward strand.
AAATGAAAAAAACCTCAAAACTGAAGTAGGCAGCAACAGGCACACTGGAGAAGGCGCACACGACTAATAAACCAGTGGGGAGAAGCACAAAATGGAAAAAAACATTAACAGTTCACAAAAGAACTACACACTTCCAACAGCCACAAGAAAAGATAGTCAAGTCACCCCCAAAATACAAGAAGATAAAAACAAAGTCTCGCCGGTACCTTCTGGTTCAGAACTTCACTTCCATAAAGTCACTTACACAAGTGTCCAAATGAACAGTCTCCTTCAGACATTATAATTAGGAGCGTTCCCCACGAGGGAAAATTAGAATTCAGCCGTCAGTGAAGGACGACTTACGTAAATAAGGGCATACTGATAAAAATGGAATGTCAAGTCGCAGATAAAAATAAGGTAACACGCTGTTCGTGAAAATGCTAGCTACAGAACAGAACGTGTCTGCACAGCGAGCCACGCTGCTGTGCTCGTGGAAAGACACAGACAGCACGTGCTAACAGTGGTCCCCTCGGGAGAAGGCCTGCCTCAGTGCCTTCTCACGTCAGTCTTTCCATCTTGGTGGAACTTTTTAGACAATTTTTACAGTAACTGTTACATGTATGATTTGAAAAAGGATTAAAATAAGAATAACCCAAATTGTTTTAAAATAAGAATTATAGTTTATTGATAGATGCAAATATTCTGCCCCATCGATTTGAGTCGTTTGTAAAATTTTCTGATTTAGTTAATCCCATTTACACTTGTCTGGTTTGTAGTATCTGTGAAGCATACATTTTTTTTTAATGTACATCCAAGTTAGTTAGCATACAGTGCAATAATGATTTCGGGAGTAAATCCCAGTGATTCCTCCCCTATGTGTAACACCCCGTGCTCATCCCAAGTGCCCTCCTTAATGCCCATCCCCCATCTAGCCCATCCCCCCCCACCCACTCCCAGCAATCCTCAGTTTGTTCCCTATATTTAAGAGTCTCTTCTGTTTTGTCCCCCTTCCTGTTTTTATATTATTTTTGTTTCCCTTTCCTCGTGTTCGTCTGTTCTGTGTCTTAAAGCCCTCATGAGTGAAGTCGTATGATATTTGTCTTTCTCTGACTAATTTCGCTTCGCATAATACCCTCCAGTTCCATCCACGTAGTTGCAAATGGCTAGACTTCATTCTCTTTGATGGCTGAGTAATTTTCCATTGTACGTACACACTCCACATTTATCCGTTGAAAATACGTTTTTAAGAACTAGGTTAAATTACTTTAGATTACATGATGCTCATCTACTTGTTGCGGCAAATGCACGCGCAACTGTAGGTCACAAGTGTCGGTTCTGCTGGAGGCATACTGTACCTCAGATGCGTTTCCACAAAAGATGATTAAGGCCGAATGACATGTGAGAACAAACTACTCTTTCACAGCCGAGTAACCGCGAATCTCCCGGTTTTCTCCCTGTACGTTACCTTAAGCACTGACAACAGGCCTTCGTCGACGAATCGCAGTAAAAGCACGGTGGAAAATGCAAGCAATTGGTTCGCCGCTTCTTTTGGAAATTCGGGGAAGTTGATCTCCCCGTGGCTCAGATGGTCTCTTACACGAGGACCCTCCTGATGGTTCAGGAAATCCCAAAGAAACTCCTTTGGGAAAATGAACAGAAGAGACTTTGTCGGCTTTCTCAACCAAGGGAAGGAAAGCGCCGAGGCCCCGGACGGACCATCCTGACGGTCACGGAGCAGCAGCGCTGGCTTGCAGAGACGAGAAAACCGAGCTTCCAGACCGGAGTCCTCGCTAGTGGCGCCCAGGTACGTGCGGGCCTCCGGCTGGGGGCCCCCGGGCCTCTAACTCTGCCCGTGGCCCGTCTGCCTGGCCACAGCGACAAGAGGCCAGCTCCAGCACCGTAGGCCCCCCCCCCCCCACTCCTGTTGGCCCTGAGCCAAGGGGCTGAGGCGTCCACACCTGGAAGCGAATTTGCCTTCCACCGAGCAAGCACCGCTGTTCCCCCGTGAATACAGCCCCCACTTCCCCCCCGCCTGGGGCCGCTCCCTCCCAGCGCCCTCTCTCCCATCATGGCCTCCTCCTCCATGAAGCTTGACGAAGACAGCAGCTTCTTTCTCAACAGCACCGGGGCAGGGGGGACACAGAAAGACAAAAAACTGCCAGTGGACAGAAGAGTCACAAAGATTGAGGATGGAAACAAACGGCGGATAAACTAGCTCAATCATCCTAACATCCTGACGGCAGAAATGATGCCCCAAGAGCACACAGAGTCTCACTAATGTCCCACAGGGACTAGAATCCAGGCTGCAAAACTCTCAGTTAAAGGAACAAATACAGGGGCGCCCGGTGGCTCAATCAGTGAAGCATCCGACTTCAGCTCAGATCAGGATCTCACAGTTCGTGGGTTCGAGCCCCACGCCGGGCTCTGTGCTGGCAGCAGAGTGGGTCCTCTGTCTCCCGCTCTCTCTGCCTCTCCCTTGCTTGCACTCTCTCTCTCAAACATAAATAAACATTTTTTAAGTTAAAAAAAGGAATAAAAAATTCTACTTACAGTCCAAAGTAGCCACTATAGTAGCTTCATGAAGTAAAAAAAAAAAAAAAATTGGTAACAGGAAATGGCTCTACATAATTCTCTGTCCTCTTCCAACATGCACACTTGCACACTCACTAGTCACACCTGACTTCTGCCGCTGTTCACAAGGCAAACCTGGCTCCCCCAGCAGCCCACACCACACAACAGACCCGAATATACTTTGGAAAGCGGGTCTTAGATAACCAGCCAGAAGCCAGGCCCCGGAGCTGCAGTCACAGCCTAGCAAGTGTCTGTGACACATGTCAAGTTGACACGGCGCAGGAGTGGCTCAGAAGCACATTGGGGAGCACGTCACAGGTCAAAATTAACTTCACTTTGGAGAAGTGCTAATCACACCCATAGATATAAGAATATTGGATCAGAAAAGGCCTAGAATTTTACCATTGCAGGCTCTCCAAGGAAAAGAGGAAGTTGATTGAGTTTACCATCATTCAAGTGCTTTGCCAATATCTAAAAGACCAAAAATAAATATATGGATTAATTAGTACGCGCGCACACACACACACACACACACACACACACACAGTACCTTCAGCGTCTAAGGAGATGTATCTTTGGTACGACATGCTACGTAAGCACAAAGCAAGTTAAATGTAACAAGGACAGTCTTAAAAACATGGCAGCCACCCGTTAGAGAAAGCTTTTCTTAACCAGTATAATGACTTTAGGAATAGATATGAATGTATATATATCTTAACTGTGTGAGTACATGCGTGTTTATGTGTACTTATATGCATATGTGTGATAACATATATATGTGATGCACGTATTTATACACATGTGTGTACATCTTTGTGTATTTATATGTGTATTTGTATGTATGGGTATGTGTGTATGTGTTTTGTACGTACATATGTTGATATGTATTTACATGTATGTGCGTATGTCTACATGTGTGTTTATATATTTGTGTATATATGAGCATGTGTTTGCATTTATCTGTATGTGTTTATACAGATCTATGTACATATGTATATGCACATGTGTACCTGTGTATATAAATGTGTCTGTGTGTATGTGCATACTTCTATGTGTGTGTGTGTGTGTGTGTTTATGTATATTTATGTGTGTGTTCACGTTGCGTTCATATGCATAAGTGTGCGTACATGTGGATGTGTACAGAAGCATCCATCAGAGTTACTTCAAAGGCCACTTCTTAATTCACCAGACTTTGGAACCCAGCCACCCAACCCACTCCTACAGACCTAATCTTATGCAGATGGGACTACACTATCTATTTCAATCTTCACAGTATCAAATGCATCATATATTTAAACCACAGCAAATTATTTACCTAATGGAATAAAGTTTGCAGGTAAACAGGCACACAGTTTAATCCCACCCACCCATTCACTAAGGAACCTAAGAGTTATCTTAAAGGCGAAGTAATCTGAACACTCAAATCTCTCCACAGAGACTCTCCCTTTGCTTCCTCCTGTAGGCTAACTCTGAATCATACTTCAAGCTAGATAAGAATCATTAGCTACCCACACAAAACCCTCTATACTATAAGGTGATAAAAGGTATTTTCAATGGTAATTCTTACTATTCCGGATTTTCACATTCGGAATCACACATCCAAGTCACAGAATAAATGCCTAAGTGAATATTGTACATACACAGAGGTAGTTCACTTCTATTTCATTTGCAAAATAAGCAAGTGTCAATCTTAAATCTAAAGGGTAACCTCCAGGGGCACCTGGGTGGCTCAGTCGGTTGAGCGACTGACTTGGCTCAGGTCATGATCTCGTGGTTTGTGCGTTCAAGCCCCACGTCGGGCTCTGTGCTTACAACGGCTCGGAGCCTGAAGCCTGCTTTGCATTCTGGGTCTCCCTCTCTATCTCTCTCTCTGCCCCTCCCCTGCTCACGTTCTTTCTTTCAAAAATAAACATAATAAATAAATAAGTAAATCAATCAATCAATAAGTAAATAAATAAAACCTCCAAATAATTACACAATATAATATTAATATCTCTTGACATTTTCCAATATGTGTCTTTCTATAACTTGAGAAACAAGGTTAATGATACTGGATCTCAAAATCAGTCTGGAAGACTATACTTAACTCTGTAATAAGGGTGATGTGGCTTTTTTTTTGGCATATATGACTACCAACACTTTCCTGTGTAACAGAAAATAATGTTTTGTTTGTTTCAAGATATCCTGTAAGTTTACTTACTTCATCGAAGGTGGTATAAAGAGCTGTTGACTTGAAAAAAGGAAAGAAAAGAAATAATTAAAGCAAAATGTGAGTACAGTGACGTTATTCAAAGCAGGAAAAAAATTCTAGTACATGGCCACAAACACGAAAACTTCTTCCAAAAATTATCTAGCAACGCTTTGGGTAGAATGTCCTATACAACCTAACAGCATGAAAGGCTGTCCTGTACGACGTAACAGCTTGAGAGGCACGGGGCCACGTGAAGACACCACTCCCACAGCACTCTGGGTCAGAAACCTCCCGTCGCCTCACAAAGCACGACTCACACACACGATCTCGGCCGGTGGCTTGTCTTCGCGGGCAGGAGAGCACAACTCAACGTGCCCTCCAACGAGCAGCCGTGTTTTGCGTGCTTCCTGGTGTAACCACTACTGTTTACACGCACAGGCTCCGGAGTCGCTGCCCCAACACATAAGCCCAGCTTCCACCCTCCCCGGAAGGGAAGCCCAGGGCACCTCCACACGTGGGCTTCTCTGCAAATCGGGACATGAGCAACTCCTGTCTCAGAAGGCTGCTGGGGAATTCAGGAAGATTTTACACACGCTGTGATGCAATTGGTATCTTGTGGGAGCCAGCTCTCAAGAAAAGTGTCTCATCTCTTAACGCTTATTAATGTATTTCCAATCTAACATTATGAAATTACCTCCGACGTTTATGATATAGAAGATTGCGAAGTCTGTAATCCTTCACTCCCAAACCTATACCACTGACCCTAAAATTTCTCTAAGCGCTCTTCTAAACATCCGACTGCCTACTCAAGACCCCCCCGACCACTTCCTCATAAAAGCTGAACTGCTCATTTATCCCCATAAACTGCACACATTAACTTCTACCTTGTTTTACAGAATTGGTACAAATGGCTTACCTGTCACCCCTAAACACATAAGCTTCTTAGAAGACACAAAATCTCACTCATTTTCTTCCTATCTGCCACCACTCTCAGAGACCTTATGCTGTTAAGTATTCAGTAAATAACAGTGTGTGCCCAGCACTTTATGGCTTTATCGAGTATTTTCGCGTGTGCATTGCCTTATAAACAAACCGATGCTACGTTTATTCTGAACAAGAGCCTGGGTGACAATTTAAGATATTCTTTGATCCATTACTTCCTCCGTGGAAACAGTCTTCTTTTTATTTGTGTGGTCAAATAACAATAGCTGGACATGTTTAAACCACACAGCGGTGAGCACGCTGCCATGAAGAAAGCCCAGCGGTGCTCGAGTGAGAGCTCTGACAAATGGGGGTTCTAGCTCTTTCTTCCAGAAGACAGATGCCCCACAACAGGGCCCGGCACTGCCCTGGGCAGAGCCAACATGAAAGGCACCTGGCGTGGGCACCAGGGGCACAAATGTGAACCTTCCGCTCCTGAGGAACCTGCACCAGAAACTGTACACAAATGCACAGAAGGCAAAGCAGAACAGCCTCGAGATAAAACAGAAACAGGACGCAGAGGAGCGAAGCTGGAGAGTCTGCGTGGATGAGGCTCTGGGAGGTCACTGATGCGGCCTGAAGTGGTCAGGCAGGGGACGGTGGGCACAGCCCTAGGAGAGACACCCATGTTCCGGAACCGGGGAGAGGCCTCGATTAAGCCGGAGGAACCGGGACAGGAGACAAGCCACGGGAACGCTGGGCCGCACGGAGGCCCCAGCACGCCACACGGGAGGACGACACTCGCTGCAGGCACCGGGGTGCCGCTAACAAGTTTTATGCAGATGAGACCATAAAAGACAGAAGAATATTCATCAGTGTGTAAAACAACTTGCGGTAGGGTGAGAGAAGGATCAGAGTCACAAAGAGCACTGGGAGGGGAGCCAGACGAGGCCTCAGCACTGGCAAGGAGGGACCCAGGAGGAATCAGGGGCAGGACAGACGGGCAGGGCCGGGAACTGAGTGGCCGGGGTGGTGCGGAAGGCCACTGTGAAGTGACCAAGCGAAGGAGGACAACAGGGAATACCAGAGAACAAATCTGTGGGAGAGAAAACAAGCTTTTCAGACATACGGTAGTTTGAGACGCTGGGGAAAACCCCTACGAAAGCGTTCGGCGAACACGTGTACACCTGACCCGGGAAGTAGGGGAGACCGCTTCCTTGGGGAGCACTGCGGCCCATGCTAGCAACTTCCGTCCTGGCACTGCTCTGGCTACATCCACAATGCTGTGTATGCCGGCTTTCATTTTCATTAGGTCCAAAGTATTCTCTAATCGTTCTTCCCACAGAGGTAAGGCAGCTGAAGACGTGGCAGTAAGATCTCCCAGGGGGCAAATGCGGGAGCACTACGCTGAGAACAGAATTTTGACAGATGTTTCTAGAAAGGGGCAAAATGGAGGAAGCTGAGCTGGTCAAAGAAAGAAGGAGGCCAGGTCCAGCGGCCCCTGCCGCTGGCCCCCAATACAGACCCCTCCTTTCCTCTAGCCTCCGCATCCTCTGACGGTCAACGGGGCATGTGGCCACCCAGAAACCTCTTCAAGCCACCGCCCAGAGGAAGCGGTGTCCTTGAACAGCCACGCTGTAGGCCACGGACCACCTCATGGGGTTACAATGGTACACCAATAATAATGGCTATGGGGACAAGATAAGTGGTTTCTACTTCTCTGACACCGAGTTTAAAATACTTGGGAATGCTACTATCAAAAACGATCACAGATAATCGTAAGTCCTCTAAAATCGTTATAACAGGAAACCACAAAAAATGGCACTCAAGCCTTCCAAAGAGAATTCTTAGCTAAAAAATTCATTTCATGGTGAACAAAAAGAAGAGATTCGAAACGTCAGCAGGTCCAGAAAACGGGCAATACAGCAGCAACCACCCCCATGGATCACCGAAGCACGGGTACCTCAGCCGTCAGAAGTCTCTGTGGACACTTGTTAACGACGGCAAACGCTCTCCTGAGTCCCGTCTCCAGCTGCGGCAGTAACAACACGGCACAGTCAGCAAACCTGCAGACAGAAGTAACCAAGCAAATCCCGGAGCTTTAAAAGCAAACACGGCGCCAACCCCAAGTGACGCCGCTTTATTCCAGAGGTCACCCTCGTGTGCTCAAAGCCACGAGGGAGGGCAGAGGACACGCTAACGCGAGCAATAAAACCGAAACGCAGTCTCATTTGCCTGGTGATTTTAAACTCATTTCCGCTGTTTTCGTGTATCAGAGGAAACACGTTTAGAAGCTTCAGGAGAATGACACGTCATCACGGGTCGGCCTGATTCTTCCCATCACTGGTAAGAAACACTCAAGTACCGGGATTTCAGGGGTTCGCGGGGTACAAGTACCAGGATTTCGGGGGGTTCTCAGGGTACAAATGAACAGACGGTGACAGAACCGGAGGGAAGCAGAGGTCATGCCTCCGGAGCGCTCCTGCCCCGCCTTCAGGAAACAGCCTGGCTTCTCCCCTCCCTTGTCTCCAGCAGGGGACACACAAGAGGCCCTCCCAGAGTGAGAACTCCGTTGACTCTGAACAAGAATCGTCTTTGTCGACTGTTCCAAAAGGACAACACGAGGCGTTTAACACCCAATTACAGCTACCTTTTCGCTCACTGTGAGAGGATATCTTGTGCTCGACCCTCCTGGAGGAAGCCCCACCTCTCTTCCATTCCAGCAGCAGAAAACATGGACAGTAAAGGGTTTTAAGAGGGACCAGGCTCCTGTCTATCAAGAACCTCTGAGTCCGCACCCTCAGTTAGTTACCTGTGTGCCTTGAACCTGATTAACGCCTCTTCCCAGTACGGCAACATGATTTTTAATATAAAAGTGGATTTCTCCATCACTTCTTCTAACACTGGAAGTACCTCAGAAGTCATATCTGCAAAATAACAAACATGTATTTTTACATGTTTATTTAGAGAGACCTGGAAAGAGAACATGCACACAGGAGGGGCAGAAGGAGAGACGGAGGGAGAGAGGGAAAGAGGCAGAGAGGGGGAGTGGAGGAGAGGGGGAGAGGGGGAGAGGGAACCCCCAGCAGGCTCCACACTGTCAGCACAGAGCCCAACAGGAGGCCCGATCCCAAGACCGTGAGATCCCGACTTAAGCCAAGATAGAGCCAGTTGCTTGACTGACTGAGCCACCCAGGCCCTAAGAGAAAAGTATTTCTAAGTACCATCACACTCATCAACTGAAGAGACACAGAACCAGACCGCGGAGGGATGCCCATGACCGACCTGTCCAGGCTGATGAAGCAGGCCTGGGGCAGCGGCACATGCCATCCAAGAGTGAGACCGGCAGACTGGAGCCCGGGCTGTGGGTGGCCGCGGACACCCTGGGGCAATGGCACAGGGACAAGGGTCCCCTTGGTGTTTCAGGCTACGACAACTTTTGAGCAGAAGAGTTCAGGGTGGACCCGCTGACCACGCTTGACCGAGAAAAGTGAGATACGTTTTCGGAAGACAGAAGAACAGGAGTGGACTATGCGTGACGAGGACACGTAGGCTCGTCCTTGGGAACAAATGTGCCCTCTGGTGGGATGCTGATGGGGGGGAGGGGGTGTCTGCACCTCCCCATCTATTTTGTTCTAAACTCAAAACTGTTCCACAACTAAAGTCTCAAGAAGTATACGCGATCGGCAGGCAGCAGAGGACCCAGCAGTCCGCGGCACCAAAGGCGTGGACTGGACCCCCGGGCCCGGGACTGCAGAGATCTGGGCTGCGCCCCGTGACGCGCGTCAGAGACCCCGCTGCCACACCCCTACAGCCCCAGGGAGCGGGGAGGAACGGGCTTGGAGCAAACACAAGTTTAACTGAGCCTTCCAGGTTTTGTGTCCCCCGCCCCCATTCATTTGGTAAACGGCTTTGCCATGGAAAAAAGAAGACGGAGGAGGCCACCTATGCTGTTGGCCTTTTTGGCATAATGAGCACGCGCACACAGGCACAAGAGCTAAAAGGAGAAGGGAATGTACGTTTCAAAACGGTCCTGAGCCACCTGTGCATCAACACGCCCGGAGGATAAACTCATAATTGGCTCACGCAGCCACGACTCTCACAGCCTCCCCACCACAACCCATGGAAAGAGGGAAGGTTTCTTGCTTGTTTTTGAATTAGACATCCATTTCATGGTTCCATTGGCACATTTCTTTTTTTTTTTTTTAGTGTTTATTTATTCATTTACTTATTTTGAGAGAGACAGAGAACGAGCAGGGGAGGGGCAGAGAGAGAAGGGAGAGAATCCCAAGCAGGTTCCGCGCTGTCAGCGCGGAGCTAATGCAGGGCTCCGTCGCTAACTGTGATTTCATGACCTGAGCTGAAATCAAGAGTCGGATCCCGACTGAGTCCCCAGGTACCCAGGGAAGGTTTTACGTAGCAAATTTAAGAGGTTCTTCATGCAACTTTTGAAGGCATCTCGCCTCTGGAGAATAACAGTCCACCTACAGGGTTCAAGTCCCCGTGCTACTTAATGACTTTATACGTATCTGTACAAAGACACATCCAGGACAAATGGGGAGCGTAGTACTTGCCTGGGAAAACGGCCAAATCCTCAAGGTCTGGAAGAGCTCTGAAAGGTCGGTGCACCAATGCGAATTTAGTTTGTCGCAAGTAACTCTTTAGCAGCTGACCCAAGCCCGCTGTCAACAGCGTCATCATCGAACAGTATCTAGTGCGCAACACCATAGCATGTTAGAAAATGAACCGCCATCCACATAAAGAGCTCTACTGTCAAAGAACAAGCTTAAAATTAAGAAAGCAAACTATCATTAAATCGCAGGGAGGTCCCCCTCGCGGCAGGGATTAAGCTAATGCAATGGCGGGAGGCGGGGTGGGGGGGAGCCAATGTCTGGCAGACTCAGGAGCCACCCTCCAGGAGGCCGAGCACCCCACCGCTTCCGTCAGGCCCGCCCTCAGAACTGCCCTTGGGGCGGATGGCAGCGGAGTCCCAACCCCGTCACCACCCCAGGTGTTCGTCCGCCCCGTTTTATCTTCAAATTCCCGCTTCAAAACTCTCATCTTTTCCAAAATACACTCACGGGAAATTCAAGACAAACAAACTCTTAGTGCACTAAAGGAGCGAGAAAATGACTTCATCACCAACGTACTTCGGAGGGACTTCGTGAGGGGACGCAAACCCATGCCACAGGATGTTACGCAGATTGAGCCCGCGTGGAGATCCAAGGAAGACTTTCAGTACGTCCATCTGACCAGGTTAGGAACAGCAAATTACTGAACGGTTGCATAACTACTGGACAAACCAATATAACATACAGTGGGAAGAGGTTTGCTTTCTTCTTGAGAACAGACCCAGGGCTTCGGCTAAACAGGAGTAGCAGTAACAGTAGTAACACGCAAACAACATTTACTGGGCATGTGAGACATCAGACACATTTTGTGCGTATTTATTGCTCATTCACGCTCCCAACAACCTCTGGGAAGGCACGACTATTATCCCCACTCTGCAAATGAGAAGTACAGCATAGAGAGGTGAAACCAAGGCCTCGGGGAACCCAGAACTACAAAGCGGGATGGGATCTGTCCCAGGCTCCGCAGCTTTCCTACTGGACATCAAGCCTGCCTCCTATCTAGACCAAATAAAACCACCCGGTGAACAGAAACCTCACAGAAAGTAGCGTGTGCTCGCGCGGTAAACTCCAGGAAGCAGACCCCGTGAGGGGGCCGGACCACTGAGGCTCCCATCCCAGGCCTCCCCGACCTCGCTGTCTGACCTGAAGCCTCACCTGCCTCTGTCCCTCCGCGCATACGGTCAAGACGCCCCTGACGGGGTTCCTGCTCATCAGAATGCAAGAGCCACACACGTCTGTGGGCTGCCTCTGGGCTTGGAACGCCATGCTTGGAACAGAGTCAGGAGAAAGGGAAGATACGCAGACACTCAACTCAAAAGCGGGCCACACGAGAAAGAAGAGTGAGCATCCAGAAGACTCGGGAAAGGACTGAAAGCCTCCTGGCGGAGGCGGAAACAGACCCCCCGTCACGTTCTCTCAAAGGCAGGGTTATAAAGCCGGGGAGGTATAAAGAGGGTTCGCCCGCAAACTGGCTCTTCCGTGCGACTCCAGACACCTCCTGCTCACATCAGTCCTTACGCCTTTAATATTCGTAGCTAATATTGGTAATCACGATGATATTCATTCCACTACATTCGTTGTTAACTTAATACTAACTTTAATGAGTTGTTCACACCACCTGGGCCATCAGAAACACACAAGCCAACGAGCCGGTGGACCCGAGAGGCGCTGGGCGTGGCTGCGGGCAGGGAAGGCCACCGGCAACCAGGCAGACAAGGACACAGCCCCAGACCACGGGATCTGTTTCAGGACTCAGTGTAACAACGAGAATTTTGTACTTTTCTTTACCTCACCTTCTCCGCTAAAGAAAACGATCTTTCAGCGACAAGGAACCACTGTAAAGTGGGAGAGCTTTACTGGAAACAGATTTCTTACCCCCCAAATAACGTATTAGAGCTCGTAACATGTTACACGATCATTTGAAACACCTTCCGGGCTTGGCGGGCTCCACTCTCTGCGGGACGCTACCCTGGCTCTCCCCTTCACCCTGACCCTGCTTCAACAGTTGCCTAAAGGTTACTCATTAGTCTTAAACAACTTGGGTCACTCGGCCTGCAGAAGATTTTGAAAAAGTAAATAGCTCTGCATGTTTTTCAGTTGGCACCTAATGTTTTTTCGCCCTAAAGTCTGAGCAGTTGCAAAGGGTATAAATTCCCACACATTAAAAATACTGAGATTTTAGGATAAAAGTATATCACTCTTTAAATGGTTAAACTTGTATTCTAGAATAAGTTACTGTAATTCTTAATATAAAATTAATGAAAGTGATAGAGTTCAAGCTGTCCACCTGGTGGCCCCACGGCTCATGACACCAGAGGCACCACACTGCAGGTTGTCAGCCCGAGGACAATACCGCCCAGCTCAGCAACTCTGGCTCATCAACCAGAGGCTATTCTACTGCACTGAGACTCAGGCTGAGAGAGAGGTGGAAAAGTGGCTGGAAAAGTGGCAATTTTGAAAGGGGCGGTGGGAAAGGAACGTATGATTTAATTATTGACATAATTTTTTCCTAACGCAGCATCAATTTTTAAGGCACAAAAGTACAGCTAACACGAACTGTTTTGTGTTGTGCCTACTCTCCCAGTTTTAGACGAACAAACTTACCACAGACTGCCCAAAGACCTGAGCAAGCTCCTTAGATGCAAGCAGATCTCTTAAAAGAAAAGGACATTCCTTCCCATTCAGTAAAAATACCTAAAAATCAAACAAGAATTGTATTACAGTCTCATTATGAGACAAAAAATGTGAAGAAAAAACTCACCCATAAAGTCACTGATTGTGCAAATGAGGGGAGAAAAGCACTGAAGACATCAATGTTTGATTCCATAATCATTCAAAAAGAAAAATATTAAAAATCTGTCATGGGGCGCCTGGGGCTCAGTCGGTTAGGCATCCGACTTCAGCTCAGGTCACGGTCTCAAGGTTTGTGAGTTTGAGCCCCGCGTGGGGCTCTGTGTTGACAGCCTGGAGCCTAGAGCCTGCTTTGGATTCTGTGTCTCCTTCTGTCTGCCCCTCCCCCAGTCATGTTCGTGCGCTCTCTCTCTCTCTCTCTCTCTCTCACTCTCAAAATAAATAAACAAACATCTGTGTTAAATGATTACATTTAATAGAAAACCAGTAATTAAAGTCAAGAAATCTAAATACAGCTGTAAAAGTTTTATGTTCATTCAGATACTTTACTAAACCAACAAAGAAAGAGTTCTCACACTTACATCACCCAAAGCCCGTTCTAGACATGCTGTCAGTTTCATTAAGCTAAGAGAAATAGCGGGAGATTGAAGGCTTTCCAAAGCATCAAGTATTTCAGGAAATAACTGTTGAGAGTAGGACATACATTAGAATTAGCGCTCAACAAGAAATATTACTCAAAGTAACAATAGTATTAATGAAATTCAAACTTCTAAAGGTTTCAACTAGTATATTTTTATGACTTTTTTGGTATAGGTAAACATTTTCTACATAAACATACAGTTGAACCCTGAACACGGGGTTTGAACTCCACAGGTCCACTTAGATGTGGATTTTTTTTTCCATAAATATAGTATTGTAAGTGTGTTTTTTTCTTCATGATTTTCTTAGTAACTTTTCTCTAACTTACTTTGTTGTAAGAATACGGTATATAAATCATAAAACATACAAAACATGTGGTAATCGACTGCTTATGCTACCAGTAAGGCTTCTGGTCAAGAGTAGGCTGTTAGTGGTGAAGTTTTGAGGGAGTCAAAAGTTACATGCAGATTTTCAACTGGACAGGGGGTGACCACCCCTACATCAATGAAGACATCAATGTTTGATTCTATAATCATTCAAAAAGAAAAATATTAAAAATCTGTGTCATGGGGCGCCACGGGGCTCCCCTGTGCTGTTCAAGGCTCGACTACAATAATATCTAAAAGATCAAAAAAATGTTTAATACGTTAGAAGTTTTTCAAAAGTTTTTTCTTCACTTAAATGTTTATCGAAAGCAATAAATCTGTCATAAAAAGTCAAATATCTTGACCTAAACCTTATTTCCTATTTTGATTAGTTCTTAAAAAAAAACAAAAACAAAACCTGTCCCTTAAGAGCCAAGAAAAGGGGAGAAGCAGTGACCCATCTACTCCACATCAGAAAACTCTAAGTATCTTAGATCTAGACCTTGTAGAGCCACTGGTCTGTTGTGGACATTTAACGTGCCAGCTGGAATGGCTGGTTTGAACCAACCAAGAAACCAACCCAAACTGCGTGGCCCCAAACTACCCCTCCCCCCTTTGATTCACCCTCAACAAACCAAGCATCCCACCCCATTTCCTTGTCCCACTGTCTCAACAACACCGTACTGTCTGTCCGCAAGGTCTTTTGTTCTGGAGCGGTCCATTCTCGTCTGTCCCAGGACCAGCACCCGTGTGCCTAACTACCTCCCCAGCCCCCAATACGGATAATGCATCCAAAAACTTCCTTTGTTCACAGGATGTGCTTCTCAGCTCAGGCCAAGTTTTCCCTTTTCACAGGTGGAGGCTAGAGGATGAGGGGACCCCTTTAAAGTTAGCAGGTAATGAGGGCCTCTAAGTAGAATCTGTGAAGTCTTCTATTTCTAAAGACTGTTTGTAAGCCAAACCTCTGGAAAAGCTGTCCACTGCAGCCACGGTGTATAACAGATTTCAAACCGCTCCTTGGTCAGAGATAACAAATGTGAGTGGACGGCCTCACACACGGGGCCCAGCAGCCTCACACTTCCGGGGTAATCCAGACTCTGGGCTTCAAGGAGAAGGAAACAAGTGTTAGTATCACAGTTTCACATTCTGTGATGGAAATGCCTAAATCGTCGGGGCACCTGGGTGGCTCCGTTGGTTAAGTGTCCGACTCCTGATTTCAGCTCAGGCCATGATCTCACAATACAGGCGTTCGAGCCCCACCTCGGGCTCAACGCTCATGGCGTGGAACCTACTTGGGATTCTCTCTCCCACTCTCTCTGCCCCTACTCTTTTCTCTCTCAAAATGAATAAATAACCTTAAAAAATTGAAAAAGAAAATGCCTAAATCATCAAAGAAAAAACGTTTTTATTATGAAGTTTCCACAAAGTCAACAACCAGTTTATAATTAAATTCACAATAAAGATACTCAGTTGTTGCTGGAAATAAGTTACATAGCACTTATCTGATAATAAAAGAAAAATACACTGCCAGTAGGGTTTAGGGAAATTTTACAGGCAAGACACATTCAATGGAACAGTACGGACAGATGCCTGGGGCACAGAGAACATACAGACCTGATTCCGTATAAATCACGCAGTCTGTGATTGTCTTCCAACATACTTCACCCCTCTCAGTTACAATGCTATTGATATCACAAGTTTCTCTGACTTCAAACCCGAATTTACAGATCATATCATAGACTGAGGGAGAAAGACAAGTGGCAATAGGATCTTCTAACAGCATCTGAAATACAAAGAAGACACTATTCAACAAGTAAAAATGGAATAATATCAATTATATATTCAAGTCACGAGGAAATCCTACTCTGTATCCAGGTATAGCTACTGTTAACATACTTTCTGGCTATGGTGAGAGCTGTATCATTAAACATGATTAAATATTTTTTTAATGTTTACTTATTCTTTCAGAGAGAGAGAGAGCGAGCGAGCACACGCACGTGAGCAGGGGAGGGGCAGAAAGAGAGGGAGACACAGAATCCGAAGCAGGCTCCAGGCTCGGAGCTGTCAGCGCAGAGCCCGACGTGTGGTTCGAAGTCACAGACCACGCCATCATGACCTGGGCCGAAGCCAAAGCTGAAGCCGGACACTTAACCAACTGAGCCACCCAAGCACCCCAAAATGTGGTTAAATATTAATTAAAGATAGCTTACATACATGTTTTCAAATAAATGTTGAAGGTTTGAAATTATTAATAATATTTAAGACATGAGTTTACAAAGCTCAGCACATCTGCCTTCCTATAC
This sequence comes from Panthera pardus, assembly GCF_024362965.1. Taxonomy (NCBI): domain Eukaryota; kingdom Metazoa; phylum Chordata; class Mammalia; order Carnivora; family Felidae; genus Panthera; species Panthera pardus. Next base: position 706,526 of record NW_026526732.1, read on the forward strand.
TATCTCACAGCTATCAAAATGAGCAATTTTTTTCAACGGGGAATGGAAAGGCAGAAAATCAAGCATAACGAACTAAATCACAAGTAAAAAGCTTGCCTCTGACTCTTGATATGGTGTAAAAAGCAGCAAACCACACTGGTTTTCCATGAGGGATCAAGTAAAACCAAAATCCTCAGCATTATCCCCACATTACACTAACATCATTCTATAAACCTGCAAAGGAGTCACACTCTGCGGCTAAAATTATCCTGGGGTCTTTATTTGATGCATCAAGTTAAGGGGTGTCTGTCCTAACATCAGGGATTAAGCCCTGGCACTCCCTAGACTGGACGCCGGCCCCTATCCAGTGTTGCCCGTTCGCCCCTCCTGCTCCCCAGTCTCACCTCCCACTCTCAGCCCCACCTGTCAACCCATCTTCCACAGGCCCTAGCAATTCGGGTATCGCCCAAGAAACGCGCACCAAATAACCAGTGATGCCATGACCCTACACACCACACTCTACTCAGCCAATGAGGGATGACAGGCGCCGCGAGACAGGACCAAGAGGGGACCTGCTCCCACAGCCTGGGCCTTCCTGTCCACTTTCTGTTCCTTTGAGCTTCTCCGAGGCAGTGGCAGCGCCTCCTGCTCCAGCAGCTGGATCCGGTCTGAGGTTCTCCCGGCACCTGCGGGCCCAGCTGCATCACCGTGCCCCCAGCAGACCACCACCACCTGTCCGGTATCTGCTCGTCAAAGGTCCGCTTCCCAGAATTGCCAGACCCTCCAAGTAGCTGAGAGGCACCCCCTCTTCCTTAGAGATCCAAGCTTCACTAGGTGGGACCTTCCTCCCAGCTCCCAAGTTTTAAAATTCCAACACTTCCCTTAGTTCTCAGAGTGCAACAGGTAGTGACTGCTTCCTGTGGTTACCACCTCCACAATTCTTTTAGAGATCTCTCTTTATTCTTTTTATAACAATTCTATACCTTGTTAACTCTTTATTAAATACTCTTAGTTCAAAAACTAGTGTGGTTTGTCACCTAAATGATACAGAAATAAAACCCTAAAGGATTACTGTCATATGAAAAAGGACTCCTTGCATTTTTAAAAAAGCATTTGAAATCTAAAGGAATGAGCTATATAGTTCTGGAGTGACCAGTAGCAGACAAATATTTTTGCACAAGACCCCATCTACGCCACCGCTGCAGGCCCTGGATGGCAACAGAAGTCTTAAGAAATATCTTCTCTTCTGGCTGTAGTCACCCGATCAACGTACCTGCCCCAGACTGTCGTATCCTACAGCACCAAGGTCAGGTCTTCTACGAGTCTTACCCTCAGGACACAGCATGGCCCCTGCGCACCGCAAACGTACACAAAGAGTTAACTGAACGAGGGCTCATCCTACGTGGAGTCTACCTGGGCTCATCTTCAAGTTCCTACAACCTTCAGCTTTTGGGAATAACAATATCCTACCCCCTACCAAGACACAATTATAGAAGTTGGCTTTTATGTTAACTTTCAAGCACATACTCTCTCGTACAATTAAGGACCTCACGTTAATTAAGAAACAAAAATCCCACTTCAAATCAAGAAATATTACATACTGCCATATTTTGTCACTTGTGACAATTAAATACACTTTCCTGTATATTACAGTTACAAACAAGCCTGTCCTCCCATTAGAAGCCAGAAACCCTGCATGTGTGCGTGTGCATGCACCCATACCATTACTCTTGGAAACATCAGTGTCTTGTCCAGAGCAAGTATGGGGTAGCGCAAATGGCCTATGCTCAGGGGCTACAAAGACTTAAATTTGGATTCCTCCTTACTGGTTGTCCCTCTTGCCTTGAAAACGTTAGTATTCTGGGCCTCCGTTCTAACTGTAAATGGTGCAGGGTATTATCATCTTCTGCGCTGCAGTACTTAGAGATAATACTTGAAAAGCGTCTAGCACATTGTACTCAAAAAGTAGCTACCGCTAAAAGTGATGATAGACGTTTTATATTTCACTGCAGGAGGGCAGAAAACAAAACCCTGTGGGGCAACCCCATACAATCCGTGCTACAGCCATTGAGACCTTTGCGATTTATTTAATGTCACCAAAACGGCCTAAAAACGTGGAATTTCAATTTCAAGTATCCACTGCAAGGGTAGTTACTACACAGTGCTTCCCATATTACTTCGTGCACTACACAAACTTCCTTTAGGGCATGGAGACCACAGTCTGAACACACACAAGTTATGGGCGTGTGCTGCTTGCACGACCCTGGCTCCAGGCATCCATAAAGACGTGGCTGTTGCTGTCTCGGAGCCTGTGAGTCCCCGCGCGCGAGCAGAATACTACATTATTTCTTACACTATCTATTCGCGAATTTCAGCCTGGGACCTGCAAGGTGCGGGGAACTGCGCCCCTGGAACAACTGGGGGTCGAGGCGGCGCTCAGAAGAACGAGGGCAAGGGGTGCGTCTTCGGGGTCAGAGTCGGGTGCCCATCTTCTGTCTGGTCGGGGACGAGGGGCGGGCAAGGCCGACCTGCTTCCGCGGCGGCGCGCGCGCAGACCCGCCGGAGCCCCGGGGACGCCGGCCGAGGACGCGCCGGGCCACGGCCCACTCAGCCAGAGGGCTCCCGCCGACGCGGTACCTCCTCCCGCCCGCACCGAGGCGGGCACCAGGCACGCCCACAGCGCGCTCGGGGGCGCACCTGCACCGCACCTCCCCCCGCCCCGCTCCTCCTCCAGGACTTCCGGCTCCTGTCGGCCGGCGCCGCCAGATGACGCTAGCCTCTCCCCGCCCCTCCCTCCCGGCCGCACTTCCGGCTGGCGCGACGCAGGCGCGCGACTTGAGCTCTCGCGGGACGCGGCCTAGGCGCTTGGGAAGGGCGGAGGCGGGTCGCTGGGCGTGGCGGCGAGCGGGCGGCATGGAGAAGGGAGGTCACGGCGGGAAGTCGGCGGCCGTCCCGGCCCCTCACTTGCAGCCGCCGCAGCCTCGGAAGGAGAGGAGGCCCAGCATGTTCGAGAAGGAGGCAGTGAGTGCGGGGACGGCGGGGCTGCGCCGACCCCCGCTGGGGCCGGGAGTGCGGTGGCCGGCGGCGCGGCGCGGGTGTCGGGAGCGGCGGTCTCCCTCCACGCTCCGCTGGACGCCTGATGCCGGGGTGGTTAGTGCCACGCTCAGACCAGGGCCGTTGTCCGGCCGGGCACGTGTGTGTGCGCGCTGCCTGGAAGGAAGGAAACGTGGCGCGTGTGCCAAGCACACGACGAGATGTTTTGAGTTTTAAGAAACAGCAGCAGGCTCGGTATTTGAGGGACATACGGGAGGAAAAAAAGTTAAATTGAAAATATTCTGCCCATTAATTTCTTGTCTGGAATTAATGGAAGATGCCATTCAAGTGTATTTGTGGAATAACACCGGGATTTCTGGAAGACCGTAGTCCGAGTACCATCACTGTAATCGAGACTCCCATCTTGTATTGAGACCTAAAGTGAAAAGAACATTTACAGTACAGAACTGTAATGACAGAGCCGAGACTGGAACCTGTGTCCTGGGACTGCTGGTCTACTTGTCTAACGGTTTCTTCTACTTCGTGGGAGCCGAAATGGACAGGATGCAGGAGAGACGTGATTGCAAAGATTCTTCCTTAGTGAAGGGATAAGATGATAGAAGGAAAACCGAATCAGAAGACCCATATTATATATAAGGAAGAAATGGTAGAGGTGTGAGTTTTCAGCACGTTAGAATCTGTCATTTTCAAACCACACACGCATGCTGTATCCCCAAGGGGATCGTTGCAGTTGGAAGCCACTGTGAAGGATACAGTGTAGTTGTACCCCTTGAGTATATTGTGGGGGGAAAGATGGCAGTTACTCTAGAGAAGCATTCTCTTAATAGAAAAGAACAAAATGCAGATTTTGTTTTGGGGAGGTGTAGGGAGCTAATAATACCTCTTTTTTCCAACTGACACGTAACACAGGCTGCAAATAAAACAGATTTCTGATGAAGGACTTCAGCTTGCAGCCAACATGGAATTACTCCTACCAGAAACTACTGATAATAGCACAAGATGTATGAAACAGTGGTTTTACCATTGATGGGATGTAAAGCAAGACAGGATCCTGATCTCTGGGGGGGGGGGGGGGGGAGAAACGGGAACAGTGAACCCCAAGATTACCCCTGACTGCTTGATGAGGGATTGCAGCCCACACCTGTGGAGAGGTCTTGCTTAGCTGAGAAGGATTTGGGAGCCGGGTAGATAAAGCTGGTATGAGTGCAGAGCAGAGTATTGAAGAGGAATGAGCTGTACAAACAGCCCCAAGGATCTGCAAAGGATTTTCCTCAAGTCTTCAGCTTAGTGCATCAGTGCATCTGGTAAGGAAGCCACCTGTGGCCAGAGAAAGCCACCAAAGGGAGCAGAAAAAAAATCCTTGCACTCCCACAAAATCATTTGTTTCCCCCCAGTAAGCATGGAAAACCATAGGGCGTTGGTTAGAGTGCCGAGAAGTGTATTGTCTCAGTACTGGGAGAAGAAATAGCACTAGACTCCAAGATTTTTCTAGGCTGGTCTATCAGAGCTCAAAAGCAAACCTCCAGAGAATTAAACTGTTTCTGTTACTACATGCTAGAAAAAAGCTCAAGAAAACTCAAAGTAATGGAGAAGTACACACCAAAAATGAGGGTGAAATTTACACAATCTTGTGTCCAATAAAATATTTGCAGACTATCAAAGAAACAGGAAAATACAACCTAAAGTGAGAGGAAACAGTAAGAGCACTCAGAAATGACAAATGGCAAAGACAGAATTAATATAAAAGATCTCTAGTTACTGTGAAAAAATTACTGTATTAGTTTTCGTCAAATTAAAGCAGTTATATAATATTCATGTTATAAAACAGTTAATGCATTCTGTATGTGCAAAAATGTACAGAAAAAATTGAGTATGTGAAATCCAAATGAAACCCTACAGTTGAAAAATAACAATGTCAGAGATGTAGAATACACTGAATGGAAATAGATTGGACACTGCAGAAGAGAGGATTGGTGAACCTAAAGACAGCAATAGAAAGAAGGCTTGAAGAAAATATATTAGACAGAATGAGATGTGGGGAAATTTCTGATACAAAATATATATATAATATCAGAAATTGACAAACAATGAAAACTATAAACCCACAAATCCAAGAAACTCAGTGAACTTCAAGCACAAGAAACATGGAAGAAAATTATGCTGAGACATGTAGTAGTCAAACTGCTTAAAATCAATGATTTAATAATTTAAAGGCAGCAATGGAGAAAATCAGAAAACTCTAAGTACTGAAGAATGATGAAATGAAAATAGGTTTTTCACCAGAAACAATGCAAGCCAGAACACTGAAGCATCTTTCATTACTTTATCTTTAAAGTTGAAAGAACCATCAACCTTGAATTCTATACCCAGTGAAAATATTTTTCAAAAACAGAGGCAAAATAATGGGTTTTTCAGATATATGAAAATGAAAAATTCACCAACAGACCTATGCTATCTGATATGTGAAAGGAAATCCTTCAGGCAAAAGGAATATGATAAGAGATGTAAATATCTAGATGAAAGAATAGAAAACATTGAAAGTGGTAACTATGTAGGTAAATATATTTTTTTCAGTATTACTGTGGGGAGCCTGGGTGGCTCAGTTGGCCAAGAGTCAGACTTTGGCTCAGGCTGTGATCTCACAGTTCATGAATCTGAGCCCCATGTCAGACTCTGCTGTCAGCGCAGAGCCCACTTCAGATCCTCTGTCCTCCTCTCTGCCACTCCCCTGCTTGCATGTGCTCGTGCACTCTCTCTCTCTCCAAAAATAAACATTTTTTAAAAAAAGATTATTGGCTGATTAAATCCAGAATAACATATTTTGGGGCTTGTACCCCCAAAACATTTTATTTATAGAAGTAAAATACATGACAATTCTAGCACAAAGACCAGAGAGTTGGCAGGAGGGGGCATATTCCTTGTAGGACTCTTGCTGTATGTGAAGTGGCATAATATGACTTGAAAGTAGACTGATAAAGATACATACTATCAAGCCTAAAACTACCACTGGGAAACAATAAAGTTACTAGGCCAACAGATAACAGGTGAATCATGAAAGATACTTAAAGGAAAGCCTAAAAAACAGGGGCACCTGGCTAGCTCAGTTGGTAGAGCACGTGACTCTTGACCTTCAGGTTGTAAGTTTGAGCCCCATGTTGGGTGTAGAGATTACTTAAAATCTTTACAAAAATAAAAGCAAAGCAAGGATTAAACATAACCATGATAATTACATTAAGTATAAATGTTATAAATACCCCAATTAAAATTCAGATTACTTATGAAAGCAAGATGAAACTATATATTGTCTACAAGAAACACTAAGGAAAGGATGGGAAGAGATATACCATGTGAAGACTAATAGAATACTGGAGTACATGTATTAGTATCAAACAAAATACATTTCTAACAATATTATAAGAGATAAAGGGAATCATTTCATAATGTTGAAAAGTCAATTCATCAGAAAGGCCTAACAATCTTAAGGTTTTTTTGCACCTAAAGTCAAAGCTTTGAAATACAGGAAACAAGAATTTCATGTATACTTACAGAAACTGACATCCATAATTACAGATGGAAATTTCAATATAAGTATCTCTATCAATAATTGATGGAACAAATAGACAAAAACTAATAAAGATATAAAAGAATATAAAGGAACAATAACTTGTATTAGTGCACTTTTATCACATACGCCATGCAACCTCAGCTGAATAAATGTTCTTTAGAAGTGCACATGAGGGGCACCTGGTTAGCTCAGTGAGCTCAGCAACCGACTTCAGCTCAGGTCATGACTTCATGGTTCCTGAATTTGAGCCCCACATGGGGCTCCACACCGGGAGTGTGGAGTCTGCTTGGGGTTCTTCCTCTCTCCTCTCTCTGCCCCTTTTCCACCTAAACTTTCTCTCAAAATAAATAAACTTAAAAAGTGTGCATGAAACATCACTAAGAATATCTCCTGGGACAGGAAACAAGTCCCAATAACTTTAAAAGGATTCAGGTAATACAAAGTATGTTCTTTGACCATAATGGAATAAATCAGAAATCGTTAACAGAAAGGTATATTGAAAAATGTAAATTGTCTGGAAATTAAATGACACACTTCTGAATAACCCAGGGTAAAAGAAAATGAAAGAAAATATTTTCAACTGAATGAAAATACAACATTTCAAAAACTGTAGGGTGTACCTATAGCAGTACTTGGGGAAATTTATAGCCCTAAATACCTATATTAGAAAAATTTCAAGTCTAAACTCAAAGTAAACAAAAGTAAGGAGGTAATAAAAAGTGAAAGTCGATGAAATAGCAAACTGAAAACAAGAAGATTAGTGAAACCAAAAATATTTTGGAAAGATCAATAAACTTGATAAACCTCCAGCCTAAAAGTTGACAAACAACAGCCTATAGGTCAAATCTAGCTTGCTACCTATTTTTGTACAGCCTATGAGCTAAGAATGGCTTGTATATTTTTAAAAGGTAATTTTAAAAGGATAGATGGAGATGGGGGATGCAGAGGAGGAAAGGGGACAGTTGGAAGAAGAGAAACAGTGGCAACTACCACAGCTGGCCCACAATGCATAAATATTTACTAGCTGGCTCTTTACAGAGAAAGTTTGCCAACCCTTGCTAAACCAGACTAATCAGGAAAAGAAAATAAAAAGACCAATTCTCAATACCAGGAATGAAAAAGAAGAATCACTACAGACCCGATAAACATTTTAAAAAGATCATAAATACTAAAAACATCTATGATCCTAAATTCAACAACTTGGATAAAATGCACAAATTCCTTGGAAGACACAATTATGAGTTGAACTGTGTTCCCCTAGGATTCATATGTTAAAGCCCTAATCCCCAGTACCTCAGGATGTGAGGGTATATGGAGATGAGGCTTTTAAAGAGCTAAGTTAAATTGAGACTGTTAGGGTATGCCCTAATCCAGTCTCACTTGTGTCCTTTTGAGAAGAGATGAGGGCACAGATACATAGGGCAAAGCATGCACAACAGAATAACTGTGTGAGGAGGCAGCAAGACAGCAGCCATCTGCAAGAGAGAGGCCATAGGAGAAACCAATCCTGCTGGCAATTTGATCTTGCATTTCCAGCCTCCAGAATTGTGTGCCAATAAATTTCTGTTGTTTAAGCTACCTGGTCTGTGGTATTTTGTTATGGCAGGTCTAGCAAACTAATATATAGACAAACTACTGTAGCTCACTCTAGAAATAATAGATACCCTGTATAGTCCCTATATCTGTTAAAGAAAGTGACTGTGTTGTTTAAAACCTTTCCATAAAGAAAACTCCAGGCCCACATGGCTCTTATGGTGAGTTTTTGCCAAATATTCTAGTGTTCTGGAAAAATGAAGAGAAGGGAATTCTTCCCAATTCACCCTATGAGGCCAGCATTTACCTTGCTGTCAAAACCAGAATAATGAAAACAAACCAATATTCCTCATGAACATAGATGCAAAAATTCTTAACGAAACTCTGGTAAATTAAATACAACAACATACAAGAAAGACACAATATATATATTGTACCTAACACAGGAGCCCCTAAGTACATAAAGCAAATACTAACAGACATAAACGGAGAAATAGCAATACAATAGCATTAGGAGACCTTAGCACCCCACTTACATCAATGGGTAGATTATTCAGACAAAAAGTGAAACATCAGCCTTAAATGACATATTAGACCAGATGGACTTAACAGGTATGTACAGAACATTCCATCCAGAAGCAGAATACACAGTCTTCTCAAGAACATATGGAACATTCTCCAGGACCTATCACATGTTAGGCCACAAAATAAGTCTTCATAAATTTAAGGAGACTAAAATATGAAGCATTGTTACCAACCACAATGGTACGGAACTACAAGTCAATTATAACAAGAAAACAAAAACAATACGTGAGGATTAAAAATATTCTAGGGAACAACGAATGTGTCAATGTAAAAATCAAAAGAGAAGTTTTGATGAAGTTTAAAAGAAGTTTAAAAATTCCATGTGACAAATGAAAATGGAAATACAACATACCAAAATTTATAGACTGCAACAAAAGCATTTCCAAGAGGGAGTTTCATAACAGACGCCTATATCAAAAAACAAAGATCTCAAATAAGCAATCTAGCTTTATACTTCAAGGACTGGAAAAAGACCCAAAGTTAGTAGAAATGAGGAAATATTTGAGCAGAAGTAAATGGAGACTAAAAGGACAACAGAAAAGATCAGTGAAATTAAGAAGTTGTTCATTGAAAAGATAAAATTGACAAACCTTTATCTAGATTCACCAAGAAATAAAGGGAGAGGGCTCAAATAAAATCAGAATGAAAGAGGAGACATTTCAACTGTTACAACAGAAATACAAAGAATCATAAGAGATTACTACCAGTATTACTACCAGATATGCCAACAACTTGACAACCCAGGAAAAAATGGATAAATTCCTAAAATTGAAAAATCCAAACAGAGCAATTACTAGTAAGGAGATTGAATCAGTAAACCAAAGTCTCCCAATAAACAAAAGTCCAGGGCCAGATGGCTTCACTAATGAATTCTAAACATTCAAAGAAGAATGAATAGCAATATCCTCAAATTCTTCAAGAGAATAAAAGAGGAGGAATACATCCAAACTAATTTCATGAGACCACATTACCCTGATACCAAAACTATACAAGGATACCACAGAAGACTACAGGCCAATAAACATGATGAATGTTAGATGCAAAAATCCTCAACAAAATATTAGCAAACTAAATTTTACAATATATTAAAAGGATCATACACCATGATCAAGTGGGATTTGTTCCAGAGATGCAAAGGTGGTTCAAAACCCCCAACAGTACAAGATAGTGTGTTAGCAAAATGAAGGATAAAAATCTTATCATCTCAATAGATAACAGTAAAAGCAGTGAGTAAAACTCAATCTCCACTTATCATAAAAACACTCAACAAAGTGGTTATGGAGGGAACATACCTCATCATAACAAAGGTCATATCTGACAAGCTCACAGTGAACATGATGTTCAATGGTGAAAACCTAAAAGCTTTTCCTCTAAGTCCAGGAATAAAATAAGGACACCCACTCTCACCACTTTTCTTCAACATTGTATTGGAAATCCTAGCCAGAGAAATTAGGAGAAAGAAGGAAAAGGCAACCAAATTAGGAAAGGAAAAAGTAAAACTGTCACTATTTGTTTATGACATGATATTATAAACCCTAAAGACTCCCTCAAACAACTGTTAGAACTAATAAACAAATTTAGTAAAATTGCAGGATACAAAATCAATGTACAAAAAATCGATTGCATTTCTATACACAAACTATCAGAAAGAAATTAAGAACACAATCCCATTTACAACTGCATAAAAAACAATAAAATATCTAGGGCTAAATTTAACCAAGGAGGTGAAAGTCCTCTACAGTGAAAACTATAGGACACTGATGAAAGGAATTGAAGAAGACACAAGTAAATGGAAAGATATTCAATGTTCATGAATTGAAAGAATTAATATTAAATTGTACATACTACCCAAAGCAATCTACAGATTCAGTGCAATCCCTAATAAAATTCCAATGGCATTTTTCATAGAATAAGTAATCCCAAATTTTGTATGGAATCACAAAAGACCTTAAATATCCAAAGCAATATGGAGAAAGAAGAACAAAGCTGGAAGCATCTCACTTTCTGATTTCAAACTGTGTTATGAAGCTATAACAATCAAAACAGTATGGCACTGGCGTAAACAGACACATAAGCCAATAGAACAGAATAGAGTCCAGAAATAAACACACACATTTATGGTGAATTAATTTATAACAAAGGAGGGGCACCTGGGTGGCTCAGTCAGTTAAGTGTCTGACTTCGGCTCAGGCCATGATCTCACAGTTTGTGGGTTCGAGCCCCACATCAAGCTCTGTGCTGACAGCTAAGAGGCCTGCTTCGGATTCTGTGTCTCCCTCTCTCTCTGCCCCTCCCCCATTCACACTCTGTCTCTCAAAAATAAATAAACATTAAAAAAATAATAATTATAACAAAGGAGCCAAGAATATATAATGGGGAAAGGACAGTCTTTTCAGTAGTTGGTGTTGGGAAAACTGGACCACTATCCTACATGTACACAAAAATAAACTCAAAATAGATTAAGACCTGAAACCATAAAACTACAAAAAGAAAACATAGGCAGTAAACTCCTTGACATCGGTCTTGGTGATGATTTTTTGATCTAACTCCGAAAGCAAAGGCAACAAAGCAAAAATAAAAAGGTGGGGCTACAGCAAACTAAAAAGTTTATGCACAGCAAAGGAAATCAAGAAAATGAAAAAGCAACCTACTGAATGGGAGAGATTATTTGCAAATCATATATCTGATAAGGTTTAGTATCCAAAATATATAAAGAACTCATTAAACTCAACAGCAAATAAATCTAGCAATTGAATTAAAAAATGGCCAGAAGATCTGCATAGGTATTGTCCAAAGAAGACATATAGATGGCCAACAAGTACGTGAAACAATGCTCAAAATCCCTAATTATCAGGAAAATGCACATCAAAAGCACAGTGAGATGTTACCTCACCCCTTAGATGCACTATTGTCAAAAAGACAAGAGATAACAAGTGTTGGCAAGGATGTGGAGAAAAGGGTTCCAACAAGGGTTGGCAAGGATGTGGAGAAAAGAAGAGGGTTCTCTTGCACTGTTGGTAAGAATGTAAATTGGTACTGCCACTATGCAAAACAGTGTTGAGTTTCCTCAAAAAATTAAAAGTAGAACTACCATACAATTCAGCAATTCCATTTCTGGGTATTTGTCCAAAGAAAATGAAAACACTAATTTTAAAAGATATATGCATTCCTATATTTATTTCAGCATTATTTACAATAGTCAACATATAAAAACAACCTAAATATATATATCAGCCATAAAAAAAGAATGAGATCTTGCCATTTGCAATAATGCGTGTGGACCTTGAGAGCATTAGGCTAAGTGAAATAAGTCGGACAAATACTGAATGATCTCACTATATGTGAAATCTAAAAATAAAAATGGGTGAAGGGCGTCAAAGGTACAAACATCCTATAAAATGATGATGATGATGATGATGATAATGATAATGATGATGGTATATTAAGTTTAAGCGAGGTTTTTTCCAGGAATTCAAGGTTGGTTAAATATTCAAAAATCATATAACCGTATTAACAAACTATTAATGATGAAAAATAGGCCGGCAAATGGTAACCTTTCTACTCAAATTAAATCAGCTTACCCAAGTAGTCACGGCATAGCTGGACAATGACATATGTCTAAGATGATGGCCTATCTCTATGAAATATATGCGGTGGTGAGACAGATGATATGTACTTGTTATAATCAGATGTGAAGAGAAGAGCTGGAAGACTACACTAAACTAAAAAAGAAAAGGTTCTTTCTCTCGCCAACTGCCCAGGCAGATAAACCCCCTCAGAGGGGCGCAGAAAGGGAAGTGTCGCTCCAGTGCCAGTTTCAGCCACATATAGAAGCATCGGTGGTAGAGAATAAATACTCTCTCACAATACTCGTAGGATTGTGATTTTTAATATATACATTTTAAACTATTGGCCTCTGCAGTAAGATATGAAAAGGAGGAGGGAGGATAGAAATATGTAGACCTGTATTATATATTTAGAAAAATCTAGAAGTAATAAACATTAAAATAAATAAAAGGTTAATAGCTGGGTGCAGCAGTAATTCTACATTAAAACAATTCCTAAAAACATAAAATGTGTTTTTAAGTCACCTTAAAGGCTCATCAAAAGAACACCAAAATAATAAATGCTTCAGAATAAATTGAAAGATTTGTGTTAACATAAAAAAATTCCGGGAAGTAAAAATTCTTTTTTTCTTCTTTAAAGTTTATTTATTTTGAGAGACAGGAAGAGAGAGAGCAAGATCAGGGGAGGGGCAGAAAGAGAGGGAGAAAGAGAGAACCCCAGGCAGGTTCCATGCTGTCAGCACAGAGCCCCACGTTGGGCTTAATCTCACGAACTGTGAGATCATGACTTGAGCAGAAACCAAGTCAGGAGCCTAACCGACTGAGCCCCGCGGGTGCCCAGGAAATACAAATTCTTACATAAATGTCAAAGCAAACCATGTGCCTGGTTAGAAAAGTGATTATAAATCTACGGAGTTGTTTAGTTAACATTATTTGTTAAAAACATTGTAAAGTGTAAAGTTATTACCTTCATCCAGGCCCTGATCTCCCTGTAATCCACTCACCACACCACCAGAATGACCTTTTAAAACTGTAATTTAGAACATATCACTTGCTGGCTTAAATTTTTCCAGCGGCTTCTCACTGTTCTGAGAATAAAATCCAAAGCCCTTACCACATTCTATTCAGTGCTGCACAACTTACTCCTTGGTTGCCTTCCTAGCTTCATTGTGTCACCACTCTGCCTCGTTCAGAACACTTGAGATACACCGAGCACAAACCCGCTCTTAGAGCACACTAAGTTTTTGCCTTGAAGCCTCTGCCCTTTCTATTTCCTGTTCTTTTGGGGCTGAGGGGCCTTCTCTGATCATTCAGTCTAAATAGACTTTCACAGGAGTTTCTACCAAGTCATGTGATTTTATAGCAATTGCCACTATTTAAGTTAGCTTGTTTTCCTAAATACTTTTTTTATTATTTTTTATTTATTATTATTTATTTTTTTTAATGTTTATTTATTTTTGAGACAGAGAGAGACAGAGCATGAATGGGGGATCAGAGGATCAGAGAGAGAGGGAGACACAGAATCCGAAGCAGGCTCCGGGCTCTGAGCTGTCAGCACAGAGCCCGACGCAGGGCTCGAACTCACAGACCATGAGATCTTGACCTGAGCTGAAGTCGGAAGCTCAACCGACTGAGCCACCCAGGCGCCCCTCCTAAATACTTCTTAGTTGTCAATCAGCCCTCCTCTCCACTAAACGGATAACTCCATAAATGCAGATGCCTTGACTATGAATTAACACAAGCAGAACAATTAATTCCTAGCTATTTCAATAAGGCTCACCCCTGTAACTTCAGAGCCTAGGACATTTCTCTGGACCATATTAGGCACCAAATAAATATTTCTTTAAGGAGCGTTGAATGTCACAGAATGAATGTTGAAAAAGCATAGAATAACGTATGTACCAAATCAATACATTCTTTTCAACTTAAGATTTATGTAATGTTATGTTATATAAATATGCAAATGACTTATGGAAATAATAGTATTAATTAGTCAAAGACGACTAAATAAAATTAAAATAATTAAAATTATAAGGAGACAATAAAGGATAATATTTTCATAACTTCGGGGTAGAAAACTTGAGTTTTCTTTACATGACTGTCTCCTAGCCACCCAGTTGCCCTCTCTGCAGCCTGTCTTCTTTCCAGGTCTTTGTATCTTCCATGGATATTTTAAATATATGTATGCAAATATGTGTCCGTATGTGTTCGTGTTTATAGATAAATAGAGGGATGACAGCTAGCTAGCTAGATTCTTTTTTCTCTCTCCCTTTTACCAAATCGATAGCCAGGAGTGAATTAGTAAATGTACGATTCAACAACCTCTTAATCACGGAAGTCAGAATGGATTTCCAAAGTCTGTGTCGGCTTTGTCCCATTGCACTAGCGTTCTTAAATCTAAAATTTCATTTTACAATTTAAGAAATAATCTTTCTCTCTTCTTCTCCCCCCCTCTTTTCAGTATGCGCAAATTTTGAGAGAAAGACTGAGAGAATCATTTCATGATGTTCAGTATGTAGAGCCTCCATTTGATGATCCAATTGCTGATTTAGGTAAAGAATGGAAGAGTGCCCTGGCGAAATTAAAGTTTGCTAATTCGTATAGAATGGAGCCATTGAAAAAATTCCAAGCTCATTCCGTGGAAGCTAAAGTCCAGCAGATATTAAAGGTAGGTTGATAAGTACATATGATAGCAATATCTAAGCTTCGGAGGTTTGATAAACTGTGTTAAGCTTTATGACCGTATATTTACCCTCACTGACTTTTTGTAGCATTTATCTCTGAAAATATGAAAGTACTTTGTATTCATACTCAAGAATCTTCACATCGACGCTATGAGCGAGATTTAAAGGAAATATTCTTTTGTTATTTCATTCAACTCCTAATTATCCATAAATTATTTATCCCTCACATTCCACGTTTGCCCGTATTTGGAGGAATGAGTTAAATAAAACACACTGTGTATGTGTGGAAAGTTGGTTCCTGTGTACTAACACGTCTAAGGACAGGCAGCCGCCAATGATGCGTAGGTTTTCTTCTTTAAACTTGCTGGAATCTAAAGTTCTTCTAAGACAGTTGTTTGAAACTCAGGCTCTTGTTCCCAGACTAGTCCAAAATGGCTGCTTCAATGTAACGAACTGAATACTGTATTACTAACATGAAGACCAATATTATTTATACTAGTATTGGTATCTGAAGGCTGCATTGTTCAGATGAAGATAATTCCTTCATCACTTTTCTTAACAAAGGACAAAATTTTTTTTTTTTTTACTTACAGAAAGTTTGAGGGACCAGTTTTTCTGAATCCCATTTTGATCTGTGATATCTAGTTCTGGGCACCAGGCACCCGGGCGTCTTCTGATGGCCGGATTCCCCTGTGGGATTCCACCAAGCCTGATTCTACCCCAGATCCATTCCTTGTTTCAAAGGTACCTTCCCTCCAGTTTACAAGGTACACTCCTTCAGTAACAACTGATGTGAGCTAGCTGTTGGGAAGAAAGTTTCTAATTTATTTTGTATAAATATTTAGTACTCCTTTAATCATAGCAAAATTAATTCTTGAAGTGAATTAACTTTTATTGATACAGAAGAATATTTAGGAGGCCTACTCTAACCTCCCTCCACTACTATAGACAGGTACATTTCTAACCTAAACTAATAACTGTCAGATGATATTTGGCAATGATATTACGGCTCATGGCTTTGGGAAATAGAGAAATTCAACTCAATTTGATACATTAAAATAATTATTGATTACCTTCTTCTCCTATCTAATTAACAGCAAGCATTTGTGACATGAAAGTATACATTATCACGTGTCCCTTGCTTGGCCTTACTACATAGACTAAGTTCAGACTTATTGATTTCGAATTGTATTTACATAGGATAATTTGCAGAATTGCACTGAGCATGATGGGGCCTAAAACAGCTGATTGGATATGTAGGTGGATGACTAGGGGTCATAAAGAGGCCAGGGATTTTCCCTTGGGTTCATGGAAAATTCAACATAGTTCTACATGCAGAAATAATAGTGTTTCCTGATGGAGCTTGCGGGCATCTTCCTATAGCAAGCGCTCATTACAGTCATTACTCGTTAAATAACAGCATCCGGGGAGGCAAAGCCTGAGGTCTGTTGGGCAGATTCAGAAGAGAGAATGGATGTTGCGAAGCGTTTGAAAGATGGAGCCACGGGGCGCCTGGGTGGCTCAGTCGGTTGAGCGTCCGACTTCAGCTCAGGTCACGATCTCACGGACCGTGAGTTCGAGCCCCGCGTCGGGCTCTGGGCTGACAGCTCGGAGCCTGGAGCCTGCTTCCAGTTCTGTGTCTCCCTCTCTCTCTGCCCCTCCCCCATTCATGCTCTGTCTCTCTCTGTCTCAAAAATAAATAAACGTTAAAAATAAATTAAAAAAAAAGAAAGAAAGATGGAGCCACAGCCAAATGCCTAAGGGAAATGAATGCTTCTACACCCAGTTTTAGGTCCAGCAGCATTCTAGAAGGGACTCAAAACTCTTTGTTTTTACTTGCCTATACAATTAGCTGGTAGGAGTTCATCTGTTATGGCGGGACCCAGAACTGTGGTTAATTCATTGGTCTGAATCAGTCAGTCAAAGTCAGTCAAAGAAGCCTGCAGTCTGCTCACGAGGCGGTCCAGTCTGCTTCTGGTTTGTAGAAACTCCTCGTGCTTCGCGGCTCACATCTGTCTCCCCAGCTGTGATTAATCCATAGCAGGCATGGCCAGAAGCTTTCCATCTCCTCAGTGCTCTCCAGGAGTCCACAGAGAAGCCGTGGGGAAAGGGTTGCAGAGGTGGCTTCGATTCAGGAAGACTGCGAAGGACAGGATCACAGAGAACAGGCCGTGGAGGATGGAGATCACAGCAAATGGGCCACGGAGGATGGGATCACCGGGTACGGGCTCTGGTCCAGGAAACCCAAGCCTTAGGAAAACTAAAGTCTGAATTTTCACAAACATGTAAATTATAGAAAGATTTCCTTTGTCTACCCTAAGAATTCCCAGAAGCATTCTTTTAAATTCCCCTGTGTCTCCCTGCTGTTTGATGGGGTGATCCAGTGAAGGAAAACTTACAGCCCGAGGGTTGGTGATGAAGAGCAATTGAATGTAATTAAAAGCCAAAATAAATTTTATTCAACATTGTTATTGAAATAAACTGGTAAGCACAACATTCATTTCGTATCATTTGGTTAGGAATGCATGTATTTTTTTTAAGTTATATGTATTTTTTAGATACATGTTTTCTTGAATTTTTATGTAGAAGATATTTGGTTTGAAGATTAAAATATTTTTTCTATTTTTTTGAAGGAAAGTCTTAAAGATGTCAAATATGATGATAAAGTCTTCTCTCATTTGTCACTTGAATTAGCAGACCGCATATTGTCAGCGGTGAAAGAATTTGGGTACCACCGTTACAAGTTCATTATAAAAGTATTATTTATTCAAAAGACCGGTCAGGCAATAAATGTAAGTACTATAGTGATCCAGCATCTATCAGTTAGAGCTCTAAGGTCTCCTCTGTGGTGATGTGATAATTACCGTGATGCCTGTCTCCAAGGCACTTTAAGACCCCGAGGTGCGTCTCTAAGAAGGATAATTGTGTTATCTCTTCCTTCAGTGCATATTATTTGAAAAGTACTAACCCAGAAATGGCAATTTTCTACTGATAATTTACAAAATTGTATGGCTATCCTGTTCCTTGATCATACCCAATTTGACCATTTAATGTCATTTGATAATTAGCCAGTAAGTTTATTTTGAGCACTAATGGGTGTGAGGTGCTGAGAAAAAGAGAATGAGACATGGTCCATGATTATGATTCTCGGGGAGTTTTCACTGCACTCAAGGAAAGAAAGCAATGCAGATGGGAGTTTAAGAAATGGAATAGTGTACGGGGCGCCTGGGGGGCTCAGTCGGTTGAGCGTCCGACCTCGGCTCAAGTCATGATCTCTTGGTTCGTGGGTTCAAGCTCCGGGTCGGGCTCTGTGCCGACGGCTCGGAGCCCGGAGCCCGCTTTGGATTCTGTGTCTCCTTCTCTCTCTGCCCCTCCCCCACTTGTGATCTGTCTCTCTCTGTCTCTCAAAAGTAAATAAATGTAAAAAAAGTGTTAAAAAATTAAAAAAAGGAAATGAAAGAGTGTGGACGGGGGAGCATCTAGGTGCCAGAGTCCAGTTGGCCTAGGTATGAGCCCTGGCGGCGACAATCACAGCCCGTGGCCTGGGCTCTTCATCTATGAAATGGGGGTGATACACCTGCTGGCTGGAGCCGCTCTGAGGATCACACGAGACGGGCCATGTTACGGTCCTCAACCCGGTCTCCAGTGCAGAGCCCTCGGTAATCAGCAAGGCTGTTGTGCTCAGTTACGAACGCAAATACACACCTCTAGGCCACGTAGGAGTGAATGTGTGGCAGCTGGGCATATGAGTGCACCGCGGGCGGAGGGAAGTGTATCCGGAAGCAGGGCAGGGGGGTTCTGGCCACACAAGAGTCAGCAAGACAGACGTGGTCCTGGCTCCTGGCGAGAAGAGAACGCCACCACATACTCCTAGGTGGTGATAGGTGCTCCCGAGAGAAAATGAAGGTGGGACACTTTGATAGAAGGGCAGAGCGGCCGCTGGGGTTGTCTGGAGACGGGGAAGTCCCCCTAAAATCTGAATGACAAGAGAAAACCGGCTGTGCCAGAGACCCGGAAGAAGAACTTGCAAGCGGAGAAAACGTGAGTGTGAAGACGCTAAGGCAGGGGGACGTCCGCGTGCTTGTTAATACCCCGTGTGCTCGCAGTACGTTTTGGTGGTGGGGTCCAGTGTGACGTGTATCAGCACCACACAACACACCGCCCCAGGTTTAGCCCCAGACGGCAGCTCTTTGTTTGCTCGTCATTCCGCGGAGCAGCCCCGCTGCCGTACCGGGTTCTCCTGCTGGTCTCCCCGACGCCCCGGCAGCTCCCTGGCGACTCCGCTGGTCTCCCGACACCCTGCCCCCGGTCCCTTTGCTGGGCCGTGGGTACAGGCTGGCCTCGTCCTCGCGTCTGCCGGCCGGCGCTGGCTATTGGTTGGGGCGCCTGGGATCTCCTGCACGGGAGCCACCGCCGTCCAGGGGACTGAGCGGGTTTCCTTATGCGGACGTCTCCTCACGGTGCTCTGAGAAGGCTGGAGCAGAAGACCTCTGGAGACCGGGCTGCCAAGTCACCCATCGCGTTCTTTTGCTCAGGGCAGGTCCCAAGGCGCACGCGTACTCGAGGGGTGGGGAAATAGACTCGCCCTCTGGGAGAAGACACAAACGGTTTGTGGCCGTTTAGAGCCGCCATGGAAAAGCAGGCCGTAGTCAAATTGTGTGTGGCTTTGTAAGCGAAGCAAAGGATTTAGAATTTTCTCCAGCAGCCAGCTTGCATAAGCAACGCCATTTCTTTATTTCAAAACAAGGTTCTGACAGACTTTCACTGGAAAATATTGTAAGGATGGAAAGGAACATTCTGTATCACGGGCTATGACACAGCACAGAAGTAGTGTATGCAGAAGTCTTCGACCCGGTTTTCAGGGGCTCCCGCTCTTGCCCCGGACACTCAGACGCTCGCTGCTGAGGTCGAGTCTCTGTGTCAGATAGGACTGGCTCCAGGAAGAAGAGGGGGCCCAGGAAGCATCACTATGAAGTCTTCAGGAAAGGGGGGATTGGACACACTACTTTTTAAATATCACTTTCTAAGATACTTACGCATCTTAAAAAAATATATCAAACTTGTGTAGACTTAAAAATCGTTTCTTAACGTGTTCAGTCTAAGGTTGGTCTTTTGCAATTGGTCTGTCCCAGGTTGCCAGCAGATGGATCTGGGATGTGGCATGGGACAGCTGGGTTGCTGCGAAACATGAAACGGAAACGTACGTGGCCTTGGCCCTGGTGTTTGCTCTTTATTGTGAGTAGGGAGTGTTTACTCCTCAACTTTGCAGAGACACAGGACATCTGTAGATCCGTGAACCTCACAGTAGGCGTTGATTCCCTGCACTTTGGCCTCCAGGTGAAGCCTCATTGTATCATTTTAACAGCAAACAAGTAAAAGCTGGATTGTTTTTACCTTTTACTTTACTAGTTATCATATTTATTAAGGCTCTGTTACCCCCAAAGTAGGAAAGTATGAGTGAGTGACACATAGAGATAGATAGATATGAATATATAAGTGCTTAGAGTGGATTCCAAGACAGGGAAATTATTTATCATTCTTGTTAGATTTAAGACAGTCAGAATTTGCCAGAGGAAATTATGACACAACTTAGTAAAGCGTCAATTAAATGTTAAAATCGATTTTGGAAAACTTCTAAAGGCAGATGTACTTTTGAATGGTATTTTAATATGTTGTATGCGTTCTTTTGAAAGGAATTACCAAGTTTGAAAGAAAGACACTTTCTATAATGTAATTACACACTTTCTAATAATGTAGTTAGCACATCCCTAACCAATCAAAATGCTTAAAATGTGTGGGTGTTCTATTTGCTAGTCTGTTAATTAAGCGCTTTTTAGATGCGGGAAGTGAAACACCTAACCCAATTGTTTATTTTAAAAAGAGAGAGAGAGGCACCAGGGTGGCTCAGTTGGTTGAGCACTTGACTCTCAATTTTGGCTCAGGTCATGATCTCACAATCAGGAGACTGAGCCCCATGTCGGGCTCCGCACTGAGCGTGGAGCCTGCTTGGGATTCTCCCTCTCTCCCCCTCTGCCCCTCCTCTGGTTCTCTCTCTCTCTCTCTAAAAGATGAAAATTTTCTTTTCCAGGCACTGGACCAGGGATCCAGTTTCTTCTTTCTCCTCTCCCCCTAGACTTTTCTGTACATTTGTTTAACTGGGTATAATTTAATCATGTTCTTATCTATGACCAGATGGGTCAAATTCACTCCTTGGGACGGGGGCTGTATCCCCCTTTGCTGAAGCACCCGGCTACATGAAAAGAGTGGATACAACTATAAATCAGGGCTCGTCCAGCAGGAAGCAGGGGTGGGCTTGGAGCAGGCAACCGATAATGTCTGTGATCATACGAGTTTACGAGTGATAATCAGAACATGAAAAACGGTGTCAAACTTAACGGATGGTGAAAATACCCAGTAGTTAGTTTGAATAATCCAAAGGCTGGAAGATCGGTAGAGGAGAGTTTTCTTTTCAGTTATGATGACCCAGGACTAAGCGTTCCGTGCTACGCAGCATAAACATGATAGTTGTCACCCAAAGAATCTTCAGGACAGGAGTTCTGAGTCGTGAACCTTGGACACAGAAGAAGTTAGTAATAAGAAGCCTATGTAACCGCTCGTGTTATGCAATGTACCTTCGTGATGAACTTGCAGGATAAGTTCATTGTAAAATATACTGCCTCGTCACACTGTCTGTAAAATGAGGATTATACCTTCCTCCTAAGGTCAGTGTGTGAATTAAGTGAGGTAATAAGTAACCAAGAGCCTATGCCCAGCACTTGACAGCTCTGGAGACCATGACCTGCTTTCGCCATCCGGTTTGACATCTCAGAATCACCTGCAGCTTTTCTCGTTCTCTTCCCTTCTCCCAACCCCCGTATGTATTCAATCGTTAAATTCCACCGACTCTAATTTTTTGAAGTGACTCAGAGTCAGCGCCGTGGCTGGTCCGGGCCCCCAGTTCTCCCGCATCTATCCCAGCGCCCCTTGCTTCCACGCACTCATTTGTCAGAGGTTCTGTTCCACCGCACCCCGCGTCCACCGTGTCCCGGCACCGTGTGAGGTGCGGGGTGTGGAGCAGGGCCCTCGCCGGACCCCATGGCACGGGCGGCCTGTGAGAAATGAGTGTGCCTCCGGGAAGGCAGCGGGCGTCCCCCAGGGCGGACCCGGGAGCACACGCTTCGCCTCACGCACAAGACTGGTGATGTCGCCATCTGGATGTCACCTCCTGGGCCGGGTCCCCCTCAGTTTCCTGAGGTTTAATGGAGTCCGGGTGCCTGTAAACCTCTCTGACCCCGGAGTGCTCCTCACTGCTGCCCCCACTTGACCTCCCCTGTCATCAGGCTGCCTTACACACCCTCCTGTCTCTCGCCTTCCTGTCTTTTCCGTTAGAGCCTCCCTCCCACCACAAAGACCCCTTCCCATCTCTCCTCCCCCAAGCCGGACGGAGGCCTCTACCCCACTGGCAGCCACCTCTGCGTGAGCCGGCAGAAGGGGGCAGTCACCCTGGGGCCGCTGGACCGTCCCGCCACATAGTCAGGACCGTAGCTTCTGAACCAGTTTCCCACTGTCCTTAGCGAGCCCTAAGGATGAGTCGCACGAGATGGGACGTGGATGTTTGCTTCAGCCACGAGAGAGATCTGCACCTCACTGATCTGACTTCCTGCCTCTCCAAGCTTCTCACGGCGGGCTAGCGACCTCCCTTTGCGCCTTCACAGAACATCATCCTCTCCTCCAGATGTATTTTGAGTTCCTTTTGCTTAACAAGGCCTGGCTTGTCCCCACGGAAGAGGCCCTGTGCTGTGGAAGGGAGGTATATGCAAAGCAACCTCCAAGACTGAAGGAGCCATTAGACCCAAAGGAAAAGGCCATGCCCGGCTTGACAAGAAACGGTTTGTGGTTCCGTACAGATGGAAGCCTGTCTCTGGGGGGCAGGGGACAAGGAGATCTCCACGACCCTACCTTCCTTGAGACCTGCTTTTCTAGCCCTGGGGGCTGTGTGGACGTGGGGGACCAGCCAGGGGGAGATGGTTGAGAATCTGTGTGTCTCCTAGTCCCCCCCACCCCCAACCCCGCCCCAGGCCCGAGCAGGCAGGTGGGCCCGAGAGTGTGTCCAAGAGTGTGCCAAAGGGTGTGGTTGACCAGGGGGAAGAGCCCGGTCGGGCAGGGAGGGGGGCTGCGTTCCAGAAGGCCGCAGGTGGCAAAGCGGTCCTCATGGCTGGTGGGGCTCGTCCAAGATGACGTCAGTCTGACTCACACTCCCCACCCCGGTCCCTCAACGAAAGCTGCCGGGAGGTACCACGAGCGGCCCCTCTGGCCTTGAACCACTCCAGCTCCTGGCAAAGTGTGCCGTGTGGGTTCACAACTCTTCACGTGTGTGCACCGCTACTGCCCACGGCCCCTGGCTTGCTCCTTCTCGTTAGCCACTTGGAGACGTGAGCCAAGGGACCCCAATCCCCATCTCCACTCGACTCCTGCTGCCCGTTCTTTGTGACTTCGATACCACGCAGATAACTGTCCACTGAGGCAGTCCTCGCTGGGGCATGTTCTAGCATGCAGAAATTTTAATCGCCACAGTGTAGTTAAACAGCACCGGTCCCCCAATAACGGGGGTCAGTGAAATTTCAGTTACCACGCTATGTTGCTATGTTAACTGCGTGACTGCATCGGCTACAAACTTCACAGCCAGTTGTCAGGCCACAGGTCGCTGTGTTAATGACTGACCTGCATCATCAACCTCCCTGCAAAGCCTGTCGGTGACTCGTCACCGCACTTCAGTTATCCAGCGGCTCAGGTCACAACACAGCAAAGCAGGTTCTCGTATTGCCTCCTTGTCTCCCGGTGACAGACCCACATGATGTTTTACAACAATGAGCTGTCAAAGGAAAACTGTTTTACGTTAAAATTTCATTTTATACAATTTACCAAAAAAGTTGAAAGTGTTAAATAAGAAATGAGGATGTTGAAAACAAAATTGGATGTGATTAGGAAATATGAAATTGACAAGAGCAAAGTGAGCTACCATGAGATCTAAGCCCGCACGAGGTCCCTTAGGAACCACAGGGAGAAAGCCCGGTGAGTGAAGAAACATGGTAACGTTGGAACCACATCCTTTAGTTTAAGTTGCTCGAGGAACAGAAAGACTTTCTTCTACTCTGGATGGAGGACCAATAACAACAATGATAATGATAATGATAGTAATAAATCCTAATCAGTTTGGCCAGCATTCAGGTCAAGTGTTGATGGTAGTTGCCATGTTGAAAGAAAACTGTGACTACACAGAGAGACTGGTAGACAAGCTCTTACTGCAGTAAAGTCCGGTTTCACCATCTTGGAAGTGCACAAGACTCGATTAGCGCTGAGCTCTCTGGTTAAGCTGCGGGCCCAGGCCAGGGCACTGCTGGGAAGCCTGCACCCAGATTCCCCGGGTCGGGTAGAGCAGGTGGTCCAGACAAAGGATGAAAATATCTCAAGGAGGTGACATTGGTAAACGACTTCACATTAAAGACACTCAGAGATACTATACAACGTTGAAAATGCAAAACAAAACGTTGGGAGGAGCAGGGAAACTTATCAAGGCCCAGAAAAGGGAAGTGATATTATGAGAAGGCAAGCACCATTCAAACCAGTCTTGGTAAAGTCTTTACACAGAAATTAATGACTAATTCCCAGTGTTTCTCATTTTAAAATACAGGGTACTAAATAAATATTAGTTTTACAATTAATAAAATTCTCTATACGTTTACAGGCGGCAGTAAGGGAGTTTTAAATGTTTCACCAAAAGTTTTTTTTAAGTCATCAGACAATTGTAATTTTTCTCTTTGATTATTACGATCACTTTGCACGGTTTCAGTTTCTGTGCTCATTTTTATGGTCCTGTGCACTCATGAAAACTAGGATGTCTGTTTTCTGGCTTCTTAATTCCTTGACCCACTCACCGAGTGGCCTTTTCCTGTCGCCCACCTTGGTCACCTACTCCTTGGTTCATCCTGTAGACTTTGCCATCATCAATGATGTGGGAAACAAAGGCAGAAAGAAATGTAGACAAAATTAAATTTCCTCATAACCTGCAGCCCATTGACAAATTCTTGAGGCAGGCACAGTAAAACTTTCCTCCAGGAACAATCTATGTCTTAATGTTAATGCTTTGCTAGAGGGAAAAACAACCTTAGCCAGATGACAGCTAGGCCTCTGGTATCTCAGGAGTCCTCTTTAGCATATGAAAGTCCTTCTGGAGGCCTCCCTTTGATTTACCTCCCCCAGCTCCAAGGTGTGTAACCAGTCACTCCTCAGGACCCCTCCCGCGCAGCTCTTTCGGCCCACAAGTCCTGTCCCTGTGCTTTAATAAAATCACCCTGTTGCACCAAAAACATCTCAAGAGTTCTTTCTTGGTCATTGGCTCCGAACCCCCGCCATCCCTCCAAACCTCACCAATCAATATCAGTATGACCTCTGAAACCTCACGTTCTAGCTGGCTATTCTTGCAGTCATTTCCTGTCCTTAGAGCTCAGCACCTATAGACCCTTACTGAAATCTGTACACCGTTTACTAGCCCATCGTTACAATCACTCGCTCACAAACACAAGTTCCTTTGCCCCTCTTCCTCATCTGGTAAAACCCTTGTGAACGAAAAGCATATCCACTTTGGACTAGCCTGAATTCAAGCAGCCACATTTGCCAGAGAACATGGAAAAACCAGACCGACTGGTTTCACTCCTGAGTTCTCCACCACAAAATTCCGGGGGGCGAATCACTTGGCCTCCTAGGAACTTGGCCTCCTTGCTCTCCGCACCTTTCCCCCTACTTCCTATATTCCTCTCCTCTCCTCACTCTCAGTTGACGGCTTCACCTCGTATTTCATTCGGGAAAGGAAAAGTATCAGAGGTTCTTTACCACCCAGTCTCAGAAACCATGTGCGTCTGCAGCCACATTCCGTTTTCTAAGTCGTCACAATGTATGCATTGAGCGTCGTGCTGTCGGGGGCTTACCCGCACCTGTACTGGCTTCTGGCCTTCCCAGAGCTGCCTCCAGGCCTCCCTCTTTCCCTTGCTCTCGGCCCCGTGACTCCTCCTCTGCTCCTCCTCCTCAGTGTGCAAACTCGCTCAGGTCCCACCTTGAAGACAACACCCCAGCTCCCCAGCTGCCTACTTTCTCCAGTGCTAGTTATGGCCCAACTTCTCATACTAGTCACCTGCTCCCTCCTCAAGGGGCTTCCCACTAGTTTCTGAAGCTGCCGCTCCTTTGAGACACCTCAAAATAATTAAGTTTGCTAACTCCCCCCAGATTGCTAAACGCACTGGACATTTTTCTCTCATCTTATTCAACCTCTCATTTGACATAGTTGACCAGTCCTTCTTTTTGAAACACGCTATCCTCTCAATTTATAATACCTGTCACTTAGTTTCCTGCTCCTTTTTTTTAAAAAAAAATTTTTTTTTTTTACATTTATTTTTGACAAACAGTGAGACAAAGCGTGAACGGGGGAGGGGCAGAGAGAGTAGGAGACACAGAATCTGAAGCAGGCTTCAGGCTTTGAGCAAGCGGTCAGCACAGAGCCTGATGCGGGGCTCGAACCCTCGAACTGTGAGATCATGACCTGATCCGAAGTCGGACGCTCAACCAACTGAGACACTCAGGCGCCCCTCCTGCTCCTTTTTTTTTTTTTGTTAATGTTTATTTATTTATTTTGAGAGAGAGAGAGAGAGAGAGAGTGTGTGTGTGTGTGTGTGTGTGTGTGTGTGTGTGGAACAAGTGGGGTAGGGGCAGAGAGAGGGAGCGAGTCCCAGGGGCTGGGTTCCACGACCTGGAGATCGGAGATCGTGACCTGAGCCGAAATCAAGAGTCAAGGGCTTAACCCACTGAGCCACCCAGGCACCCCCTGCTCCTTTTCTGCCTTTTTTCAGCCTAGTACATATTAAGATAGTATTTGGTGAGCAAATGAATAATTCTTTATATTTCTATCACCTAACGCAATTCTTAGTTCATAGTTGCTTTCTGTAAAATATTTGTGAAATAATTGAGTGGACATTATTGTTTTAATCCTACAAATGAGGAAACGGAGGGTCAGAGAGATTAAAAATTTACCCATTATTGATGGCCGTGTGGCCATTAAGTGACACAGTTGGTATTGAAACCAAAATCCTCACTTGTACCCCAATGTCTATAGTGGCACTCTCAACAATAGCCACATTGTAGAAAGAGCCTAAATGTCCATCAACTGACGAATGCATAAAGAAATTGTGGTTTATATACACAATGGAATACTACGTGGCAATGAGAAAGAATGAAATATGGCCCTTTGTAGCAACGTGGATGGAACTGGAGAGTGTGATGCTAAGTGAAATAAGCCATACAGAGAAAGACAGATACCATATGTTTTCACTCTTATGTGGATCCTGAGAAACTTAACAGAAACCCATGGGGGAGGGGAAGGAAAAAAAAAAAAGGGAGGTTAGAGTGGGAGAGAGCCAAAGCGTAAGGGACTCTTAAAAACTGAGAACTGGGGCGCCTGGGTGGCTCAGTCGGTTAAGCGTCCGACTTCAGCTCAGGTCATGATCTCATGGTGTGTGAGTTCGAGCCCCGCGTTGGGCTCTGTGCTGACAGCTCAGAGCCTGGAACCCGTTTCAGATTCTGTGTCTCCCTCTCTCTCTGCCCCTCCCCTGTTCATGCTCTGTCTCTCTCTGTCTCAAAAATAAATAAACATTAAAAAAAATTTTTTTTAAAAAAACTGAGAACTGAGGGTTGATGGGGGGGTGGGAGGGGAGGGTGGGTGATGGGTATGGAGGAGGGCACCTTTTGGGATGAGCACTGGGTATTGTATGGAAACCAATTTGACAATAAATTTCATATATTGGAAAAAAAAAAAAAAAAAAGAAACCAAAATCCTAATCCTAACTCCTAATCTTTGTTTTTACCATGGCATCATACCGGCGCCCTGTGTATTTCACTCCTGGAATTTGCCTTTACATACCCCATTCTCAAGACACATTGGAATGGTTGATGTTCCTAAATATGCTTCCTATTTTTCCCCCGTCAGTCTTTTTCAGGCATGAAACCCTGTTTCCATTTCCAATTGTGTATTTCCCTGTAATTGCCCTACCAGTCTCTTAAGATACTTTTCAAATTCTGTGCCAACCTTAAAATCTTAACTTTTGTACTTGCAAGTAAATTATCTGCTGCCTAAACTGCCTTTAATAACATTTATATATTTGTATAATATTTGGCGTTGAAACTGCCCACGGACAGGGACTGTAATCCACGGAGTGCACCTTAATACCCTGCCTTACCTTTCATGCTGAAAGGCTGAATCCGTATTTTAAAAAAAAAATTTTTAACATTTATTCATTTTTGAGAATGAGAGAGACAGAGCATGAGTGGGGGAGGGGCAGAGAGAGAGGGAGGCACAGAATTTGAAGCAGGCTCCGGGCCTCTTGGGAGCTGTCAGCACAGGGCCCGAACTCATGGACTGCGAGATCATGACCTGAGCTGAAGTTGGATGCTTAACTGACTGACCCACCCGGGCGCCCCTGAATCAGTATTTTTTGGCTTGGAATGAAGAGTTTTAAATTTGTGTCTGATCTAGAGACGGAATACCCAAGGGAAAAGAGTAGACCGGAATAATTGAATGTATAGATATATACATTCAGTTATATTCTGAATATATATATGTATATATGTGGCTATATATATTTATTGTTGAATTCTATCAGGAGAATCTGAGTGAGGGCCTTGATCAGTTAAGAGAATTTGGGAGAAGTTGATGGTCTTTCCCAGTGGACTCAGGCAGGCTGTTTCCTTCAGGGGGGTAGGGAAATAGGGAGCTCGTCTGACTGAGGTTGTGAGTGAAAGCAAGGTTTAGCTTAGGAGCCATTTGTGAATCTTCAGCTATTGGTGCCATGTCTTTTCTGATGGGAATGGAAATCAGGAGTGGGTGGGCTGGAGGAGCCATGGGCTAGAAGGAGTGCAAACTTTTGCAAACATAATGAATGAAAGGGAAGCCACATGGTACTCTAAATCCTAGAACCTTTGTCTGTTACCTTGAAAAATCATCCACACTCTCAGCTAATACTGTCTGCTGAGAGGTCAACTTTTCACAAATTTCCGGTACTCTTGTGGTCACAGCTGCCTGCCAGGTTCTTTTAAGGTTCAGTTCCAAACGTGTGTGTGAGAAATCCTCGAGGTGACGAGGTGAAGTCTAATAACTAGAATTAATAATAAATTCAGTGCCCATCATGTCGGTGCCTTCTGCGGACGGGCCTCCCACTGTGCCCTGCATGCCCTTTGCAAAAACGCTGAAGACCCAGGCCTTCTCCTCACTGTACACAGGAGACAGGGGGACATGATCGGCCATGTGCAGCGAGCAAGGCTGGGCTGGGAAAGGCCGGGAGGGTCCACAGCCTTTTGGGGGCAGCTGACCAGCCTTAGGGAGCCCCCAAGGCAGCCTTCCAGGCACAGCTTTCCGTGCGTGCCCGGCCCACCTGCCGGTCTGCCTGCCTGCCTAGGGTCTCAGCTGCAGGCTGCTGCACAGAGCACATTCCAACCCCAAATTACACGCACGCAAGTTGAATTTCAGGCACTCTTACACTGTAGGATTTCGACGGGCCCTCGGGTGGCTGCGCGTAAACTTTTCAAAGGAGAGCCGCCCAGGGTGTCATTGGAACGCACGCGCTCCAGGGCAGGTGGCTCAGGAGCTGCGGAGAGCGTGAGGCCGCCGGCAGAGAACAAAGGCAGAGGCGGGCAGGGGCGGTGGCGGAGGACGCAGAGCCAGGAAATGGGCGAGGGCTCTCACAGCCCCCCGAGACACAGCCCACCGGGGCGGTGCCGGGACGAGGGGAGCCCGGGGGGAAGGGGGCGGGGCGCTCGGGATTGAGGGGGAGGGGCGGCCCCCTTGGAGAGAAGGTCCCTCGGGAGAGAGGAATAGGAGGACGGGGACCCCCGCGCGGGGAAGGGTGCGGAGGCCGCGGAGGATCCCTTGGGGTGAGGGGAGGGGAGGGGCCCCGGAGGGTCCCTCGGGCGAGGAGGGGGGGGAGGGGCGGCGGGGGGCGGCGGGGACCCCTGTGGGGAGGGGGCGGAGGCCGCGGCGGGGCCCTTGGGGTGGCCGGGGTGGGGGTGGGGAGAAGGGGAAGGGGAGGCGGAGACCCCTGAGGGAGGGGGCGGAGGCAGCGTTGGGACCCCGGGGTGAGGCTTGGGGGAGCGGCGGCGAGGACCCCTGGGGGTTGGGGGCGGAGGGGCCCTCGGGCGAGGAGGGGGGAGGGGCGGCGGGGACCCCTCCTCCAGGGGGAGGGGGCGGAGGATCCCCCCCGCCCCCCCTCCCCTCCCCTCCCCGGGAGAGGCGGGGCGGCGGCGGGGACCCCCGGGCGGGGCGGCGCGGGCGCGGTGGGAGGAGAGGGGCTGACGTGTGGCGGGGCCGGGCCGGGCCGGGGGCCGCGGGGAGGGGGCGGCAGCGAGCGCGCCAAGCGGCGGCGGGCCGGGGCGGGGCTGGGGGCTGAGGGGACGGCGGGAGGTGGGGCCGCGGAGCGCGCCGGGCTGCGGCGGGCCGGGCGGTGGGGTGGCGGCGGCGCGGCGGCGGCGGCCGGAGGATCGCGCGGGGCCGCGGCGAGCGGCGGGGCGGGAGCGGCGGAGGGCCGGGGGCCGAGGGGGGCCGCGGCGGGCGGCGGGCGGGGAGCCGGCGGCGGAAGGGCGCGGCGCGCGGGGCCCGGGAGCGCCGGCGCGGCGGGGACGGCCGAGGCCGGCGGCCGGGGCGCCGCGGCGGAGCGGGCCGGCGCGGCGAGCGGCCGGCGGGGCTGAGGCGCGCGGGCCGCCGGCGGCCTCCTTCCGCCCCCTCGGCCGCGGCGGCCCGGCGGCGCGCTGGCGGCGGCCATGGCGGTGGCGGCGGCGCTGGCGGGCCGCGGGGCGCGCGGCGGCAGGGGCCGGCCCCCGGGCGGCGGCGGGCGGGCGGAGGGGGCGGGGCCCGGGCGGCGGGCGGCCCGCGCGGCGGCGGCGGCGGCGGCGGCGGCGGCGGCGGCCGGGACGAGGCGGCGGCGGCGGCGGAGGCGGCGGCGCGGGGCGCTAGGGCTGATGGCGGCGGCGGCCGGCCCCGGGACGGCGCTGTCCCCGCGGCCGTGCGACAGCGACCCGGCCACCCCCGGAGCGCCGTCCCCGAAGGTGAGGAGCGGCGCCGGGCGGGGCGGGGCGGGGACGGGCCGGGGGCGGGGGTGGGGGTGGGGGGGGAGCCGAGGCGGGCGGCGGGGCCGGGCCGCGCGTTTCCCGCCCGGACGAGCCGCAGGCCGTGGCGCACTCCCCCACCCCCTACCCCCCGAGGCCGCCCGGCTGCCCGGTCGGTCCCCGAGGCGGCGGGGGGAGGCCTGGCCCGCGGGTGCCGGGTTCGGAGAGCGCCTCGCGGAAGCGGCCCCGGGGCTGCGGCCGGTCCGGCCTCGTGCGGGGACTCGGGCCCGGTGGAGCCCCCGGGCGCCCCCGCCAGCACCCCCTGGAGTCCGCTAAGTCGCAGGAACTGAGTGGCGGCCGGCGCGCGGCTCCGCCGGCGAACTTAGTTTTTACCGCCCTTGGGGACGCAGCCCCGCCGCTGGCTTGTGCGGAACCGCCGGGGGGTGGGGGGGGGCGGCGCCGGGGGTCACCCCGGTCCTTCGTGCACCTGCGCGGGCGGGGGCCGCGGCGTCAGAGCACCGCCCGGGAAGCCGTGCCTTCAGCTCTGCGTTTTTAACTTTTCTGGACTGTTTCAACTTTTTAAGCAAGAGGAGTATACTTAAATCGACATACAAGTGCTCAAAATGCCCAGAAGCGAGTAAAACAGCCAAAGAAAACAAAACAACCAAAACCCAAAAAACGGCAACAAAACCCCCCTTGAATCAATTTGCCTAAAGGGAGTTATGCCTGAAATGTTGACTCTGAACTGTCTTAATCGTGATGCTTACTGTTAAATGCTATTTTTTTGGAGAATACATTTATTTTCTGCTCTCCATCTCTTACCTGGTTGCCTTTCTTAATAGGAATGTACCAGGGCTCTGTAATTGAATGGTGCTTATACGGAAACCAAAATGGACAATGTAGCGTATGTTTATCTGTTTGGGAAAGAATCTGAGTAAATTCCTAATAGCTGGAGCCGTCGGAGGCTAAGGATCATCATGGTGATATGAACTAACTTTATAGGGCACTCAGTATCTGCTAGGCCTTGATCTAAGCGCTGCCCAGTGTTCAGCTCATTTAACCCTTCCCTTAGGCAAGCCCTGCAGGCTCAGTGATGGTCTCAGAACCTGAGCGGCTGGCAGACAGCCCCTGGGCTGGTGAAGGGTAGTGCCCTGTGAGCGCCCCCCGTCCAGCTGTGGCGTGGCCAGCGACTTTTATAGTTGTCTTCTACTTTTTACAGTTGTCTTTTATATAGCAAGAGGACCATGGTATTGAACAGCATTGTATTTGTCTGACAAATCTATGTTTCGTTGATTACTTTTTTTAAAAGGTATTTTTGTAAGCGTTACAATCATCAAGCTTTAGCTAATATGTGAGTAAGTCAGTTTCCTGACATTTGACGCATCGCTCCTTTCTGAGTGGATGGTGCAACTTGGTCTTGACGTTACTGTCTCCTCACGGACAATGTCGCCTAAACATGTTGAAGCCTCCCGTTGGCTGGGGTGTGTACTGTGTGCTGCTGTATAGACGAATGACTCTTATTAGGGCACGTTTTTGCTAAATGTTTGCAATGTAAGAAAAAAATGAACAGGATCGGTAACTTGTCCCTAGTCCTCGTATGCCCTTTTCCCATGGGAATAGAAATATGTAAGAGAGCCCGTTAGCATAGTCCGATCAACCAGCCATACGTTGAGTTAAGCACTAAATGATCCACACGTTTGTTTGTTTTTTTCCCCGTAGCTGGGATAGGAGGGTTTGCTTTAATTTTAGTGTTGCAGCAATTTTACATGTTTGTTTAAACCACAGGGCGTTTTAAAAGGTCGGTTTAGATTTACAGGTTAATTGAGAATTTTCTTATTTTGATTATTGCAGATCACTTTTGAGTTTTTTTTTTTTTTTTTTCCCAGGTCTCGCCAAGCCAGATTCTTGGCCCCTTTTAATTGCAGTAGAAAGTTAACATTTGTGTAGTAGGTTGTCCTTAAAAAGCCTTTAAGTTGAGCCTTTTAGCAGGTCTGGGATGAGACGTAATCCTGTGTTCCTTATTTTTTATTGTTTCTTATGTTTTGAATGTTTCAAATGTATAGGATGATAATGAAGATAATTCAAACGATGGGACCCAACCATCCAAGAGGAGGCGAATGGGCTCTGGAGATAGCTCTAGGAGCTGTGAGACTCCAAGTCAGGATCTCGGGTACTGTCGTTTCATTGCTCAGTAGTAGTTCTGTGGTGTGTCTCTCTCTGCACCCTCTCCCCCCTCCCCCCTCCCCCCTCCCCCCTCCAGGCCAGGGCAGACACTACCGATGCTGTTGCTACTCCGTGCAATTAAATGTTTTCATTGTGATAAAATACACATAAAATTCATCATCTTAACTATTTTGATGACATTCACGATGTCGTAGAGCTGTCACCACCAGCTTTGTCTAAAATGTTTTCACTGCTGCCAACGGAAACTTCGTGATCATCAAGGAATAAAAGTTGCCATTTTCCTCTTTCCCCAGCCCCTGGCAACCGTTATTCGACTCACTGTCTTAATGAATTTGCCTATGTTAGGGGTACCTCGTATAATATTTAGGGAATCCTACAGTGTTTGTCCTGTTGTGTCTGGCTTATTTCAGTTAGCATCGTTTCTTGAAAGTTCCTCCGTGTTGTGTGTGTGTTAGGACTTCCTTTCTCTCTAAGCCTGTGTCGTACTCCACTGTGTGGACCGTGCATTTCGTTCGCACTTTCCTCTACTGAGGAGGTAGGGTTGTTTTCCTCTTTTGGCTGTTGTGAATAACGCTGCTGTGAATGTGGGGCTATAAGTACCTGTCCAGAGTCCCTGTTTTAAAGTAATTTTTTGGTAATGTTTATTTATTTTTGAGAGCGAGAAAGAGAGGCTGTGAGCGTGAGTGGGGGAGGGGCAGAGAGCGAGAGGGGGACACAACCCAAAACAAGCTCCAGGCTCTGAGGTGTCAGCACAGAGCCCAACGCGGGGCTCGAACCCATGAACCGTGAGATCGTGACTTGAGCCGAAGTCGGACGCTCAACCGACTGAGCCATCCAGGCGCTCACGGTCCCTGTGTTCAGTTCCTTTGGGTATATCCCGTGGAGAAAAATAGCTGGTTCATACTGGAATTCTGTTTTTAGCTTTTGAGGACCCCCCCAAACTGATTTCCGCAGCAGACTCCCCATTCTCTGTTCCTACTAGCAGTGCACACAGTTGCAGTTTGCTCACGTCCTTCCCGATTTGTTTTTCCCAGTTCTTGCGATTGTGGCCGTCCTAAGAGATATGAGCTGGCACCTCACTGTGGCTTTGGTTTGAATTTCCATAAGGACTAGTGATGTTGACCATCTTGTCATGTGCTTTTTTGTAAATCTTTTGGGGAAATGTCTACTTAAGTGTTTTCGCCCTTTTTAAGTTGGGTTGTTTGTTTTTTTGTTGTTGAGTTGCAGTGTTTTAGGCATTCTGGACGTTCATCCCTTGTGAGGTGCGGGACTCGCAGATACTTTCTTCTATTCCATAGTTTGCCTTTTCACTCCATTGGTAGTGTCCTTTGATGCACACAATTTTTAATTCTGAAGTCCAAATGATTACTTTTCTTTTGTTGCTCATGACTTTGGTGTCAGATCTACAATCCATCGCCAGATCTGAGATCATGAAGAGCGACTCCTGTGTTTTCTTCTAAGAGTTTTCTAGTTTTGGTTCTTGTACTGAGGTTGTTGACCTATTTTTGAATGTGGTAGGAGGTTAGGGTCCAATTTCATGCTTTTGCATTTGGATGTCCAGTTTCCCAGCACTAGTTTTGAAGAAACCTCTTCTTTTTGTTTGTCACTTTTAATCGGGTTCATAAAACCGTCCCATTCTCGCCTCTGTTGTCCGTTGATGAGATTTAGAGGTTGCGTTGGCCAGGTCCAGAAACCTGTAGTCAGCTCTTCAGGATTGGGGTCGATGGGCAATACACTGGCACCATCAGACTAGGTCTGTTCTCTTTCTGTTCTCTTCTGGATTTGTGGAGTCTTTGAGAACAAACGACTGGTCTGTAGTTCAGTTCATTGAGTAACGGGTTTTGGAGTGTTGCTTTCTTCGCTGTTTGTGACTCACTGAATAGCAGATGGGAAAAAGGTTGATGACTTGGTACCTTGGGTGGACGAAAGAGTGGACATTGGGTGTGAAGCCTGAGACTGAGAATTCAGAATGGGTATCGCCACCGTGTTGTGGCCGTGATCTCTTACGCTACAAAATTCCTTTACTCCTCCCGGTTGTGAGTGGCGTACGAAGTGTCCGGTGTTCCGTGTTTAGTGGCGCACGTGGTTGCTTCCTTTCCCTCTGCCTGTTTTGTATTCTTGGGACACACGTGAGACCTGGGAGCTGGTTTGTATCGCAGAGTCAGAAGACGGAGTGAGCACTTAAATAATTAAAGTAGTTGTACAAAGTTCTTAAAAATAAACATTCTCAAAAATAGATCCCCCCAAAATAGAAATGATTAAAATTTAATAAAAGCCACATTTAAGGCATAATGCGTATTTCTGTGCTTAGCTTTAGCTACTATCCAGCAGAAAATTTGATAGAGTACAAATGGCCACCTGATGAAACAGGAGAATACTATATGCTTCAAGAGCAAGTCAGTGAATATTTGGGTGTGACCTCCTTTAAGCGGAAATATCCAGGTATTAAGTCTTAGTTTATGTAACAGATTAAGTCTAACTTTTAACTAATCGGGATTCTTTCGGATAGGTTGTCAATTTCCGAATACTCGAGTATGGATCATTTGTAACGCACTTTATGTTCTGCTGGCTGCTTTTCATTTGTTGCTGTCACCCAACATCTCTCTCTACTCCCAGTCGACTCTCCTGCCTTATAAACTGACTTAAAAGTGAAATGAGGAAGGTGAATTTCCTGGGGAATGTTGTAGAAAAAGTCATTGTATGGCCATAAGCACCAGGGCTCTGGTCCTTGGCCGTTGCTCCCTGACCTTCGCCACGGAGGCAGCTGCACGGGCTGGGTCTGCATTTGAGAAAGGCTATCTGTGTCAACTAAGTTATTCTTGCCGTGGGTTAACTTTTATTTCTTAAATTCGTAAGATTGCATGGTCTCTAATAATCTTTGGAAAAGATAACACGCAGTACTTTTAAATCTGTGAAGAATTTAACTTTGGAAACTTTTTAAGAAGTTTTTTAAGTTTTTAAAGTTTTACGTGTGCATAATGTCACAAATGTAAAAGACTTTTTAATAGTCTTCCGTTTGCTTTTTTTTTTTGGAGATTTAGAGCGACGAGATCTGTCTCACAAAGAGAAGCTCTACCTGAGGGAGCTGAATGTCATCACAGAAACTCAGTGCACTCTAGGTAACGCTCTGCATGCGAAGGTTGAGAGCGTACGTTCTCGACGCGGTACTGGATGGGCATCGATCCCCTTTCTTAAAGGATTTTACAAAATTAGTAAAATAGATTGAAGTATTTAAGTGCTAGATTGTTTACTTTTAGTTTTTGTGAAAAGAAAGGAAAATGACATTTTATAGCAATATCATTTTCTATTAGCTTTCACGGAAGTGTCAGAGCATGTGTTATGTGGGAAGTTTTACAGTAGTTTTTAAAAGTGTGGCTCTTTATCTCTTAAAAGGCACATTTTGCTCAGTTTTTAGTTCTGTATCATTATCTCCATGCCTGCTTTGCAGTTTTTCTTACATAAACATAGTAGTGCAATGTGGGTACTTTTTAACACAAAACCGTGGGTGTTTGTCACAGGGATTGGTTTCATCTGATACTATGAGTCTTGAAAATTACGTGTATGGCTTGTGTGTGTGCTGATGCTTCTGTTGAAATTGTAATGGACTTGTATAGCGTTTCTAGTGTATTGATTTGAAGACCAAGAATTGGGATACATTGAAAAACTTTTTTCTTCTAATATCATTACTTAGTTAAGGATATTGGATTAGGAACAATCCTTGGGGCGCCTGGGTGGCTCAGTTGGTTAATAAGCGTCCATGACTTCGACTCAGGTCATGATCTCATGGCTTGTGGGTTCGAGTCCTCTGTCAGGCTCTGTGCTGACAGCTCAGAGCCTGGAGCCCGCTTCAGATTCTGTGTCTGTCTGTCTGTCTCTCTCTTCTCTCTGCCTCTCCCCTGCTCACTCTCTCTCTCAAAAATAAACATTAAAAAAAAAAAAAAATCCTTAATCTTGAATTGTCTATGGTTAGTGTGCATCATTACTTAGCAATTGTTTTTATTTTTTATTTTTTTATTAAAAAAAATTTTTTTTTAATGTTTTATTTATTTTTGAGACAGGGAGAGACAGAGCATGAACAGGGGAGGGTCAGAGAGAGGGAGACACAGAATCTGAAACAGGCTCCAGGCTCTGAGCTGTCAGCACAGAGCCCGACGCGGGGCTTGAACTCACGGACCGAGAGATCATGACCTGAGCCGAAGTCGGCCGCTTAACCGACTGAGCCACCCAGGTGCCCCTTAGCAAGTGTTTTTAATAAAGAGATACATGTTTTTAGTACTTTGATCTTAAAAAAATTTTTGGTTGAAAAATTGATATATTTTCCTTGGACTCTTTAAAAATTTTTTTTTTTAATATTTATTTTTGAGAGAGAGACAGAGCGTGAGCAGGGGAGGGGCAGAGAGAGAGGGAGGCACAGAATACGAAGCAGTTCCAGGCTCTGAGCTGTCAGCACACAACCCAACGTGGGGCTTGAACTCATGAACTGCAAGATCGTGACCTGACCCGAAGTCAGACGCTTAACTGACTGAGCCACCCAGGTGCCCCTCCTTTGCCTCTTTGATGAGCTTTTATTTATTTATTTTTTTTCAATTTAAGTTTATTTATTTATTTTTGAGAGAAAGAGAGTAAGCAGAGGAGGGGGCAGACAGAGAGGGAGAGAGAGAGAATTCCAAGCAGGCTCCACACTGTCAGCACAGAGCCTGAGGTGGGGCTCGAACTCACGAACCTTGAGATCATGAACTGAAATCAAGAGTTGGACACTTAACTGACTGAGCCACCCAGGCGCCACCATGAGCTTTTTAAAAATTGTTTGACTTTATATTATGAATATTGTTTTACTATTTTTGAATATATTACAGTATTTTCCTTGGACTATTGGAAAACCTTTAAAGAGTAGTTTGAAGGAAAAGCAAATTTTGAAAAATGGTTTTGTTCACTTAACCTTAAAAGAGCTTTTCTACCATCCTTTTTTTCGTCTACCATAGGTTTAACAGCATTGCGCAGTGATGAAGTGATTGATTTAATGATAAAAGAGTATCCAGCCAAACATGCTGAGTATTCTGTTATTTTACAAGAAAAAGAACGTCAGCGAATTACAGATCATTATAAAGAGTATTCTGTAAGTATTGAGTGACTACCGTCTTTTAGTCGGTTTAGGGAGAACGACATTTTGTAAGGTTATATGTGATTTCCGAAATGTAATATTTTTATTTCAGCAAATGCAACAACAGAATACTCAGAAAGTTGAAGCCAGCAAAGTGCCCGAGTACATTAAGAAAGCTGCCAAAAAAGCAGCCGAATTTAACAGCAACTTGAACCGGGAGCGCATGGAAGAGAGAAGAGCGTATTTTGACTTGCAGACACACGTAGGATTGCTTACATTTATTAGCTCCTGAACCTCACTTATTGCTTGTTATGGTAGAGTGCTTAGTACCTCCTTTATTATTGTTATTTTTTGTACCGGCAGTTGTGTCCTTTTCTGCCCCAGAACTTAAGATAGAATTTTTAACGATGTGCCAGTAACGCTCTGTTCGCACGCGCGCGCGTGTGCTGGGGGGAGGGACCGTTTGCTTTGTGGCTGACCTGCCGAACGAGACTAATAGGTATGTATCATACTTGTTTGTCCCAAGGGTCATCGTAAGGCGCTTCTGCGTTTATTGACTTCACTCTCACAGTTGCCCTGTGAGGTTGAAACTAGCCATTTTCTCATTTCATGGACGAGGACGTTGAGCTGCAGGGGTTTTAGAAGTTGCCCGGGCCCCCTTGTTCTTTGGGGGTGAGAAACACACCGCCTTTCCCCAGACACGATGGCCATGGTGAAGAGCCAGATAAAACTCACTTGTACGGCTAGTAACACCACCTGCCCTTGGCTTGTAGTTCTTAGTGTCTCCGATATTTTAGCTTTTGGGGGGAGGAGCGCAGTGGAGCACAAGAGAGATTGTTTTCCTAAAGCCTTGTTTCCTGGCGTGGAATCAGTTTTGTATTTCCCTTCATGTTACCCTAGGTTATCCAGGTGCCTCAAGGGAAGTACAAAGTGTTACCGACAGAGCGAACCAAGGTCAGTTCTTACCCAGTGGCCCTCATCCCGGGACAGTTCCAGGAATATTACAAAAGGTATTTGTTGGTTTTATCAGCATTTCTATTGGGTGTTGGTGAGGGACTTCAGAGTCCTGTGTACTTGCCTCCAGAAAGTTTCTGCTCTGTAAGTCCCGCCCTGACATGCTGTGTGAGGTCTGTCCCTGCTGTCTCCTGTGGCTCTGCGGTGAAGGACACCCTTCGACTGGAATTTGAACGTCTGCTCCTGAAGCCGCCACTGCCTGTCTCCTGCCCACCTCCTGTGTCTCCGTGGACAGGCGCCGGAGCGTCCAGTGCGCTTCGTGGCCCCGTGGCCCCCGTGTCACTGAAAGCTTGCTGGGAATACAGACTCCCAGGCCTGCGGGCTGTTGGCCGCGTTTTTATGGCCGCCCGCCGGACAGCACCGGCTCAGTCTGCAGAGCGTGTGGAGCGGGGAGCGCGGCCGCCCTGGCCTGGCCGCTGCTTCCACTCCGCGGCGCAAGAACGCCACTTCCCTCTTTCCCAGCCTGGGGGGCACTGAGAGCGAGGCTAACACAGGACCATCTTGTTTGAGAATCTCAGCTTTTACTTCAGCCTTAAACCTTATGCTGTTTAGGATAGAGACCGTTCTTTATAGAGTTTAAAATGGACGATAGGATCATACTATTTGAAAATCCAATTTAAATCATAGCTTAGCGGATTTTAGTTTTTTTATTTTGGGGTCAGCAAATTATTATCTTTTGTTTACTTAAAAAAATTTTTTTTAATGTTTATTTTTGAGAGACAGCATGAGTGGGGGAGGGGCAGAGAGAGAGGGAGACACAGAATCCCAAGCAGGCTCCGGGCTCTGAGCTGTTGGCACAGAGCCCGACGCGGGGCTCGAACCCACAAAGTACGAGATCATGACCTGAGCTGAAGTCGGACGCTTAACCGACTGAGCCCCCGGACACCTCTGTGCCTGCTTCTTAACGCAGGTTTCCAGTGCGGACAGGGTGCGAAGCGGCGGAGGGCGGGCCGCGGATGGGAACGGCGACAATAAGTCAGCTGCTGCGGGCCACCCGACTGGGCGAGCGGTTGTGATGTCCAGTTTCGGACAGGATAGATGATGACACTTGTTAGAATACATGCTTCATAAGTTTTTAAGTAACTTGCTGCTCAAAATTTTGTTCCTTAAATCCAAGTGTTTTGTCTGCCTGTGGCGGACCCACAGATCGCGAGGACTTAGGGAGCTGGGAAGGAGGGGGCGTCAGGCGGCCTGGGGTTTGTGCGGGGTTCCGCCTTCCTCTGCTGATATTTTTATTTTTCTCCTTTTTGGGGTTGAGGATAAAGGACGGAGACATTCTCTTTTGACAGAAAGAATCAAAGGCATATTTTATGCTCTTAGCCTGATGAAAAAATGTTTGGGCTTTTTATGTATTACTCTCCAAAATGAAAACTCATTTATTACATGTGTAATCATTTTCCAGAAGTATTTGCGGTTAACTGAGAAAATTAGGGCCATCTTTGTGGCTCGCAGATTCGTTCGTTCACGTTCCTAATAAAAGGGAACTGAAACCCGTCCCTCTGAACCTCAGGTACTCAGCAGACGAGCTGCGGTATCTGCCGTTAAACACGGCCCTCTACGAGCCCCCGCTGGACCCTGAGCTGCCGGCCCTGGATAGCGATGGTGACTCGGACGACGCCGAGGACGGTCGAGGCGACGAGAAGCGGAAACATAAAGGCACTTCGGTAGGAACATCTCTCTGTACGAGGAGGCGTCTCCTTTAAGTGCGTGCTGACCGCTCTCCCGGAGCACGTCACCCTCTGTTTCAAGGTCGGCGGCGTGTAATTCCCCGAAAGCTGCCATTAGGAAAATGACTCTGTGCCTAGACACAGACTGTGTGCCTTTGTAAGTGTTGTTAAAGTCGCCCCTTTGTAGTTCTCACAGGCAGGTTAGGAAAGGGTACAGACCTTACCGTGCAATTCTGTATTCGGCTGTCTTGGTTTGGGGAGCACGTTCGCTTGTGTGCCTGTTGCGTAATTAATCATCGTAGGCTTCCTACGGGCAGTGTTAAGAGCACCGATCCGTTACCGGGCAAGGTGGCGGCGTCCGCGGGAGCGAAGGAGAGCAGACGCTGTGACGGCAGAGGATTCTGGTTTGACTCGGCCCGTGTGTCAGGCGGCTCGCCACTCTCAGCCTTCACGGTGTCCCACCTGAGCCCGGGAGCGGGCCACCTTCTGGGGGCGGGCGTGTTTGTCACCAGCAACTTCTGAAACATTCAATGATGCGTGTCGCATAAAATCAGATGCCGTTCCAGTATTAAAGTGACGATACCGCTTCTGTCCTGTCATTTTGGGAAAAGGGGCGCTGTGGTGTGGCCAGGACATGTTGGAGGTGACTTTCCTTCATTCTGCCTGTAGGAGTATAAATGAGTCCAACATTTCAGGAGAGCATTTCATGCATGGTATCTACCAAGATTCTTAATTTCCGCAGAATTTGACTTAGCAAATACACTAACAGTTTATCTGAAGGACAAAATTTAAGTAGGAAAAAAATGTCCATTGGAGTGTCAATGGTAGTTTTTATAATGAAAATTAAGAATACACCTCATGTCAACAGTGGGTGATATATTTATACGATAGTAATGAAGTTCAGAGAAGATTTAGTGATGTAATAAAATGCACACAATACTTAATTGAAAAACGTGTATACACAGTGTAATCCAGTTTTGTGTTTTATTTATTTTTATTTTTTTAAATGTTTATTTTAGAGAGAGTGCTTGTGTGTGCATGCACAGGCGGGGGAGGGGCAGACGGAGGGGGACAGAGGATCCAAAGCAGTCTCTGTGCCGACAGCAGAGCCCCATATGGGGCTTAAACTTGCAACCCTTGAGATCGTGACCTGAGCTGAAGTCAGTCGCTTAACCGACTGAGCCCCCCAGAGCCCCCCAGGCGCCCCTCAAGTTTTGTGTTTTTTGTGTTTTTTTTTTTAAATGAGGGGATCTGTGTAGGTGGGGTTTGTGTGTGGGAGTGTGTGAATC
Organism: Panthera pardus; assembly: GCF_024362965.1. Taxonomy (NCBI): domain Eukaryota; kingdom Metazoa; phylum Chordata; class Mammalia; order Carnivora; family Felidae; genus Panthera; species Panthera pardus. Next base: position 748,887 of record NW_026526732.1, read on the forward strand.
TGGTATCTGTGTGTGTGCAGACACACCTAGAAAAATTAAAAGGAGATGCAGTCATGTTCCCAGGAGTTGTCTCAGAATGCTTACCGGAGTGGTTATGGATAACCCAATTGTTTCATTTATAATTTTCATAATTTATATGAACGTAACATTTTTATTTTAATTAGAAAATTTTAAGTCAACAAATGAAGCATTAGATGGTCAGATACCAGGCTTTTAAACTTTGAACACCTAAGACGTATCTGATACTGTCGTGAAGGCTCAGTGATCGCTGCACTGGCCTACGAGCGTGTACTTGAAGAACTTCTTTAGTGACGTTTATTACTCGGTAAAAATATCCTCGCTTATTTAAGACAGTTTATTCCTTAAATAGTTTTTTCTGCGAAACAAGTAGGCTCCCTTGTGATATGGCAAAATGGTGTAGCGCCGGCTGGAGTAGATCACCCTGCTAGTGTTGATTAAGGTGGGACACAAAGTTGGTTAAGGTACAGTCTGCTTTCTGCTGTCGTGTGTAAGACAGATACGTGGTTTTTAACATGACCTGTTTGGTCTCCACTGGGAAAAGTTTTCTTATAATTATCTTTTTATTTTTAAATTGACGGAACTTTGAAACCTTTTTTTCTTTTTGAATGTTTGCTGTAGTTTTCAGAATTCGCGCTCAAATCTATGTGAATTCCAAGGAATCTTTGTCTTTGCCTTTGACCTCCAGGACAGTTCCTCCGGCAACGTGTCTGAAGGAGAAGGCCTTCCCGAAGGCCAGGAGGAGCCTCTCCCGGGAAGACAGAGATCCAAGGACAAAGCTGCTACTCCAAGAAAAGATGCTTCCAAACGTTCTGTACTGTCCAAGTCAGTCCCTGGGTACAAGGTAGAAGAAAAAAGCCCCTGACTCCGCTTCCTTCCTGAGCAGCCTCTCTCCCCGAGATAGTTTAACTCTGACTCCAAGTGGTGGAGGCCTGCCTGCTGCGTCCACTGCTGTCCTGTGCTGTGTGCCCTCTGTCAGCTTCCTCCTGTTGTGCTTTATTTTCCTGGTGGCTTTTCTGTCACTTCTGCCTATGGTTTAGCTTCTGTTTTCTGTATATGTACAATTTATAAGAAAATCTTTTTTTGTCTTTTAAACAATAACCAGGCAAGTATGGATTTAAAAAAAATTACTTCCTAGCAGAACTTTATACTTTGTTTCTTTGGGGTAAAGATCATAATTATCTGGCATTTGAAATATCCTAGTATTTTGTATAGCCGAGCATGCTAAGCTGTAAAGTCTGGGTGGATAGACTCTTAGAATAAGCTGCCTCTCCTGGAGAAAGATCTGGGTTTAATTTAAGATTACTTGATCCATTTGCCAAATTCAACGAACTCTGTGTTAGAAAACAGGAAAACCTGTTATTTACATTGTGGTGATTTTTAGCCTGACCTTGGCAAATAGTCTCTATGCTTCTATGACAAGGATTGAAATGTTATTTAGTGACGTGATCTGGCTTCTGTGTATATATACTTGTTAACTTCCGGTCTGGCTGTTCTCAGAGGAAGGTATTATGCTATCAGCAATATTATTTTTGTGGTTCCTCCTGCTGTCTGTCCCTTCCCCTCCAGAGGCTTAGGTGAGAGGTGAGTGGCCTTATCCCTAGATGGGGGGTTAGGAATGTCCTAAAAAGACTGGAATTAGCCGCACAGTTTTATGTTCTGGGTGGTAATAGTAAAATTGACCATTCATAGGGTCTGGAATGTGTCAGAATATGCTTTCCATTGTGGTTACGAAAGTGTTTTGAAGGAACGTTTTCGAGTAAGGTGATTGGGTAGTTTTACCGAGTGGGATTGTTAAACAATTGTCGAGTGTCAGATTGGGGTCGCGGTGGATGATCTGGAAGAACAGGGGCGAGCGAGCTGCCAGCCGGCTTCCCTTCCTCAGCCAGAACCTTCTCATGGTTCACTTCCCTTTCTTTTCCTGAAGTGAAAAAAGCAAGTTAACAAATGAGTGTATTTAATCCACATTTAATTAGAAAATGCCTTTATGTGATGATCAATTTTGAAACACACACGTTTTTCCGGCCGATGGCGAGCAAATCCCAAGCTTCATTCGCATCAGATGGCTTGGGGGGGCTGCGGCCGTGTGGTTTTTATACTTGTTTTTACGTATACGGCTTACCTAATTTTTTAAACTAAAGACGTAAATTAATGCTTAATAATCAAAAGCAAATGAACTCCAAAGATTAAATCTTGGAAAGTTAGCCTGGTGTGTGCGTGCTGGTCTGCAAATGGGAGCGGCCGCGCAGAGCACCCTACCCTGTCTGCGTTTCGGAGCCCTTTCAGAGTGAGCCTGAATTCATCATGGGTTCAGAGTGCAGAGTGTCGAAGCAGATGTTTAATAGGGGCTGAAAATGAAGAATTATTCCACAGTATCATTGATTTAATATGCAAGAAATCATATAGATTAACTTACATTGATATGACTCAAGGGAGTGTAATCTGCAAAATACACATTTTATGACTTCTGTGAACATTTTTAGTAGCTTAAAGTGTTTCAGGTATTTCAGAGTTTAGAACAACCAGTATCTAGGCTTCATACGTTAATATGAACATGTTTATTAAAAGTAACCTCTCTATGAAAGATATATTAATAAGCCAAGATGTGCCTAAACATTAGGGTACTTCAAGCTGAAGCTCATATATGCGAATGTGCTTGAGTTAAGGAAAATGATGGCGTAGCTGATGTCTTGCTTAATAAGATTCACTAGTGCTTGCCCTTAATTTGTAGGACAGTGTTATTTGGGTTACATTAACCTGAAATTAAAGCATATTGTTAGGAGTCAGGCCTGGGTTGCGAGTATATAATTAAAATCTATACTATGTTTCTGCTGCCGTGAAAGTCTCGCTTATCTTTGGTTATTTTTCAAGCAGGAAAGTGAGGGTATCGTGAGCCTTGTATTTGAGATGCCGAGAGCTGTTCGGATGAGTATTTTAATTTTCTTATCAGCAGTGACACTTTGATGTTGCAGTTTCTAGAACTGTCTCTGTCAGACACGGGGTTCTGTTCCATCCGTCTTCGCAGGAGTTCTGCACACTGTTCCCTTCCTACTCCATCACAGGAGTCTCCTTCAGACACTGGCTTCCCAGCTGGTGGAACTGGGCGTGAGCAGTGTGGCCAGCTTCTCAGAGAGCTGAGTGCTTGAGCGAACAGAGAATCGCCATAGAAAATGCTGCCGAGCTCGCTCTCTCTCTCTCTCTCTCTCTCTCTCTCTCTGTTTCTCTGTCTGTCTCCTCCCCTGTCACTCCCTCTTTTCATCAAGATGAAGACTATTGGGTAAGAAAAATTCTAAGTGACTTAACGAAATACTATGATTTCAAGCTTAGAAGTAAACCTAGAATTTTCTTGGTGTCCCTTTTTATCATAGGTGTTTAATGTATGTTTTAATGGCTGTAGAACTTGAATTGCTCTAGAATGTGAATGACTAGCCTTGTGTTTTCCTCATTTTTGACTTTTGTAAGGGATCTCCCATGAGGAGTTCTCCTTTTAGAGTTTGATACTGTGTAGTTACTTCCCTGACTTCAGTGAAAGATAATCCAGTACGTGGTATGCCAGTGTCTAACTTCAACTACACGTATTAAAGTAGATCTTTCACATTCAGTGCAGGCGGCATAACCAAAGGAGGTGGTTATTTGGCTGTGCTGAGAGGTAGCTTTCTGCTGTATATTACGGCAGTTCCAGATTTGGTCGTCACTGAATCGGAACTTGGGTCCTAGAAGTGCACTTGTAGCTATTTTTTATTTACTGTAGGAAACACAGTGAGAACCTTATTCTTAGAATGTAGCAGCAACGACGGAAGGGGACTGCTTTGTAAGACGCGCACGGCTGAGCACGTGACACTGCCCTTGTGTTGGGGAGCAGGGTATAGAGATACACGTACAGGAGATGTAGAATAGTTAACGGTAAAGTTTTATATGTATGTTTTAACTCCCATGATATTTATTATTTTGTAGAGACGTTTGTGATTGTTTAGAGTTATTGTTTTTATTATATTTATGTATAAGGTTGACTTTTTTTTAAATAAATAAGCCAAAAATTATTTTTGAACGCCTCTGTCATCTTTTGCAAAAGAAAGACAATTAAAAAAAAATAAACTTAAAGAATTAAGAACAAATTGTTTAGGCCTTACAGGTTTTGAAGGTGGCAGTGAGACATTTCAAAGCTGGAATACTATATACAAAGTTAGAGTTTCCTTTAGGCTCCTCTTTGGTTTAATAACTTAGGAGAGGGAAATAGAAGATGCATTTGGCTGGGTTGGGATAAAACAGAAATATAGCAATTTGGTAACTTCCCCCCAGTTCCTGTAGACACACGGTCCTAGCCCATCCATCTTGGCCCACGCTCGCTCTCCTTTTTCTGCCACAGTTACTTACGTATTCCTGTAGCATGACTGAACATCATTTTATTATGGTCAAAACTGGGATGTTTGAATGTTCTCCCTCCCCCGGTAATTGTAGGTGCTGTGAATCTTTTCTTCTTTGTCCTTTTCCATGTGTCGCTAAGTGTGTTTTAAAACCCAAATATACCTTCGTTGGATGGAGCAAATCTTTAATCTGAAAAAAAGAATGGTACTCAAAATATGAGGGTGTGTGTAATTTTTTAAGTTATTATTTTTTTTGCTTGCTTGAAAACTTTTCTCTTTTGTTTTGTATCTCATACGAATGCTTTCCCCTAAGTATAAGCTCTTTTATTATTAGATATGCAAAGGGAATAATCACAGCTATTTCCCAGAAACATTTGTGCACGTGACAATGTATGGATGAGACATCTTCCAATTAAAAATATTAAAACATTGATTTTATAACTTAGGTTTTATAGATCTATTTTTACAATTTGGGAAATAATCAATTTTTAAACAAATCAGTATATAAGCTGCTTAAGACTGAGTCTTCTGTTTTATAAGAAGCCTTACTTACGTGTAAAGGTCATTTGGTACCTGAATTTCTTCTTCCAATTAATAGTGCAGTTTGACATTGCATTTAGTTTTTTCCCCTTCCAGCTCATTACGCAGATCTTACTGTGCATGTAGGGAATGTAGAATGCTACACTTAATCCAGACCTAGATCGTGCTGTTAACAAAATTTTAAAACGAAACCTAAGGCTTTAGTCAGTAGGCCGTTGTATTTTTGAAAGCCGACTCTCTCAAGTTAGGTCTTTCTAAAAGATTGTTAACAAGTTACTAAAAGTAAAGATGAGGCAGTGACAATTCCTTATGAACCCATAGTGAGTACTTCTGGCATGAATTTATAGCCCTCTTCTACCCTTCCAGCCAAAGGTCATTCCAAATGCTCTATGTGGAATTTGTCTGAAGGGTAAGGAGTCCAACAAGAAAGGGAAGGCTGAATCACTTATACACTGCTCCCAGTGTGATAATAGTGGTAAGTATTGACATGTCTTCTTAACATTTTAACCATCCTATTTGTTGCTTCAGAAACCAGGATTTTTAGTTGTCAGCTAGACCTGAATCAAATCTCCAAGTATAGAGGGTAACTTGTAACGCATAGAAAAGAAGCCCATGGGTTTTCATCTCTGGTGATTGGACACTGTAGCCATTCTTGAGAAATCCCGATGCAAACTAGCGTTTTATTGTGCCGTGTTAAATTCAAAACTCTTTTGTGAAATACTAATACTGGTTTTGGTTTAGGCCACCCTTCTTGCCTGGATATGACCATGGAGCTTGTTTCTATGATTAAGACCTACCCTTGGCAGTGTATGGAGTGTAAAACTTGCATTGTGTGTGGACAACCCCACCATGAAGAAGAAATGATGTTCTGTGATGTGTGTGACAGAGGTTATCATACTTTTTGTGTGGGCCTTGATGCTATTCCATCAGGTAAAGATTACAAAAAGGAGTGAAGGGACTGTGCCGTCATTTTTTTAAAGGCTGCATAAACACCGTAAAGATCCTTCTATTGCCAAGAAGTGACCAAAGCTGTGGTTCTCCACATAGTGTCCACGTGCCTTTCGTCCCTAGGTACCCCGGCTAAAGGACAAATGGGTGTCAGGGGGCCTCGTCCAAGTTTTGGAATAGGGCTCAATGTATAGAATGAACTCAAGTCTTTCTAGTGAGAGCTAAAGCAAGAGCATCCGTTTGTTTCAAAACCTTGATTTTATTTTTATGTCCTCTATTCAGAAACTTAACAAAAATGACTGCTATGCCTTTATAAATAGTAAACCAGATTTCTAGAAAATGAGGCAGCATGACAATTCCAGATAACTTTGGAACAGAGCTGAAGAATAAATCACAGTAATTGGACTAAAATGTTACATACGATTGTGTAAATTTTGAACTTACTTGCATAGTTAACACTGTATAATACTTCATGAAACACACGCCTAGAACGGTTTCCTGGGAGTCGTTAAGAAGCGGGTGACGTAAAGTTTGGTAGTGAATCAGATGGAGTAAGTGCCTAGGTGGGGTTCACTGCTGTGCGGTCAGATGCTTGAGAAGTTGAAAGTGCTGTGTCTGGTGCACCAGGACTTGAGAGGATGTTTGCACGTGCAGCCGCCACTGAGCAGCAGAGAAAAAGGCTGAAGATAAGCCCAAGTCAGTAACGGGGTTTATACAGGATGTGTACTTTTGAACTTCTAAAGGATGACGGTGTTTGGGTTTCAGAAAGGACTGGTAGTTTTTTAAAGGTCCAGATCACTGTATGGTATTGATCTCCGCCCCTGCCCCACCCCAACTTGCACTGACTTTTACATGGCATCGATTACACTGGTTGTCCTAAGGGAAGTTTCCATTTTTCTCCTTAAATTAAGTAACTTACAGGTGCCTTTCACGTCACACATCCACAAAAAAAATATCACTAGTCATAGCTAAGGAAGGAGAGCCAAATAGGTTTACAATTCAGTCCTAAAAAATTAAACTTCATACTAAACTAACAATTTTTCTCCTAGGTCGCTGGATTTGTGACTGTTGTCAGCGAGCCCCCCCAACACCCAGGAAAGTGGGCAGAAGGGGGAAAAACAGCAAAGAGGGATAAAATAGTTTTTGACCCCAATATTGTAATACGGATTTAAATGAACTACTTGGTGCCAATTTATTTACATTCTTGATTTTTTGCCAATAAAAGATTTCTGAAATTCATGATGTGCTTAAAATGTTAAGTTGATTCATTTGTTATAAGCTACTATTCCTCTTAAAACCAATTTCAGGTAGAGAAATAGCTCATTTTTCTTTCTTTTTTTTTTTTTTAAAGTCTCTTAGGGCTTTGGCTCTCTCCAGAAATTCAGTGGAAATATATGCAACTTAATTGAAGTACTTAACTTTATTTCTCTTTGGCCTGAAAATTTATTTGCATGAAGTTTTCCTAATCTGTATTGTTTCTGGCCAGTCATGGGTAGCATAACAAAATTACTTAATAATGGACGAATTTTAATTGCTAAGATAGCTGCAGGTGATCAGTGCAAATGACCTTAACCGGCAGGGGGCAGGGGGGCAGGGGCACACCTGGGATCCACCCGAGTAGGGCTCCAGGTGGATCCTCACGGCAGGCCTGGAGCTTTAGGCCACACCCCGGCGAAGAGATAGGAAGGGGTACATTTCGGACGTGTTCAAGGTTTGCACCTCACCTAGAACCGCTAACTGGAGTGAAGGTGCAGCTGCCAACCTGTCCATCTGAGCCGCGCGGCGGCAGGAAAGGTGCTGCATTTTGCCTAAACCTCCTAGTCCCCTGACAAACCGATCAAACCGGAGTTTAAACATTTTATTGTGCGTATTCCTCTTACAGGAACTTTGAGGATTGAAAAAGCAACATCGTTCTTGCCGCTTTCCCTACTTTCGGGGTAAATGAGGTAACGAAATCCTATGGCTTTATGTTTGGAACGTGACCTCCCGGCGGATAAACGGAGCCGGGTTCGGAGGCCCGCAGTCACCGGCACGTCTTATCAGGGTGTCTTCCGAGCACGTCCGAGGGATCAGAAGAGAATCTCAAGTACCAGTTTCAAAACACTAATTAAAACGGTCCAGAGCACAGACTCCTCCTCCGGGGGCGCGTCCTCGGGCGCGGACGCCGGCCGCTGGCTTGGGCCCGTCCCGTCGGCGTAGGCCGCCTCCCCGAACGGGGACAGCTCCACCGTCCGGTCGTAATACACTTTCATCTCGAACTCGCTCTCGTGGTGGGATGGGTGCCCGTACACCCCGATGCCCACGGGCCGCCGGAAGTGCGCGGGGATGGACACCGCGTCCGGGCCGCACGTCACCGACTGCAGGTCGTAGTCGTCGAAGCTCGGGTGCAGCGTGCTGTCGGACACGTACAGGTCCGCGTCCCCCCTCACGCTCCGCATCTGGAGGACGATCTTCCCCTCGTGGTTCAACCTCAGGTAGCTGTAGTTCCCCGCGCCTATGTGCCCCTGCACCACGTGCAGGAGGAGCCACTCCTCGGGAACCTCCTCCTCGTCCGGGGGGCTCCCCGACCACGCGAGCTGCGAGGCCAGCAGAAGCAGCAGAGCGCGCCGCCAGGCGGCTGCCATGCCCGACGCCGGGGGCCGTCACCTGCTAGTCCGCGGACGTCCTGCGGGACCAGAGGGGACACTCAGCGCGCCCGCGCCGCCCAGCGCCAGGCCGCCGCTGGGGGCCCGGGGAGGGGGAAGAAGGGGGGAGGGGGAAGAAGGGGGGAGGGGGAAGAGGGGAGGGAGGAGGGAGGCCGTGCGGGGAGGCGGGGTGGAGGAGAGGGAGAGGAGGTGAGAAGGGAGGCGCGCGGGAGGGTGGAGGAGGGGAGGGACACCGGGGGCGCGGGGCCGAGCGGAGGGGCGGATCGGGGGGAGACGACTCCGCCAGGGGCGGGAAGGGGGGGGGGGGGCCGCGGGCGGCGGCGGGGTGGCGGGCCGGCCTCCGGGCCCTGGACTCACCGCCGCTCCCCGCCGGGTGCCGCGTCCGGAGCATCGGGCCCAGCGCCGGGCCGCCGTGCCGGAGCAGCCGGAAGTGGGGCGGCACCCGGAAGTGAGGCGTGCCCGGAAGCGAAGGTCCTTTGGGCTCTCGCGGGAATGACGAGAGTCTCGTGGCCTCTGAGCCGCGGCGGCTGGTAACCAGGGCGACGGCGGGTGGGGCGGGCCGCCGGCTCCCAGCTCTCTAGGTGCTCGCCGTGCCGGAGCGTCCGCCTCGCGGGCCGTGCGGGGTCCGAGCCGCCCCCAGGTGAGAGCCCGGTGCGGCCGAAGAGACCCTTGTCGGGGCACCTGTTACCTGTCCTGTGCTCGCCGCGACCGAGCGTCCGCCTCGCGGGCTGTGCGCGGGGTCCGGGCGGGCCCCAGGCGAGAGACCCTTGCGCAGCGCTTGCTATCTTTTCTCCGTTCCTCGTAAGAACATGGTACTTTTTCAAATTCTCCTAAAAGAGGCTTCAAAATGTAGTTGTGTTTATTTTCAGGATACTTTGTTAATTTGGAACCTGAGATTAAGGGCAACCTATTGGTCATTTTCGGCTCAGGTCATGTCCTGGTTCATGGGTTCGAGCTCCGTGTCGGCTCTGTGCTGACAGCTCGGAGCCTGGAGCCTGCCTCAGCTTCTGTGTCTCCCTCTCCCTCTCTCTACGCCTCCCCCACTCATGCTCTGTCTGTCTCTGTCTCTCTCAAAAGTAAACATTACAAAAAATTTAAATAACAAAAGGAAAGGAGTTTTATCATTTTTAAAAATTTATTCACTTAGAGAAAGCCTGCGTGCGCACGCATGCAGAAGTGGGAGAGGGACAGAGAGAGAGGGGGGGAGAGAGAATCCCAAGCAGGCTCCACGCTGTCAGTACAGAGCTTGATGCGGGGCTGGAAATGAAGAACCCTGAGATCATGACCTGAGTTGAGGTCAAGAGTCTGATGCTTAACCAAGTGAGCCACCCAGGCGCCCTGGAAATGAAAACCAGTGTGGCAGCGACAGTCAGGAGTCAGCGATTTGTGCTCCCCTAACAAGTGATGCAGGCACAAAAGTGCGCACTGCGCGGTTTGAGAATTGACAGTCTACAGAATCAGCTTCTCCAGTCTGGCTAACAGAAAGAGGGTGTAGTCTTTTTTTCTTTTTTTTCTTTTTTCCTTTTTTTTCTTTTTAATTTTTTAATGCTTATTTTTGAGAGAGAGAGGAGACAGAGAGAGAGACAGAGAGAGAGGACATGAGCACGGGAGGGGCAGAGAGAGAAGGAGACACAGAATCCGAAGCAGACTCCGTGCTCCGAGCTGTCAGCCCAGAGCCCGACGTGGGGCTCAAACTCACCAATCGCGAGATCATGACCTGAGCTGAAGTCGGCCACTCAACCGACTGAGCCACTGGACGCCCCCATTTTTGTTTTTAATTAAAGCAGCTGTATAGAAAGAGTACTATTATCTTTAAATCGTATTTTAGGCGCTTGTGGCTGGCCCGGTTGAGCGGCTGACTCTTGGTTTCGGCTGGGGCGGTGATCTCCCGGTTTGTGAGTGTGAGCCCTGAGCTGGGGTCTGCACTGGTGCCCCGAGTCTGCTTGTGATTCTCTCTCTCCCCGCCCCCCTCCGTCCCTCCCCCCACTCACACCCACTCTCTCTGGATAAATAAACTTAAAAACATTTAGGGAAGGACTGATGGACGCAGAAAAGAGTGTGCATGATCTGGCACCCTTCCCACACCTTTGTAATCAGCCGCTCCGTATTTCAGTAGTTGTGGCCTCAGGGTAGCTGGAGGTCGAACCCCCCTCCCGTGCTGGCTCGATTGGAGAGTCATCAAAGATACTTTGTCATTTTCTCCGACCACCTTACCCTGAGTCTTTCTGAGGTGGCGAGCACTTCAACGGCCTTTAAATGCTTGACCTGTGCCCACCGATGTCCCCAGCTTTTTTGGCTTTCAAGACTCCCATTAGCTATTAGCCTTTACTTACTACAAAATGTTATTCGCCTGGGGTTTGGTGCTGGACCCAGGCCAGCTTAAACTGGGTCCAGGTTTTTAGGTTGGACCCAGTCTGTTACCACCAGCAGTTCCCAGTGTGGGATCCGGGCAGAGTCGGGAGAGAATTTGGGGAGGGATTCCGACCAAGTGGGGAACCGTGGAAATGGAATTAGGTGAGGAGCTCAGCACGGAGAGAGCAGAGCTCAGAACCCGTAGGAGCGCACCCACGGCCCTCGGGAGCCGGGACAGGCACTCACTGTGGCCGCAGGGTACCACGCCTGTGCGTGTCCTCGTCCCGCTGCCGTCAGAGAGCGCTCTACACCCCAGCACGGCTGCCACGTCCGGCACCTAACAGATTCGGCTGAGTAGATTGAAAGACCAGACTGGCTGTTTCATGGTGCTTGAGTCGGGCAGCATCCCATCTCGCAATGGAGAGGAGCGCTGCGGAGCTGGGGGGAAGGGAGGGTGGAAAAGGAAATTATTAGAGAACGCGTTGTTTCCGGCAAGGTCGCCTTCCTCAGGGGAGTGGATGGGGTCTGTGGGGCACATCAAATCTGGTCACTGGAGCTGACCAGGTAATTCCGAGCTGAGTGGTAAGCAGTTACGTTCCTGGGGATGGAGACTGCAGTTAGATTAGGTGTTAAGTCTTGGTCTGCTGATGGGGTTTAGCACACTGACTACGTTTAGGTCCTGCTGTCTTCTTTTTAACAATTCAAATATTTATTGAATACCTAACACGTACGAGGTACTAGGACACGTTTTTTCCCTTTCCCAGAGCTAGACGTTAATCGGTTATATACTCTTACATGTGTGTGTATGTATATACACTTGACCTTTGAACAGCGTGGGGGTTAGGGATGCCCACCCCCCATGCAGTTGAAAATCTGTGTATAACTTTTGACGCCCTGAAAACTTTACTAATAGCCTGCTGTTGAGTAGAAGCCTTACCCACAACATATAAACAGTTGACACACATTTTGTATGTAATCTGAACTACGTACCATATTGTTACAACGAAGTCATTAGAGAAAAGAAAATGTTATTAAGGAAATGATAAGGAAAATACGTTTACAGTGCTGTACTGTATTTACTGAAAAAAAATCTGTGTATAAGTGGACACGTGCAGTTCACACCCGTGTTGTTGAGGGAGGAGCAAATCCGAGGAATGAACGGAGTCACGAGGGGACGATGAACGGCGCTGGAGCTGTGGTGTCGGATGAGCTCCGGGCCCAGGAGTTTGCTCTCCCTCTTCAGAAAGAGGGGCAGCTGTGGGCAGCGGCTGAGCTGCCGTTGTCATCATACCCCTGGTTTGGTCATCCCTTGATTGTGGCCCAGAGGGAGCTCCTTAGGGAACTAAATTCCCCTCAGGCTGCCTAGGGACGAGGCATGGGAACAGGTAAGGATGCCTGGCCTGGGAACAGGTGAGTCTCAAGGAGAACGTGCTGGCTTCCTGTGACCCAGCAGCCAGCACCCTATGGGTAATCGAGCCCAAACAGGGAAGGCGGTGCCCCACATGCAGTGCGTGTTTATTGCAGGAAATTGCAGGAAAATGCCAGGCTGCCCACGTGGCAGCAGTGCAGGTAGAGACCTCCGTCCGGGGTGGGAATTGGTGTTGAGTGAGCGCAGGCGGTCACCCCGCGGGTGTGGGCCGCGTGCTGTCAGCATCCCAGAGCCCTGTGGCCCTGTCGTCATCGCTACCTGCCTGTTTCCCACAGGCGGCCACTCTCCTCCCCAACGTGTGCGTTGAGCTCTTCCAGCCGACGAGCTAAGACCGACCAGACGCTCTCGCGTAGCGGGAGGCTGTGCGGTCACCTAGGGTGCGCATGTGTGCCATCGGGGTGGAGCGGACTGCTGCCGCGAGCGCGCCCCCTTGATCAGGCGCTCTCCGGCGTGGAGGCCCGAGTGCCACCCTGAGGACTCTGCTCTGTGGCCCCTGTTTCTCAGTGCGCGCGCCCAGCAGAGAGAGACCCGGCCCCGGGTCCGTTTTTCTGCGTGGTTCTTCAGCTGACACTCCTCCTCCTGAGGGTTTGGAAGTTCGTCAATACCGTGTCCCTCTCGTAGTCTTTTTGATTTTAGCCATCCTGATGGGTGTACGGTTTTCATTTTTTATTTCGACTGGCATTGCTCTGGTAGTTAGCGAGGATGAGCATCTTTTCCAGTTAATTGGCCATTTGGAGATCTTTCATCCAGTGGCTTTTGCACGTTTTTCTACTGGCTTGTCTGGCTGAAGATCTGTAGGAGTTCTTTGTACGTTCTGGATACGCTTAGCTTGAAGAGTTGCTCATCGTTCCTACTTTGCAGCTTGTCTTTTCGCTCACTGAGTGGTGTCTTCTGAAGAATATAAGTTTTGTATTTGTGGATTTTATTATAATATTTATTATTGTGGACATATTGTATAGAAGTTCATCCTTCTTGAACATCTGAATGTTAACAGGGACTTCAATGCACGTGGCTTTTTTTTCCTCAGTATCTATTCCTCTTCTGGCAGGGGTACTTGAGCCTGCTTCGGTGGCCGCTCTTCCCTGTCCTGGCCACAGGGGTCACGGTCCGTGACACCTCAGGCTGACCGGTCAGCATAGTTTCATCCCTCTGATCACGTGGTAAAGTCAAGGCCAAGAAGTGGCCCAGACCGGCCCGGGCTCACACAGCGTGTACGGGGTCGGATGGGAGAGATGGCCGCTCTTCCCTGTCCTGGCCACAGGGGTCACGGTCCGTGACACCTCAGGCTGACCGGTCAGCATGGTTTCATCCCTCTGATCACGTGGTAAAGTCAAGGCCAAGAAGTGGCCCAGACCGGCCCGGGCTCGCACAGTGTGTACGGGGTCGGATGGGAGAGATGGCCGCTCTTCCCGGTGCACCAGAGCATGGGAGGGCGGCCGTGGGGGCCGCTGGCCACCATGTTGCCAGCAGGTGGCAGCAGAAAGTGGAAACTGGAGCCCACATACAGACACACGCAGCTGCAGGCCGACAGGCCAGGCCGGGCTGGCTCGGGCTGTTGCGTGGCGTCCTGCACAGACCTTCCAGTTAAAGGTCTGTCCCTCCAGAGAGTTCTCTTTCTTCAGGTTGGATTAGACTGAGCTTTCTGTGGTTTACGCTGAAAAGGCTCTCGCCCATGTGCAGAGTGAACTGTCTTAATGTCATCTTTTTAAATGTCAACACTGTGTTCCACTGAATGTAAGGACTGTCGTTGCATTTTATGTTGTAATCAATGCTACTTTGGGAAATGTACGATGATTTACTTGTTCTAAGTTTATGGAATGGAAATTTTTGAATCAAAGAATATGTACCTTTTAAAACATTTTGATACACGTTGCCGAATAGCCAAAGCTCATGTCCATTTATTGTCTTACCAGCAGTGAATGAGAAAAAGTCTGCATTGATGATATTTTATATTGGGCACCGGTATGAATCCTTTTGTGAACTTATTGTTCCTGTTTATTTTTTTAATTACAAAAATACTTTTATTTATGTATTTATTTTTCCATCGTGACACATGTACTCTTTAATCTCCATCCCCTGTCTCCCCCATCCCACCATCCACCTGCCCTCTGGTAACCACCCATTCGTTCTCTGTAGTTAATAGTCTGTTTCTTGCTTTGTCTCTCTTTCTCTCTTTTTTTCCTTTGCTTGTTTGTTTTGTTTCTTAAATTTCACACATGAGTGAAATCATATGGTATTTGTCTTTCTCTGACTTATTTTGCTTAGCATAATACACTCTGGTTCCATCCACATCATTGCAAATGGCAAGATTTTATTCTTTTATGGCGGAGTAATACTCTATTGTGTATATATACACCACATCTTTATCAGTTTATCAATTGATGGACACTTGGGCTCCTTCCATAATTTGGCTATCCCTTTGAATTAGTGTTTTTATATTCTTTGGGTAAATACCTAGTACCCAGTTTGCATTCCCACCAACAGCGCAAGAGGGTTCCTCTTTCTCTGCCTCCTCATCAACACCTGTTGTTTATTGTGCTGTTGATTTTAGCTATTTTGACAGGTGTGAGGTGGTACCTCATTGTGGTTTTGATTTGTGTTTCCCTGGTAATGCGTGATGTTGAGCATCTTTTCATGAGACTGTTAGCCATCTGGATGTCTTCTTTGGAGAGATACCTCTTCGTGTCTTCTGCCCATTTTTTAAAGTGAATTATTTGTTGTTTTGGGTATTGAGTTTATCAATTCTTTATATGTTTTGGATAGATACTAACCCTTTATCAGATATGCCATTTGCAAATATCTTCTCCTATTCCGTAGGCTGTCTTTCAGTTTTGTGATTGTTTTCTTCACTGGGCAGAAGCCTTTTATTTTGATATAGTCCCAATAGCCTATCGTTGCTTTATTTCCCTTGCCTCCAGAGATGTGTCTAGAAAGAAGTTGCTACAGTTGATGTCAAGGAGGTTATTGCCTGTGTTCTCTAGAATTTTTATGCTTTCAGGTCTCATATTTAGGTATTTAATCCACTTTCAGTTTATATTTGTGTATAGTGTAAGAAGGTGGTCCAGTTTCATTATTTTTCACATGGCTGTCCAGTTTTCCCGATACCATTTGTTAAAGAGGTTGTCCTTTTTCCATTGGATAGTCTTTCCTGCTCTATCAAAGATGAGTTGACCATATAGTTTTGCGTCCATTTCTGGGTTTTCTATTCTGTTCTGTTGATCTATGTATCTGTTTTTGTGCCAGTACCATACTGTCCTGATTACTACGGCTTTGTGATGTAACTTGGAAGTCCAGAATGGTGATGCCTCCAGTTTTGTTTTTCTTTCTCAAGATTGTTTTGGCTATTTGGAGTCTTTTGTGTTTACATACAAATTTTAGGATTGTTTGTTCTAGTTCTGTGAAAAATGCTGTTTGATATTTTGATAGGGATTGCATAAATGTATAGATTACTTGGGTAGTATAGACATTTTATTTTATTTTATTTATTTTATTTTATTTTTAATTTTTTTTTAACATTTATTTATTTTTGAGACAGGGAGAGACAGCATGAACGGGGGAGGGTCAGAGAGAGAGGGAGACACAGAATCTGAGACAGGCTCCAGGCTCTGAGCCGTCAGCACAAGCCTGATGCGGGGCTTGAACTCACAGACCGCAAGATCATGACCTGAGCCGAAGTCGGACGCTCAACCGACTGAGCCACCCAGGTGCCCCAGTATAGACATTTTAACAATGTTTGCTCTTTCAGTCCGTGAGCATGGAATGTCTTTCCATTTCTTTGTGTCATCTTGAATATCTTTCTTCAGTGTTTTATTTATAGTTTTCAGAGGACAGGTCTTTCACCTCTTCAGTTAAGTTTATTCCTAGATATCCTAATTGTTTTTGGTGCAATTATAAGTGGAATTGTTTTCTTAATTTCTCTTTCTCCTGCTTTCATGTAGAGGAATGCAACAGATCTTGTACATTAGTTTTGTGTCCTGTGACTTTAATGAATTCATTTATCTGTCCTACTAGTTTCTTGGGGGAGACTTTAGGGTTTTCTGTATATAGTATCGTGTCCTCTGCAAATAGTGAGCATTCTACTTCTTCCTTACCAGTTTGGATGCCTTTTATTTCTTTTTCTTGTCCGCTGCTGTGGCCACAACTTCTAGTACTATGTTGAATAACAGTGATGAGAGTGGGCATCCTTATCTTATTCCTGACCTTAGGGGAACAGCTGTCAGTTTTCCCCCGCTGAGTATAATGTTTGCTGTAAGGTTTTCATATGATGCCTTTTATTGCTCCTCTGTAGTTTGTATTCTTTTTCTATTGCGGTTTTATTTCTGTATAATAGCTCTCAAATATTAAGGATGTTAATTCTTTCCTTTTATTTTTACAGATTTATCACTAGTTTTTTGTTTTTGAATTTTCGATAGTATTTTATAATGGGCAATCTGTCTGAAATTTAATTGTTTTTGTTATTATTTCCCAAATGGTTATGTAGTTGTCCCTGAACAAATAAAATGATTTGTTTCATGTAGCTGAAGGTAACATTCTTTCATCCTTTATTCCAGTTAAGCTCCAGTTCCGTCCAGGGGTTCCTGCCTCAGCAGGGATTTCCAGCAGCCTGTGGGGTGGAAAGTTAGGATGGCCGGCAGCCCAAGGCCAAGGGGACTGCAGCTCTGTCCAAGGAAAGGCCAGCAGGAGCACACGCATCCTCTAGTGACTCTCAAGGCAGCACAGATAGAATGAGTGGGTTCCGGGGTGGCCGAGCCCTTCTGAGAGGCTGTCCGGGGGCTACTCCAAGCCCGGTCACCAGGAGGTGGAGTGGGCGTTGTTACAGACGCCAAGCCATTTAGAGCAGCAGTGAGTGACTGAGCCGGCATCTCCCGAGCAAATCTGTTTGACCGTGAACCCACGCTGCTCCCTGCACAGATTGCCGCTGCTGCTTTCTTAGGTCAGTGGAGCTGTGAAGTCACCTGTGGCCCCTGCTCTGTGTGTGCCATGGCAGAGGTGCCACCAATGTGGCAGAATGTGTCAGAAATGTGAGTTCCCACTGTGGCAATGCCACTAGTGAGTTTCATCTAACCCTTACTAACCCTCTGATTTTTTCACCTGTAAGATGGGAAAAAACATTTAACAACTTTAAATCTCTATTGTAAGTATCAAATGATATCACGTATTTATTGATATACCCAAATCTGCATGTTAATATGTAGAAAAATGATTTTTAAACTGTACATTGGTGTACAGATGGCTATGATTTGCTCTAATGGTGCTGAATGTTATAGGGATTACGGAAGAGATCAAGACCGTTCTTGGTTTATAAAAGTTTATGTTGAAGAAATAAGATGGGATTTAATCACAGTCTTATTTGGTAGACTCTTTGGTAGAATGGGTAGATTCTTTTCTGTTAAAAAAAAATTTTTTTTTCATGTGTATTTATTTTTGAGAGAGACAGAGACAGAATGTGAGTGGGTTAGGGGCAGAGAGAGAGGGAGAGAGACACACAGAATCCCAAGCAGGCCTCAGGCTCCGAGCTGTCAGCACAGAGCCTGACGTGGGGCTCGAACCCACAGACCGCGAGATCCTGACCTGAGCCGAAGTCGGACGCACAACCGACTGAGCCCCCCAGGGGCCCCTCTTTTTTGTTTTTTTAAAAATTTTATGTCTTTAATTCTCATGAAAATGTAAATATTTTACTCGAAGTAGTGCTTCTTTCTCTTAAAAGTGTTTTTTATTCAAGTGTAACTGACATACGTTGCCAGATTAGTTTCGGGTGTGCAATAGAGTGATTCGGCACTTCTGTACTTTTCTCAGTGCTCGTCCCAAGTGTGCTCTTGATCCTCTGCCTGTCACACGTCGCCCACCCACCTCCCCTCTGGTGACCAGTGGTTTCTTCACTGTATTTAGGAGTCTGTTTTTTCGGTCTGTTTTTTCCTTTGTTTTGTTTCTCAAATTCCGCAGATGAGTGAGATCATACGGTATTTGTCTTTCCCACACTGACTTATCTTACTTAGTATTGTGCTCTCTGGGTCCACCCGTGTCATTGCACGTGGCAAGATCTCATTCTCTTTTTAATGGCTGAGTAATAGTCCTGTGTGTGTGTGTGTGTGTCTGTCTCCCACATCTTCTTTATCCAGTCAGTGGGTGAATTCTTAAGATTTTGAAACATTTGTAATGTTTAATATATTCTTTCATCTGTTTCTTAAGATTTCTTTATGCTTTGGGGAAGCAGTGGAAGGAGCTACATGGTAATTTGACTTCATCCACTTGGGACACTTTCTTTCCTGACCAGCTATATGCCGGCCACTGTGCTAGGGACTGGGTGCTTCAAAATGATAAAACCCAAAAAGCAAATTGTGGTAACTTTGAAACATTTTGCTATTTTTTTATATGAAACTGCCTGCTGTGTCTTGGCAATTGCAAGAATAATAAATAAAGTTTATGAATTGGGGAAGAACGTGCATTAATATATTCAAAATGTTTTTATTTTTTCCAAATACTGCACAATTTTCAAGCCTTTAAAAATCACCTCTTATTTGTTATAAGAAAGAACGTTCGTTATATGGGAGATCATGGAGTGTGAGTCCTCTGACTGTACTTTGAGAACTTTGTCACTTATACTTCCCCCCTAGCCTGGTATCTTGGCCTTATACATGGTAGAATAAGGGTTTCTAGTCAGGTCCTGGAAACACCCGTGCGTCTGAGCCAGCATCACACAGCAGGAGGACTGCCGCCCAGGGGCCTGACCCCAGCCCTGCATTCTGCCTCTGCAGGGGTGACCTGGTCAGCGTTGTGAAACGGTTGAATAGATCCAAGGTGGGCAGTAGGAGATATAGATTCATATTACACTTCACCACCAATTTGCTTGGAAAATTTGGAAAACGATTTAGTATCTCAGTTATCGGTAACAGTAATCAGTCTCAGTGGTAACTTTCTGAATCCTCCTCAGTGCTAGCGCTGGGCCCACGTGTTGCAGACCACGCTGTCCCAGACCGCCTCTGTGAGGTGTGGTTCTGTCCATCTCCGGCGGTGGAAGCAGATTCCGCAAGGCTGAGCGAGGACTGTCGAGTAGGAAGAGGGGGACTTGCATCAAGGTCTGTTTAATCTGGAAGCCCCGGGGAGGAGTGAGCTGTTGTGTGTACAGAACCTTCGGGACTTTGAGTAATCCCTTCTTTTTCCTGGGGGTGTGGTGTGGGAGGTGAGTAAGCGGGTGTGGCATGCTGTGTGTGTGATCACACTCATCATGGTGAGTAGACAGACTGTCGTCTGTGTAACGCATCAACCCCTCTGTTGTCTTCTGCGTCCCTGCGTTTTCAGATTGAGGATGGAAGAGCCACAGGGGTTTTTCTCCACTGGTGACGGCTGCGTCGGTGACACGGTCACAGAAAGGTGCCTGGTCGAATCTAAGGAGCCCGTGTCCCATGTTCAGCTTGCTTGTGGCCTGTGGTTCTGCGCTTTCCCTTTAGATGGGAACGAACTTTGCGTGTGGAGCACCAAGGACCCTTCTTACCAGGTACCTAAAAAGTTTTGTGTGTTGTTTGATGAGTCCAGGGACTTGAAGAGCCTCGCGGTCACCTGTCCGTCCCTCTGATGCTGTTTGGGTGATGCTACCTTCCGCGGACTCAGCCACCAGCCAGGGGAGGAGAATGTCAACAAAACAAAACTGCTGTGTTCATTTTTGAGTTTTAGAAAGTACACTGCCTAGAATCACTTTATTAAAGAAATTTTTTCTTTAATAAGAATATAAGCAAGAAAAGGTTCATCTTAATCAAGATAAGGTGAATTTTTCTGGATTTTAGATATAGCATATTTAAGGAAGTTTGTTACGTTTATTGCAGAATATTTCACATCAAACTGACAGCTTTAAAGACATGAGTTTTCATTCAAAGATTACTCCATGACTAGTGTAATTATCTCAGTGCTCTTAAAAGCAAGTTTCGTTGTACAAAATGCAAAAGTAAATTCTATCAGCATTTTTGGTATTGGGATAATCCTTATCTTCATTTTGGGCTTCTGGGCTTGGAGGCCGATGATTACCGCACATGCCTCAGTGCTGTGTCTGCCTGAGAAGCCCCTCTAACTTGCCACCTTACTGGCACTCACTTTACTACGAGTAGAAGTCGTTCATCATCATTGAAGAGAAATCTATAGTTTGATTTTTTCCTATTGAGTTATGAGAGGTTTTTCTGTGTTTCTTCAACACAACTTATGCTGATGAATTGGGCCTACGTTCTGATGTCCAGCTTGATATTTCTCACTTTTTCAGTGAGGTGTGAAAGACTCAGAGAAACGTGTCCCGGATATTGCGTGCCATCGTTGCGATTGTAACAAGGTGAACACCACTGGGTAGCTACCATCCAGGCTCCTCTCAGCCTGTGCTCCCTTCTCTCCTCCCTCAACTCCTGGTGCCACATGCTGGTTTTGCTCCTGTTGGAACTCTGTGTGAGTGGGGTCGTGCATCATGCCGGACTCCTTGATTCACTGTTAGGTTCGTGGGACCCGTCCTCGTTTTCATCACTGCGTAGTATTCCACTGCATGGATAGACCACACTTAATCCTTTCCCTTATTGGTGGAGATCTGTTTCGTTTCCATGTTTCAACTGCTACAAGCATGTTTGTATATGTTTTTTGGTACACTCGTGTGTACAGTTGCCGAGGCGCATTGAATGTGTACATTTAGTTTAGTAGATAATGCCGAGATTCCCAGAGTGTTGTACCAGCCTGCACTCCGTCAAAGGGTGTGTAAGAGTTCTAGTGGATTCACATCCTCGCCTGTACTTGGTCTTTTTACTTTTAGGCCTTTTGGTGAGGGTCAGGGTACTTATTTGTAATTTGCAATTCTTTGATGATTAAAGTATTGGCCATATGGACTTTCTCTCTTGTGACATGTGTTCAGTTTCATGCTATTTTTCTGGTGGATTATCTGTCATTTTCCTATTGACCTGAAGGAGTTCTTTATGTATTCTAAATAAAAACTTCACATTAGTTTGCGTTTTGTAGAGTTTTATGCCAGTGGAATCAGACAGTGCATACTCTTTATGTCTGGCATCTTTCACTTAGAATGACTATTTTGGAAGTTACCTGCTTCGTCGCATGTATCAGTGGTTCATCCGTTTTCAGTATTGAGAACATTTCCCTTGTGTGAATGTACTATAATTTATTATTCATTCTCCTGGTGGTGGGCGTTTAGGATATTGTCAGTTTTGAGTATTACAGATAAAATGCTGTGAATATTTGCCCATCTCTGTTTGTAAATGTCAGGTCACATTGCTTGATCGTGTTCTTTGCATCTTCTACTCATGACCTCTGGTTCTGTCACTTGTTAAGAGAGGCGTATTGGAGTCTGTGGCTAGACGTAGCTTGTCTGTTTTCCTTCCGTCAGTTTTGCTCCGTGTATTTTGGAGCTCTGTCATTAAGCACATGTATGTTTAGTATCTTTATAGTCTCTTGGTGAATTGACACTCTTAATGTTATGAAGTGACATTTCTTTATCCCTGGTAATATTTCTTGTTCTGAAAATTTGGCTACACTTTTTCTTTTTAGGGGCTACTTTTTACCTTTTTTTTTTTTTTAAGGACTTTATTGTTTTTTCAAAAGCAGTTTTAGATTGACAGCAAAATTGAGGGGATGGTACAGAGATTTCCTATATACCCCCTGTGTCAACCCCACCAAACACAACCTCCCCCACTATCAGCACCCTGCACCAGAGTCATGCATTTGTTGCAACTGATGAACCTACATTGACACATCATCATCACCCAGAGTCCACCATTTACCTTAGGGGTCAGTCTTGGTGTTGTACATTCTATAGATTTGGGCAGATATATAATGATGTCTGTCCACCATTTAATATCTGTCTTCTTATTCTCTGGGTGTTGTCTTTGATGGAGCAGAAATTTTTAATTTTAATGAAGTCCAGCCTGTCAGTTCTTTCTTTCATGGATCATGCCTTTGGTGGCTTATCTGAAAAGTCATCACCAAATTTAAGTCATCTAGATTTTCTCCTGTGTTATTTTTTAGGAGTTTGCAGTTTTCTCTATTGTATTGCCTTTGTTCCTTAGTCAGAATTCAGTTGACTGTATTTCTGGCTCTCTCTTCTCTGCCATTGATCTATTTTTCCTTTCTTGTGCCAATACCACTGCTCTTGATTAGAGTAGCTTCATAGTAAGTCTCACAGTCAGATAGTGTCAGTCCTCCAATTCTGTTGTTCTTCTTCATTATCATGAGACTATCCTGGTTCTTTGCCTCTATGTAAACTTGAAAATCAGTTTGTTGATTTTGATTGGGTTGCATTAAATCTGTAGATCAAGTTGGGAAGAACTGACATGTTGATAATATTGAGTCTTTCTATCCATGAACATGGAATATCTCTCCATTCATTTACTTTTTTGGTTTCTTTCAACAGAGTTTTATTTTTTCTCATAGAGAACTTACACAGTTTTGCTAGATTTGTCCCTCAGCATTTCGTTTGTTTGGGTGCTAATGTAAATGGTATTGTGTTTTTAATTTCAAATTTTACTTATTTATTGCTGGTATATAGGAAACCAGTGGAATTTTGTGTATTAACTTTGTATCCTACAAGCTTGCTATAATTCTTAGTTTCAGATTTTTTTAATTTTTTTTTAATTTTTTTTTTTTTTGCCAATTCTTTGGATTTTCTACATAGGTGAGCATATCATCCATGAACAAAGTTTTATTTCTTTTTTCTCGGTTGCTATACCTTTAAACTTCCTTTTCTATTGTTATTGCATTAGCTAAGACCCCCAGTATAATGTTGAAAAGGAGTGGTGAAGGGGACCTACTTGTCTTGTTTCTAATCTTGGTGGGGAAGCTTATAGTTTCTCACCATTTAATACATTAGCTTTTGTTATGTTGTGGATACTCTGTACCAAGTTGAGGAAGTTCCCGTCTATTCCTACTATACTGATAGTTTTTATGATGAATTGCTATTGGATTTTGTCAAATGCTTTTTCTACATTTTTGATATTTTCATGTGATTTTTTTTCTTTAGCCTGTTGATGTGATGGATTAATTATTTTCAAATGTTGAACCAGCCTTGCATATTTGGAATAAATTTCCAAATCTCACTTGGTCATGGTATATAATTTTTTATACATTATTTGGTTTGATTTGCTAATATTTTGAATATTTGTTGAGTTTTGGATCTATGTTCATGAAATATATTGATTTTTAATTTTCTTTTCTTGTGATGTCTTTGTCTGGTTTTGGAATTAGGGTAATGCTGGCCTGATAGAATGAGTAAGGAAGTATTTACTTTGTTTCCTCTGAAAATAGTGTTTTCTGTTTTCTTTCTTCAGTCTCCTGAAAGAGATTTTGGAGAATTAGTAAAATTTCTTCCTTAAATATTGGGTAGAATTCACCAGTGGATCCATCTTGGTCTGGTGCTTTCTGTTTTGGAAGGTTATTAACTACTGATTGTTTATATCTCTATTTAACCTTTTGAACATATGGAATAGAATTAGGACTGCTTTGATGTCCTTATCTAGTAATTCTGCAATCTGGATTGGTTCTGGTTTTGTTTCAAGGCCATCTGGAGGATTTGTCAGTAGGTGTTTTCCATGGGTATGTATTTCTCTTGGTTTTTGACTGAATGATCTTGACTCCTTGAGTACCTGATTCTTTTTGATCGACTGCTAGACAGTCTGTATTAAAAAAAATGCACAGCTGGTTTGAGGCTCTGGATGACCTTAACTTCTTGCAGAGATAATTTATGTTTGCTTCTGATGGCTGGCTGGGTGAGGAGGGCACTGGCAATTTCCAGTCGCTCTAAGCCAGTCGGGGATTATGAGAACTTGGAGGTGGGCTTGGGAGCACTCTTCTATGGCCCGTTCACCTCTCCTCCTTGGACCTGGTCCTTTGGGTCACTACTCTAGCCCTGGGCGTTTGGCAACATGCCCTTCCCTCCCACTGCAGTGGGCTGTATTCTTTTTTTAAAGCAGTGTTTTAAAATGTGGTGTTTTAAGGAAAAAAATGCACGGAGTCCTCACCTTAAGGCTGTTAACTCTGTTCTCAGAGGTACTTTGCAGGCAGTGGAATTCTTTGCCCTTCTCCCAATAAGATAATTCTGTTTGTACCTGAAAATGATGCATTTAAT
This sequence comes from Panthera pardus, assembly GCF_024362965.1. Classification (NCBI taxonomy): domain Eukaryota; kingdom Metazoa; phylum Chordata; class Mammalia; order Carnivora; family Felidae; genus Panthera; species Panthera pardus. The sequence goes on from NW_026526732.1 coordinate 773,280, forward strand.
TACGCCACGTTTGTGCTTCTAGTCCCGTGAGTATCTCAGCTTTCAATGGCCTCTACCGGAATCGTCAGAAGGCTGCGTTTTGGTAGAAGTCTTCACGGGTGAATGGCCTCCTGTGCTGGATCCCTTCTCTCAGTTTCCTTCTTCTCTGGTCTTAATTCTTTGTTGCTTTCATTGCTCTCTGGTGCCTTATCTTGCTCATCCAGATGTTTTTTTGCAAATTTTGCCAGTTTTTCTTGTCGTTCTCATCAGGAGGTTGGTACAGATGAACTGGCCTGCCATGAGCAGGTCCTCCTGTTTGCGTGATGGCCCTCACGTCAAAGCACCTACTGTGTGCTGGCTGTCAGCTCGAAAGGAGCTCCCTTAGCACAGCCCAGACAACCTCTGATCTTTCCTGATTCCATGCCATCTTCCTTATGCCCCCATTCCCCTAGGAATTCAGCCCGAACACTGATTACCTTTGCTCTTGTCCCTTTTCTATCTCGCGATGCCCGTTGGTCACAGAGTCTTTGGTTCATTGTCTGCCCCCGTCTCCATCCCTGTCACCCTAGTTCAGGCCTTTACTGTGCTGTCTTTGGAGTGTCTGGTCTCACTGTGTCCCCAGTATCGTCCCTCTTCCATCCTTGCAGCAGTGTTACAAGTCTGGTCACAGATTCCCCTGCTTGCACGTTTCTGCCGGCTTCCGGTTTCCTCATGCTTGCTCAGAACTGTGAACACGCTCGTCACGGTGTTGCACTTGCCCAGGCTTTCTGTGGCCCCATCGCCTTTCTCGCTTGTACCAGCAGCCTCGTAAATGTGCCTCGTCTCCCAGCGACCGGAACGCTCCCCTCCTCTTGCGGATCCTTCTCATTTCCTCAGCGTCCAGCACAGCAGGACCTCTGTGGCACACTGCAGGGACGCGACACACATTTGCTTAATTCATGACTGATGAGGAAGTGGAAGAGTGAGGTGACCTGTATCATTTTACTAGTGCGTGTGATCCACGATGTTGAGTAATGGTAAGATGGTTCACCTGACAGTAATTTAATAGTGCATTAACAGGAATTTTAATGAGTGAATGTATGAAAGAAATATATTTGAAAAATTCAAGCCATTTGGTTTCTTAGGTTTGAGGTTATGCCATTATGTTCCTTTATTCTTTAAGTGTTCTCTATAGTTGATGATATTTCTCTTCTTGTTAACTTTGTTAGCCTCTAATCCTAAGAGGACACCGTCAGCCGATCACTGCTGTGACATTTGGAAATACAGTGAGTCCACTTCTCATCTGTTCCGCATCACAGGATTATGTTATGTTGTGGAGTCTGGATGAGTGCAGACAGAAAGTGCTTCTAGGTAAATGAACCCTTAAAATACATTTAAAAAAGTATAAAAGGGAGTGACTCACCCTTAAATAGACTTGGTAACATACGGGGGCTTGGGAGCATTTTTGACTCCTTTAACCTTGAAACTGGGTGTCCAAGCTGGATGTTCTGTGTGGGAAGCTTACCAGGCATTCACATGTGCTGACTTTTGCCGTGTGTGGATCTGATATGATAGGCTCATTAGTTTTAATCTTACGTATTTCCTTATTTTGATATCTGTGATTTTTTTGGACCTCTGAAAACAGGTAGGCAACTGAAGTGTTCTTTCCTTACAGAGACCGTGAGGGGAGGGAAACATATTTCAAATAGGCAAGTAACTGGTTGTCGGTTGTGGGGAGTGCAGCAGAGAAAGGCAAGGTGTCGACAGAGGACGTGGGCAGGACACGTCCACGTGGTGTCATCTCTGGGGAGGTGACTTTTGAGCTGGGGGATGAGGAGGAGCTGGACGCAAGCGAGGGCCGGTGCCGGACTGTGGCCCCGTGCCACGTGGGAGCGGCGTTGCCGGCAGAGCCGGCCGTGTGCGCGCGGGCCCGCCCTCTGTGTGCGGAACCTGACCTGTCTGAAGAGCTGAGAGGGAGCCCACGGGGTGGGAGCATGGGGACATTCGAGCTTGAGCAAATGAAGTTGAGAAGTTAGGTGAGGACCACGGTAAGGAGTGTGAACGTTATGTGATTAGTGACACTGAGAATCCGTAGGACTACTCCAAACAGGCGTCAGGGGACCTGAGGCGACCGTGTACATGATAGCAGTATATGTCCGTGTGTATAAAACGCAGGTAATAGAATGGAAGACCTCACTTCATTTAACTTGTAGCGTGAGCGCAATATCAGTGTATCACCACAGCACACACACACGTACTTCTGTGATACACACGCACGTGGTACAGACGTAGCCACACACACATACACATAAATAGTATATACACGTGCTCATACATACGCAGTACACGAACATACATAGTGCACGCAAGCACAGCGCATGCATGAATGTACATATGCATGGCACACCCACATAGAGCACGCACACGTATATAAACGTGGCATGCACATGCACGATACACATCGTACACAAAGCACATACACGTATAGCATACACACATGCACATGTAACATACATGCACGTGCAAATAGTACATACACACCTGCACATATACACACGTAGTATTTGTACGCACATATAGCACATATATACACACCCACACATAGTGCACATATTCGATATTTATGTAGTACCCACACATGTACATACATATATGGCAACGCACATGTAAACCTACACACATACACCTACACAGATAGTCCACACATACATATGCATGCACACACATAGTACATAATGCATGCATATGTGTAGATACAATAGTACATGCATGCAGGGATGTGCATACAGGCATGCATGTATACGTATAGTGCACATATATACACTTATAACATACGTATACATGCACACAGAGTATATGCAGACATACACAAATATGTAGTGCATATACATTGATGCACGCAGTGCATGCTACACACTACATGCATACGTGAGCACATATGCATATGTGCACGCACATGCATACACACAGTACATAGACATGCATACACATATGTAGATAGACACATGTGCATATAGTACACACATAGAGCACATGCACACACATGTACATATGTATACAGCACACACGAGTATACATGTACACAGAACATGTACACGTGTGCACAGCACATGCATAAGTATATAACCCATGTACATTTGTGTGTATGCATACACGTGTGCATACCACACATGTGAATATAGCAATAGCAACACACATGTGCCTACGTGTATAGCACGTGCACACACACGTGCATCACCACACAACACGCACACATGTACCTGTGTGTATAGCGCACACACGTGTAGTAAGCACACACCACACATGTACCTTTGTGTGCAGCACATGCTCACACATGCATGTAAGCATACAGCACACACATGTACCTGTGTATGTAAGCACACAGCACGTATACACATGTACACGTGTATCTACCATGTGCATACATGTACATAAGTATACACACGTGTACCTGTGTGTATAGCACATGCACGCATGTACATAAACAGAACGTTCACATACATGTACATGTTGTATAGCACGTGTACACACGTGAGCGTGTGTACACAGGGCACGCACACACATCTGTACAGTGAACCCCAGGTTAGTGATTTGTTCCCCGTACGGGTCTTTGTCAATAAGTAGCCTTCCGTGTCGGAAGGGCTGTGTCCCAAGGTTTATTTTTAAGTCGCCCTGCAGACCTCCTGTACGTTTTGACACACGTGGTCCACTGCATGGACAGGGGGTCGAAGCTGGGCCCTGCACGCTCACTCGGAGCTCAGCCTGGTGGGTGTGCCTGGGCTGCTCTTGTGTCTTCAGCTGCGGCAGTGGGACTGGAACGGGTTCGTTCTGCCCTCGCTGCAGGGATGGGGGGGCGGTTCTCAGAAGCCGCAGGCCGCTGCCTGTGCCCCCGTGGCCTGGACCGTGCAACGCAGCCAGGCTTGGTTTCTGCGCCCGTGGAGAAGGCATGCTCACTTACAGTACCTTCGTGTCCAAGAGCGATTTGTGTTTGCACTTGGACTTAGGAAACGGCACACGGCCTGGGACCTTGGAGTGCTCCGTCATTGGTCACTTGTCCTCAGTCTCCTTTGCTGGCTCCTTGCCACTCTCCCACCTCTTAACGTTGGCACAGGGGCTTTACCTGTTGCCCCTCAAAAATCACTTCCTTGATGACAGCCAGGCTCTGACAGCTGCCACCTGTGCTCTCGCCGAGGCCTCGGTCCCGACTGCGGCCTCGGGTGTGAACTGCCCTGGACGCGCCCACGTGCGCAGCTGGTAGCTCTGAAGCTTACCTGTCCTGACCACCTTTCCCGCACCTGCCTCCCATAGCCTTCCCTGCGGCCGCTCCGGTCAGAAGTCATGGCATTGTGTCCTGTCTTCCTTCCTCGCCTCCACGTCCTTCCAACCCACGGCTTCCGTCTGCTCTCCCTTCAGAACACGTGCAAAGCGTGGACGCTTCTCACACCTGCCTTCACCGTGCCCCGTGGGTTCACTCACTGGCGCATTGTGCTGGCGCTTCCCGCTCCCCCCGTTCTGTCCCAGTCCTGTCCCAGGGCTCTGCTCTCAACTCCACAGCCAGGGCTCCCTGCGAAATTGGAGTCTGAATGCGTCACACCGCTGCCCAAAGCTCTCCAGGGCCTTCCCGACAAAGCTACGGGACCCCTACCTCTACCCCCAGCTTCAGGGAACGGTCCAGGCACGGTGGCCTGCCCCCGGGGCCATCTCAGGATCCCTGCTGATTCTGCCACATCCAATTCTCCGTTGCCGTGGGCCCTTCTGACCACCACCCTGGACCCCAGTCCCCTTTGGTGCTTTGCTTTTTCTTACGGTGTTCACTTCCTTCTAGCACTGTGTGTAATTCATTGACATATTTTGGTTATTGGTGTCTAAGTGCCCCCACCTCCTACCCCAGGGTAAGCTTTCCACGAAGGCGGGACTTGGTTTTGTTTGTTGGTCTATCCCAAGTGCCTGTAGAGATGCCAGGGGTGGCATCGGTGCCTGCTAGATACTTGTGGAGCGGACCCATGGGATTAGCCTGGCCGGACTAGAACTCCCACGTGGTGTGTGCACGGCTCCCTTTCTGGAGGCTCGGGGTCTTGCTGTTGACATGACCTTGCTGGACAGCAAGCAGCCTCAGTCCCATGGCCCAGCCCTGGTGCTGCCGAGTCCTCGCTGCCCGGTGCTGGCTTGGCCGAGGGGCCCTGCTTGAAGCCGCGGGCTGGCTTGTGTCGTTGCCTTGGCCCCACAGGCCTGCCCGGAGACGTCCTCGTGGCGTGGGCGGGTCTCGGAGGCTCGGATGGGCGCCCTGTGCCTTTGCCTGTCTGGAGCGAGCCCGGGCAGCTCGCGTGGCCAAGCCTGGAGCAGGTGTGGTCACGGAGGGAGGGACGAACCGGGACCGTGGGCCATTCTGTGTGACCCCCGCACGTTCGCACGTGCAGCCTTCGCAGAGCCCTGTTATCTGCAAAGGCACAGAGTCATCTTCCGACGGACGGTTCCTGCGTTCCGCATACTTCCAGAAGGACTGTTTGCACTTGATGCTTTTAGTACCGTCGAGGAGCTAACGTCGCGTCAGAGTCCTTGTTACTCCGCATCACGTAGAGAGAGAGGGCTGCGTGGTCGGTGATTCCCTGTGGCTCGTGGGCTACTCTGACGGCCTGACACTAACAGTGAAACTCCCTCTAGGGTTGACTCCTCGAGGGCTCGTCCTGGGCACCCTTCTGGGGAAGGCGCTGTATTTGAGGCTGAGCCCGGACGACCGAGCAGCTGCGGTGTGTGCCGGGAATAAAATCTTTATGCTGGATACCGAGGTGGGTGCCGCGTCTGCCGGCGGGGCCTCCCTGGGGCCCTGCCCGCCTCTCATCGACAGTATTTTCACGTGGGCGTATTTTCGTCAGGAGGTTAGGGAAAGCGAGGGAAAACACGTGTTTGTCTTGCGCTGGGAAAAAGCCCCCTGAACCAGCTACTGCTGTTTCAGGCCAGTTAGGAAACCTGTGCACGGAATCCGGCTATCAGGGTGCTGAGTGAGGGCGCTCGGTCCGACCTCGTTTCTCTCATTTCCTCCTCCTCTGCGGACCTCTCAAAGCCCTCACAGAGTGCCGCTTTCGTTGGTCTCTTTTACAAAACTTGCTTTCTTCGGGAGCTGGATGTTTCTCACTTATCTCTTCACTGGGATGGGTGTAAGGGACCGTGTCTCCCCTTCCTCTTGGTGACTTCAAGTCTCGCATCTGATTCTGAAATGGGAACCCTGGAGGGTCAGCCAGGTGTAAGAGAGCAGGGGTGGGGCGGGGGGGGGGGGGTCGAAGGAGGCCTCTTGTTTCCTCAGGGTTAGTCTGCCAGAGACTTTGGGGACAGATCATCCAAGGCCTGGTGTTGTGTCTTGGTTGCCCTTTGCCAAATGAGTGCAGTTAACAAAGCTCTTAGCCTATGAAGAATGTTTTTGCCACATCCACTTAAAAAACGCTAGGTTATGGAGAACGTTAGGCATGAAATCTTACTCGAGGATCAGCTGATGGCGGGCTTTCTGTGTGCTAGGCAGTTTGGGGCCCAGAGTGTCCATTTCTGCGTTCAAGTGATTTTTGGCCAAATTGTGAAATTGAGGCTCCCACAAAGGGCTAGTGTTGTCGGTGAAGTCACAGGTGAGGGGACGTGTCCTAGGGTTCAGAATGGCTTTGGGGGTTGTTCGGTGACGCGGGGCTCACCGCCCCTGTGGGACGAGCCAGGAGGGCAGAGAGCCCTGTCCGTCCCGGAAGCAGAGATGCGGGACCGGAGTCAGGTGTCAACCCCGCGGGCGAGCAGGGAGGTGGCGCGTGTTGGCTCCACCGGCCGGCCCACGCTGCCCTCTCCCTTCCTTAGCGGCCCGTACGAGGTGAGTGCGGGCTGCCCACGAACCTGGGGTGTGGTAGCACCGTTCCCCGAGCACTAGGGAGGGCCCGGTTTGTGAGACTTGCTCTGAGAGACTTTAAACGAGTGCGAGCACTTAAACTAACGTAAGCCACGACCATAAGTACTGAGAGGAAACGGGGTGTTCTTTGGGACAGTGTCGTGTTACGGACGTTGGAGGCAGCAGGAATGCGTATGTCCTCCCGTCCAGTCTGGAAGTGAGCCTGTTCTTGTGCACATCGCTACCTCGCCTTTTGTTTTGGCCCGTCTGGTGACGAGAGGCAGAAGTGGCCGTGCCGCACAGGGGTCTCTGGTCGCTCTGGGAACGTCTTCTCGGTGTAAGTGCTTGCTTGTTGGTCAAGTCGCTGTGTGGATACGGCTGCGTGTGTGCTCCCCGCATGTGTGTGCGGGGACATGACCTTGTCTGACCGGATGCTGTAGGGGTTGAAGAGCAGCCCTGACCCCAGGTGCCCGGAGTCCCAGGTGAACAGCACCGGCACCCCTCGGCCGTGCTATGTGATTCCTGCTTGTGACGCTGTCTTCTGGGGCTGCCTGGTTGTAACAGGCTTCAGGGGCTTAGGAGGAAGGCTAGCTTGGTGGTAGCATGAACACGCTGTCCTGTTATCTCAAGACGCCGTCCCCACCCCTGCAGGGCTGTTCTGGGAAGTCCTGGCACCGGAGGGTGGCTTCAGGGCAGCCCACGGTGTAGATGGGAAGGTGCGAGAGCCCAGCCTTCCTGCTGCCTGGCTCTGTTCTGGATCGGCCCCAGTTAGCCTTGTCTCTAAACTTGCCGTGCACATGGCCCCGGGAGGCCTCTGCTTCCTTCCCTCTCAGCTCAGCCATCTGAGTTTGAACTTGTAGGTTTATATACAAGCACTTTTCACATTTGGAAAAGGGAATTGTGTAGACTTTAACAGAAACCATTTTCTGTGAGATGTATGTAACTTCTTAACAAGAGTTACCAGAACATTCAGTTACTGATCTTCCTTCACAAACTCTCCCAGAGCCGGTCTACACTAGCTGTGCTGGAGGGTCACCGGGGCCCCGTGACTGCAGCTGAGTTCTGTCCGTGGCAAACACATATCATCATTTCAGTGTCTGAAGACAGAAGCTTTAAGGTAAGGGCATGGGCACCGGGATACTTCAGATGCTTTCTAGAAGGACTTTCTGGTTTGTGGTCCCTGCACATACATTCTTGTGTCGGCCAGGAGTGTCCCAACGTCCCCAGCTGGGCTTGGGTTACCTGCGGGCCCCTCCTCCTCAAATCCAGGGCCTTCGGGAGCTAGAACATCAAATTTACTTCCATGTTACTTCCTAAGGGCCCAGAGCAGAAGAAGCATCTTCCGGTAGCAGAGGATTCAGTCAGAACTAAACTGAGGTTGAGAAGGAAAGAACTTAAAAAAATTTTTTTTAACGTTTTATTTATTTTTGAGACAGAGACAGAGCATGGACAGGGGAGGGGCAGAGAGAGAGGGAGACATGGAATCCGAAACAGGCTCCAGGCTCCGAGCTGTCAGCACAGAGCCCGATGCGGGGCTCGAACCCACGGACCGCGAGATCATGACCTGAGCCGAAGTCGGCTGCCCAACCGACTGAGCCACCCAGGCGCCCCAAGAAGGAAAGAACTTAAAATGCCAGCTAAGCTCCCATCAGGCTCCGAGCCGGCCGGTATTAGGTCTGTTATCTTATTGACCAAGTGAGGACTTCTCCATGGTGACTGGAAGAAAAGTTGAGGGTAATCTATGCACATCTGCAGAGTGACAGAGGAGAGAGACGGAAAATACTTCTGTTGTCTTCTGGAAGTTTCTGCCCCGTAGAATTGGCCTCACGGGTGCTGTTTCCCGTGCTGTGAGCAGGCCGGCTGGGCTCAGCCCCAGTCCTTCCAGCTGCTGGTGATGAATGAGCGGTGCTGTGCCTCACTTTTCCTGTCTTTAAGATGGACATGAGGGTGCCCATTGTCTCACGGGGGCTCGGAGAATGGGAGCTGATGTTTGGAGAGCACTGGAGGGTGCCCGAAAAAATAAACGTGTACTTTTAGTCAGGGTACCAATTGCTGTGGCCTTCACACCTCTTCTTGGCAACGTCTCCAGCCTCGTCTTGGGTCTTCCCAAACCCACAGATTGTTATTTCTGGAAATGCTAGCTTTCCCCCTGTGATTCTGACACCTTTCATGGTGTTGCTACGGTTTTGTTGTTTATGTGCCTGTTTTATTACTATTCTCTCCTTTAGGTAACCATTCACGTGAATTAATTTGTAATTGAGCAGAAGCATTAGTCCACGCTGTGTTAAATGGCAGAATTGGACCTCCTCTAAAAAACAAGTGTCTTTCCAAAGGTCTGGGACCATCACGCGGGATCACCACTGTACAGCTCAGCAGTGCTAACAGGTGACCGGACCTGCGGACGGATGTTCTGTCGGCGGGCCGCGTGCCGCTCTGTAGGCTGGACGCGCCCCATCCAGGGTCTCCGTGCCCCTCACGAGCAGCTGTGTCGCACCCGTCTACACAGCGTTAGGATTCACTTCACAGGCACATTTCCCGAAGTTTTTAACTTAAAATTGAGCATTTGTGTGCTTTCTGGAAGCGTCATCCATGAGGCCTCTGCAGGAGGCATCTGCCCCACGGGCCGGGCGTGTGGTCGGGCAGAGTTTGCACGGTCCTGCGCTGCAGGCCATCCTGTGCCCTCCTCACACTGTCTGTGCACCGGTGGGTCCCCGGCATGCGTCGGCAGGTCCCTGCAGAGCGTGCCGTCCTGGCCTGCGGTGCCCTCTGCCTCCCTCCGCCTCCAGGGCTGCTGTCCCAGCACCCTGAGCGTCTCCTACTTCACATGGGGGAAGGGGCAGAGAACTAACAGAAGACGGTCCCTTTCTTGGGATGAGTCCTGTGAAAACAGCTTAACCAACGTGCAGGTGCCTTGTGATCTGGTGCAGTTTCTGCTATATTTACCAAAGGATTCAGCATTCTTCCCGGTGCCACTCATCCGTGTGTGGAACAGAATGTTTTAACAACTTGAATACGTTTGTCAATCACAGGGACAAAGCACATTTCTTAGAATTATGTTGGAATTCTTTTCCTGAAATTAATTATGTGGAATTATTTGACTGTCAAGAAAATAATTACAAACTTGATTTTGCATATTGTTTATAGTTTATGTAGGGCATACAATGGTTAAAAATTTTTTCTTAACATTTATTTATTTTTGAGAGACAGAGAGACAGAGCACGAGTGGGGGAGGGGCAGAGAGAGAGGGAGACACAGAATCTGAAGCAGCTCCAGGCTCCGAGCTGTCAGCACAGAGCCCGACGTGGGGCTTGAACTCACGGACAGCGACATCATGACCTGAGCGGAAGTCGGATGCTCAACCGACTGAGCTATCCAGGGGCCCCGGGCATACGATGTTTTTAAATGTTCCATTTATTTTAATTCTCCTTCTGAATTCTTGACAGTTTAGATTCAGAATAAGTTTTAAATTAAATGTCACATGCTAGGCAACAATTTAAACAGTAGGCATCATTTAATTGCCGTTTTCCTGACTAGACCCACGATTTTATTCCTGTTGCAAGTTTAATGCCTATTGGGCACTAGTGCTGTTGATGGTGTGGGTGTGGGGCTGCCTGGCATCGGTCGTGTGGGAGAGCTTTGAACAGACTGGTCCGTTGGCTCCGACCTGGACTGGAAGCTTCCCCCCAACCCCCCCCCCCCCCCCCCCCAGCCTTTTTCTGGTGGGCGGTGTCGCTACTTCCCTCACACACGTTCTCAGAACGTGTCTGCACTTAAGGTTTTTATTTGCTGGTGAAGAAGTTATTTCAGGATAGTTCAGACTTGACTAAAAATATGTGTAAGTAAAACCTGGATAGCTTTCAGTTTAAATATTTACAGCTCAATTTTTACGTATTCCCACTGTAGCCTCCCCGCTCCTGAGTCTCCTCGTGGATGAAAAGAGCAAGCAGTTGGTGGCGGGATGTGCAGACGGGCAGGTGAGGGGACCGCAGGCTGGAATCTCAGTTCCAAACGTGACGGTGACCGCACGAGCGTCTGCAGAGAGGTCTCTGCTCCGACGCGCGCGTGTGTTCTTTCTGGTTTGAAGACACCGTTGACCCCAGCAGCTGAGCTGTTCCTTCTGGGGCCGTGGCATCGTGTGGGGCTCACTCGCACGCACCCACAGCCTGTGAAGAGCCGGCTTTATGGAGCTTGAAAAATTGGAAGATACTTGATTTTTTTCAGAATTTAGTTTCTCAGGTGAGCCATTCAGGTGTGCTTCCCCAAGTATGGATTCTGTTCTCTTCTTACACAGTTGCTGTGGAGAAAATTTGGGCAGGATACTGTATTAGGACATAACCAAACACCCCCATCCAGGCACTTCCGGTCAGCGCACGTGTGGGGCTCCCCACGCCAGGCAGTCCTCCACCACGCTGGCTGGATGGCCTGCAGTTTAACTCCGTTCTGACACTGTCTATGTGGAGACCCCACAGGTTGAGGGCTCAGTCCGTGAGACTCCACCCCCCTTCAGATGCCAGTCACAGGTGGTAGGTCCCCGGCTACTCGAAGTTTCTGCCCAAACTGCCTGCGAATTGGAGGTTCCCACGCCCCCGCTTGGGGTTCGACTAATTTGCTAGAGAGCCTTGCAGAACTCGGGAAGCGTTTACTTACGGGTTCACCCGTCTATTAAAGGGTGTGATGGAGAACACAGACAGCAGCCAGATGGGGGGGTGTAGATGGCGAGGGGGGGGAGGGTCCCGCGTGTAGAGCTGGCGGTGGGGTCAGCCTCCCAGTGTGGACGGGGTCACCAGCCTGGAAGCTGGGTGTAACGGAGGCTCGTCAAGTAGGTGCGATTGATTAACTCATTGCCCGCTGGTGATTGAACCCAACCCAACCTCCAGGTCAGGGGCGGGACCGAAAGCTGCCAGCCTCTCATCACCTGTGGCTCTCCTGGCCACCTGATCCTGCCACCCCCCCCCCCCCCTTGGGGCTTTCCAGCAGTCACCTCCTTAACGCAACCAGACACCTTTGTCCTTCTCTTCACTTGGGAAATTCCGAGGGTTTTAAAGGAGCTCTGTGTCAGGAACAGGAAGTCCACATACATGGATTTCTTAGTTATAACTCACAGTATCACGGGTGTATTTTTGGAAACGAGGAAATTTTATCTTTCTTTTTGACAAAGGTGACTGCTGTCACCCGTGTCTTTTTGCCGGGTGACACGTGGATGTATTCGCACCTGTGTGTCCGTGCCCTTCGGCTCCGAGAGACTGGCGTGGACCGTGGGGGTCAGAGCACATCGCCCTCCTGGGCGGAGTGTTGTGAGTCAGAGGGGGCGTCCGCACCCAAGCCGGGGGGCCGAAGAAGCGCCCGGAGGCTCCGCTGTGGAGGGAAGAGGGGTCCAAGCCGCCTCTGAGGCCACGTGCAGTGTGTCTCCCTCTCCTGACCCGTCTTTCTCCTTGGGCTCGAGCCACGCCCACCTGTGATGACGGGCTTCCGTGTGTGTGCGCGTGTGTGCGTGTGTGTGCGCGCGTGTGTGCACCTGCTCTGCTTTCTCAGCTTTGGGTCTTCAGTTTGGTTGAAAGACATCATTATCGTTGTGTGACCCGAGTTGACCTAAAGAAGAAGAGAGAGACTTTCTCCAGGAGGGTCGAGTCCAGGTTGTGCAGCCTGCCAGGTAATGCCACTCAGACCCCACCCCCCCCACCCCGCCCCATGGGGTTCCTGCCCTGGTGCTCTCCAAGCTGATCAGCCTGCGAGGGTCCTGGGTTAGGGGAGGGGGCCGGAGAGGGGGCGGGCGGGGACAAGTGGAGCGTCTGACCTCAGAGCTCCACCAGCACCAGGCAGATCTTGTGAGGGAGGATGGGGTGGGCCAGTCACCCCATCCTGTGTGCCGGGCGCTGCGGTCCGGTGACCAGGAGAGCGTGTGTTCCCCGGCCCAAGGCAGCGGCTTCCTGGCTGCTGTGGGTTGTCATGGTGCTGAGGGTCCAGGGTGGACAGACCTACCTTCCAGAGCTGTTCCATGCCGAGCTGACTGAGCAGACTGGTGCCCTGCGTGTCCCCATCCCCCACCCTCACCCGGCCTCCCCTGCGTGCCCCCCCCCCCCCCCCCCCCCCCGCTGCGTGACCCCATAACCTCCTGGGCCTCCCCTGTACTCCCCTGTCCCTCATCCCCTCCCCCTGGGACGCCCCTGTGCGTCCCCATCCCCTTGAGCTGGCACAGTCCCTTTGCTCTGCACTATTCTCCCTCTGCCCACGGTTGGTTCTGATGTGGGAAACAAAGGCAGAAAGACGTGATAAAGTTGAATTTCCTTATACCCTGAAGCCCATTGACAAGATACTTGAGGCCGGCAGAGGAAAATGTTTCTCCGGGAACTCCCTTTGTCTTCATGTTAGTGCTTTGCTAGAGGGAAGAACCGCCTTAGCCTGACAATAGCCAGGCCTCCAGGATCTTAAGTGTCTACTTTAGCAGACGAAAGTCCTTCTGGGGACTCCCCTAGTCTTTACCTCCCCCAGCTCCCAAGTGCATAACCTGTCACTCCTCGGGACCCCAGTGCAGCCCTTCCTGCCCTCGGGTCCTGTCCCCGTGCGTGCTTTAATAAAACCGTCCTGTTGCACGGAAGACGTCTCAAGAATTCTTTCTTGGCCGTTGGCCCTGGACCCCCACCCCCACTCCAAACCTCATCAGCCCCTACCTGGCCACACCTCCCTTCCTCACCCTCTGCTCTCGTACCTACCACAGTGTCACAACGGGAGTGGATGGTCTGCTGGGAGAGCTGTGGACTTTCCTCCTCAGTCCAGCCTGGGACTCCTGTGGGGCACAGGCAGTGCACTGACTCTCCTGTCACAGCGAGTTCGGCTTTTCCCTGCTGCCCCCAAGTCTCTCACCATTCTTCCTGCTCTTTGGTGTAGCTTGTGTCTCCCCTCCCCTCCCCTGGCCTTCCCGAAGGTCAGAAATTACCTTTATTCAGTGGACCTGCTTTCTTCCTAATGCTTTAAATCTTGGTTTTCATGACTTCTTGTGTGAAGGCCCATTTATTAGCAGGTAAACCTGATCCTGCCGTAAGAACAGGGTTAAACTCTAGGTGTGCCTGACACTCCACGTTCCTTCTTTACAGGCCTCACGTATGGGGTCTGCTCTATATTTAACCTTGTTCTTTACCTTGTGTAAGTCTGAGGGCTTTCCTTGACTCGTGACCTGATTACTCTAGCCCACGTGTATTTCTATCAACATCCCGTGGTGCCAACTGTTTGCCTTTAACTCGACTGATCATTTTAATCTCATAGCTCAGATTATCAATAGTTCTGTTCTTAGAGGAGAATCGGCGTCCCCGTGCACACGGCCTGGAGAAAGGAGAGGACATGGAAGGAAGCCTGCCTGTCCTGTCCCTGGCTCCCTGTGACCTTTCGCTCCTGCTCAGTTCTGAGTGTGGATGGTGAGTATGATGAACTTGGCCAGTGCCATGTGAAGAAAACTTTACTAAATTAGGTTCATTTTTGAAGAATGATAAAACTAAAACCAAATTATTTTTGTCTGTTAGAATAATAGTAACTGAAGTGTTTTTAGGACTGCATACTTCGAGTCTTAAAGTTGGTAAACTTGGTCAATTATTTCTAAGTCTATTTAATAAAAGAAATATTAATTTTAATTTCACTCACCAAAATCTAGGCAGATCTTTAAAAAAAATATTTTTAATGTTCATTCATTTTGGGGAGACAGAGTGGGGGAGGGCAGCGAGAGAGGGAGACACAGAATCTGAAGCAGGCTCCAGGCTCTGAGCTGTCAGCACAGAGCCCGACGCAGGGCTCAAACCTACGAAGCGTGGGATCATGACCTGGGCCAAAGTCGGACGCCCAACCGACTGAGCCCCCTAGGCGTCCCTAGGTAGGTCTTGATTGCATAATAAGGTAAAGGAGGGTATAATCGTGACTCCCCCTAAACTTCCCCCATCTGTCTGTATATCAGGCACTTAAGAATGTATCATGATGGCTTTTACTGAGTGTGGAAAGGTCTAGGGACAACAGGGCCTCTGGTGTCCCTGGACAAGGGGGGTGCTCCCCTGGACGGGGAGCTGGCCGTGCTGTAGGGCCAAGTGTCCGCACAGGTGCCAGGCTGGGTGGGAACACACATCTGGCCTGTGCTTTGGTCAGGGCCAGGCCTTCCGTCCCTGGGGTGCACATGGGGTCGCAGGGACCCGCCTGCCTGGCCGCCTTCTGGACGGCCGCGGGTGTGTGCGGGCCTGAGAATGAGCCCAGAGTGAGAAAGAGACAGTCCTAGCGCCGTGTGAGGCTCCAGGGGACCGAGTGGCAGGCGGGAGAGAGGGCGTGGAGAGTCCTTCAGAGTCCAAGTCTGGCATAGCCAGAGGAGGCCTATTGGCCCTTTGTTAACGTTGACCCTGTTTGCACATCGATGGAAGAGGAGGCAGAGCTGTGGTCAGTATCTCCTGAGCTCTGCCACGGTGGTCTGTTCCCTGTTAGCGGGGCTCCTCATCTCCAGACGCCACCCGGCAGGACGCAGGTGCCACGTGGCCGCCTCGAAGGGATGGACGTGGCACCGGCTGCCACCTTGAGCTCGGAAGAAGTGATAGCCTTGCAGATGACAGTCGAGTTGCGGTCAGGTCGTGGCCGTCTCGTCTTCACTGGACAGTGGGTTTCCAGGAAACCCGAGACCGTTGAACGAACACCAGCCTGATCGAGTGCGTTTCTGGGTCATAAATGCTGAGAGCCGGCTGCCTGCTCAGTGGCAGCTGTGGGACGGAAGCCTGAGGGGTGAGACCGCCACGTCGTTCTCTCTTTTTCTTTGAAAATCAGCCTGCCTTCCGAGAGTGCCCCGTGCCTGTGGGTTGGAAGCTCCGCTGGCTTACTCGTACTTAACTTGGCGAACTTCGAATTGGAAGGCGTTTTACGTTACAAGGGTAAGGTGAAAGTTCAGGTCACCTTTGATCTAAATTTCATGTAACTTCTATTCATGTTTTCCTCTGCCACGGGAGGGTGACACCTTCAGCGTGGAAAGTCTGGTCACCAGAACGTGCAGACGAGGCGTGTTCGCCATGCGTCGGGCCGCGGGCAGCCTCTGGGCCCCAAGGCCAGGCTGTTGGCTCACCCCGACCTCCGGGTGGGTCTCCCTTCCCTTGGTCCGCGGTGCCCCTGTCTTCTGTGCGCAGGGCTCCGAGGGACACTTCTCCTCGGGGCTGCCGCGCCTGTCCCGAACTTATACCAAGGGCTTTCGAGTCCACACTGTCCATATTTCCTGCTGACGACTTGACGCCGTGACTGGACAGCCCCCCGGCTTGTCCGACTCCACGGTCTGGACTGACCTGGGGCGGCTCCCGTCTGTTCTCAGATTCTGCGACCTCCACGCCGGGAGTTGCCCTGCCAGTAATGTGGGCGTGACTCCTGACTCCATCCCTCCTCCCTCCCCGAGCTTGCCCCCCTCAGGAGCCTCCTGCAGGCACAGCCCATGTCACCTGTAAGAGCAGTCTCCCCACTTTCTCCTTTAAGCCCCTGTGTTTTGGGGACAGAGTCCGAGTTCTTAGCCTGGCCCAGCCCAGCCTCTCTCCCCATTCGACCGTCACTTACTCGCAGACTTTGCTTGAACCCTCCTCCAAACCTCTGCTGACCTGAGCGCCTTCTTCTCCTCCCCCTGCTTGCCCTTGAAGGTTCACCGGAGCTCCTCTTAGATCCGGGTGTGTGTGTGTGTGTGTGCCCCCGGAATTGTGTTACCGGGGCTCGCCCCAGCTGCCCTCTGCCTTCTTCTCCGCCGGATTGAGCTGCCCCAGGGCAAGGGCTCTCGGGAGCGCACAGGCCCACGTGCGGTGGGGGCGCAGGCACGTGGGGTTCGTTCCCTCCACTTGCCCCGTAAACGTTGCTTGTTTGTCTCTCTTTGCTGGAAATTAAGATTTCAGGAGCCTCAGCATTCAGGTTGCCGGATCGTGCGCAATGATGAGCAAGGCCGGCGAGCAAAAGGTGAGACCCGAAACGTGCCGTCCTCAGACCCTGCCGAGTGCGTCGGTACGCGTCCTTTCCTCCACATGGTGGAGCGTGACCTCGCGTGTGACGTTTGGCACGCAGTAACTGCCCACATGACAGGAGCAGCCTTACCCTGTGTGGTTGGGGTCACGGGTGTGTGCTCACTGTTGACTGACAACTGTCCCGTGCAGGCCATCTGCTTACTGACGTCCCTGTTTGGCGGTCAGATCGCCGTGTTGGAAATCCGTCTCGCGGCTCTGGTGCGGTCTCGGCAAGGTCTCGGCGCCGGAAGGAGCCTGTCGGTGCTGCCTCGGTAGGGTCTTCTCCGGTAGGATTTCCGCATGCGGCTTTCCCCGCTCAGGAGCTTACGTTCCTGTCGATTCTAAGAATTAAAAGTAAAGTTTAGTGAACTCCCAACTCTCCTGACCTGTTCGAAAGAAATTCTTGCTCATGGCATTGCTTCGGTCTTGTTTAAAAGTAAATGATTCATACTTAATTTTCAATGTAAAAATATTTTATTTCAGGATAGAATGTAAATTATAAAAGAGCCATTTTGTTAAAAATAGTAAAGATTATTTCTTAGAAGAAGAGGAATAAGCTTGATCATTTCCAAATATCGCACATCCGTATCTACATGAGTTAATCCCTTGTGATGTCCTGACAACGTGCGTTTTGTGAGTTTGTTCTCCTGGCGATTTGTCTGCCCAGTGGCTGTGTCCTGTCCACGTCTCCGCTGCACTTCAGAATTGCTGAGGAGCACAGGACCCCACCGGCGCCTCAGCGACGGTCCGGTTAGTACCCCCTGCTCTGGGACGTGGCGCAACGACCTGCTCTGTGGATTCATGTTTGTCCGCGTGAAAATTCGGCGTTTCCTCTGTCCGTCGCTGCTTCATTTCTCTGCCTCTCACGTATTTTTTACATGCTCTTTGTGGTAGGGAATGTGCTAGATGTTTTGTTTTCCTGAATCGGGTATCATTCATAGGAGTTCAAAAACAAGTGCTCTAGGGGCGCCTGGGGGGCTCAGTCGGTTAAGCGTCTGACTTGGGCTCAGGTCATGATCACACGGTCCGGGAGTTCGAGCCCCACGTCGGGCTCTGTGCTGACAGCTCGGAGCCTGGAGCCTGCTTCGGATTCTGTGTCTCCCTCTCTCTCTGCCCCTCCCCTGCTCATGCTCTGTCTCTCTCTCTCTCTCTCTCTCTCTCTCTCTCTCTCTCTCTGTCAAAAATAAATAAAAACACTAAAAAAAAAAATTAAAAAAACCAAATGCGCTACCAGCCAGAACATACATGTGGATGCCCAGTTATTGATCACGGGACTGATTTTTTCTTGTCTCTCTTTGCTGAAGATTGTAAAGCCATTGCCAAGCATCACGTCGTTTTACCCCTGCAGACTTGAGTACGCGTTTCTAAAACACAGACGTGTGCTTAGTGGCCGTGATGCCATTATCAAACCAACAGCAATTCTTTCGTGTCCTTTATTAGCCAGCCCACATAAGTTATTCCCGATTGTCTCAAAAATCTTTCTCATTGTATTATTATAAGCAGAAAACAAATCCGCATGTTGCTTTTTACAAAGAAGTAATTTTAAAGTTCTGTCTTAAGATGCCAGACTTCATTACGTATTCCATTTATTTTCATTGTTGAGAATCACTGACAGTGATTCTTTTTTCCCTTTCGTTGACCAACCCGGAGCCCTAATCAGTATGGTTAAGCCTTTTATTGACCTAATTACAAAACAATAGAGGTGCTCAGTCTGCTTGTATCTCCATCTTTGATGAGGGACCCCAGCTCCTGGAGGGGGCACGACTGCAGGTGCAGGTGCCCTCCTGCTAGGTCGTCCAGGCTCTGGCTCTGGAAGGGCGGGGGGCTGTGCTGTCATTACACCCGTGTCCCGCCGCCCCCTCCCTTGTCCACGAGACCTTCTGAAGGCCTCCACTGTTCTTAACTGTGTTGCTCTGTGGCCCCCCCCAGCCCCACCCAGCCGAGTCCCTCTGGGGAAGGAGTGCACGGACTGTGGCCCTCATACCTCCCCTCCCGCGTGGTCACTGCAGGCCGGGTCCCCTCCTTCGGGATCTGGGATCCCCTCTGCTGGGTTTCTGAGTCGCGGCCTCCTGTTCTGGCTTTGTCCCTCCCTCAGTCCGAATACCGAGCCCTGTGTCGCTTCAGGAGTAGAAGTCAGTCCATCCTTCAATGGCGGCCTCCTCAGAGAAGTTTAAATTCCTATGTAGTTATGTTAGTGAAAACTGAAAGTCTTTACTAGGTACATGTTATGGCTTTATACTTAATTGGTGTAGTAAAAGTTGTTTTTCATATTCTTTTTAAAAACATTTTAAAAACAGAAAATGTTCTGTTCATTTATTTCTTCTTATGTTTTTTATTGTGGTAGAATATCTATAATGTAAAATTTAACATTTTAACCATTAAAATTTTTTTTTTAATGTTTTATTTATTTTTGAGAGAGAGACAGCGTGAGCAGGGGAGGGACAGAGAGAGAGGGAGACAGAATCTGAACCAGGCTCCAGGCTCTGAGCTGTCAGCATAGAGCCTGACATGGGGCTCGAACTCCTGAACCGTGAGATCTTGACCTGAGCTGAAGTCTCACAATTAACCGACTGAGCCACCCAGGTGCCCCACATTTTAACCATTTTTAAGTGTACAGCTCATTGGCATTAAGTGCCTTCATATTGTTGCATGATGTAAAGTCTTTTAAAATAATTTTATTCGTACCAAAAATTATGTATATGTTTTTATTAAAATTACTTGGAAAAAAGTTGTGACAGATATTAATTAAATTGCTAATTACTTGGAATATTAGGTTGCTTAGATAATATTCCGAAATTCAAATACATTTTTATTCAAAGAAAATTACTTAGACTGGATGAACTCTATGTTAAGTGGCCACTGATGCTCTGGTTTTTACCTCTAAGTGTGGCCAGTTATTTTCATCACCGCACATGTGACTTGACACGTCAAAGGCATAATCTTATGGCACCTCTGTATGGAACTCTGTTACGAAATGAGACACATAATTTCCTTTCTTTTTTTACCTCACTCATTTCTTTAGATTTTATTCTTGTTTTATTTAGATGTACCCTTAAAAATGTTTTTTTTTTTTCATTTTTTGCTAGTATGGATCATCTTATTCGGATGAGTCTATATGATATACCATGCTTCACAGCTAAGTGATGCATAGAACAAAACCTTTGATAAGAACAGTCGTATAGACAGTAAGGCTTATTACGGAGATTATAATTTCTCTGTAACCAGGGACAGGTGCAATTTCAGACAGTTGATTTTTATGACAGTTTTATGTCTTGTTTAAAAAGTATTCATATGGAGAGTTAATGCAGATGACCGATTTATAGTTGTGCTAGAATCTAAAAATTTGCATCCCTCTAGTTGCAAGAAGCATAATAGAAATAAACACATGCGATGAACTGATATATTTTAATACTTAAAGCATTTATTAAAATAATATGCCCTTACATAAATATGAACTTTATTCTAGTACTTTTAAGACTTTTTCATAACCAAGTACCCAAATGCGTCTGTTATTTTATTATCTGATTTGGAAAATATTTTCCGTTTGCTTTGTTTTTCTCAGAGATTTTTTCTCCTTCACTTGACACTGAGGTGGAGAGAGGTTTTCTGGGTCCCCCCTGGGAGCAGTTGTATTTCCAGGCCTTCCCTGAGGTGCCTCGTCCCCCGGGTGGGGCTCTGCCTTCGGCGAGCCGGATGCTTTTTGGGTTCCTGGTCACGTGGGTGTCATTTTAGTGATTTGCTCACTCGCTTCACTTGGTTTTTGATGGGAATATGGTCCAGGTTATCAGGCTTGAAATAGTGCCAGATACAGAACTGAGTTTCTTTGTTAAAAAAAAAAAAACAAAAAACAAAACTATTTTCAAAATAATGCAATACTGTGCAAGTATCCGTTTTTTCTAAAGCTACTTTATACTGTTGTACAGAGTATTCATATTGGATACCAAGTATTAAATGTTTGTAAAAATCAATAATTCTGGCAGAATTTTATTTTGCCTGAAAGGATTTGAGATTTGTAAATATTTGTGTTAAGTTCATGCAGCGTCAGAGTTTTTATCAGTTGGCGGTGCTGTGGAAAACTTAGTAGGATAAGAAATTTCGTTGCCACTGAGGTGCACAGGTGTAGTCATGGTTAAGTGCTTTATCTTTCTTACTGCTCTATCATGTGGTAAACGAGTACGTAAGAGAAATGTGAGCTGATCTAAGATCATTGCTGTTCTTGTTTGTAGAAAAGATCTATTTGTCACAGATTTATAGAGCGAGTTACTCCACGATAGCTGGTTTCTAGTGTGCCACAGACGGAATTTCACATAGACGGGTTCTGTGTGTGGCCTGTTTTATTACGACGTGAGCTGATATGTTAGTCTGCATGGTGTTTGGAACGTGTGCTATTGAGCATACTGCGATTCAGTGTCGTTTGAGGAATGAGAAAATGTTTTTTGTTGTTTTCTTATACTTGTAATACCCTTGATTTAACCTTCTTTGCTGGTATCGGTTGGTTTGGCATTGGGTGTGAAACCTCTTCGGTTTATAGTGAATGGCCTCCTTCCATGCATGTGAACTTTTGTGTTCTCAAGGAACTTTTTTCTTGGCATGTTAAACATTTGCTACTTTTTTTCTATAATTTATTTATTTTTTATAATTTAAGTCCAAATTAGCACATGGTGCAACAGTGATTTCAGGAGTAGATTCCTTAAGCCCCTTCCCCATTTAGCCCACCCCTCCATCACACAACCCCTCCAGCACCCCTCTGTTCTCCATATTTTAGAGTCTCTTATGTTTTTCCTCCCCCTCTGTATTTATCTTATTTTTGCTTCCCTTCCCTTATGTTCATTCATCTGTTTTGTACCTTAAAGTCCTCGTATGAGTGAAGTCATATGATATTTGTCTTTCTGTGATTAATTTCGCTTAGCATAATACCCTCTAGTTCCATCCACGTTGCTGCAAATGGCAAGATTTCATCCTCTCTCATCGCCGAGTAATACTCCATCGTATATATAAACTGCATCTTCCTTATCCATTCATCCATTGATGGACATTTGGGCTCTTTCCATACTTTGGCTATTGTTGATAGTGCTGCTGTAAACACGGGGGTGCATGTGTCCCTTCGAAACATCACACCTGTGTCCCTTGGATAAGTACCTAGTAGTGCCATTGCTGGGTCGTAGGGTAGTTGTATTTTTAATTTTTTGAGGAACCTCCACACTGTTTTCCAGAGCGGCTGCGCCAGCTGGCATTCCCACCAACAATGCAAAAGAGATCCTCTTTCTCTGCATCCTCGCCAGCATCTGTTGTTGCCTGAGTTGCTAATGTTAGCCATTCTGCCAGGTGGTATCTCCTGGTGGTTTTGATTTGTGTTTCCCTGATGATGAGTGACGTTGAGCATTTTTTCATGTGTCGTTTGGCCATCCGGATGTCTTCTTTGGAGAAGTGTCTCTTCATGTCTTTTGCACATTTCTTCACTGGATTATTTGTTTTCTGGGTGTGGCGTTTGATAAGTTTTTTATAGATTTTAGATACCCTTTATCTGATTAGTCGTTTGCAGATATCTTCTCCCATTCTGTCGGTTGCCTTTTAGTTTTGCTGATGGTTTCCTTCGCTGTGCAGAAGCATTTAATTTTGATGAGGTCCCAATAGTTCATTTCTGCTTTTGTTTCCCTTGCCTCTGGAGACGTGTTGAGTAAGAAGTTCCTGCAGCCAAGATCAGAGAGGTTTTTGCCTGCTTTCTCCTCAAGGATTTTGATGGCTTCCTGTCTTACATTTAGGTCTTTCGTCCATTTTGAGTTTATTTTTGTGTCTGGTATAAGAAAATGGTCCAGGTTCATTCTTCTGCATGTCGCTGTCCAGTTTTCCCAACCCCGTTTGTTGAAGAGACTGTCTTTATTCCATTGGATATTCTTTCCTGCTTTGTCAAAGATTAGTTGGCCATATGTTTGTGGGTCCATTTCTGGTCTATTCTGTGCCATTGATCTGAGTGTCTGTTTTTGTGCCAGTAACATCTACTTTTTAAACTCGTTTCACACAGCGGTACGGAGCACCGTTCAGGACCAGCCTCTGGTTTTCCACAGCAAAGTGAGGTCATCTGGGTATGCGACCGCCCCACAGTGAGTAACTAGGCCTGGAGAGGCGGGAAAGAGGTGTGTGGAGGGCCACCCCTGGGTGCAGGGCAGGGACACATGGACAGCAGTCAACACGAGGCCGCAGCAAGCCCCTCCTGTGTGCTCGCCATGTGCTCGCCTCTCGGGCGCCCTTTGGTCCTGATTGACGGCAGCGATGGTGCCTGGTGACCTTGTCGGGTGCCAGGACAGGGGCGGACCTGCCTGGGAGAGGGGGATGCAGGGACGGAGACCTGGCCGCCCGGGCTTTCTGGGAGCATTAGATGCAGGGTCTTCAGACCTGGTTTGGTGGGTTGGGGAGGGAGGGGGTCACTGATGACGAAATTGGGAACAACGTGGTATCTGGGGAGTTTCAAGTACAGCAGAGCCTCGAAATCCCCTCGTCCTTCCGGAATGCCGCATTTCTTGGAAGCGGACTTGGCTTTTCTGTGTGAAATGCACGTCGGCCTCTGACGTCTTCTCACCCCAAATCTTGATCTGTTCCGTGCTCTTCACATACTGAGCGGAACAGCCCTGGGGGCCCCACTCGGAACGCAGGTCAGGGCTTTGGGAGGCTCTCTGGGGTCACCCGTCCCCTGACCCGCTTATGCCATGCTCTCCCTCCCCCTCCCCCCTGGCCTCCGCGTCCGTCCCTCTGCCTCAGGGCTCTCCATTGGCCCTTTCTTCCCCCTCACGTGCTTCCCTGAGGCTCACATGGGTGCTGCTTATGGGGCAGCCAGTCCTGCCTGGATAACATGCCCGCCTCTGCCGTGATTCCCTCTCGGCACTTGCCTGCTTTATTCTCTCTGGCACGGCTGGCTAGCATGACTTCGTGCTTTACTTATTGTTTATTCTTTAAACCTCTGGTCCTGGCACAGCACTTGGCACTCAGACCCTCTCACAAAGTACTGATGGATGACGGACGGATGGACGGATGGATGGATGGGTGGATGATAGATGGGTGGGTGGATGATGGATGGATTGGCAGGTGGATGGACGGCTGGATTCTGGATCCTTGCCTCAACAAAATTGCACACTAGTTCATACACCATGCCTGTGGGCACCAGCTGTAGTCTGATCTGCTGTGTTCAGCGTGGACTTCTGGGGTCCCTTATGTTAAGGCACGTCTCGAGTTTTCTTTCCTGTGTGGGTGCCCAGGGGGAGGAAGAGGCCAGACCATGAACAGCCCTGAGCACCAACCCGGGAGTTTGGACTTTACGGGAAACGTACAGCATGATGTTACAGTATTTTAAACGGGATCGCCTTGTCAGGATATGCGGCACGGTGACCTGTCAGAGGCAGTGGGAGGGGCAGGTGGAAGGAGGCGGGCCCAGCCCTGACCGTGTCCGCCTCCCTCCTGGCGTGCTTTCTGTGCTCTGGCAGCCTTCTGGCTCCTTCTCACGTGTTCCCCGCTGGCCCCCGCTCGGTGGCCTCTCACCCTTTGTTCTCTTTTCTCCCACCCTCAAGTGACTGGCATCCTCCCTCATCCGGGCCCCGGGGGACTTTCAGATCCCGCGGCAGTGCAGAGCCTCTGGCGGTGGCCCGGGGCCAGGCCACCCCCTCCTGCCCCTTGGTCTGATGGCTCCGGGCACGGCCCGAAGCTGAGCCTGCTGCTGACACTGCGGGGCTTGGATGCAGGTGCGGGATGGGGTGTGGCTGCCCCTCGTCTGTCCCCGGAGCTCAGCACCGTGTGCCCCGGCATCTCTGGGAGCTTGTTTCTTCCTCTTAAAAACCATCTTAAAAACAGGTGCCTGTTCGGCCACCGCCGGCATTTGATCTAATTCTGCTCGAGAGAGAATTCAGTGTGACTTGCCGGTCATTTCGCTTCCGTGGCTCAGTAGGTTTGCAAAATGATGTTCACAAGTGAAGTTTCGTTTCTGTTACGATTACATAAATTTATTCTCCAAAAGGAGACAATATCATAAGAATCATGTTTTGTATTCACTTTAAGGGCATTCTGACTTTGGGAGCAGTTTCTTGATTTATACGTCTTTCACACACACCTCACAAAGTGGGGCCAATAGATAATTTGCGGTGTGATCTTTACACAGAAATGGTATCTTAGTGTTTTTCTCGTAGTCAACATTTGTAAGTGAGTAGCTCGGTATTATCCAGAATGTTTATGTCCGAATGTATTTTCAGCAGTGCAATAGCCAGCGTAGATATATAATTGAAACGATAGCTGTTACAATTAGAGCGAGTGAGTGTTTGCTTTATCACTAGTTGGGACACTGAAAGCATTTATATGTTTACATGTTCTGTATGTTTTGCCGCAAAATACAGGTCTCTTAAGAAGCTTGGAGCTGTCATCTTTGAGATGACGTAAGAGTTTTCTTTCCACAGCGTCACTATGTTTTCACCCAAGACCAACACCAGGAATAACGGCGACAGCCCTTCACGCCGCAGGAGCAGTCACGGGTGGTGCGTCACGAACTTGCCTTTCAGAGTAGACGTAGCATGATTTGGGGAGGCCCTTTAAATACTGTAAGTGAATTTGTTTCAAACAGGTGTCCAACCTTGGGAGTACCAGATGTGTACATGGCCCACGTATACACGGCGTGTGCACGTTATTCGTATATGTATGTCCTTTTACTCAGATTCAGTTCTTCCTTATTCATTTTTCAGACAGGCTGCTATTTTTACCGTCTTGACAACTTGGCAATATTTTTTTCTTCTTTCTTTAAATCCAAGTTAGTTAACATATAGTGTGATAATGGTTTCAGGGGTAGAACCCAGTGATTCATCACCTACACACGACACCCAGTGCGCATCCCAGCAAGTGCCCTCCTCAATGCCCGTCACCCACCTACACCATCCCCCCCCACCTCCCCTCCAGCAACCCTCAGTCTTCAGAGTCTCTCTTGCGGTTTGCCTCCCTCTCTGTATTTATCTTATTTTTCCTTCCCTTCCCCTATGTTCATCTGTTTTGTTTCTTAAATTCCACACGTGAGTGAAATCATATGGTATTTGTCTCTTTCTGACGGACTCATTTTGCTGAACACGATACCCTCTAGTTCCATTCCTGTTTGCTGCAAATGGCAACACTTCCTTCTTTTTGATCGCTGAGTCATAACCCATCGTGTGTATACAAACCGCTTCTTCATCCATTTGTCAGTCAGTGGACATTTGGGCTCTTTCCGTACTTAGGCTATTGTTGATAGCGCTGCTATAAACATTGGGGTGCCTGCGCCCCTCAAAACAGCATCCCTGTATTCCTTGGATAAATACCTAGTAGTGCAATTGCTGGGGCATAGGGTAGTTGTATTTTTAATTTTTTGAGGAACCTCCATACTGTTTTCCAGAGTGGCTGCACCAGTTTGCATTCCCACCAACAATGCAAAAGAGATCCTCTTTCTCCGCATCCTCACTAACCTCTGTTGTTGCCTGAGTTGCTAATGTGAGCCATTCTGACAGGTGTCAGGTGGTATCTCATGGTGGCTTTGATTTGTGTTTCCCTGATGATGAGTGAGGTTGAGCATCTTTTCATGTGTCTCTTGGCCATCCGGATGTCTTCCTTGGAGAAGTGTCTATTCATGTCTCTTGCCCATTTCTTCCCTGGATTATTTGTTTTTTGGGTGTTGAGTTTGATTTGTTTATCCTCTTGTGGATACTAACCCTTTACCACATATGTCATTTGCAAATATCTCCTCCCATTCCATCAGTTGCCTTTTGGTTTTGTTGAGAGTTTCCTTCTCTGTGCAGAAGCTTTTTATCTCGATGAGGTCCCAGTAGTTCATTTTTGCTTCTGTTTCCCTTGCCTCTAGAGGCAATAGTTACTTTTTGTTAAAATACTGTTTTAAGAAAGTGTTGTAGCCAGTGATGGATCATTCTTGATAAGCTTCTTGCTTAATAATCGGACAGAAAAATTTGGTCAGTTTATGGGCTCCAGGTGAATTTTGAATGGCCGGCGATGAGCTCACTGACAGGGACGCGCTTCTCGTGGGACGCACCGCTGCCCACGATGTGCGGACCGTGGCCAACCTGCCGATCCCCAGGCCCCACGTGCCTAGATGGGAAGGTGTTTGGGGGACCTCTAGGACCTGGATTCCCTCATTTGGATGGAGACTGTGGCTGGTGGTATCAAATCATCACCCACTCCAGTCTACAGCCCGTCTACACCCACACGGGGATGGAGACTATGGATGACGGGAGTGAAGTGTCACTGACTCCAGTCTGCAGCCTGTCTGTACTTGAGCAGTCACTTGCCAGATGCTGGTTTTGCCCACGTGTTGTGACGTTTTTCTTAAGCCCCATTGCTCTTCCTGCCCGTCTGTGCTGCTCCCGTGTCAGTGGGTCAGCGACGGTGGGGATGTGCCCGCAGCAGGTGCCCTCGGACCCTGGGACAGCTGTCTGTGGTTGAGTATAGAATGCAGCAGGAAAGAGCCCTGCTCAACTCTGATCTTTCTGGTGGCTTTTTCCTATGAGAGCCCAGCTCTCCAGACAGAGTCAGCTGTCTCTGCTGCAATTCCAGCCCCAGGGGGCATTGCATTGAGGGGTTTCCGGAGACCCCAAACAACGTCCTGGGCACAGGCAAGTGTTTCTCAGGGAGAGGCCCCTCTGAACACCCACCAAATTTCCCTTTGAAGGGACGGTGCTGCCTGGCTGGGGGTGGGCCCGCAAGCCCGTCTTCCCAGCTTTTACTGCATTAGAGACATGAGTAAGTGTGTCTAACTTGTCTTCCGTAACTTTCGGCTTTTACAGCAACCTGTCTTCAGATCATAGCTACTTTCCTTTCTGCCCTGTGCAGTGTGCCTGGAACTTTCCACGTCCCCCTAACCTGTGGCACTGCTGCCTGACAGGTGGTTTTGTGCTCTGTTTACACTGGATTCTGGGACTGCGGTGGGAAGGACGTGGAGGCCACGTGGGTGCCAGTGAGGGGCCTGGCCTCCTGGGCCCTGGCCAGTCCCCAGGCCGCTGGGCCAGCTGCTGCTCAGAGGCTACCAGGCCAGCTGCTGAAAATGAACAACGGGGGGACTTTGCCTAAAGATCTGAATGCCTTCCGTGGGCCGTGCTGCCTTGCCCCCAGGCCCTGCGGGTTCCACGCCACCCAGCCTGCCCCTGCACGGGGCCCTGACCGTCGGTCCTTCTCCCCAAGTCCATGGTCTCTCACAGACTTCAGGTGTGATTATTTTCTGGGCAGATAGAAGCCATTTGCAGATTATCTGAGTGATTAGCGGATGGTCACCCACATGGAATCTGAAACTGGGAAGTGAAGTGTGTTTTCTCTTGCTAAGATGCTCTCATCTGGCCATCCCAGGGTCCCCTTCAGTTATGTGAAACAGGAGAAATCCTTGACATTTTGTACTTAAAATATGTGCATTATTTCATGGCTTTGAATGTGTTTCCATACGTTCAAAGTCGACAGAATAAAATCGCACATCTGGATAGGCGAACCCTTTCTAGTTTATTTTTTTATTTCTAACCTCACTTTGAACTCTCTTGATTTTCACTTTCTCTCATGTTCCTTCAAGTAAGGAGTACCCTCTGGAGAGTTCTCCGCCAACCAGACTCCACAAGCAGCGTGTCCTTGCCCACGGGCCAGCCGCCGCGCTCTGTGTCCAGTTCTCGGGTACGCCGAGTCCGGGGGCCGCCTTCACCGCGTGTGCGAGGGTCTCTTCCCTGCCGCTGCTTCCCTGGAAACGGAGTTCAAAGTCTTGGTTACTTGAAGTTGTCTGGCGTGCCGGGGTCCGGACGAAAGCCAGCGGCACCTGGAATGGGGGCGGTGGCCCTCGTGCCGGCCGCTGCTGGGGTGCAGGAGCCTTGGGTAGGGGCTCCCCCCGCTCCCTCCGCCGGCTCCTCTTGGGGGGCAGGGGCGGATGACCTCGGGGTCCCACGTCAGCTCCCTCCCTCCCTCCCCCATGGAGCCTCTCCGACCCCGCGGGTGCTTGTCTCTCAGGCACAGGCACAGGCAGCGCCCCTTCCAGACTGATCCTCCAGACCCTCAGCGTTTTTCCTGAGCAGGTTTGCAGAAGTGGGGAGCTGCTCTCGCCCAGGCGGCTCTCCTCTTTGAGGCCTTTTTTCAGAAGCACATGTCGTTTCCGGATTTACGTGGAGTCAGTCAGGGTGGGGAGAAGGCTTGTGTCTGGGGGCCGGGACCCGCCCCACCCGCCTCCACGACTGTTCCACCAGCCGTGCCCCTCAGGACTTTAATTCATTCCCACAGCTTATCGTTACTCACAGCTGTTTTTATATAATTCCAGCCAAAGCATATTTTGAATAATTTTGGGAAATTAGGTAACGTACTCTCAGTAGTCAAGTATCTTTGTGATCTTCAACGGGCTTGCTTGTGATTATATGATTCTATGAGACGATTAGAAATAAGGTAGGAGCCTCGGGTTTGAAAATTACAGGTGGGGGGGGGTTCTGTAATTTAGTTCTGTACTGTTTTAGGGATCTGTTTAAATAAGACTGCTTAGCTGAATAACGTGTGTCTGAAAAAATCTGTTGATGGGAGGCAGGGCGCCCTGGGGATTAGGGTACTTTGGGTTCAGGTCCCAGCGCTGACTCTTGACTAGCCCTGCAGCCTGGGTGTGCCGCCTCAGCTCCTGCCTCTCGGGCTCTCTCTGAAGGAAGCCGGGGGGGACGTCACCTGGTGGGCCCTCAAAGGGTGCTGGTGGCTGTTGAGCAGATGTTGTTTGCTGTAGATTCTCTCGCTACCTGGGAAACCCAGCCTCAAGCTAGCTACCAGTTCTGTTCTGTTCCCCTGTTGTGAGCGCGCCTCCGGTGAGCTGTGACTTTATAGGCACTTCTCTTACTCTTTTTATGCAGGAGATGGGCGGTGGCTGGCCTGTGGCTTAGCCAACCACTTGTCGCTGGTCTTCCGTGCTGATCTTACTGGGACACCTGCTGTCTTCTCAGGTACAGTGTGTGGGCTCCTTTGGTCCTGGGTGTCGGTTGCCACGTGCCCTTCCAATCCCTTCAAGATCAGAACAGAATAGAACTGAGGCCCTTGTGGAGGTTTAGCAAACTAGATCGGCCCCACCACGCTGGGGGGAGGGTGTGGCCGGGGCAGCGGGCACTTCTGGCACAGGTGCCCCGAGGCCAGAGAACAAAGCTTTTGCAAAGGTCCAGGGGAGGGAGTACAGTCAGATCTCACGGACGTGTGACCGAAGCACGTTCGGAAGGTCAGGAGGGCTTGTACACAGACATTTTATAAACATAATGAGGCAAGTAGACTCGAAGTGAGGGCAGTGGTGTGGGAAGTCTCACTGTTTTAGTTTCCTGATAGGTTCCTGGTCCTGGAGCCCTGAGCTACCCCCCCACGCTTGCTTGGGCTCCTGGAGCCGCTCACTTTAAGACTCACACTCAATACATGTTTTAGCAACAACAAAAACCCAAAAAGCAAATGCTGTCAGTCCAAGTGTTTCTGTGATGTAGATGGATGGGGTGCAGGCGTGGGGGGGGGGGGCACGGGTGTGGTGGTGGGGACGGGGGTGCAGGCAAGGGTACGGGGGGACACAGGTATGGTGCAGGTGTGATGGGGGCAGTGGGGTGCAGGTGTGGTGGTGGGGGGACGGGCGTGCAGGCGGGAGTACGGGGGGGCGCAGGTGTGGGGGGACGGGGGGTGCAGGCGGGGAGCAGAGGGGCACAGGTATGGTGCAGGTGTGGTGGCGCAGGTGTGGTGGGGCCGAGGGGGTGCAGGCAAGGGTATGGGGGACACAGGTATGGTGCAGGTGTGGTGGGGGGGCAGTGGGGTGCCGGTGTGGTGGGGGGATGGGGGCAGCGGCAGGGGGCAGGGCGGCGCAGGTATGGTGCAGGTGTGGTGGCGGGGGTGGGGGCAAGGTGCAGGGGTGTGGAGGGGGGCAGGTGCATGTTCCGCAGCATCCTGCGGACTCAGGCTACCTCATCCTGGCAGCAAGGAGGAGGGGCCCCTGTGGAAGGTGCTCATCATCCCCTGCGCGTCCTGTGGCTCCTTCCTGGCTCAAAACCGTCATCCTGAATGTTCTCGTTAAGTCACCTTCCGTGTTCTGGTCAACAATTGTTATAAGTAGCAATTATGTTGGACGTGGACATTTCTCTATATTTTATTGCAGGAATAGGGCTTGTGGCTGAATTAAGATAATGCAGATTTTTTTTTTTAATATTTATTTATTTTTGAGACAGGGAGAGAGAGCATGAACGGGGGAGGGTCAGACAGAGAGGGAGACACAGAATCTGAAACAGGCTCCAGGCTCTGAGCTGTCAGCACAGAGCCCGATGCGGGGCTCGAACTCATGGACCGCGAGATCATGACCTGAGCTGAAGTCGGACGCTTAACCGACTGAGCCACCCGGGCGCCCCAATGCAGTAGATATTTGAACTCACCTATTTGTGTTTTGGGGAAGAGTCATTCTTACCCAACTGTTCTTACCCTACCTGTTCTAGGACATCGTTCCACCTTATGCAGCTGGTTTAATAGTCCTGTAATTCAGCTTTGAAAGTATGAATGCTTTTTCAACACTTACTGTGGGAAGCAGGAAAATGGGCGCTTTTACCGCCATCATCATCTAAGACAGAGATATAAATCTGGGTACTTTGTTGTGGGTAGAATCGGACGCTGAATTAGAATTCCCTTTGCAGCACTTGGAGTGGATTCCCAGAGGGCACAGCTGGGTGTGCCTCCTGGTCTGAAAACCAGTGTTCATGATGGCGTTCATTTAATGAGGGTGCCCACGTTTGTGCTGTAGAATTTAGGACACTTTCTGTCCCACCTTGTGCAGCACCAGCCTTGGAACTTCTGCCCCTCGTCAGCAAGTGCTGGGCACAGAGCAGACGGGGGGGACGTGCCCGAGGCTGAGGGGTGTTAAGAGTGAGAGTCTGGGGCCAGCCACTTCACGAGATTAGATTTAATTAAGACTTTATTAAATGTTACAGAATTGCATAAAAACGTGTTCTTAAAAAAGGTGGAATGAGGCTCAGAACCTCTCGCCTCCTGGTGTGAAGTTCCCTGTCCCCTGGAGCTCCGGCCACGCCATTGGTGTCCACGTTCCTTTTCTGTGGTGTGGGGGTCACACACCCCGGGTGTGGCCGTGGCCCCAGGAAAGGAGAGGACTCAGATGTGTTTTGTGCCCCGTTCGTTCGATTTCTGAGGCCTATGTCCGCAGCACGCACAACGCGGGCATCCGCCATCCAGGTCCGCGTGGTTCAGTGAGAGGGCCGCGTGTGCAGCACAGAACTGAGCACAGGCCAGCCTGCGTCCTTCACGGGCACACTGAGCAGCCGGAGCCGGGGTCCCAGCGCCAGGCCTTGAGGTCACAGCTGCTTGTGTGCAGGGTGGAGCTTGGAGGAGAAGGTCCCGTGGCGGTTCTGGTTGTTCTCATGTGGGGTCAGAGAGGTCTGTCCCTCCCCTCTGAGCTGACGCCCCGGGTGGGCTCCTAAGGGCCGCAGCGACACTGGGGGACCAGCGGAGGGCGTCCCTTTAGTGTCTGCTTTGGGAGTGCTTCTGCCTTCTCTGGTGACTCGGTTGGCCTTGTCTGGGTGCCCAGGCTTGGCACAGCAGTTAGCGGTGGGCGGGGTGGGAGGGACGCAAGGACAGGAGGAGGATGTCCCCACGCTGCAGTGGGTTGTCACTTAATTGGGAAGAATGACACCCAGCGAGATGCAACCTGCGGCTTCGGCCTCATTCCCTGGGGGAGGCGGTGGGGGAGGGGCCCTGAGACACTTCAGTGAACCCTCCCGGGCGCCCTCTCCGGGGGCGGTTACAAGCCTCCTTCCCCTGGAGGCGCCAGCCTTGCTCCGTGGCCCAGCAGCGGTGATGACGCCCCTTACGGGGCCTCGGTCCTTCTGCTGAAACTCCCGCAAGCCCCCACCAGGGGGCAGCAGCGCCACTGCAGGTGAAATTCTGGTTGGACGGGCCGGTTTCAGAACTGCAGTCCCTGCTCTTTATAAACCTTTCCTGCTTCCCCATCTTTCTCCTGTTGCTTTTCCGGCGAGTGTGATGTGATCCTGCAGTTCATGGTCTCATCTTTGGTGGTCTGGCCGCAGCAGGAACGTCTGCACGGTGCCGGGGGCTGCATCCGCGTTCAGGCAGGTGGGCACCGCGGCCGAGCCAGGTCCCGGATGCGGTGCTCACCTGGGGTCCCTCCCCACAGTCCTGGCTGCATGTGGGGATGTGGTGCCTGCGCAGGAAGGCAGCCTTGTGCGGCGCGGGGGCCACTGGGCCTGCCACGTGGGTCCCGCCTCCCCGGTACTGCCCACCCTCTCGGTTCCCACTTCTGAAAGCCCACGGTTTTCATTTCTGAAACCGCACACGCCCCGTCACTGCCTTGTTCCTGCCTTTCCTTGGGCTCCTCCCCCTGTCAGAGCAGCAGGTGGCCGCAGGGTCAGACTGGCTTTAAGATACCTCCCCGGGGTGACGACCTTTCTAAGTGGTCACCCATGGCCTTGCTCTGTGGCCCAGCAGCGGTGGTGATTCCCCCTTACAGGGCCTTGGTCCTTCTGCTGAAACTCCCACAAGCCCCCACTAGAGGGCAGCAGGTGAGCAGCAGCCCAAAGGGAGGAGCAGGGCCGGCGGCCAGGGTGGGGTCCAGGGACCGAGTCCATCCTCTGTGGTCAGCTCAGAGCTGGGGCGCACGGTCGGCCTATCCCACTGACCACGTGTGTGACTGGGGGAGACGCCCCGTGGGTGCCCCAGCCCTGCACCGGGGTGCATGTCCGTCAAGGGGAAGGTGCCGCAGAGACCGCCCGATGCATGTAAACGCAGAGGTCCGGCCTTCCCGTTGCCCGACGTGAGGATGGGGCCACCAGAGCGCGCGTCTTGGCTGTTTGCCGCCTCCGCGGCGGTGGTGGTGACACAAGTCAAGGGGTCACAGTGGCCCAAAGAACAGACTGCACTTGTCATTTTAGAACTTGTCTCTAGGGGTTTTGGTAAGAAGTGAGAAGCAGGTAACTGCTGTTTCTTGACCACTTTTCTTTCTTTTCAACTGTGTGTGTGTCTCCTCTCTGTGCAGCACATTCGACAAACTGTTGGGGGACGGCCTGTCTACCGACTGGCGGCCAGCAAGGGCCTAACAAATACTCACACGGTACCTGACTGTGGACAGTAAATCCTCATAACCGTTCCCTTCAGTATTGAAAGACCAACAGTTCCTTGAGATGTGTTATCATGAAGTCCATGGATTTTTTTTCTTTCTTTTAATATTTTTTTAACGTTTATTTATTTTTGAGAGAGAGAGACAGAGTGCGAGTAGGGGAGGGGCAGAGAGAGGGGGAGACACAGAACGGGAAGCAGGCTCCAGGCTCTGAGCTGTCAGCACAGAGCCGGACACGGGGCTCGAACTCACGAGCTGTGAGATCGTGACCTGAGCCGAAGTTGGACGCTTAACTGACTGAGCCTCCCAGGCACCCCTGGAGTCCACAGATTTCTATACATTTTATAAGTTTCTGCATTTTGTTTCTTCTTTAAAGACACAAATGCACACATAATCTGGGGCTTTAGTTTTCAAATATAACTTCTGAAATTGCTCCATCAATAACCATGTCAAGTCTTTAAGCGAGGCAGAAGTCACCTTCTCGGTCTTTGGTTTCACTGGTGTCACCGTGGCTTGGGAAGGCCTCTGGCCTGGCTGGTGGTTCCTAGAAGCTGCACTCGGCTGTGCCGCGTGAAGGTTCCAGGCGCCCCGTCTGTCTCCCTCCCATTAGGTCACGACGGGGCAGTGAGCACCGTGTGCTGGAGTCATGACGGCCGGTGGCTGCTGTCCACTTCCCTGGATGGGACGCCGAGGGTGTGGTCGCTGCGTAGGGCGGAGCTCGTGCTGTGTGTGGTGAGGGACTTCACAGTGACCACGCAGTGTCACAGGCTCACAGCGCCTTCTCGGGGCCCCAGGCTCTTGCCCTAACTGGGAGGCTGAGGCCAGGGTAAGCCGGAGATGCATCAGAACCGACGGCGGCTGCTGATGAAGTGTTTCCTTAAATGTGTGCGTGTGAATATTTACCCACACACCTGACGTGCACACACACAGCTGCGTGTGAGCATTTTAATGTGCTTGGAGGTGACCGTCTGGAGACAGTGGGTGAGGCACGAAGGGAAGGTGGGATCATCTCACGGCCAGGATGGGAAAGGGGGGTAGTCAGAAGAGGAGCCCACAAACTGCAAATTGTCAGAGATGTGGCTCTCTTATTCCCGTGAGTCTTGTTGTAAAGGGGGGTCGAGCCCTAGGACAATGAGCCGGGAGGGGAGGCGCGTCAGACCTGGGGCCCTGAGTCGAGAGGTTTGGCAGCAGGTTCAAGGGGACGCACTTGCTTTAGGGCCGTGACACTGCTGTCTCGGACGTTCTGAGATACAGGCTGAGAGCAGAACCCTCAGACTCCTCGTGGTGAGAATTTTGTCTCTACTAAAATCCTTGCCACTCCACGTGTTCACTGCCAAGTGTCAGTCTTCCTTTAAAGTCTAAGTGGCCAGAATTCCAAACACGTACTGCTTGGAACATCTTTTAGGAGTAGTCAGGGAGAGGGAACAAAATCGTAAACCGGTTCTAACACAATCTGTCTGTACATTTAGGGTAGATGTTTGGGGTTGACACGAAGACTGTCCTGTTTCGGGCAGCGGAGTTTCTTGCTAACGTCTGTTGTGTTGGCAGTAACTACCGATCTGCGTTATAGGGCAGAGACCTGTTCCCGAAGCCCATCCAGTCCGCCCAGTTTTACTACCTAGACGCTTTTATATTGTGTTCTTCTGGCCCTGAACTTCAGCTCCTGAAGTGTCACATTGACACGAGCAAGGATGAGATAAGAAGGTACGTAGCCTCCTCTTTTATATTTTCTCTCTGTAGTGGGGGGCGCTGTGTTTCAGGGCTGACCTTATGAAACAAGAGTGTTTCCATTTGAATGTTACGTACAGCGTAATCACAGCCTGGCCAGCTGCTGCCAGGAGCCGGGTGAGCGGTCTCTCCCTGCCCGGGGCCGCGGTGCAGGGCTTCGGAAGGTGGCGTTCCCGCCTTGATGGACGTTGTGTGGGACGATGACTACTGTGTTTATGGTGAAGTTAAAGATGAAACGTTTCCTACACACGCACACACACACACGTGCTGAATATACCAAATGCCTGTTTACCTCCCTTTGGCAAATATTAACACTTTTTTTGTTTGTTTCCAAAGTTTTTAAAGAAATGAAAAATTACAGGGATAAATAGAGGGCTGCCTTTCCAGACCTTTCCTGCCCCTCTTTCCTCTGCCCCCCCCCCCTTTTTTTTTCTTACCAGGGTGAGGGTAGCTGCCATCAGCCCAGTACAAAACTACCAGTACCATTGACCGTATTTCCTTGTGCTGCACTTCCGTCCCTGACCTTGATTTTACAGGCCCCTCCGACCTCCCCTCTGCCAGCCCCCAGTTCTGTACGTATGAATCTGTTTGTGTTTCGTCGTTGCTTGTTTTTAGATTCCACTTGTAAGTGCGGTCGTACGGTGTCTGTTTTTTCGGACTTACTTCACTGAGCACAGTACCCTCTGGGTCCATCCTTGCTGCAGATTCAAGATCTTAATCTTTCTTGTGTCTGAGTAATATTCCATTTGTGTGTGTGTGTCTCTGTAGGTCTCTCCCTCTGTGTGTGTGTGTGTCTCTCCCTGTGTGTGTGTCTTGTATGTGTGTCTGTCTATCTCACTGTGTGTGTGTGTGTGTGTGTGTGTGTGTGTGTGTTGTGTGTGTGCGCACGTACCGCGTCCTCTCCGTCCATCAGTCAGTGGACACTGGGGCTGCTCCTGTGCTGTGGCTGTTGTGACTTCCCTCTTGCTGAGACCCTGGTGTGTTTGCTTCCCATCCGTGGTTCTAGGTTTGCTGTATCTCTAGGTTTCCACGCGGTTTTATTGAGTCTTTAAACGCAGCACGCCTTTCATAATAATCAAATTTACGCCTGTGAGATTCCGCCGCGCTCACGAACGGAACTTTGGTCCGTTTGCGCGCCGTTGTGAGATTCTATCCGGTAGGAACGTGCCGCACGTCCTCCCCCATCCTCTGGTTGACCGATGCCTGCTTCTTCCGACTTGTCGTTCTCACCGGTGCCTTAGGGCCGGATTGCGGGGTGCCTGCCTGAAAGTGGGGCTGTGGGGGCGCGTAGGGTGTCTTCAGACCCGCCTTCTGGGTGCCCGGCAGCAAGCTGTATGTGGCACGCACGGTGAGGGCAGGCCGTGTTGTCCTCCGGAGGCTGTCCGTCCTGCCCTCCTTCCTGTAACTCAGCGCCTGACGACGGCTTTCCCGGCACGTCCCGAGCCGCCCGGAGGCGGGAGGTCCACGGGGTGGAGGACCCCCCCGAGAAGCGCCCAGTGCCCTCAGTGTGTGCTGGTTCCCTTCTGTCGCTTCTCGCTTTATGCCCTGAAGGTGGCTGCCGTAGCTCCAGGCGTCACATTCGTATTTCTTACGTGGCAAGATGAAGGGGGAGACTATGCTGAAGCCTGCAGGCCGCAGGCCCCTGGGCGCGTGGCAGGGACTGTCAGAATCTGTAAATGAGGTTCCCTTATATGGCACATGTGGGAAGTTGCCCCTGCATCGGCTCACCTGTGCTCTTGCTTTGGAGCATGTGGGTTTGAATGAGCTAGTGTGAGCTCGGGGTCTGGCTTGCGAGTCGCTGTGGGATCTGTTTCGTCCCCGTTGTGCCCATTGGGAGACCCATGGGTAAGTTTTCAGCTTAGCGGCCTCACCGGATAGCTTTTTAATTGTGGACGGAGGGATCCGCGTAGCACACGGCCCCAGATCTCAGCCGGAAGATCGGCCCACTTCTAGGTCGGGCCGGGACACGGGTGCCGAGGCCAGGATGGGTGTGGGTCAGGTGTGACGGATCCATGAGGCCGCTCCTGCGGC
Source organism: Panthera pardus (assembly GCF_024362965.1). Lineage (NCBI taxonomy): Eukaryota > Metazoa > Chordata > Mammalia > Carnivora > Felidae > Panthera > Panthera pardus. The sequence continues at coordinate 810,940 of NW_026526732.1, forward strand.
TGGACAGACGGCACAGAGTGCCCTGGGCTTCCGGTCGCGTTACCCCTGCGGCCTTCCCCACGCGCACTCTGCCTGGCACACACTCCCCCTCAGCCCGTCCCCGGAGACCCCCTGCGGGCCACCCGGCCTCGCTGCCCGGGGGCCTCAGCCTGCGGTGCTGGGTTGATGACAGGGCGGGCTGCCGGCCCCTCCCCCAGCCGTGTGCAGTGTTGCAAGGAGGAAGCCGCGACACAGGGAAGTCCCCGCTGGAAGTAGGAAGGCGGGGGACGGGTGAGTCGCGTGTCAAGTGATGTCCGTCGGGACCCAGCAGAGGTCCTGCCTGCCCCGGGTGGATTCCCCGGGAGGACCTCCCTCGTCTGTGTGTCCGGCTTCGGGCCCCCCCGTCCGTCGCGGGTGCTCATGCTCCATGGGTCCTCTGGGCTGCCGTGCGGCACCGCGCGCCGGCTGGTCTGAGTGACGTGCTCTCCGCCGGTGAGGGTCTGGGGCGAGCTACGAGGATCCGAAGGCTTGCTGGCTGTCGCGAGCCCAGCGTTTCCGTGTCGTCTTGGTTCTGATGATACAGGTCCCGGGAAAGAGGTACTGGGCCGGCTTCCAGTCCAGCGGCCAGAGCCAGGGCGTGGAGGCGATTCCTCCTCGCACACCCTGGCCCGGCACGCGCTTATGTGGCCCAGGCCTCCGGTGGGTGGTGGTGTGCGGCCAGGGGAAGCCTCCCCCTGCTCTGTCTGGGGAGGGGCCCCGTGGCAGCTGCTGGAGAAGCGCCTGTCCCCAGGCCTGTCGCTCAGGCTGCAGCGTCTTCCCCACGTGTCCCGGCGTCAGCTGGAGGTGGTGACTCTGAAACGGCCGAGGCTTTGCATGATGGGATTCTGAACCTTGCACAGGCTGCAGATGTGAGCGCCTCTCAGCAGGACTGTCTATTGTTCCGGAAGGCTGCCGGCCGGCCCCTCGGTGCACACTTGTTCTTGTCTGGGAGCAGAGACGGAAATGCTGTGCGCCCAGCGGCACGTCCCCCCCCCCCCCCCCCCCGCCCTTCCTCTCCCTCTGAGCCTGAGGGGGTGCGTGGCCTGCGAAGCCACGGGAATGCAGTGCCCAAACGGGGAGTCCCCATGCACCCCCACTCCCCGTGATTTCAGCCGTGTGTGTCCTCTCTTTGCTTGCACCCTCTGTTCTTTCTGAACAGCGTCGCCTGGCCTGTGCTGTCCACAGACGGAGCAGCCGCTCTCTGTCCCGTTAACCACCTGCTGTGCGGTCCAGCGCGGGTTTTCAGCGGGGAGGCACAGTAATTTATGGGGTCCGTGCGCTGGCACTGAGCCTTACTGCCGACCTCCTGTGACTCCACTCCATTTGTCCCTCGAGCCCCACAACCCTGTCCCCAGGACCTGTTCTCTGGGTGCCCGTCTCTGTGCCCACCCTGATGTCATGGCCCCAGGCCCCCCGCCCAGCCTTCACGGACCCGTGGAAGGAGCAGGCTAACGGCCTGTTTCACCCTCCACCTCAGCCGCCACCCCATATCTCCCTCCACCCTCCCCACCCCTTTGCCCATCACCCACCTGAACCTGCTTGTGCCAGTTCTTACCCAATTGGGCCGACCCGCCACCTCCCCTGGGCCCTCCTGGGCCATCCCGCCGTCTCCCCAGGGCCAGCCATGCCCTCCCTGGGTTAGGGCCACTTCCTGAGATTGCCAGCAGGTTCCCTTCCTGTACAGAATTATTGTTAGGAATTGTCGAGGCTGTGTGTTTGTTAAGCCAATGTTAGCTGCTTATGTTACCCTTTAAAAGATACTAAGAATGTATGTGTAAATGGAAATACAGATAATTCATAACTGGCTGGATGTCTCCTTAAGCGTATGTAATTATTTTAGAATTAGGAGAAAAGTTTGCTTTTTTGTAGACAGGAATGAATTATTTGGGGCTTCATATAGTGATATTTTTTCATGAAGTTTTCCTAAATGAAAAGTTAGGGTTTCCTAAAGGAAAATTAAGGTAGCTGATTTATTCCTTCGATGTTATGAAATATAATTAAGTGGTATGAAAACTTTCTTCATTTTCAATTTTTTAAAAAGTTTATATATTTATTTTGAGAGGGAAAGAGAGGGCACAAGCAGGGGAGGGGCAGAGAGAGAAGGAGAGAGAGAATCCCAAGCAGGCTCCACACTGTCAGCACAGAGCCCGATGCGGGGCTCGAACCCACAAACGTGACATCATGACCTGACTGAAATGAAGAGTCGGACGCTTGACCGACTGAGCCCCCCAGGCGCCCCGGATTCGGTTTTTAAAGGTGGGACGCTTCACGGTAGTGGAGGGGAACCTAAAGATCGACTGCGTTTATTTTTCTTCCAGGTACAAACAAAAGAGCAGGTGCAGGCCCGTTTTCAGGCTCCCCACAGCTGGCCCAACAGAGATCACCAGCCTGTCTGCCGTGAACGACTTTTATTCCTGTATCCTGCCTCCGCTCTTGGCGTGTTCACATCCCGAGCGCCATCCTCCCGACAGGCGTCTGCTGAGGGTCCCGGCTCCAGCCCGAGGCTCCGGGGGCCCATGGCTTCTGCACTGACTGTGTGCGTAGTGGTTCGTCTGCGTGGCGAAAGGGGCTTCAGAGGAAAATTAGCAGCGGACGCAACAGCATGTGACGTACAGCCGGGTGATCTAACCTGGTTTTCCTGACCTGCCGGCAGTTTATGGAATAATAACGTAGTAGTTTGGCACTTTTTAAAAATGAAACGGTACGCCTGCTGTAGACACCCTTTGATTACTTGGGATTTGCCCCATCTCTGCGGAGCAGGCGAGAGTTACAGCATTAACTGTAGAACATGAAATTGAGGCCAAAAGTTTATTTTATTTTTTATTGTTTATTCACTTTTGAGAGACAGAGTATGAGTGGGGGAGGGGCAGAGAGAGAGGGAGACACAGAATCCAAAGCAGCTCCAGGCTCTGAGCCATCAGCACAGAGCCCGATGCGGGGCTCGAACTCACGAACCGCGAGATCATGACCTGAGCTGAAGTCGATGCTTAACCGACTGAGCCACCCAGGAACTCCTGTTTTTTGAGTTTTTATAGCTGGCATCATCCCTTTTAATTAAAAAGCATTGCTTTTGATTTATTTAGAAGGAGAGCTCTGACCTTTAGGAATTCTTAGAAAATTTTCATTTATTCAAAGGTCTAAGTTACATTCTTCTGAATGTAATGGGCTGTGGTGGGGGGGGGGGAGTTAGGGGATGGGGGGCAGGGCTGTGACCACGTCTCTGTGGAGCTTCCGAAAGTCACAGCCAGTCACCCTCTGTGTCTCCTGGTGTCTCCAGAGGTGGTACCAGAATGAATAGGCCTGTTCACTCCCCAAGGTGGGTTATTGAGAGGAGTTCCCTAACTGTCACGCAGACCTGGTGCTCACTGCGGGCCGGGACAAGACCGTGGAGGTGTTCGACCTCAATGCGGGCCGCAGTGCAGCCGTGATAGCGGAAGCCCATTCACGGCCTGTGCACCAAATCTGTCAGAATAAGGTGAGTTTTGACGGTATGCGTCGTGTGTCGAGTGTTGCGTTCAGAGTATTTAATGGGTACAAAGTATGGTGCGGTTTTGTACCAGTTTGCTGCGAAACTCAATGCTCGTTTTTAATCATTACATTTTCCGAGCCTTGACGTTTGACCTTAGAAGATATTTTACTATCATGTTGAACGTGAATTTTTGTACTTCTGTCTTTATTTTATGGGCCCATTTTTCAACTTCACTGTGATACATTACCTCTTAAAACTTGATGGAGAGTTTGGGTGTTTCAGGCACCCACAGTGTTGAGTGATGGTCACATAGGTCCTGCAGCGACGTGAAGCAGCCTTCAGGGCCAGTAGTTTCTCTTTTTAGGACGCAGCTACTCTGTGTTAGAGACGGAGCTTAGAACTACCTACAGCTGAGGGCTACAGACCTGAGATTGGAGGGGGTGCCGTGTTGATGAATTCATTGTCTCATAGTTTAGTTTAAAAGACATTCTGCTACCCAAAAGTACATCTAAGAGATTTATGAGAACAACTTTGGTTTTTAAGACTCATCTACAATTTTGATTTTTGATATATTTTGAATGCGTTCCAAATGAAGGGTTTAATTTATAATGCCTTCTGAAATATGCATTATGATTTCAAGAGTATTATTGCTTAAAAAATTTTTTTTTAGTGTTAGCATTTATTTTTGAGAAAGAGAGAGAGAGCAAGTGCACAAGCCGGGGAGGGGCAGAGAGAGAGGGAGACACAGAATCCGAAGCAGGCACCCGGCTCTGGGCTGTCAGCACAGAGCCTGACACGGGGCTCGAACCCACGAACCGTGAGCTCACGACCTGAGCCGAAGTCGGATGCTTAACTGACTGAGCCACCCAGGCGTCTTAAGAGTGTTATTGTCTTTAAGTGAAGTCTTACTGGATTGGTTAAAAAGTCTCTGTTATCTATAATTTCAACACATTATTCCAGGTTTCCTTTACGTTTCTGTTTAATGGGGCAGGTGTGGTCTGATACTCTGCGAAGTTTTGTAGCTGGTTTGCCTGGGAAAGGGCACCAATTCTGGAGCGCGGACTTGCACCCTCCTGAGGCAGACGCTGTCCTTCTGGATAAACGGGTGCAGGAGCTGTTGGGTCCAGAGTCAGACTTTGTTCACATGTAGGCAGACCTGTGGCTCCTGTGGGTGGTCCCCGAGAGCTGTCAGTCTTCATGGCTCCGTAGGCGTGGCCGAGGGGTGTCCGTGAGCCTGGGTCAAAGTCAGAGCGTTGGGATGGGAACAGGGAGATGCCAGGGGAGGAGGGCGGCAGACCTGAGAGATGTGACATTGTCACTTGCTCCCATTTTGTGGGCATCCTTGGTCTTGCGGGGAGGCCCTTTGAAGGCTCAGACGGGCATCTCATCTCCAAGGTCTTTGCAACACTGCGCCCTTGGAGGTTAATCATTTTGTACATTTCGCATTTTGGCAGGAGAAGGTTTTTCCCATTTGCAGACACCATGGGTGGAAAACACCAGCTTGAAGAAAGGTGTTGAGGAGAGGAGTAGTATTTATGTACTTCTTCCTGTATTTGTACGGACTCTTATGTAAAAACAGAACAAAGACAATTTAAACACTGGGCGGTAGGTCTCCCAGACGAACGAAGCAATTCTTTTGAAGAATTTTGTAACATTTTATGAGGTTACTAAAATAGCAGACTTTAAAAACATACCGCATGTGAGTCATAGCAGCTCTGTGTGGGACGATATCCCGTGTCTTCTGGGAAGGCTGCGAGGGAAGGGGGTCAGCTCGTTAATGGCAGGAGTGGGCAGGACCACCTTGTCATCATGGATCTTCTGTTGCTAATTTCACAGTAAGATCTGTCAAGATTGGGTTTAAGATTGATTATTAAACCTTACGAATTTCTGGGCCTTTAAATGAATTTGATAATTGAGCCACATTTAAAATAATTGTTAACCTAATATCTGTCTTATTTTTTAGGCATTATGATATATTTATTTTTATTTTATTTTTTTTAATGTTTATTTTTGAGAGAGAGAGAGACAGAGTACGAGTGGGAGAGGGGCAGAGAGAGAGAGAGAGAGAGAGAAGGAGGGAGGGAGACAGAGAATCGGAAGCAGGATCCAGGCTCTGAGCTGTCAGCACAGAGCCTGACGTGGGGCTCGAACCCACAAATTGTGAGATCATGACCTGAGCTGAAGTCAGATGCTTATCCAACTGAGCCACTCAGGCGCCCCAATGATTTCTTTTAAATTCGGGTGCAACTCAGTGAGGTGTTGATGGGCGACATTTTGATGTCAAATTTTGGAGGATAATTGTGACTTGTTGAAGTTGTTGAGTGGAACTTTCAGGCAAAGGCCTTGGACTTTCAGTGCAGACGGTCACCTTTGTGGCACCCAGAACAATCCTCTTGCTTAGAATCTGCTCACTCAGTACTTGCCAATTTGAATCACAGCTAACTGTTAACCAGCAGAAGCAGTTCCTTATTTAGGAAATGACACACAAATGCAGGGGGCAGTGGGCTTCTTAAACAGACCCACCAGCACATAGGTTTTGGGGTTAAGTTTTGACAAATAGCCTTGAAAAATGTTTAAGGTATTATTCTCTAAATGCAATCTATAAAATTTACCTAAATATAAAAATTTCCAACATTCATGTCTCTCTCTTGAAATGTTATAAAGTTAGATATTTGGTCAGTTTTTCTAGAATTTCTGTGGGTCCTTAGTTAATACAATAGGTGAGAATTGACTAATTTTACCCAATATTTCCATTCTTGAGTTAGAATGTTTCAGTAAGATAAATGTGAATTTCATGTGTGATGTCCTTTTATGTTGTAATTGTTGCATTTCAAATATTTCTTACCATTTCTCACACTTGTTACTTTTTGTCTCTGATATGAATTAATAGAAAAAGATTTTTTCACTTAATTTTTGAGCTTATTCCACATGATTCTTATTAGAGGAAGTCGTTTCAGAGCCAGTCACCCCACCACCAGCACCATCACCGCCGTCGTCACTGATGGCGTTTTGGGCTGATGGGGGGGTTCGTAGCCGATGGCCAGGAAAGAGAGACAGGCCCCGCTGTCACCACTGTCATCATCACTATCACAGTATCATTTTTTGCTTATGGAAAGTGGTTTGTCAACATTTCCCTTGTGAGGCTCTATTTTCTTTTTCTTTTACTTGTTCTGTTCTTTATTTCTTTCTGGGGTTTATCACAGAGCCATGAAGACTTCACCTACATGAAACTTGTGTATCAGAGCTTAGTCTGATATTTTTTTTTCCCATCTGGTTCCAAATTTGTTTTTAAATGGTTTCAGCTGATTAAATTGGAAGTGCAAGATACAATTTTGGGCTTTTAAATACTTTTTACTTACAAAAAATAAAGCCCTAGCTTTAAAATAATGGTAAAGACAGTTTTTTTTAAACTTAACCAATTTTTCTCATAGGAGATGAGAGATGTGACTGCAGTGATGGGGGAAGGTTTTGTGTCCCTGGAGACTAGAGAAGGCTGCGTTTGCCTGGGACCGTGTGGTGTCTCATGTTGTCAGGTAGAAGTCGATTCTATGAGGGGTTTGAGGCTACAGAGAATAGAGAGGTTGCCCGAGTCCATGCAGTTGTGAGTCTGGGCTGAAAGCCGGGCTCCTGTAGACGGACTCCTGCACGTGAGCCGTGGACGTGGGCCGATGTGCAGTGTCCCTGTGAGTGTGCCCCGTGCTGTGTGTCGCGGAGGCCGCGCGTGAGAGAGTGACTTCCGAGAGAATCTGCACGCAGACTCCGCTGCTCTCCTGCGTCATCCCATCCGGTGGCCTCAGGTGTTGGCGTGGACCTCCCGGTCTCAGGCTGGGCCCAGGCCCTTTCGTTGTTCCATAGGCGGCTTCTGTGAGACGCCTTGAGGCCCGGTGACTTTTGGCTCTGTAGGGGGCACTCGCCAGGACAGGAGGCAAATCCCAGACGTTTCCCTGTTGCGCACGTAGAGGCGCACATGCCGTAGCTGGTGTGTGCTGAGCTCCCCCACGTCCGCACGTCACGTTCTTGGGCGTGAACTCAGCCCTTCCGGGACCCTGACTCCTAGACGTGGAAACGGAGACCCGCAACCCGGTTCCAGAGACGCACCGGCACCGAGTGTGCCCCCGGCAGGCCGTCTGGCCGCGGAGCTCGTGGCGCAAAGCCCCGCGGGAGGCCGTTGTCTGGGAGCCTCCCTGCTGGCTTCTCTGCATCCAGGCTCGGGGCTCCCCCCACCCCGATGAGGAGCCTCATGAGCACAGTGGTGATGCTGTCACTCCACACGTGCAGCACTTACCACTGCGGGGTCTTGGGGGGTGGCCGAGACCAGACGCCCCGGCACCTGCCCCTTTGTCCCCAGCACTCCTGTGGCCTGGACTGTGTGAGGGCTTGCATGCACGCGCGTGTATGTGTAGGTGTGTGAGCACCTGTGTGTCCGTGTCCGTGTGTCTGTATGTGTGCGTGTGTGTACGTGTATGTCTTAACCTATTAACTCATTCATTTAATGTTTATTTGTTGATTTTTGAGGGGGGGAGGGAGGGGCAGAGAGAGAGGGAGACAGAATCCCGAGCGGACTCCACACTGCCAGCACAGAGCCTGATGTGGAGCTTGATCTCACGAACCCTGGGATCGCGACCTGAGCCCAAATCAAGAGTCGGATGCTCAGCTGACGGAGCCACCCAGGCGCCCTCAGCTAATTCATGTAAACGTGTCTCTGAGCAAGTCTGCACCTGGCCTGTGCTGAGCGCTGGGACATGTGCGTGAAGGGGAGAGCGGTGGCCTCACACTTGAGGACTTTGTATCCTTACAAAAGAAGTGGGTTCACACGACGTCGGATACCCTGTGCCAAGCCTCCTCTGGGGCTCCTCTCCGAGGAGGTGATGTGGGCAGCGGGCACGTGAGGTGGGTGAGGGGCCAGGTATGTATCGGGAGGGCAGCGTTCAGGGAACGGGCACCACTCATGCTCCAGCCCATGTGGTGGTGAAGCCAAGAGTGGGCGTCGGGCTGCAGAACCTCTGACTGGGGGCAGGCTTGTTGGCCCTGGTAAGAATCTGGGTTTATTTATTTTATGTATTTTAATTTTTTTTAACTTTCTATAATTTATTTATTTTTTATAATTTATATCCAAGTTGCACATTGTGCAACATGATTTCAGGAGTAGATTCCTTAAGCCCCTTACCCGTTTAGCCCATACCCCCTCCCAAACCCCTCCAGCAACCCTCTGTTCTCTGTATTTAAGAGTCTCTTGTGTTTTGTCCCCCTCCCTGTTTTTATATTATTTTTGCTTCCCTTCCCTTATGTTCATCTGTTTGGATCTTAAAGTCCTCATGTGAGTGAAGTCATATGATATTTGTCTTTCTCTGACTAATTTCACTTAGCACAATACCCTCCAGTTCCATCCATGTAGTTGCAAATGGCAAGATTTCATTTTTTTTTTTGATTGCTGAGTAATACTCCACTGTGTATATGAACCACATCTTCTTTATCCATTCATCCATCAGTGGACATTTGGGCTCTCTCCATACTTTGGCTATCATTGATAGTGCTGCTATAAACACTGGGGTGCATATGCCCCTTCAGAACGGCACACCTGTATCCCGTGGATAAATGCCTAGTAGTGCTGTTGCTGGGTCGTAGGGTAGTTCTATTTTTAATTTTTTGAGGAACCTCCACACTGTTTTCCAGAGTGGCTTCACCAGCTTGCATTCCCACCAGCACTGCAAGAGATCCTCTTTTTCTGCATCCTCACCAACATTTGTTGTTGTCTGAATTGTTAATGTTAGCCATTCTGACAAGGGTAAGGTGGTATCTCATGGTGGTTTTGATTTGTATTTTCCTAATGATGAGTGATATTGAGCATTTTTTGTGTTGGTTAGCCATCTGGATATCTTCTTTGGAGAAGTGTCTATTCATGTCTGTTGCCCATTTCTTCACTGGATTATTTGGTTTTTGGGCGTTGAGTTTGGTTAAGTTCTCTATAGATTTTGGGTACTAACCCTTTATCTGATATGTTGTTTGCAAGTATCTTCTCCCCTTCTGTTGGTTGCCTTTTAGTTTTGTTGATTGTTCCCTTCAGCGTGCAGAAGCTTTTTATCTTGATGAGGTCCCAATAGTTCATTTTTGCTTTTGTTCCCCTTGCCTCCAGACATGTGTTGAGTAAGAAGTTGCTATGGCCGAGGTGAAAGAGGTTTTTGCCTGCTTTCTTCTCTAGGATTTTGATGGCTTCCTGTCTTACGTTTAGGTCTTTCATCCATGTTGAGTTTATTTTTGTGTCTGGTGTAAGAAAGTGGTCCAGGTTCATTCTTCTGCATGTCGCTGTCCAGTTTTCCCAGTACCATTTGCTGAAGAGACTGTCTTTATTCCGTTGGATACTCTTTCCTGCTTTGTCGAAGATTAGTTGGCCATACGTGTGTGGGTCCATTTCTGGGTTCTCTATTCTGTTTCACTGCTCTGAGTGTCTGTTCTTGTGCCAGTACCATACTGTCTTGATGATTACAGCTTTGTAATACAGCTTGAAGTCCGGAATTGTGATGCCTCCAGCTTTGGTTTTCTTTTTCAAGATTGCTTTGGCTATTTGGGGTCTTTTCTGATTCCATACAAATTTTAGGATTGTTTGTTCTAGCTCTGTGAAGAATGCTAGTGTTATTTTGATAGGTATTGCCTTGAATATGTAGATTGCTTTGGGGAGTATTGACATTTTAACAATATTTGTTCTTCCTATCTAGGAGCATGGAATCTTTTTCCATTTTTTTGTGTCTTCTTCAATTTTTTTCATAAGCTTTCTATAGTTTTCAGTGTATAGATTTTTCACCTCTTTGGTTAGATTTATTCCTAGATATTTTATGGTTTTTGGTGCAGTTGTAAATGGGATCGATTCCTTGATTTCTCTTTCTATTGCCTCATTGATGGTGTATGGGAGTGCAACCGATTTCTGTACATTGATTTTATATCCTGCACCTTTGCTGAATTCGTGGATCAGTTCTAGCAGTTTTTTGGTGGAATCTTGGGTTTTCCATAGAGAGTGTCATGTCATCTATGAAGAGTGAAAGTTTGACCTCCTCCTGGCTGATTTGGATGCCTTTTATTTCTTTGTGTTGTCTGATTGTTGAGGCACAGACTTCCAATACCATGCTGAACAATAGTGGCGAGAGTGGACGTCCCTGTTGTGTTCCTGACCTTAGGGGGAAAGCTCTCAGTTTTTCCCCATTGAGGATGGTATTAGCAGTGGGTCGTTCATATACGGTTTCTATGATCTTGATGTATGATCCTTCTATCCCTACTTTGAGTGTTTTTATTAATAAAGGATGCTGTATTTTGTCAAATGCTTTGTCTGCATCTATTGAGAAGGTCATGTGGTTCTTGTCCTTTCTTTTATTGATGTGATGTATCACATTGATTGTTTTGTGGATATTGAACCAGCCCAGTATCCCAGGTATAAATCCCACTTGGTCGTGGTGAATAGTTTTTTTTTTTAATGTATTGTGGGATCTGGTTGGCTAGTATCTTGTTGAGGATTTTTGCATCCATGTTCATCAGGGAAATTGGTCTATAGTTCTCCTTTTTAGTGGGGTCTTTGTCTGGTTTTGGTATCAAGGTAATGCTAGCTTCACAGAAAGAGTTTGGAAGTTTTCCTTCCATTTCTATTTTTTGGAACAGCTTCAAGAGAACAGGTGTTAACTTTTCTTTAAATGTTTGGTAGAATTCCCCTGGAAAGCCATCTGGCCCCGGACTCTTGCTTTTTGGGAGATTTTTGATTACTAATTTGATTTCTTTACTGGTTATGGGTCTGTTCACGTTTCTATAACTTCCTGTTTCAGTTTTGGTCATTTATGTGTTCCTAGGAATTTGTCCATTCCTTCCAGATTGCCCATTTTATTGGAGTATAATTGCTTGTAATATTCTCTTATTATTGTTTATATTTCTGCTGTGTTGGTTGTGATCTCTCCTGTTTCATTCTTGATTTTATTGATTTGGGTCCTTTCCTTTTTCTTTTTGATCAAACTGGCTAGGGGTTTATCAATTTTGTGAATTCTTTCAAAGAACCAGCTTCTGGTTTCATTGATCTGTTCTGTTTCTTTTGGTTTCGATAGCATTGATTTCTGCTCTAATCTTTATTATTTCCTGTCTTCTGCTGTGTTTGGGTTTTATTTGTTGTTCTTTTTCCAGCTCTTTAAGGTGTAAGGTTAAGTTGTGTATCTGTGACCTTTCTTCTTCTTTAGGAAGGCCTGGATTGCTATATACTTCCCTCTTATGACCACCTTTGCTGCGTCCCAGAGGTTTTGGGCTGCGGTGTTATCATTTTCATTGGCTTCCATGTACTTTTTAATTTCCTCTTTAACTTCTTGGTTAGCCCATTCATTCTTTAGCAGGATGGTCTTTAATCTCTTAAGTATTTGTTATCTTTCCACATTTTTTCTTGTGGTTGATTTTGAGTTTCATAGCCTTGTGGTCTGAAAATATGCACGGTGTGATCTCAAGCTTTTTGTACTTATTGAGGGCTGATTTGTGTCCCAGTATGTGATGTATTCTGGAGAGTGTTCTATGTGCACTGGAGAAGAGCGTATATTTCACTGCTTTAGGATGAAATGTTCTGAATATATCTGTTAAGTACATCTGGTCCAGTGTGTCATTCAAAACCATTGTTTCCTTGTTGATTTTATGTTTAGATGATCTGTCCATTGTTGTAATTGGGGTGTTGAAGTCTCCTACTATTATGGTATTATTATCAGTGAGTTTCTTTATGTTTTTGACTAATTGATTTATATATTTGGGTGCTCCACATTTGGAGGCTAAATGTTTACAATTGTTAGGTCTTCTTGGTGGATAGACCCCTTAATTATGATATAATGCCCTTCTTCATCTCTTGTTAGAGTCTTTATTTTAAAGTCTAGATTGTCTGATACGAGTATGGATACTCCGGCTTTCTTTTGGCAATCATTACCATGATAGATGGTTCTTCATCCCCTTGCTTTCAATTTGAAGGTGTCTTTAGGTCTAAAGTGGGTCCCTTGTAAACAGTATATAGATGGATCCTGTTTTCTTATCCATTCTGTTACCCTATGTCTTTTGATTGGAACATTTAGTCCATTGACATTTAGAGTGAGTACTGAAAGATATGAATTTATTGCCATTATGTTACTTGTAGAGTTGGAGTTTCTGGTGGTGTTCTCTGGTCCTTTCTAGTCTTTGCTGATTTTGGTCTGTTTTTTTTTTTTTTTAAACGTCTTTTCTCCCCTCAGAGAGTCCCCCTTAAAATTTCTTTCAGGGCTGGTTTAGTGGTCATGAACTCCTTTAATTTTTGTTTGGGAAACTTCTATTTTGAATGACAGCCTTGGTGGATAAGTAATTTTTGGCTGCATATATTTCTGCTCTTGGGGATTCGCCCTTCCCACCAGAGCACTGCCAGGTATGGAGCTGTGGAATTTAAGACTCTGCACTGCCCCTGTTGATAGAGTCTTAGTGGAATTTAAACCCTCTCCTTTCTCCCTTCTCCCATTTTAGTTCAGTCCCTTGCGGACTCTGTTTCTCTCCAGCTGATCTCGGGCGGGTGGATGCTATCCCATACCCTCCCCGTCTCTGTCCTGTCTCCACAAGCAAAAACAGCTCCTTGCCCCCCTCCCGCGGCTTCTCTCTCCCGCAGCTGGCCTCCCAGCGCCGCGTACCTGGTGGTTCAGGTTGCGCACACCGTTTTCTAGGTGTGCAGGACGGTTTAGTGTTGACCTGGCTGCATTTCAGGGATGAGAGATGCAAAAAAAAAACCTTCCGTGCTGCTCCGCCCTCTTGGCCCCGCCCCCAGAATCTGGGTTTATGGCAGGTACCTGGCAACCGTGGTGAAGGTGGGGCAAGAAGGGGAGTGGCCTCACTGATTCTGGCGCCCGTGTGCTGAGCCGCGTGCGCAGACGCGTGATGCGGCCGTGAGGCCCGGCTGCGCTCCGTGCGCCGCTCGGCAGGGGTGACCGGCACCCCGCAGGCGCGGTTCTGCTGTGTCAGCTCCCGCCGGCCAGGAGGCAGGCTGGACAGGGAAGGGGGCATGTGCTCGCGGGCAGCAGCCCCAGCCAGTCGGGACCCCTGCGGGGCCTCGCTCGGCTCAGGGGTAACGGCGCCGCCGGCTTCTGAGGTCCCCTTCGCCGCCGGTGTTCCTGGCCTCGCAGGCGCGGCCGTGTCCCCGTGTACCGCCTGCTCCTGCGGCCGCGAGCGGCTTCGTGGCGGGGCCTCCGGCTGCGCTCTGTGGCTGGCTCCGATACCCTCCGCGCTTCTGTCTGCGGCCGCCGCTCCCACGGTGGGCTCGGGGGTGGGCCCCGGAGAGGCCGGCTAGGGCGGTCCAGGTGGGACACGGTGGCCGTCCCGCTGGCCGCGCTCCGTGGCTCAGCCTGGCTTCAGGCAGTGGGCCCAGGCTGGCGGCCGTGTCCCGATGGACTCCCGGGTCTCTGTGACAGTGTCTGCGTCTAGGTGGCACCCAGACGGAGGACTACGAATCTTCGCCCCGGAGACATCCGGGAAGACCGTGTGGCCGCCGGCGGCCGGCGCAGAACCTGGTGAAGATCCGGCTTCCCTGCCCCTTGGGTGACAGCGTGACCGTTCCGTGTGTCCCTCTCTCGTCAAGGCCTCTTTTTGTTACCAGTTACAGTGCACGTGCTTTGGGACACTGCGTCAAGTTTCTTCCCGGTTGAGTAGCAGCGTGTGCGGTGACCGAGTGTTCCCCAAACCGACATGGTCTTTCAGTGACTGTGATATTTTGGGGATCGTTGTGGTGTGCTCTTGGATGAGAGGTGTGAGGGAAAATAGTCCCGAGGTTTCTAGTGGGAACACCACTGGTTTTACTTCCTGAGAATAACCTTCTGAATGGTGTATGATGGGAGGGGAGTGGGATGTAAGGCTCCAGAGGCTCCCAGCGTTTTAGGAGCTTGTTTCCTTAAACTTCTGTCGAATTTTTGTTCAGTTACACCACATACATCAAAGTGTTCCAACTAGGTGTAGCCATATGGGAGCTGCTACCCAGGAACCGTCACGGAACAAGTCCCAATTTAGGAGAAGCACAAATGCTAAGCGGCCCAAATGTCGTATTTCCAGGAAAGTGTAAAACAGATCTTTGCTAATTTCTTTTAAGCTTAGGACCCGCAGAGCTACATGCGTCACACATCAGTAATGCCCTTTTGCAAGCATCCCAGTGCACGGTCCCAAGAATGGCCCCTGCGGTCGCTGGACAAGTTTATCACATTGACAAGAGTACCGTATGCATCAAAAAGCGAGGGCCACAGTCTCCTCTCTTTAAATTGTGTTATATCATTAAGTAGCTTATTTTTGCAATGAAAACACATAAATCTTTTATGGCTTATTGATCACTTTAAAAATCATAGCGAGTGCTTTTTTCCCATATATATATCAAACACTTGACTATTACTTTTGTTTCTGTGCCTGCATTAGATATGTGCATTTTTGTGATGTAAATACATAACGCTAGACAGCTAATTTGAATTGGAAAATTAAATATGTAAAGCTTTAACTAGTTTTCTAACGAAAACATATTACCACCCAGAAAACTTTAGTTTCTCAGAAATAATGGTCACTAGGGGTGCCTGGGTGGCTCAGTCGGTTAAGTAGCTGACTTCAGCTCAGGTCATGATCTTGTGGCCCTTGAGTTCGAGCCCCGTGTCGGGTTCTGTGCTGTTGTGACAGCTCAGAGCCTGGAGCCTGCTTTGGATTCTGTGTCTCCCTCTTTCTCTGCCCCTCTTCTGTTCACGCTCTCTCTCTCAAAAAATAAATAAGTGTGGAAAAAAATTAAGAAGTAATGGTCACTAAAATCCATATAATTGCCTTAAAATATATTGCTTTATCTTTAGATCTTGTAGTTTTATTTTTTTTAAAGAAATGAAATGCTTATGGATAGACAGTTCTGCTCTTTCTGTCTCCTCCTTTGATAACCACGACTGAATTTGGTGTGGATCTTTCGCAAGTATGTGTTCAGAAATATGTCCTGTGTTGTGTGGTACATTGTTCTCTTACATACTAGCAGCAAAGTACATATCTCTGCTGCCTGATTTTAATTCCCATTATAGGTATGAATTTCATCCATTTCTGTGAATTTATGATGTACACATTTAAGCCTACAAATTTCCCCTCAATACTGCGTAAGCTGCAGTTTCCAGGTTTTAGCATGTGGTATTTATTATTTAGCAGTAAATATTTTCTAATGTCCATTATGATTTTTTTAACCTAGGCTTTATTTAGATGTGCTTTTAGATTTCCACATATATAAGCTTGTTTTCAGGAATCTTCTTGTTACTGATTTCTAGTTTTATGGCATTGTATTCAGAGCACACGCTCTATGTAACAGAGTCTCTTCTGTCTGGTAAGATTTTTGTACTTACTGAGAATCTGACTCTCTGGTTGGTTTTTATAGGTGTGTGTGTGTGGAACGAATAAGCCCTTGGAACATGTTTGCATAGATATCTATTGGCCCAACATTATTAATTATATTCAAATTATTCAAGATTTACTAATTTTTTTGTACTCTTGGTTTTTTTTATTTTTATTTTTTTTAATTTTTTTTTTTTCAACGTTTATTTATTTTTGGGACAGAGAGAGACAGAGCATGAACGGGGGAGGGACAGAGAGAGAGGGAGACACAGAATCGGAAACAGGCTCCAGGCTCTGAGCCATCAGCCCAGAGCCTGACGCGGGGCTCGAACTCACGGACCGTGAGATCATGACCTGGCTGAAGTCGGACGCTTAACCGACTGCGCCACCCAGGCGCCCCACTCTTGGTTTTTTTTAAAGTAGAGAAATGTAATTAAGATCTTTGTCTATCTGACTGTAGTCTTGTCACTTTCTTCTTATAATTCTATTAATTTTAGCTTTATGTATTTACAGGCTATATTATTGGGTATATTTTCGTCAGACTTCTTATATTTTATGGTATTTATAAACTGTTTTTAATTAGGTCTTATTTGCCTTACATCTATTTCTTCTAGTACTTATGCAATCCATCTTGCCTTCTTTTATTTAATACATGCTGTTTTTCTCCTACCTTTCACATTCAGCCTTTAAAAATAATATGTTTTAAGTGTTTTTCTTGAAGTCCAACTAAGAATTTTTTTTTTTTTACTTGTTTCGTCTGTTTGCGATTATTGTGATTGCTCACACATTTGATCTTATTTTGTGCATTGTCTTCTACGTTAAAGAAAAAAAAAAAAACTTCTGCACTGTCTGTTTATCATGAATTTTCTTTGCTTCTTCATTTCTTCTTCCTTAGCCTCTATTGGACTGATTGAAAACATTTTTAACTCTCCTTTTATCCCTGTGAAAACTTTCAGTTTTTTACTGGTTGGCTTCAGGAAACTAGCAATGTTGTAAGGTACTTTAAATATACGATCATCTGCCCGTCTGCCTTTCTTCTCATACTCAGTGCCTTGCAAAGTGCCCAGTGTTTAGTAGATGATCCCTGAATGTTGCTGGATGTCTGTTGAATTGTCGGGATGTTATGAGTGACCTCGTGCCGGCTTGTGGACCGCTAATCCACATTGAGATTAGGAGCTGGATGGCCGTGAGTGGATTCCTGATTCCTCTGTCTCGTGTTCGTCACCTGAAGTGGTATAAAATAGTTTACGTCTCATAAGTTTGTTAAGAGGATGAAATGTTCAGTGTTTAGAATGCTGTCTGGTACAGAGTTAAGACTTTCTCTCTCTATGTATTAGTTTATTATTGGTATGGATTTATGTAAACCTTCATTTCCTGTTTGTAACTGAAGAATAACTTCTACATATGTAAAGATAAAAGCTTTCAGATATACTTCATTAAATTTTTCTTAATCGTTTGGATATTCTTGACATGGAAGGGAGATGGAAATTGTTATGAACCGTAATATATTTAATGTTTGAGGCCAAAAATTGTTCTGTAGATGGAGTGCACTCCATTCCATGAGACATTTTAAGTCACTAGAGCATGAGGAGAGGTGACGATCAGATCAGAGGCAGGTCCTCAGAGGGACCCCGCCCAGTGACATGGGCTGGATTTCACACAAGTCAGTGCACAGACAGCTGCATGGGGGTCTTAGGATTTTATGGTCGGCAGATTAATAACTGACTTCAAACCTCGAATTCCTTAGTAAGGGCATCTTTCGGATGATTTACTGAAGATGGATTATGATCTGCACTTTAAAAATAAATTTTGGTGTATTAATGTTATAGTCTTTGGATATTTGATTGTACTTTTGTAACTTTCAGGGGCATTTGGCATTTGGGAATCATACACCAATAATTCCCAAGGTCAAAACGTCCCATTGGTAATTATCCAGAAGGAAGTTCTTGGAGCCCAATTCTGAAATTGTTATAAATAAGAAAAGAAACTTTGTGTTAATTTCTTACTTTGGATTAGTGTAATGTTTATTAATTCAGCCTTTAAAGAACGCATCTTGTTTCTTCCCCTCACAATCACAGGGATCGTCATTCACGACCCAACGATATCAGGTTTATAACCTTTTTGCCACCACAGCCACTGGCGATGGGATAAAGCTGTGGGACTTGAGAACCCTGAGGTGAGGCCTTGCAGCTGTGGTATGTGAAAGATGCTTCTTTTAAAGCTCCCGAGGCCCTTTGCCTTAGTATCTGTAAACTCAGTTTGATCTCTTTTTCCCAAATGCGACAAGGTTGTGGTGAATCTGTTCACACTGACCAGTCTAAGAAAAGTCCGATTTGTGCACAGAACAGGCCACCTAAATTTGGAATGTTAAAATAAGAGGTGCTGGTATTTCCTCTGCCGTGCGTGTGACCTGTGGCCTCTGAGGGTCAGAGATGCACGGGGAGGTCATCAGATGCTCATAAACCACAGCATATACGTGCATGTTCCTGTTCTCTAAAAATATACGTATTTGACCATTGCATTATGGGGCATAATCACTAAATATATAGCGTGTATGACAAAACGTGACAAGTATTTGTGTGTGTATATGCACACCTGTAGATTCACAAGGACAGAATTAACAGTCTTCGCTCTCCTCTGTAATCGCTAAAAAAAAAATGCAAAAGCCCCTCCGACATGTGGAGGGGACGTTCTGCGAGGCCATCTTGGGCAGGCACTGAAGTTCTGGTCCAGGGGCTCTGTGTGACACCACAGTGCCCCCTGGAGCCCAGCCCCGTGCAGGTGACAAAGGCTTTCTCAGGGCTGCCTGGTGACCCCAGAAAGTGCTGGGCATTTTCTCAGTAAAACCAGCATTAGTTCCCTGACCCACGTTATAGTAAACAGTTGTGCGTCACACTTCGTGAATAGTTGGTGTGGCCCTTCATCAGCCTTGATAGAATGTCGCGCCTCCCAGAAGTCTTTGAATCGCTGATGCAAATGATTTATGACTTTAAAATGTTTTCATATTTTAAAGATCTAGAATAACCTGCTTGTCACACAGGAATTCTCCTGCATAAGCGTGCTCTCTCACTGCCAATTTGTTCATTGTTGTGTAGACGAGCCGCAAGTCAGTGTCTTTTTCCTCATTTGTGTTAAAATTAAAAAATCATTTTTTTCCCCTGGTATTTCTTCTTTTTCCTGTAGATGTGAGCGCCGTTTTGAAGGACATCCGAACCACGGATACCCATGTGGAATTGCTTTCAGCCCTTGTGGACGCTACGTGGCTTCTGGTGCCGAGGACAGACACGTATGTACTGCTGTGGTGTGTCTGTTGGTCTTCGGTCGTGAGATCCACTCATTCTTGTGGAAACCGTTTAATGTTGTTGCACGTTAGGATAAAAATTGATTTTAAAAAGCTTAATTATCGGCCAGTGTTTGGGACTTTAATAGTATTTTTTTAAGTTTATTTATTTATTTTGAGACCGGGAAGAGAGAGCACAAGGGAGGGGCAGAGAGAGAGAGGGAGAGAGAGAATCCCAAGCAGGCTCTGTGCCTGAACTCACGTCCCGTGAGATAGTGACCTGAATCGAGATCAAGTCGGACACTTAACCGATTGAGCCACCTGGGTGCCCCATAAGTAATAGTATTTTAATAACAATAATGTAGGAGGTGTGAAAGGCCCTCATGTATTTTTGGTGAAGCATGATTATTTTACACCCCATTAATTCATTAATTTATTTCTTTATTCATTTATCAATCATTGTACAAATTGCCTTCCACGTCAAAGGCATCGCTATGTGTGTATTTTCTGTGAATCACCACATAACAACGCTAATAAATAAAATACCAGATCAAAGTATTTAACCGGGAGTACTCCTTCCGCTATCTTAGGGAACAATGTACTTATTTCATTTTTATTTTCTCTAACCTCCCGAAGAAGTGTCTTCGCTTGCAGGGCTTAGGAGGGAAACACGCTCCAGGGAAGGGGAATTCCGGAACAGGCCCCGGTGTAGTTAGCATTTGGCAGCGTCCAGCCTGCCGTCTTCTGTGCTTATAGGCCCCGCCCCCAGGTTGTGAGGACGGTTCCCCCGGTCTCTCCATCGCCCCCGTTGGGCTCCAGCGACTGGCCCTGAACTACTGAGCTCTTGGTCCGCCCCACCACCTCGCTCAGCTCTTCATCAACACGAATTTCCTAACTGCCAACGACTTCCTTTGGGCGTGGCTTGTTCCGTGTGTAGTCTGGAATGTCGCATAGGGACGCAGTGTTGAGGCTGTCGTCTGTCAGGTTATACTTAAGGATTTGGTCGTTGGTGGTACTGGATGTGAGAGACGGACGTGTTCCCCTCGGTCAGCCAGGCCGTCAGCCTGTCGTCTGCGGTGGTGTCGCACCCGTGGGACTCACCGTGCCATGTCGTCTGCGGCCAGTGGCTGCACAGCGACCCAGGGGATCTCCCTGAGCAGTTCGCGGGTCGCCCTCGCCTCGGGTGCCCTCCAGGTAGAGCCGCAGGTCACTCGTGGTCCACATGCCCCCGTGGATGTGGCTGTAGTCCTCCCCACGTCCCCAGAGGGCAGCGTTGGGGAGATGAACACCCGTGTTCTCCAACTCACCTGGTGTGTGTTTTACTGCGCAAAAGCGGCAAAGTCCAAGTTTACATGTAGAACAGCTCAGCAGGACACACACCTCCTCCCGCTGATTAGAAATGGGTCATTGGTGGACAGAGAGGTCATGTAGCTTCTTCAGCGGACAGGGTCACGGCTGTTCGGGACCACTGTTCGATCTGTGAGAGCATGTGGATCAGAAAGATGCCCTTTCCCTGGGCTTTGCCGCCGGGTTTGCCGAGCAGGAGCGGGAGGGGCTCTGAACTCCTGAGCGAACTGCTGTAGCCAGTGGGCAGCTGCAGGTGCTGAAACAAAGTTCCGATGGAGGTATTTTCTGCTTTCAGCTTTTTCTGCCGGAGAACCCTCTTTTTTCTCAAGCTCTTCCTGTAGCTTTTAATATTCTTCACAGTCACATCTTTCCAGTCACTTCTCAGTGGCTCAGAAAGTGGTTGACCACTGACTGTCTGAGAACTGATAGCCAGTTGTGACACTCAGAATGTTTCTGTTGGTTTTCACACTCATCCGGTAAAAATTGTAATCCTCATTTGTCACGTGGACCCACTGACTCCTTTCAAAGTTACTTATCAGCACTGACTTCTCAGGATCAGTGACCCGTTTCACTTTTCCTGCCACAGTACATAGGTACTTATGGAGCCAACAGGAATATGCGATTTCTCTCCACTTCGGTTAATCCTGCCCCAGGTTCTTACCTGGTGTCAGATTGTTTCCTGTCACCTCCCTCTGTGGGTACACAGTGTGGAGGAGCACTGAGCAATGTGGAGCAGAGTGCCTGGGCCGCACCCTAGCTGGCCCCCAGCCCCAGCCCGCCCTCCAGCCCGCAGATGCCTTTTCAATATACAGATTTAAGTAATTTGTGAGAAAGCTACAACTTTAATGTTCTGTTCAATTATTGTCTGAAAAATTTTCTTCAGGGACTCCGATTATATGTAGGTTGAATCTCTTTTGCCCGATGTCTATATCTTTCCTCTTGAATGTTTTAATGATTTTCTTTACTCAGTTATGGATGTATTTATTTTTCTTCCTTATATCCTCTTTTTCCCCTTATTGTGCTTTCTGGAGTATCTACTTTCTACTACATTCATTCAAATTTGACCTTCATTTCTGAAAATTTTTTTCTAATGCTTTCCTAACACTTATCAGTTTTCATGTAACATAGTCCTGTGTCTAGTAATTTTATTTCTGAGCTCTTCTGTTTCTACTTTAGCAGTTCTGTTACTGTTTGTGTTTTCTTTTCTTTTTTTTTTTAATGTTTATTTAGAGGGCGGGAGAACTTAAGTGGGAGAGGAGGAGAGAGAGAGGAGAAAGAATTCCAAGTAGGCTCTATGCTATCAACTTGACACGGGGCACGAACCCATGAACCATGAGATCGTGACCTGAGCTGAAATCAAGAGTCAGTTTTTCGACTGAGCCACCCAGGTATCCCAAATTTATGTGTTTTCTTGATTTCTGTCAGTTTATTTTCAAATACATCGTTAGTTTTCATCTGCATAGAAAACACATTTTTCTGTGTAGTCTCTTGTCTGTGAGAATTTCTTTGGTTCGTGCTCATCTTTTGTAGAAAGGACTGTCATATCCAGAGTTTGTATCATACATGCAATAGAAAACGGGACATCTGGGAGAAATAGAGACAAAGTTTCAACAGGCAATTTGGAGCATATTTTGAAGATTCTTGTATGCCACTAAAGATACTTGGTCTGTATTCTCCATGACATTGGAGCACTAGTAGAATATTTTAAGCAGAAAAGCATCATGATCAGCAATAATTTGTAGCCATTAAAATAAGTTTTTTAAAGTCTTCCATTATAATTGAGGAATTTTTTTTCCTTCTTAAGGTTATATTACTTTTGCTTTTTCTATTTTGAAAGTATGTTATCAGGTGCATACAGATTTAGAATTGTGATATTTTCTATATAGATTGGCATTGTTATCATTATTAAAGTCCCTCATCTCTAGTAATGCTTTAAGCCTTAATGTCTACTTGAGACTTACATATTCTCATATCACCTTCATTTCCCATCTTTCTATTTTCAGTGTTTCTGTGACTTTATACTCTTAATTTCAACTATTATATTTTCTAGCTGCACTCAGAAATATGGTGAATAAAAGAAAATGGTGGTCAAAAATTTCAAGAAAATTCAATGTGTATCTCGAAATCTGGGATGGTTGTGCTTCCAGTGTTGTTTTTGGTTTTCAGAATTGCTTTGAGCAGTCTACACATTCAATACAATTCCTTTACAGAATTAGAACAAATAATCCTAAAATTTATACAGAACCACAGAAGACCTTGAATAGCTGGGTTTTTTAGTGGCAGAGGAAACATCCAAACATGAAATAAAATCATAAAATGAAAGCTCTCTTTGTTTATAAGTACAGCTGACCATTTGAAAACATGGGGGTTAGGGGTACTGACCTCCTGCACAGTCAAAAATTCATATATAACTCTTTTTTTAATGTTCATTTGTTTTTGAGAGAGCGTGCATGGGGGAGGGGCAGAGAGAGAGAGGTAGAAGATCTAAAGCTGGCTCTGCCCTGACAGCAGAGAGCCTGATGTGGGGCTTGAACTCTTGAACTGTGAGATCATGACCTGAGCTGAAGTCGACCCTTAACTGACTGAGCCACCCAGGCGCCCCCAAAAATTCACATACAACTTTTGCTTCTCCCCAAACTTAATTATCAGTAACCTACTGTTGAGCAGAAGACTTAACATGACACGAACAGTTGCTTAACACATATTTTCTGTGTTATATGTGTTGTGTAATGTATTTTTTAATGTGTTTTTATAATAAAGTCAGCTAGAGAAAAGTCACTAAGAAGATCATAAGAGAAAATAGATTTGCAATATTGTAGTTATCAAACCAGTCTGTGTATAAGTGGACCCGCACAGTTTAAACCTATGTTCAAGGATCAACTGTATAATTAAAAATAAAACAATTGGACAGAACTGAGATCAATATATTGATTATATTAGTGAGTTCAAGTAAAATAAACTCAAGTTTTAAAAGAAGACACTCAGGGGCGCCTGGGTGGCTCAGTCGGTTGAGCGCCAGACTTTGGCCCAGGTCATGATCTCACGGTTCGTGGGTTCGAGCCCTGCATCAGGCTCTGTGCTGACAGCTCAGCGCCTGGAACCTCCTTCAGATTCTGCGTCTCCCTCTCTCTCTGTCCCTTCTCAGCTCACACTCTCTCTCAAAAATAAATAAATGTTAAAAAAAAATAAAAAAAAAAATAAAGACACTTAGATTGGATCTTATAGATAAGAAGAAAAATCTGAGTTTATGCTGAATACAGGAAATGTTCTAAACCAAGTGATTCAGAAAGTATATATATAAAAAAAAGATGAGCAAATGTGTATCAGGCGAGAGAAAATAAAAGTAAAGAAGATTATATGGTCTTGATATTACATATGTCATAATTTAACCCCCCAAAATTAATGAGGCAAAGATACTTTATAATGCCAAAGGATAAAACTCCCAATGAAAATATAACACAATGTCTGTTCATCAATGAAAATAAGCAGAAGAGTAAATTCATAAAGCAGACATATAAGAAATGAAACAATAAATAGCCAGACACCAATAATGAGGACTTTATCATATCCATCTTAGTCCTCAACAGATCGAAGCACTTCCACAAGCACTGGAATGTTACAGAAAACCTATACCACATAATCAATAATGCATCATCTTATAGACATGCGTGGACGTAGTCGCATGCCAACAAGGAATGGTACTTTCTTTCCACATGCACATCAAATGTGGGAACATTAACCATACATGAAACCATAGAGAAAAGCACAACAGATTAAAATAAGAACAAAAATGTCATTCTCTCACCACAGTGCAGTCAACCCATAAATTGGTAATGGGATACAAAGAAAAGTTCCTTCTGTATGGATACAGAATTTCTATTATTGAACTCGTGGTTTAATAACGTAAAGAAAAATGAAATTGTAGGATTTCTTAAAAATAATGATATTTATAACATGATGTGTCAGTGTCTCTGGGATACAACTAAAGAAATGCATGGAGCAGGTTTTAAGAAAGGGAACAATAATTAATTAAATATCCATCTAGAAAGCAAGAAAAGGAACCACAATATAAATGGGCAAGGAATTGATAGAGATAAAAGCAGACAGAAGAGAGAAAACAGGAAAGTGTTTATTTTTTAAAAACATGAACTACAAAATAAAGTTTAACCCAAATTTCTGAGAAAGAGATAAAGCTTAATATATAATTAATAAGAAATGATGCAGAGGAAAAAGGAAAAGAAACATGGAATAGGGGCACTTTTCAAAACCAAGAAACTGCTTTTCATAGTTTATGCAAATAAATATGAAAGCCATATAGAAATGGATAAGTTGCAGGAAATATATCAAAGATTTCCCAAAAAGACAAGTAAATTAATGGGTTACTTTTATAGAAGAAATTTTTTAAAAATTCCAAGAGCTTTTCTACAAAAAATACTAGACCCAGACGATTTCTTAAGGGACTTTACCAAACTTTTTAAAATCCAGTGGTCTCAGATAACTCTAAGATATAAGGAAAGCATCCAGATTATTTTTTTGAAATGAATACAACTTAATGATAACTCAATAAAATTTCAGAAAACTACGTTTTACTTGTAAATATAAATTAAAAAAATCTTGAGTAAGAATAAGCAGAATCTGACCACAAAGTCACAATAACTTATCTATGCTCCTGGAAATCAAGGATGGCCCAATAATCAAGGAGGCCATTAACTAATGTAATGAGATTGTGCTGTCCTCTCCATATAAACAGAAAAGCCATTTTAACACAGTTCCCCATTCATTTCATGTAAAACACCCCTTACAAGATAAATGTATAAATACTTCTTTCAAATGATAAAATACTCATCCCTGCCCAAATGCCAGCATCTTATGAGAAAACAGTAGAAGCAGCTTCTGATCAGGAACAAAGTAAGAACGCCCATTGATTCCATTACTATTTTATAATGTTGGGAGTATTTACCTATAAAATTAGGCAAGATAATGAGAGACATTATAGTTGAAAAGGAACAGTTAAAACTAGATTCATAGATGATAAGATTGTGTATC
The DNA here is from genome assembly GCF_024362965.1 of Panthera pardus. Taxonomy (NCBI): domain Eukaryota; kingdom Metazoa; phylum Chordata; class Mammalia; order Carnivora; family Felidae; genus Panthera; species Panthera pardus. Next base: position 836,445 of record NW_026526732.1, read on the forward strand.
TGAAAAACCCAAGAGAATTTATTTAAAAAATTTTTTTAATGTTGATTCATTTTTTTTTAATATGAGATTTATTGTCAAACTGGTTTCCATACAACACCCAGTGCTCATCCCAACAGGTGCCCTCCTTAGTGCCCATCACCCACCCTCCCCTCCACCCCCCCTTACCCCTCAGTTTATTCTCGGTTTTTAAGAGTCTCTTATGGTTTGCCTCCTTCCCTCTCTGTAACTTTTTCCCCCCATCCCCTCCCCCCCCCCATGGTCTTCTGTTAAGTTTCTCAGGATCCACATAGGAGTGAAAACATATGGAATCTGTCGTTCTCTATATGACTTATTTCACTTAGCATCACACTCTCCAGTTCCATCCACGTTGCTACAAAAGGCCATATTTCATTCTTTCTCATTGCCGCGTAGTACTCCATTGTGTATATAAACCACAATTTCTTTATCCATTCGTCAGTTGATGGACATTTAGGCTCTTTCCATAATTTGGCTATTGTTGAGAGTGCTGCTATAAACATTGGGGTACAAGTGCCCCTATACATCAGCACTCCTGTATCCCTTGGGTGAATTCCTAGCAGTGCTCTTTCTGGGTCATAGGGTAGGTCCATTTTTAATTTTTTGAGGAACCTCCACACTCTTTTCCAGAGCGGCTGTACCAGTTTGCATTCCCACCAATAGTGCAAGAGGGTTCCGTTTCTCCACATCCTCTCCAGCATCCATAGTCTTCTGATTTGTTCATTCTGGCCACTCTGACTGGCGTGAGGTGATATCTGAGTGTGGTTTTGATTTGTATTTCCCTGATGAGGAGTGACGTTGAGCATCTTTTCATGTGCCTGTTGGCCATCTGGATGTCTTCTTTAGAGAAGTGTCTATTCATGTTTTCTGTCCATTTCTTCACTGGATTATTTGTTTTTCAGGTGTGGAGTTTGGTGAGCTCTTTATAGATTTTGGATACTAGTCCTTGTCCGATATGTCATTTACAAATATCTTTTCCCATTCCGTTGGTTGCCTTTTAGTTAGTTTTGTTGATTGTTTCCTTTGCAGTGCAGAAGCTTTTTATTTTTTATGAGGTCCCAGAAGTTCATTTTTGCTTTTAATTCCCTTACCTTTGGGGATGTGTCAAGTAAGAAATTGCTGTGGCTGAGGTCAGAGAGGTTTTTCATTTGTGAAAGAGAGAGAGAGAGACAGAGACAGAGACAGAGAGAGAGGAGGGGCAGAGCGAGAGGGAGACACAGAATCCAAAGTAGGCTCCAGGCTCTGAGCTGACAGCACAGAGCCCAACATGGGGCTTGAACTCACAAACCACAAGATCATGACCTGAGCTGAAGTTGGATACTTAACCGACTGAGGCATCCAGGTGCCCCTGGAAAACCCAAGAGAATTAATGGTCGTTATAAACAATAAAATAATTCAAGAAATAGTGGGACTTAAATTAATATATGGAATTTAATGTTTTTTACATATAAAAACAAAAACCTGTGAGATGATATATAAGAAAGAGAATGCATTTAGAAGAGCCTTAAGAAGGATAAAATGTTCAGGCATAAACTTAACAAGAACCCTACAAAACCTCTATGAAGAAAACTTTATTTTTTTCCAGAAATGTAATCTTGAAAAATGAAATGTCTTAACTTTTCTTGAATGGGAAGATTCTGTCTCATAAAGAAGTCAGTTCTTTGTAGGTAATTTGCAAGCTTAACACTTCCGCAACAAAAATTTCAATAGGTTTTAGGGGCGCCTGGGTGGCTCAGTTGGTTGAGCGTCTGACTTCAGCTCAGGTCATGATCTCACAGTCTGTGAGTTTGAGCCCCGCATCGGGCTCTGTGCTGACAGCTCGGAGCCTGGAGCCTGCTGCCGATTCTGTGTCTCCCTCTATTTCCCTGCCTCTCCCTCGCTCAGTCTGCCTCTCTCTCTCTCAAAAATAAATAAAAACATTAAAAAAAAATTAAAAAAATTCAACAGGTGTTTCTGTAGGTAGACAATCACATTGTAAAATTATTTCAAAGAACAAACAAGTAACAATGGTCAAGACACCCTGGGAAAAAAAAAGAGCATTATAATGGGGCGGGGGGAAACCTTGCTTTAGCAGTTATTCAAACATGTTAGAAAGTCTCTAATTAAAGCAGTGTGGGATTGGTGCACAAATATGAAAACAGGCACATGTTAACTAGCATCAGCCACTGAAAATGTTCAGAAGCACTGACATTCCAGCATTGCCCTTCATGACCTGTGGCCCCCTCTATCTGCTGTCCCCACTGATGGGAACCAGAGTTCTCTGATGAATAGCTCCTTTCAGGTCTGTGGCAAAAAGTTCACAGATGAGCCAGGGACATCTTGTGCTGAAAATGAAGGAGAATTGAGGAGCTATGGGGTCATATAATATGGCTGCAGGAAGCAACATTAAAAGCTACTGACCAAAGAAGGCATAATGGAGCATCAAAAGAATAATGACTATAATTGGTTTGAAAACATTATATATCTAAAAATCTCATGATTTTTAAATAACAATCAAAAATGAGATAGCTAAAAGCAAGACAAAAACAAACATAAACAAAGCCTTATTTTTCCCCATTTGGAGGTACCTAGGGTACCAATACCTTACAGAACCATGTCTTTTTAAGGGAAATAATTCAGCTTTTGTCTTGCCTTTCCTGTTTGGACTATATTTCAAGTTAACCCTATTTGAAGAAGAAAAGTTATTTTTGAGAGAAGAATTCCAGACAAGTGGGATGAATGGTAGAATTAGAAAATTACCCTCTTGTGGTCTCAAACAATTGATTTTGGTGAATGTCATCATTAGTGAAACTATCACATAGAGGTTGGTGGTCCCCAGGCAGCCTGACTAGACATTTCTCCAAAGAAGATGCACTGGTGGCCGGCAGGTACAGGAAGTGGTTCTCAGTATCACTCATCACCAGGAAAATGCAGATCAAAACCAGTGAGATACCATCTCACCTGTCAGGATGGCCATCGTCAAAAGACCAGGAGGGAAGGACCAGCGAGCGTGTGGAGAAATTGGAACCCTCGTGCACTGGTGGTGGAATATCAGCCAGTGCAGCCGCCATGAGAACAGTGTGGAGGTTCCTTGGAAAATTAAAAATAGAATTTCCATAGGATAAGGTAATTCCACTCCTGGGTATTTGTCCAACAGAATTGAAATCATGACCTCAAAGAGAGATTCGCTCTCCCACGTCACTGCAGCATTAGTCACTGTAGCTAAGATGGTTCAAGCCACCTCAGTGTTTATGGATGGATGAGTAAATCGACACAATGGGATGTTATTCAGCCTTAAAAAAAGAAGGAAGTCCTGTCATTTGCAATGACATAGATGAGCCAGAGGACGTTATAGTAGGTGAGATAAGCCGATCACAGAAAGAAGGACAAATACTGCCTAACTGCACTTAGATGAAGAATCTGAAACAGTCACACTCATGGAAGCAGTGGGTAGGGTGGCGGTTGCCAGCAGGGAGGGCACCTGGGAGACGTTGGCCAGAGGGCACAGAATTTCAGTTGTGCAGGACGAAGTGGTCTAGAGCCCTGCTGGAGAACACTGTGCTTGTGTAAGTGCGCCATATTGTGCGCTTACACACGTGTTAGGTGGACCTCATTACAGTCTCCGAGGGACGTCATGTCACAAGCCAAACCTCCCGACCAACATTAGCGTCACTCACTGTGCAACAGTTTAGATACTGTACATTCCTACTGCCATTTTGAAGTGCACACCCGTTAATATCCACCGTAAAGTATTCTTGTGGAAAAAAGGTAGAGCCTGAACCGAATTGAGTCTTTATGCATAATATCTGGCTCAGGGCCCATCCACAGGATGATGGAGCAAGTCGAAAGATGTCACACACGGGCAGGCCGATGAGTTCTGGCTGGAATGTTCTTCTGGACTCAGGCCCCATTTCGTCAACAAGTCTATGGCATGGAAGAGAGCCAGGGAGAGAAAGCGTTGCTCCAAACAGCGGTGCTGGAAAAGACGTGACAGCAACGCACAGATCTGCTCTGGGTCCTGCTTACCCAAAACAACTGTGACCAGTGTGACCGGCCAGGACTTCCTTTATTTTAGGTCAGCGTAAAGTGGCAGTGTAGGTGTGTGTGCAATGTCCGTATTTTTAGAGATACTTACAAAGCACGTGGGACGTTATCTTAGCAATTGGCTAAAAATACTTCCTACTTATTCAGCCACGAAAACTGAAAGGGAAAAAGTAAAGAACAAAGGTATGGCAGTTGAAGCAAGTAGAGCAAAGTCTTAACGATGTTATGTTTGGTTCTGTACGAACGGGCTGGTTGTGCAATCCACCGTACTTTGGTATATATTTGAAACTTTTCGTAATAAAAAGCCAAGCACGGACTTTGGAGATAGAACTAGACACAGAGGACCGGGGTTTTCCATCGTGCGAGCCCCACTGCTGGAAGGAGGCTGTCAGGTTCTAGAGAGGTGGGCTCTGAGGCCCCGTCTCTGACCCTCGGAGTCTCCCCTGTAGCAGTGCACCGGGGTGTCCGCCGTGCGGGTAAACAGACGAGCCTCCTAGCTGCACTCCTGGACGCCTGCTCGAATCTTACGACGTGGACAGCTGTGGCTGGACTGCGACGGCTCCCTTCACATGCTGCCGACGCTGAGGGTTGACGTAAGCGGCTCTTTTGCCAGATCCCCCCGCCCCGATGTTTCACTATAAGATCACAGTTTCAAAGAATGAACTACCAGATACTAAGATGACTGGCCATGTAATTGGTCATAGGGCCAAGGACGCTGACAGAGACCGGCTTGTTATTAGAGACGAAGTCGATGAAGGTTTGCTCAGGATTGTTGAAGCGGCTGCGGCCACCAGCCAAGGTGTATGAGTCTGTCAGGTGACCAGCGGTCCATCCGTGGCGGCCAGGGACCCCTCGCGGGGCTCCTCGGGAAGGGGCAGGGCCAGGGCGGAGCTCATCACGGCGTCTGCCGGACCTTGATGGAGGTTGCCGAGAGAAGGGGGTCATGATTCTGCCTCCAAACCTGAGGGACAGCCCCGCCATTAACATCCAGTGTTCACCTGGTGGTGGCCACAGAGCTCCACGTGCTCAAATCAGGGGCTTTCGGACAGAGTCTTGGCTTCTGCAGGAGGTGGGCGATGTTTCTGTCTTGATGGGATTTTAAGTAGGTCTCTGTATTGAACACTTTGGCCTTCTTAGAAAACTTCACAAGTTTTTTGTGAACTAAAAATTCAGTGATCTAAGACAATATGCACAGTCCTGAGAAACATCCTTTCTGGAAATACTTTAAAAAACAAAGGGAATGTCTGTGATGTGATCTTTGATTCCCCCGGGGACGATATCAACACTATTAAGCTTCAGACACAGAGTGAACTTCTGTGTGCGATCCTTTTGTCCGTTTCTTCTGTGGAGAAAATCCAGGCAAAGGGAAATGAAGGACACGTGGCAGGAATAACGTGAGACAGAAAAACGAAAGCAGCTTCACCTTCAAGGATGCGGTTCAGCAGAATTACAAAACATTCATAATGAACTGGTCTAGTTGTGTTTGTAAAACATCATCTTTTTCACTGGTACATTCAGTCCAGGACGGTTTTTGTGAAACGTCTTGAACAGCGAAGCGTCTTCCCTGCTCCCGGGTGGGCTGGGCCACACCCTCATCCTTTGTGAGAAGACGCTGCCCGTTCTCAGGGCTCATTAGTGTCAGAGTAAGACTGACTTTGTAGGGTTTTATTTTACGTTTCGTCTTTCTGAGTACATTTTAGCCACGGCTTTTTTCCCTTTGATGGGGACAGGTGGCTTCATGAATCGAGTAACTAGTATTACATCTAATCAAAACAATGTGTTCTGCACACGGGTTGCAGGCCATTCCTGTGTTTTCAGCATCAGACAAGGTGCATCTTGTCCGTTTGGGCCGATTGTTGCTGCCGTTTGAAAGGGCAGGTTGTGACGAATGTGCACCTAATAAAGTATGTCTGATATTTGTGGCTGCAGACTGTCGTTCTCATGGTTCCGGTTTGCCATGACCAGAAAGATTCATTTCATTCAAGAACCTTCTGGTTCTTCTGGGAGAAAAGGTAGGTTTCATTTAAAAGCATTTGCATACAGGAAAGGAGAGGCAGTTTCTTAACCGTTACTGATTCTTCTCTCGCGGCCTCACGGCGTCATTTATGGGTGTTGTGAGATGTCACGCAAATGCCAGGCGGCATGCAAGGCGGTGTCCCGTATGTGGCGACAAACCTCAGTGTTACGGTCCCCAGAGTGGGGTCCCTGGGCCCGCAGCAGCAGCCTCCTTTGGGAACTGTTGGGAGCACACACGTCAGTGGCTGCTTTTCGAATAAGCACGTTTCCAATAAGAACAGCAGAAAAAAAACCCAACAAAAACATGCTTTAAATATTTCCGCTTCAAGATGTATACAATCTCTGTTTGTAGACTTTATTTCAGGAGCTGCTGTTTAGCCCATGACAGAATCATTTGGAAGTTGTAAATTTGAAGGGCTCGTCTGTCCACTGAAATAGACTTTTTGTGGAAGAAGGAATCACGTAGATGTCTTGCTTTTTCTGTGACGTGGCATTTCTTTTTTATTACCAGTAGAGTCCACAAACCACTTGTTTGCACATTTTGTTACCTAAAAATTAGAATGGGTCTCTCCTCTCTTCTATCACATCGGGATGGCATCCCGATACCAGATTTGTGTCCCTAAAATGAAGTATTTGATGGCCTCTCTCTCTCTCTAAATATCCATGCGTCTGTCCAGCTCTCTCTATACATATCTTTTTATATGCATATGGTGATACCATCAGACAGTATTGTATGTTTTTATTTAAAATTTTAAGAACAGCTATACTATAGAAAAAATTCCAAGTATTTGAATTGCTCGATTCCAAGCTAATTTAGTAGGAAGCAAGGTGTGTACATGTTTTTGTCTCAAATTTATGGAAAAGGACATAAACATCGCTTTTTCACTCCTCTTGGGACTTGCAGGCAGGGCCGAACTGTGGAGGCATCAGGGGCTGTGGGTCCACTGAGACACTAAAGGTCCGAGAGGCAAGGAGGAGAGAGGCGTGAGTCACCGAGTCGGGTCTCCGGCTCAGGCGGCGCTGGCCCGTCAGGTGACCGGCTGCTGCGGAGTCGCTCGGCCGTGGGGTGCGCTTCTGCTGTGCGCGACTCACGTGGACCGTTGGCCCTTCCATCAAGGAGCCCCGTCTGTCTGTCTGTCTGTCTTGCAGGCGTACGTGTATGAACTGGGCTCGAGCACGTTTTCTCACAGACTGGCCGGACACACGGACACCGTCGCTGGCGTGGCCTTCAGCCCGTCGGCCCCCCAGGTACGGTCTGCTCGTGTGGGCGGGGCGCGTCTACTCCTGACGCGGCTTCCGGCGTCTTTCCTGTGTTGGCCTGTGTTTGGCGAAACCCTGGAACGCTGAAGGTGACCCAGCAGTGTTCGTCACGTGCAGGGAGACAGACGTGGGGACCAGACCGTTGCTGGGGGAGAAAGGGAAGCGCAGGGCGTGTTCTTCCGCGTGGCGGTCTGTGTCATCCCGTTCGCTTGCTGGGAGCCGAGCTGCGGGGAACGCGGGCGTGCCCTCGGGCGGGTGTGAACACGGGCGGGCCGAGTCCCAGGGCAGGTGAGAAAACGGTTTTGGAGTGTCTCCTAAAAAGAATTGGGTGCAGGAGGAGGACCACAGCATTTAAAGAGATCGGCCTAACTAGGAGGAGACATGAAAACAGAGTTACATCAGCTTCACATCAATCACACGGAAAGAGTGTGTGGTCTTGTGTTAAATTGTGGACGGGTTTGTGTGTGAAGACTGGTGACGTTTGGTAACGTGAGCGTACGGCGATGTGGATTCAGAGAATTGCATCGGCGTGCGATTTCGTGGGTCCGGCTGGCGTGTGCGTGTGTGGGTGTGCGTGTGTGTGTGTGTGGGTGTGAACGAAGGTGGACCGCCCCGCCCCCCCGCGGCACACTGCTGCCGTCAGGGGCACCCTGGACTCTCGGGCACGTCTGGCTCCTGGTGACACTGAATGTCGAGGACCGGATGCGCGAGGCCGGTGCCGGCACTGACCACAGAGCCCCCACCCCGTGCCGCTGAGGTCCTCGCGCGCCTCGTCCCGGCGGTAACCCTGATGCGGCCGGCGGCCCCCTGCTGTGGGCGCTCGGGTTGAAACGTTTTCTGCTCGTGTGGTCACGAGTCGCTCACCCCCTACGTAATCAGGCCGCGCCACAGATGCCGTCGGTCCTGGCCTTTCTGGTCGGTAATCCGTGCTGTCCTTACCCATTCTGATCTCCCCGGCGTATTTTCGAAGTCGTTGGATTCCTTTCTGAATCCTTCGACGTCGCGCTGGTGAGACGGACGGGCGGCCAGGAGGGAAGAGAGCAGAAGACGGAAGCAGGGTTAGAGGCGCGCGGGGCGGGCTGGCGTGGGCGCCTGGCCACGGGGGGATGCCGGCTGCTCTGACAATTCGGTATTGGCACGGAAATGCCTTTTAGCATCACTGAGTGAGGAGCTGCTCCGAGTACCGGAAGAGTCTCAGTCGGACCACGTTGCGTGGGTCTGTATCGTCGTGGGGATGGTTCCGATGCGCAGAAGCGGCAGATGTGACCCACGAGAACGGGATTTCAAAATGCTCCCCACTGTTCGCGTCCTTACAGTTCCGGATACGAGCACTTTCATTACCTCTGTTAAGTTCGTTCCGAAGACACGGTAGCTCATCATTTTAACTCGCCTTCCTTTGGACGCCGTGAGGGTTGTGCGTTGTTCCATATGCTGTTAATTAGTTGAGGGTTTTCTTTCATTTCTAAATGGCTTGTTTATATCCTTCATGTCTTGATCTGTGGGCCCAACGTTTTGCTTCTTGACTGATCCAGCTTTTAATTTAAAATTGCCATATTGCCCTCTGTATTTACAGTGTGTTCTGTAGATTCGGTTTTGCTTTTTACTTTGTTGTTTTCTCTTTCAGGTACAGAACCTGGATTTGTTCTAATTATTCTAGGCTAGAAAATTTTTTCTCTTCAAAGATTTATCTTCCTGATGGAATTACAGTAGAATCTTTAACTTATTGTTGTAAGATTTAAGTTCCTGCCTGACTGTGCCAATAGGCCAATATCTGGGTCATTTCTGAGTCTGGTTCTGTTGGTCGCTGTGTCTCCTGACAGTTGGTTTGCTTACCTTTCTTTCTGATGTGTTGTCATTTTGTAAGGAATTCTGACTGTTGACTGTGGAAGGACGCCTGGATGAACAGGTCTCTTTTTCTGCCAGGCTGTTAGTTTGGTAGCGTTAGGAGCTGAGCAAGTAAGTGCCATTCGCTTTAATTATTAAAACTACGATTATAGTGAGGTCAGTAGAATTAATCAGTGTGGATCATTACACAAATAAAAGTACACAGAAAATACTGTTACTTTTAGGAACTTTAAAATACCTGGTATTCTTCCCAAGTCACCTTTTGTCAAACCTTTCAGAAAATTTTATTTCCTAAGCATATGAGGAAGAAATTTAAATCTGCATGTTTCAAATAGGTCACCTAACTTTAAGTTCTGCTGAGGAAAAATAACCTAAGTGTATCTGGGAAGGGGTCATTTTCCTTGGTTTTTGTCAGCAGCATTTGAACTTTTTATTTATTACTTCTTTGTTTTTAAAGTTCATTTATTTTATTTTGAGAGAGAGAGAGAGAAAAAGCACAAGAGGGGGAGGGGCAGAGAGGGAGGGAGACGGAATCCCAAGCGGGCTCCGTGTGGTCAGCACAGAGCCTGATGTGGGGCTTGATCTTGTGAACCGTGAGATCATGATCTGAGCCGAAATCAAGAGTTGGATGCTTAACTGACAGCCACCCAGCCCGGTGTCCTGATGATTCTAAACCATGAGGCTGAGCAGGGGTGGGGGGTCCCCTCCCACTGCTCCGCCCCTGCGTGCGGCCCGGCTCCAAGGGGAGCTCGTGAGGACCCAGACTCGCTTCTCAATCTGACTGCTTTAGTCGGTGGTTATTGGGAAATGGGTCTCAGCCCCACTCAGGGCGCCTCCCACGGTTCTGGTTCAACCCGGAAAACTCCAGAAGGAGACATATTTAGAGAGAACCCGAGGACATCTCCGGTGATGGTTAATTGAATGGCCACACACTTGTGCAGCTGTTCCTGCAGGCACAGACATGGGTGGTGGTGTTACCAAATTCAGCTCCTGTACGTTCTGAATTCTCCAAACGGAAACCCAACTGTCCTTTTTAGAAACTGTTTCTCCAATTTGGCTTCTTAGATAGGACTTTATAGAGAGGAAAGATAAGTGAGGCAGGTTTTAGGGTCAGGACCGGATGGTACACCTAAAATAGTGATGTTCACCAACTTGCTTATGTGGGAGGAACCTGCTTATTAGGTTGATCTGATAGTCACAGTGAAAGTGAGCGGTTGGTTATTATTGTCTCTGCTTCCCGTGGGGGAAAGTCCGCTCGGAGACATTGCCCGGGATGTGCACTGCAACACCTTGTGCTAAGTTACGTGCCGCGTCTAGTAAAAGTCGGGGCCGGGCGCTGGACTCCAGGGATCATGCTGTTTTCTTGACTCATGTTTATCTGAGCAGAGGCTCGAGGCTGAGACGCACAGGTTCCTCTCGGCCTCGCGGTCGGTGCGGTGGCTGACGGAGGAGTGCTGCCGCCGCCTGCCGTCCGCTCACCGCCAGATGCTCAGGAACCTCCCTTCTCCCCGCAGACCTGACCCGTTACCGGCACTCAGCCACGGGAGGGACGGTCTCTTCCATTTTGCTTTCAAGATGCTTTTGCGGATTGACACGAAGAGGTCTAATTTCGATTTAACTTGAGAGAATATTGAATTTCAGGTGAGTTCAATAATCAGAAAGCCTGGGTTTTTTGCGCAGTGTAGAAATGCTCATTTTTCCTATTGGTTTTGAGGTAGAGAAGAATGAGAACCTGGGTGCTGAGTTATTCCTTCCCGTGGCCTTTAAGGAAAGTCTGCAGTGGTAGGAGGTTTGCTGTGACCAACGGAAGTGACAAGTTTAACTTAATCTTTCTCACAGGACGTGTCCTAGGCCTGCCTGCACCTCACAGGTGACAGTGGAGGGTGGGGTGCCATGTGCTCCCCTCCAGCCCCACTCTGGGCGCACCCCCACACCCCCATTTAGCTCAGTACATTTTCCAGCTTCTCCTTTGACTTCCTTGCTGGTCTGCGGGTTCTCTGCGCGTGCTTCTCTGTTTCCAGGTATGTGGGGACTTGCCCCCCATCTCTCTTTATTGGTTTCCCCTTTAACAACATGTGGTCAGAGAACATACGTGGTGTGGCCTGAAGCCACAAAACTTGGTTTCACGGTCTGTGTCTGCTGTTGGGGGAAGATTGTGCTGCGGACAGCCGCCTGGCCAGGGGACTGCCGTGTGTTTCACGTCCAGTGTCCTTGCCGACTGTGTCTTCATCAGCTGGTAAGACTGGTGTGCATGCCTCTGTCTACAACTTCTTACTCCCTCTGATGCCCACAGATGTTGTTTAGGGTGTTTTGAAGCTCTTTTGTTAGGTTAGGATTATGTTCTTTTGGTGAACGGACCCCTTCACTCTCAGGAAATGGTCTCTTTCTTTACTTGCTTTGAAATACACTTTGGGGTAAAGATAGCCACTCCAGCTCTCTTTTGATTAGTGTCAGGATAGTATTTTCTGTATTCTTTTTTTCTAACCTGTGTGGGTCTCTTATTTGAAGTGCAATTTTTTCTTTTTTTTTTTTTATAATTTATTTTTTAATTTACATCCACATTAGTTAGTTGTTGGTTAGCAACAATGATTTCAGGAGTAGATTCCTTAATGCCCCTTACCCATTTAGCCCATCCCCCCTCCCACAATCCCTCTGGCACCCTCTGTTCTCTATATTTAAGAGCTCTCTTCTGTTTTGCCCCCCTCCCTGTTTTTATATTATTTTTGCTTCTGTTCCCTTATGTTCATCTATTTTGTATCTTAAAGTCCTCATATGAGTGAGTGAAGTCATATGATATTTGTCTCTCTCTTACTAATTTCACTTAGCACAATACCCTCCAGTTCCATCCATGTAGCTGCAAATGGCAACATTTCATTCTTTTTGATTGCCGAGTAATACTCTACTCTATACAGATACCACATCTTCTTTATCCATTCATCAGCCAATGGACATTTGGGTTCTTTCCATACTTTGGCTATTGTCGATAGTGCTGCTATAAACACTGGGGTGCATGTGTCCCTTCGAGTCAGCACTCCTGTATCTTTTGGATAAATACCTAGTAGTGCAGTTGCTGGGTCGTAGGGTAGTTCTATTTTTAATGTTTTGAGGAACCTCCACACTGATTTCCAGAGTGGCTGTACCAGCTTGCATTGCTACCAACAATGCAAAAGAGAACCTCTTTCTCCGCGTCCTTGCCAACATCTGTTGTTGCCTGAATTGTTGTTAGCCATTCTGACAGGTGTGAGGTGGTATCTCATTTTGGGTTTGATTTGTATTTCCCTGGTGATGAGTGATGTTGAGTGTTTTTTCATGTGTCGTTTGGCCATCTAGATGTCTTCTTTGGAGAAGTGTCTATTCATGTCTGTTGCCCATTTCTTCACTGGATTATTTGTTTTTTGGGCGTTGAGTTTGGTTAAGTTCTCTATAGATTTTGGGTACTAACCCTTTATCTGATATGTTGTTTGCAAATATCTTCTCCCATTCCATCGGTTGCCTTTTAGTTTTGTTGATTGTTCCCTTCAGCGTGCAGAAGCTTTTTATCTTGATGAGGTCCCAATAATTCATGTTTGCTTTTGTTTCCCTTGCCTCCAGACATGTGTTGAGTAAGAAGTTGCTATGGCCAGGAGAAAGAGGTTTTTGCCTGCTTTCTCCTTGAGGATTTTGATGGCTTCCTGTCTTACATTTAGGTCTTTCATCCATGTTGAGTTTATTTTTGTGTCTGGTGTAAGAAGATGGTCCAGGTTCATTTTTCTGCTTGTCTCTGTCCAGTTTTCCCAGCACCATTTGCTGAAGAGACTGTCTTTATTCCGTTGGATACTCTTTCCTGCTTTGTCGAAGATTAGTTGGCCATACGTGTGTGGGTCCATTTCTGGGTTCTCTATTCTGTTCCATTGATCTGAGTGTCTGTTCTTGTGCCAGTACCATACTGTCTTGATGATTACAGCTTTGTAATACAGCTTGGAGTCTGGGATTGTGATGTCTCCACCCTTGGTTTTCTTTTTCAAGATTGCTTTGGCTATTTGGGGTCTTTTCTGATTCCATAGACATTTTAAGATTGCTTGTTTTAGCTCTGCAAAGAATGCCGGTGTTATTTTGATAGGGATTGCTGAGGTGCATTTCTTATAGGTGGTATTTAGATTTGTTTTACTCTCTTAACCAATTTGACTATCTCTGCCTTTTAATCAGTGTTTAGACTGGTCCATTTGATAAGATTATTGATAAGATCATGTTTAAGCCTCTCATCTTGCTTTACCTTTTTTATATTTGCCCATTTGATACTCAGTTCCTTTTCCCTGCCTCCTTTTGGTTCAGTTAGATACTTTTGTACAGCTACTTCTTCACTTTTTCTGGCTTTTGTAACTCCTTGTTTTGTTCATTTGAGATTGCTGTGCCACTTATATACAGTAAAACCGTGGTTTGCGAGCTTAATTCGTTCCAGAAACATGCTTGTGATGCAAAGCAATTGCCTATCAAAGCGAATTTCCCCATAAGAAATGATGGAAACTCAGATGATTTGTTCCACAACCCAAAAATATTTGGATAAAAATGATTATACTGTAATATAATACAAAAGAATAAGAAAATACAAAATATAAAGAAAAACAAATTAACCTGCACTTCCCTTTGAAAACCTTTGTGGCTGGTGCGAGGGAGACAAGAGAGAGGAGGGTTACTGTGTAGGACGACTCTCACTATCACTCACGGAATCACTGCCGTCTGTTGGCTCAACGGAATCTTTTTCTTTTCCCACAACTTTAACAAGGAGCCTATCGGGTGACGTTTGCTTTTGCCTCCTTTTGAGGATTTCGCAGAAATGTGACATTGCATCGTCGTTAAACAGATCCATCACTCTCACTGCTACAGCCGTATTCGGGTGGTGATTTTCTGCAATATTTTGCACCGTTTCCCACATTTTACACATCTCCCTAACCTCATTTGAAGTGAGGGATTCCCCCGCCCTTCTCTCCTCCTCCTCCGCAGACGAGACGCAGACGTAGACGTCTTGTAAACTCTTGCAATGTCGGCCGCTCGCATACGTCGTTCGTACTTCTCGGTGATTTCCATCTCAACTTCCACAGTAGCATCTCCTTCCTACCGCCTTTCTTTTCCACCTTTTTCTGCATGGGGGCCGCTGTATACACTCACGCGGATGTTGACTCGGTACGGTATGAATAAACTCTTGTCATCTACGGTATTTAACGTAAGCGGCAATAAGGCAGCAGAGGAAAGGGTCTGTGTCTGCGGGAAGCCTGATGCAGAATGAGGCAAAGTGCTCCTAAGCTCACTCTGGTCCGGAAGAGCAAAGGACTGTTCACAGGTGCCTCGAAGTGACAAAAAATACACCAGTGCCGGTCGCGGGCACCTTCCCACGTTCCGAAAAATCACCGATTTCTGCCAGACCCGGCGGCCCGAGACCGAGCGTCCGAGTGTGGGAGACGGTCACCCACCGTCCCGCAGCGAGAGAAGAGACAGAAGCACCATCGGCTCAGCTGTGATCATGTGATGTTCGGCGTCAGGTTCGACTCGTATTGCAAGACATCGCTCGTTTATCAGGTTAGATTGATCAGGAACGTTTGCTTGCCTCGTGGAACGCTCGCGCAAGTGTCACTCGCAAGCTGAGGTTTTAGCACGTATCTTTCATTGGGACCGTGGGCCTCCACTGTCACCTGATGCCACCACAGTGTGGGAACCTTGTGACAGACAGTAAGCATCTGTTTCTCCTGTCTAGGTCTTCACGCTATCCGTGTGGCACATTTTACTTTCCAACATCATAGACTCCACGTGTTACTATTAATTTTGTTTCCGCAGTTAGTTATCTCCTGAAGAGATTTAAATGATAACGATGAATCCTGTATATTTGCCACGTGATTCCACAGGAAACGTTTTGAGCCTTGATTTTATCTGTAAAATTAGGTTGTTGAATTTTACGATCTCTGTGATTGTCAAATCGCTGTCTTCTCCACTGAGAGGATCGGGACGATGTGGGATCTGTGTGCGCGTGTGGTGGTTTTTGGATCTTGGTAGACATGGTCTTTATTTTGTGTTGTATAAAGCGTGCGTTTGTGGAACATGTGCACAGATGTGACACAGTACAGCGTGGAGCAGGCTTCGTGACCCTGTGTGCACCGGACAGGCGCCGGAGGGCCCGGGGTGCGCTGGCCAAGGCCGTGTGCGCAGCCAGGGTCCAGCCCGCCTTTTTCTGGATTCAAACCAGGTGTCAAGTCCAGTTTTCCTTTTGTCTCTGAAGCCAGCACGCTTTGCCGCCAGGTTGCACGCCAGCCTCCGTGCAGATGGCTGGAGTGGATTTTACTTAGAATTTTCTTTCTTGGCCACGCACCCAAGTCTAATTTCTACCAGGAGCCAAAAAAAAAAAAGGTTTGAGTTCAGTGTAAGCATTTACTTGTACTTGACAGGTATTTACTGTGTGACAGTCAGCATTCCACGTGCTTTATTTAATCATATCCTTAGGAAGTGGACACTTAATCATTCATGGAGCAGGCGGGTGAGGAAACTGCAGCACAAAGAAGCTGGCCTGGGTGAGCTCAGTGGTGAGCGGTAGGATTTGGGCTCCAACAAGCGGACTTTAGCTCCTCGGTGCGCCCGGCACGGTGCCCCCACGGTGCTGTGTGAGCACAGGCACGGGAGCCACGGTGCCACCAAGGGAGGGCCGGGAAGGGGCCCCGGAGGGAGGCGGGACCAGAGTGCGCGGGACCTTCGTGGGCAGAAGTGAGAGCGGAGCCTATGTCTTCCTCTGCAGGGAGGCCCCGGGCACGAGGAATGTTTTTCACTCTGGATTTGTGCACCAGAAGTGACTTCTAAATCAAGATTTCAAAACAGTTGCTTATTTTTATTCTATGGAAGGCAATATGTATTCTATTTTTATTAATGTGGGAATAACACTGTTTTTTTTTAGCCATTGAGTGCTTTCAAATTTGTTTTCATATACAGCGTTCTAGTTCTGAAACATATATCATTCTCAGATGTTTCCTGACCATCTCATCAAGCCCACATTCTGAAAGCTAATTTCATTCCGAAGAACCTAACAGTCCAAGTACCTTCCTTTCGGAAAACGTTCTGCAGATTATAGCAAAGTCAACAGCCAAGCCATAAATTTAAATGTAACACAGCCTAGAGGAATAGGAAGCCTGCTTTTGTCACATTGCTTATTTTCATATTCAAGTAATTTTCTAGTAAAGCCAAAATATTGTACCAGAAACCGATCCTTCGCGGCAATGCAGGCTTAACCTATGGGAGGAATAAATCAAGAAGAGGAAGCACAAATGTATATAAGGCGTTGGTTTCAAGTTCTGGCTGCTCCCCGGAGTTGTTGGGGGGAAGGGAAGGAGGCGGAGCCACGAGACGGTCGGCCTGTCAGGGCTCCCCCGGCACAGGGAGGGCGCCTTGGAGTCTGCGTGCAACACAAATGATGGGCAGCGCGCACCATCCGTGGCAGCACTGACTCCGGGACTCGAGTTGAGGGAGGGCAGTGGTCCCTCTCGCCGGCAGTGGTCCAGAGGAACAGCCTGCGCGGCTGCAGATTGATGGCTCACGTGCTCTGGACGAATACCGCATCTATTTCCACTTGTGCTGGGAAATTGTGGTAAGCAAAATGAGTTTACCTAAAGGTCTAGTAAGTGTTTCTGGAAATCAAGATGTTTTGGCCCCTGTCCTGGACCTTCTGTTTCTGCAGATGCGTGGAAGATGCTAGAAGTGTGAACTTCCACAAGATCATCTGAGGTTTGGAGTTTTGGGACAGGCGGGCCTCAGATCACGCCGGGAGAGATTCTGCATTAAGTTACCGGGAGCTGGTGTCCTGGCCACCCTCCTGAGACCGCTCAGCCTGCAGACATTCGTCTCCTGGGTTGTAACCTCTGGCTTCCACCCATTTTCCCCAGAAAACCCACGTGTGTCATTCAGTAGCAAGGATTCGGCTGGGACCCAAGGCTTCTTTCTGAGTACAGCGGTGCACCTGCCTGCCTCCTGCCCAGCCAGGGACGGACAGCACCCGCGTCCCAGGGTGAACAGCAGTGAGAAAATTCCAAATTCAGATGTGCTCAAAGATCGCTAGTTACCCTGTCTCAAACACGGGACTCTTCAGTGAGTCCTACTTATTTATAGGAGATGGTAAAGTCAAGAGGAAAATTGAATTTAGAGCAATTTCTAATGAAATGAAGGTCACACTTGCTTGAACGCAGAATGTCTCAAATTATGTGGGGAATATAATGGCGTGATTTACACAACACCCTCTTACTTTTTACAAATTATAAGAATATCTTGAAGTGAACAGGGTCTTACAGACATCAGGGCTCCTGGGAACAGTGAAAGAGGCATCTGTCAGATTTTACACGGTCAGTGCATATTCAAGTCTAAAATATTGTGCAGTATAGAAAATGGCAATGAAAACAGTCTCCGTTTTATTACTAATCCTCATCCTGACCATTTTTTTAAGTATGTGAAGGGGAAAGCAAGATAGAGAAAGCAATTTTCTATACTTTGGTATTTTTTTATAAATAATTTTTTGTTGGGTGCCTGGGGGGCTCAGTCAGTTGAGCGTCCAGCTTCGGCTCAGGTCATGATCTCAGGTTCGTGAGTTCGAGCCCTGTGTCTGGCTCTGTGCTGACAGCTGGAAGCCTGGAGCCTGCTTCAGATTCTGTGTCTCCCTCTCTCTGCCCCTCCCCCACTTGCATTCTGTCTCTCTCAAAAATAATAAGTATTTAAAAAAATTAAAAAAAATAATTTATTCTCAAATTAGCTAACATATGGTGTATACAGTGTAGTCTTGGCTTCGGGAGTAGATTCCCATGATTCATCACTTACATACAACAGCCAGTGCTCGTCCTAACAAGTGCCCTCCTCAGTGTCCATCACCCATTTCCGTGCCCGCCAACCCCTGCCCCCTTATCAATCCTCAGATTGTTCCCTTTATTTAAGAGTCTCTTATGGTTTGCCTCCTTCTTTGTTTGTAACTATTTTTTCCTCTTCCCATCCCCCATGGTCTTCTGTTAAGTTTCTCAAATTCCACATGTGAGTGAAAACATACGATATCTGTCTTTCTCTGACTGACTGATTTCACTCAGCCTAATACCCTCCAGTTCCATCCACGCTGCTGCAAATGGCCAGATTGCATTCTTTCTCATTGCCAAGTAGTATTCCATTGTATATATAAACCACATCTTCTTTATCCATTCATCCATCGATGGACATTTGGGCTCTTTCCATGCTTAGGCTATTGTTGAAAGTGCTGCTATGAACATTGGGGTGCATGTGCCCCTTTGAGACAGCACACCTGTATCGCTTGGGTGAATTCCTAGTAGCACTGTTGCTGGGTCGTAGAGTAGATCTATTTTTAATTTTTGAGAAACCTCCTCACTGTTTCCTAGAGTGGCTGCACCAGTGTGCATTCCCACCAGGAGTGCAAGAGGGTTCCCGTTTCTCCACATCCTCGCCAGCATCTATAGCCCCCTGATTTGTTCACTTCAGCCACTCTGACCGGTGCGAGGTGGTATCTCAGCGTGGCTTTGAGTTGTATTTCCCTGATGAGGAGTGGCGTTGAGCATCTTTTCATGTGTCGGTTGGTCATCTGGATGTCTTCTTTGGGAGACATTACTTTGATATTTTTAATCAAAACTAAAATATTTTTTGAATAAGAATTAAAAAGGAAAGATTGAAGGTGAACGCGGTCAGTGTTGACGGTTTATCTACAATTGTGTTAAATAAGCATGTGCTCTGAGTCACGTTGGACGGCTGACTCTGTTCCTCCCACAGAGGTACTGTGGCCACACTCACTGAGACCCAGACTGCGGGTCTGTGAGTGTGGACAGGTGCACGCTTGTGTGACCCACGCTGCCTGCAGACGCAGGACTTCCCCTCACCGGGACCTTCCACATGCCTTTCCCAGTCAGTCCCCGCGTCCACACCCGTGAGCAAAGAGCGTCCCAGTGTCAGTCGTTTCCAGAACTCCATGGCCACGGGACCTTTGTGCCGTTACGTGTCGCAGCAGCCACTCCTTTATGTGATGGAGAGCTTTTCTGTTGTGTCAGCCAAGGAGCCTCTGGTGTATCAGTTTGCCGATCGTGAATAAAGCCACTTCTGGAAAGGTCTGTGTGGTGATGGGTTCCTGGTTCTCCTGAGCAAGCAGATGGGGGCAGGGCTGCCGGACCCGTGGGGGGATGGGGGGTGAGGGTGGGCCGGCCACGTGCTCAGCCTCAGTACCCGCTCGTGAGCTTTCCGGAGTGGGCGCCGTTCACATTCTCGCCTGCTCTGCGGCAGCCTTGTTTTGTGAGTCTATTTAATTTTAGCTATTGTGGTATTTTTTTTTAATTAAATTTTTTTGAAACGTTTATTTTCAAGAGACAGAGCACAAGCAGGTGAAGGGCAGAGAAAGAGAGAGAGAGAGAGAGAGAGAGAGGGAGAGGGAGACACAGAATCTGAGGCAGGCTCCAGGCTCCGAGCTGTCAGCACAGAGCCTGGCGCGAGGCTCGAAGTCATGAGCCGTGAGATCATGACCTGAGCCGAAGTCGGACGCTTAACCGACTGAGCCACCCAGGCGCCCCTATTGTGGCATTTTTATTGTGGTTTTAATTTGTATTTTTTTAATAATGAGTGATATTGAACACCACGTCATGTGATTATGCCCTTATTTTTAACTGTTTGTTATTACTATTA
Organism: Panthera pardus; assembly: GCF_024362965.1. Classification (NCBI taxonomy): domain Eukaryota; kingdom Metazoa; phylum Chordata; class Mammalia; order Carnivora; family Felidae; genus Panthera; species Panthera pardus. The sequence continues at coordinate 856,269 of NW_026526732.1, forward strand.
ACAAGTTATAGAACTTTAAAAAAATGTATTCCAGATACTATCACAGATCAGGTATACGTGTTGCAAATATTTCCTCAAGTCTGGGGCATGTCTATTTGTATTATAATATCCTTTAATGACATAAATGCTGACTTTTTACGAAGTGTAACTTTTATTTTATGGTTGGTGCTTTCTGGCCTGTCTGAAAAATCTTGCCAACTCAAAGCCTGCAGTGATTTTCTGTGTGTTTTCTTCCGGGAAGTTTTTGTTTGTGTTTAGACCTCTGACCCATTGTGTTTGCTCCCGCTTGTCCCCTAACGGTAGGCGGACCGTCGAACAACGTGGGGTGGGCTGTGCGGCTCCACCTGGACGCGGTCCCCCGGAGCTAGAGCACAGCCCCGTGCTCGTGCTGCCTCTTGGCCAGCTGACCTCACTGTGAATACTTAATATGCAACACACGTGGCACCCAAAATGTGTGTTAACTGACTAGCGGTCAGGCTTCTGGTCCGTGGCGGGCTATTAGTGGTTATGTTTTCGAGGAGCCAAAATCACGTGTGGACTTTCGACAAGCAGGGGCCGGCGCCCCGAACCCCCACGCCGTTCACGGGTCCGCCGTATCAGCAAAAACGTACTGTGCTGAAACACCATACGTCTGTTCTCACGGTTTCTGTGGGTCAGGAGTCTGGGTGTGGCTCACCGGGTTCTCAGCTCAGGGTCTCCTGGCCGTGACCAAGGTGTTGCCCAGGGCCCTTGCTCAGCCAAGGGTCTCCTGGGCCGGATCTCCTTCCGTGCTCGTCACGTCGTTGGCAGGTTGGGATCCGTGTGGTTGTAGGACCGAGAGCCTCGGCTTCTTGCTGGCTACAGACCGGAAGTGGCCGTCGGCCGTTAACGGACCCCTGTCGGCCACCCTTCCTCACGGCTCCCCCCGCGACGGTGCCGCAGTCTCGGGTGTAACTGTGCACAGGCTCCGTGTACAGGGCCCCCCACCCTCGGGGAGGGGTCACACGGGGCAAGAACACCACGTGTCTGGCCTGCACAGCCACCGTGCATTGACGTAGTTTGGGGCACGGAGAAAAGTCTAGTCAAGGTTCTTTTTTTCCCGTGAATATCTGTTTGCTCCAGTAATACGTGCTAAAAATACTTTTTCCACTGAATTTCATTAGTGCCTTCGTTGAAAATCAGTTGACTCTCAGAGTGTGGGTGAAGTCTCGTGTTGAATACTTAATCTTTTACAATTTGAAGAGGTAGTTTAGCTTCATTAACTGGGTTTATTCTCCCGAAGGTATGTGTGTCACTGTAATCGTCTGGTGAAGAACATTCTTCTCTCTCCAAGCACCACCCCCGAAGTGTTTTACAGTCTTCCTGTGATTCCACTGTGAAATTGAAGGCTCATTGATTTGTTCTGGAAAATCACCCTGTCTAATCACCGGATTATATTGGAATCAACCTCACGCATCTAGTATGGTCACAGTTTTCTTCTTCTACGTTACAGTTTATATTTTTTCCTCTAGGTTTCTAGGTTTTAGGAAAATGTAAGTGATAATTGTTTTCCTCCTCCCCACTGCCCAGTGGATTCGGTTCAAACGCCTCAGCTCGGCCAGTCAGGTCCATCTGGCTTCACCGAGCCTGCTCCCACCCCGCCATCCAGGCCTGTGCCCCGGGGCTCCGTGCCCAGCCCGGCGGGGTCCCCGCTCTTCTGTGGACACCATCTCCGGGATGCGTTCTCCCCTCCACTGTCGGCCTTCGGACCCCGTTCAGATGCCGTCCTCTGTGACTTTCCGTGAAGTCGAGCCGGCGTCTGACCCTCAGGTGTGAACCGCCGGCTACGGACCTGTGTGCAGCGTGCAGGGCCCTGTGCCCTCAGCCTTCCGGTTCAGATGTCGGCCTCTCCACTAGAATTTGAGTCCCTCGGGGGGGGGGTGGCATTGTCTTCAGTCTGATCGCCGGAACAGAACAGACGGATGCTCGCTGAATTCGGGTAAAGTAAGTCCATCTGCGTTCTGGTGTCTTATGGCAGCACAGTTATTTCTAACATCTTTACTCATTTCCATGTTGCCTAGCAATTACAGTATTGTTCACCTGAGGGCATTTATCTCATGGATGCAAAAACGCACATCACACAGAATTCTAGAAAATTAACCTTTGAAAGCAGTCTGCTTTGCAAGCCTTCAGAATAGTAAATCATTAGAAACACAGAGTGTTTTATGTTTAAAACTTAGGCTATAATACAACCTGGGAGGGATTCATCACGTACCCACTTGGGAAGTGTGACTGACCCTCCTTTGAGACTCTGTGTCACGTCTGCTGACCAGAGCAGAGGCTGGCCGTGTGGCCACCACCGTGGCGGAAACAGGGACCGGTGACAAAGGAGCTGTGCACGAACGGCATTCATTTTGCGGCTCCAAGAACTTGAGACGTGGGGTCCTCTGACATTGACGTTTTCCAAGGGTCCACACTGCTCCGATACTTCCCGTTGGTTGTACCCCCACTGCATCCCACACTGTTTCCGTGTTTAAAATGGCACGTTCCCAGTAACGATTTGAACCAAGACGCTTGAGCCGCAGGTAGGGCCGTTAAGGAAAGCACGTTGCTGGCAGGTTACACCTCTTTTTCGTATTTCCTCGGTCAGAGGAATTGCTGGTGTTCGCGGCACACGTCTTATCCCCGCACAGACCGTCAGGTTTCCTTGAGCCGCACACGTCCACGTCCGTCTGCCCGTCCGTCCTGCCGAGCCACGAAGCTCTTCCAGACCTTGGGGTTGAAGCCGTAAGCCTCAGATGCGTGGACTTCGCCGTCCAGCTTCCGTGGTCACCTCAAGTGGAAAGAGCGTTCCTCTCGGCGACGGCTTCCCTCCTCAGATAATCACGGCCCGTTTGTTCCTCTCTTTGTTGATGTTCAGTCTGAGCTGAACTAGAACAGCAGCGTCTTGGAAGGGACGCGAGGGGCTGGTTTTTCTGTTCCTGGACCCGAAGTGTGGCGTGGCTCGTGGCACTTTCCTGCTGTGTGTCCCCTAACCCGCCCCTGTGCTTGCGACCCAGGCACCCCTCCCAGCTCTGTCCCACGTGGCTTCCGGGTTTGCCGGAAGACGAGATGCCAGGACCGTGTGCCTCCGGGGCCCACGGGCTGCCACACCGGCCACGGGGAGCCGTGATGCCAGTGCAGGTGCTGAGGCTCTAGTTGTGGCCGTGGCTACGGAGAGCTCAGTATGCACAGAGGCTCGGATCACTCAGCGTCTCAGAAGCCTGACTGCCTTCGGTTCAAGCGGGCAAACCATTCAGCTGGAGGGGCGCCAGTTACCTGCCATCAAAGATATTTGTGTGTTGAATATTGACAATTCTTTACCATAAGTGGGAGCACAGTGAAGTCTAAAGAACTTAAAATTCTACTCAAGTAGAACAACAGGGGAATTTGGGCGCTCCGCGATATCTGTCACCACAAAATCTCCGCCTGCCAGTTTTTTTAAAACGTGCTCAGACGACACGGCGTGCTTCCTTGGAGTTTCCAGGACGAGCACGTCAGACACAGAAGGGGGCCGTGTGCGTGCTCAGTGACGGTTAGTCACGCGCGTTCATTCGGCAGTGTCTTTGCACAGACGCACATCCGCGTGGAGGGGCTGGCGGGCTGTTGGCGTTGAATCTGTTAAATGGTGAAGCTCTAAAGAGTCCATGGTGCTTTAAGTTTAAATCCATTTTCACATTCGGAAAACGAAATAAACACAGGATAAATTACAGAAAATTAAAGCAGAATCACAAAGTAATTTCATTAAAACATAAGAATTGGAGACATCTGGACAAGCTATGCAGACTGGTCCCCAAGTCTCCTTTCTCCCAACACCTGACCACAGAGTCACAGAGTTGTTACTGGGGCTGCGGTGAGTATTCAGACCAGCAAGGCTGTCTGCCCCCAGGACTCAGACACAGTTAGATCTCGTCAGAGGGGGTCTTCTAGTCAGCTCTTGTCCATATGCCTTAGTATCACTGTTAAGGAAAGAGCCATGAAATGAAAAATAAAGTCCCTCCTCCCAATGGAAGGAAAGAAAGAAAAGGAAGGAAGTAGGGAGGGAGGAAGGAAGGAAGGGAGAGAGGGAAGGAAGGAGAGGGGGGGAGGGAGGAAGGAGGGAGAAAGGGAAGGAAGGGAGGGAGGAAGGAAGGAGGGAGGGAGGGAAGGTGGGAGGGAAGGAGGGAGGGAGGGAAGGTGGGAGGAAAGGAAGGGGGGAGGGAAGGAGGGAGAAAGGGAAGGAGGGAGGGAGGGAGGAAGGAAGGAAGGGAGAGAAAAGGAAGGAAGGAGGGAGGGAAGGAAGGTGGGAGGGAGGGAGGAAAGGAGGGAGGGAAGGAAGTTAGGGAAGGAGGGAGAAAGGGAAGGAAGGAGGGAGGGAGAAAGGGAAGGAAGGAGGGAGGGAAGGAAGGTAGGAGGGAGGGAGGAAGGAAGGAGGGAGAAAGGGAAGGAAGGAGGGAAGGAAGGAGGGAGAAAGGGAAGGAGGGAGAAAGGGAAGGAGGGAGAAAGGGAAGGAGGGAGGGAGGGAAGGAAGGTAGGGAAGGAAGGAGGGAGAAAGGGAAGGAAGGAAGGAAGAGAAAAGAAGGAAAAAAATGCAGCCACTGCAGTGAACCCAGACACCCAACTTTAGACTACTTTTGCTAAAACCGGGATGGGAAAAGTGAACAAAAGCGGGGCCTCTGCATTTAGATGTCACTTCAACCAGGGGACACTCTGGCCTCTGTTCACGTGTTACCAGAGGGAATCACATTTGCCAGGTGCATTCTTCACTGGCCACTCGGACGCTGACTGGAGCCCGTGTCCACAGGTCGCTAGGGGTGGTCCGCGCCGCGGTGGGAGGGGGGTGTCGAGGACACGTCCTCCGTGGCACGCACCCCGTCACGCTCTGGGTGCTTCTGTGGCCCTGTGGGGCTCCCACTGCCTGCTGCGCTCTTGCCAACCCACCGTTTGGGTTGAGGCAACCCCAGAGCAGGGGGACGTGCAGACCCGGAGCAGCTACCCCGCAGAGGCAGCGGGTCCACACGAAGGCGGGACTGTTGCCGGAAACGTCCCTCGTGGCTGCGGCCAGATGCTCGTCTGCAAGTGATCGTTCACGTTCAAGAGTCTCTCTTCAATTTCTTCTCGAGGATTGCTCTGAAATTAACTCCCGGTGCACAGACTGGACTCGTGGAACGAGGCGGCTGTAAGCTGAAGCTCGGACTGGGCTCGCCGTCCCGTGACGGGTCCCCCGTGGGACCCGCCTGAGGTCAGTGCGCCGAGGTCATCAGGCCGCCTCAGTCCTGGGCGCCGTTTTGGATCATGGTGCACTGGAAGTGCTTTCTTGCGGTTTTTAAGCAGTCACCACGGCAACAGTGTTCATTCCTGACCGAAACATAGGCTTCTGCTTGCCTCTGGAGCTCAGGTCTCCACTGAGGTGACAGGTTGAGTTTGCAAAACTGCCTCGTAGGCTGGAAATGGCGCTCGGATTACGCCTGGAAAGGTGGTCCTTGTGCCTCGGGTGTGCCACGTGACTCCACGGTGCTGTGTGTGCCCACGGTTCACCTCAGGCTAGAGCCAAGCCACAGCCAGCGACAGGCCACAAGCCTTGATGTTCTAAATAACACCTAAGTACCGATTTTAGCCTGACAGTTGTACGTTACGGACGGCTACTTCAGCCACTTCTGCAATAGATTAACAATTCTGTGTATTTTTTGAAAGCTTATTTTGAGAGAGAGAGAGTGCGAGAGTGAGCGAGAGCACGTTCATGAGCGAGAAAGGGGCTCATGAGAGAGCCCCTTTGAGAGAGAGGGAGGGAGGGAGCGAATCCCAAGCAGGATCCACGCTGTCAGGGCAGAGCCTGATGCAGAGGGCTCGCTCTCGAGGACCATGAGATCATGAGCTGAGCCGAAATCCCGAGGTGGACACTTAGGCCACTGAGCCACCCAGGTGCCCCTGTCCTGTGTATTTTAAATTCCAATAACTGGTTGGTAGTTGCACGGAAAGTAGCAGTTAACACAAATAGAGTGATGAGCGTTTTCTTTACTGCCTGTCAAACCGAACGACTCTTCTCCCCCGACTGCCTAGAGGTTGGCCGCACGATCTGTCTGCTGTGTACCCTGGGCTAACCCTTAGGGTGTCAGCACTGATGGAAAGCTGTGCTGCCTCACACGGAAAAGACCCTGACCTCACGTCACAAGAGTCTGTTCGGCATTCGTGGTCTTACGTCACCTTCCAGTTTGGATGGGACACTGTGCACGTGCTGATTCAGGGTGAAGAATTCAGAAATTTTAGGGAAAGGACTCAGTGCCAACTCTGACCGCTTTGGAGCTCGAGAGAAACAGCTGTCGACAGTCACTCAGGGCTACTCATCTGCTCCCCTTGACCTGGAAGAAACAGCCCAGAACTGGGGCGTCACCCCACCCGTCCTGGGACAGACCAAAGGGACGCCCCGAAGTCTCTGCGGTGAAGACCACGCGGGGTGCCGGGCGAGCGAGGTGGGGGTTTTCCCACGAGATTTCTTTCCGAATATCGTCCTCGGGTCCAGGCCGCTCGTGCCCCCTGGACCCACAGAAGCTCTGCTCCAGGGCTCACGCGGGGGCACAATGGCAGTGCCCTAACCCACATGTGCAAGTTGTGCGGTGCTGTGTGTTTGTGGGGGGGGGGAGGGGGAGCTGTGGCCCAGAGAAGGGGCAGCGGCAGGTGCAAGCGGGGGAGGGGCGGCACTGCCCGCCCCCGCCCCTGCAGGTGTCTCCCGCCGAAGCGCCGGGTGGCTGGCCCTGCCTCCCAGTGAGGGCTCCTGGATGGCGAGGAGGGAGCGGCCTGGGAGAGCTGTCCTGTCGGCTCCCGCCAGGTGGGGGACACCGCAGCGCTGTCGCTGGTCCCTCCGGGGACGGGCCGTGGACACGGCTGGCAGAGGTCCAGAGCGCTGCCCACGTGAGCCTCGCCCCGCCCCAGGTGTCCGCCCAGCATGGGAGGCTGGGTTGCAGGCCAGGCTGCCAGGAACAAATGGCAGGTATTTGTTGAGAAGACAGCGCTTTAAGCTGGGCTGATGGAGGGCGCTGGCCGCCGTCCCAGTCCCTCTGCAGAGGGAGGTGGGTCCTTTCCTCACTTTACCCTAGACGTGTGTCGCCTGTGACCGTCGGGAATGCGTGCACGCACCACAGACCCTCCCCGTTAGGGTCACCCTCCACGGGAGCCTTGTTGCGGTCCCCGAACCACGTGCATGGACACGTCTCCCAGAGCCCGCCCTCAGTGTTGGACGTGCTGGGTTGGGACAAATGTGCTGTGACGTGTGCCACCGTTACAGGATCAGACAGTGTCACCGGTGTCACCACCGGGTGGGTCTGGGGACCCCGCCTCCTCATCCCGCCCTTGCCCTCTCTTTCCAGGGCCCGGTGGCTCTTTCCTGTCGGCGTGGAGTGACACTGTAGTGTCTGTGTAGGAGCTTTGCTTCACCCGCGTCTGCACTTTAGATCTGCCTTCCTGGTCACCCTGTCCGAGAGCCTGAGCAGAAGTGCGGGAAGAAGCCTGGCCTGGAAGGAAGTTTCCAGTGCCTGCCTGTTGAGGATGGCTTTTTTTTTTTAATTTTTAATTTTTTTTTTATGTTTATTCATTTTTGAAAGACAGAGGCACAGCACAAGCAGGGGTGGGGCGGAGAGAGAGGGGGACACAGTATCCAAAGCAGGCTCCAGGCTCCAAGCTGTCAGCACAGAGCCCGAGGCAGGGCTCGAACTCATGAACCGTGAGACCATGACCCCAGCCGAAGCTGGATGCTCAACCTACTGAGCCACCCAAGCGCCCTGAGGATGGCTTTTGACAGACAGTCGCTGTCGGACTCAACATGTCTTAAGCATGAATCGTGTTGAGTTTTATCAAATGTTTTTTATGTGTATTGAGAATATAATTTTTTTCTTTTTTTCACGTTTGTGTATTTTTGAGAGAGAGAGCGTGCGTGTGTGCAAGGGAGGGGCAGAGAGACGGGGACAGGATCTGGAGCAGGCTCTGTGTTGTCAGTGTCCCCATGGGGGGCTCGAACCCACAAACCGTGAGATCATGACCTGAGCTGGAGCTGGACGCCCAACCGACTGAGCCACCCAGGTGCCCCTTCTTTTTAGAATTTGTAACTTGATGAACAGCATTTAGTGATTTTTCTGTGTAGAACCCCCTCTTATTCTTCCAGAAAACTCAGATCGGACACAATGTATCGTCCTTCAACAGTAAGCTAGGTTACCAGCTGCAGTGACTCCTGTCACTTTACTGTCTTTGTCAAGATTGTCTTCCTTGTCATAGAGCATACGCCCTTCCGTATAAATTTTAGAATAAGCTGTGTCTGCACAAGTCCTTGTTGAGGTTTTCATAGGGATTGTATTCAACCCGTACGCACATAAAGTTGGGGATAATCGACATGTTTACTCTGATGAGTCTAACAATCCATGAACATGGTTTGTCCTTCCACTTCCGTTGATCTCCCCTGTCAGTATACTGTAACGTTCAGCTTACAGACACTGCAGATGCTTCTACTAGTTATACTGGGTGTATCATTTCTAGAGTAACTATAAACGATACTACTTTTTTTTTTTTTTTTAATTTTTTTTTTAACGTTTATTTATTTTTGAGACAGAGAGAGACAGAGCATGAACGGGGGAGGGTCAGAGAGAGGGAGACACAGAATCTGAAACAGGCTCCAGGCTCTGAGCTGTTAGCACAGAGCCCGACGCGGGGCTCGAACTCACGGACCGGACCGCGAGATCATGACCTGAGCCGAAGTCGGCCGCTTAACCGACTGAGCCACCCAGGCGCCCCTAAGCGATACTACTTTTAACGTCGTTTTCCACATGGCCATTATCAGTATATGGGGTGAGATTGAATTTTGTGTGACGTGACTTCGGTGGGTTCACTTATTAGCTCTGGGAGTTACTTCTGGCTGTTGTTTGTTTTTTGTAGAGTCGTTGGGATTTTCTGTGTAGATGATCATGGCATCTGCAAATAGGGACAGTGTTGCTTCCTCCCTGCAAGTGCATGTGTTTTCTGTCTTACTCTTGCCTGACTGCAATTTTGCCAGAGCTTCCGACGCTGCGTTGAGCAGGAGCAGACATCCCTCACCGCCCCAGTCGGGGGGAGCATTCAGTCCTTCACATTAACGTGGTGTTAGCTCTGGTGTTTGGTAGATGCTCTTTACCAGGCTCTCCTAAATTGCGAGAGCTTTTATCATCAATGCGTGTTGGCTTTTGCCAAATGCTTTTCCAGTATCAACTGGCACCGTGCGATTTTTTTTAGCTTGTTGATATGGTGAATTGTGGTATTTTGACATCGCATAACGTAATGTATCAAGATGTGAAGATCTGCGTAACCAAGTGAACTGTATTCTTCACACGATTAATGCATGATGTTAACAAAAGCATGTGGTGGTAAAGACCCTTTCACTCACAGTGGAAGACAGACCAGTAGATTTTAATGGGTCAGAATACATTCACTGATACAGTTTCAGATTCCACAATTCACATGGCCTTTAAGAAACATGCACTCATCATATTTTGGAGATTATTTGCAATTATCTGAAAGGACTGTTAAGAGTAGTTCTTCCTTTCCAAATAGTCTTTAACCAAAATGACGTATCGCAACAAACTGAGTGCAGTGGCAGGCCTGAGAATCCAGAGATCATGCCATGCATCTTGCTAAGTTTATTTTTGTTTTGGAAAACATAGTTACTTTTCATAAAAGAGGTTACTTGTGTAAAAATATAACGGAGTTATCATTGCTAGGAGAATTAAAGTATAAATGTATTTTTAAATTCTCAGTTTTAATTTATTGGTAGATACAACCTATATAAACAAGAGGTCCTTGTGGTTCTCAATAATAAATGTTAAGAGTACGAAAGGGTATTAAGACCAAAAAGTTTAGGGACTGATGTTTTATGATAGGATTGTGCTGGCTTTAAATAATTGCTTAGATTGATTTTGGTAAGAAGTTTTTCGGGCATTTGTGCATTTGCTAAGATTTGAAATGTATTGGCATGAATTTGTTTATTGTATTCTCTTACCACTTTTTGTTACTTGATTTTTATTGTTTTTTTAAAATTCTGATATTGTTTGAAACTTACATAAAAATTGCAAGAATGGGGGGGGGGGGGCGCCCAGGTGGCTCAGTCAGTTAAGCATCTGACTCTTGGTTTCAGCCCAGGTCACGATCTCAAGGTTCTAGTTCGTGAGTTCAAGCCCTGCGTTGACCTCTGTGCGGACAGTGTGGAGCCTGCTTGGGATCCTCTCTCTCTGCTCCTCCTCTGCTCTCTCTAAATAACTATATAAAACTTCAAAAAAATTGCAAGATTAACACATGAATGTTCTATATAGTTTTATCCAGGTTAAAGAATAATTTTATTTTATACCATTTTTAATGGACTTGTTATTTGTCTATCCTTCCTCATTAATCTCTGCCTGTACCTCTTAAGTGCTTGAAATTTGGCTAGATGATCTATAAATCTAAAATACACAGATGATCTATAAATCTAAAATACACATCAGATTTTAAAGACTTGGTACAAATGATACAAATTTTCTCATTAATTTTATATTATGTGCTGAAATAATATTTTGTATGAGTTAGATATCAAAATTAAAACATTTGTTTTATTTTTTAATGTGGCTTCTAGAACATTTTAAATCCTACGTATGGCTTGCATAGTATTTCTTTCGGATTGCATATATACAAACTTGTTTTTCAAAACCATCAGAGTACGTTGGAGAAATCTTCCCCCTTTAAGCCTGAACACGGTAGGATGCCCTTCCTAAGAGCTGTGACACCCTTTTACGTACGCAGAACATGTTATAAAAGTCAGGGAATATAACACTGACGTGATGCTGTTCTCCGCTTATCTAGTCCACAGCTCACTTGTAGGTCACATTTACAAATCCTTTATAACGTGTCCCATCCCAGGATGATGCATGTCGTGGAATTACTATGCCTTCCCAGCCTCTTCCAACTTGGAACAGTTTCTCAGGCTTTGTCTTTCTTGACCTTGATTGTTTTGAAAAGCAGAGGTCAGTTTCTTCTCTGCGATTGGTTGCTATCTCTGTCACACACAAGTGTTGTGTCCTTGTATCAGTAGCATCTTGATACTGTTTTGTCCCAGTTGCCTCGTGCACTTTCGTAAGTCCGCTGAGATACTGTAAATCAGGCTTCTCTTTTGTAAAGTCAGTATTTCCCCTTTCGTGATAATTAAGCAGTTTGGGGGTGGATATTTAAAAATGATATAAATATCCTCTTTATTATTAAACTTCTGCCCACTGATTTCATGACCTTTGGCATTTTTGTGTGATTGATCTTTAAAGAAGACGACAGACTGAGGATTGCCACTGCACGCAGGGTTTTCGGTGTGTGGAGCTGGACCGTGTTCACAGGCACGTGTGCATGAGCCAGAAACGGGGGAGCCCTTGATGGAATGGCAGGCTCCCGTAGGGGAGCTAAGCCAACCGGATTTGGGGACAGCGGAGAGAAAGGGGTGGGAAGCTCTTTCTAAGGATGATATCCCCGTTTGGTTCTAAGAGTGGTGCAAAGGGTCGGAACCTTGGCTTCTAGAGGCAGGATAGCTGTCCTCAGGTCTTCAAAGAATTCTTTGGAGGAGGAGCCCACTGCCTCCTTGACCTGTGGCCTCTGCCTCCCCGAGTCGGGTTCTGTGTTGGAAGTCTCAGAAAGACTGATTTAGCTCAATGTAACAAGGAGCTTTATACCAGTTTCAGTGGTTTAGAGGAGTATATTCTGTTGTCAAGGAGTTTCCACCCCAGGCAGGACTGGAGGGTGACCTGTGTGTGGATTCACTGTCCCCCCGGGACCTGCGTGGCCACCAGAGTCTGGCCACCCTGCCTCACAACGTCAAGTATTTTGTTACGGAAAAGTTTAAGCACACGCTCCGCATGTAACGGGCCCCATGTGCCCATCGGCAGCCGAGGCTCATGTCTTCTCTCGTTCCCTTTCCCCCACCCCCAACACGCACCGAAGTATTCGGAAGGAAATCCTGGTACCGTGTACTCCTGGCTGTAAGTATTTCCGTACACAGTGGTGTCTTCAAAGTGAGGACTCTTGGCCACGTGCGCCACACGCTCCTCAACGTAGTTTCGCCGGTACCTCCTTCTGGCTTCCCCCAAGCTTCCACCCTCTTCCTTCCCGCCCTCTCTCCCCCTCCTCCCACTCCCCTGCCTCGGCCTCCTTGCCGCTTCCCTCCCTCCTCCCTCCTCCCTGCCACCCCCAACCACCTCTCCTCCAGGCCTCCCCAGCTCTCCCCTCCCTCACCCCCACCTGCTCTCCGGCCCCCTCTCCGCCTCCTGGGTGTCAGATAGGCTCTATCCACATTCCCTCTCTCCCCAGGCTCCCACCTCTCCCCCTCTGGCCCCCTCCCCGCCTCCACCAGCTACTCCTTCCCCCCCTCTCCAGCCCCTGCCCCCTCCGGTCCCCTCCCCGTCCCTGGCAGCCATTCGGTCTCCCTCCCTCCCCCCCTCCCCCTCCAGCCCCTCCCCCCTCCCCCCTGTCCCACAGGCTCCATCCACAGGGATCTCTGTTTCACACCAGGCTTTCCAATTCTGGGACTTTAGCACTTGCCATTCTCCCTGACTAGAATGATCTTTTAGAAACTTCCTTATGAACGGCTTCTTGTCTTTCAGATCGTGGTTCATAGATCGTAACTTCACAGAGAACTCCAGCCCCCCATCCCTGTCTCTGTAGTGTTCCCGTATTCTATCTGTCATGGCACAGAGTTCTCTAAACACGCCCTCTGTGGTGCCCCTTGGTCGTGCTCCTCACTGCTCCTCCGGTGGAGTAGACGTGAGGGCAGGGGCTGTGCCCCAGTGCTGGGCAGAAGGTGACCTGTTTCTGTCCCAACTACTGGGACACCAGGGGCGCTCCAGGGGAAGGGAAGAAGGCAGGTGATGACCAGCCACCTGGGAAACAGATCCGGGATTTCCTGGACCACGTGATGCTATTAGCAGGATGTCTCCCGGTTTGCATGTGACACACGTCTGCGACCCGTGGGTCCAGGAGTCGTGGCTTCGTCCGGAGTGCCACCCTCACAACGTGACCGCTGGCCACGGTGCGACCGAAGCCCGTGTCTGACCCCGAGACCCCGGGGAGGCACCTGCAGGGCTGCCGGGGCGTGTCTGGCCTCCGCCTGTTCTCTGGCGAGGCGGCGTGGCGGACGCGAGTCAGGGCTGAGCGTTCACACTGACGTCCTTTACTGGTCCGAGGCGAAGATCCGCACAGACGAGCTCCGCGAGTAGACAGGCTGAAGGTCGAATATTGCCTTAGACTCCAGAAAACACAGACGTCGCTGTTACTTGGGAACCGTGGTGCGTGGTGTTACGTTTGCACGTGTTTTACAGAAAAGCAGTTCCCTAGCGGTGGAATTCAGACGTGCGGCTCAGGACAACTTTAGAACTCAACCTCTTGGTACTTGCTGTCCTGTTCTCGTTTAAGTCACGGTGTGGCGCGGTCGTGTGCGTTGGCCGCGAGGGGCGGCGGGGAGGCAGGGCCCCGGGAGCTCCGACCTGCTGCCGGGACCGGGCCCGTGACCCGGCCACAAACACCCTCAGCCCGGCACCCACCGCCCGTGAGTGCGTGCACGAAACCCCAGGAGCAGAGCCGAGCGTGTGCCGTGGTTTTGCACAGTGGAGGCCGTGCGCTCCCGTCCTGCGGCTGCACGTGTGGGTCGGCGGAGGGGTGGTAGCAGTCAGGAGTAGGCGTGTCTGTGAATTTGCACGTGGGTGGAGTGGGAAGACAGAGGCGGTGTCTGACTTTGGCCCCGCGGGCTCGCCGCGGCCTCCCATATGGCGGGCCGTGCGTGAGGTTTCTGGGGCGGGAGCCGTGGCGGGGGACCCGTCGGTGTGACAGACGCAGCTGCTCATAGCTTTGGCCGCGGGGGACGGCGCCTGTCGTGCCTGGCGGGTGTGGGTCTCCTCTCTGGCTGCTGGAGGGCATCTGTTCCCGGTGGTCTGGCAAGGCTCTCGGCTCTGCAAACACTCACGGCCGCGGCCTCCAGCCTCGAGCACGGTGCGGTCACAGTGCAGGAATGTGACAGTTGGGCTGTAATTTGAGTCCTGCTCAGTTTCTTTGAAAACGACTTAGAAGCCCAACTTGAAAAACTTATCTTTAAATAAGTTGCAGCATTTCAGTGTCCTCAGCACATAGGATTCCCGTGACACATGGCTCTGTTCTGACGGGTGACTGCGCAGTGCTCGTGAGGTTCGTGAGTTATGAAAACGTGGCAACTGTGGCTTTCCACACACAGAAGTAGCATTTGAGGGAACGGCTGTGTCATAGCAGGGAGCAGACCTCGCGGGGGGCGGCTGTCTAACGGCACCCCGGCCGGGGCCCCCCTCTCTCCGGGGTTCACGGAAGGACAGCCGGGGCTGGAGCATAGGCCACCCCGCGGCTCTGGGTCCCTCAGTCTTTTTACCGCCAGGGGGAAAAAAGTCTGTTTTGGGCAGGATCCTGAGAATATGCAGTCATTTTATGGGAAATTTGAGGTGCAGATACACAAACAATACATTGGTGTAATTTTTAATTTTTTTTAGCTTCAGAGATGGTTTTATGTATTTGTTTATTATTTTAGAGAGAAAGAGATCGCACGTGTGAGCAGGGGAGGGGCAGAGAGAGAGGAGAGAGAGAATCCCAAGCAGCCTCCGCACTCAGCACGGAGCTCGACGCCGGGCTCCGTCCTGCGACCCTGGGATCACGACCTGAGCCGAGATCGAGAGTTGGATGCTCAACTGACAGAGTCCCCCAGGCGCCCCTATTTCTAATGCTTTCTGTACTTTCTCACATTTAAAAAGTATATCGTTCTGGAAAATGGAAAATACACATGAACAAGGGGAAGCAAAAACAACCACAGCAACTCTTATTAACTGTCCCAAACTCAGCTGCAACTGCTGTTACCGTGGTAACATGTAAACTTTCGGGTTGTCTTCTCCCGGATCTGTGTGGATGTGTATATGCCTATACACTGACACAAGACGAGATCCTATACAAACACAGTACTGGTTTTCACCAAATTAGCCTGGATAGTTGCATCTCGCTCTACCTTATGGGCGTGCCACAATTTAATCCTGTGTTGTTGCGTTCAGGTGGCTCCTAACTTGTTTCGATGGACGCGCATTGCTGTGATGAACATCCTGGTAAATGAGTTTCTCATGATTGTGTGATTACTTCCCCGTAATAACTTTTGTAAGCATAACTGCCGAGTCAGCGTCCTCACTTTTTAACAGCTTTTGCCGAGTTTTCTCCAAAAACTTGGGGCCAACTTGTGTATCTTCTAATAGAGTGTGAGGAAAGGAAATGGTTTATGTCAAGCAATAACAATTATTATTTAGACGGCATTTGTCAGCACAGGTCACAGACCTGGGCCCACACAGTCAAGGGCAGGAAGGGAATTAGCACGGGCCTCAGGGCTTGTGGACAGTGCCCCTCACTTCCTGCGTCCACACTCGCGAGGGGGCTTCTCGGGAGCAGAAAGTGTTTTGGTGTTAGCGCAGAAAGGAGCCCTTCGTGGTCGGGGAGTTATATTTCTTTTTTTGTGCATTACCTAGTGATGTTTTAAATGTTTTTCATTGAAATACCCCCTCTTTCCCCTTGAGATACTAACCCCTTACCATATGTTAGCACTCATTTTTCTCAGTTTGTGGTATTAAAAAAAATTCTAAGATCTGTTTTTGTTTTAATTTTTTAATGTTTTTATTTGTTTTTGAGAGAGAGAAACAGAGCACGAGCAGGGGAAGGGCAGAGAGAGAGGGAGACACAGAATCTGAAGCAGGCTCCAGGCTCTGAGCTGTCAGTACAGAGCCCGACGCGGGGCTCGAACTCATGAACCGTGAGGTCATGACCCGAGCCGAAGTCAGACGCTCAACCGACTGAGCCACCCAGGCACCCCCTGTCTTTGTTTTTAGACTTAGGAGAATTTTCCCCTGAGATGACATATTCATCGATATTTCCTAATTTTGTTCTTGTTTGTTTACACGTATGGTACTAGGTAAGTCTATTGCCTATTTATTTTTCTCCCAAAGGATTAGCCAGACACCCAAATTACTTTTTTCCTCACTAATTTCAAATGCCAAACCTTTCATATGATATCCTCGTCTCTGTTACTTCACGTTATTTTCTGTTCCAACACCGTCCCGACACAGTTCACCACCTTTGATAATGTAGCCTTATAATAACTACTCCTCAATATCCCTTTTAAAAAGCTTTGCTTAGTTCTTCTTTTAAAAATAATTTCATAGGGGCGGGCCCCTGGGTGGCTCAGTCCGTTAAGTGACAGACTCTTGAATTTGGCTCAGGTTGTGACCTCACGGTTTGTGACTTCGAGTCCCACGTCTGGCTCCATGCTATCTGCTTGGTACTCTCTGTCTCTCTCTCTCTCTCTCTCCCCTGCTCATACACACACACTCTCTCTCTCAAAATAAATAAATAAACTTAAAAGAGAATAATAAATTTATAATGCAACATGTCAAGTGCATCTAAGAGTGGGAAGAATGGCTTGATGACCCTGGCGTTTGCATCCCCACCTCACACAGTTAGCAGCCCCCAGCCAGTCTGTTCACCTCTTCCGGCCTTTCCTCACAATTTTTTTGGAGGCAAATCCCAGATGGCATTTCATCTGTAAATATTTCAGTGTGTATCCTCATTGGCTGTTTTTATTGATACATAATTTACATGACTTCAAATTTGCCACTTTTCTCTGTGCGGTTCAGCTGGCCTGAGCGTATGTATATATTGTGTAACCACTACCAGCGTCTGTCCGCTCCAGCGTAGCTCCATCACCCCGGAAGGAAACCTGTACGTGTTAGCGGCTGGTCCCAATTCCCACGGCCCCGGATCCCTGGCCACCACCGGCCTTCCTCCCGTCTCCTGGGTTTGCCTTTCCTGACTGTGTCACGTGAGTGGAGTCCTACAACCCATGTCCTTTTGTGTCTGCTGTCTCCGTGCAGTAGACGTCTCTACGCCTCATTCCTTCTCATGGCTGAAGACGATTCACAGTTTGGATAGCCCACATCTTGCTTATGGACTTTCGGGGTGTTTCCACTTTGCGGCTGTAGTGGATAACGCGGCTGTGGAGATTCAGGCACGTGTTTTTGTGTAAACGTATCTTGTCCGTCCTCTTGTGTATGGGCCTGGGAGTGGAGTTTCTGGGTTGTGTGGTAATTCTGTTTTTAACCCTTGGAACAGATGCCAAACTTTTATATATAGCGGCTGCATTATTATCATTTTTAAATGTGTATTTCTTTTGAGAGAAAGAGAGAGAATGAGTAAGTGGGAGAAGGGCAGAGAGAGAGGGAGAGAGAGGGAGAGGGAGAGGGAGAATCCCAGGCAGAGCCTGACACAGGGCTCGATCTCACCAACTGTGAGACCACGACCTGAACCGAAATCAAGAGTCGGACACTTAAGTGACTGAGCCACCCAGGCGCCCCGGCTACATTATTTTAGCTTCCCGCTGGAATGCGTAAGGGGCTTGATTTCTCCACCTCTTTGCCAGCACTTATTTTTGATTCTTTTATTACAGCATTTCTAGTGGGTGTGAAATGGTATCTTGGGGTCTTCACGTGCATTTCCCCTGATGACTCGTTAGTGTTGAATGTCTGTACGTGTACTTGTTTGCCGTCTCTATGTCTGTACGTCTTCTTTGGAGAAAACCTTCTCTTTGGAGAAATTCTACTCAAATCTTCTCGAGAAATTCTATTGAAATCCCTTGTCCATTTTTAATTGGGTGGTTTGACATTTACTACTTAGTTTTCATAGTTCTTTATGTTTTCTGGTTATCAGATCCTCATCAGACGTAAACCTGGAAACTATTTTCTCTCATCCTGTGGACTGCCTTTTCGCTTTTCTTTGTAACATCCCCCCAACATGTGAAGTTATTAAATTTTCCACATAACGTGAAGTAAGGGTCCAAATCTACCCCCCCCCCTTCTTTTGGGGGCTTGTACATATGTGGTTATTTCATACCATTGGTTGAAAGGTTCTTCTACTTTATTGATAGTCTTGGAACCCTTGTTAGAAATCAATTGACCATGGATTATAGGTGTATTTCTGGGCTCTCAACTCTATCCTGTGCCTCTTTATGTCCGTCCCTAGGCCACTGCCAATGCTCTCTTGTTTACTGTAGCTTTGTAGTCAGTGTGGAAGGTGGGAAGTGTGAGTCTTCCAACTTTGGTTGTTTTTTTTCCAATATTGTTTTGGCTATTCAGGGTCTCTTGCATTTGCATATGAGTTTTAGGATCAGATTGCCATTTTGAACGTACAAAAAATTTTGATAGGGGTTACATTGAATTCTCTAACTGAATTTGGGGAGTGTTGCCATTATAACAATATTGTTTCCCATTTATGATTATGGGATGTCTTTCTGTTTATGGAGATCTTATTTAATTTCTTACAACAATGTTTCATAGTTTTCACTGTAATGGTCACGTATATATTTTGTTATATTAACTCCTGGGTATTTTATTCTTTTTGATGCTGATATAAATTGGTTCCTTGATTTGAGAATGTTCACTGGTAGTATATAGACATGTAACTAATTTTTGTATACTGATCTTGTATTCCACAACCTAGTTGAATTAGTTTATTAGCTGTAGTAATTATTTTTAATCAATTTTTTTAACTTTTATTGTATAAGATCACGTCATATGCAAATAGAGATAGTTTTACTTCTTCCTTTCCATTCTAGATGGCTTTTATTTCCTTTTATTGTCTCATTGCTCTGGCTGGAACCTCCAGTACAATGTTGTATGGAAGTTCTGAAAGCAGACATCCTTGTCGTGTTCCAGATCTTAGGGGGAAAGTTGTCAGTCTTTCACCATTCAGTCTGTCCTTCATATTTACCTATTTAGTTACTCTTGCTGGTGTTCCTGTGGGCTTGCTGTTACCTGGTGTCTGTCCATTCAGCCTGAAGGGCTCCCTCCAGCATTGGTTGTAGGGAAGGTATGCTAGCGACACACTCTCTTCATGTTTATCTGGGGATAGCTTACTTTCTCCTGTATTTTCAAAGGATAGATATGCTGGGTATAGGATGATTGACTGAAAGATTTTTTGTTTCTTTCAGCACTTTGCATCTGGCACCCTGCTGCCTTTCGGACTCCATGATTTCCAGTGAGAAATCAAATGTTAATCTTATTTATGATCAGGTGTACATGATGAATTGCTTCTGTCTTGCGGCTCTCAAGACTGTCTTTTTGTCTTTGAAAATGTTCTTTATAATGTATCCAGGTATTCTGTGAGTTTATTTTATTTGGGGTCTGTTGAGTTCCTGGATGTGTCGATTAATGGTTCTCATCAAATTTGGAAAATATTCAGGTATTATTTCTTCAAATGTTCTTACTACTCCTTTCTCTTCATGCTTTCTTTCTGGGACCATCATTGTGTTGTGTTGTACATTTGTGTGTTTTGGTACATTAGATGGTGTCCCACAAGCTCTGCTCCTTTTTCTTCATTCTTTTTCCTTCTAGTCTTCAGATTGGATGCTCAGCTGACCTGTGTTAAAGTTCTCTGATTCTTCCTTCTGTTCATCTGAGTCTGCTGGTGAGTCCCTTTACTGAATTTTTCATTTCAGTTATTGTGCTTTCCAATTTTGGAATTTCTATTTGGTTCCTCTTTCTAATTCCTAACTCTGTTGATATATTTAAAAACATTTTTTTAATGTTTATTTATTTTTGAGAGAGAAAGAGAGAGAGACAGAGAGAGAGAGGGAGAGTGTGAGCGGGGTAGGGGTAGAGAGAGAGGGAGACACAGAATCTGGAGCAGGCCCCAGGCTCTGAGCTGTCAGCACAGAGCCCGACACGGGGCTCAAACTCATGAGCAGTGAGATCCTGACTTGAGCTGAAGTTGGACACTTAACTGACTGAGCCACCCAGACGCCCTTAACTCTGTTGATATTTTAAATTTGGTGAGACATCATTCTCAAACTTTCTGTTAGTTCTTTAGGCATGGTTTCCTTTTTGCCTCTTGAACATATTTAAAGTAGCTGATCAAAGTCTGTCTGGAAAATCCAATGTCTGGGCCGTAGTTTCCTGTTTGCTTGCATGCCTTATACTTTTTTGTTGTTGTTGAAAACTTATTATTTGAACATTATAAAGCAATCCCTCTGTAGAAATCAGATTCTCTCCCATTCCCAGAGTGCTTTGTTATTACTGCTTATAGTTGTTTTCATTCACTTTTTTTTACTGACTTTTCTGAACTAATTCTGTACATTCTGTATGTATTACTTGTCATTTGTGGCCATTTAAGTCTATATCCAGTCAACTTAGCTGTGAACCAACGAGAAGACAGAGATTTTGATTTCCTTATATGCCAAAGACCAAGTAATTTCCCTGTCTTTGAATAGGAGTTGTGTGTGTGTGTGTGTGTGCGCACACACACACACACACACACACACAACTCGAACACTCAGCCAAGCAGTATATGACACTTTCTCATCACTTATTCCTAGAGCCTCAGGGTCATCCAGAAGCGAGAACTTAGTGCCTTCTCAGGTCTTCCCTGAGCATGTGGATGGCCCTAAGCATGCATGTGGACTTTTAGATCTCCAGGAATACAGCAGAACTTTTCACGCTCTTATGGCTGCCTTCCCTTCCGAGGTTTCTGCTTTGACTGTTGTTTCCCCAAGTGTTATCTATCACCCAGCCAGCAGCAGACTAAAGCATTAGCCTGTGACTGGTGTAGACAAATGCTTCAGCCCTGACTGGGTCTGAGTTGCATAAGACAGGACGAGCCTTCTGGGAGACATCATCAGGTAAGTCAAAGTAAATGATTAAAATTCTTGTGAATGAGATCCATTCTGCTCCAGCCCGTGTAGGCAGTACAGGTAGTTGCAGGCCTACAGGTAGGCAGTACAGGCAGTACAGGTACTCAGCTGCGGCTGAGCCAGGGAGCTGAGGTGTGGCAGCACCTAGAGCCTTGGGATTCCTGCCGGGAATGGACCAGTGTCTGGAGCTCGTGTTGAGTAAATGCTCTAACGGTTGCTGCGAACCTTTGACCAAATCTCAGATGTGTGAAGAAAAGCTAATGCTGAGAGTTATGCCAGTGTCTTACTGCTTTTATGGAAGCACACAAAGTGGAGTTGCTTATTTTTCTGCTGTTTTGCCTTTAGCTATTCTTACAATTTCCTTCTCCAGCTGAATATTAGAGTTACTAATTTATACTTAGATTTTGATTAGGATTATATTCAATTTTGGGATCAATTTTCAGTGAATTGAGATCTTTATAATTTGAATATTTCATCCAGGACCATGATACGCTTTTCTGCTTATTGCTGTTATGTGTTTCTTTGTGAGCTATTTCAAGAATATAGAGTTCCTTCGCAATTTTAAGTTTTTGCCTCCTTATTTTACTTCTATTTTTCTAAAAAATTTATAATAGATAAGTGTATAATAAATACGTACACTTGTTTGTACTTACAATACTAACATCTTTTTTCTGTTGTTGTCCTAAGAGTGTATTGTCTGTATGAAAGAAAGCTGTTCATTTGCAAATAATTCTTTCCTTGAATACTTTTATTCACATGACATCCTTAAGTTTTTTCTTAAGTAAACAGTCATACAAATAGGGATAATTTTGACACCTAATTTTCAAATTTATGCTTCTTATTTTCTTTTGTTCCAGAATTTCATCAGATAGCATTTCCAAACTTTGCTCTATCTGTGTGGTCACGGCAAGCATCCCTGTTTAATTCTGATCTGTTTTGGATGTAGTTTTTAAAAGTATAAAACAATAAAATTTCTAGCAATGGAGAAATTTCAGTAACTGTAGATATGGTATATATGAGTTTACTAGAAATGATTATAGGATGTAAACATTAAGCATGCCTCTTGCTGTTGGCTTGAACTTTTCTTCATCATTTACAAGAAGAATCTCGTTTCGCTAAGAGATTTATGTATCCGTATCATTATTCTTTCTGCATTTTCTTTTGTTATTGTGAGGTAAAACACAGGAAGGACATGTACATCAAACGAGTGCATACAACTCCGTGATTTGTCATTGAATCTTGTACTAACATCGTTTGTATCCATTTCCCCCAAAGCTACTTGTATTCTAGCCCTTATGATCATCATCTCCTTGATTTTATTTTAACTTTGAAAAACCTACATCCCTATAACATATTCCTCCCTGGTGAACTTTGTATACATGGCACACAGTGTATTTTCCCTTGTTTTGATCTTTCTGATTAATGCTATCTTGCACATTCTCACATGTCAACACACTTCAGTCGTTTATATAGCTACGACGGGAACGATGGGTCATAGGTGTGGGTGTGGTCAACCGTAGCAGATAAAGCCAGGGTTCCAAAAAGGCTGTAGCAAGTTAAAGACCCGTCATCCACGAACGAGTTTCAGGAGCTCCTTGTACCCAACACTTGGCGTTTTAATTTCATTCTTTCTGATGTGCATGCAGTGGGATTGCTTGTGGCTTAAATGAACATTTTCTGCTTAATATGGTTGAGTGCTTTTGAAGATGTGTATTTTTTATTAGGATATGATCTTTTATTTGTTTACTTTTTTTGCAGATCAGCTTTTTGTTGAACAGGTCACAGAAGAGGCTTAGTTCATTTACAAATAACATCGTTGGACTCCTCTGGTTCTTTGCTTTCACCTCGTTTTCCTCCGCTGGGGCAGCCATGGTGGAGGGCCAGGGCCTCCTTCTGGGGCAGCACCAGCTGCTGGGGCCCCTGTCCAGCGGCCCCTACACCGTGGGTGAGGCTCCCTACGCTGACGGTGGTCAGGGTCTTTGCAAGCAAGCCCGGCCGGAAAGACTGGACATTTATACCCGCTGCTCTAAGGGGGGCATTTTTTTAACCTGGCGCAGGGTGAGGGCCAGGTCGACCAGGTGAGCTCTGAGAGGGAGGCTGAGGGAGGCTGAGGGTGGACGAGGGTTGCGTGGGTGCCGCTGGGTGCAGGAAGGGCCTGCTCCGGCGCGGCCTTGGCATCCTCGGAAGGACCGAGCACTTCAGCGGCAGCTGAGGAAAAGTAGGGTGTGATCATGTATGAAGTGTCTGTTGTGTGCCGCCCATTTTATTTTGTCTGTTTATCTTTATGTTGTTGATTTGTAAGAAGTTTTTACAAATTTTGTTAGTTTTACGCGTTGACAGCGTCCTCCCCAAGTTGTTGACTTGGCTCACTACTCTAGTTTTGGCGTGAATTGATAAGATGTATGTATATATGGACGGATGGACACAGTCCAGTTGCTTAATTCATTTTATGCCTGTGTCTTCGGGTCCTGTTTAAGAAGTCGTTTGTCTTGGGGCGCCTGGGTGGCTCAGTCGGTTGAGTGTCCGACTTCGGCTCAGGTCACGATCTTATGGTTCCTGAGTTCGAGCCCCGTGTCGGGCTCTGTGCTGACAGCTCAGAGCCTGGGCCTGCTTCAGAGTCTGTGTCTCCCTCTCTCTCTCTGCCCCTCCTCAGCTCGTGCTCTGTCTCTCTCTCTCTCTCTCAAAAGTAAATAAACATTAAAAAAAAAAAAAAGTCGTTTGTCTTGCAAAGCATGAGGACCGTCTCCTTGATTACCTGCAGAACCCTTATTGTGGTGCCTTTCACATGGGGCTTTCAGTCAGCCTGGAAGTTCTCTGGTGAAGGGGGTGAAGGAGGTGCCGAGGTCACAGTTGTTTTTCTCATCTGGCTGACTCCTCCCGGCGCGTCGGCGCATCCAGGGAGACCACCTGCCCTCCCCGCCCCTCAGCGCCTGTACCTCTCGGCCCCTCTGGCGGGCAGCGGGGCTGCTGGGACCTGTTGCTTTTCACAGGAATTCTAAATAATATTGTTTCCGTGAAAGATACCTTACGGGGATTGGACTGGAATGAAATGGAATCCATAGATCGGTGGGACGATGTCTCCACAATCTTGATTCTTCTGGTCTGTGAACCCGGCGTTCTTTTCTGTTTATTTCGGCTTTGTCTTGGTGCTTTACGATTTTCTGTGTAGGATGTCTTGTAACACTTTTCTTAACTTTCTTTTAGCTACCTGAAATTTCAGATGCTATTTAAAATGGTGCCTTTTAAAAAATTGTCAATGTTGTTGTTCATATATAGAAATAGAATTTTTAATATTCCACATTGAGCAATCTTGCTAAACTCTGTTGTTAGGAAAATATTTTAGTATAGTCTCTTCTACATAATCATATAACCTATGACTAATGAGAATTTTATTTCTCATACATATAATTTGTAAATGATGATGGCTTTTTGCTTACTTTAAAATCCTTTCACTTTTTGTCTTTCTTTTCTTCTTTCCTGTGGTGGCTAAATCTTCCAGCACCGTGTTAAATGGAGGTGGCGGGATCTCGTTCCCAATCTCATGGGGAATGTTGTCAATATCTCACCATTAGGTTTTTATGTTTGTTGTAGATTCTTTTTAGTATCATCACTTTTTATAATTACTCTTTGTCACATAAAGAAATTGCCTTTATTTCTTCTAGTTTTCTAAGCTTAACACTATCTCTGCAGCTATCGAAATGATATTTTTTCCCCTGTTAATTTGGTAGGTTAGAATGATGTTTTTAAAAACGTTAAACCAACTTTATTTTTAGGATAAATCCAAATTGGTCATAATATATTACCCTTTTAATATATGGAGGGATTTATTTTGCATTTAAAAAATTTATCTTCATGATTGAGTGGGCTTATGTGTGTATATATATTATTTTTAATCATTATATATTTTTTTACATTCTTGCAAAATAATTTCACTTACAAAGTATGGACGAACCAGAGGAAAATTTGTTTTGGTTAAAATTAACATTTATTTTTGTATTGTTTTTTACATTTGATCCTCAAACTTTATTCATCTTATTTTTTATTCTAAGTTTTTAAAATTTTAAGATACTGTGTTAGTTTCAGGTATACAATACAGTGATCCAACAATTCTCTACATTTCTCAGTGCCTTTCACAAGTGTGCCCTTAAGCCCCATCACCTATTTCACACATCCCTCCCCCACCCCACAAACACCAGTTTGTCCTCTGTATTTAAGAGTCTGCTTTTTTGTCTCTTTTCTTTGTTTTTTTGCTTGTTTTGTTTCTTAAATTCCACATGTGAGTGGAATCATACAGTATTTGTCGTTCTCTGACTGACTTATTTCCCTTAGCATAATAGTCTCTAGCTCCTTCCATATTGTTGCAAGTGGCAGGATCTGACTTTTTTCATGGCTGAGTAATATTCATTGTGTACATACACCACGTCTTCTTTATCCATTCATCAGTCAATGGACACTTAGGCTGTTTCCATATCTTGGCATGTTGGCTATTGTAAATAATGTTGCGACAAACGTAGAAGTGCATATATTTTTTTGAATTAGTGTTTTCATTTTCTTTGGTAGTGAAATTACTGGACCATATGGTTCTATTTGTTGAACAACCTCCATATTGTTTTCCACAGTGGCCGCACAAATTTACTTTCCCACCAATGGTTTATGAGGGTTGCTTTTTCTCTGCGTCCTCACCAACACCTGTTACTTCTTGTGTTTTTCTATTAGCCATTCTAACAGGTGTGAGGTGGTGTCTCATTGTGGTTTTGATTTGTATTTCCCCGATGACTGGTGATGTTGAACATCTTTTCATGTGTCTGTTGGCTGTCATGTGTCTTCTTTGGGGAAATGTCTATTCAGGTCCTTTGCCCATTTTTAAATTGGATTCTTGTTATTATTTTTTTAATGTTGAGTTGTATACGTTCTTTATATATTTTGGATACTAACCCCCTATCAGATATATCATTTACAAATGTCTTCTCCTCCATGGGTTATCTTTTTGTTTTGTTGATGGTTTTCTTCACTGTGCAAAAGCTTTTTGTTTTGGCTTAATCCCAATAGATTATTTTTGCTTTTGTTTCCTTTGCCTCAGGGCACTTATCTAGAAAAATGTTGCTACAGACGATGTCAAATAAATCACTGCCTGTGTTTTCTTCTAGGAGTTTTATGGTTTCTGGTCTCACATTTAGGTCTTTAATCCATTTTGAGTTTATTTTTGTGTGTGGTGTAAGAAAGTTATCCAGTTCCATTCTTTTGCACATAGCTGTTCAGTTTTCCCGATACTATTTGTTGAAGACACTGTCTTTTTCCCATTGCATAGTCTTTCCTCCTTTGTCGAGGATTAAATGACCATAAATTGTGGGTTTGTTTCTGAATTTTTTTATTATGGTCCATTGATTTATGTGTCTCTTTTTGGGCCAGTATCATACTGTTTTGATTACTCTAGCCTTGTACCATATCTCGAAATCTGGGATTGTGATACCTCCGGATTTTTTTCTTTTGCGGGATTGCTTTGGCTATTTGAGGTCTCTTGTGGTTCCATACAAATTTTAGGATTGTTTTTTCTAGTTCTGTAAAAATGCTGTTGGTATTTTGATGGGGATTGCATTGAATCTGTAGACTGCTTTGTGCCATATGGACATTTTAACACTGTTAATTCTTCCAATTCATGAGCATGGTGTATCTTTTCATTTGCTTACATATTCTTCAGTTTCTTTCATCAGTGTTTTGTTTTTGGAGTATAAGTCTTTCACCTCCTTGGTTAAGTTCATTTCGGAGTATTTGATTATTTATGATGCAATCAATAAGATCATTTTCTTAATTTCTCTTTCTGCTACTTCATTGTCAGTATGTACAAATACAACAGATTTATGTATATTAATTTTGCATCCTGTGACTTTACTGAATTCGTTCATCAGTTCTAGTAGTTTTCTGGTGGAATCTTTGTAGTTTTCTACATATAATATCATGTCATCTGCAAATAGTTCTAGTTTTATTTCTTCCTTACCAATTTGAATGCATTTTATTTCTCTTTCTTTTTTAAAAAAAGTTTATTTATTTATTTTGAGAGAGAGAGCAAGTGGGAGAAGGGCCTATTAGAGAGGGAGAGAGAGAGAATCCCAAGCAGGCTCTGCACTGACATTGACAGTGCAGAGCCTACTATGGGGCTCGAATTCATGAACCAGGAGGTCATGACCTAAGCTGAAATCAAGAATTGGACACTTAACCAACTGGGCCACCCAGGCGCCCCTGCATTTTCTTTCCTTTTCTTGTCTGATTGCTGTGGCTGGGACTTCCAGTGCTCTGTTTGATAAAAGTGGGGAGAACAGGCATCCTTGCCTTGTTCCTTATCTTAGAGGAAAAGCTCTCAGTCTTTCACCTTTGAGTGTATTGTTAGCAGTGGGTTTTTATATATGACCTTTATGATGTTGAGTTTCCCTCTAAACCTTTGTTGAGGGTTTTTATCATGAGTGGATGTTGTAGTTTGTCACATGCTTTTTCTGCATCTATTGAGATGATCATTTGGTTTTATCCTTTTTTTCCCTTACAAAAGTCTTGTTAGGTTTTTATTATCAAGGTGTTGATTTTATTATTTTCTGTCTTCATTCGTCCTGAAATAAAGTGAGTCTTACCGAGACCTTGAATTTTCGACAAACTGTGGAGATTGTCGACTGACATTCACTTTTCCATTGAATATATGTCAGGGAGCTCTGGGGCAACAGTTGGGAGCCACTGTGAAACACAGTGTCTGATAAGGGCTTCACTCTGTAAGCTTACTTTTTCCCGCCTGCACTCTCTGCCACTTCAAGTCTGAGAGGTGAGGACGAAGATCACGTGCAGCTTCTTTGTTGCCGTGTCTGTATCTACTGGCCCAGGACTTGGCAAATAGCAGGCCCTCGAGATGTAGTGAGTAGTTCCACGGACGAACGACTGACTACAATATCTAGCATATTTGCTGTTAGAGATTATTCCTCAGAACCTTGTTTATGAGTAATATACTGCTTAAAGTATTCTAGTCCTGGGTTATCCTACTTAGGCCCGGTTGTGCTTTGGAAGTTGTTGTCTCTGAATGTATGCAGATACATCAAAGTGGATAAATTCTGAGTCAGGGGACGAGCGCTGGGGTTCTGAATGTAAAATCTTAAAATATGGCTACAGATTCTTTGACGCTGCTTTTATCGTGAGGCGAGTGTGTGTCCTCCCCTCTTGAATCTGGGTATTCTTACGACCGTTTTGTCAGTTGAGTATGACTTCCAAGGACAAGTCATAGAAGCCCGTGCGGCTTCTACTTGGCGTCCTAGATTGCTCACTCTTGGACCCTGAGCCACCCCATAAGAAGCCCTACTGTGTTGAGACCACCATGGTGGAGAGGTCATGCAGGGACTCCTGGAGCAGTCCCAGGTAAGCCCAGTAGGTGACAGTCACGAGTACAACACAGAGCAGAAAAGTTACCCAACCGGACCTGCCAGTAACTGACCACACGTGGCGAAATATAAGAAAATGGTTATTATTTTAAACAACTAAGCTTTGGGATAGCTTGTAAGCACTAATAAATAATTGTAACATCTTTTTGTCATTTTAAAAAACGTTTATTTATTTTGAGAGAGAAGAGAGCAGAGTGGGGGAAGGGCAGAGAGAGAGGGAGACAGAGAATCCCAAGCAGGCTCCATGCTGTCAGCGCACAGCCCAATGCAGGGCTTGAACCTATGAACCGCAAGATCGTGACCTGAGCCGAAACCAAGAGTTGGTCACTTAACCGACTGAGTCACCCAGGTGTCCTGTGATTTTTCATGTTTTTATTTTATGAAGTATGTTTTCTTAATCTACCTCCATTTCTTGTAGAGTCAGTAGTGATCTCATCCACACTTTGGCATCACTGTTTCTTGGTTTTTACATCATCTCTTTTCTGTCTCTTTATAGATTTTGCCTTAAAAGGAAGAGACTGTATCGGGCCTACCAGACAGGCACTGTTTTTTCATATTCTTTCTTGAAACATTTAACATGACCTTCTATTAAGGTGGCTGAAGCCATTATCTCTAATATCTAAAGAAGCAAAATTAGACAAATGGTTTTATTCCAGGGTTGAAACGCTCATGTGTGCAGCCTTGAAAGAAGCTTCAGATAACATAATTAAAACGTAACTTGCATGTAGTCTAGAAAGCCAGTGTGATTGCATGATAGTCTCTTACTGGCTGTTATTGAACGTTTCCTTGCTTTATTAATTGTAGCTTCCTCTAGAATAAAGTCGCTAAATGGAAGAACATAATGTGATGTTACTTTTGGGCTCTATGATTATACTTCATTTTGTAGACTTGATTTCAAATTTTAATTTAATGTTTTGGTCATTTTGGTATCAAATTATGGGTAGGTTTTGAGATGTTTGACGTTTTGACTTTCTGCCCTTCATACATCAGAATAACCTAGACAGTATAGTTAAGGAAAAAGAAAGATCTCACTGCAGTGCAGACTAGTCGCTTCCAACCGCGGGTGGGGTGGGAGCCCCTCAGATGAAGCCGGCGAGTCCCGCCCTCGCCCTGAGGTCTCCTGGGACCGGATCTGCAGTTCGAGCCTGGGGTTATTTCTGCTCAGATGTGTGTGGGAGCACAGCTGTCACTCATGGGTGACTTCGGACAGCATGGCACGTGTGTACAGTTGTCATTCAGGCACGGGTTGTCGTCAGAGGTTGCTTGACTGCAGGGTGAGTTTTGCGTGAGTGTCGTTTGGCCTTGTAGTTTTAGGCTGGATTCACTGGCGCAGAGTGTCAAGCTGAGTCTGGGATCATTGCGTGTTTAGCGCAAATGGTGGAAGGCAGTTCTCACCTGGAAAACCTTGAGTGTCCACCTTGACCTGCGCAGTTGTGGTAGAACCTCACTGCGGCCGCACGGTCAGCTTCAGACAAAGCCTCACAGACCTCTTCCGCCTCCTGGTGCCTGCTGAGAGCACACTAGGTAACCCTGAGCTTACGAAATTTGTTTTTTTAATGTTTATTTGTTTTTGAGAGAGAGAGAGAGAGAGAGAGGAGAGAGAGACAGAGCACGAGCAGGGGAGGGGCAGAGAGAGAGGGAGACACAGAATCGGAAGCAGCTCCAGGCTCCCAGTTGTCAGCACAGAGCTGGATGCGGGGCCTGAACCCGTGTACCGTGAGATCATAACCTGAGCCAAAGTCGAACGCTTAACCAACGGAGCCACCCAGGTGCCCGTAGGTAACCCTAAGCTTTAAACACGTCACAGCTTCGCAAGAGCTGTAAATGGCACACCTCAGCCTTCTCCTCCTCTGCCTGTACTTACTTTAACACCGCCAGTTACATCACGTCTTAGAAGATTCCACTTCAGGTTATGCCAAATCCACGTTTTCTCAGCTTTTCAAATATTTCTGGCTGCAGTTCTGCTCGGGCTGGTCACAGAGACTGTGTCTTCAGTCACTTTAGACCACTGCACTGACTTCTTTCTTTTTCTTTTTTGAAAGAGCGAGTGAGTGGGGGAGGGACAGAGAGAGAGGGAGGGAGAATCTTAAGCAGGTTCCACACTCAGCACGGAGCCCAGCGTGGGGCTCGATCCCACGACCCTGGGATCATGACCTGAGCTGAAATGAAGAGTCGGAGGCTCCACTGGCTGAGCCCCCCGGGCGCTCCCAGACTCCTGACGTCTTAAATCAGCAACACTGAGCAATGTTCTCAGTGACGTTTACTGACGCATGAACGCTCGAGGAAACGCTCTCGAGATAACTTGCCTTGTTTCTAACGAACGGTGGAGGTTGCTGTCATCGCCCTCAATCCCGAACGTGTCTCCCAGTGGGAAAGCTGCCAGGGCCACCTACCCGTCTCAGACGCGCCACCTGGGAGTCCGTTTCTCTGGCTGCTGCAATGAACTGTGATTCAACCAGGTCACGGTGTGTCAGTGGCTTTCCTTATTTGGCTAACAAATGAAATCACTTATAAATCACTTATAAAATCACTTTGCAGCCCGGCTGTTGTTTTTAAAAGAAATCATGCCGTGTTCAGACATTCTGTTTTAAAGTTCCTGCTCTTCCGACCAAGCCGTCCGTGACTCGCGACGGAGGCCCCGTCTGGTGTGTGTGTGGTTGTGGCGTCCTTCAGGCTCGGCCGTGTGTCGGCGTAATCCACACGCCGTGCACCGCAGAGCACCTACCAGAGGCCACTTTTCTCCTGCTTCGACGTGATGTATGCTCTGGAAACAAATGTCACGGCGCCGCAGTGTGTGGGGCGCTTGTGACGCTGCCCTCTTGTGACTGCGGTGCCCTGAGCACCGGCGTGAAGCTACCAGAGGCCACGTCCGGTCCCCGTCACGGCCAGCAGCCGGGGACCACACTTAGCAGGTGGGTGTGACTGTGCCAGTGTGCCTTTGTTCATGGGCGTGGGAACTTGAACTTCATACCGTGTTCATGTGTCACAAACTCTTCCTGAACAGGTTTTCAACCGTTTAGACATGTAGAAGCCGTTCTTAGCTCACTGGACGTAGAGAAGCAGGCAGTGAGCCGGTCTGTGCTGACTCATGGAGGAGAGTCACAGGGAAGGTGGATGGGGTTTGCTCGCCACAGAGGGGAGGGTACAGTTGGGGGAGGCTGGGCGGGGTTAGGGTGGAGCACGCGCCCCCACCCCGGCAGCTTGCACGACGACCCCGTCCACGCCCGGAGCTGCCCTGCTGTCCCCCAAACGCCCCTACACACCTTCAGCCTCCTTGCTCCTCCCCTTCTATCTCGTGACAACTCCGGTCACAGAAGGACAGGAAGGGGAAAAAATGCTGCTTTGCGAAGTCACATGTCTGCTTTTGTGCTCGTCTTAATCCTAACCGAGTCTGCTGTGGAAGAAAGGTCAGAGACCCAAAGTACGATTTGGAAAATCAAATCTAAAGCAGAAAGCATAGTGTTTCAGAACTAAAACAATTTTAAGTTTTTACAAACCCTAAATTGTTTAAAGTAGTGTTCAGTCAGTTGTTCTTGTTTATCGTTAGGACATCCGCGGTGTCGTTTGAAATTGCTCTGATCTGTATGGAGATGCACTGAATTCAGGGTTAAGACAGGAAGATATTTTAAAGTCCATGTGCCTCAGTAAGTAATAAAGACGCACACTTTCAGTTTAGCAAAGTAACGGGCGGACTGCTGATCAGACCTGATGAACAATACGGAAATGGTGCGGGGGCCGCCCGCACGTGGTGTGGTCTGCGTGGCCCGGCTTGCGTTGCACACGACACAACACCTGCTCTGTGCTATTCACCTTCGTCCCGCGAAATCTGTTAACCCAGGCGGTGGGGGTTTGGTGCGGAAGCACCGGTTTCGAAGGTGGTGACAGTAGCCGTGCAGCTGACGCGTGACAACTGTATCCTGCCTGTTCTATCTGTAACGGCAGTTTATCTGCCCCATTACTGTGCTTCTGTAAATTTACCGGATTCTCCTGCTTTCTTCCATTCTTGGAATCACTGCATTTCCCTCGTCATTCAGCCGGACTTGTTCTTCAACTTGGCACAATGTGTTGCTTTCTTTGGACTTCCAGATAGTGTCGTGGGAGAGGCAGGATTTAGATTATAAACCCAGACACTCGGGAGAGTTCTTCACCAGGGTTGGCTCCACCAGGACGCTTGATTTGTTTGGATTGCTTCGAGTTCTGTTAGCAAACGGATTAGAACTAATGGTTGCTCAGTACTTGTTACGTGAAGCAGAGTATTAACGGCGGACGAGTCTTACATGTGTCCTGATTACCGTCTCCCTGGAACCCTCAGATGACCGTGATGTGTGCCATCTGCCTTCAGAGGGAAGACATGACTGAAATAGACAGTGGGGAGAAATTGGTGCTTGGAATCCCTCCAGCTGGAGCTTGTACAGTTGCAGCCGTCCAGTTCTTAGAGGAAATGCTGCACGTTTGCAGAG
This sequence comes from Panthera pardus, assembly GCF_024362965.1. NCBI lineage: Eukaryota > Metazoa > Chordata > Mammalia > Carnivora > Felidae > Panthera > Panthera pardus. Next base: position 888,869 of record NW_026526732.1, read on the forward strand.
AAATCCCAATTCCACTGGAAACAGGAAAAGGTTGCAGAAATTCAGATGTGCCCTGTAGAGGTCGTTTTTGGAAGTTTGTGAGTTTACCAGCTTGGAAGATGTTAGCAGATAGGTTCTGATAAGCGCAGCAGCTCACGGGGTGGAAAAGTGGAGTGTTCCTGAGTGTGCTCCCTCGACCGGCAGCATCAGCGTCACTTGGGAACCTGTTACAGATGCAGGTTCTCGGGCCCTCCACCCTGTCCTACTGTCTAGAGAAGTCTGGGGGGTAAGGCACAGCGACCCACGCATGTGTATTTGTTTAAGTAGGCTTCATGCGTAGCACGGAGCCCCGTGTGGGGCCTGAACTCCCAACTCTGAGATCGAGACCTGGGCCGAGGTCAAGAGACGGACGCTTAACCAACTGAGTAACAACCCAGGTGCCCCCGCCGGCAGTCCGTATTTCAATCAGTCTTCCAGAGGATTCTGGTCACAAGAAAATCTGAGGACCTCTGGCAAAATGGTTAAGGGAATTGGAAGCCTCTCCCACGTCAGTGTCCTTTGAAACTCCGGGGAGCCTTTAAGACACAGGCTCTAACTGGGTCGGTCGGGGTGGTCCAGAAACTGCATTTCTGATAAACACACAAGTGCTGGGGCTGCACCCGGGTTAACGACTCAACCCGCCTGCGGACAGAAAGGGTCACCGCTGCACCTGTACCAACGGGGAGACTGGGCGGCGTGCCCTCCTGTGGGAGAGCTCGATGGACACAGGCTTCTACCGTCATTTTTGCGGTGGGTCGAGACTGGTGGCTTAGCACGGGTGGGCACGGGCAAGGCAGGAGACACTCACGACGGCAGCTTTTCCTGTCTGTCTCCGTCTCTCTCCCTGAATTGATGTCGGTGCTGCTGATGAGCAGGTGATTTTTAACTGGCTGCACTTACAGAGCCTCAGGAATACTCTACAGGGACTTAACCGGTGGTAGTAGGCTGGTCCACGTTTGCGCGGTCTGCGGGGGCAGGCTGCTGTCGTGTGGAATGCCGTGTGACGCTCAGGAATCCACAGGCGGAATGATGACCACGTGAGGCTGTGGCCCGTGGCGGGTCTCGCGAATGGGTCTTTGGCAGATCACACAAGAAGATAAGGTTTCGCTTCTTCCGTAGAAACAGCTCTGCTGCCTGCAGTGATTGATTTTCCTCAAAGCCCTCAAATAACGCAGCCCGTGTGACCAGACCGTGTCATTTCAGAAAGAGGGCTGCCGTGTTTCCCAACATTATCATGGGTGTTCTGCTCCACGGCAGACTTTAAGAGTCTTGTAGTAAACAGATGAATTCCGTTATTTAGATTTCTACTGTTAACGTTGTACCGCCCCTGCTTTACCACATGACTGTCCGCCCGCCCGCCCCGGTCCCCTCGGTAGGCCATCTGATTTCAGATGCATTTCACCTCAGGACACTTCCCCTAAAACCTCCGCAGTTAGCATACTTTTAACCTGGTACCACTTGGTGGCCCAGAATTTTGTCCCCACTGTTAGCAAACCTTCCTTTTAGTGCAGAGGAGCTCGGTGCTGTGCCAGGGACAGAATTAACAATAGGCTGTTTGGTCTTTAATATGGTGGCTTTTTGGCTGCAGTCTCGTGCAGGTGCCCAGCTAGATCGACAGAGGTGTAGACGAACGGGGAAAAGGTGTGTTAATGACCACACTTTGATTGAAAATTAGTTCTCCCACTTCATGTGGCTGTGGGAATGCGGGCAGGCCCAGGAAGTCACAGCACAGATGGAAAAAGTGACAAGCCACATGCACTGAAAAGTCCCCCAGACATGCAGCTAACACAGGTATGCTCGCGTGGTGTTTTCCAGTCCCTTCCAAAGAAGGGAGCCTGTGATGAACGAGTAGATGACAGGCTGTGACGTCTGGGGACGCTCTTGGAAGCCAGATGGTGTCCTGTTCCCTGGCCTCGCAGAAACGTTTACGCAGGGCACGGGTGCGGGGCCTTCTGGTGACCTGGGTGTCAGCGCACGTAAATGGCGGTAACTCTGGGCCCTTGGAAGGTCCCGGCAGGGACCTCCGCTCCCGAAGCACCAGGTGGCTGTGACCCCGCGGTTGCCAAGCCCACACCCTTGCCGAATTGCGGGAGCAGGCGCTGTGCCTGTCCCACACCCGTGCTTCCTCTGGCGGATTCGAGGCCGGAGCCTTGCTGTCCCAGGATGCGAGCTGCAGGGGTGCGGCCTGGTCTCTGTGAAGGCACAGCACCTGGCGTGGCCTCGGGCCGGGGGCCTTGCCTGGATGGAGCAGCGGAGGGACTTTCCTCTGCACTCGCCCACGAGGAGGACCTCAGCAAGCGAGGGGGGTCCTGTCCCCAGCTGCCCGCCTCTGCCCTCCAGCCTTCTCCTGGCGCGGGGACGGCAGGGCGTAGCTCATTTGGCTCGGAGGAGAGAGGCTTCCGTGGGAGTCGTGGACAACGAGAGGCATGGGGGGGCTGCCCCCTGGGCCTTGGTGGGGTTTTCTCCTCCTCCCCCAGCTCGCGAGGGCCACCCCCAGAGGACCCGCCGTTCGTCCCCAGGGGCTGTCTGGCAGGAGTGTGCTGCCGAGTGGGGCTGCTGTGACCCCAGGTCAGACGAGGCCGGCCCCGGTGGCCCTGAGGCGGGAGCTCAAGCCGGGACGTGGCGTCCCCGTGGCCGCGCTGGGCGGGACCCACCTGCAGCAGCATGCACGCCTCGGGTGCCGTCCTGCCGAGCATACACCGCGCACCACAGTTTGCCGAGAACTGCGTATGGCACGCAGGCCACGTGGGGATTACAGGAAACAAAACTCCCCGTTTTCCAGGTCTGGCAGGGGTGGTGTCCCCTTCCCCCACGGATGCGACGCTGCTCTTGGCTTAGAGTTTTGCGCTGAGGAGAACTCCAGCCTCCTCCCCGACAGAGGCCCCGTCCGTCGGGCAGGGAGCCCGGGGCTTGCGGGGGACGGGGCCTGGGGACCGAACGGGGCCAGTGCGCGTGCTGGGACCGGAGCCTCTGGGGTCGTGCAGCTGCCTGCGGTCGGGGCCGTGTCCCCTGAGCCTCTGGGATCAAAGCAGCCTTGTGAGCAATCTCTTCTTTCTACCATATTGTCAAGAATGTTACTCTGTGACCTTTCACGATCGGCCGCTTCCCGTGGGACGGTCCTCTGAGGGTTCGCCGTGTTACCCCTGGCAGGACGTGGGCGGGCCCCAGCCTGGAGCTGTTACAGGTGCCGTGGGGCTCCAGGACACACGAATTCCCATTTCTCCGGGAACAGTGCCCCCGCGGCGGCTGCTGGGCACCGCGGGCTACGTGCGTGCCCACGAGGAGCTGCCAGCCTGTTTCCCAGGACGCGTCACTTGGTGTTCCCGCCAGCCAGGGATGAGCGACCTCTGTCCTTCACCATTGGCTGCTGGGGCTGCCCTTGCTGCACAGAACGGACCGCCGGGCGCATTCGTGTGCCTCCGTTTCAGGGTCTGTACTGTCTCCGCGGGCCGTGTGCCGGCTGTGCGCCCCACCGCAGCGTCCGGGTGCCGCGTGCGTGGGGCCTTCTGCCCATGGCGTTTCTCTGTCCAGCGGTGTTTCAACTATCCGGCTATTCTGTGGACTTGTCTGTCAAGTTTCTTCCAAAAACGCTGAAGATTGGAGCATTGTCAGAATTGTATTCAACTTGCAATGTTTTTCTATCACTTTTCATTTCACTATTTACACCATTACATAGTTTGTAGTTCTTACTACAGTCATGATTTTTAGAGCGAGCGAGTGTCTAATTTAATGTTTGTACAACTTCTGCCTCCACGTGATGCACAGTGTGAATACTTACAGGCACAGAGCGCTGTGTCACTGGAGCGTTTTAATAAACGCTCCTGTGCCTGTTTCAAGGTGCACGGATACCCGAGCTTCGGTACCCAGAGGGAAACCGGTCTCCGGTCAACAGGCCGCCAGATGCCGGGAGTCCCCTAGCTGCCGGCTCTCCAGGTTTGCGCTGGGCAAACTGCCTGGCCTGAATCGGGGAGCCCCGCGAGCGGCCAGTGCACCACCAGGCACCCCTTTCTGCTCAGAGAGGTGTCTCCATGGAGGAAACACCTGTGTTGCAGCAGATAGAAGGATCCAGGGAATAGGGCGCCTGGGTGGCTCGGTCCGTTGAACATCTGACTCTTGATTTCAGCTCAGGTCATGGTCCCACAGTTCAGGGGTTCGAGCCCTGCGTTGGGCTCTGCACTGACAGTGGGGAGCCTGCTTGGGATTCTCTCTCTCCCTCTCTCTTTTCCTCCCCTGCTCATTCTCTCTCTCTCTCTCTCTCTCAAAAAAATCAAATGGAAAAAAGATTAAAAGAAAAAAAGGATCCCGGGAGGCACATGTTTGATGATTTATGTGTGTGTCATCAGTTTGGCTTACTCTCCAGGCTGGAATTTTAGTCCCTGTGACTAAACCCTGTCATTCTTCACTTTATTACAACTGACATTTCCTGAGAACTCACACTTGATGGCACTTCTGCACACTCTCCCGGTTAACTCTGTGACGGCACAATGGGAAAGGCACTATTTTCACCATCCGTCAAGAGGGGAGCCTGAGATCCCTGAAGGTGAAATGTCTTGCCCAAGATACCGCATGGAGCCACGACTCAGCTACAGCTCAGTTTTCTGTTTCACATTCCAAGTACGATTCGGCAAGTCCCTGGTGGCGACATGCCTCGCCGTGCGGACTGACCTAGTGCCGGTCCTCTCCGGGCGCGATTTGGGACGCGTAGTGATAATAAAATTTAGCAGATCGTTTTTGTATTTGGATTAGCTGATTGAAAATGAAAAAGAAAACTAGGTGCCACGGTTCCTTTCCCCATTTATACAATACACAAGAAAGGTTGGCACGTTTGTTTGCACCTAAGTGTAACTCACAGTTGAAAGTAGCGGAATCCCAGGAGGTGAGAGCCTCTCCCCTGCAGCTCGCTGGAGGCTGTTTGTTTCAGGAGGGAACTTCCTCTTCCGTATCAAGTGGGGAAAGACTGAGCCATCTTTCCCTACTTTAGCAGCATTGCTGTATGTGCTCATTATTTCGCAAAAACTCTGCGGGGCTCACATACGTAGACATACACACATCCTGTATGACATACTACATATAGTATTTTAAAAACCATATTAAACGTATGGCCTTTGAGTTAACAGCCTAATATATCAAAAATGTCACTGTAATAGTATCTCTTCTCTGTGTGCAGAAAAATGTAGGATTTTAGCATACTACACCCAGCAATATTGTTAGCTGTGTGGTATCTTTGAGAGAGTTTATTTTTTTATTAAAAATTTTTCAATGCGGCGTGCCTGTGTGGTTCAGAGGGCTAAGCGTCCGACTTCGGCTCAGGTCATGATGTCACAGCTCGTGGGTTCGGGCCCCGCGTCGGGCTCTGTGCTGACAGCTCAGAGCCTGGAGCCTGCTTTGGCTTCTGTGTCTCCCTGTCTTTCTGCCCCTCCCCTGCTCGTGCTCTGTCTCTATCTCTCATAAATAAATAAATGTTAAATTAAAAAAAATTTTTTTAATGTTTACTTTTGAGAGAGAGACAGAGCACGAGCAGGGGAGGGGCAGAAAGAGAGGGAGACACAGAAGCCAAAGCAGGCTCCAGGCTCTGAGCTGTCAGCACAGAGCCCGACGCAGAGCCCGACGCGGGACCCGAACCCACGAGCTGTGACATCATGACCTGAGCCGAAGTCGGACGCTCAACCGACTGACTCACCCAGGCGCCCCTCTTTAGGATATTTGAGTAATATTGGTCTTTAGTTTGATTACCTACTATTGTACAACAAGTCAAAGGCAGGAGGCAAAGAAGTCACTTGGTTTGTGACGCAGGACACGGTAAGCGGTGGTTTGCAGGAAAACAGTTTGCGGGGGGAGAGTCCCGTGAGGGACCGCAGGACACGGGCTTCTGGAGCCTTCTCTCCCTTTGCTGTGGCTGGCGGTCCGTTCTCTGTGCCTGCGCTGCTGGCCTGTGCGTGCCCTCCTTCACCCCGCGGACTTGGCTGGAGAGGGCGGTTGTCGTCAGTGGTTTCAGACACAGCCCGTGTCTCGTTGGTCCTCGCTGGAGTTTCTCTCCCACGTCAGTTCTTGCTCTCGTCCTGTTTCTTCGAGCCACACCCACTTCTCCGGCTTGTTGACCTGACTGTGTGACCTATTTATTTTCAGGCTTCTGTTTTCTCTTCATATTTACATTTACAGCTAAAACTTCCTCTCAGAGTACCCACTTAGTTTCAGCCCACGGATTTGACACGAAGCACTTTGGTTTTAATTTAACTATTTGAAATTTCCAGTATGGTTTCCTTTTTACTCAGCCTTTTCTCCCCCAAAACACGTGACTTCTAATCAATTATTTCCAAAGATTATTTTGCCTACGATCTGGGCCCCGGGGCTAGTGACCTACTTCCTGGCTGATTTTCATGAAATTTCCCGTGTGTCTGAAAAAGGTACATAATTGTAGCTTTGTTGTTACAGGATTCTTCTACTTAATATCTGTTCTATCACAGCTGTTGGGTCAAACTTGTCCATGTTGTTTATGACCTCACTATTGTATTTCTGCTTTGATCTGTACATTTATAATCGAGATGAGGGAAAGTCTGCCCCCGATTCATGCTTTCGTCCGTTTTCCTCCTAATGCTTCTCGCTCTAGGCATCTCGATACCATGTGATAGGAACTTTGTGTTTGTTGATCGCCCGGGATTTGGTTTGTGCTATTTTGCATTTATATTCTTTCCTACTTACGGTTTTGGAGTTAATTTTCTTCTGTCTTAAGTTACTAACAGTGCTAAGCCTACTTTACTTAGCATTTACGTGGTCCACCTTTCCCCAACTATTTACTTTCTGTCTTTCCAGCTGAATTTCATAATTCAGTGTATAGTTTGCTGTCTTTCAACTGGAAAATCTAGCACATTCACCATTTTTGACTCCTGATATATTTAGACTTACTTTTACAAGTGAGTTTTTCTGGTTATTGTCCTCATACGTTGATTCTTTGATTCAACCTCTGCAAGGTTGACTTTTAGCATTTTTACCGGTGTTGGCTGCAAACTAAAGATTATACTTCTATTTTATTTTAACTGTTACTCTTAATATTGTAACTTCTATACTTAGCTATAAAATTTAATTTTAAAAAATCTGAAGTTAATTCTGTATCTGTTTCTTTCTGGACAAGAATAAGACCTTAACAGGCGTATGTAGCGCGGGAAGCATTGTTGTCCACAGCTTGTTGTAATTGTTGGAGGTCTGGGTCAATTTCTGTGTCACTGTGTTTCTCTTGGTTTCCGGTAGGTTCTTTCCTCTCGCCAAAATATATTTTTTCCTGGTATCTTTTTCCATTAAGGTATTGAAAGTAAGTGATAACATCTCTTGGTCTTTGTATATCTGAAAATATCTCCTCTTGCCCTCACACCTAAATGAGATTTAGCTTCGAATAAATGTCTAGACTGACATGTTATTAATACTCTGAAAATATTATTTTATTGCCTTCTGATACCTAACATTGCTGATGAGAAATTTGGTATCTGTTTCCTCTTCAAACATCGTTTCTCCAGAATTGCTTTTATTATTGTGTTTCGGATTCTATTCAATATATTTTTTAAACTCTCAAAGTATCAATCATGGATCTTAACTGATCTTTCACATTTTTAAACCAGTTTATCTCTCAGCGGAATTTTCTGTTTCTGTGAACCAGGCTTCCTTCAAGCGATTTTTGTCCAAGCTGACATTGTTCTGCCATTTTTAAAATTCCCAGTATGTCCTTTCACATTTACTGCAATTTGTAAAATAATTCCTTATTTTTGTTTGGTTATCCGTTCGTCTCCTGGGGACTATAAACATACTTGTTTTACATTATTTCTCGGGCCCTGTTATTTGGTCTACCTTCTTCACATTCAGTGTAAATATGCGTTTTACAGTTTTAATTTACAGATTTATTTTTAGTGGAGAAAAATGCCCAGCTTTCTCTTTCTCCACTTCTCTCTCCCCGGATTTGGATTTTGCTACTGCTTCTTTCCAGATTTGCTGGGGCCTCCGCGCAGGTCCCGGGAGCAGCGTCTCTCTCCTGCCTGTGATGGAAGGAAGGAGTGGTTCCTGCGACCCCAGGTCCCAGGGCAGCCGCCGTTCAGATGCGGGGCCTGTGGGGGGCGCTCTCGTCCTGCCGCGAGCCAGGAGGCCCAAGGCAGAGCCTGAGCTTCTGTTCACGGAGAAATTGTCTTGTTCTGAGCCTGGCTAGGCCAGTTTATTTTTCCTCTTGTTATATTTTATATATAATTTCTATATGCTTGAAGTAAAGGGGATGCCTTGAAGCATGAATTAAAACCTTGATCTTAACTAGAAGTTGCATTTTGGAAATTGAATAATGTAACTGTAAAGGGGTTAGGAATTTCGATTTCACATTTCGAGTATAGTTCGTAAACTTAAAACATAATTTTATTTATTTTTTTTTTTTAAAATTTTTTTTTTTCAACGTTTTTTATTTATTTTGGGACAGAGAGAGACAGAGCATGAACGGGGGAGGGTCAGAGAGAGAGGGAGACACAGAATCGGAAACAGGCTCCAGGCTCCGAGCCATCAGCCCAGAGCCTGACGCGGGGCTCGAACTCACGGACCGCGAGATCGTGACCTGGCTGAAGTCGGACGCTTAACCGACTGCGCCACCCAGGCGCCCCAAAACATAATTTTAAAGTCACCCCACTTTCCACCCTACCCCGCAATACGCACCCGCTAGAGTCATTGCTGTGAATTTCATTTCACTTAGTCTAAGAAAGCCTGTTAAAAAGTTTTGGTGCCTTCCCTTTCTGGAAATGATCGGGTTCTCCCATCGGTCAGCCCCGCCTCAGGTGTGGCCACTTGCCGACTGCTCATTTCCCAGGAGGCTCTGAAGTTTTCTTATCCTGCCCAGTGATCTTCTTCTCCTTTGACAGAAATCCTTGGGTCCTGTAGCAGCGGGCAGCTTTTCTACTTGATACGATACGTATGATTATCTCCGCATAGTATTTTCTGTGCAGTGCTGACCTGTGTGTGCACGCACGTGGGCGGTGACGGGTAGTTTAAAACAGCCCATGACGTGCATCCGCTGTTTGGCGGGTCAGGTCCTAAACTTGAGCCTGTCATCGGCTCAGATGGGGTTTCTGGGGGTTCAGGGTCACCACGTTTCCTTGTCTGGAGAGTTCCGGTCACGACGGCACTGCTCAGTTCTTCGCAAGTACAGGAGAGACAGAGATGCTGTGCTGCTCATGTGTGCAGTCATTCGAGGCTCACACAGGCCATCCAGACTGGAGCTGAGAATGCCAAGGAAACCCCCCACCGGCTTCTTGTCTGGTTTTCCGCCTGCGTCCCTGAGGCATACAAGGCATCACTTCGCATGCAGAGAGCAGGCCGGGGGAGGGAAGTCGGCCAGCGGTGGCCTCCTCCTGTGGTAGGTGAGGACTGACCGGCAAAGTGTCACCTTCCGGCCCAGGAACAGACTTTACCAGGTTGGCAGATTGTTTCCTTCCAAACACAGAAGCGGGCGTCCTGGGAGTCCGGGCGGCACCCTAGGTCCCCACAATCCGACCCTTGGAGCGCTCGCCACGCCCCAGGTCCCCACGGCCCGACCCTTGGAGCGGTTATTTGAGAGAGAATCTGCATGGTTAGGACTGGAGCTCATCCTGCAGGGTCCCCAGGCTTCCCGGAGACAAAGCCCCGCGTTCTGTAAGCCTCACCTGGGGCCTGTCTGCGCGGAGAGTGGCCAGGTCCGGGGCTGGCCGCAGTGCCAGCTCCCCCTGCTTCCACGGGAGCCCCAGAACAGGGCTTCGATCCACTCTAGTCAGAACATGGGAGTCTCCGCGTCAGCAACGACACCACTGCTTCGACTCCGTTCTTGCCAGGACGCCTGGGCGTCGGCCGTCGGGTGAGGCACTAAATCCGTCTGCAGTTCAAGCCCCGCGCCTCTTCCCTCAGCGTGTCCTGAAAGCGGTGCGGTTGGGCTGTTCCCGGATTAACACCTCCTTGGGCTACTGGTTCCCACTGACTCACCTGGGAGGCTCCAGCCAGGACGCAGCTCTGTGTCCGGTCAGCTCTGACCCGGGCCCGCCTCCCGGCCTGCACACGGGGGCAGAAACACCGCGAAGTAGAATTACTTGGATAAGTCCAAGGAGAGGCCGGAAGGCTACGCAAAACCCTGCGACACGCCGGGCCTCGGCGAGTTTCAACAAAGTGGAGATGTTTGTCCTGGATTAGAGACGTTTGAGAAGTAATGAAATTATGGAACTCGAGCGTTTGGAGAGCTCCGTCTCGGCTGCACAGTGGGCCCGCCTGCCCATCGGGAAGCTCCGAGTTACCGATCAGGAGGGTCCGCCTGGCTGCCAGCGGCCGGTCCTTCACGGAGCCTGAGTCGTCGCGACGGCGGGCTCGGGCCGAGGCGCCGTGTTCCCATCAGAGAGGCCGGCCGAGAACTGAGGCGGCGTGCGACGCGGCGTTTTCTCTTCCGAAATCCGTCAGACGGATGAAGTGGGGCAACGGGCTGTGTTCTCCAGTGGTTTCTGCCCCGAAGGCTCATGGAACTCGCACTTTCAGATGCCGCCTGGTTTGAGGCTTTTCATCCAAAGTAAATCTTTGCGCTTACTGCCTCTGTCAAGGCCGATACCTGCGTGAGGTGCGGTCCCGGTTTCTGTGCGGAGGACGTGCCGCGTGTTCGGCGAAGGACTTCAACACGGGGCCTGCCGCGAACAGGACGTCGGTGCCCACCCACGTCTGCTCCTTTCGGCTCTGCGACTTTGCACGCACCAGATTAGCAACTGAAAAGACAGACACTAGATTTTCCTCTAAGATTGCCTTCACCTCTGAAAGCGTATGGCTCACCTGGAAGCGGGTGCGGGGACCACAGGAAGGGTTTAGTCGCGGTGCGGCCAGCGACACGGGCGTGAAAACGCTTCATACCCGGGGTCTTCAAGTGTCACGACATTAGTCTTCCTTAGGCTTCAGGACCAGATCGCGCTGCGAAAGATGAGTGCAGGGAGGGAAATCAAGGGCGGATGCAAAGTGACTCCATATCGACCGCGTGGCTTGGACGCGATGCGTCGTTTGCGCCATGAAGTGGCCGTGTTGTTGTATGTGTCACGCGTGTGCGCACGTCGGTCCGTGTGCCGAAGCACGATCGTGTTGTTGTCCCCACTTGGCAGATGGTAAAACCGAGGTGCAGACAGAGCAGATGATTCAGCTGAGGTTACGTGACTAGTAACCGGTCCGCCGGCGTGGGCCTCCGCCTCGTCTGCGCTGCGATCACAGCGGGACTGTTGGTCTTACCACTTTGACTTCCTCCTGGCTTCCGAGTCTCGTTTACGAGGTTAAGGGGAAGAGGGGGCTGGAGAGCTCGCCTTTCCATTATTTGCCGACCACCAAACAGACAAAATTCGGAAATGTCACAGGACGAGGGGGTTAGTCCTGGGTTGAGCGAGATCTACACCAGCACACTGTGCCGCGCACGTAAAGAAAGGCAGTTTGAGCCGGCCGCGCACCAGTGGTTCCCACGTTGCCGTGGGCTGACTTTGCTGCCTGGTCGCGTTCGAGGAAGTTGGGGAAGAATGGCAGTGTGGGTTATCGTCTTCAAATCTTGCTTCAGGAGACACTGGAGAGTCTCATTTCTACATTTCTTCGTCTGCTGGAGGACGCTGAACAGTAGTTTCTTTGTGAAGGAATTTCAGACCTTTCCCCCCACCACAGAGATCTCCCCAAGCACACAAAAAGGTAAATCCTGGCACCTTTCACGCATAGAGAGAAACAGCGGCTGTGCCAGAGTCTGGCGTGGCTTTTCCACGCACAAGCACGTGTTCTCAGGGGCGGGAATCCAAGTCTGTCACGAGTAAATGATGAATTCCTCTCTTCATTCCAGTGGCGCGTCTGGGTTTTGTCTCCCTTCACGCCTGTTGTGTTAGGTGAAGTGTCCGTGAAGACGGATGGCCGTCTCCGGTCACGGGAGTTACCGAAGTGGATTCCCCGTAGTGCGTGGTTCCTCTCTTGGCGTTCCTGTGGCGTCCTCGTTGCCTCCAGCGGCAGGGACGGAGACTGGGCCCCTCTCATAGGTGCGCCTCCCTCTGCTCCCCGGGGGCCGGCCGGCCTCCCACCGGGAAGCCCAGAGGAACGGGTCAGACCCCAGGCGGGCTTCAGGGCTGATGTCCAACACAGCCACGTTTGGTGGCCTCACCTTGCGTTTCAACCTGGAGCTCCTCCTCTCTAAGAAGTGCTTCTTTCTCCTCTCCTTCAGCCGTACGTGGAGCTCACACGCAGAATCTGGAGTTATACGTGGCTCTTCCCGCGTTCTCCCCACCGTGGAGGGGACGTGTGCCGGCTTGTCCTGGAGGAGGGTGGTATTTACACTATAGGAGCGATAGCGCTTCCCGTGTGCCGGCAGAGTTCTAGCCTCGTTCTCAGGCCCTTGAAGTGGACGCTGTGATTATCCCCATCTTGGGATGAAGACACCAAGGCGCCTGAGGTTGCACGAGGTGGTGTGAGTGCAGCCTGGCCAAGCCATTCTGAGCTCTCTGTCTTCTATTACTGACGGCGAAAGTAGGAAGGTTCCAGGGAGGCTTGAGTTTGGGGAAAAGTGGCTACTTTCAAACCTGTTGTTTAGACGACAAAATCTCGGAGGCAGAGCTGTGTGATCTGCCCCGCCTGCTGCACGCCCGGGAGGTGGTCCTCGGTGAGCAAGAAAAGGTCCCAGTGCTTGGGGAAACGTGGAGAAAAAGGAGTCTAGACATTTGGAAACATGCCTCCGAGTGGAGGAAGTCAGGACACGTGGAGCCTGCGTGAGGTTTGAGGATGATGAGCAAACATGAAGCGATTTAGCAACATGTGTTGTTAGAGCTGGATTTCACTTAGGTGTGCACCGAGCATGAGCGCCCAGGTGTGCACTGAGCACGAGCGCCCAGGTGTGCACCGAGCACGAGCGGGAGTCTGGAGTTACAACCCAGAATCTTGTCTGCTTCCTCCTGCATTATTCAGTTATGGAAACCAAATTTTTCTCACCTCTGGCCATTAATCATTTGTCAGGATTTCTCTATTGTATGAACATAAGATGTGTGATGTTAAAAAGTAGTCTTTTATGTGTTGTGTGCAAACACCCAGAGCTTTATAAAATCTAGCTGATGACGTAGCACTCTTAGTTCTTCAGGTGAAGTATTTCTGTAGAAGCGAATCTCGCCTGAGATACAAACATGGTTACTTCTAGCTTTCACATGGCTGACGACACAAAGGCTTATTGTTTTATACCCATAGATATTTTGGATGTCATTTATTTTCAACAATCTTTGGCAGCTCCTGTTATCTACTTCACTTAGTCCTATATGGTGGCATTTATTATATTTTTAAATTAAGGTTTAATGATAAATCGTTTATACAGAGTAGAGTTCATCTGATGGGGTTTGAAATTAAATAAGAGATGACAGATGGATATACGGCCATACAACCTGCACCACAGTCAAGCTGGAGATGTTTCCCTGCCTAGGTCCCTCCAGGGTCAGGACGGAGACGCTCCCCCCACCCAGGTACTGTGAGTCCCTTCGTACTCGACTTTTTCTTCCGACCCCAGCCACTGATTTGATTTCTGTTCCTTATGTCTTTTCAGGAAGTCACATACAGTACTTTGAATAATAAATACACCACGTGTTTGGTGTGTTTATCCTTTCATGCAGGATGGTGGTCGTGAGACTTTTTATATGGCTGCATGTCTGACTGGTGTGTCCCGTCGTACATTTCACACTGGTTTATACCAGTTTGGAAGGTTTGGGTTTTCCAGCTTTTGTGGATTATGAGTAAAGCTACAGAAACGTTCGTGAACAGTTCTTTGTGCCAACGTATGTTTTTAGTTTTCTGGATAAATAACTTACATATGGACTTTCTGGGTTGTATGTGAAGTGTATGCTTTATTTTATAAGAAACTGCCAAGACGTTTTCCACGTGGCCATCTCATTTTGCCTTCCATCAGCACTGAATGTGTAAGAATCCCCCTGGTTTCACAGTGAGAGTAGGGTATTTTTTTGTTCTAACACCCGCTAAACACAATGCAATGTGATCATATGCCAGATTCAGTTATAGACAAATCTATGTGGATCCAAAATAGAACCTGGCCAACTGGATTTAACTGTGCACTTAAAAATGCATCTTGATTAAGTAGGATTTATCTCCAAATACAAGATTGGTTCGACATTGGAAAAGCTAGTGACTCAATCACCACTTTGATACAGAGGAAATATTTTGTATTCTCTCAGTAGATGCCGAAAAAGCATTTAAATTCATTACTGTTTAGGATTAAAAGAAAGTCTACCAAAGTAGGAATAGAAAGGAGATTCTTAATCTGGTAAAGGTTATATGCTAATATTTATAGAAAATATTATACCTAGTACAGAGATTTTACATTCATTCTCTTTAAAACCAGGCATTTGACAAGGATAACTACTTTCACAACTCTTTTAACATAATATTGGATATTCTGAATGATAAAACAAAGAAAGAGAAACAAATGAGAGTAAAAAGCCTTGGAGGAGGAGAGATAAAACTCTCACTGTTTGCAGATGATTTGATTCATTTAACTGGAAAATCTAATAGAATCATTAAACTCTTAGAACTGGTATAATTCACCAAGGTTGCCACATGTAATATCTAGTTACAACAATCAAATTATCAGTAATAACTAACTGAAATTAAAATAAAAATAAGATTTCCTTTATAATAACAACAAATAACACTTTAGGAGCTTAACTGAGAAAAACAATGGAGAAAACTATGGAGAAAACTTTAAAATGCTAATAAACTGTGTAGAAGTTCTGAATAATATTCCATATCCTTTCATAGTTTAAGTTATAACTTAATATAAGAATGCCAGTTCTTTACTAATTTATAAATTTATTGCAAATCTTTTTTTAAAAAATTTTTAATGTTTATTTTTATTTTTGAGACAGAGAGAGAGCATGAGTGGGGGTGAGGCAGAGAGAGAGGGAGACACAGAATCTGAAGCAGGCTCCAGGCTCCGAGCTGTCAGCACAGAGCCTGATGTGGGGCTCAAACTCACGAACCGTGAGATCACGTCCTGAGCCAAAGTTGGACTCTCACCTGACTGAGCCACCCCGGCGGCCCCCCTTCCGCAATTTTTACATTTATTTATTTTTGACAGACAGAGAGAGACAGAGCACAAGTGGGGGAGGGGCAGAGAGAGAGGGAGACACAGAATCCGAAGCAGGCTCCAGGCTCCAAGCTGTCAGCACAGAGCCCGATGCGGGGCTCGAACCCACAGACCGTGAGATCATGACCTGAGCCGAAGCCGGACGCCCAACCGACTGAGCCACTAGGCGCCCCTTTATTGCAAGTCTTAATCAAAATTCCAGCAGGATTCAATAAACTTATCCCAAAAAACATTCATTGGAGAAAAAAGATCCATAAAAGGCTAAGTCAACTTTATATTTTCTTTATCAGATAATAAGAAATATGAGACCATAGAAATAATGTATCATTGATTCAAGAGCTGAAATAAAGCCAAAAGAACATAATAGAGAATTCAGAGATAGACCCATGTATATTTGGGGACTTAATACATAGTAATATGGCACCATGAAACAATGGAGAAAAGATGGATTATTTGGTACAGTGTTTAGGGAAAATAGGTCTTTATAGTGAAAAAAACCCTATTTTTATTTAAACGTGCATACACCTAATGATTTCAATATCCAGATGTGAAAGGTAAAACTATAACTAAATAGAGGAAACTGTAGAATAGCTTTGTGATGTATGCTTGGGAAAGATTTCAACAAAACTTAAAAAACTTGGAAGTATAAAACATGAGACAAAAAATTTGATGACTTCTGTTTTCCTGAAAATTAAAAATTTATTTTTAATGAAGTAATTAAATGAAGTAAATATTACTGGCAGTAATATTTAAAATTGAAAAATGAGTAATATGTATAAAACGGACCTTAATTCCTGATACGCCTCAGAGTCACTGGGAGCCGGTGTTTTGGTGTCACCTTTGTGCCTCACCTGCCTTCTCTGTGAGTGGGGATGGCTGCCCGTATTTACGTAAGCCCACTCCATGTGATAGAGATTCAGGATGAGGCCACCAGTTGAGAAAGATTGTTGTGGGTACTGTCCTGGACACTTAATATAAACGTAGTTGTGGGTTTATTATTTTTTATCTTTCCTAGAACTCATTTTGTTCCCTCAATGGCTATTTGATTTTTCCTTAATTCTGGATAATTCTGGCCATTATCCCTTCAAATATTTTCTCTTGTCCAGTCTCATTGTTCTCGCCTTTCAGAACTCATTTTATTTTATTTTTATTCTTATTTTCTTACTCTTACTCTTATTTTTTGAGAGAGAGGTGGGGGCGGGGGGAGAGAGAACCTTAAGCAGGCTCCATACCCAGCGTGGAGCCTGATGCAGGGCTCCGTTTCATGACCCTGAGATCATGACCTGAGCCAAAATCAAGAGTCGATAAGCCACCCGGGCGTCCTTGGAACTTCTTTTAAGTGAATATTTGGACTTGGTCTGCCATCTAAAGTCTCCTTCATATTTCCCATCCTCTCAACTCTATGAGCTGCATTCTGTGTGATTTCTTCACACCTGTCTTCCAGTTCACAAGTCCACTATTCAGCTGTCTCTAACCAGGTCTTAACCCACCAATCGGAAGTTTACGTTCCGTTGCCCTACTCTTATTTCTAGCTTCACTTTGGTTGTCTTCAGTCTTCCAGTTCTTTATTATGACAGCTTATTCTTTTATTGTGTTCCTAGCCATTTTCAACATACTGATTTGAAGACACATGTAATGGCTCTGTCGTCTACAGTATTCAGTACTCCTTCCTGCTGGCATTGTGTCCACTGACTCTCATTCATGGGAAAACATCCAGAGATCCCCTTTAGCAGAGCTTACCTTGAGGGTCCTGCAAGGCTTTAGTGGAGGAGTGGTCTGGGGGTTCTTAGGTTTGCTCTGCTGGGTGCTCCAGGAATATTAGTAGCTGAGACCACTTTTTTTTTTTTTTTTTTTTTTGGTTAGTTTCTTGATATGGATTTCCTTTTATCGCAGAGCACAAGCTAAAACTGCAAACTCCCTGTTAGGCAGCCCTCTGTTATGGATTTGGAGGTGATTTCCTCACCTCAGGCTGAGACATCTCATCTCCCTGCTGTCTGGATGCCCTTTCTTGTCCGTGCTTCACTCAGGTCTAAACGTGTGAATCTTCTGGCTTCGTGCGGGGTTTTTGGCCCAACTCCCTTTATCGTGAGACCCGAGTCCTCACCTTCTGTGTCCATATGGTGATTAAAGCCTGAGATCCCCCTCCAGCACACACACACTTTGCTGTAACAGAGACCGATTTCCTTGGGCAGAAAGTGATGTCATAAACTTGTCCCTCTGGCTGTCATTTCCTTTTCCAGGCTTGTCGCTATTTTCCTGCAGCTCAGCCACATGCATGAATGACACCTGTCCAAGCCTCAGAGTGCTGGTCCCTTCAGTAGTCACCACCCTCGACCTTGCAAGAGCTATGGTGAGGTCAGTGCCCCTGCAGCAGTGGGATGCATGCATTCACTCTCATGGGACGTCCCGATTTTATTGAAGGAAAGGACTTGTCCCTGTCCCTCATAGTTTATCTTTCTGTCTCACTGCCTTTCTCAGACTTTCCACCCATGTGGTTGTCACGGGAGCAGCAAAGACTCAACACCTGACCCTGCGTAGGCCACACTTTGAAGCTGGAACTCAGAGAAAGCAGTGGCCGAAGCTGAAGGCCAGTAGCATAAGTGAGATGAGACTTCTGTTGCCATCTGTCCACAGCTGTGGCTTTTCCTGACTCCAAAATCCATTTTTGTTGTTGAGCACCTTTAGACATTCCAATAACCATATAATAAAATGCCTTTCTACTCAACTCGTCCAAGCTGGCTTTCTGTCCCTCACCACCAAGAAAGTGAGTCACACGTCTCTCCAGGCAGAGCAGTGGGGAGAATCTCCCTGTCCCCCTTCTCGGCTCAGCATGGCCACGTGGCTCCAGAGGGACTCGTCTCGCATCCCGTGTGTTTAGACAAACCTCTCTCGCTCGCGTGCCATCTTCCTGCCGTGGTGCTTCCCGTGCAGCCCCAGCCCCACAGGGCACCCAGACCGCAGGGACCCACTGATGCAGACAGCCGGGGACACACTGCTTGTGTTCCGTTTACACGGATGAAGGCCTGACCTTCAGAGGTGGAATTCCTCGCCAAATTCAAACGAAACTCACAGGACTCAGAGCTACTGTGTTTATCCCCCGGACACTGTTGCTTTTCCTAACGGTTCAAAAGTTTGGATATAGAAGTGACTCAGCCATCTGAAAGTTATTTTTCTGTTGTTTGAAGATCTGTTCTAAGAAAGGGTTATTAATGTTGTAAGATGTCATTAGTATGAGATTTGTAGCAGTGTTTTGCAGACTGAGGTATTTAGAACAGATAAACCTCATTTTTTTTTGTTTTTGGTCCCAGATGTGTGTGGTTCATCATTGTCTCTGATACAGTTCAAGGAAAGAGAAATTTTAAAATAAATTTAACACGTGTCCGTGAGTGTAAGATTATTTGGGGACTTGTGAGTAAGTGAAGTTTTGCTCCAGTGTGAAATCTGACTTTCTTTTAACCGTTTCTTTGAAATAAGAACTAAGTTCTCCTTCCGAAACAATACACATTCTCAGGCCACAGTCTGAACTGGAAGCATCAGTCTGTTTCTCTTGGGTTATGTAAGTTGTATACTCGGTCTGAAAACTGCAGAGTTTTGTATCTGTCCTTTCTCTGTTCGGTCCCACACCGATGCCAATGTGGTGACCTCCGAGTGCGCCTGGGTGTCTGGTTCTGGCAGGTGCGCTACATGCAAGAACCGATACGGCCCTTCTGACTCCTGGCTCGGTCACGTCACCTGGTGTTCATCCCAAACAGAGGTCGAGAGAGGGCACTTGCCCCGTACTGGATGACAAATGTATGGTAGGACCAAGGTCTGACCTCATAGCACACATATGTCCGGGTTCATAGCACACGGAAACTCCGGAGAGGATTTAACGTTTTAACCGAGTAATGAAAAGTCTGAACGCCTCTGCCCTGCCTCTGATGGCCCCACCGGTGTCCTTTCGGGCAGGATATCTCGACTGATTCCAATCTTCTCATCGGTGTCAGTGGAGACCTCCACCACACGGGGCACTGCCTGTGGGCTGCGAGCGCCCAGAAATCGTGCTTATTGTTATTTCTGCGTTTCTGACGTTTCATTCACTTAATCATTCATGGAAGCGAACGTCGGTCAGCGTCAACGACGAGAAAACGTCCTCCCAGGGAGCTGTTGCCAGGCCGATGGCTCATCGCCTAGGAGATTACCGGGACGTCTTGAACCCAACAATTCTAAGAAGAAAACTGATGGTTTTAGTGAAGCTGAGGTGATCTGGGGATGCGTTTCCCGAGGGGGACGAGGTGCCGACCTTCGGGGCGGCTGCAGGCGCATCACAGTGTGTGTGAGCCAAGCCCTCGGGTCGTGAAGGGGGTGGAGGAGACACAGGACCGGAGCCAGAGTGGTTCACGGAGACCACCGAGCAGACATGGTGTCTGTGACGGGCGTCAGTCTCGGCAGACGCACTCAGGTGTGTGTCTGTGCCCTGCGCCCCTGCTTGTGGACTGAGCAAGTGTGACTCCCCACTATCCCAAACCCCCACCGGGGTTCTTGTCCCCCTCCACCCCCCAGAGGTGGAAGGCCAAGCCCCAGTGCGTCCTGTTAGGAGGGGGGGGACTGTCGTGAGGTGCGTCGTGTTAGGAGGGGGGGACTGTCGTGAGGTGCGTCATGTTAGGAGGGGGGACTGTCGTGAGGTGCATTGTGTTAGGAGGGGGGACTGTCGTGAGGTGCGTTGTGTTGGGGGGGGAGACTATCGTGAGGTACGTCGTGTTAGGAGGGGGGGACTGTCGTGAGGTGCGTCATGTTAGGAGGGGGGACTGTCGTGAGGTGCGTCGTGTTGGGAGGGGAGACTGTCATGAGGTGCATCATGTTAGGAGGGGGGACTGTCGTGAGGTGCGTCGTGTTAGGAGGGGGGGACTGTCGTGAGGTGCGTCGTGTTGGGGGGGGAAGACTGTTATGAGGTGCATTGTGTTGGGGGGGAGACTGTCGTGAGATATGTCGTGTTAGGGGGGGACTGTCGTGGGGTGTGTCGTGTTAGGGGGGGACTGTCGTGGGGTGTGTCGTGTTAGGAGGGGAGACTGTCGTGAGGTGTGTTGTGTTAGGCGGGGGGACTGTCATGAGGTACGTCAAATTGGGGGGGGAGAGTGTCGTGAGGTGCGTCGTGTTGGGGGGGGAGACTGTCGTGAGGTGCGTCGTGTTGGGAGGGGGGGACTGTTGTGAGGTGCGTCGTGTTAGGAGGGGGGACTGTCCTGAGGTGTGTCGTGTTAGGAGGGGGGGGACTGTCATGAGGTGCGTCGTGTTAAGAGGGGGAGACTGTCGTGAGGTGTGTTGTGTTGGGGGGGGACTGTCCTGAGGTGCGTCGTGTTAAGAGGGGGAGACTGTCGTGAGGTGCGTTGTGTTGGGGGACTGTCCTGAGGTGCGTCGTGTAGGGGGGGGACTGTCGTGAGGTGCGTCGTGTTTGGAGGGGGAGACTGTTGTGAGGTGTGTTGTGTTAGGAGGAGCAGACTGTCCTGAGGTACATTGTGTTGGGGGGGGAGACTGTCGTGAGGTGTGTCATGTTGGGGGGGACTGTCCTGAGGTGCGTCGTGTTGGGGGGGGAAGACTGTTATGAGGTGCGTTGTGTTGGGGGGGAGACTGTCGTGAGATACGTCGTGTTGGGGGGGACTGTCGTGGGGTGTGTTGTGTTAGGGGGGGACTGTCGTGAGGTGCGTCGTGTTAGGAGGGGGGACTGTCGTGAGGTGCGTCGTGTTGGGAGGGGAGACTGTCGTGAGGTGCGTCATGTTAGGAGGGGGGACTGTCGTGAGGTGCGTCGTGTTGGGGGGGACTGTCGTGAGGTGCGTCGTGTTGGGGGGGGGACTGTCGTGAGGTGCGTCGTGTTGGGGGGGGAGACTGTCGTGAGGTGCGTCATGTTAGGAGGGGGGACTGTCGTGAGGTGCGTCGTGTTGGGGGGGGGACTGTCGTGAGGTGCGTCGTGTTGGGGGGGGACTGTCGTGAGGTGCGTCGTGTTAGGGGGGGACTGTTGTGAGGTGCGTCGTGTTGGGAGGGGAGACTGTCGTGAGGTATGTCGTGTCAGGGGGGGACTGTTGTGAGGTGCGTCGTGTTGGGGGGGGGGACTGTCGTGAGGTGGAGCCCTCAGGAACCGGCTCAGTGCCCCACAGCAGCCCCAGAGTGGGCCGTGGCCCCTTCCCCCAGGTGAGGGCCGCACCGGAAGTCTGCAACCCGGAGCCCCTAGAACCCGCCGTGCCTGCTGACCTGGGTCTCCTGGGCTCCAGACCGTGGTCGTTTGTCCCCTGGCCCGATCTAAGACAGGCTCCCGGGTGTCGGGGCCTTGCTGGAGCACACCCGATGAGCTGGAAGACAGGCCCTCATCGGTGGCCCCCCCCGGGCCGTGTCTGCGCAGACCTCGGTGGGCTGGGCCCGCTGTGCGGCGTCTCGGGCCCAGGGCCAGGGCACGGGGCGGCGGGAGCTCCACGGCCCATCTGCCCCCCGCGCCGCATGGGGTCTGCTGCCTCGTGGCTCGTGCTCCGGGCGGGGCCCCCGTGGCCGTCTGGGTGCCTGGCACCTGCTTCCGCAGGGAAGGATTCTGGGCAAAGGCGGGTTCCCGGACCTCTGTGAGGACCCATGGAGTCGGAGGGCTTGCACCTGTCCTCCTCTCTTCCTCCCAGCCCGGGAGTTTCTAGATCTGTGGGGACAGAAGCAGCAAAGTCTCCTATTGACTCTATTAATGGATGTTTTACCTATTCTGAGGCAGAGGCTTTTAAAACCCAAAGGTGACAAAAGTACACGCTGCTCCCCCGCACGTCATCTTGTTCTTGGCGCGGCCGGTGGGCTCAGCCCGGCTGTGGCCCGACCGAGGGCGCTGTCCCAAAATATCGGCAAAGATACCGAAAGTACAGTGGTTCAAATATCCAAGTTGTGTCGAATTCCCGTACCGTAACAGCGGTAACAACCCAGCGTGGGAAGGTAGGAAAGATCAGTTGTGGAAGGCTCTGGGAGCACGCCCGAGACACGGGGAAGGAGAGAGATAGGCTCGAGGATGTTTCCATGCCCCCAGAGAGGCACAGATCCGCACCCGAGACCGAAGCGCCCGACCCCGCGGATGTGGTTTAGATTCTGGACCGTAACACCGAAGGGGTCGCGCAGCCACTTGGTGGGGCTGAATTGGCAGACGTTTGCAAGGTGGGTTCGGGCGCGAGTCCGCGCGGCTCCGGGAGGAGCCCAGAACCTCAGCTAGTGTGGTGGCCGGCGGGACATGGCGGGAAGGCGGCGCTGAGGTACCGCGGGGCAAGGGCTCTGGTGCCGATTGTGTCGTTTGAAGGAAGAGAAGATTCGTAGGTGGGGGTTGCGTGCCTTCTCTGGGCAAGAGAGTGAGTTGATTGGAGTTGAAGTCCCACCGGAGGGCCACGCGGCGATTTGCGCAATGCGTCGAAATGCAGAATTTCCGCGCGGCCGCTTACAAATACCACACAGCACACCTGCGTTGGGTCCATGTGGAAATGACAGGTGAGGTCGTGGTGCATCTGGCCAGGTCCTGCTGTTTAAATGACCCTGCGTGGAGCTGTTCACGAGCCAAGAAGCCTATGTGTCGGCCGCTCTGGGTCCTGCCTCTGGAGCCCGGTTCTAAGGACAGTCTTCAAACCGTGGGTTTGTAACCACTTCCTTAGCCTTGGAATGAAAGAATCTGTTTTTATTTGTTTGTTAATCAGCCCCCACCCCATCGTGTATCTCTAATGATAAAATCCACTGCCATTTGGCGGGAAAGAGACCACTGGGGGTCTGTGAGGTAAGCCGAGCCAGTGCTGGTGGACCCAGGATGCTAAGAGCCACCGGGAGCTTGCAGGGGTGACCGTTGGCTGTGGACAGCCACGTGCACCCCACGTAGCCCCTCACGGCCCAGAATGAAGAGCGGGACTTGGGGCAACAGACCCAGCTCCGCGCCTTAGACCAGACTCTGTAGCGAGCCAAGTTCAGACTTCACCAGAACCCCAGGGAAGATGAGGTCCGTGGCCGGGGGGGCCCGAGCCCCATGTGGGAGCTGCCGTGTGCTCACCACCTGGTCTCAGGTCACTCGCGGGGTCGGTGCCCGACACCCATTTCCCCATTCGAGCCCAGAGGCAGGCGGAGGTGGAGAGAGTGGCCATGGGGGGCGGAGTGTCTGTATCGCTGAGAGCAGAGTGGGAAGGCGCGGCTTGTGTCTGTGCCGTGGACGGCAGGGCCGCCCCCCTCGCCCGGGCACACGGTCGGGCCCTGACCCCCAGTGTGGCTCCAGCTGCAGGGAGGGCTCTCAGGAGGCAAAGCTGGGGGCGGCCCGAGGGTGGGTTCCTCGTCCGATAGGACCGGCGGCCTGACAGAGGGAGAGAAACCAGGGCCTGCGAGGAGGAAAGGCCACGTGAGGACGGGGGAGGGTGGCCGCCCACAGCCGGGCGAGGGGCTCCCGCTCACGCTGGGTCGCACGCCTTCCGGTCTCCGGGGTTGTGAGCCAACAGGCGTCTGTGGAGTCGTGTCCCTACAGCAGGAGACCTGGCGGGAGGGCACTGCCTGGATTTGCTCCCCAGGACGCGGACCCCACCTCACTGCATTAACGGGGCAGAAGGAGGGCATCTGCCCCTACCCGCCCCCCCACCATCTGTCCCCGCCACCGAGCCAGCCGCCCTCCGCCCCCGCCCTGGGCTGTGGCCCGCCGCCCGGCCCGCAGGAGTGGCCGAGAGCTGGCGGGCACGTCTGGAGGCCGCCCTGTCCTCTCCTGATGCTCCTCTCGAGCATCAGAGCAGCAGTGACATGCGGTTCGCACCCGTCGAGTAGAATACAGCACCTGCTGCACGTGGAGATTTTACTGTTTTTGACGCACTCGGTTCTGTGGTCTAGAAAGTGGAAAATGAGGCAAACGCCTGCAGAAAGTGCCCTTGCTTCCTACCTTACAGGACCCTCAGCTAATGAAAGTGACTGAACCACGTTTCGTCTTCAATTGCAGCTTGCCACCACCACCCTGGACGGCAAACTGCAGCTGTTTGTGGCCGAATAACTCACCGCGGGCCGGTGCGCCGTGGGCGCGAGGGGGACGCGGCCAAGGCTGCTGGATCCCGAGCCGCTGCCGCCCTGTGCCCCTCATGCTGGCAAGGTCTCCTGCCCCATGGGATGGTCCCCCTTCCTGGAGACGGAGTTGGCCTCCAGCACTCGTGTGCAGAACGTGGTGAAGTTACAACAGAACGTTCTTCAATAAAAAGTAACCCAGTGTTTGTTTCCTCCCGGACTTTGTGGGGTGGGGGCGGGGGGTCCACGCTGGCATGGTGGGCTCACAGCCTCCTGAAGGCCTGCCCTGCTGCCGCCTGGGGAACGGGGCCTCTGCACACGGCCTGGCTTCTTGGCCCTTCCTCCCAGTTGAGCCAGGGCCCTGTTGGCATACGAGGACCTGCTCAAGACCTTGCCTTCAGTTCCGTCGAATGAATTCCCGGAGGTGCACTTGCTGGGTAACACGGCAGTGCTGTTGTCGATGTTTGAGGAAGCTCCACATTGAGGAAACCACAGCACCCGTGCCACTGACCGTCCCTCCAGTGGGCACAGGAGCGTTTGCCTGTCGTTAACACCCCACTTCTTTGTATAACTTTCGTAGCAAGCATTATTTGTCTTACATGTTTGCATTTTTATATGAATTTTCTCCAAATTAAGTCCTGATTTCACTTATATATGACTTGGAGAAAAAGAAACTTAAAATTATTGGATGTCAGTAATAAGAGCCAAATAATATTTTAGAGAAAAACTAATATGTTAAAAAAATACCTAAACATTACCAAGCTTTACTAGGGAAAATGCAGGACAGAATCAGCTTGTAAAAGCCATTGCTGAGGTGAGGGCCGTCCCGAGTGGCTGGCCCGGTGGCCGCCAGAGGCAGGGACGAGAGGGAGAGTGGACAACAGAGACCTGGGGCCGCCTCCGCCCCGGCCCGGCCTGCGACAGGCGGTGGGTGTTGGTGCCATGGGAGCTGACTCGCTGAAGGGATGTGTTGTGTTGTGTTCTTTATTGGCATTAATAGCAGTGTGTCTTCTCAAGCAGCAAGCAGGTGCACTAACGTGAGATTGTTTGGTCCTTCCTCCTCCATCGGAGAGCACTGGTAAAATAACACATTATGTAGAGCTTCTCACTGAGGGGCACCTGGGGGGCTCAGTCAGGTGAGCGTCCCACTTCGGCTCAGGTCGTGACCTCACGTTCGTGGATTCAAGCCCCACGTTGGGCTCTGTGCTGACGGTTTGGAGCCTGGAGCCCGCTTCAGATTCTGAGTCTCCCTCTCTCTCTACCCCTCCCCCACTCGCGCTCTGTCTCTCGCTTTCAAAAATAAACATTAAAAAAATTTTAAAAATAAATAAAATAACTCACTTTTAACTTGATTTCACTTCATTACCCAATTTTTATGAGAACGCTGAGTTTGGTAGGAATTGTCACTAGATTCGTTTTCTTAACATTGGGCAAAAGCTACATCAGAAGGAGGTAGTCATGGAATTTCATCTTGGAAAACCCATTTGAAGGCGTTCTGTTCACACACAAAGTTCATAGACTGAATGAGGCCAACGGGAACTGGCCAACCCCAGGGCGTGCGGGAGAACAGTGTCACCGACTCTCCGAGGTGTCGCCAGGACAGAGGTTCTGACGGTTTTACACCTGAGCCCACAGGTGGACGCAGGCGATGGAGGGCGCCCTTGCCCAGAGAAAGGGGGCCCCACGATGCTTCTGAGGACACCTGGCTGGGAGAAAGGGCCAGGGCAGAGGCGGAGGTGGGGTCCGGAAGCATTTTATAGTTTGTGAAGGTAGGTTAACCTGTCCATCTCCCCCGATGCTGCCGGGCTGTTTCGAGGTGGCACCCATCATTTTACAGGAAGGAAGACTGAGACCCTCAGCATGGCCGCTGGGTGCCGTCTGTGGTGGGTGCAGGAGCGAGCGGAGGCAGAGTGGTGGTGGGCGGGAGCTGGTGGGCCAGCTCGGGGGGCAGGGGAGGGGCGCTGGCCTCTGGGGGGGGCAGCGTCCTGACCTCTGATGGGAAAGTGTCCCGCCTGCTCTGGTTTCAGTAAGTAGGCCTCTGTGAAGATTCCCTTGTGGGATTTGGATGACAAAGTGATTCCTATTATGTGGTGTGTGTCATGGGGTTTACACGCTCTTGGCACACCCATGTTTTTGTAGACAAGAAAGCAGGAATGTGATCGCGGGCTGCCCAAGCCGGGTGTGGAGGGGTGGTCTAAACAAATTCTGGAATAAACAGATTCTGCTCATTTTTGACATTCTCTGAGGTGTTCTTTTCAGATGGGGACTTTGCTTTTCATTAGCTGAAGCAGCACTGACTTCGTGTTTCAGACCTTGGGGGAAGGCGCCGGGTGTTTTGCAGTAAAGGTGCTGTTACTTGTGTTTTGCAAATGATTGGCTATCAGAGGAGAAGCTGATAAAATCTGGGATTGGACCTGGAGACCCATCAGCCTGGAAGAAGGGCTTCAAGCAGGGAATGGACGACTCAGCGTTTGGAAGGATGTCTTTTTCAGGTACCTAGTAGCTTCCTGGTGTTGACCTTATTAGGTTAAGCTGTGTAAAATTACCAGCACGCAGCTGGTTTTGATCTGTGAGAAGGGCAACTTCATATGGTCCAGCCAAATATGTGTTTCAAAGGAGGGATTGAACGCACACGCCAACCCTACCTCCCGCCCCCTTCCTCCCTGCCTTCTTCCTGTCTTCTTTCCGACAACAGTTTGGTTAGTGCTGACTTTGTTTCAGGCCCTAGTTCAAAATGACCTGTCAACTTGTTTCTTCCCTATGTTCCTAGCCCAGTGTAATTTTGGCTGCTGTTAGTAACTTCACGGGGACTTTTGAGCACCCGGGGCCACTGACCCAGGGTGTCTGGGATCCGGGTTTGTTGGGACACTCCCTGGGTGAGTGACTGACCGCTCTGCCACTGGGCCCTGGGTGTGGCCCTCGGGCCAGGAGAACCTCTCCTGCTCGCTGGGAGCCTGTTGGCGTCACACGCACACTTCACCTGAGGGTTTCAACAGAGGATTAATCGGTGGAGCTTAGGCATAGGATAGGAGGACCAAGGTCCCAGAGGAACAAGAATTGAATGGAAGTAAAGCAAGCAACACTAGAGAGAAGTAAAGAGTTTGAGTAGGAACCAAGGTGGCTGTGCAACTGTGAGGTTGACGGCGAGAAAGTCGAGGCCACAGAGGGGAGGTGGCCCTCACAGGGAGGCTTCCCAAGGAAGATGGGGACAGGCAGGGCAGGGTGGTGGGATGGCGGCGTGCCCTGGCACGGGTGGACGTGAGGGTGGGCCCTCCACAGGGCATGCGCCCGGGAGTCAGGGCGGGGAGCCCGGTGTCCGTGGACCTAGGTGCACAGCATGCGGGACCCTTCTGTCCAGATCAGCATCAGTGCAGGCTGTGGGGTTCTGCAGGAAGACATTTCATTCCACTGTTGGCACTGACATTGACATCGTCACAGGAGGAAACAGCTCTTCTGTTCACTTTCTGGTTGGATGTGGTGGGTGGAGTCCATGCTGACCCACGTGGAATCTGGGAGCCTGCTGGCTTCGTGGCTCTGTCACGTCTGCCGCTGACACCCTTGATGTCAACACGCGGCTCTCTACCTGCAGACGTTAAGGGCCGTTGTTACCTGTCATTTGAATAGCAGTGGCACCTGCTTACAGACAGAAGCTCCGAGTTGAATCGTGGGTATGAAGATTACAGTGACGCGGCTGGATGAGGAGGGGAGGACGCATATTGTCTTTTCCTTCCGCAACGCAAGGTTCCGCAAAGACAGTCTCCACGTTTAGGCCTCGGCCCTCGTGGGCGGTAATGCCGCCCTTATCTAACACCGTGCTTGCGGCGGCCTCTGCTGTTCAGCCCTTGTTGCCATGTGTTCTCGAGTGGGCCTCTCGGTGCCCTCCTGAAAGCGCCTCCTTTGACCCAGACCTCAAGGCACCTTCTGGTCTTGCATCCTGTTTCCGTCCCCCACAGCAGCCTTTCCATATGTGACCCTCTTCACAGAATGCCCAGCAGCCGCCTGTCCCCCAGAAAGCACCGTGTGTCCATGGCTCAGGTATTTACCAGGCATCGAGAAAACAGTAAACTTTCCTCCAAAACCCTGAAACTTTGCTTTCAGACCTGCGCCGGAAGTGCCCTGGCACGCCGAGTCACATTCCAGTGGTAGTGGATCAGCCCGGGGTGGCTCAGATGCATTACAAGTAGATGAGCAAATATGAAAACAAAAGGCTTCCTAAGTGAAACCATACTGGTTTTTCTTCCAATGTGAAATAAATAAAATAATGTTTTTCTTTCATAGATATGGAATGAATCCATGCTGTTTGCTGTGGTTGTTTTTTTTTTTAATTTTTTAAATGTTTTATTTATTTTTGAGAGAGAGACACACACAAAGAGCGTGAGCATGAGAGGGACAGAGAGAGAGAGAGAGAGAGAGAGGGAGGGAGGGAGGGAGACACGGAATCTAAAGCAGGCTTCAGACTCCGAGCTGTCAGCACAGAGCCCGATGCAGGGCTTGAACCCACAAACTGTGAGATCATGACCTGAGCCAAAGTCAGATGCCCAAATGACTGCGTCACCCAGAGACAGCATTAAGAAAGTTAGCAAGCCCCAGGACAGTAGGAACACTGATAATACAATCTGTTCACTATGTCAGGCAGAGGCTTGTGTCTACATAACACCAGAACCACTATAGTTGGTAATAAAAAGACAAACAACCAAAAATGGGCAAGACTCATGAACAGGCACTTTGTGAAAGAAGATACATGACGGCAATTTGAAAGGAAACTTGCTCAACAACATTCATCCCTGGGGAGGCTCAAAGTAGACTAACAGTGGGGCTCTTCTGCACACTCACGAGACTGCCAGAGACTTGAAGGGACTGACTGGGTGTTGGCAGGGGCTCTATTCCCCTGGAGTGTGCAGTTTCTGCCAATGGAACACCAGATGGTTCAGTTTGGAAACATGTTTGGCAGTTTCTCAAAAAGCTGTATATACATCGACCCTGGGTCTCAAATTCCACTCCAAGATGGAGGTGGAGTTGTGTGAGAATGTGTTAGAATGTTCACAGAGGCTTTATTCTTGGTGCTCAGACCCAAACTAGCCCAAAGCCCCCCATCATGGGAGCGGACAGACTGGTACATGCACGCAGCAGACTTCTGATAAATGCAGGGGCAGGATGGGTCTCAAGCAGTGATGCAGAGTAAAGGAAGCCACATAGAATACAATGCACAGTCTCTGACTCAGGTTATAGGATGTTCTGGAACAACTGAACCCTACAGCAGTAAAGATCAGATTGTGGTAGGGGCCAGTCTGGACAGCATCACAGGCCGGTTTCTGGGGAGATGGGCATGTCTGTCATCACATGTGGGTTTCCTGAGTGTATGAGTTTGCAAACTAAACACGTGGTATGTAAAGGACACCTCAAGAAAACATTCTTTAAAATACACAGAGAAGGTCGTATGCATATTTCCAGTAATGGTTGGGTGATGGCATGTGACAGAGCAATGTTTTAGCTGTAGAGCTGGGGATCTAAAGTCCACACTACTTTGTTCCAGCACCTCTTCAACCACGTGTGCCCAGCACCTGCTGTGTTCCAGGCCCTCTCTGGGCCCATGGGAAACAGATGGCCTTCCTGTAAGCAATGGTGGGCTTTCTTCCCCAGGCTAGCCTCCCTCTGCTAGGCTCATTCAACAGAACAACATCTATGGCTTTGTCCCTATGGGGTCTTTGTAATGATTTTTTTTAAGTTTAGAGAGACAGTGAGAGAGCACACGAGCACGAGCTGGGGCGAGGGGCAGAGAGAGAGAGAATCCCAAGCAGGTTCTGCACTGTCAGCACAGAGTCCGACTTGGAGCTTGATCCAAAGACCCTGGGATCATGACCTGAGCCCAAATCAAGACTGAACCACCCAGGTGCCCTTATAATGATGTTTTAATTACCTGAAGGCCCACCACTCAAACTCCAGAAAGGGTCAGAGGCCAAGGCTTTAATTCCACCAGGTATACATGGAAAATAATATATCTTGATGAGAGAATTCTGGACGAGAGGTAAGAGAAGTAAATGCAATAAAACATTTATGCAAAGGGGAAATTTTAAATATTGAGTGATGAGAGAGCATAGGGCAAGCTGGCAGGCCTCAAACATGGGCCCCCCCCAACCCCAGGTAGGATATTTATGACACCCCTCGGGCCCTCCCGGCTGCCCAAGAACAAAGGAAAGGGGAAAAACAAATGGTTAACTGATAACGATCACAGTCCTGCAGGACCGGAGTCTCCCATCAGTTCACAAATGTCTTAGTAAATTACAAGAGAAAGGCAATCTTATCAATAGTCTAACCTCCGGAAGCCTATAGACCCAGTTTCCTGGAGCCCCAACATCACCCTTCCCGCCTCAGTGAGAAGGGGCACAAAGGCAGAAGGAAATGGCTTCCTTCTAACCACAGCCCACTGACACATACTTGAGGCCCACAGAGAGCAACATTCCTCCAGGAACTCCCCGTGTCTTCGCTAAAGTGTCGCTAGGGGGAAACACAAGCGTAGTTGGACAATAGCCAGGCCTCCAGCGTCCTGTGTCTTCTTCAGCATGAAAATCCCACTGGAAACTTCCCCTTGATTTACCTCCCCCCAAGCCCATAAGCAGTCTCTCCTCGTGGTCCCGGCGCAGCTCTTCCTGCCCACGGGTCCTGTCCCTGTGCTTTGATAAAATCACCTTTTTGTACCAAAGGTGTCTTCAAGCATTCTTTCTTGGCCGTGGGCTCCAGACCCCCCGTCATCACCCCAAGACTTCACCACCGAGTACTTCTCCATCCCGTGTTCGAACACCGTTTCCACTTCTAAGTGACGGTGCTGCCTTCCCTTCCTTCTTCCCGTTCCCAGACACTACTGCAGACACGGACACGGGCTCTCGTCCTTGAGCCTAGTGTGTTCACAAAGCCGTGCTGCACAGACACGTTCACACGTCTCCCCTCCGCCCCAGGAGCGCCTGTCGGGTGGAATGTGTGCCTTTCTGCCGCCTTGTTCCCGGAGACCCCGCTCTTCCGCCCACACGTGAAACCTTACTTCCCTCCCCGTGCTCTCCCGCCGTGCGACGTCTCCGGCCCTGACACTAAGGGGCTGGTCGGGTGCCGTCCCGGCACGAGGCAGTGGGCACGGGTCACGTGGGGCTGTCTTGCACCCACGGGCGGCGCCACGGCATCGAGGTGCGTGTGCGGAGTCAGGGGGCTCCGACGTCCTGGGTTCCCATCTCGCCTACCTGCTCATCTCCCTCATGCGACGTCCCACCTGCCGCGCGTGTCAGGGAAAAAACCATCATCGCTGCATATTTTTCCTTTGCAACCGATTCAAATGCTGTGAGGTTTCTCAGGATTTTCCTGGGGTTTGAGCCAAATCCTTGTATCTGTTTTCCCTCATCTGTGCAGAACAGTGAAGCTGGACGCCTAACTTGTGTCACGTAGCCTACGTTGCACAGGACATGCCTCGCCCGGACCGCGTGAAACCAGAGCGTGAGGGAAGCCGCGTCGGCCTCCAAAACGGTTCGAGCTGCAGGCAAATTATTTGACTGTCCCAGAACATACTGCTCATGTTTTAATTCTCATCATCTCAAGCTGGTGATAGTTTCCGTGTTGGTTGTGAACCATAAGGAAACAGAAGAGGTAAAGAAATCTTGGAAAAGAGGTGTGCACTCGCTGGGATTTTTCTGCAAAACGAACTGCCCACACCTGCTGGCTTCAGGCTCACGGGCAGGGCAGAGCCTGTGACCCTCACCGTGGACGTGTGGCCCCCGGCGTCAGCGTTTCCCGAGGCGGAGGGTGAACGTGCACGTGGCCAGGGGCACTCTGTAAGCCACCTCCGCCTCTGCCACCACCGAGTCTGTTCGTGTTCCAAAGTAAACCCATGGCCACACTCAGATCACGAACAGGGTGGAGTGGGGTGGTCGCCTCTTCGAGGGGGCAACAGAGTCGCGTGGCAGAGGGCCCGGGATCCGTTAGAGCCCGGGAGCGTGGCACGGGAGCCGCGGCACATCCCCGCGTCCTAGAGCGCTGTCTCGGGCCACGCGGCTCCAGTGCCTGCCTTGTCCGCCACCCGCTTCTGAGCCTGGTTCCAGGCCTGGTGGCGAGCCTTCCCTTCGGCGCCTGCCCCGCCCCGGGTCGCTGGGGGCCGCATCCCAGAACGGACGCTCGTCCGTAGGGTTCCCACTGCCCAGGTGTGTCGCGGCAGGTCCAGGGCCGGCCCCCCGGGCCCCCCTCCTGCAGCAGACCCCCATCTCGGCGGGCGGTTTCCATGGCTGGTGTTGCCTCGAGCTGTCGCACTCTGGCTTCTCCGCAGTCGGCGGCCGCCTGTCGGCTCCTGCAGGATGCTTCCAAAATCCCGGTGTCTGCGGCCAGGTTTCTCACAGCCTCGTGGGAGTTGTGAAGTGGCCTTTTTTTGGGTCCTTATGTTAAAATGTATGCCTCAGAAGCCCGACTTAGGAGGAAGAATTTTTGAGCAAAAGCGCCCAGCAGGTGTGGTGGTGGCTCACAGAGGTTGCATCTTCTGGACGGTTCCTCTCGCACTTTTGCAGGCGGGACGATGCCGCCACCCAGGGCGTGAAGCCCGAGGACTCTCTCCCTCCAGCGGGTGCCTCTGCGCTCTCAGTGAGGCCTGTGCCCCGCTCCTGCCCCCCGAGCCGGTTTGGGGAAATATTCCTGTTGCGTCTGTGCAGCAAGAACCTTCCCCCTTGACACCTGGTACGTCCCCTGCACTTGCCCCTGGCCGTGCTCGTCGGCAGGGGATCATGATGTTGGCGAGTATTCGAATGCTCCAAGTTTTATATCTGTTCCTAAAAAACCACTGCAGAATTCTCGGCGGTCAGAGCGGTAGCTGGTCCCATCTGTGTGGCTGTGTCTGCTCTGAGTCACAGAGATGATGATGAGTCCGGAGGTGATCACTCGGGTGGCTAGACGCTGCTCACACCTTCCTCCTGCACCTGGTGGCTCCTCGTCCTCCTGTGGGGACACCTCGGGCCACGGTTTTCTTCTCCGCAGCAAAACTGACTCTGTGCACGTAAAATCCTCAGCTTTGCCTTCGATTTAACTTTCTCTTGCTTCCTTACTATAATGGAGTAGTAACACACTTATTAATTGCATTATTTTCTGCTATTAGATGTTCTTGTATAGCCTTCCCTCCCTCTCCATCATCCATTTCCATAAACTGGCCGCCTAGTTATTCTTGACACAATTTCATAATGAGTGATTGTTTTATTAAGAGGTTTTTAAATACTGTTTATGTCTGATAGCAAAAGAGTAAATTGGTTTATTAAAGGGATGGTAAGCTTTTAAGCGATTAGAAAATCAATTTAGCAACAGATTTTGATTACATGATTGTAAATAATATATATTTTGTGACTTTTCAGGTTTTAAATACCAATTAAGTGAAAGCTAATACTTTTGTAGTTATTAATTTGCTTACAGTGTGGTGAATTTTACAAATTTTAATGTATTTTGTTTCCGACTATAGGATGCAAATGACTTTTTTTAAATTATTTTTTTTAACGTTTATTTTGAGAGAGAGACAGAGTGCGAGCAGGGGGAGGGGCAGAGAGAGAGGGAGACACAGAATCCGAAGCAGCTCTGGCAGCTCAGAACCCGACGCGGGGCTCGAACTCACGAACCGTGAGATCACGACCTGAGCGGAAGTGAGATGCTCAACCGAGTGAGCCCCCCAGGCGCCCCAAAATCTGGCAAGATTTTTATCGGAAGTGTTGTTCACACTCGGTATCTGGTGGCGTCCCTAATGCTGTTTTCCTTTCCTCTCTCGGTTACACAGTACAAAGGCGGAGGGGTGGGCCTTCTTTCCCCTTCCCCCGTGGATGCCCCCACGCGCTCTCGTCGGCCGCAGAGCCCACGCAGATGCTTCCCTGAGGGCAATGGCGCGCACCCTTGGGAGGTCCTCGTGCGGCACAAGCCAGACCGTCCCTCGGCCTCCACGGCACATAGGTCCCTCCTCCGCCAGGGTCCCCACCACCATCCCTGAGGGGTATGCTCTCCTCCCACGTGGGAGCCCCCTCTGCCTCTGGTGCTGAGGCCCCGGCCCCAGGCCTGCACCGGCTCAGGCGTCCCCGCCGCCCCCCCACAGCCCGAGCTCCCTGGAAAGCCAGGCTGCGGCCCCGACCGGCTGTGCCCTCGGCTCCTGCCGCGAGGCCGCCTCCCGGCTCGCCTCACACAGGAGGGGCGTCCCGTCTTCAGACTGTTGTTGCCCGCGGACGGACCCCGTCTCAGGTGGGGCCCTGCCCCGCGGCCTCCCCTCCTTCCCGCCGCGACCCCGCCGCGCAAGGCCTCTGGGGCTCATGGGCTCACAGAAGTGAAACTGTCCGTTGGCCGCCACCTGCTACTGGTGGCCCCCGCGGGGCCCCGGGGGCCGGGAGTGCCCGTGGCCGCGTGCGCGGCTGGGGGTGGGCCGGCGGCCGCCAGGCCTCCACCGGGGGCAGGTGCAGGTTCCGGCGCGGGCAGGGTGGCGAGAGCCACTGGTCGCTACTCACTGCGTCCGCCCCGTGGCTGTGTGGAGCCGGTGGGAAGGCTCCGTGGTGGCGATGAGTCTCGTTTTTACATTTCCACTTGCAGCGACGGCAGTGCCTCGTGTTCGCGCAGCGCTTCTGGGGGACGGCACCGTCTACAACCTGTCCACGTGCCAACTCCGTCTGTGCTCCCAGCAGTGTCACAGCCCGGGGGCCTCACCGGGCCCGTCTTACGGCCACGGACGCTGAGGCTGAGGAGGGGGCTCGCGGCCCCGCTCGCCGCCACCACCCGGCTGCGGGGGGTCTCCCGTGGGCCTCCGTGGGTGTTTCCGGCAGGAGACGGGGAGCCCACGGGCCCCTTGGGTCCCCGAGCTTTTCCACGTGTTGGGGGAGGCGCACACCTGCAGGCCGTGTGAGTGAGAGCCCAGAGCAGCTCCTCGGGGTGGCCCGCTTTTCCGTGGCGA
Source organism: Panthera pardus (assembly GCF_024362965.1). Taxonomy (NCBI): domain Eukaryota; kingdom Metazoa; phylum Chordata; class Mammalia; order Carnivora; family Felidae; genus Panthera; species Panthera pardus. Next base: position 923,932 of record NW_026526732.1, read on the forward strand.
TTCGGTGCTTCTAGTCACCCCGGCTCTCCCGCGGCCTGACGGGAAGGTGGGCTGAGCCCCTTCACCTGCACCCGCGACAGTGTCCTCCCCTCCCCCGAGCCCCGAGGCAGAGACGGCCTGTCTCCACCCTGCTGCGGGCTCCTCCCTGGGAGACAGGACAGGAGGACAGCTGAGGAAGGCCGGGGCCCCTGGGCAGTCCCGGGGTGGCCCGAACCCAGGACAAGAGGGACGCCGGCTGTGTGCGCCCGGCCCGGCCCGCACAGTCCCGCTGCCTGGGAAGCTGCGGGTCTGCACCGGGAGCTCCAGGCAGCAGCACGGCTCCGGCCTGTGCGCCCTGCATGTGCTGCCTCCGCTGCCACTTTGGGGGGGGGGGTCCGAGATTTGCCCAGAAGCCTGTTTACTAAAGTAGAGGAACGGAACCACGCTTAGCATCGAGACGGGCCGTTGCTATCGACGCTGGTGTTCCGAGGAGTGACGAGAAGGTGGATAATCTCCCAGGTGGCCACCAGCCTGTGAGGGGGGACCCCGCAGAGCAGGGGTGCGGGCGCACGTGCCCTCGCGTCCATTCTGCGGCTGACGGGCGGGGTTCCGGGGTGTGGGGCCTGCGCGAAAACACTTTACTGAAAATAGAAGATCCTGAGGAAATAAGAGAGAAACACACGTTGTTTCACCCACAAAACAGATGGAAAACAAAGGCCAGGAGGAAGTTTCCCGTCGTCCGCGGTCCGGGGGTCCCGGGGCTGTGCGTGTTTGCAGGAGTCCTTTGGGCAGAAAACGGGGGCACGCGTGGGTGGGGCCGTTGCTTCCATGATCTCGGCGGCTGCTGGGGGCCCCACCACCCTCCCGGGGAGCACGTCGTGGACAGAAGGAGGGGAGCGGTGTGTGCCGTGGACGCGGGTGTGACTGACAGGTGAGGGCGGCGGGGACCCCTCGGGGCACAGCCGAGCTTCTGGGTTCCAGCCTGACTTTCCTGGAACTCGGCAGTGATGGCGACGGTCAGGTGGAGTGTTGGTCCTGTTCCTCTGTTGCGACCACGAGTGAGCCCGGCCGGAGAGGCGCGTGGGGACGGAGCCTCCCTGGTGGCGTGTCTGCGGCCGCGTGCTGCACAGCCGCTGTGCGTCCGAGTCGCGGTCCAGGGGACGATCCGGGGGGCCCACGTGCCAGGTGGGAGCGGCATTCACAAGTCTGTTGAACAGCAGTCGCTGCGGGCACAGCTCTGTGCTCCGGGGCCCTGCCGGGGCGTCAGTGGGGTCCTCGGGCCGACTGAACCTGCCTCCTCCCCCTCTTGTGGGGTCACAGGCCCCCGAGGGTCCTCGATCGCCTTCCAGCCGGCATTCAACAGCCCGTGGGGCTCCAGGCACCGGCATTGGACACACGGGTGGGAACAGGAAGCCACCGCGGCCGCCCTCGCGGGGCCGGTGCCTCTGGCTGTGAGTTCCCAGAACGCTGATCCATAGTTGACTCCCCCTGTCACACCACACGGCAGATTCCCAGCGGGCCTGCCCCCAGGCGTGTCCGGCCCAGCCACGCGGCCCTGCCCCTCGCCCCCCGGGCAGGGACATCTCATGAGCCCCTCACAGCGCTCGCTGGCCCCACCGCCCCTACAGCAGCGCCGGGCGGGGTGCTCGCTCCCCTCCTCTCCCACAGGGGTGCTGAGCTCCCCGCTGAGCCTCCACGAAGCAGCTGTGGCTCCGTGGCTGCACGTGGGCCACGGGCGTGTCGGAAGAAATGAACGCTCCTGGGCTGGCTTCAGGGCCGCACACACAACTCCATGTTCCTTCCCTTCTGCGGCTCGGGTCGGGGGACCCTGGAGACAGGAGGGACCCTGGTCCCTGACACTTGGCTGGGAGGAAGGCCCTCATCCAGAGAACTGGTGTGACCATAGCGTGCAGGGCAAGCGTCTGGCAGAGCTGCTCTGAAGCTACTTGGAGGCAGACCCCTGCCAAGTAGCCCGACTCCAGGGCGGTGTCTCTGGACCCACGGTGTCCCCACGGGCAGCTAGCCAGTGCCATCTCCGGACTGGCGAGAAGTGCGGATGTCCGAGCTTGGGAATGGGTGGGGGGCGGGGGGTTGGGTTGCAGTATCTGTGTTTCCACAAGCCCTCTGGTGATCCTGCTGGAGCCGATGTTCCAGAACTCCTGCTCAGGAGGTTAGCGGGTCAGTATACTTGAGTTCTGTGCTTTCACAGAGCGTGAGAGAGAGGATCCCAGGAAGGAATTTGCCAAATAGAAACGACAGAAAATAGAAACAGCCCAGTCACGTGAACCTTGAAATGTGAGGAAAACCCACTGCTTCTAGATTCCAAACAATCAGAAACAAAACTCAAAATGGCTTCGAATGACCCAGAAAGACTTCTCAGTGGGGAGAAAGACTCAGGTTTGCTGTGGAGATAAGGCCACCACGTGCGGTGTGCCGCCTTTGCACAGATGTGGGGTGGGGGGCCACGCACGACAAGGCAGGGCACGTCCTCATGCTGGAGGACACCCCGGGCGGTGACCCGGAGCAGCCACCGGCCACATCGGCCGGAAGCAAGACCGGAGGCCTTGCAGTCTTCGAGGCAGCCTGTTGCCAAACGATCCAGAAGCCGGGACTGCCTTTGGCCACTGAAGCCCGGAAGCTACCCCTGGTCCCACAGCCTCGCGTCAGCGGGCAGAGGGCTGAGGAGGGCCCTCGGGAGAGAGGCCCCTGGGGCGGGGAGCGGTGGGCGGGAGGTCTCTGTCGGATGGGGCACCAGGGGCCGGTCAAGGCGCTTGGCCCATGCCCCCTGTGGGCAGGATTTCATCATCTGGGCGAGTGGCACTGTGTGTGGTCTTCCTTCCGGGGCAAGAGTTTCGTGGCGGAAGCCCATGCCTGCTCTGTTCCCCTCGGATGGCGCACGTGTCCCTCCCCGCCCGGCCGGGTCGGAAGGCCCAAGGGTGATGAGTGCCCGTCCTCTGCTGGGAAGGGACGGAAGCCTGGCTGGGCGCCTAGGGACAGAAGGGATGGGGCTTGTCTGCCAGGAGGTGGGACCCGGAAGGGGCTGAGCAAGAGGAAGCCCAGGAGAGGCCCCAGATCAGCTCTGGGCTCCTGGTCCCGAGGGATCCACACAGCGGCTTCTCCGCCCACCCTGTCCCTGGAAGTGCCGGGCTGAGGAAGCCTGAGCAAGGAGGCGTCCAGCCAGCGGATCTTGGTGGGGCCTCACGGAGCCCGGCCCTCCCTCGTGGGTGCTGGCGGGGGACCGGTGAGCCCACAGGCGCCGTGGGGAGACCAGGTGGGCTCGGCGTTCGGGACCCAGGGCAACGGTGGTGGCGCCGCAGCGGAGGGCAGGTGCACCTGTCAGAGGAGGAAAGCGGGGAGCGCGGCTGGCCAGATCTCATCCCGGGGACTCACTAGACCAGGACAAGGATTGCCCTGAACCGGCGAGCGCAGGTCGGGGCGGGGGCCCAAGAGCCCAGCTGACTTAGGTGGACGCAGTTCCTGTGTCCCCAGCTGCTTCCACTGCGCGGGGTGGTCACTTTCCCCAGCGCGCAAACTGGGCCTGCTGGTGTCGGTTTTCCAGGTGAACCCGGGGCCCCAGGTGCCGAGAGATGCGATCCGGGTCAGGCTCAGGTCGCAGGCGGTCCTCGCGGCAATACGCTCCTCACTTCTTTGAGGAAGTCAAGGCCCTGGACACGGAACCTTTCCCGCTCGCTCCGTCGTGCAGCCGAGGGTCCTGGGAAAGGGACATGACGAGGACCCGGGGAGCAGACTCGGGTGCGGCGAAGATTGGTCTGGGGATGACGCCGGGGGGGGGGGGGGGGGATGTGTAGATGTGCGAGCCCGCACGGTGTGTGAGCCGCACGGGTGTGCGAGCTGCATGGCTGTGGGAGACTGGGGTTGGCTCTCCTTCTGAGGAACGAAGGGACTCACTCCCTCTGCTTTGCCGTCCACGCGCTTTCCTGTGACAGCTGGGTGCCAACCGGAGCCCACGCGCTTGCCTGACGCCCGCGGGGGACGAACGAACCTGGTGCTGTGCTGGAGCACCCGCCCCCTCCTCATCCCCTCCCCCTTCAGAGGAACTTCATTCCTGGCTCAAGACCTTGGCCCCAAAGGCCCACAGGCCTCTGCCCCTCCGTGTTGCCGCCCCCCACGCGCCCCCTGGGTGAACGCGGCGGGACTCTGGTTTCTGGGCCTGGCCCGGGGTGGGTGACCGCCCAGCCCGGGCCTGTGGTGCAGGAGGGAGGGGGCGGGGAGAGTCCAGACCCCGTCCCCACCCCCCCAGGGCCGCTCACATCCTGTCCCTACCTGCTTGTCGGGCTCCAACCAGCCAGCGTGGCTTTCTAAGCTTGTTCAGATCCCAAAGCCTCCCCCGTCCCGGGAAACCCTTTACCCGTCGGGCCGTCTGTCACCTTCTCTGTCCTTGCACGTGGCCAGCTGTGCTCCAGGCAGCATCCCGCGCTCCGTGGGACCCCAGCCGGACGGCCCCCCGGCTGCTCGGAGCTCCTTCCTGCTGCGAGAACCCTGGCTCCCTGGGGGGGCGTGGGCACGCGACTGCGAGGTTCGTGTCACCGTGCGGGGCCCCGCGGTGGAGCAGCTGGGCGGACGGCGCGCGGTGGGCGCTCTGGCTGCCGCACGCAGTGTGCGTCCTGGGGCTCGGGAGGGCGCCCTGCCCCCCCGGTGCTGTCACTGTGTCACGGGTTCGGTAGCTGTCAATCTTCTCTCTCGCCCGGGCCCTCCGTGCCCGCCGACCGTTCAAACGCGTACGTTCCGCAGCTTCAGGACTCAGCTCAACTCGCCACGGACTGATGCGCCTCTGCCGTCCGAGGCCGCGGGTGCGGTGGGTCCGGCAGAAGCAGGCTCGTGTCGGCCCCGCGCCGCGCTCACCTCCCACGCCAGCTGCACTCCAGCCCCGCGAGCCCGCGAGACGCTTTCCCGACGCCCCCTCAGTCTCGTGGGCGAGCACCTCGGGCCTCCTTCCGGCCTCGCACGCCCGCAGCCGCGTGAACGCAGGATTGTGGAGGATCGCCACACGGGTGCCCCCTCGCCACGGAGGCCTCATCTGGTGCCAACAACCCGCCGCACCAACTAGGGAGGACGGGTCTGTGCGGCTCAGCGAGATCTCCCGACGTGTGTCCCCCAAGGCCCGGAGAAGGGACCCCGGCTGAGTGTCTGGGAGACGCCGCGCGCTCCCGCCTCGCGGCTCGGTGACGCGTGCCGGCCTGTCAAGAACACGTCACACAGCACGGAGGCTGTTGTGTTTTCTATACGGTTCCCTGACATTTAGGCCACTAATTACCCTTTCCCTCGAAACCTCTGTTAGTCTCTTCACGGGGAGTTCTGGCTTGGGGTTTGGAAAGCACGCGTGGGTTAAGGAAAGGTGATGGGAAGGAAGGATTCAGACCTGGGTTAAGGTTCCAGATCCCAAACACACCTGTAAACCTTCTCAAGCGTCTGGACCTTTCTTTCCTGGCTGGTTAGCGTTTGGTCCAGCCCTTCGAGCCCACTCAGAAGACATCGGCGGGGACGAAGGCTGGCGCGGGAGGGAAGCCTTGTCTGCCAGCTCTCTGTCGGGAGGGCTGGGCTTTCCGCTCTAGAGGTTAATAAAAACATAAAATAAAAATAAAAATTGCTACGCTTTCTGAATGACTTTATGTTTTTCCCCTAAGACTTTCCTGAGACGATGATTCAGTCTCCTGTTTTGAAGCTGCAGAGATTTAAAGTGGGAGTTAGACCTTCGGTGTTTGAGAAAACGTCTAGGTCACTTCCCTTGGGTGCTCGCACCGGGCTGGGTCCTCAGCACCCCGCAGGCCGCAAGCCGACTGTAAGAGGGTGGCAGTGAGCTCTTGGCCCCAGTTTATCAGAAGATGTGGGCTTTGCTGGAGCCTTCGGGCCCATTTGCCTGGAAATGGGCTTTTGTTTCTCTGCCTTGGTCCGGAGGAAGGAGACCAAGTTGGCTGGGCGCCTCCTGACCTTTCCTTGGCCGAGGTCCTCCTGACCTTTCCTGACCTTTCCTCGGCCACCCCCCGGGGGAGGGGGTGGTGGGAGGCAGACGGAGTGAGCTCAGCTCTGTGGGATTCCGAGTCCGCAGACGCCGGGACACCGGGCATAACTCTGGTTTGTCAGAACACGCTAATGCGCCTCTGGATTTAGGAGAAGAACCCAGAACCTTTTCTTACGAGACAGCTTCCGGAACAGCCGAAGGGATCTTCCAAGCGAGCCGGAAGACACAGGGTCTTTGGAGCAGGGCGGCTGAAGGGTGTGGGATGGACAACATTCCGTGGCCCAGACTTCCAGAAATCGGCCCCACACCCAGCGGTCCTGTGTTTTCCGAGTGACCTTGGAGTGTGGATCTCGGGGGAATCGTGTCCGCTGCCTGGGTTGACGTTGAGCAGAGACAGCATGTGCGAGATGACCAGGAAGGAAATACACAGGCGCCTCTGAAGCCAGTCGGCACCCAGACACGGGGAGAACCCGTGGGACCCCATCCAGAATGAGGAAGGACTGAGCCACGACCCTGGGCTGGTGCCGGCCGTGCGCGGTAAGTACCGAGGAGAGTTCACGGTCAGAAACAGGAGAACGAAATGGCTGGAAATGCGCAGGGTGGCGTGCGGGGGGAGGGCCAGCCGGTGCAGGTGCGGTGGAGGACAGGAGGTGGTGGCAGTGTGGCTCCATCGTGGGCACGGCGAGCCGGCCCTGGCCGCGCCTGGCTGTCTACGCAGGAAGCGGCCGTGGGGCTGTGGGGGGCACAGAGTTTTTCGAGCACGCCGGCTCCGCGCACGGATGGGGACGCACAGACCCACGAAGAGAGAACGGGATGTACTGCCAGGGGCGCCCATGAGGGGTGTGTATTCCGCCCCGCAAGACGTGAAGCTTTGGGAGGGTGTAACGCACCGGGCGCCAAGAGATGAGGGCAAAAGCCCGGAGCAGACGCGGGCCCCGCTGGCCCGCCTCTGAGCACCTGCTCGTCCACGGTGCACCTGTCTGCTGGGGCCCGGGGGGCCAGGGAGCTCTCAGCGTGTTCTGTCACCGAGGTGGCGCATGGCGAGGGCGAGTAGGGTACAGGGCGAGGTCACGTGCCTGCGAGCACGAGACGAGCGCCCATTCCCACGCCCCCCTGCGTTGCCATCCCCCCCGAGACCCTCAGAGAGGATTCCTCATGATGAGCCAAGTGGACGCTCTGACCCAGTCCCGTTCTGTGCCAGGGTCACCGCGGCCCCTTTGAGCGAAACCTACCCCATGGGGCTCCTGCGGGGGCTCCGCCCTCCGGCCCTCAGGTGTCACGGCCAGCTTCCCGGCTGCGTGCGCCCCTGCCGCCTGCTCCTGAGCACCCACACGACGCTCCTTTCCCTGGAAGGTCGTCATCGACATTCCCTCCCACCTTCAGGGAACGTCCTGGCCCCGGAGAAACGCCGCCGTTCTTCCATCAGAGAAGGGACGGTGTGGCCCTTGGACCCTGCCCCTGGGCGTTGAGCATAGTCGTGCAAGAGGCCGGGGGAATGGGGCAGACACGTGCACTGCTCACAGCCGGCCGTGTGCCCGTCACCTGCGCACAGACTTCCTGGGCTCCTGTGTCACGGGGACAGACTCAGACTCAGTCGCCCGGGGCCTCACGCCCGCAGGGCAGGGTGGATTCTGGGGTCAGGAGCAGCGTTTCTTCCTTGGATTTCGCCCGAAAGATCGCCCTCGCTGCCGAGACACTTCTTTGAGCTCTAAGCCAAGGTCTCCCAAGACAAAGTCAGTGATCAGAGTGGCTAATTTGCATACTGACAGTAAAACTAGAGCCAAAATGGTTTCATTGGGTTCGCTTGGCAGCTTCTTACAAAAGTCCACTCGAAGGAGCCCAACCTGGTCTGCGTGAGTCCAGAGAGCGTCACTGGGATTGAGGAGACCCTGCCATTCGCCCTGACGCCAGATTTCGATGCACGAATTGTCCCTTCAAGACACCCTCTCCCCCTCGGCAGCCCCTGCGCCCCTGCCCTCGTCCCCCTCCACCCCCACCTTCAGGTTTCAAGTCAGTCGATCGCTTTGTTCTCCTACGTTCAGAAGACGGCCTGTGTGAGTTTGCTGAGCGTCTGAGACACCCCCACCCCCACCAGGGTCCCGGCACACGTGGCTCCCACCCCACGTCCTTCTCGCCTCCCAGGTCGTCTGCCTGGCTGTTCCTCCGGGCCGGCCTCAGGTTTATCACAGACAAGAGACCTCTCCTCACCTGTTACTTCTGTCCCTGTCTGCGCACTCTGGGGAGGGCAGGCCCCGTCCTTTGGTCCTCGCAGCCGCCCCTCGCGTGTCCGGTGCCCGCCTGTCTGTCTGGGAGCTGGCAGTCCACGTGAGCAGAGCTCGCGTGTCACTTGTACTTCACGGTGTTTGGAGAAGAACAAACAGGACACGCAGGTGGGGGTCCGGGGCGGTGTCTGTTCAGGGCGACGCGAGTGGCTTCGCCGACAGGATGGAGGTTTGGGGACAGCGGAGAAATGACGGCTGCGCGCTTCGGGTGGCTGCGGCTCCCCCGACGGGAAGCAGGATGCAGCGATCCTGAGGCAGCTTCACCAGGAGACGGCAGGGAGGCTCCCGCCTGAGCGGAGTGCGGAGGGCGGAGGGGGCTGACCCCAGAGGCCGCCTGTCTGCGGGGGGGTGGGGCGTCCTCACGACGAGGCCCCAGGAGGCCGCTGCGCAGACTCGAAGGCCGCTGGCGCACGGAGGGTGGTAGGCGTGGTGGAGTGACCGGGCTTCCAAAGCCTTGCCCTGGCGCCGGGGGGTCAGTCGGTGAGAAGTCAGAAGCACACACTCTGAGGCCGCCCTCGCTCTGGACTCCAACCCAAGGTAGGTCTGGCCTCAGGTTCAGAAATCCGCTGAAGAGCCACGGGCCACGTGGAAACTGATCTAGACACGGCCACAGCTAATCGCAGGGGGAAACACAGAGGCAACCCAGCCGAGGGTCGGGGTGGGGGGGCGAGCCGGGGGGAGTCCAGGAGCAGGACCGCGGTGGGGCCTCCAGTGCCCTCTCCTGAGGCCCCCGGGCTCTGCCAGCATCCTGCCGCCCCTGGTTGTCAACCAGTCAGCCGCGCTCAGTTCTTCCTGGGGCTCCGTTACGTGGGCGTGATTGACCGTCCACGCGGCTGAGGCGCACAGGCCCGCGGCCCCGTCACCCTGTTTACCGCCTGGCCAGCCCAAGGCCCAAACACAGACCACGTCCTCGGACCCGAGGACCCAGGCCGGACCTCTCCCGGCAGGTTAGATTCTTTTCTGCGCGTCTGGCCACTGTGTGGACGGGAGACCATTAACCCTCAGGGAAGGCTGTCCGCTCTGACCTGAAGAGATCTCAGCCAGAGCAGGGGTTATGCAGCATAAATACTGGCCGGACTTCCTCGGGGAAAGATGAATTCTTCCAGGCTGGTAACACGTCCGTGTTCTCTGACTGGAGAACCGTGGTCACGAGGGAACCGCCAGCGGGAGGAGTGGTGGCTTGTCTTCCCCATCCCGCAGGTAGGACGGCTCACAGCCCAGCGATTCTGGCGATTGAAGCACAACGTGGCCCGGACGTAATGCAGGACAGACTAAATATTTCCGGTTGGGATCCCGCAGGAGACGGAAGAATCAGGAAAGACTCCGCACTTCGGAGGAAACACACACACCGTCTGTGGATCCCGTCACCTGAGCGCCAACCGCTCTGGGCTTCCTGGTCCCGCCAAAGCCTTGCCCACTCGCTGTGCAGGGACAGCGGCTCAGGGCCCAGCCTGACCCTGACTCCTGTGTGACCGTCGAGGTTATTAAGCCTTTGGGACCTCGGTCACGTCCCTGTTTGGAGGCTTCGGAACAGGGCCATCTTGCCAGGGGTGACTCCTCTCCGGGCTGATGAATCCCCGCCCCGGTGGACGCCCTGTGCCTTTACGACTGCTCTGTTTCTTGGACTTCCAAGTTTTGCAAATTGCAAGTATGCTTGGGAAGTGGTGCAATTTGTTTCTTAACTGCTGATTGTCAGCGCCAGAGCAATTCAAAAATGCGCATGAACTTTAGAAACCCAGGGTCAGTACAGTGGACATTTCTTGGTGTTGTTCTCCTAACACGTGAAGATTTAGCATATCCGGGACTTTCTTCTGTCGTTTCTGATGATCACGTTCTTACATATTCTGAGCATGAAACTGTCCCACACTATTTGGTACTTCCTACACAGCTGCCACATTTTCTCTAGTAAATTATTTCACAGGCGTCGTCACGTGGAGTGACGGGCCGTGTTCTCTTCCAACAACCTGGACCTCAGGCCTGGAACAGTGTTCTGTGCTAAGAGAACAAAAGTCTTAGTCCTATTAATCCTCGGAATAATAACAAGAACGATGCCTAATATTTATTTTTATTTTCCCCGGATCTTTTACAGATGGCGGCAAGAAAAATACATGTGGTCCTTGGAAGCAGAGCCCAAAGTCCGTGTGATCATATTCGAGCCGGTAACAGGAAACGAGAAAATCATTTCCTACATACAACACCGTTCAGTATTTCTCATGCAAAAGTCACTTGAATTGCCTGCTTTGTGTCCTACTTCGTCATAGTCGGAGTTAGATAATACACAGTTGTACTCCGTTACAGGATTTGGGGGTTCTCTTTCAGGACCTTTCATCAAAGTTACATCTGCATCTAATAATGTATTTGTACGTGTACATGCAATTTTTATTACCCTTTCCAGGGAGGAGAAATTTTGAGGCTTAAGTTACATCTGTAATGCTTTTTTCAAAAATAAAACCCCAAAGCAATATTACAAAATGACATTCAGTAGAGGTGTGTGGAGTGGTGGGTACATGGGTGTTTGTGGCATTTAATCTTGGTGGATCTCTAGTTATTAGATTATTTCAAGGGTGGCTTCTGGTTTAAGTCTGTTTGTGGGTCGGGGGGTTTTCTGTATCTTCTTATCTTTGATCGTGAACAATAAAACGATCTTTGTGTCACCCTAACTAGCGGGCGTGCTTTTGGATACAGAAGATTCACCTGAAAATGACTGAAGAAAACATAAAGACTGTTCCTTCACGTGATGAGAACCAGAAGTAGTGGCTCGTGTGGGTCGTGGAGGGGCCACGCTGGAAAGAGGGCGCTGGGGAAATGCCTGGGCCTCTCGAGACTTAGAAGAGGGTCAAGGAGAAAATGCAATCTTTTTCAGACGAAGATAACATATGTCAGAGCTTCTTCTATTTTCTCACCGGTGTCAAGCATTCGAGAAAAAGCACCAGGCCAGAGCAACCAAGGAGGCACGATGACTGAAAGTCAAATAAGGGAAACAGACCTCTAGGTGACCTCAGCTGGGGACAGTGGAATACATCAAAGCAGTGTGTTCAAGGAAGCAGAAGAAAATGTAGCCAATTCAATCCGGTCCCTGCAATCTATAAAGAATCAAAAGGACATTCTAGAATTAAAAACCAGGTTGGCTGACATTTAACACTCAGCAGGTGGATGTAACAGCAGGTCACGTGTAAAACAGAGAAGAGAGCAGAAATCTCAAAGGACAGGTGGGCGTCTGTGACGCTGTGATGTGGGAGCCAAACCGAGTTCTAGAACCAGAGGAGACAGAATGAGGTAGTAGCCGAGCTAGAAGCAAGAAACACTGGCTGAGATTTTTCCGAAATCAAACTAAATGGCATCAAGCCATAGATTGAGCCTGCAGCCGTCGAGCAGGGTGGGCAGAAGGGAAGGCCACTAGTCACTTCACAGGAAGACCACCGAAAACCAAAGATGGAGAGAAAATCTTAAAAGCAGACAGAAAAGAAAATGACTCGGATCATCCTCAAAGGAGCTATGACAAGAATGACCAGGAACCACGCCAAACACAAGAACTGGGAGGTGTCTTCAAGGTACCCGGAGGAGACAGGTGCCCATGTAGAATTCTACAGCTGATAAAGATGTCCTTCAGGGACAGAGACGCTTTAGAAGAGTAAAAACTGGTAGGATTTGTCACCAGCAGATCTGCGTGAAGGAATTACAAAAGGAGTTTCTCAGGAAGAGGAAAAGAGAGGGGAAAGTGGCCCGTAGAAGAAATAACACACCAGAAAGGTTACGCATGTTGGTAAATCGGAAGGAGTATTCAAAATGAAAGGGGCATCATTCAGTTTAAAATATGCGCGGAGCTAAAGCGTTGGAGACAGGCGCATGGAGGGTACAGGGGGTGGAGGTGGGAGACGGGGGGTGGGGTGCCGGAAGGTCTGTGGAACCTGAGACGCACGTGGAGGCAGTGCCCGGGGCCTGCGGAACCACTGAAAAAAAGCCGTGTCTGTGGCCATGTGACCTCCAACTGTAACCTAATGGACGGAAGATAGAAGGACTAAAAAATCTGATTCATTCGAAAGAAGAAATGAAGGAAATGAAGAAGAAAGCATCCTATATACTCCGAGTTCGTACTCAGATTAAAAGTTGGAAATTCTCAGCTTCATAAGAAGGCAAAATCTGTTTGCTCTTCCAAGAGATGCATCCTAAAAATAAGGACGCAGAGCGTTTGAGAGTGAAGAGGTGGAAGGAGGTCGTGTCATTTCACTTGGTACGGTGTCCTCAGGGTCCATCCGTGTTGCAAACGACAGCAGTCCCTTATTTTTAAGGCTGAATAATATTCTATTGTACGTATTTACCACGTCGTCTCCATCCACGGGTCTTGTGAATAAAGCTGCCACGAACCAAGAGCGTGGATGTCTTTTCAAGACCCGGATTTCAGTACCTCTGGGTAAATAAACACGAAGTGGGGTTTGGGGATCATGCGGTAGTTTTATCTTTAACTTTTTGGGGAGCCACCACCCTGGCTTCTACAGCGACTGCACCAGTTTGCCTTCCCACCAGCAGTGTAAGAGGGTCCCTCTTCTCCACATCCTCGCTGACACTTGTCGCTTATTTTTTAAAATAACAACCATCTTACTTGGTGTGCAGTTATATTTCACCGTGGGTCGATTTCCATCTCCCTGAAGATTAGTGACGTTGGACCCCTTTTCCTATACCTGTTGGCATTCTGTATGTCCTTTTTAGGAGAAATATCCGTTCAATCTTTTGCTCATTTTGTAAGGCTTGTTTTTTTTGTTTGGTTTGGTTTTTGCTATTGCATTGTGGGAATTTCCCATGTAGTTTAGATATTCAACCTTACCAGGTACATGGTTTGCAAATATTTTCTCCATGAAAAGGTTGCTTTTCATTTGGTTGATGTCTTCCTCTGCCGTGCAGCTTTCTGGTGTGATGTGGTCCATTTGTTTACTTTTGCTGCTGTTGCCTGTGCCTTTGGTTCATATCCAAGAAATCATCGCCAAGACCCGTCAAGAAGTCTTTCCCTCATGCTTTCTCTTAGGCATTTTATGGTTTCAGGTCTTACATTCAAGTATTTCATGTATTTTGAGTCAATGTTTTGTATGGTAATAAAAGGTCTGATTTCTTCCTTCTGGGTTTGGATGTCCAGTTTTCATAGCGCTGTAGACTGATAAGGTGTCTGCTTCCCATGATGTGTTGCTGGTGCCTTTGCTGGACATTAGCCGACCGCATAGGCACAAGTTTTTTGGTGTTTCTGTTCTGATCTGCCAGCCTGTGTGCCTGTTTACAAAACACCACACTATTTTGGTTACTGTAGTTTTGGACAAGTTTTGAAGTTGGGAATTTTAATTTTCAAAGTTGCTTTGGCTTTTTGTGTTTTTTTTTTGTTTTGTTTTTGGTGGTTTTTTTTTTTTTTCGTGGTTTCACTTGAATTTTAGGATTGTTCTATCTTTGCAAGTCTTCTTTTCTTGGCTAGTCAAGCTGAGCGCTTACCAGTTTTGTTTATCTTTTCGAAAAAACAATTTATTTTTTCTTTTGCTTTTCTATCATGTATTTCATTTATTTCTGCTTTAGTCTTCATTATTCCCTTCCTTTTGCTGACTTAAGTCTTAGTTCTTCTGTTTCTAGTTCATTGAGGTATAAAGGTAGGTTATTTATTCAAGAATTTTCTTTTTTTTACATTTATTCATTTTTCAGAGAGAGAGAGAGAGAGAGAGAGAACACAACTGAGGGAGGGGCAGAGAGAGAGGGAGACACAGAATCCTAAGCAGGCTCCAGGCTCTGAGCTGTCAGCACAGAGCCCAGTGCAGGGCTCAAACTCATGAGCTGTGAAATCATGACCTGAGCTGAAGTCTGAGGCTCAACCAACTGAACCACGCAGGCGCCCTGATTTTTCTTCTTTTTTTAATGAGCATTTATCATTATAAACTCTCCTCTTAGCATTGCTTTTGCTGCACCCTGTAAGTTTGGTGTGTTGTGAGTTCATTTTTGCTTGTTTCAAGATATTTTCTAATTTTCCTTTCGATTTCTTCTTTGATTCAATGGTTCTTCAGGAACATGTTGTTTAATTTCAATGTGTTTGTGAGTTTCCCAACTTCCCTTGAGTGTTATCCCTTGTGTTTAGACAAAATACTTGGGATGATTTAACCTTGTTTGGTTTAGTAGCACTTGTTTTGTGAGCTAGCGTGGGATGCATCCTGGAAAATATTCCAGGCGCACTTGAGAAGGGCATGGGAGCTGCTGCAGGGTGGATTTTCTGCGTCTGTCTGGGGCTGGTCTGCGTCCATCTGCGTCCATTTGTGTCCATCTATAGCTGGTCTGTGTCCATCTGTGTCCATTTGTGTCTGTCTGTGGTTGGTCTGCATCCAACTGCGTCCATTTGTGTCCATCTGCAGCTGGTCTGCATCCATCTGCGTCTGTCTGCATCCATTTGTGTCCATCTGCAGCTGGTCTGCATCTGTCTGCGTCCATTTGTGGCCATCTGCGGCTGGACTGCGTCCATCTGCGTCCATTTGTGGCCATCTGTGGCTGGACTGCGTCCATCTGCGTCCATTTGTGGCCATCTGCGGCTGGACTGCGTCCATCTGCGTCCATTTGTGGCCATCTGTGGCTGGACTGCATCCGTCTGCGTCCATTTTTGGCCATCTACGGCTGGACTGCGTCTGTCTGCGTCCATTTGTGGCCATCTGCGGCTGGACTGCATCCATCTGTGTCCATTTGTGTCCATCTGCGTCTGGACTGCATCCGTCTGCGTCCATTGGTGGCTGGGCTGCATCTGTCTGCATCCATTTGTGGCCATCTGCAGCTGGTCTGCATCCGTCTGCATCCATTTGTGGCCATCTGCGGCTGGACTGCGTCCGTCTGCGTCCATTTGTGGCCATCTGCGGCTGGACTGCGTCCATCTGCGTCCATTTGTGGACATCTGTGGCTGGACTGCATCTGTCTGCGTCCATTTTTGGCCATCTACGGCTGGACTGCGTCTGTCTGCGTCCATTTGTGGCCATCTGCGGCTGGACTGCATCCATCTGTGTCCATTTGTGTCCATCTGCGTCTGGACTGCATCCGTCTGCGTCCATTGGTGGCTGGGCTGCATCTGTCTGCATCCATTTGTGGCCATCTGCAGCTGGTCTGCGTCCATCTGTGTCCATTTGTGGCCATCTGCGGCTGGACTGCATCCGTCTGCGTCCATTTGTGTCCATCTGTGGCTGGACTGCATCCATCTGCGTCCATTTGTGGCCATCAGTGGCTGGACTGCGTCTGTCTGCATCCATTTGTGTCCATCTGCAGCTGGTCTGCATCCGTCTGCATCCATTTATGGCCATCTGCGGCTGGACTGCGTCTGTCTGCGTCCATTTGTGGCCATCTGCGGCTGGACTGCATCCATCTGCGGCTGGACTGCATCTGTCTGCGTCCATTTGTGTCCATTGGTGGCTGGACTGCGTCCATCTGCGTCCATTTGTGGCCATCTGCGGCTGGACTGCGTCCGTCTGCGTCCATTTGTAGCCATCTGTGGCTGGTCTGCGTCCATCTGCGGCTGGACTGCATCTGTCTGCGTCCATTTGTGTCCATTGGTGGCTGGACTGCGTCCATCTGCGTCCATTTGTGGCCATCTGCAGCTGGTCTGCGTCCGTCTGCGTCCATTTGTGGCCATCTGCGGCTGGACTGCATCCGTCTGCGTCCATTTGTGTCCATCTGTGGCTGGACTGCATCCATCTGCGTCCATTTGTGGCCATCAGTGGCTGGACTGCGTCTGTCTGCATCCATTTGTGTCCATCTGCAGCTGGTCTGCATCCGTCTGCGTCCATTTGTGGCCATCTGCGGCTGGACTGCATCCATCTGCGGCTGGACTGCATCTGTCTGCGTCCATTTGTGTCCATTGGTGGCTGGACTGCGTCCATCTGCGTCCATTTGTGGCCATCTGCAGCTGGTCTGCGTCCATCTGCATCCATTTGTGGCCATCTGCGGCTGGACTGCGTCCATCTGCGTCCATTTGTGGCCATCTGCGGCTGGACTGCGTCCGTCTGCGTCCATTTGTGGCCATCTGTGGCTGGTCTGCGTCCGTCTGCGTCCATTTGTGGCCATCTGTGGCTGGTCTGAGTCCGTCTGCATCCATTTGTTTCTGTCTGTGGCTGGACTGCGTCCATCTGTGTCCATTTGTGGCCGTCTGTGGCTGACCTGCAGGGTTGCTCACTGCGCTGCTTCGGGGGTAGAACTGAGGAAGAGCCAGCATGCCTCTCTGGCTGCCTCCACCAAGACTGCAAGGTGCACAACCTTGGAAAACCATGGCTCTCAGCGTGTTTCCCTTAGGCGCACAATGAGCTGACATGCTTTGTGCAGGAATCCGCCGGGTGGTGCTGGAAAGTCTGAGTGCAGATACCTCAGATGTACTTCGTGAGAGAAACCACCCCCCCCTCCCCCGCAATTTATATAGAAGGGTTATGTTTGATGAAGCGAAGAGAATAAACACCAAGAATGTATTTTATATCTTTGTTAATAATTAATGATTAGACTATATTTACCGAAATGTGAGTTTGATGTTCCTCGTACCACTGATAAACAACTTAGTTAAGACACTGTCTAGAAGTTCTGAGTGGTATGTATTTGTTTTAAAAATATTAAAATCAACTTATAGAAGTTTGGGACACTTATTTATTTATATATTTTGGCCTCCCTGAAGCAGGGCTATATGGGATGGAACTTTTTTGGCTGAATTATCTCAGTGTTCTGTGTTCACCTTCCCTAGCAAATTGCTTGTGGTTCATTTACATTGGACATACGGACCTGGACAAAATGCCTCTTACTAAAAATTATTTTGGGATATAAACATATTACTTGAACAAAATGTTGTAAAATTGGATGGAAATATACATATACATTTCCAAGTTCTTTACTGTTCATTATTTAACCAGGCTCCAAAGTTTCCCAGAAAATACATTCTAGTTTTGAAGCTTGTCTCCTGCAAAATTGTTTTCAGTACAGTTTTCCTTCCCACCTACCTCGATCCGTCCCGCTCTGCATCAGCCTGCTGTCGCCTGGCAAAGCAATTGCGGATACCCACGTGTCACAGCCAACCTTCCTCCACGGGACGTGCTCCTCAAAGTAAAATAATATTAATAAAAACCGAGTCAAAACCTGAGTGAATATGCCATTGTTCCTATTATCTCTGATCTGCTGTCACCACTGCACACTGGCAAGTTCGGGGAGTGACCTTCGGGAAAATAAAATTATCCTTTTGGGGCCAAAAGGTAAATTAAACGAGATAAACCTCGGTGTGCTGAAAGGAAGGCAGTTGCTCAGGACAGTTTTCATAACCCTGGCAAGTTTTCGTTTGGTTGGAAAACAATCAGACATGATGAAAATCGCATCTCAGCCTAGAGTCACAGCGCATCATCAGTCGGGACCACCTCATCCTCGGGGTGTGCACAGCTCTCCCGTGAGCCACAGAGCCGTGTGGGGCAGAGAGAGAAGACATCAGTACCCACGAGCTGTGGTGGGGAGAGTTGTTGATGTGTCCCTGTGTTTGGTGTTGGTGGGGACGCGTGCAGGTGGCCCGGCTTTCTATCCTCAGCTGCTTTCGGTCCTCAGTTTCTCGGCAGCAGGAAACTGAATTGTTTTTCTGCTTCTTACTTCTGTGAAAAAAACGCCACATTTTGGAGAAGATGATGAAATGCAGAGAAATAGGTATCATGATAACAACGGTGAGAAGATATTTTACTCAAAGTATTAATAAAGCGATGCACGCGCATTTCTATTTTTACATGGCCAAAATGCAAATCATAACCTCCCTAAATTCACTCTGATTTCACAGGTTACCATATGCAGGGAAATAAATGCAGCACCCAAAGATAACAGCAGCGTCTTTCCTTCTTGCTGCTTAGTCCAAGGGAGCAAAATATTTTCCACTTTATAAAACTTTTAAAGCCGCCAGGGGAGATTTGCTGGCCTGAGTGTTGGAGCGGAGTGAGCTTCAGCTAACCACATGGAAAAAGCATAAGGAGACCAGATTTTTCCAGACCGTAACTCAGAAGAGCTGGGGCCTCCCTTCCAGCACCAGAAGTCTTAGGAGGTGGTGCCTGGTAGCCTCGCGCACTGCCGGGTTCACAAAGTGGGATAAAGGAGAGTGAAGAAGGATACTTGTACACGTGAAGCTCCTTTTTAAAATCATTTTACGCCATCTTATTATTATTATTTTTTTGTGTGTGATAAAATCCACCGACCCTATCCATTCATCAGTCGATGGACGTTTGGGCTCTTTCCATAATTTGGCTTTTGCAGATAATGCTGCTATAAACATCAAGGTACATGCCTCTTTTTGAATTAGTGCCTTTGTATTTTTTGGGTAAATAGTAGTCACTAACAGCTACCCTTGTTGCTGAAATTCATGGCTTTGTTAAAACATGTACGGGGCAAAGGCCCTAATCCAATGAAGGTACCACTATTTCTAACAGGTTTCTCTCCCTCGTCCCATGATATTATTGTAATTATTTTATCCATATCAACTGTAGTGTACAGTGTGGCTAAATAAAAACTTTAAACACACTGCCTTCTGTTTTTAATCCAGCAGAACGTCTGAGAACACCTAACTTGTTGTGTTGGCCACCATACCTAAGTCAAATGTGCCTTCGGCGTATTTGGGATTTTTCTACGTATGTGATCACATATGAATAAATGAAAATAACTCACCTCTAAAATTATGTGAACGCTTTTTTTACTATTGCTTGGAGTTCTTCCTAGAACAGAAACACATACAATTTACATACGTAATCCCAACCCTACTTGTTCCTCAGAAAGCCGATTTCTTTCAAAAGTGCATTCAAAATAGAGGTACAAGTGTCCGAAGTGAAGGCTGTTCCTGAGCAACCATACCCGACGTCACAACAAATTCAAGTGAAGACAGAGATTCTCGACATTAAACGTTCTGACAAATAGAAAACCTAGTGTCGGGACGCTGCAGTGACAGGGCCCGGGAACGCTGAAGGGGGTGGGCACAACCGATCCACAGCCCGCTCTCGAGCTTCCCGGGTGACATCCGACAGGGGCCCCACACGCGGAGTGCAGGGGCAAGTGAAGAGGGACACGGCCCCTCCCCCACGGCAGGTGGCGACTTTGAGAAGCAAGTGGAACTTACACACAAGGCTTGGGTGACATCGAGAAGAGTAGACCCCTGCGCCTGCCCACGGATCTGAAATGTTTATGAAGAGGCTGTGACTGGGCTCCATCACCCGCATCGTGAGGCCGTGTCCTTGGGGTGGCTTCTGGGGGCAGCACGCAGACCCATATCCACGGACAGGGGATGGGGTGATGGCTGGGGTCCAGCTCACAGGCCAGCCAGTGGTCATGGCCTCTCAACGATCTCCTCCGGCACTCCGCCCCTCCTGATCTGCTCTAATAATCTCGCTCACCCCCTCTTTTGACACAGGTCCCCGGGGCTCAGCAAGGGGTGTCACCAGCATGGAGGTGGCTCTTTGGGTGGCTGGCTGGCTGCCTGGAAGGCAGAGGTCACAGCAACAACATAGGTGCTTGCAAGAGAAAACAGATTTAGACTGTGATTCCCCAAATCGGTGACAGCGTTTTCACCAGGAACCCCATGGTCTGACCTATCGATTTATGTATCGAATCCCCTAGGTTGGGGGTCAGATCGCTCGGGGCACTCCCTTGTGTCCTACGTGTTTTAGTAAAGAGGATACATCAGTAGACTCATCAGGTGTGAACACACGCGCTCTGTTTGGATAAATGCGCAGGTGCCTTCTTGTGAGGTGGTGATTGTGTCCAAGGCCACCCTCTTCCGAGGACAGCTCTTCTCATTGGAGACATTTCGGTGTTCGGTGAGGACGGGCTCTGCCAGCTACTGTTCAGGGCTTCTGTGTGCACTGTAACTTCCTCCAGGGCAGTGGAGGGACAAAGATCCTGTCAGTGGAAGACAGAGGTGCCACCTGGCCTTGAGGGGGAGGATGGCAATTGTTGTTACCTAGGCCAGGTTCTCCCCTGTGCCCCGGGGGCACCAGCCCAACCGTCTAGGGGGAAGCCACGGCCAGGGATTTGTGCCACAACCACTGGGTCTCATTGGGGGCCACCCAAGACACACCTGGGCAGGGAGACCAGTCAGTGCTGGGCCAGTCACTGTCCCTAAAGTGCCCGGATGACTGCACGTTCCCGTGGTTTCCATCCCCTATTGCTGGCACAATTCGGCATTGTCCCAAGTGCTCAAATGCCTGTAACCTCGGATAAGCCGCACAAACCCTTCCCAGATCTCAGTGTAGTCACCGATGGCTCTGGTGACATTTCCAGGATGCTTCTGGTCAGCAGTTTGATGGGCTGCGTGTGGAGCATGACTGACAGAGAAAAAAACACCCACGCCTAGTGTCACCGGTAGTGTGCACAGGTTTCTGGGTCAACACCGGTGATATCGGGCGAGCTAAGAGTACTAACCCAGCTTGTTAATCCCTAATGTACTGCTTTCGGGCCTCCAATCCCTTCCCCGGTGGGGTGAGACCCGCATGGCAATCCTGACGAGCCAGAGAGGGGGGCTGCCCACACGCTGGCAGCTGGAACGATTTCTTTGTCGGACATATGAGTGGGCCTTTCCATCAGGCGCCCATCCCATGACCAGACACCACGAGGGCAGCAGGAGTCTAAGATCAAAATGATGGATACTTAGGAGGAACTTGTGTGTGTGAGTGTGTGCACACGTGTGTGAGCATGCATGCACATGTGCGTGTGTGTGTGCACGTGAGAGCATGTGTACACATGTGCATGTGTGAGTGTGTACATGTGTGAGCCTTGTGCACATGTGTGTGAGCATGTACACATGTGCATGTGAGCATGTGCACATTGTGTGAGCGTGTACACGTGTGAGCACGTGCACATGTGCGAGAGCGTGTGTGCACATGTGCATGTGTGAGCGTGTGCACACATGTACATGTGAGCGTGTGCACACGTTTGTGTGTACATGTGCGTTCGTGAGCATGCGTGCACATGTGCGTGTGTGTGAGCATGTGTGTGCAGGTGCGTGCATGTGTACACATGTGTGCATGCCTGTTCCTGGATGGAGAAAGCACTTCTCTGAGATTAATGAAAGAATCCCTACAGCAAAACATATTCTGGCAAAACATTTTAAAAAGAAGAAAAAAATGTTTGCGACGTTCTGATGGAAAACACACTAATTAAAAACAGATCACAAAAATCTGGCCGGCCTGTGTGACGGTGAAGTGCAGAAGACCAGGTGGTGACACGGTCGGGTCTTGGGAGCGTGTGCCGCCCCGTGGGGCTCCGGGGTGAGGGCCGCAGCAGGATCCCGTAACTCGTGTTGGCTCAGAAAACCTAGATGTTCTTGAGTAAAAATTCCCTAAAGAGATAATTTTACACTGTCGGTGACATAATGGGAAGTGAAGGTATTTGAGCGGGTAAATTACCTTAAAAACCTGGCTGACGGAACCTACTGAGGCCGCACGAACGCCTGGGGCCTAACACACACCCGAGAGCCGTGCATCATCTGTTTGCCTAAAAACACGAATGAGAGATTCTTCTTCTCGGCCATGACGGGGTAGCCACCAGTTTCACCTTTCTGTTTCAAACAGCTCTCATGCTAGATAAATATTTGAGTGATTAACATGGGATAGTAAAACCCTCTATAAGTTTGAAAAAGCTGAAGAAAATAAAACAGAATAACAACCACAAGAAACACAATTAGCGTAATAAAATCACTCACAAGAATGACATTCGGCTCAAATGGTTTTATGAGTATATTCTATTACGCTTTTTGGAAATGGTAAATATTCACACTATTTGAGCACTCCTAGCATCTAGAAAATGTAAAAAAATTAAACTATCCATTTTATGATGTGAGCGTTGCCCAGTTACCAAAACCTGACGGCAGCGATCACATTGGAGGCTGTGAAGACAAGAACGTGACAGGAGATGTTAATAAATAAACCCAGATTATTTAAAAGCATCAATACATTATGACAACACCGGCTTCATTGCAGGAAGAAAAGGTGTTCGGTGTTATGCCCAGAATTCGTGATCCCCAAAGCCCACCATGGAGCCGAGTCCGATGCAAAAGCAAAGAGCCTTTATTCGAGCTAGCTCGAGCTCAATCCCCTACCTGCACCGACGCAGCGGTGAGATGCCGGGGAGAGAGAGCGAGTTTCAAAAGCACAAAGGTTTTATAGGGATCATGGCCTTAGCCGATTGGCTGGGGAAGGGTCGTGGCCTCAGCCGTTTGGCTGCCAAAATGTGGTCCCAGATCAGCAATTATCAGAGTCACCTGGAACTTGTTAAAAATGCAAATGTTGGCCTGGTGGTCACAGACCTACTGAATCAGAAACTCTGGGGGTGGGGCTCAGCAATCTGTGTTTGAACAAGTCTTCCAAAAGATTCTGATGCACCTGAAGTGTAAGAACCACTGTGTCTGAGGGTCTCTAACATGTTTGGCCTCAGTGTATACAGAACGTTTCTCACTGGTCACCTATGAACCATTGGCTGTCAGCCTTGCCGTGCTATATAAATACCTAGCACCAAACACCATCCCCAGAGACTCTGATTACTTGGTTTGGGGAGGGGTAAAATGCTCCCGGCTCATTCTAAGCCTGGACAGGGTTGAGGGCTCCTGCCTCCGGCCCCTACCTGAGAGAAGCCCTCCCTCTTCTACTCACACTTTCCACGCCTCTCACACTCCCCTTCCTCCCACCTCAGACTTCGGAAGAATGCATCAATCGGTAGCCTGCTTTCTTAGAAAACATAAGTTACTCAAGGGGAGGAGGCGTGTTCTGAGGTTTGAGCGGGAACTTCTTTCTGCGGCCACGTCGGGGACATAGTCACTAGTCGGCCGGCCTAGGTCTGCTCTTTCGTTCGGTACTGGAAAACGTGTTAGCATAATTCACAGCCAGTCGTGGTCTTGACAGCAGCCAGTTGAGATCATAATTCATTAAAATTCTAAAGGTAATATTCCACCTTGACGGAAACCCAGCAGATGAGCCGGCCGCTGCCACGGAGGCCACAGAGCTCAGCAGGGTAGGACCGGGTCGGGGAGCGCGTCCACATGCTCGAAGGAGACCAGAAAGACGGGGCCGTCGACATTTGAAACGACAGGATCGGCTCCTCGCAAACCTGGCCAGAGTCACGGAAGCGTAAAACACACCGGGAACTGTCGTATCCACAGTGATGATGGGAAACCCTCGGGAATAACCGGACGAGAGACGTAAGGCCCTTCCTGGGGAGAATATAAACACTTTCCCCAGGGAGTGTGGATAAAGGGTGAAGACACTACAAAGTATTTCAGGAGTTATGTTGTTTGACAGGAAACTGTCACTTTTGTATTTGGTTCAAGTAAGAGCCCAGGTGGAACTTCAGGAGACGATGAAAACACTGATCTGTGTTTCTACGTTCTATAGTGTTCAGAAACAACCCGAAGTGGAAAGGTCTGAGGCCATGCCATACATTCAGATGTTGAAAAAAAAGTGCTTACCAAAACCAGTGAGGTTCTCAAAAACGTGCCTGGGGGAACAGAATAACGTGTCCAGAAATCCGCTCAAAAATACGCAGGAGTTTGTAGACCTGAAGTGATACCTCCAACCAGCGAGTAAAGAAGGGCTTATTTTCACAAGTCGCATTTGACGAGTATCAGAAAACAGCTCGGGAGCTGATGAAATAAAGTTAGGGCTCTTCCTTACACCTTCCGCCGGGACTAAATTTCACAGGATTTAAAGTGTGAGTGTTAGAAAAATTGAACGGGGGTGGCGGGAAACACGGGCTAACCGCTGCTCTTCTATCCCCGACACCACGGGTTGTGCGACAGGAGGGAGGCGGGCTGGAAGACACGCGAACCCCAAGTTCTCCTGCGAAGAGACGTGAGCCGTCAAGGACGAGGTCGCCGCCTGGATAGACCCAGGTGATGCTCCAGGACACGTGTGCCTGAGGACACGGCCAGGCTTCATTCCTGCGGGTGGGGCGCGGGCCGGATGGCTCAGGCCTCCAGGTGCCACCCACCCAGCGGGGTTGGGGCCCCGGGGAAGGCGGGAGCGCGGTCCTCGGCCCCCAGAAGGAGCCTTGCAGCGGCGTCACCTACCCCCGCCCGTGGACACGGGACCCTGACGACCACAGACACGGCTGAGAACAGAGCCAAGTTTTGTCTGCGCCCCAAACCTTTGATCTCAACACCTCTGAGCAATTCAGTTTGTAAGCGCGAAAGGGACACGCGGTGAAACTCACGCTCCTCACTCGCTGCCCCGATGTCACAGAGGGAACCGCCCTCGAGTGGGTGGGGGGTCAGCTGGCCAGTGAACTAGCACTTGTGCCACGGACACGGGGCCGTGTTCACCAACCGTCGCTGGTGCGAGAACGTTGGAGACGAGACATCTCGAATCATCCTCGGGATCAGGAAAAGCTGATCTACACTGGCACACCCCAGGCAGCACTTACCTGCAAGGAGGAGCACCTGTCCTGGCCAGTCATCTGGGGCCCCTTCTGTAATCGTCCCCTGGGTGTGCTGTCTGAGCAGTCGCCCTCTGCTCTGGGTGCAGCAGAAACACAGGGGCTCCCTGACCCCAGGGGTTATGGTTGCTGCCCTCCTGACAGACCGTCCCGTCCAGTCCCAGCTGTTTGAGGACATGGTGTGCTGAGCAGGCCAGGGTCTCCTCCCAGGATGACTCTGGGTGGGAGTCACATGTAGGGGAAACTTGCATGAGGGCAACTCCTCCCTTCCTTCCTCTTTCTTTTCTCCTTCCTCCTTCCTCTCTCCTCCTTCCTTCCCTTTCCCCTTCCTTCCTTCTTTCCTTCCTTACTTCCTTCCTTATGCCCTCCTCCCTTCCTCTGTCCTCCCTCCTTCTATCCTCCTCCCTCCTCTCTTCCTCCTTCTTCCCTCCCTCCTCCCTCCTTCCTTCCTTCCTCCCTCCCTCCTTCTTTCCTCCCTCCGTCCTCCTCCTCCCTCCTCCCTCCTTCCTTCCTTCCTCCCTCCTTCTTTCCTCCCTTCCCCCCTCCTTTTCCCTCCGTCCTCCTCCCTCCTCTCTCTGTCTGGGACCCCAGGCTGGGAAGGGCCTACCCGTGCATCCTGTCACCCTGTGCTTCCCGTCTTCTCTTCCCTGGCTCGCCCAGGAAACCCCTTCCCACTGACATTTTACAAAAATTAGATTATTTTCTAGTGGGTTTTTTTTTTTTGGTCTTTTTACATCAGGTTTAAAAACATTCAGCAACTCTTGCCAAGTGCTGCGTGAGTTTGCTGTTGCTGCTGTAACAAATCGGCCATGGGGTGGCGTCCGTGTGGGGGAGCCGCCGGCGACTGCGTGCCTCCCGAGGCGCTAGGCGCGCGCTTCCTCCTGTCCAGGCACACAGGACCCGCTGCTGCCCATCCCGCCCCCGGAGGCCCGTAGGAAACCCCGTGACTGTCTCGGTTCCACGCAGACCATCCGGGTCGGCTCATTTCCAGCCCGAGTTCCCGCTGCAGCCCCACCCTCCCTCTTGCCACATAACCTCACACTTTCTCTGGTTCCAGGACTTAGGCGGTGACATCCCCGGGCCACCACAACCGCCCACCCTGTGGGTGCCGACCTCACCTCGTCTGACGGCCGACCTCCGAGAGCAAGCCTGTCTTGCGGAGGCGCAGTGTGGTTTGGGGTGACATCCGCGAGGGTGGCGGGGGGCTCTTCCTCCAACACGAAAGGGAGCCTGGCTGTTTGCGGGCGGCCCAGTGCACACCTGTGGGGAGGTGAGAGCAAACTCCCCGAGGCCTTGCGTGAGGAGAGTGGGGTGTGTTTACGCTGCGGTCTGGGGAGTGTGGTCCACACAGCTGAGCCGCTGGCCTCCCCGGGGTGGGGGGGCCTCCAGAGGGACGTGGGGGAGGGAGCAGAGAGGTTCACCAGCCCAGGCACGGGAGGAATCTGGGGGAAGGTTAGATTTTAGGTGGAGAGTCGGTTAAGCACCTGCAGATTCCTTCCCTCAGTTTCCCCACTAAAGCGGCAGCTCCCGTTACGCGGTCTTCCCGAGGTCTTGTGAAGTTGGGCCTTTCTGTAAGGGGGTAACGAGGTACTAAATGCGGCCCTGACGTCCACGTGAGTCGAAGACGTGGGCGATTCGACTACCGGCCCACTGCACTCATTGAATAAATTGTTTATTTTCTCGGAACGCTTGACCAAAGTAAAGTGCCGGGTTTTCACGTTTCCTTCACTGGCGAGTGTGGTGCTTCTGGGTGGAAAAGGCAGGAAAAAGTGGACTCAGACTGTGGCGGATGCTAAGGCCGCCACGTGCTTGGTGAGACCAGACCACAGCGGACGAGGGGAACTGATTTTATATGTTCATCCTGACGTTCATGAGATTAACACCACAGGTCTGGACGTACCGGACATATTAGGAAAGCATCCAGGCCCCGACAAGGCCACGGGCTAGTGAGCACAGGGGCAGAGGAGCCACAGCACAGCGTGGAAAAGGCCTTGTTGCAAAGAAGTACCGGGGGGGGGCTGGGGGCCCGGAGGCGCCCACACCGTCTGGGGCGGCTTCTGCACCACCGTGAGGACCACGTGGGAGCCTTTGCAGGAGGAGAGGACAGCAAAGGTCAGGAGAGGAAGCGCACCGGGGTATTCTGGAATGTTCCAGGGCTAACAGTCCTCTAAGCTGCGTGCATTTGAAAAAGGAGAGACGTTTGTCCCCATATCCATGGTCCTGCCTTTTAGCTCCCGGGACTCCTGCAAGCCTGAGCACTTCTGCTTCTTTTCCCTGCTTGGCCCTGACCTTCCACCCCACGCCCTCCCACGCGCGTGCCCCGTGGCCTGCTGGCGGACTTGGCCCCTCCACCCCCCACCCCGACTTTCCACACAACATCCCGGGACCTCTGGCTCACTGCTGCCTGACACCCAAGGGAAGGCATCTGTTCTCATCCATTTCTGCTCGTTTTCAGCTCGCCGACCCCAGGGGCACCTGCCTGCAGGTTCTGGAGTCCAGGCTGCTTGGGGACGTCGCTGCTACGGTTCAGCCCCGAAAATGTGGCTCGAAGACCAGCCAGAAACCTGGGCTCAGCCTGCCCCAAGGTCACATGTGTCACCTTTCTCCAAGCGGGGCAACATCTTTTTTTGTTTTTATTTATTTTGAGAGAGAGCAAGGACGAGCGGTAAAGGGACGCAGAGAGAGACAACATGCTTGCACATGAGCAGGAGAGAAGCAGAGAGAGAAAGAGAGAGAGGGAGGGAGAGAGAGAATCCCAAGCAGGCTCCACACTGTCAGCACAGAGCCCGCCACGGGGCTCGATCTCATGAACCGTGAGATCATGACCTGAGCCGAGACCAAGAGTTGGACACTCAACCGACTGAGCCCCCGGGTGCCCTGAGCAGTGTGGCGTCTCATCATTCACTACAGGCTGGACCTGAAAGTGAAAATGCAAAATATGTTTTCCAAACAGATAACACATTTTTGGAATGGTTACTTTCAACATCTTGGATAAAGATTCACATACAGGACTATTTTTAGATGTATTGTTTCTGCCACTTACCGCTCTGATTTCCTGGGGGAAAGAAAAATGCCTTTTAAAGAAGAAATGTTTTTCGGAAAAGAGCAATTCTAAATCTCCCCCTTAAGGGTGAAATACTGTCTGTTCCTCACGCCCTGAGGGGGCCGCCTACAGGAGGACTCTCCTGGGCCCGTGTGAGCGAAGACGTTTGTGAACGTCCCGTCTTGAGTGCAAGGATGGTCCCTGGCTGATGAGGCCAGGCTCTCCTGCCCCCCGGGCTGTAAGTGTGTGACCTAGAAGGACTCCCATCAGATCGTGTGTCCTGGAGGCTGGGAACTGGAGTCCGAGCTGAAAAGTGGGCGTGGGAGCTGCGGCGTGGCTCTGTCCACGTGGCTCCAGCCACACGGTAGCAGGAGAGCAGAGCGGTCACGTGTGTGAGGCCAGCTGCCCTCCCCGCTCCCCGGCATCGCCAGCTGCCCTATGGCCTTGTGATCGATGCCCCGTTTCTTTTATACCAGTACAAGTGGGTTACTATTTACTGCAACCAAATGGCCCTACTGAGGCCCGCTACACCTTGTGGTCAATACTGGATGTTAGACACTCGCAGACGGGTTCCCGTGGACGGGACTTCGTGTCCCAGCTGCAGAGCGGGCCAGCCGACTGAGAAGGTCTCCCGACCTCATGTGCAGGCACCATGAGAGCTCACACTTGGATCCCGCATTTGGGGACGGGGTGGGGACACGGTGGGCGGCCATCATGGTGCTTCTCCAGCGTTCTTCCTTCCAAAAATTAAGAAATGTGAGGCTGGACCCCTTCTCTTCAATTTCAGAAGACCTTGGGGGTGTGAAGGAGCCTGTGTGGGGACTTTGCGAGCAGCACGCCTGCCCCATGGTGCCACGTTTCCCTACGCGGTGACTTCAACCCGGGGCCTCCGTGTTTTCGGTTGACGGTTTGCGAAGCACTGGCTGGAATCTTCACAAGGGGATTTTGGAGCCAGGAGAGGCTCTGGGGAGTATGCACACTAGCCTCTGCATTTTAGACGCAGAAGCCAAGGCTTTGGAGGATGAGTTAATCCCCGAAGTTACAGAACTAATTAGAAGCAGATTCTGGGACTAAAACTCAACTTTCCCCAGATTTCGGTCCAAACACCCTTCACGGTCTTAACTATTTTAAATTACTTTTTAATCACTCGTATTCGCCTCACCGAAGTGCCTCTTTCAACTCGTCCCGAATCGCTGCCTTGAGCTGGATGGTGACCGCCTCGCTGTGCGTCTCTAGGACGGCCGAGAGTCAAAAGCCCTGTCTGGGCAGAAATCCACGGTTTTCACTAGCTTCCTGCCAGCTTAGCTACAGACACTTTCTTTCTCCTGGACTGTGTGAAATAATTAAAATTTCCCGTTCCTCCTGTCTTGTGTTTTCTTCTCTCTGACCGAAGGAAAAACACAAAGGATACTCTATCTGATCATGACCGGAAGCGAAACGTGTCTACACATCTGGCAATGTGAATTCTCAGGTCTGCCTCATCAGAAGAAACCGTCTTAACCTCACTTCTCACGTGCGTGTGTACGTGTGCTGCTTCGACATTGAGAAAGTACTGAATTTGCTCCGCTGTTTCAAATGCCTTCCATGTCGAAAATGCTGGGAGAATTTCCACAAACTTTTGAGCCGAATTATGGGCTAATGTGAGAACAACTAATCCACAGTCCACTTCCACAGAGCTTCCCGAAGCACAGAGATGTGCGCGCTTGAAGGAAGCCGACTTTGCTATCAGAACCCAGAACAGCACTCTGCCTGCCGCGTGCTGCTGCCTTCCGATGCCTTTCCCTGGTCCCCCGTCCTTCACACAGAGGTGTCAGGAAGAGTGTGCCCATGCACGTCCACAGGTGTGGGCATGCGTGTGCACGTCCACAAGTGCATGCATGCGTGTGCCTGCGTGCATTTCCACAGGTGCGTGCATGCATGTGCATGCGTGTGCCTGTGTGCATGGCCACAGGTGTGTGCAAGTGTGTGTATATGTGTGAGTGTGCATGCCCACAGATGTGTGCATGCGTGTGCATGTCCATAGGTGTGCATATGTGTGCATGTATGTGCGTTTCCACAGGTGTGTGTACGTGTGTGCTATGCACAGGTGTGCATATGTGTGCATGTGCTTGCACGCATGTACACGTGTGTGAGTGCATGCACACGTGTCTGCAGGCGTGTGCATGTGTGCAGGTATGTGCATGTGCCTGCATGCATGGCCACAGGTGTGTGCAAGCGTGTGTATATGTGTGCGTGTGCGTGCATGTCCACAGGTGTGTGCATGCGTGTGCATGTCCGTAGGTGTGCATATGTGTGCATGTGTGTGCATTTCCACAGGTGTGTGCATGTGTGTACGTGTGTGCTATGCACAGGTGTGCATATGTGTGCCTGCGCGTGCATGCGTGTGCACGTGTGTGAGTGCATGCACACGTGTCCGCAGGCGTCTGCATGTGTGCAGGCGTGTGCATGCGTGTGCACGTGTGTCTGTGTGTGCGTGTCTGCAGGTGTCTGCAGGTGTGTGCGTGTGCTAGAGCATCCATGAGCATGTGCATGTGTGCATGTGCACGCGTGTGCACAATGCATCTGTGGGTGCATGCATGTGTGCAAGTGTGTGAGGAAGCACACGTATGGGTGAGCAAGTGCCTGCTCGTGAGTGTGTGTGCGTGTTTGAGGTCACCGGTGCAAGAGCGTCCTACAGTCAGCGAAGGGATCGCGGTCCTGACTGACCTGAAGAGATCTGAGAACCTACTCGTAACAATGGGAGCCTATGCTCAAGTGTAAGGGAGGGTGAGCGTTTCAAGAAATGGTCAAGACAGTCAAGCTTTGTCTGGACAATGTGAGAATATGATCTCTACCTGAACCAGAGTCAGCTCCAGATGTGTTGGGTTGTATACAAAACTCTAAGTTGGAAAGGAGTCTCTCAGTCTATGGAGCGGAGAGAATTGGTTGAAAACATGATCTCATCTCTCATTCCCTCGTGGAAATGCACAGATACCAGAAAAGGGAATCTTGTTAAAATAAATAAATCCGGAAGGATCTGATGTCCAGGAGGGGATAAAATGGCGATACAATCTGGGGAGATGGAGAGAAGTCGGATTAAGGGGGGTGGGTTTGGCAGACATCATGGGAGCCTGAGGCAGCCACGGGCCGAGCTGGGACCCCCCTGAGAGCTGTGTTGGGGAGGGGGGCTCTTCCAGATCCCCAGGCACAACAGCACCAGCTGTTCCAGAATGCAGGGCTCCTGGCACAGCCCCCTCCCCATTTGGGTCTGTAGGCACAAGCAGGAAGTTAGAGCACTTCGTGTCCACCAGCCTCTGGAGAACGGAAGACGGACACCAGGTGCTTCCTGCCAGTGGCCCAAGCAGACAACCCGCAGCCAAGTCCACCCCCGAGCTTCCCAGCAGCTTCTTGCCCCCTGTCATAACTGTGACCAGATAGCCAGGATGGAATGGTACTTAAGGGGGCCTCAGGCATGAAAGACAAAATTGAAAAGTACAAGCAGAAAAATACAACTTGGAAGGGTCAGAAATTATGCTCACAGAAGAAAAGTCAGTCTGCCATTAGCATCCCTAGAGATAGAAAGAGACATTGCATCCATGAACCAAGAACAGGACAATGTAGAAAAGGAACGTTTAGAAAAAAGAACAACTCAGGGAGAAAATGTGGTTTTTACTGCTGGAAGAAATTAAAAACTCATCAGAAGATTTGAAAAATAAAAAAAAATCACAAAAAGATGAACATGGGAGAGAAAATCATAGAATATTACAAGATCAGCCCAGAAGTTTCAATATCCAGATAAGAGGTGATACAGAAGGGAGAAGAAAGTATGGAAAAATTAACGATCGCAAAAAATTTCCCAGGCCAGTGAGACCTGCGTTGCCAGATGGAACCAGGTGCCCAGGGTAACAGGTGCAGACGGGACCACCGTGGTGAGCCGTCGGAGCACAGGGGCAGCAGCCGGTGCCTGGTGTCTCAGCAGAATGACGGGCACATACGGACCTTGGGCTTCCCAAAAGAAAGGCCTGGTAGCGGGAAGGCCGTGGAGAAACACCTTCCTGATTCTGAAAGAGACTGATTTCTAACGCGGACCTCAATGCCGAGTGTCGGGATAGAGGGAGAGCATTTTCAGACACGAGGTCTGAACACTTGTGTTGCCCGAGCGCCATTTCTCATGCAGCTGGTGGGTGATACGTTCCAAGAAAATGCAAGGGTCACCAGAAGCTGAGAGGCTGGGAGGACAAGGGGCTGCCCTGCGGAGGAGAGGTGGGTGGGCACCGGGCCGGACCCTGCACCTTTCCACCCCCGGCGGGGTGCCTGAACCCCGTCTTGCTCGCCTGGCCCAGGTGATGAGCTCCCCGCCCGCTCCCACATGCCAGCCCCGGATGGCTGAGTCTCTGGCTGCACCTGCAGTTGAAGCACGGTCAGCTCGGGGCGAGGACCGGCTCTGCCCAGCTTCCCGTGGGGCGTCCCCGGCCTGGTCGCAAACAGCCAGCGAAGGGGCCCTGGCCGCCGTGGTGCTCGCGGGGGTCCTTGCGTGTCTCGGGAAAGCTGCCACCGTCACAGCCCAGAGACCCCGGCCTTCCTTGGGAGCTCCTGGCGTGGGGTGCCCTCACCTGCACGTGCCGCCGTGGGCCCACTACTACCGGTGTGGGGTGCCTCACCTGCATGAGGTGGACTGATGGACCGGTCCTTGCCTACATGCATGCAGAACTGGTACATTTATGAAGATGGTTAAGGCACATGTCCAAATAGTGGCCGCCTTTGGGCACAAGGTGGGAGATTTGATGGCGGAAGGACTTTTTCCCTATGAATTTGGGTAAGTGTAAATGTATAATTAATTATGAATAATACTGAAATATCCTCCTTAAAAAGTCAGCACTTGACCAAAAATTTCCAGTAACAGATTCCTCCTCCCCCCAATTTGTTTTTTTTTTTTTTCATTTCAGTTCAAAAGCATAAATAGGTAGATGGATGCTGTATGTATCTCTCTCTCTATATCTGAGCATTATTATTTTTTGGATCCAAAATAAAAGGTGACTAGGAACCACACCACTGATTTGTTTGTTGTGAATTATCCTCCAGATTCAGCACAAGAATTCGTCTCTTAGGACAGCCCTCGGAGTGAGCACAGTGGCAGTGACCGCGTATGCTCACCCGGGTACTCTGTGCTATGATTAAAATTCGGTATTATGCTTAGAAGTTAATAGTAGTGTTATTGTTTTGATAGTTACGCCCACAACGTAGCCTTCATCCCTTTCTGGTCTTTAAACATGTAATAAAGCGGACAGAAAACAATAGAAGTCAATACTGGCTTTTGAACGTGCTCTCTCTGGACTTAATTACAGAAGAAAACGTGAGAGGAAAGGCGGAGGTCTGGCGAAGCTGTCCCTTGGAATCTTCGGCTCCGCCGCCGTGATGCTCCCGGGCCGGGAGCCGCCGTCTTGCTTTGTCTTGCGTGACTTCGGTCACCCCGCCGCAGAGGGGGGCCCGGAGGTCCTCCGGATTCGGCCAACATTTCTAATTAAACACGAAACCTTGGCAAACACAGTGTCACTAACGCTGCTGGGCGCTTCCCTGTTGACTTTTCCAAGCGTGATAATCCGGAGGAAAATCCCATCCGTGCGTGCGAACAGAGTTGGTAGCACTGAATGACTATTTTAAAACCATGAGTGCGTCAGAGGCTTGATTCCCTAAGACGAGGGGCCACACCGTGCCATCCGCCCATCTGCCAAATGAGTGTGCGCCCCGCATCCTGGGTTCCGCTGGCCTTGGAGGGGTGCACGTGGCTTCTGGGGGCGCCCCCAGCTCGGCCTGCCCTGGCCGGTGACTGGCTGTGCGGGATTTCACCTGCAGTGCCCCCAAGGCTGCCCCCACCCCGTCCCCCTATGGAGCCCGGTCCCCCTCCGCTCCGGTGTCCCCATAATGCGCAAAGCCCCGCAGCTCACGGGCGCCCCTGCTCGTTGAACCTCAGTTCGGACGGAGGTCCGCATGCAAAGGTGCTTCTATCCCACCCCCTCCTCTCTTCTCAGGTGGGGGTCTCGGAGCCCCATTGTCTCCAGAGTCCGTCTCGGGGCCTGGGTGGGAGGCCAGGGGCAGTCACTGCAGACCTGCCTGGGACGTCCCGCCTCGTGGCTGGTGGAGCAGCCCGGCGTGGCCTCACGTGGCAGGGCAGCCTCTGGGCCTCCCCCTGGGTGCACACGGGCCCTCGGGGGGCTGCGGGCCTCCCTACTCACCTGCAGCCCCCTTAAGCTGACGGTCTAGGTCCTGTGCGGAGGCGGCCTCTCCTGGTGGGTGGTCCCCGGCGTGAGCTGTTGCCTGGGCTGCGTCTGGTGACCTTGACCGAGAACCCGGGTGCTCGTGGGTTCTTCCGGCACAAAGCAGAGCTCACACTGCTGTCTGCTGCCTCTGCCCCCGGCCGCGATCCCCGTGTCCCTGTTCGGATGGACACAGAGGGACGTCCCAGTGGACACAGCGTGGCGGGGCGTGAGCTCGCCGTCCCCCGGGTGGGGGCACGTGACTTCAGCGGTCACGGCCGCCAGGTTCGTGGGCTCTTCTCTGGG
This sequence comes from Panthera pardus, assembly GCF_024362965.1. Lineage (NCBI taxonomy): Eukaryota > Metazoa > Chordata > Mammalia > Carnivora > Felidae > Panthera > Panthera pardus. Next base: position 958,165 of record NW_026526732.1, read on the forward strand.
GGCTGCTGGTCCTGCTCCCACAGCCACAGGTGCTTCAGCCCGAGGCAGGTGGGCACCAGGTCTCATATGGCCCGAAGCCACCAACCTCCCTCCCTGACATCTGGTGGTGACACAGGGTCCCGGCTGAGGCCAGGCACTCCACCTGGCCTGAGGGAGACCGCGTCCTCTTAGCGGGGAATGCGCGTGGGCAGCAGACTTTCCCCACGGCTGCAACTGCTTCTCCTTTCTTCGTGGATGGATGTGCAGTGGAACCTGGCGTTCTGTGAGCCGATAGTGAGATTTAACTACTGTTCCGTTGCCCCCCGGAAGATCTGATGCACGTGTTTATGAAGTTCAGGACCCCAAATACACATCACTTCCCACTAGCGTGTCACTAGCGGTCCTGCCTCGGGAGTCTGTCTGTGCAGAACGAGAATGAAGGCCAGCTTGTCAGGCCACGGGGGCAGGGCCGCTGGTCCCCCTGCTCCGAGGCCCCGAGGGGCTCCCGGGGTTCCCGCTGTGTGCTGGGAGCGTGGGGGCACTTCCCGTGCCCCCTCCCCCTTCCCTGACAAGAACAGGTCCGCTCCGCCACAGGACCCGCAGCTCAGGGCCGCGCCTGCCCGTGCGAGCCCGTGTTCTCGTCAGGTCCTGCCTGCCGCAGGGGTGACGGGGCGAGCCAGGCTCCCCCACCACGGTGCCCACGTCCACGAGCAACACCCTGCCGCTTCCTGGAGGGGTGGCGGTCAGCGGGCCGCCTGTCACCTTTTCTCCACCCCCCACCTCACTGCCGTTGATTCCGGAGCCGCGTGTGGAAGGAGCCGCAGAGGATCCCCGAAACGCATCCAGTTACGGTAGGGACAGCGTGTAAACAGTCAAACCTTCTTACGCAGGATGCTTCTGTTGCTTTATGTTTTCCTGGGCCTGATTTTGACGTTGGGCACTAACAGACCTAACCGTGTTGAGGACTTTTTGTCAACTACGTCAGCAACCGTGCGTGCTGGGCGCCGACGAGGTCTCCTCTGGCCCAGCGCCGCGTCTCAGCAGCGAGGGGCTGCTCACGTCCAACCGCGAAGTGTGGAAAGACCAGCACCCTTGCCCCGAGGGCGGCACTGTGGCGTGAAGGATGCTGTGTCCCGGTCCCCTCGCGGGGGGTCCCGGGCTTGCAGGGACTGAGGGGCGCGGCCCAGGGCCCAGGCCCCGTGTGGGGATGAGCCCCACGCAGGTGCCCTGAGGTCCCTCCCTCGGGAAATGACTCTGTTCCTCCTGCAGTCCTAGGACCCCGTCCCCGCGCCGGCCCACGTCATCACTCCGGCAGCACAAAGCCGCTGCTTGGTGCCGAGCTTGAGGTTGTCTGCTGTGCCCTGTTGCGTCGAGGTCTCTCTGTGCTGGCCCCACAGCTAACGATGCAGGATAGTTTTGTATCTTTGCCAAAAGCTGGCTTCCGTTTGGAAGAAAATCCAGTCAGTTTTCACGCCCCAGACAGATCTGGGCGTCGGCGTGCTCACTCATCAACACGCCAGCCCTGCGTGGACTGTGGGCCGGACGAGGCCACCGGAGGGTTAGTGACACACGGGAGGTCCCCGAGGTCCGGCAGGAAGGGACACGTGCTTTAATGCCACAAGCTGGAAAATTAGAGAAACATGGGGAAACAGGTGGAACAGCCCATAGGGAAGTCGAGGAAAGCTGCACGGGCCCACTGTCACCTGTGCCAGGGACAGGGAGTGTTCCGGAGGGACCCAGAGGGGTCAACCGAGTGGACGGCTGCCGCGGTGGGACTGAAACATGTCACAAGTGCCAGGGACAGGAGTTGTTGGTAGTTCACTGGCTGTGGGGCCAGGGCCGGTCTAGGGAGAGGGCGGAGGCAGGAGGCAGGGCTGACCATGGAGATTTGAGAAGGTGCCTGCAGGCGCCACGGGGGCTCGGCCGGTCATCAGAGGGCTCGTGGGGGCCGCAGGGAAGTCTGAGGTGACGGCCTGAGCACGTGGACCTGTCACTGGATGGACGTGGGGCGCCCCCGAGGGGCGGGAAACTGGGGTCCCGGCTGGGAGAACAGAAATCCCTGCCTGTCCTGGGAGCCCCATGACAGGAGGGAAGCCTGCTGCTGGGCTCGAGGGGACAGGATGGCAAGGAGAGCGTGGGGCCCGGGGGGTGTGACGGATGCTCGGGGAGATGCGCAGCTGAGGCCAGCGGTGGTCGTCCGCGGTGGCCTCCTGGGCAGGCACCGTGCGTGGCTGGCGTCACCTTGGGGAGGCTTCTCCGAGTGGATGAGATGAAAAGGCGTTGGAAAGCAGGATAGGACCTCAGTTTTAGGCACAGGAATGCCTGGCGAGGACGAGCACAGGGTTGCTCTGATGGCTAATTTTATGGGTCCCCTCGGCCGGGCCATGGTGGTCAAACACTTGTCTGGATGTTGCTGTGGAGGTACTTTTAGATGATATCAAACATTTAAATGAGTGGACTTTGATGACAGCCGATGAACCCCCCTCCAGAATATGGTGGCCCACATCCAAGCAGTTGAAGTCCCACAGAGAAAAGTCTGAGGTCCCCGGGGAGGCAGGGTCCTCCAGACTGTAATGTGGAAACCCTGAGTTTCTAGTCCTCAGACTCGAGACGATGCTCCCGTGGGGTCCGGCCTGCGGGTGTGCCCTGTAGAATTTGAACTTCCCACTTCTCTCAACCCTTGAAATAAATCTTGACAGACAGACAGACAGACAGACAGGTCTCCTTCAGGTCCTGCTTCTCTGGAGAACCCCGACGGTGCACCTGGCTGATGCCGAGCCCTCTGGGGACCCTGTGGAATGGGAGTCGTCAGATGTAGGGAGGGAGTGGAGTGGGGGTGGTGACCACGCAGCTCTGTGGGTGGCGCCGGGACCAGGGTGAGCCTAGAGGGCAGGGCTGGGGGGGGTGTGTCCCTGTGAACGAGGGTTATCCAGGAAGGGGGTGGAGGGCGTGGCTGAGGGGGTGGGTGGCAGAGTAGCTGGTGACGGGAGGACGAGAGGACGAGAGAAGGCGGCAGTAAGGGGGGTCCGGCTGCTTGATTTTTATTGGCACATTGGGGGGGAGGGTGTCTCTGGGGGAGGGGGAAGAGCAGGCATTTTCGATAGGAAGGGAGAATATTTTGGAAGCAGAGGCCACACAGGACTCGTGGTCAGGCCCGTGATGTGTGGTCACCGTGGAGAACCAGGGCCTCGAGGTCCAGGATCACATGAAGTACCCTCAGAGTTGGAGAGAGGACTCCAGAATGTTCTACGTCAGAGATCTCGGATCAGGGCTACGGGAGCGAATGCTTTTGAAACAAGATGGCGGTATGCACGGAACCGTCGGAACCGAAGCCAGCTTCCTTCGGTGGAAAGAACGACAAGGAAATTCTAACCCTAAGAAATGGTGACGTCCCTGAGGAGTGAGGTCTGGAAGACACAGATGAAAACGTCTTGGAGGTAATTTTAAAGTGATGACAAATATCTACATGGAATTTGAAAAGGTGGAGATGAACTGACTGTATTTTTAATATTTGAAAAGATGCTTTAATATCACCATGAGACTTCTTTTCCCAAGATGTTTTTCTGATAAATGTCATTAGTGAAAAATAAGAAAAATGAAAACAAGCAATTTTGACTTCAAGTGCCTTCGTAATTCCCCAAAAGGTGACACTAAAACACCCAAGATGTCTTCCTGCATTTATCTCTAGTTTCTTGTGTGCAGAGGACCCGATGGTGGGGACCGTGGGGACGGTCTGATTTTGATTTAGTAAACGGGGCAGTCCCCTGCTCGATCTGGAACGTGTGCTGGGATCAGCGCAGGGGCTTTGTAGTAAAATTAACTGTCTGCTCAGATTCTCCTCACCAGAGATCCAGACCATCCTGTTCACAACAGAGCGATCACGGCGAGCGCGCTCCCGGAGAATCAAGTCTGGAGGCCCAGTTTGGGATCAATTCAGGGTCGGGGCGATGGAGTTGATGCGTCGAAGCCAGAATGTCACAGACGTCCATGGGCACGCTCTCTTGGCGGGACGCCGGGCTGTTTACGCCAGGCGGGACAGGTCACTTGAACTTGTGTCCTTAATCGGACATTTTTTTATGAGACCTGAGGAAATGACTCGTAAAAGCGGTGTCCTGGGCAGGGAGACGGTGCGTCTCCGCGGGGATTTTGTAAGGGAGGTTCTGCCTTTCATACTCTGGCCCTCAGCCCCCTCGCTCTCTGCCTCTCAAATGCTCTGCTTTTCAACCCGACTTGATGTTATCTTTTAGACCAATCTTTGCCCCTCTCACTGGCCAACAGGAGGAGTGAGAAACACATCTTCGTCGTCGGCCCGTTTACCCAGTGTCTCCTGGCGGGTCTGTTTGCACCTCCTGACCCTCAGGAGGCAGGGATTTCCTAGGGACACACAGAAGGCACTAAAATAGCCCCAAAAAGAGACGAGCTGGGCCTCCTCAAAATTACAAACTTCGTCACAGGTCAGCGTCAAGGGCGCGAAGAGGTAGGACACGCTCCCCTGCGTCCACGGTAAAGACCCTCCACAGATCAGTCAGCAAACCCGCCAACCCAGCTTAGCGGGGGTACCGACAAGCCGCAGGCTGTTTGAGGGGCTGATGGGGCCCGTCGCCTGCCGAGAGGAGGCAGCGTGCGTCCGCGGGAGGGGAGCCGCACCGTCCCCAGGAGGGTCGGTGACTGGAGACACGGAAATAGCGCCCTGTGAAGATGTGCGCCGAGGACCCTCATCGTCGCGGTGCGTGGGTTCAACCTCTCTGGGTCAGCCGCCGCCCCACTTGCTGAATTCAGATACCCGACCCTGTACGCCTAGCGTAACCGAGAGCAAGCGATGAGCAAGGCCATCAGAGGACACGCCCGAGAGCGCTCACGACCCCTTCGTTCACGATGGGCCGAGAACGGCCCGAGCGCCCGTCACCAGGCGTTGGCACCAGGCGGTGGACTGGCGTGGAGTGGGAACACCGAGCCAGCGGCACACGCGGCACAGGGGTGAACCCGCGGGCGGCACGTGGCGCAAAGAAGACAGACGCGGCGCTCACCGTGCGTGGGTCCGTTTCTGTGAAACCAGAACAGAGTGACAGAGATCAGAGGAGCGCTTATTTCCGGAAGGGCGTACGGCCCGGGAAGGGCGAAGGGAGAGCACGTGTCCGAGTGTTGAGACGCATACTGGACCCGGTGGACACTCGAACCATGTTAGCGGCGGATGCGTAAGTGGTTTCTGGTGTGTGTGCAATGTGTCTGGGAGTGGCATTCTAAGAGCTGCACACGGGTGATTTCACCGAACTCCTACAGAAACCCTGGGTCAGTCCTCAGGCCCCCCGTGCCTCAGTGTCCTCATCCATTGGAGGTAATGACGGCGTCCACACACAGCGCCACCACCAGAGTGGCTTTTGCATTTTGCGGTCGGTGTCCCGCTCATGAGTTTGATTTTTTGTTTTTCCTCCATTTCACCGTTGAAGGGTTTACCTTTCCTTTTTATTGGTGAGAGGGCATTAGTCCTCTGACACGCAGTGCAAGGGTTTCTGCGTGTGCGCTAACGCTCGTGAGCCTGGACGCTTCTTCGCTGCTGTTCTGAGACCGAGCTGGCAAAGTTCACTGGGGACGTCCTAAGTGCCACATCCCACGGGTCCCTCTCAGACTTCACCTGCTCCCTATGATGTCGGCCCGTTCTCCTCACCCATCTCTGCCATTTCCCTGTCTTGTCCTGCACGACAGCACTCCCGCCTGGTTTCCCTGCCGCCTTTCTGCCACTTCTCAGTCTCGGTTATAGGCTCCTTCTCCTTAAAATACCCCAATGTCCCGGGGTGCTTCAAACTGACCGTCTTTTCTGTTGTCAAAATCTCCAGGCATGACCATCCCATGGTGCAAACGCATCGAGGAAGGCACGCACTGGCCCCCAGATGTCGTGGCCGTGCCCTCAGAGACACACATGGGAAAGAACGGGCAGGGAGGTTGAAGCTCTGGGTTACACAGGCATGACGACCCAAGAGGTCATAACGGAGCGTCCTCAAGTCACAGCCGTGACTGTCCCAGTGCTTGGGGGAGCCTTCAGTCTGGGGAGGACACCCCACTGATGGGTGGGCTGATCTTGTCCTCTCCTAGATGCGGCTCCCAAAGGGGGCAGGGTGGACAGCCCACCCCAACACACACACCTGCGTTTGCAGACCGTGGTCTTGAGTGTCGAGGTCCAGGAGAGCTTTGCAAACACCTGGAGCTTCTCCCGGCATCTGTCTTATGCACCTGCTCTCCCCACATCTGTTCCCTGAACCTGCTCTCCCAGCGTCTGTCCTGTGCACCTGCTCTCCCCATGTCTGTTCAGTGCACCTGCTCTCCTGGCATCTGTTCCCTGCACCTGTTCTCCTGGCGTCTGTCCCATGCACTTGCTCTCCCCAAGTCTGTCCCGTGCACCTGCCCTCCCGGCGTCTGTCCTGTGCACCTGCTCTCCTGGCGTCTGTTCCCTGCACCTGCTTTCCCGGCGTCTGTCTTATGCACCTGCTCTCCCCACATCTGTTCCCTGAACCTGCTCTCCCTGCATCTGTTCCCTGCACCTGTTCTCCTGGCGTCTGTCCCATGCACTTGCTCTCCCCAAGTCTGTCCCGTGCACCTGCTCTCCCCAAGTCTGTCCCGTGCACTTGCTCTCCCCAAGTCTGTCCTGTGCACCTGCTCTCCCAACGTCTGTCCTGTGCACTTGTTTTCCTGCAACAGGAAGTGGTGTCCCTTGCCCTGACCTTCCCGTCTTGGGCTGCTGTCCACATGCCTCGGACAACATCCTCTGTCCACGTTTGTGTCTCTTCCACACAAGAGCTTTGGGCAGATCTGTGCTTGCCCACCAGACGCTCTGCTCGCTGTCCTGCACAGGCGTCCACACCCACACGCCTGAAAGGAGCCGTTTTCCCAGCGGGTGCCTCTGTGCCGTCCGTGCATTGAAGGCGCAGCCGTGCAGACTGCCCCTCACCTCGCGAGCGGTGCACTCTTGGCTCCTCACCTCGGTCTCTCTTCCCACGCCCCCGCGCCCCGTTCCCACACGGGTGGCCCAGAGGCTCTCGTTGCCCCTCGCAGCCCACGGTCATCCAGAGCCGACGCCACTCCACTGGGCTGTTGTGGGGTCTACAAGGTCAAGCAGCCTCCTGGAGGCCCCTGTTCCCGAGGGCAGGACAGAAGCCAGGTATGCACCAAGCACTCCCCTCCGAGGTGCACACACATGCCCCGGCGTCTGCATGCAGTAAGAGCTCTGAGACAGAGACAGAGAGACAGAGACATCAGGGAGACATAGAGACAGAGAAACAGAAACAGAGTCAGAGAGACAGAGACAGAGACATCAGGGAGACATAGAGACAGAGACAGAAACGGAGACAGAGACAGAGAAACAGAAACAGAGTCAGAGAGAGAGACAGAAACATACAGAGAGACAGAGACATCAGGGAGACATAGAGACAGAGAAACAGAAACATTGTCAGAGAGACAGAGACAGAGACATCAGGGAGACATAGGGACAGAGAAACAGAAACAGAGTCAGAGAGACAGAGACAGAGACATCAGGGAGACATAGAGACAGAGACAGAAACAGAGACACAGAGAGAGAAACAGAGAGACAGAGATAGAAAGACAAACATATAGAGAGACAGACATCAGGAGACCTAGAGACAGAGACAGAGACAGAGACACAGAGACAGAAAGATAGAGAGACAGAGACAAAGAGAGACAGAGATAGGTAGGGAGACATAGAGACAGAGACAGGGATCGACAGAGACAGACGACAGAGAAGCAGAGACAAAGACACAGAGAAAGAGAGACAGATCGACAGAGACAGAAAGACAGAGAGACAGAGACAGAGACAGAGACAGAGAGACAGAAAGACAGAGACAAAGTCAGAGACACAGAGATAGAGAGAGACAGATAGAGACAGAAAGAGACACGAGAGAGAGACGGAGACGGAGAGAGGGACGGAGCTGTCTTTGCTGCTGGACAGATTACCCGGTCTGCCGAGTGCAGGTGGTCTCCAGGGTGGTCCCTGGGTCAGTGCTGTCACCAGACCGGCATGCTGGCCCTGTGCCGGTCCTAGCCAGACCTGCTGCGTCGGAGGCGGGGCTCTGGGGTCTCACGGTCTCTTTCAGGAGCCCTCCCAACCCTCGGGCGCTCCCTGGGGCCTCCGAACCACGGGCCAGGTGGCTTCCAAGTCCTCGGGCACAGGGGGCTGACAGACGTGGTCTGGGGCTCAGCCGAGCCCGTCGCTCCCGGCGGCAGAGACGCAGCCGGAGGGGCTGAGCGCTGTCCCCTGGAGCCTCGAGGAGTGACGTCGTGAGCCGATAGGACGGCTCGTGGCCTGGCGCTTTACTGAGCGGGGGCGGCCCCGTGGTCTCGAGTGTCGTGGGGGCGCTGGCGTCCCGGGTCGTGTGCCGGGGGGGGCCCCGCGGTCCTTGGCGCCCTGCAAACCTGGGCGGCACTGGTGTGACCGTGGCTCCGTGTGGGGCCCCTGCTGTCAGCTTGCCTGACCCGTTTCTGAACGACTTGTTTTCTTGGTGACGAGTTTCAGGTTTGTCTGTGGAGATGTGGTAACTGGGACGTCTCCCTTAGGAATGCCGAGAAGTCATGAATTTCCTACAAAACGTTTCCTGAGTGTCTCGTTAGCCTTGGCCGCAGGACGGCCGACCAGGACGGTTTTCCGTGGGCGCCACGGTTTGTTAAGAGCAGCGGTGGGATGGGGGTGCCGTGTCGGGAGGCGACTCAGCGTCACTGCCACACAGCAGGGGTGGCTGGACGCAGCTGCCCTCGAGGAGTCGCGTCCCGGTGTACTCCTCGGCGGCCAGGGGCCAGCGTCGCGGCCGAGCGCGGGGGCCGGCGTCTGCCACGCTGGGGGCGCAGCTCCGCCTCGTGGCCGCAGTGACGCTGGGCCCTGTGGCTCCTGCGTAAGTCATTTCCCCGGTGGCTTATTTCCTCGAAGCAAACCGACAAATGACGTCGGTGGGGAAACTCAACCTTATTAACTGCTGAAGTTTACTGCAGACAGAAGAGCCTGAGTGAGGACAGTGGTGACCTGCTGTGGCATGACGTGGTGGGACGTGGGTGATGTTGGTAGCACCTGCCTTTTCAAACAGCTGGATTCAAACATTGGTTCCTGCCCACTGGAATGTCGGGTTTCCAGAAGCCAGCTTTGAAAGCACACGTGGGGCTCCTCGTACCGTCGGGCACAGAATCGCGGGCACCCACACAGCAGAGACATCTGCTCTGTGCAAAGCACCCTCTGCCCGTGCTGGCCCCGCCCCCAGCCCTCCTGGGGCTCGTCCCGCTGGTCGCTAGGTTCCCCCCCAGAGGTAAAAATAGCCAAGTGAACATAGCACTTTGAAAACCCTGCAAAGGAATCAAACCAGAGGTGAGATGTCCGGACATGAGGTGAGCTCTTGTGTTTCCCTCTCTGTTTCATTTCCAGGCCAGAACTCTGTCCAAGCACCGTGGAAAGTTTAATAATTTGGAAAGAAAATTTTCCTACAGCAAATGGCTTTTTATTTTAGAAGGATCCATTTACACTGGAGCTAGCATTTATGTGGATTTTGGTCTTTCTCTCTACCTACGATGTCTTTGGCCACGCTGGTATTTATTGAAGCAGAGAGAAGCGAGCCCACATCGCCGAAGGGAAAAATCTGTGTGTGACTTTGGGTGCAGACTGATCTGGCTGTAAGAAGCTCGGTCAGACCTCCACCATGGGCTTGACTGATTCCGTCTAAAGCTCTTCTGATCTGCCAGCAGCGTGGCTCTCCGATCGTGATCTTGGTTGTGAAACCGTACTGCTTGCGTCACCCGCGGTCAGCCGTGGCCTCTGTCAGCCTGTCCTTGGGAAACTGCCTTCAGTTGTTCTGCCCCTACCCTAACCGGCCCTCTTATTTCCTCCCACTGGGTGCATGAGACTATATATTGGTCCAAATTTCTATTTTTTACAGACTGCAATGACTCGAGTTAACATTTGCTCACTCAACTGCAGCCGTGTTTACTGCAATCCTGGGAACAGAATTCCAGTCTTCAAATCCCTTGTCAGAGAACCGAGTAACCAGGTCTGGTGTGGTTTCACTATGTCATGACCAAGGACCCGGTTTCTTCCTCCACTGGGCGACGTCTGTGGACAGAACACCTTGCAGGCACATCCTCAACCGAGCTTTATGCGTCTGCTATGGCGGTCATGACAGTAAGAATAACCTTCTCTTACTGTTACCCTAAAACCGATTTCCGAGATCGCATTTACTATTTTACAACCCGTCATGGGGAAATTTCCAGTGCACCTCTCTGATGAGCCCTGTGTTCGCAGTGAACACTTATCGTTGTAACATTTTCTCAGGATTTCATTCCCGTTTTGGCTCTAATTTTGCCTGATTGTATTTGGTTGAAAATATCTTCGAAGCGCAAGTACTTTGCCAAAGAAAGTCCCTAATCTGCTCCTTCCCTCTCCTTCCCCTAGTCAGAATCAGAGGGCAGGTGGGTTAGTTATTTTTAAGTAACATGAAATAAATAGTCATTCAACAACTCTGCCACCAGCAGTAATGATTTATTCTTCAGGGTTTCCAAAGATGACACTGCTTCTATGACTCATGTTAAATTATATATTCATTTAATAGAACATTAGTGTAGACATTCCCCCTCCTGTCCCCAGGGAGCCTCTGGGGAGGAGGCGAGTGAAAACAGGTTCAAGGTTGGTCGGGTCTCTGTGGGTCTCGTGGGACCCTGTGCGACCAAACAGGACAGGCTCCCCACTTCTCCAAGGCTACACCATTCCCTGTTCCTGTTGTGAGTGAAATATGCCAAGCTCCATGCCTCTGATCCAGATACTGAACTGTAACCGACAATACTTACGTCATGGGCTCTCTGTGCAAACACCAGTCCCATAGTGTGTGGGAGAGGTAGGGGAGTGTGAGGAGAGCTCGGGGCCGGATGAGGGCCTGTCATCAGCTCTGTCCGCACAGCATCCACATCCTTGGACACCTGCTACGTGACAAGAACCACACCAGGCACTGTTTTCACTTTTTAAATTTATTTTAAAACTTTATTTTATTTTATTTTACTTTATTTTTTCATCATGATATGTGTACCCTTTAATCCCCACCCCCTATTTCAGCCGTCCCCCCACATCCCCTCTGGTGACCATCAGTGTGTTCTCTGTAGTTGAGAGTCTGTTTCATGGTTTCTCTCTCTCTTTTTCTTTGCTTGTTTGCCTTATTTTTATTTGAAACTTCACACACGAGTGAGATCATATGGTATTTGTCTTTCTCTGACTTATTTCATTTAGTACTATATTCTTTAGATCCATCCATGTCATTGCAAAGGGCAAGATTTCATTCTTTTTTATGGGTGAGTAATATTCCATTTTGTGTATATAAACCACTTCTTCTTTATCCATTTGTCTGTTGGATGGGCATTTGGGCTTTTCCATAGTTTGGGTATTGTCGATAATGCAGCTGGAAACACTGGGGTTACATGTACCCCTTTGAATCAGTGTTTTTATATTCTTTGGGTAAATACCTAGTAGTGCCATTGCTGGGTCGTAGGGTAGTTCTATTTTTAGTTTTTTGGGGAACCTCCATCCTGTTTTCCAGAGTGGCTGCACCAGCTTGCGTTCCCACCAGCACTGCAAGAGATCCTCTTTCTCCGCATCCTCGCCAACATTTGTTGTTGCCTGAATTGTTAATGTTAGCCATTCTGACAGGGGTAAGGTGGTATCTCATGGTGGTTTTGATTTGTATTTTCCTGATGATGAGTGATGTGGAGCATGTTTTCATGTGTTTGTTGGCCATCCGGATGTCTTCTTTGGAGAAATGTCCGTTCATGTCTTCTGCTGGTTTTTAAACTAACTTTCTGTTTTTTGGATGTAGAGTTTTCTAAAGCCCTTATAGATTTTGGATACTAACCCTTTATCAGATATGTCATTTGCAAATATCTTCTCCCGTTCCATTGGTTGCCTTTTAGTTTTGTTGATTATTTCCTTCATTGTGCAAAAGCTTTTTATTTAGATAGAATCCCAGTAGTTCATTTTTTTTTGTTTCCCTTGCCTTAGGGGACATGTTGATTGCCAATGTCAAAGACATTTCTGCCCATGTTCTCCTCTAGGATTCTGATGGTTTCTAATCTTGCATTTGGGTCTTTCATCCATTTTGAGCTTATTTTTTGTCTGGTGTAAGAAGGTGGTCCGGGTTCATTCTTCCGCGTGTCGCCGTCCAGTTTTCCCAGCACCACTTGCCGAAGAGTCTGTCATTTTTCCGTTGGATATTCCTTCCTGCTTTGCCGAAGATAAATTCATCATATAGTTGTAGGTCCGTTTCTGGGTTCTCTATTCTGTTCCATTGAACTGTGTGCCTGTGTTTGTGTCTGTGCCATACTGTCTGGACGATGACAGCTTTGTAGTACAGCCCGAAGTCCAGAATTGTGAGGCCTCCAGCTTTGCTTTTCTTTTTCAGGGTTGCTTTGGCTATTTGGGGTCTTTTAGGATTGTTTGTTGTAGTTTTGTGAAAAATGCTGTTGGTGTTTTGAGAGGGATCGCATAAATGTGTAGATTGTTTTAGGTGGTGCAGACATTTTAACAATATGTGTTCCTCCAATCCATCCATGGCATATAGTGTCTTTCCAGTTCTTTGTGTCATCTTGAATTTCTTACGTGAGTGTTTTATGGTTTTCGGAGTACACGTCTTTCACCCCTCTGGTTAAGTTTATTCTTAGATATTTTGTTGGTTTTGGTGAAATTGTAAATGGGATTGTTTCCTTATCTTCTCTTTCTGCTTCATTAGTCGTGTACATAAATGTGATGGATTTCTATGATTTTGTACCCTGTGACTTTACTGAATTCATTTATCTGTCCTAGTAGTTTTTTGGTGAAATCTTCAGGGTTTTCTATGTATAGTATCACGTCACCTGCAAATAATGAAGATTTTACTTCTTCTTTACTGATTTGGATGGCTTTTATTTCTTTTTTTTTAAATTTAAAGATTTAAAAAAATATTTTTTTTTAAGTTTGTTTATTTATTTTGAGAGAGAGAGAGAGAGAGAGAGCAAGTGGGGGAAGGCCAGAGAGAGGCAGAGAGAGAATCCCAAACAGACTCCACACTGTCAGCATGGAGACCAACGTGGGGCTTGAACTCATGAACCGTGAGGTCATGACCTGAACCCAAGTCTGACACTAATCAACCAGGCCTTTTATTTCTTTATGTTGTCTGATTGCTGTGACTACTGTTTCCATTTAAAAAAGTCATTTATTCATGTATTATGTTTGTATTTGAAATGATGGCTATGATTATCATGCTCTTTGAAGGCAGGAACTGTCCCGGCCTTGGGGTTATATCCCTAGAGTGTAATTCAAAACAGCACAGGCAGGTCCTCAGACAGGATTTGTGGACTGGAAAGTCAGACTCGGAGACTTTGCTTGGCCTGAAAGACAGACAGATGCGTTCTGGTGTGATTGGGGAGGAGGTTTGCAGGAGAGAGGATGGCAGAGGACGAGTGGGCGGCCACCTGCCCGCTGCTGCTCGAGGTCACCACTGCCTACCATGGCAGTTGTCGAGGGGTGCCCGGCCTCCACGGCTGCCCTGGGCGGCAGGACGGGGAAGCGGCAGGCCGCGGGGCCTCACAAACCCAAGGACACCAGCTGAGTCACGGAAAGGCATTCACCGTGAGTGGTGTTCCCATGCCGGCAGGCTGCAGAGTGACGTGTGAAGGATGGTCTTCTTCCTAGGTGTGCACGTGTGCAAACGTGCGGTGCGCGTGAATTCGTCCATCCGCCAACTCAACACACAGCAGGTGTCAGCCTTCGTTGGAGGGGCTGGAGGCACAGCCACAGACAGACGGAGAAAGTTCCTTTATACTTTATAGGAAAAAAAGGAAGATACAAACGTGTAACCATGTTAACGGTTGATCGTTGTTTTTCAGAATTTGGATTACGGGTTATTGTTTCCTACGAATTTTGGTCTGTTGACATGATGCGGCTGTAAAACAAAACTTGTGACAATGTAGATGGCCCTTGAGGGCGTTGTGCTGAATGAAATGAGTCAGACAGGGGAAGGCAAAAGCCGCACGGCCTGTTCCAGGTGGAATCTACAATGAGGCAGGGAGCTCCGCTGGTTGCCGGGGAAACGGGGGAAGCGTGGGAAGGAAAAAGGAAAAAAAGAGAAAAGGGTTGAGGACCAAATACTCAGGACACACGAAGTCCGCGGGAGGCACAGCGGGAGCCAGCTGGGAGCCGCAGCTGTGCTGGGGCCCCTGCCCACAAGGGTGCACCCTGGGTCCGGTGACGCAGCCTCGTATGGCCTCACCCCTCCTTGTCACCTCGCACCTTGCCGGGCGGTTGGGTGAGGCTGAGGAGGACCAGCCCCCGACAAGGTCTATGCTCTGTGCGCCTCTCAAGGTCGCTTTCCCTCTGCTTCCTGCTGTGTGTCCTAAACTGAGCAATAAACTTGGTACTTTGAGCTTAATTTGGCACAAGGGTGTTCAGTCCATTTCCTCACGACCCTTTTCATGTCCAAGAAAATGAGAATTGCCAAGACCCGCAGACCCTTGCGGGTGAGCCTGCTGCCCCTCGCACAACCCCAGGGAAGGGGTTCAGGGGCGCCGAGCCGGGCTCAACGCCGCCCTCTGTGTTACGGGGATTATTTCATTGCAAGGAAAAGAAACAGATGCTGTAGCTGTTTTAAGAAAAATGAGATTTTGAAAATAAAGACTCAGAGGGGTGCTGTGTGCCCGCAGAACAGCAACCCTGCAGAAGCCACACAGGAACCTGGCTGCTCGCAGTGAAGGCTTTCCACCCAGGGACGGAGAAGCTGCTGGAAGGAGGCGACCCCTCCTCTCTTCCAGCTCACAGGGTCTCCGTCTTCTGCCTGAGAGACTCAAAGACTTACCCTGTCGGGGCACCTGGGGCTCAGTCCATAAGGTGTCCGACTTCAGCCAGGGTCATGATCTCACGGTCCGTGGGTTCGAGCCCCGCGTCGGGCTCTGTGCTGCCAGCTCGGAGCCTGGAACTGCTTCGGGTTCCGTGTCTCCCTCTCTCTCTGCCCCTCCCCCACTCGTGCTCTGTCTCTCTCTGTCTCTCTCAAAAAATAAAGCAAGAATGACCCTGCGTTCTCAGGACCGCACGGTAGCCGTGGCACAACCATGGTTTTGCGTCTGTCACCTTGTTCAGTCTCCGTGCCCTGATTTGCTCCATCTGGGCCAGTGGTGAGTCGGGGGTGGCCAGTGGTGTGGCCTCTGTGCCTGGCCCCTCAGCAGGGCGCTGGGGGCCTCTGGGGCCAGACCTCCAAGCGTGCCTGATGTCCCCCCCGCATTTCCTCTCTTTGTCTTTGGGGAGGGGGATATTTATTTGCCGATTCTTATTTTCTCTCAAATAGATGGAGTGATTCAGAGTTCTTGGTGAAATTCATTCCTATGTTCATTTGACTTTCCAGCAGTGTTTACTGAGCACCTACTATTTTTCAGGCGCCATGCTAGGTACTGGAGAACACCGGTGGGTAGAAAATGGTGTTTCTTCCCCATTTCATGAGTGTATATGTGAACAAGGAAGCGGTGATAACATACGACTTAAAACAAAACCCACAGACATTCACTAAGCACCAGTGGCCTTCTCCGGCACTTTCCTACATGTTGGAACAGAAGCTGCTCTGGAAAGAAGAGAACTGCCTCAGATCTTTACGTCCTGAGGCATCTCGAGGGACCAGACACACTTTAAATTAAAGCCCCAGACTTTCCGCTGCAGAGAAATACCGTCCTTCTCTTCCGCCAGCGTAGCTTACGTTTCCAGGAGTTTCAGGTTTTGCCGATCCTTCCAAGTGCGTGCCTGAGGGCGTCCCGGCTCGTCCAAAATGAGATGGAGGGGGGACCGGAGGACCCCGTGTGTCCCCTCAGCCCACGGCTATGAAATGGCCCAGGGGGGTGTCGGTAGCACCGTGCTCTGCGGCACGTTGGCTCACACGGGAACCAAGGCCGAGGGCAGGGTTCTCGGGGAAGCCGCTTCTGGCACTTGTCCCCACAGGAGGCTCCGCGTGCTCGGGCAAACGCACGGCGGACGACAGGTGCCTCCGTGCCTCCTGCGTGGTTCCCTGCTCTGCCTGGAAGACGCTCTTCTCCCCTTTCCCTGGGTGGACCCTCTTTATTCTCCGCGCCTCCCTCAGAGGCTCAGCGCCATGTCTCCCCGGTGGTCCTTCTGTCTGCTGGGCGCCTGCCGCTTGCCCCCACCACCTCCGCCCTCCTGAGGGATGCACTGGGTTTCCTCCCTCCCCTCGTCCCCCTGCTCCACCCTCCCCCTCCCCCTCCCGTCTTCCCCTCCCTCCCCTCCTCCCCCTCGTTCCCTTGCGCCTCCCTCCCCCCTCCCCCTCCCATCTTCCCCTCCTTCCCCCTCCTCCCCCTGCTCCACCCTCCCCCTCCCCTCCCTCCCCTCCTCTTCCCTCCCTCCTCCTCCCCCTCCAGATCCTGTCTTCCCCCCCTCCTCTCCTCCCCCTGCTCCTTCCTCCCTGCCCCTCCCCATTCTCCCTTCCCCTCCCCCCTTCCTTCCCATCCCTCCCCTTCCCCCTCCCGTCTTCCCCTGCCTCCCCTCCTCTTCCCTCCCTCCCCCTCCCCCTCCCGATACTGTCTTCACCTCCCTCCCCTCCTCCCCCTGCTCCTTCCTCCCTGCCCCTCCCCATTCTCCCTTCCCCTCCCCCCTTCCTTCCCATCCCTCCCCTTCCCCCTCCCGTCTTCCCCTGCCTCCCCTCCTCTTCCCTCCCTCCCCCTCCCCCTCCCGATACTGTCTTCACCTCCCTCCCCTCCTCCCCCTGCTCCTTCCTCCCTGCCCCTCCCCATTCTCCCTTCCCCTCCCCCCTTCCTTCCCATCCCTCCCCTTCCCCCTCCCGTCTTCCCCTGCCTCCCCTCCTCTTCCCTCCCTCCCCCTCCCCCTCCCGATACTGTCTTCACCTCCCTCCCCTCCTCCCCCTGCTCCTTCCTCCCTGCCCCTCCCCATTCTCCCTTCCCCTCCCTCCCCTCCTCCCCCTGCTCCTTCCTCCCTCCCCCTCCCTATCCTCTCTTCCCCTCCCCCCTTCCTCCCCTTCCCTCCCCCTCTTCCCTCCCCTCCTCCCTCCCTCCCTTCCCCCTCCCCATCCTCCTTCCCCACCCCCTTCCTCCCCATCCCTCCCTTCCTCCCTCTCTATCCCTCCATTGGTCTCCAACCCTCCTTCCTTCAACAGATACTTGTGCTGGGCTCTTGGGCCACTTCTTGTACAGTGGTCAGTATGGCTGTCCCGCCACCAAGGAGCTCAGGATCTCCTGAGGGAGAAAGCAGGCCGGGGTGAGAGCTGGCCTGCAGCCCGTCCTTCCTGGCAGCACACGGGGCACCAGCCCACTTCGGGGGGGTGGGAGAAGCCCTCTGGGAGCCCTGAAGGCTGGCAGGAGCTCGGGGTCTCAGGCAGGGCTCCAGGACCATCAAGACCGGGGTGGTAGTAAAGAGACCCTGCTGACCCAGGGCCTGGGGTGACAGGAAAATGGCTGTGTGTTCTGAGAAGCTGTGTGCTTCACTTATCAGACCAAGACACGGGGCAGAGCGATTGGAATGGTCAGGACGTCTGTGCAGAAGGTGTCGCTGGCATCCTGTGAGCGCGGGGAACGCATCGCCCGGGGCCTGGGGCCCAGCCCCTATCGGCCACAGCCTCGGAGCGTTTGGTGCACAGAGGGGCACCTGCTCCGGGCACTCTGTCTCCCCCGGGGCCCTCCCCTCCTCGCCGGCACCTGCCCGGCTCTCTCTGCCACCTCCGGGCCACCTGCAGGGACTCTACTTGTCCTCCCCTCCTCCTTCTCCTGTAAGAGGCTGAAATGCCGGCGGACCCCCCAGAGCCTCCCGTCTCCGTCCCCTCTCCGTCAGCTCAGCTCCTCTGGTTCATTCTTCCCGCCGGGGCACGCTCGGCCCCGCACTCCCCACGGGGACGGGTCTTACGGGCAGCTTTATCTGGGGGAAGGTTCGTTCTGATAAAACACGCCATTAAGGAGATAGCTTAGGCCCGAGCCTCACCCGCCTTACTCGCCCTCCTTGGATCGGTCTGTCCAGCAGGACAGTAGATGAGGTCAGCATCCCGACCTATGTCATCAGCGTCACCATGGTTTCTCAGATGGAGCCGTTATGGGTGAGGCCACCCCTTACAGAGGCAGGCAGTTGACAAAATGGACTTCAGTTAGTTTACCTCAGTGAACTCTGAGTCAGGAATCGCACGTGTGACGTGACTCTCAGACAAATGTGAGAAGAAGCGTTTACGGAATTGATGCGTGGAGGTTATTTGCTCTATGAAAGGCTACTCTGCCTTACTAAATGATGTATCATGGTATTATTTTAATGAGTAAAACCCTTAAAATGCTCTTGAAATACTAATTAGTACTTTCAGACCAAGGTTGCGTCTTGCTAATGTTTCCTATACGTCTGCTACACATCAGGGAAACAGAAAAGAAAACACAAAAAACTAAAAAATGTGCTGTAGAACAAAAGAACCATCATAATTTTATGATTCATGCAGCAGGGCATAATGGGGCAGATGAGTCTGAATTATAATTTTTAAAACTCTTAAAATCTTCCTCTTATGCAGCCTCTGAGACTAGGGAGTCTGGACCCCCTTTGTGTGCACTCACCCAGATGCTCAGAAGCGGGGTCCCCTTGTCAGCAGCCAGGTGCCTGTCTGCTTGTCCCCACCACCACCAGGAGCCACCCTGTGCACGGACAGGAGACCGCGGCCCGAGGCACTGAGACAGACACCCCTCGAAGTCTGTGAACTGCTAGGCTCTTGTGTTGCAGGTCTCCTATACTTGAAGCAGGTTTTCTTTTTGCTGGTTTAAGTTTGAAAATTGGACGTGGAAAATGGTAGAGACCTTGCAGGAGTCTGGCAGAGAGAGACTCAAAGTCTGCTGGACTCGGAACGGGACAGTTTCTCCAGCTGTCAATGCACCAGGGAGATCTCTCCAGCGCCAGACTGAATAGAAAGCAGGATTCGTACCTTCCATCGGCATAGACTTGAGTTTTCCAGAGTTTGTCTCATTTGTGTTAGAAATGAGTTTCTATGGTATATCCAATTATTTTACCATAAATTACACATCATAAAGTGTAACATGGCCGGTCCTCTGTCTTTTCGCTTGCATGATCTGGTGCTTTTTAAAAATGCTCGTCTTTAGGAGTCACCTTGCCTCAGGTATATCTATTGGAAACAGAACATTAGTGGAGCATTGCCTTGACAGTTTGAGATTCATATTTGAATAATCACGTCATCTACAATAACGATCGCTTGCGTGATACGCTGTTTAAGCGGCCATTTAAAATATCTGCTACCAGTGCTGACGTTATGTCGGCATGGCGATTTACGTATCTCGTCTAAAACCAGAACCAGCTCCGTAAGGTAGGTTTTGATGCCCGTAGTTTACAGATTAAGGAGTGAGACTGAGATCCTAAACGCTCCATCTGAGCACATGCTCTCTGACACTCTTATCATTCTTCCAGTCGTCAGGTGGGTCCCAGTTAGATGTCTCCAGGGTCTTGTGGAACTCTTGAAGTAAGATTTCAGGAAGGGCTTTATGGGTTGAATTGATCTCAGTTTGGTGCCGACTAGAGAATGTCTTTCTATGACTGTTGCGTTCAAACAATAATCTCTTGTTCCCCAGCCCTGTCAATCCCATGAGGGCAAGGAATCTGTTTCATTCATGGCTGTGTCTCTAGGAACTGGGGTAGAGTCTGGAGGACGGTGGGGATCATTGCATGTTGGTTGCATGAATGAATACGTGAAGGGAGGATTTCTATTTAAACAACCTTTCTTCAAACTGTGAATGTCACCCCATTGTTCTCTGGCACCTGACGTTGCTTGGGAACGGGAAGCCAGGGAGAGACCCCAAGATGTGGCAGAATCCTGGTGACGCCAGAGAAAAGCACACTTAGTCAGTGCTGGTTGTCTTTATGTCATTTGTCAGGAGAAGCGGAGCTTCCGCGAGGCTGACAGTGACCTGCCAGGTCCCCAGTGGTATGTTCCTGCTGCGGTGTGTTGTGAGATTGTAACAGGCATTTACGACTGCCTCTTTCCAGCTCTTGTTTCCGCTGTGGGAGGGCTCTAAGACCGCTGCAGTGCCTTTCTGTGTGGGCTAAGGGGAAGTGAAATCGGGGTGCGTTTGGTTAGCTTTAGTAGGATGTGTGACAGCGTTGTCACCCTGACACTGGTGTGACTTACAGAAATGCTCCAGCCACCAACTCTGCTGCCCCTCTCAGAGCCCCGATATGAATACTTAGGGAGAGAAGATAATGCGGTGTGCAGAAAGTGCAGTTAGAGAGGACATGCTGTGCGGCTAAATGATTAAACCATCATGCTGTTTCCTGGACTGTGTGATGCTTGTGGCAACTGTCATCTTAAACAATTTTAATTTATGTTATTCTTATATTTTACATAAATATTATCATGTGTTTGTAGTTTTATGAGCCTAATTGTCTTAAGGAGAAAATTATACAACATTCAAACCTCATAAAACCTGAAGTCCTATGCCTATTAAAGTCATAAAAATTAAGAGGACTTTTAACAACTCTAGATTTTTATGCACCAAGTAACATGAAATAAATTTTTATGGAACAAAAATTTGTAGAGGTTACAAGAAGAGATTGCCAAAAAACACATTAGCTGTTGTAAGAAATAATATTTGTCTCTCTTGCCCAGCATTCCACAGATCAAGACGATAAAAGATATAGAAGATGATCTTATGAAAGATGCATTTATGAAAAATGTGTGTGTGTGTGTGTGTGTGTGTAAAACAAAAAACAAAAATCTGAGAGGAAAAACAGAAACGAATAATAAAATGCTACACTGATTTAAATCTTATCAGTAATTACATTAAAAGTTAATGGTCTACACACTCCAAATAAAAGGCAGAGATTTTCAGGTGGATAAAAAGTGAGTAGAAGCTATATGCTGCCTACAAGAGACAAATTTTCCATAAGGAAACACAGATAGGTTGAACATAAAGTGTTGGAAAAGGTCAACCATGCGGATGTTGAGAGGAAGTCATTACGTCAGAGAAAAGAAACTTCTGCGTGGTGGGCATGGCTGGGGATGAAGGGGGAAAAGGGGGAGCTTGCGGTGGTAAATGCTCTCCCTTCCATTAGGGAGTCAACACAATTACAAAGGTGCAGGTGCCTGATGAGAGGCCCCCCAGTACATCAAGCCAAACTGAGCAAATCAAAAGTAGGATTGGTCATTGCACAACCGGAGCCAGATTTTCACCTCCCCTCTGGGCAACTAATAGAACAACTGGACAAATAAAGTCTAAAAAATCCCTCGTCAGGCCAAAGCCTGACCCACAGCCCAGCATCGCTCTGAAGAAATTCCTGGCGTGAGCTGGTCTGAACTCAGGCTCGGCGCAGTGGGGACCTGCCTTGTGGTTGCAGGCCTTGTGTGGGGGAGGCTCCCCCTCTTGCACGGTGTTGGGCAGCCCTCAGCTTCCGTCTCAGGCGAGGCCCCCTGACCTCGCAGCACCTAGAGGAGCCCGCTGTGCCCTTGGGGTGTGTCAGACTCCCCTGGGCGCCCCAGCTTCTCACCCTTCCATGTGCCCTTTGGGGTCGGGCCACCGAGGCTCCCGACTTAACTGGCCAGCTGTCGGCAGTTAGCAAGACGATTTTCAAATTGCATTCAGCACCTTGTTTCCAGCAAGAGAGCAGTTTGTCCCGAGGGCAGAGACGGAAGCTATTTTCTGGAAAACATGGTAATATCGGCAAATATTTGTACGCCATTGCCCATTACCCTGCTGTTTCCAGCAACAGAGAGAGAGACCACGTGGCTAGCAAAGGGAGGGTTAAATGGGACGCCCGCTGAGTGCGGTTTGCAGCTAATGCGAGTGGGGAGCTCACAGCCGTGGACATGACCAGCAGCTTCCGAGAAGGAGCTCTGTGTCTCCTTGTTTGTTTCCAGCAACTATTTGAAGTGCTTGCCATTTGTAGGAGTCACCCCGGGTTCCCAGGGACCACAGGCCAAACACATTCCTCTGGAGCCGCCAAGCAGCCTTCCTGACTCGCTGCGGGTACGAAAGCGCAGCCTTTCATTTTCGTTGCTTTGTGGAGTTTCAACCTGATGGATGGAGGGATCCGGGCTTGACTCCCCGCCGGACCCGGGCCTGGCCGTCAGGGACGAGCTCCAGCCCCAGCTGGCGGCCCTCCTCTCTGCGATTCGTCAGTAGCTCCTCTGAACCCACGTCCTCTATTTCTTCTGCGTCGTGAAAATGAATCGGAAAAGCACGTATCACCCCTGAGAGTCACCGATGTCACTTTAATTAAATACACATCCCCTGTGGCTTTGTGAACAGTTCGGTCTGCCTTGAAATGCAGCTGTGAAGTCCTAGAACTGCGAGCGTCGTGGAAACCACTCCCCCTCCCGCTCTCCTCACCCCCTTCTGGACGTGGCAGATTGAATGCTCGCCTCCGTGTCAGAACGAGAGACTTGGCCGCGGCTGATCTCTCGCTGCTACTGCAAAGACACTAATAACAACCAGCTGAGTGAGGAACGGAGTCCAGATTTGGAAACAGACAGAGCCTCCCTGGACGAGGGCCGCTGCCGCGGCAGAACCCTGTGCTGTGTGGGCCCCGCGTGGTGGGGGGACCGGGGGTCGGAGGGCCGTTCTGTTCTGCCCCGAGCGGGTGACCGGGCCTCTGCTGGTTTGCTAGGGTGCGTCTGAAATAAATGAGCACAGTGGAGGGATTTTAGGAAGGAAAGTCTAGGGCACAGTCTCACGATTGCTTCCTCAGAGGAAAAGTAGCAAACGAATCAAGTCAAAGTTTGATGCTTTAAAGCCAATGTATTTCTTAATATGAGTATGAGTGGAAAACAAAACAACTTAGCCAATATTCCCCCAAGCTGCCATCATCCCTCATCTCGGGAAGAGATTCCATCCCAAAAATAACAATAAGGAAAATCAAAATAAATATGAAGCAAAACTAACCTTCGCCCACAAGTGAGTACTTCAGCGAGTGGCCCGATTTGGATAAAGCAGGAGTTGGCGGCTGGCGATGGGCAGGGCCCCGCGGCAGTAGGGACTCGGGGGGAAGGTGTGTCCGTCCTGCACCAGCGCCCCCTGGCTCCTGCACGCCAGGACGTGGGGCAAAGCCAGCTCCCGACTCAAGTTTTGGCACCTTGATCCCTCAAGCAAGGGGGGCTTTCTCTCTAGAAAATACACGTACAATAAATACGATCTATTCCTTTAATGAGAGACCGAGGGAAAGAGAGGAGGGACAGCGACAGAGAAAAACAGCATTGATTGCAGAGAACATTTCAGAACGTACTTCAAAATTCTTTAATTAATTGAGTTCCGGATGTACAAATTTCAGTCTGCGTTAGCTTTTTACAGCGGTTACTCTGATGATATTCTTTTTAAAAAATTTTTATTATTTTTTGATGTTTTATTTTATTTTTGAGAGAGAGAGAGAGAGACAGAGTGACACATCACAATCAGTTATAGATGCTTCTCAAATTATTTTAAGAGGTGATATCCAACTGGCTAAAAGCTAACACCCTGGACTACTCAAACATGTTTGACGTGACACTCCCTGTGTCACAGAGGCCCAAAGTGCTTCAGACGCGGGCATCGAGAGGGCAGCAGGGGACCCAGAGCTCAGGGCCCTCTTCCTCTGCTTCCCACCCTTGGAGATGGGAGAAGAAAGCACGCCGTCCTGAGATGACGCTCATCCTGGTTTGAAGTGTTCTGTTAACAAAATACATCGACTTACGGTTCTAAGTCTTTTGTTATCTCATTGAAACATAGAAATTACACGCATCGAGTCTTTGCTGGAGAAGACAATTACTCAAGGTCTCGGGGTCTCCCACCATGCACAGTTCCCCAGGGCTGGTTCACGCTCTATGCTTGGATCAGGTGGGGACACTGCGAGAGATATCACAGCCAAGAGTATCATCAGGGTTGGGCCGCCTGGGTGGCTCAGTTGGCTAAGCATCCAACTTCGGCTCAGGTCATGATCTCACAATCTATAAGTTCGAGCCCCACATCGAGCTCTGTGCTGACGGCTCGGAGCCTGGAGCCTGCTTCGCATTCTGTGTCTCCCTCTCTCTCTGCCCCTCCCCTGCTCATGCTCTGTCTCTCTCTGTCTCTCAAAAATAAATAAACATTAAAAAAAGAAATGCCACTTTGAAGGGTGTTTCAGTTTTCTTGAGGGTATTTATACTGTGGTTTGTGGTACGATAAATTATGTACTTGCTTAATTTTATCCAATTAGATGCTAGGATCTCGGAGAGTAGGAGCGGTGCGTGTTTCACCTCCTATTTCTCGCGGCACGGGCACACACTCTCAGCCGCGTCTGGAACAATAAGCCCTCCTTACTCCCCGCGTGTTTCAGGAAGGGCAGCCTTGAGCAGCGCCCACAGGCTGCCGATGCTGCCACGCCTCCTGCGCTTAGGGAAGTCCCAGGACCTCGTGGGGTCCTCTCCTCACGGACCTATGTCCATCTCTAGTCTGTCCATCCTTCCTCAGAGTTTATCCACTTTCACGGCAGAATTGGAGTACTGAGATGAAAAATTCTTTCAATTTTGGTAAAGACAGACATTTGACAAGAACGTGATTGCGTGTGTGTGTCGGGGACTTGCTTGTCATCTTCGGAGAAGTTCGGGGAAAGTCACCCAGGGCTGTGGGCGGGAGGCAGAAAGAGCCGGTGGCCAGCAGGGTGGGCTCACGTGGGCCGTGGTCAGGCCAGATGACGAGTCCTCAAAAGACAAAAGGACCGATTTTGTCACGTAAGGTACAGCTTCTGTTGGTAGAACGACGCACGTTTATAATCGGGACATTTACCGTGAACCAGCCTACACTGCCTGGTGGTCATTCGTGATTACGATGTTTTGTGCTGTCCCCGATTTCCCCAAAAGTGTAGAGAACACTTTGACTTCTTAGTTGGAGGGAAAATGCAGAAAAAAATGGCATAGTTTTCCTCAGTGTCACAGTTACAGTTTTGGCTCTTTGTTCTATAATTAAAGGACTTATAATTGTGGTCTCTTATGGGATGGTCCGAACGTGTCCTGTGCTCATGGGTTTTAATGCTTCCTGCCAGGGAGCCAAAATTACTGCATCTCTCATTTTCACCGCATCTTATTTCTTCAACATTCTTGTACTGCTGTGGTTTATGAAAGTGTATTTTACGTAAGACTGAGTTATTTTAAACGGTGTTCACACTCAGAACACCAACACTGGTAATGCCGATGGTCATAATGGTAGACGCGCCTCTGTTTTCATGAGTTCGCGGTGCACGTGTCCTCGTGGGGTGTAAGCGGGGTCCACGTAGTTTATCACCTGGGCGGGGACACCGCTCAGCCTGTTGAGACCCCTGCACCACCGCCAGAGACCAGGACAGGCCCTGGAAGAAGCGGCACAATGGTCACGCTATGAATAAGCCCAAATATAAATCTAAGATCTGCCTCCCGGGGCTCCTCCCTGGGCACCGTTCAGACAGACCCTCACTGCCTCGTTAGCTCCCTTGCCTGGCTCTCTCGCCCACTGCTCTTTCTGAGCGAGGGCAGGAGGGACGTGCCAAGAGCAGCCCACTCGGAGAAGTTGGGAGTGACGTTCACTTAACAAACGGACCCTGAGCTCGACCTTCCGGAAGGCCAACCTAAAGAGCACCACCCGGACCACGGTATCATCTCGCCTTCAAGACTGGAGCCGTGTCCCCTGTGGGGTCACCTGGGTTGAGGAGGACGTGACACAGAACGGAGGCAGAAGCCACATCCCGAAGGAATTCGTATGCCACGTCAAGGAGTCTGGACAGGGACCAAATCGGGGAGTTTGAGGGTGGAGAAGCCTGGCCAGTCGGGGACACCAGGCGGGGGCTACGGCGATGGTGCTGGCCATACGGGCCCAGGATTTGGGGAACCTAAAACTTACGTAGCCTAAAGGGCTTTCTTTACAAGAAATAAGGAATTAAAACTGTGAGCACAAAATTCGTCAGGACGGTATTTATTCCCACGTCAATACAGTTGGATGCAGGCAGATTCCTGAGGCTGTTCCTGCTTCGGGACCGCCAGCAGCAAATCACCCACACAGAAGCGCTCGGGGCCGTGCGGTACGTCTCACGGAACCAGAACTGAACAGTCCCCAGTGCAAAGCCTCAGGTGAGGCCCCGGGTCACTCCAATGTCACCTAACACAGAGACGGACGCAGTGGCCTTCACCATTTGCCGTGACCGTCTCCAACTTTTGCAAGCAGAACAGGCATGCATGCACCCACCCGGGTGAGAAGTCTTACAATTCAAACTTCTTGAGCCTCATGGCAAGTGGGCCAGGGGTTTTCAGGATCGGAACGCTCCAGGGGCAACAACAGAAAATTAATGGGATATTTGGGGAAACGGATCCTCAGGATGGAGGTACTTGGTGGGTGTGGCCAGCAGGGAGCCCCCGGTTCTGACTAAGGCACAGATCACGCACTCAGAAAGTTTGTTTTGTGGGAGGCAAGACTTCTTTTTTTCTTTAACGTTTATTCATTTTTGAGAGACAGAGAGAGACAGAGCACGAGCAGGGGAGGGGCAGAGAGAGAGGGAGACACAGACCGTGCCGCGGGGGGCGCGTGGGAACGGCACCCAGGGTGGCCACACAGCAGGGTCCCCCGGGGAGCAGTTTAAGGGTTGCGGGAACATCTGAGTGCCTTGCCTTTCTTACGCTCTCTCAGAGTCCACGCGTGAGTGTAACGGCTCACGTTTGGAGTGAGCCCTGCTTGTCACCAACAAGAACCACTCACTGACGGACGCATCCTGCTGAAGCCTCAGCCGGCCCCTCACTGTGCCGCTCATGGCCTGACCTGCCAGGGGTCAGGGGCTCCCCGGGGCTGCCCTCTCTGGGGAGCAGGCACGGACGGGCGCTTTCCACCTGCTCGTGGACCCAGCCTTCTGGGAGGATCGGTGGCGTCCTCTCCGGAAGAGTCTGGTGTGGGAGGATTGTGCAGCTCCCGGGAAGAACTTTCCGGAGCAAACTTACCTACTGAGCGCTCGGCCCATCTGCTCTCCTCGGGCTCCTGCAAGGACGCGGAGAAGCCTCACCGGGGGCGGGCACGTCGTTGGCGCTCTGGGCCGCGAGTCCCCACGTGTGTGGGGGGCGCCGTGCTCGCCAAGCACATGGAAGACCCTGCCCGGGCGGGGGCGCGGCGGCCCGGCAGGTGAGACCACCCCAGAGCCGGCAGGGGGAGGGGAAGCGCTCGAGCCGGAGACGCTGGGGACGCTGTGCTGGGCGCAGGGGTCCTGCGCCGGCAGGTGAGGGCGGGGGCCCGGACACCCTTCCCTTGCGGGCTGCCTCTGGGCTCCTCTCGGCAGCCACATTCGCTCACCGATTCTGTCGCGTGGTTGAGGCTCCAAGTGGCTGTCCCGCTCACAAGAATTCCAGTTTCAGCACAGCCGTGCCACGCTCCGTGGTAGCCACGAACGGTGGGGTCGGCAGGTGGGAAAGGAGCGTCTGGTGATGTCTGTGCACAGGGACGGGGGCTTTGTGACAGTGCCTGGCGGAGACAAGGCCGCGCCTCGGGGACGCTGGTGACGGACAGCCCCCCAGAGCCGGGGCCCCGTCGCCGGGTCCATCCATCGTGTCGGGAAAGGGCTGAACAGGGCACCCCGTGCTCCCCTGGCAGGGGGCTCGCCACCCCCTGTGAGGGTCGCACGACTTAGAGTGTCTTAAACGCCCGGAAGGGAGACGAAGACGGCAAGAGGCCGTCCGTTGTGAGGCCTCTGCTTTGGGTCAGTTACCATGCTCTTGGCATTCTGTTCATCTGCGTGCGTGCTGTCCTCTCGGGTTCCACCTCGACGAGCGTGAAGTCACCAGGCCTGCCGTTCGGGACGCGGCTCTCTCAGGATGCCACCCTCGTGACGGAAACCGCCAGCGCCTCCGCTCCCCTCACAGCGAGCCAGGGCCCGTGGTAGCGCTTCCCTGCGTGCACCTCCCACCCCACCCCTTCCCACGGCCTCCCGGACCTTCGCCTGCGGTTCCTCTGTTCACACCCTTCACGGACGCACAACCCGCCTGACAAAGAAAAAGAGGCACGTCCGATACCCTCTTACTTGGACTTCCCTGATTTTGTCCAGAAAGAAGTTCTAGTGAACTCCGGGCACTTCCGGGGAGGGAGGCCCCCACGGCCACCCTTGCGGTCGTTCCCCGTGAGGCACGGAGTCCGTGGCGCCACTGGCATTGGTAGCACTTGAACTCCACACCCGAAAACCCGTGGTGGGGAGGGGTCCCTGGGGGCACTGGTGCGGGCGAAGCAGGGCTGTGAAGGACGGGATGAACCTGCATGAATGGGGGACGTTGGGGGACGTTGGGGGACGTTGGGATCCAACTGTAACAGGGCTGGTGAATTTCTTTCTTTGTTTTTAGTAATCCAGCAATTTCTTTTTTTATATTAAATATGATTTATTGTCAGATTGGTTTCCATATAACACCCAGTGCTCCTCCCAACAGGGGCCCTCCTCCCTGCCCATCCCCCACCCCCCATCCCCTCTCAGTTTGTTCTCCGGATTTAAGAGTCTCTGAACGTTTGCCTCCTCCCTCTCTGTTTGAAACTATTGTTTTTCCCCCACCCCCTCCCCCACGGTCTTCTGTTAAGTTTCTCAGGATCCACATATGAGTGAAAACGTACGACACCTTTCTCTGCCCGACTTATTTCACTCAGCATAACACCCTCCAGTTCCATCCACGCTGCTGCAAATGGCCAGATTGCATTCTTTCTCTTTGCCACGTAGTATTCCATTGTGTGTATAACCCACATCTTCTTTATCCATTTGTCAGTTGATGGACATTCGGGCTCTTTCCATAACTTGGCTATTGAAAGTGCTGCTAGAAACATTGGGGTGCAAGTGCCCCTGTGCATCAGCACCCCTGTATCCCTTGGGGAACTTCCTAGCAGTGCTAGTGCTGGGTCATAGTTTCTTCGGAGCTGTTGAAAGTCCCAGAGAAGCAGTTTTCACCGTGTAGACGTGGCTCGTGGCGTGCATCCAGGTTTGGTTGTGTGGATAAGGTGGCGCCTGTTTCTGACCGAGATGGCATCTCCCGCTCTCGGGGGGTACGGCCGTCCCCTTTTGCTGGCACACTGGCAGGCAGATGACGTTGCCCTCGAGGGCTGTGCCTGTCCTGGAGGAAGGTGGGCACGTCCAGGGGCGGGGATGGGGGACCGAGGTCACCGGCAGGCCTGCCTTCGGATGGAGGGGTTAGAGAGCTGTCGTAGGCGCACTTGGGTAGTCTCAGGTGACGGGGCGCGGGGCCAGGAGCCCATGGGGGCTGCGCGCAGCCCTGGCGGCCGTGTTGGAAGTGAACAGCTGCTCCAGACTGCGAGCAGCCCGTGCACGGGCTTCCTGTGCCTGAGACGCCGCGAGTGATGGGGAGGGACAGGAGGGGAGGGTCCGTGGGGGCACGCGCACCCGCCTTGCAGGGACCAGGGCCATGCCCCAGAGCTGCCTGAAGCTCGTGCAGCCGCCAGCAGCAGGCCGGCGCACAGGGGCCGGCCCCGTCACCTCAGTGGCTTGCAGAAGCGTCCTTGTCTCCCCGCACCCTTAGACTGGGTGGATCCTCTCAGTGTGGCCGGTGCCGGTGTGCTCAGAGTTCTGCCTGCGCGCTGACCTGCCGCGACAGAGGGACAGCTGCTGCCCCATGCCACGCCTGCCATCCCCTGACGAGTGGCCAACACCCCCGTGTGAAGTGCAGGGGCGAAGTGAGTTAGGTCTGGGGACGTTCTCTGGCTTGCCGACCCCACTTCTGACAGAGGTGAGTTGGGAGCCCTGCAGAGTCCCCTGGACGGGGATGCAGGTGCTCGAGGGACGTGTCACTGCACTTCTCCCTGACAGGCGCCTGCTTCCTTGGACCCTGCAAGCTCCCAGGAGTGTCTGTGAGTCATTGTATCCATGTGCCGAGAATTATGTGTTTTCCTGCCCCACCTCCCGATTTTCCCAGAGGAAACTGAGGCAGGACAGTAGAACTGATGACTGATACATCTCGCATCACCCACGACAAGGTCAGGGCGGGTGATTCCGAGCTCACGTCTGAAGAATGAGCAGAGGCGCTCTGTGCTGCCCTCCCATGATTTCATATTCCCAGCTCAAGGCAAAAGGGCGCTGAAAACTTCCTCAGTTTGGAGCCTGGGTTAGGGGCTGAGATGGGGAAGGGAGGAGCCCTGAGACGGTGGGTTCCGGTCAAACATCCGAGTGCCGCCCTCTCTCCCTCCCGGAGACGGGACCTCACGCTAGCAAGACACGGGTGGACGGTGACGGGCGCGGCTCCTACGGGCCGGAGCGCAGCGTCTCCAGGAGCTCGGGACAACCCCGGGGGGCAAGATGGCAACAAATCACGAGACGAGTCCAGACACCAAGGGTAAGGGATACGGTCGTGAAATCTGCAGGGCCAAGAGCAGACTCAAAATGTTTCCAAAACCAATTGTCGGAGGCCGCTGTTGATGGAACCGGAGGAAGGCATGGTTGAGAAAAAGCAGCAGACGCTCCAGGAGAGCCCTCTGGATGCTGTGTCTTCTCTCTGTGCTGGCGGCCGTATAGACCGAGAGCGGACGCGTGCTTCAGAGGCCAGAGGCTGGTGGGGACACCACGGAGGTGGCCTTTCTCCTTCCATAACCGTTAGTCCTTCACGAGTCTCTAGACAGACTTGTCTTAATGAAATATGTTTCTTTTTCAACGTTTTTTTAATTTATTTTTGGGACAGAGAGAGACAGAGCATGAACGGGGGAGGGGCAGAGAGAGAAGGAGACACAGAATCGGAAACAGGCTCCAGGCTCCGAGCCATCAGCCCAGAGCCTGACGCGGGGCTCGAACTCACGGACCGTGAGATCGTGACCTGGCTGAAGTTGGACGCTTAACCGACTGCGCCACCCAGGCGCCCCTGAAATATGTTTCTATTTGATGGTACCCCCCTCGTATTACTCCATATTAAGCGATTAAATAGTTGGCGTATCCAATTTTTGAGAAGACTCCAAATACATTTTGAGATTGATTCCACATGATGTGCGTCTTCGAACCCAACATCACGTGGTCCAATTGAAGAAATATTCAAATAAGATTGGAAGCACATGCTGGTTTCTCTTTCATCATGATTTATGCAACGCGTGTTTTTTTTAAAAATATTTGGAGATTTAGAGAACATTCAGTAGAATTTTGTTATTCTAGTAGTAAATTTAGAGTAATTCTATTGTGTCATTTAAGAATTTTGGGTGTTCCTGTGAGGCAAATATCCTTGTATTATACTCAGAGGAATTGTGTCTTTCTCAAATTCCTTGATTAAAGCCACTGATTTAATTTGTTCATAATTCTCTCAGTATCCTCAAATCAATTTACCTTTAAAAGCTTGTGCTACAAACCACGAGTTGGGTCCAGGCACTCGAGGGTCATCACAGGATTCTTGTTGTCCTTCTTCCCAAGAGATCCTTCCAGGAGCCACTGGGATAAAGCTGGGGAGCCAGGAGTCCAGGCCTTGCTGTGGCTGAGGGTGAATACAGGTCTTTCCAGCCGATTCGAGATTCACTGACCCCTCCAGAAACACAGCCCCATGACCGGTGTCTCACTGGCAGCCTGCTCTCAAATGCCACCGGACCTCAGATACACGCACTGTGGGTCTGCCGGGGCCAAAGGCAGAAGGGTATCTTCCCATCTCAGTCTACACCCAGATTATTCAGAAAACAATTAAAAAACCTTCATCTTTCTGTTTTTACTCATCTTTCGTTACCTTATTTCCATAGGTTCTTCTGAGGCGATTCCTGAATGAGCCCAGATGCCACCAAGCATCGTCTGGGCAGGTCTCCCTGGTGTCACCAGGAAATCAACATCAGTTCCCCTGTGACGTCTCTCCTGAGAGCTCAGTGTGCCGTCAGACACTGCCGAGCAGGGGACCAAAGGAAGGTGAGGCTAGGTGGCATTTACGGTCTGCTTTTCTTTCTCCACTCACAGGGCTTCTATTCGAGAGGGCAGCAGCGGGCTCCAGTATTGTCTGCAGCCTTCTATGTCTCTCGAAACAAATTATACTTTGCTTTGGCCTCAGGTACCTTGAGTTTCATGATTTAACTAGATGGCCAAAGCTACATATGCCATTTATAAAATACAAATAAAATAAAACCAGATATAAGGACAAGAATTCAAGATATTCATGGGTAGCTTTAAACAGACACCAGTAAATACGGTATTTGTGTGCATTCAAAAACACAACCTCTAGTAACCATGTGCATGAGAGGAGCTAATCAAATCTGTTGCTAATAGTTTAGCTTTTTGCCTATATAGCTCTGTGTGTGCATGTCTGTGTCCTTGCCAATGACAGAAATTAAGGACACCACCCAATTTTGGCATCCTTCTCTCGTTCCAAGTAGATTTGGGATAAATTATAATAAAAACCATCATTGGTAAATAATTTAATCTCAAAGTGAATTATATATACACACAAATATATTTTATATGTATCTATAAATTATATGTGTATATATATATATATATATATATATATATATATATATATATATATAAAATTTCTCCTATACATATAGTGTGATGGAAGATAGTATGGAGTCTAGAGCCTAACTGCCAGGGTTCAGATCTCAGCTTCATTCTTACTTGCTGTGTGACCTTGGACAATTCGGTTCACTTATCTTCCTTAATTTCCTTATCTGTAAAATAAGGATAATGATAGCACCCGCCCACTTGTTGTTAAGATCTTTGAATGAGTTACTATTTGTAAAGCATTTAGACGGTGCTACAGAAATATTTGCTAATGCGTGCACACTGTCTCATTTAGTTTTCTTCATGGCACTGTGAGGTGATTGTACTCTCCCTTTTATAGAGAATGAAGATTCTGAACTCCGAGAAGGGAAGGGACTTGCCCCAAACTATACAATGTCTTTGTTCTCTCAGCCCCGAAGTTTTTCTGCTTTATTTAAACAGAGGCATGTTGTGAAGCACTATGTTCTCAGACATTTTTCAGTGTAGATGGAGAGCTTTTTAGACCACCATCACCATCACCACCATCATTATCATCATCACCATCGTGACCACCATCATCACGGCCGTGATCACCATCACCATCATCACCACCGTCATCATGAGCACTATCACCATCACCATCATCACCATCATCACCATCATCACCACCGTTACCATAATCACCATCATCATCGCCATCACCACTATCACCGTCATCACCACCACCGTCATCATCACCATCACCACCCTCACTATCATCATCATCACATCACCATTATCACCATCACCTCATCATCACCACCGTCACCACCATCATCACCATCATCACCATCATCTTCATCATCACCATTGTCATTAAAAGACCTTCATTTATTGCTTTGCTATTGCATTGGGCTTCTAGAAGCTTTGAAATGAATCCAGTACATATTTTCCTTATTCTCTCCAGTGTGTCTATCAAGCACTAAATAGAGGCACCTCCTATGGAAAATGTCAGGTTTAGTGTTTTTCTTACTTTTCAGCCTCGTCCTTCTTGTGGCTAGAGCCTGATTCTTTAAACTATGACTGATTTTACATAATCCATTTCACCTGCTCCCCAGGACTCCCAGGACTCCAGAGCAGCTCCTGACCCCAACCTGGTCTCAGTCCCCTGTTCTCACGGTAAGAAGAAAAATCCATTGAGCCAATTAATAGCAAGCGGCAAATGTTTGCTATTACATATGTAAATGGTTAGAAACCAAAACCAAATGTTTCAAATGTTTTTCAGTCCTAAGATTTTGAGTTTATTCCATCTGATGACCATGACCATGGAACAATTCTCAAACTATTGGAAGATGACACACTTATGAGTCAACAGTGTTGTCCTCAAACAGTCATAAACAGTGATCCATTGGCCATGGAAAATGCATTAAAGGTATTTTGTGTTCATAGAAAAGCTTTGGGTGGAGAAATTATTTCAGAATTGTCTATAAGTTACAATCCCACAAACACCTGCTTTCCTGACTACCAGTATTACCCAGTGCATAAGTGAGAGGAAAATATTCTGAGCAGTGTATATTTTTTCCCATAAAATGATGACCCTCACAGGCCATGTTGGATGTATGCATGTTGCAGCTCACTTTGTCCGTTTATAACATTAAAAAGTGCGTGTGTCTGTGTGCACTTCTCTTACGTCTGCTCACAGCCATGCAAAGGGTGTGAGGGCTCACGTGTCAGTCTCATCTCACGGATGAGAAAGCTGTGGTGCGGTGAGGTATTGCGGGGACCGGAGCATCCTGTACGGGGACCGGAGCATCCTAGCTCTCTGTCTGGCAGTCTCTCCACCTTGCTTCATGACCTCCGCCTTTGGAATAACCCTGTGACCTTTCCAACCAAGGCCTCTATTTTTTCCTTTTTTTTTTTTATTGAGGTGAAATTCACAAAATGTAAAATTAAGCTTTTTAAAGTGAATGAAATAGTGGCTTTTGGTGCGTTCACAACAACAGTGTTGAACGCCTACCACCTCTATCTGATTCCTAAACATTTTCACCACCAGCAAGGAAACCCACACCCTGTAAGAGGATCCCCCTTCCTGGCACCTGGCATCGGTCACTTAAGCATCCGACTTTGGCTCAGGTCATGAACTCGCGGTTCATGAGTTCCAGCCCCACATCGGGCTCTCTGCTGACAGCATGGAGCCTGCTTGGGACCCTCAGTCCCCCTGTCTCTCTCCCGCTCCCCTGCTTGCTCTCTCACTTTCAAAAATAAAAATAAAAAACATTAAAAAAAAGAGGATCCCCTTTCCTGCCATCCCAGCCCCTGCCGATCAGAAGTCCCAGGGGACTTTCCTATTTGGGGCATCTCGTGTGAATGGAATACTCTGTGACCTTCTGTGCCCGGCTTCTTGCACTTAGCGTCTGTGGTCTGTGCCAGAACCTCATTCCTTTTATGGCCGGGTAACGTCCCGTTGCACGGTTATGCCCCATTTTATCTGTTTGTTGATGGACACTTGGTTTTTTTCGGGTTTCAGCTGTCGTGAATAGTGTTGCCATGAACGCACGTGTACATCTGCATGTCTGACCTCTAACATTTTTGAAGCCTTACTAAAAGGAAATTTCATCTTTGGAAACAACGTTAATTCATCAAGAAAACATCATTAGACATTTAATGTGAAAAATAAAAGATAATTAGTTGTATCAAGATACTCTGTGCTTTGATGTTCCTTATTAAAGCATCAATGGTTATTTAGAACCCCGCGGGACTTTTAAACTGCACTTGCTGTCCTAAATCGTATGATTATTGTGGGGAATGGTATTTACGGTTGAACATTTTACAAGCATTAAACATGTAAACTCTCCACTGTGACTACTTCATCTGATGCCAGAAAAATTGCCCTGGGTCCTCACCGTCTGCAGAGGGCCAGGGTTCAAGCTAGTTAGAAACCAGCAAATTTAAAAACGCTGCGCTTTTATGGACATAACCTGAGGTTGACAGACTGGAAGGTCATTATTAGCAAATATGTAAACAGCTTTATCTAGGCTACCACAGGAGATTTCTGAAAATACCAGGATGCATAAACATATTGAAAAGCATAGAAAAGAGCTTCACGCTGTTGAGAGAAAAGATTAGGGGTGCTATTTCCCTTCCTTTCTGTTCCTAAGCAGAGACAATACACAACATATGGTCTTACAAGGCTCACGCTACACAACTTTCCTCTCTTTGTCTCATGTTTGTGACTTACCTCTCCAAATAGAAACTTGAAATTATTAACGTATTTTCTGTGGACTCGTGGGTTCAGAATCTGGGGCTGTGAATTCAAATTGTTAGAGGTACTTTGAGTGAATTAGAAGGGAGTGCCTGGTAATTATAATTAATTCACTCAGTAATTTATTATCTATTTAACAAATACGGTTTTGACGTGATTTCCTGCCCGTCGCGTTGCCTGGTGAGGAACAGACGGTAGGTTCTGTCATGTCCCAGGTAGATGTTGAGGGAATACTTTCTCAGCATTAATTGTCTACCCCTCCTTAGAGGTGAGTAGGGGCAGCTGTATAAAATATTATAATGTTATGGAGTGAAATATTTACCTAGTGAGGAAACTTACACCGTCCTATGGGATCAGGAAGAGAGGCAAGTGTCTTCGATGACAAATAATGTCTTTATCTTGTTAAAAAGGAGACAGAATACCTTTAGCAGACGGAGTCGCTGCCCTAAAATAGGAAAACAACAGCTCAGGAGGCAACTTGAAGTTGAACACTCAGAATCCACACCCTGGCCCACCCACTACGGACACACCCTCTGGCCCCAAGATGCTTGGCTGAAGGGTCACACTCATCTTCAAAGACACACGTTCAGGGGCACCTGGGTGGCTCGGTCGGTTAAGCGGCCACCTTCGGCTCGGGTCATGATCTCGTGGCTCGGGGTTTGAGCCCCGCGTCTGTGCCGACAGCTCGGAGCCTGGAGCCTGCTTCGGATTCCGTGTGTCTCTCTCTGCCCCTCCCCTGCTCACAGTGTCTCTCTGTTTCTCAAAAATAAGTAAACATTAAAAGATAATCGAAAAGCAGACACACGTTTGTTCCTCTTCCTCAGAGAGCAGTACGTGGGGGCTCCTGATGCTGCGTAGCCCCTACATTTCTGGTAATACCTGATGCAGGTAAGTCGCTGTCGCGTGAAAATAGGTGTGCGTGCCCTGAGACGGGCCTGGGAGGTTCTGGTGACTTGTGGTGTGGTTACCGTGGACGCCTCTGGTGGTACCGGGTACTTGCCTTGTTGGAAACCTGCACACCCGACCTCACACCGAAGACGGGCTGAGGCGGCAGTTAGGTAATTCTCTACAGCATGCAGGGATGGGGACAGGCGGGGCAAATGCCAGGCGGGGCTGGGGGGCGGGCGGGGCAAATGCCAGGTGCTCGCACACGAAGCCGTTACTGTCTCAGCTGCTGCAACGGGTCATTGAATTCAAGGCGAGCGGAACCCCAGCTGGCGGCCTGAGGTCGGACTTCGAAAGGGCGCAGGATCCAGTCAAGGCGAACTGCGGCTCTTTGTGGGGGAAAGGCGCCCCGTGCACCCACCTGCCACCAGGCGGCTGCTGGGTTTTCTCAGAGGACACTGACAGGCTCAGCCCCGGTTTCTGTGACGAGGGGTTAAAGCTCTGGCAGCGGATGCGACAGCTGTGGTCAGTGGAGCCCGTGCGGCCGGGCCCCTTCCCTCCCGAGTCCGCGCGGCCCCTGTGCCGGTGAGTCATCTTGTCCCTGTGACTTGTGCGTGTGTGGGGGCCGCGTTGTGGATCTTCTCGGCACAGGAATGACACACGTGTCCTAACAGGAATGTCACTCCACAGGTGACCTCCACTTCCAAAGGGTGTGTGCCCAAAGCACAGGCCATGATGCCTACGTCACTCAGGAGGTGCCCTCTCCACAGGTGACGAGGACAGTCCACAGGTGATGGTGTCCACTCCTCTACAGGGGACAGTGACACTGAACAGGTGACGATACTCCGCAGGTGCACCCACAAGCCCCTTCTTCTCCAGTTCCCCCATGTCTGTCACCTCTCTCCCTCCAAGGCGCTGAGGGAGCCGTGGGACCCCCCGTCTCTCCACAGACGTGGGGCAGCTTGTGTCCGTGTGTCTGTA
This sequence comes from Panthera pardus, assembly GCF_024362965.1. Classification (NCBI taxonomy): domain Eukaryota; kingdom Metazoa; phylum Chordata; class Mammalia; order Carnivora; family Felidae; genus Panthera; species Panthera pardus. The sequence continues at coordinate 995,661 of NW_026526732.1, forward strand.
CGTTCCCACTCCAGGTGCTGAGATGACCAGGCGTGTGGCTGAGCTCCAGGGCCACTCCGACCAGCTGTCATGCAGGGACGGCCCTCTGTTTTCGGCTGGCCCCCACACGCTGTCGTGTCCCAGCCGTGACCGAGCCTGGCCCTGCTCTCCTCCATCGGCGGGTTCAGGACCCGACGAAGGCCGCAGGTGTGAAGAGGGGCAGACGCTGGGTGGACGGTGGGGGGGCGGCACGGCTCGCTGCACCTGCGTCGGCATTTTCGCTCCGTCACGGGGGGCCGTCTCCAGCTCCGGAGTCTGCCTCACCACCTGGGTCGCCCGTGGATGCAGGTCCCCGGACGTCTCCAGACTAGTGACTCTCCAGGACCCGCTTTTATGAACGGCAGATCACCTGTCTCCCGTGAGATAGACTTATCCTAGCAATTCAGGGGGAACCCTGGGATCCTCCTACTGGGGTCTGGTGTGAAGGCTGTGCAGGTGCCCCCCCCCCCACCCCCGCACAGATCCGTCTAAGCCCAGGAGCCTTCCGGGCCGCGGGGCCCACCTAGCAGTTGGGCTGCATCACAGCTCGGACTTCTGCTGGAGAGATCACCAGCAGCTGCGGACCCCTAGCTTTGTGGCTAAGGACCGAGCCCCCCGCCCTGATCCCACAGACACCTCTCCCTTTTACAATATAGGGGAAGCAGTTTTGGGTGTCGGCAGCGTAAGGGTTAAATCGTAGTGTAAGGCTAACACCTAGCTAGAAAAATAACAGCTTCCTTCTGACCCTGAAGGTCAAGAGATAACAGCCTTGCTCTACTCTTGTAAATTACGCGTCATTCTCTTGTAAATCAGGCTTCACCAATGAAGGAAACAAAAGCTCAAAAAAGAGCATCAGAGGCAGGGTCAAGGAGATCCACTGGTTGCAACTTAGCGGCAGAAAGTCTAAAATCATCACCTCATCCGGCAACTGTTTCTAACTCGTCTGGGAACTGTTTCTCTGTTCTGTTTCCAGGTGATGATCAAACGATGTGATCGGCTATGAAAACTCTGTACCCCGGCTCTTCGAGGCCGCGCTCTGATCAAGAGTGTTGGTCCCGATCGGTCGGCCTTGCCTCTCATTGCAATAAACTTTGTTGTGACTGTCGCTGGTGCCCATAGCGTTCTGTTTCAGGAGTCGTGTGGATGCAACGGCAGTGTATTTTCTGTAACTCACTCTAACGGTGGTCTCGTTGAGCAAATACTTACGAGTAGTAGGAAATGTGAGCGTTTCTCCTTTGACCCGGCTTGACCTCCCGGCACCTCCACTTTCCAGTTTTTGAACCGCACATTAGGAATCATTTAAGTGGACGGCAGAGCAGGGTTAGGCTCCGCAAAGTGTTTTCCTGCAGGCTGGAATTCGAAAATCGCGGACGACCGTGACACTGTTCCTACTCATCAAAACAAGGGTAAATATTGTATTCCCGGGGGATAAGAAGTCACCGGAAATGAGACCAATAAAAGAAGATTGTATAACCCGGATCACTTACAACTTTTTCATCTGCTGCCGACCCAAATGACTCCTTGTGATAAAATAGGCAGCATTTTTTCTCTGAGTGTTCAAAGCGCAAAGCCCGGAGACGCACCCCTCCCTGCCGTAGTGCCAAAGCCCTCTGGTCAAAGCTGTCACTCGCCTAATAGTGTCGCCTGAAGGAAGAAAATGTGAAAGTATTTACGTAACACTTTAGTAATAATTGCCAATTCCAGAAAGTGTTTCTACCCAGGAGCTGAGTGACCCATCAGCAACCTTGCCAGGTTCTTGGATTAAGTTTCTGGATCTTTCTTTGTTTTCTTTCTCTTCCTTCCCCCTCCCTCCCTCCCTCCCTGTCTCTCCCTCTCTCTCTTTCTTCCTCCCTCTCTCCCTCCCTCTTTTCTTTCTTTCTTCCTTTCTTCCTCCCTCCCTGTCTCTTTCTTTCTTTCTTTCTTTCTTTCTTTCTTTCTTTCTTCTTTCTTTCTTCTTCTCTCTCCCTCTCTCTCTCCCTTTCTTTCTCTCTCTCTCTTCCTTTCTTTCTTTTTTCTTTCTTTCTTTCTTTCTTTCTTTCTTTCTTTCTTTCTCTCTCTCTCCCTTTCTCTCTTTCTTTCTTCTTTCTTTCCTTCCTTCCTTCCTTCCTTCCTTCCTTCCTTCCTTCCATAAAATAGGTTGTAAATGACAGAGCCGACAAGTACATTTGGATTGTTTTCAAAAATTTCCTTTGATTTTCCTCATGATAATTTTTGCACACAACTAGAAAAACACTGAAATCTGCTTCTGTCTCAGTCTTCTGTGGGACGCCTGCTCTGGGCATCGGGTCTGTACCCTCCTGCCTCTTGCAGTTTGCTTTGTCCAGGGACCAGCTTTACCTTCATGAACGCTGTTTTTAGCAGCATGCATTCCCTCCAAGAGGAAGGAACCCGCTTTTCCAGAAGGAGAGTTTTGATCCCGGCCATGAGGAGATTTAATGTAAGGCAGCCGGGACACGCGGACTTGAGGACACATGCTCCTTTTAGGCGCTTTGGTTTTTAATGGAAATGACTGTCAGTAATCTGGTATCCACATTACTTTGTGTTAATAAAAATGGGGTCAGCAAGGAAGAGGTTCTTTCTTCACATGTGTGCAGTTGGAGGGAAACGAGTCTTTGGAAAGATGGCCACATATTTTTACAGTGTGCTGAAATCAGAAGCTGCAAACACTGGATGCCTCAGAGTTCCCAGCTGCTGGCCTCGGCCTGGGTGCCCCTCTGCTTCCCCAGCCGCGGGGTTCTTCCTGACGTGGGGGCCGGGCTGGGGCGGGAATTCTCGAGAGGCGAGGCTGCCTTCTTGCTCCCGGAGCACTTAGCTTTTTTGGGGTGCCTCCCTGTCTCCGCCCGCACGAGCGGCAGTGGGGCTCACCACTACCTGCGTCCCCCTCAGTCCAGGGCACGTCAAGGTGACCGAACATCCCACTCTCACTAGCTGTCATGCCGTGAAAAGTTGTCAGGCCTTACGGCCGTCGCAGCAAGACTGGCTTGAAAAAACAGATTTGGTCGAATTAACTAACCCTGGAGCAAATACCTCTTTGACGTGGAGGCGGAACGTGTCTGGCCACGGATACGCAAGAGGGAGGAAAGACGAACATATGCAATCCGGCAAACGGGGTCGTGTCCATAAATTATCTGACAGTTCGGAGCGTTCCCGCCCAGTCACTCTGAGCTCCATGGAAACGATTAGGCTTTGTCACCCCGTGGATGCTGTGGTCGCCCCAGGGGGACACGCTCCCTGACGTGGGGAAGTGATTTGGCCTCTTTCCCGGTCCTCCACCTTCTGAAGCTCGGAGAGGAAAGAGGTCTCACCCCTGCCTGGACTCCACTCCGGTGGCGGAGGCTCTCGGGAAGGCCGGGAAGATGCCGAGGCCCGGAGGGAGCAAGGCCGGCCAGGCTGCCTCAGAGCTGCAGCGTCCTGGGGAGCCCATCTGGTTACGAGGATTTATTTCTGTCCCCTATTGAGTCAGGAGCTTATAGAGGAATGCATTTCTGTCTGCTGTCTCTTTGAATTTCCCAGATCGCGGCTGGTTACCCTGCCTGACCTCAGTCCACTACAGTCTCTCCTGATTCCTGTGAGCCTCTGGATGCCGGGCCTTCCCTGAGGATACCAGGTGCCTGAGCTGCCAGAACAGAGGCCCCCGATCCCTTGGTCCACGGCACCCTTAGTGCTGCAACAGTTTTCCTTCATGATGCCCCTAGGCTCAAGGAAACACCGACAGTTCCATTTGTGAACTAGTTAGTTTCAAAGCCTAACGAACCCGTGTCCCCTTGAGCATAGCGTGCGTGGTTTCTTGAACTTTGAGATTTTCTTTTACTGTTTGTTTGTTTGAGAGAGAGAGAGACAGCATGAGCTGAGGAGGGGCAGAGAGAAAGAGGGAGAAAGAATCCCAAGGAGGATCCATGCTGTCAGCACAGAGCCCGACGTGGGGCTCGATGCCACGACCCTGAGATCGTAGTCGGAGCCGCGCTAAACCAAATGAGCCACCCAGGTGCCCCATGGTTTCTTGAACTTTGGAAGCAGACTGGACACGGCCACCCTCACGTCTTCACTTCCACAGTAATTTTCGAAGGGTACTTGCTTTCAGTCACAACAACTGGAGAAAACCCAGCCAAGGTACGCCACGTGGAAAGGGAGGCAGGCGTCGATGGAGGTGAGCTTTCCCAGCTGGCGGTTCCACAGACAGACGTCACCGCATCTCCCAAGTAGCAACAATTGGCTACGATACTGCCACTGGGCAAAGCTCATATTTCTCAATTTAAAATACCCTGTGGCGACCCCGTGAGTTCACTGTGACACACAAGGGCCCGCGGGACAGCGCTGGGGACCTTGGACCAGCATTTTCATTTAATGACCCTCCGATGCCCTCTGGGTGGAGCACCCAACTGCCCATGGGTCACCATGGGACAGCCTGTGGTCCTGTCCTTGTGCTGTGCTGTCTGGTCTTCTGAAAGCAGGGCCTCCGGCCGGCTCTCGGGCGGCGCTGGCTGGGCTGGACAACCTGGGAGATGGTCAGAGGCAGCGGGACGGAAGGAGGAAGGAGTCCGACCAGGAGGGAGGAGAGGGCCGTACGGGTGCATCTGCCCAGGTAGCTGCCTGGACAGGGAGGCTCGATCTGTGAGGCGGCCCCTCTGAGGGACGCTGGCTGGGGCGCTTGTCCGTGGGCCCGCTGCGCCAGCCGTGGGGCTGCCCTGAGGTCTCTCGCTTGCCCCGGATCAGAGGAGCAGGGTGAGGCAGGTGGGGGCCGGGGAGCACGCAGGACCGCCCAGCACGGCTGTGGCCGCGAGCAGAGGCCGCTCAGGGAGGCGACACGGGCACACGTTCTCTGCTGCACCGCTGATTCGCAAGGAGCCCGGGGTTGTGGTTGTGACCCCGTCAGGGGGATGACGAGACTGAGCCCCGGAATGGCTGCTGAGCACCCCCAGGTCCCGGTGGGTGCCGCTGGAGGGTGTGGAGCCTCTGGCCTTGCCGCGGCGCTTTGCGGCCCCCGTGACTTCCTTCACCGCTCGGGCCCTCACTGCCCACTCCTTTCTCTGCTTCTGTGCCACGCGTGCGAGCCGGGGGTCTCCCGAGATTGCCCGCGAAGCAGGCCCTGAGTCCCGGGCGGAGGCGCTGCGGGCCCTTCTCTTCCTGACTCAGCTCCGCAAACCACCAAGGGCAAACTTTCTGTGTTCTAAGTAGTGGTGAGCTGTCCTCCTCGTCATTTAATGGAGGCGAGCAGACTCCCGGGCCATGCTGATGAGCCCGACTTTGGGGAGGGACTGGATCGCTCGTGCCCAGAACCCCCAGGCCTTCCGTGGAAGGCAGGACGGTGGGTCCTGCAGATCTGGGCGAGTCCCCCGCGGAGGCCCAGTGTGAGGAAGAGAGGCCACCGGCTTCAAAGCACAACTGCGGGTGAGGGAAGGGGGTCTGGGCTGTGGTCCCGGATGCTTCCACAGACACGGGCCTGAGGACAGGGACCCCCGTTTCCTGTTGCCGTCGTCACGAATTACCAGACACCCAGTGGCTTCTAGACTCTTCTGCATTTATTATCTTGTAGCTCTGAGGGTCACGAGTCTGAAACAGTTCTCAGAGGATAAAATGGAGGGGTGAGCAGGGCTGTGTTTCTCTCTGGAGGCTCCAGGGGAGAAGCGACTTTTCTTTTCTGTTTTTGTTTTTTGCCTTTTCCAGACACTGGAGGCCACCTGAATGCCTTGGCTCGTGGCCCTTGGATTTTCAAAGCCAGTGAAGGCTGGCTGAGTGTTTCTCAAGATGCTGTCCCTGGGTGTGTCCCTCCCATGTTAGGACCCTGGTGATTGCATTGGGCCTGTCTGGATAATTAGCCTCCCCATCTAAGGCCAACCAGTTAGCGACCCTAACCACCCACAACCCTAATTCCTGTTTCACGGGTAACACAACACACTCACTGAGGGGATTAGGGTGTGGGGATCTTTTGGGGGACGGGGGCCACGCTGGCCCCACAGGGCTCGTCCTAGCAGAGAACAGGACTACAGCTGGAAGCCCCCTCTGGACCCCCCAGCAGTGCCCAGCACCTCACGGAACAGCAGCTCGTTCGTGTGCATCCGGGAACGGGGCGGCAGGGTCTGCATGAGCAAGGCTGTGCCTGGACCTGGGACCACAAGTGGAATCAGCTATGCAGGGTGAAGGCTGACAACTCCCTCGCTGTGCTGTCAGCCCTGCTGATGTCTAGGCCTTCCTCCTGATAGATGAGCTCATTTTCTTGCCCCTCCTTTTCCGTAGGAATGCTGAATGCCCCATCCCCTATCAGTGTAGCCCTGTGCATCCACTTTTAAGTGCCTTCACGCTGTATTTTATATCTAGTTTTAAGCTCATGTGCCCTTATACTTAATATGTGCATTATTTTTACAGCATATAGGTGTTTCAAATCCAGCCTGACAACCTCAGTCTTTTCGTTAGAGTATTTAGTCGATTTATAGTTAATGTAATTGCTGTTATATTCAGGCTTATAGCTACCGTCTTCCTATTTATGTTTGGCTTGAGCTATGCAAGAACGTGTGTTGAGCAGAAACACTGTTGGAGAGAGGGGTGTGAGCAAGCTCATCCCGTTCTCCAGGACTGTGTTGGCGGGACGTGTCTGCTGTGTGGAATTACAAACGGCTCCCTTTGGGCGTGGACTCTCCCGGGAGTCCAGGAGTACGTCTTCTGCAGGTGCTTGTGTTGGGTAAAGTATGTGTGGCTCACATGGGAGTCACATGACTTCCTCTATTAGTGATGGCTGACTTGATTTGTCCCTGAGCTGGTGACACTGGCCATGGCCCTATTAGTTACGAGCCTGTCCTGGGTTGTTCCTCAGTTCCCCACGTACCTTGGTTTCCCACAGCTGATGCTGTAGGGGCCATGACCTCACAGAAACGTGGTGGCACCCTGCATCTCTGAGACACAACCACATTGTTCTGGGCTCATGACACTCACATTCAGCCAGCCTTGTTTGTTTGATTCCAACAACTGTAATATAATTTCATCATTTTCCTAGACATTTTAGTGACCGGCAGATGTGATGTCCCTATCAGACAGAGGGCATTTGGGAGTACGATAAGCATCCACATGTTATCCTGGTCAGTGGTCCCTTCTCCACAGGATTGATACTTCATTCACAAGTAGGGTGTTTACTGAAAGAAGGTGCTTTATATCTGGTGTGTTAAGCCTTCAGAGGTTTCAAGGGTGAAGCTTGGGTGTGAAGGCGGCATGATAGGTCACCACGTGGCTTGTGCGGTCAGGCTGTGGGCTTTTAGTCGGTTCACCTAGAGTTGGTCAGGCTCTGGGGAAGGGTCCCTGCCACCAGACTCCATTGATAGTCTCCTGTGAATGTCACAGCCAGTAGGAAGCTTGCACCAGTCACATGCACTGGGCCACCTTGTGCCAGGGAGGTCTTCCCCGATGGAGCGTCTTGGTCCACGTGGAAGTCTCAGAAGAGCCTGTGTCCTCCTCTGCAGGGAAATGGGGCGGAGGGGGCTCCATCTGCTTGCTCCTTGGTGTTCTCGTGAGGGAAACGAGTGGCCATTCTTACCTCCTAGATTTTTCGTGAAGACTGTAGCGTGCTTGGTGCACGGTCATCACCCCTCTGCCTTCTCATCCCTCCCACCTTCAGAACGCCAGCTCATTGTCATGGAGATGAAAGGTACAGCCTGGAGAAGACAGCCAGTGACATGGTAAGGGCACCGTATGGTGAGAGGAGGTGGCCGCACTTGGCCAGGAGAACACGAGTAATGCACAGACGTGTCCAATCACCACGCTGTCCACCCAAGACCAATGTAACCCGTGTGCCAGCTACACTCAGTGATGATACGACATCTCAGCTCTTTGGAGATCGAAGTCACATGTCCACATTAACTTGCTCACAGACGGCTTCTGCTGAAATAGTCAGTAATTGGTTCTAGACATAAGAATCAAGCACGTCCTTTTCTCAACAGCACTGCAGATGTATACATTAAAAAAAAGGCATTACCTCCTAACTTTGCTTTTTTCATGTCTCCCTGTTGCCCATGTGACGGATGTGTCCGTACTTCCTCAGGGCACGGGGTCTCATTCCTGACTCTCACGATCATTCCTTTTGACCCGCAATGTGTGCAGATATTATCAGTACCACCCTTACGACTCATTATGTCACCCTGTGTTTGTTCCTTCTTCCACATTCTGTTCATAGTCCTATAGGTGATTCCTAACCACCAAACCCTGGGTGTCCTGCTCGCGCAGGCACCTGGGCACAACCTGCCTCACAGACACTCTCCAATACTTACGTGCACTTGGAGTTTTACTAGAAGCTCTTGAATTCATTAGATAGTGTTCATCTCAAGATCACTTACTGAAATAGGGACCCAAGTGTGAAATATGCTACACATGGCTTCTTAGAATTTTTTTAATTATGAAAAATAAGGCAGATTGGAAAGCGGCTGCTTGGGAGTGTAAGGAAAGCTGAACCCTGGGTCTATGATAACACATCTGTGGAAATACTTTAGTCCTCACATACCAAAGGACGTCGTGTCCCTGGCTCCTCGTAGGAGAGGTAGGGCCCGCTGCTCGGCAGCTGGACAGCAGGCTGGGATAATGTCTAAGGTCTTGGTCAGATTTTCTTGAGAATCAGAGGTGAAGCCACAAACCGGGCAGGTTCCAGAGAGCTGGAGAGCCAGCTGGAACTGCCACCCCTAGAAAGGCAGTGCCACGACATATAGCCCAGAGCCCTGCCCAGGGGCAGCAGTGGGCACTCCTGAGAAGTCTTCTCCACAGGTGCGCTGGCGGACATCGCATGGGACTCCCAGCCTGTGACGACTATATCCTCCTGGAACCCCCACTGGGAGATCCCTAGGAAGCACGTGTTTTCTGCCATCTGAGGTTGGGAGGCCATCCCTCCGGGACATCACAGTGTCACTCCGCTCCACAGGCCCGGGTCCGGGGCCGCTTTTCCTCTCGCTCCTGGCACATGGGAGCCCCCGGGACAAACCCCGTAAGCTCCTGGGTGGACATCCACGGGAAACCCTGGGCTCCGTGTCAGAGGGCCCTCCCCTGGGTGTCTCCCTCTGAGGAGGGAACGGACACAGAGGCCGAGTGAGCCAAGGTGCTCCCGTGTTATTTCTTGCCCTCACCCTCTCCACGTGCAGCAGGCTCTAACTGGAGCCCGGTGCCATGCTTGTATAATGTCAACACCAGGAACCGAATGGAGAGGGGCCATTCATGACAAATAGACAAGAAAAAGGGCTGGCTGTGGGGCTCTTCCCTGACAACCACCTCACTCCCACAGGGATGGCCTCTCAAGTGTAAAGAGCCCCTAGGGAAGGTAGAGGGCACAGGCGGGTGCCATTGAACCCCAGTGAACCCCGAGTGGGGAGGCGGAGCTGGAATCGGAGGAGAGTGTGACTTCTGATGTTACCTTGGACGGGACTCCCAAGTTGGACTGGCTGCTCGGGACCCCGGCAGGGGAGCCAGGTTGGGAGTGAGCAGATGGTCTGCTCCTGTCGGTGACCGTCTTCCCATCCAGCTATAACTCCATGGTGGCAGTGAACAACCCAGAGGACCCACTTTTCCTGCAGGGCTTCAGGGCTGTGGAGTGAATTACCTAGCTGTGAGGTCTCAGAGAACTGGTCTTGTGTGGACCACACTTCTGGCACTGGCTTCCGTGGTGGGCCCCCGATTCTCTGAGAAGTCCTCTACTGCTTTCTTCCAGCCTCCTTTCTTGTCTGAGTCTGGGACGCCCTGGCACCCACTCATCTGTGCCGATGTGGCCAGGGCGCGCCAAGTTGAATGGAATGCGGACTGGTGGAAAATACCGAAAATCCAGCAGGCCATTAACCAAAGCCAACCGACCCCAAAGAATTTCCACAGGATTCAATTTCAAGCTTTGACCAAGACTTTGAATACTTTATTCCCGAGCCACTCTGGGGCAAAACTGAAATTGAATAAAACGTGGTTTGGGGATGGAAAAGGCTCGTCGTTTCCTGCCGGTGGAACCTCTAGTGTCTGAGCCCCGTCCGCGAACGTTCCCACACGCCCCGCAAGCAAACTCGGGGCTCTGTGTGTCTGAGTTACTAGGTTGGACCTTTGGCCTCAGGGAAGTTTCCATCTCCTTGAGGATATGATACACAAAAAGATAAAATATTTAATAACAATGAGACAAAAATAGGCCATTGTCCCAAAGTAGCACATGCTATAAAGGCAACAATGGTCGCAGGTGTTTAATTGAGAGAATTGTTTCAATCTAGGTTACTGCAAGGAAGCTGTGCCCTCCTCTAATCAGGCAGACGATTAGAGCCATACCTGCCCGTGTTGCAATGTGGGGAGAAACCCACAGGTTGGTGATTTAAACACAATTCTATTGAAAGTTGGTCAATAAGGGAAGGAAGATACAGTCGGAGAGGGACAGGGCAGTGACTGTGATTAACTTCTCTCTAACTTCAGAATCTCCAGAGGCATCACGTGTGCACAATTCCCAGTTGACCCCATGAGTCAGAGCCCACGTTGGTGTCAAAAGGCCTGAGGGCTTTAGATCCTGGGAGATCAGGACAGGCCCTGAGGTCAAGGGTAGTTGGGTGGTCACTTTCCGACCCGACCTTGCAAGCATGTGGATGATCACAGCGGTGTGGGGGCGGGAGCGGGAGGTGGGGTGGGGTCAGAGGGCATTCCAGGTGGGCCGGATGGTGAGAAAGTATCAGGGACATGGGAGAGCGAAAGGTTTCCCAGTGTTATGTTTAAAAACTTCATGGAGCGTATTCCTTATGTTGAACCTATTTGGAAAGCGGATCCACCGGCGCTAAGTTTCAAAGCGTGGGCTTCGGACGGAGAGCGTCATCTGTGGATTCCACCTCCTTCTCGGCCCGTTTCTCCTCTAAAGCTGTTTCTTTTGTGTCTGTGACTCATTCTTAGAAAACTGCGTGGAACACGTGTGTTAGGACCACCAGTGGGGGTGTAGTGCGGGTCACGGGGGTTCATTGACGTTGGTTGTCCAGTTGCCACACTGGTGATGTTAATTCAATAATATGTGTTATTTAACACAATATATCCCAAACGTTACCATTTCAACGTGTAATGAACATGAAGGTCATATCCTATTGCTCTCGTGTACCGCGTGTACAAACTGTTGTGCGTTAAACACTTCCCGCGCATCAGCTTGGACCCCGCGTGGCCCACGAATTCCTCCCTGGAAGGAAGAGGGTTCACATGCTTAAACTGGTATTTACAGTGAGCAGAGCTGATGTTCGATAAACACCCAATGCACCAGGTTCTCCTAGCCTGTATTTTTTCCTGTCTGGCTGTATTTCACATACACTTTTCATTAGGCATTTTACGATCCTCACCTCGGTCACTGTGCTTTTGAGAACAGTCTGTATCTTTCCTCGTAGGTGAGCCAGCTCTACTGGGGCGCACAGCCACACATCAACCCCACATCCCGGCTGGCTGAGAAACGTACACCACTCGTCAGAAGAACTGGGCCGTGGGTGCGGCTGGGTCAGTGGGAGTCCGCCTGTGCTTGTGGAAAGGAAGTTAGAGACCTCGAGGCTGAGAATAAGGTCCAGCCTGTCCAGGCACAGGGACGAGGCCACATGGGACCCCGCAGGAACCTACCACGTGGCAGGCAAGTTTGGGTCTCCGGTGATTCAGCGTCTGGTCATTGGAGGAGATCGGTAAATGTCTGGGGAGTGTGTAGACAGGTGAATGAAGTAATGAATGAAGATGTGATGATTTAAAAACATCTTTTAGTTCTGCCTGCCCATGCCGATTAGGTGCGCCTGTTCAGAACCAGCTATCAGTTTCCATCAGAATTATTAAGTTTTAGGGAGAACTCTTATTTATTTTTTATTTTTTGAAGCATTCATCCCAGTACATTTATTTATATTTTGTACATACATACTCCTGCCAATCTATATATTCAAGAATACTAAAGCTTAACTTCTTATGTTGAGTTGAAAATAAGCATAAATGAAGTTCTTCTTTAAAAATAATTTATTGTCAGGTTAGCTAACATACAGTGTATACGGTGTAGTCTTGGCTTTGGGAGTAGATTCCTGTGATTCATAACTTACATGTAACACCCAGTGCTCATCCCAACAAGTACCCTCTGCAATGCCCATCTCCCATTTCTGCGCCCCCAAGCCCCCACCCCTATCAACCCTCGGTTTGTTCTCTGCATTTAAGAGTCTCTTATGGTTTGCCGCCCTCTCTGTAACTTATTTTTCCTTCCTTCCCCTATGGTCTTCTGTTAAATTTTTCAAATTTCACATATGAGTGAAAACATGATATCTGTCTTTTCCTGGTTGACTTTTTTCACTTGGCATAATACCCTCTAGTTCCATCCATATCGTTGCAAAAGGCAAGATTTCATTCTTTTTTCTTTTCTTTCTTTTTTTTTTTTATCACCAAGCAGTATTCCATTGTATATATATATATATATATATATATATATATATATATATATATATACCACATCTTCTTTATCCATTTATCAGTTGATGGACATTTGGGCTCTTTCCATACTTGGGCGATTGTTGAAAGAACTGCTATAAACATTGGGGTGCATGTGCCTTTTCGCACCAGCGCTCCTGTATCCTTTGGATAAATTCCTACTAGTGCTGTTGCTGGGTCATAGGGTAGCTCTATTTTTCATTTTTTGAGAAACCTCCACACTGTTTTCCAGAGCAGCTGCACCAGTGTGCATTCCCACCAACAGTGCAAGAGGGTTCCCCTTTCTCTGCATCCTCACCAGCATCTGTTGTTTCCTGAATTGTTAATATTAGCCACTCTGACCGGTGCGAGGTGGTATCTCAGTGTGGCTTTGAGTTGTATTTCCCTAATGATGAGTGACGTTGAGCATCTTTTCATGTGTCGGTTGGCCATCTGGAAGTCTTCTTTGGAAAAGTGTCTGTTCATGACTTCTGCCCATTTCTTCACTGGACTATTTGTTTTTCAGGTGTTGAGTTTGGTTTTTGATACTAGTCCTTTATCTGATATGTCATTTGCAAATATCTTCCCCCATTCTGTTGGTTGCCTTTTAGTTTTGCTGACTGTTTCCTTTGCTGTGCAGAAACTTTGTATCTTGATGAGGTCCCAATAGTTCATTTTTGCTTCTATTTTAGGGAAAACTTTTAATAAAGGGTCAAACCCCAGAAGCTGTTCCCTTGATTCTTTTCTAACACTTCTCCAAAGAAGGATCCTCCCGGGAAAACAAACACATTTAGCTGAGATTGCTCGCGAGTCCTCATGTGCATCAGAAAGCCTGAGGGGCGCCTGGGTGGCTCAGTCAGTTAAGCGTCTGACTTCTGATCTCACCTCAGGTCATGATCTCACGGTTTGTGAGTTCAAGCCCCACATTGGGCTCTGTGCTGACAGCCCAGATTCTCTCTCTCCCTCTCTGTCTTTGCCTCTCCCTGCCTCTCTGTCTCTCTCTCTGTCTCTCTCAAAATAAATAAATAAAACTGAAAAAAATTCAAAAATATAAAACAAAACAAAAGAAAGGCTGAAAGCACACCCAGGTAGGAGGCGTCTGGACTGTTGATGGAGCCGCTCCACGGCGGGTGTAGATACATGCAGCGGCTTCGGATACAGGCAAGGGGGTGTCTGGCAGGCCCACCGTTAAGGCGATGCCTGGACTTGAAAATTGTCTGGACGTCACATCACAGTCCCTGGTGGCTGTGTGCTTCATTATTTTCTACCTTCTTCTCTTCTGTTACAGAAAAAGACAAAGGCAAAAACTCAGCTTGAAAAAACGTAAATCTCTACTAGAAGAGTCACCTGACAGTCGTTTCTTTCATCGTCTGCTTAGATAAACATCTTTGTCAGAGCATCACGGGGCACGGAGCATCTTGCCGAGCACACGGGGAAGTGTGCACGGGGTCAAGGGACGATCTTTACCTCTTGCTTGAGAAATAGGTGCCCACGGGAGCTCAGCCGTGGCCAGTGCCGCCCGCCAGCCCACACTCCCCTGTGAGGTGCCCCCTGCTGGCTTCCAAGGATATTGTGGACATGGGACATTCCGTTTCAGCTTCTTTCTCACCCGGTTGTGCAGCGAGGCTCACTGTTATAGTGAGTAGCAGCCCACCGAATAAACATACTACGATTTAAGTCCCCGCAGTAGGATGGTTTCCAGGTGGGACGATGAATGAGATGGCTACGTACATGTCTCCCGACCCAGGCAGGCGCGGGGAGCCTTGGGCGTCACATGGAGGCAGGGAACCTGGGCACCGCACACCCACGCCCCGGGCTGGAGCAGGTGCGGCCGGAGGTCCTCACCAGCTTCGGGTCAGACTTTCAGCTGCCCCGCTTTTTATTATCAGTCGCTAATGTTACCCATTCCGGCCAGTATACAGCGGTACCTCCTTCTGGATTTACTCACACAGATTTCCTCCCACTACTCCTCTGGTGCGTGTGATTCCCCTGTTCTCACGTTTAGTGTCCGGCTTTCCTTATTTCTCTTATTTTAATTTTGTCTGTAATCCTGTTTTCATTCTGCGTAATATCTTCAGAAGTGTCTTCTGGCCTACAAAATCTTTTTAAAATTATATCTATAACGTCGTTTAAAGTAACGGATTTTTCATGTGAAATATTCGTATTACGTGTGCGTGTGCGTGTGCATTTTGGAAGTTCTGTTTGCTTCTTTCCCAAGTCTACCTGTTGATTTTTATTGTCTCCAGTTTCTTCCTTATATTTTTAATTTTATCATCTTTTGGTTGTTTATGCATACTTGTATATGCTCCATCTGAGAATTCTAATGTCTCAAGTCCTCCGGGGTCTAATTTCGCTCTTGCTTTTTCTTGTAGAATCTTGCCTATGGCAGCTATTTTCCTGTGTTTTGTAATTAAAGACTTCAAACTCGTAATCAGCTGATTCTGTGGAAATCTGAGGGGGCAGCAGTATGTATGTGCTCCTTCAGAGAGAATTACTGGCCTCAAGGGATCCCTTCAGGTTCATTTCTTTGCTGGGGGTTTACAGCATCTGTGGGAGCCACCAGCCAAATGTGGCCACTTAGATAAAAGTCAATTGAAAGTAAGTAAAGTAAAAGCAGTTCCTCATCCCCACAAGCCACATTTCAAGTACTCAACAATCACACGTGGCAACTATAGTCTGTTCCCGTCACTGCAGAGAGCGGTAGATGAAAGTTCTGTCCCGGATCATGACATTGATACAAATTTGAACCCCAAATCAACATGCAGGACTATAATGATAACTTCTGAAATGAGCGGTGTGTCTTCCACATGGAAAGGGAACTATTCAGTCCTCCAAGGAACTTATATTTATACAGGGGCTTTGTTCCAAATCCTTACTTTCTTGGGCTGAAGACTTGTCGCCATTCCACGGCGTGGTTAGCGAAACCCGAGGCCTTAGATTTCTCGTAGAGTCAGAATCGTCCCCAGGGGAGCTGAGACTTCAGTTCCTTCTACTCTGTAGGAGTGTCTGGCCTCTGGGATTTCCCTTAAAATATCTTTGAGCTTAACTAGGCATTAAAAAAAAAATTGGTTGTCATTCATACAGTTTTCTGAAGTATTTGGTAGGACGGTACTTTCTTCCCCCCCCCCCCCCAAAAACCAAATTCCCCACTTATCCTCAGCTCAGCATATGTCAGGAATGAAATGTTTCCCCCTTGGAAGCATTTCCTGACCTCAGGACAGGAGGCGCACATCTCCGCATTCCTTCTTGGTCCCTCTCTATACCCTGTTCACGCTGTCGCTGTGTCCCGACTTTTATGGCTGCTTTCCTGCCAAGTCTGTGATCTTCGTCAGAGCAGCAACTGTGCCTTCCTCACTGGTGCAGCACCTCCACCCGGCGATGCCCAGCTCCAGAAGCCACCGATCCACATTCTTTATTTTGGCATTTGAAGCATTGTCTGCTAAAGTTATCTTATTTGGGAGGTCTTTTGCATGGATAAAACGTATCTGCACAGAGTTGAGAATACCACAGACTTGGTGACCCCGCTGTCACTGCTGTGTCTTTTCCAAGGCGAGAGCTCTCTGCCCTTACGAGTTCACAACTGAGGACTTCACTCCTGGATTCTAACGAGCATAAGTCCGGAGGAAGTTTCATCTGAAGAACTTTGGGCTGAAGACGAAGGGTTGGTCAGTAGTCACAAGGGAGCTGATGCTGGCCACCTCCCACTCTGTTTCTTGAGCAGTCATTACTCACCCACACCTGAGTTATGCCACCAGGAGACCACAGTAGCGTGTTTTCCTTCAAGGTCTGCTAGACAACAATTCCTCGGCAGAGAAGTCACAGAAAGTCTTTATAGTTCCATTTTTAATATTTTCCTTGTTTTTTTTTTTTTTTTTTTTTTTTTTTTTTTTTAACAAAGAATCTGTAAAACACGTAGATGTTTGCTACAACACAAACCAAATATCTAGGGCTGGTCACTCAGTGCGGTTCTTCGATGAAGCTCCACTCACTGATCCTCAGTTACCCACTCGAGGGCTCCTGTAGTGGGATTGAGTTTGTACAGAACACTCCTGTTGACGTTTTTAGAACACTCTCCCATAACCCCCGCAGCCAAGTTGTAGACCTTGTTTTCAAATGTGATGCTTATAGAAAAGTCAGACCTTTAGATAAGCACCACCTGAACGTTCCCCCCAACACAGAAACACATTTATTGGACTTAAAAAAAAACCTTTATTTTCTTTTTTGGAAATTGCCAAGCATGAGGCATTGTCTAGTGTGAGCCATTCCTTTACATGATCAAAAATGGAATGTGTTTGGTTAAAATAATGAAAATTGTTAAAGTAACAAAGCAGTCTTACAGCAGTAAATGGCCAACTCTGTGCTGGGAAGAAAGTACTTTGCTCTTCAGTTGTAAACCCGCAATCTTAGAGACGTTGAAGGCACACATGCCTTGTAGAGGACATGGGTGTTGAGTAACACAAACTGAGGTTTGCGTCTAAACACGTGACTTTCTAGGTGTATGACCTGGAGAAAGTTACTTCTGAGAGTCAGTTTGTCATCTTTAAATCAGAGACAATAATTCCTGCTGGATGAGATCATTTGGAGGACTAAATGAGATCAAGTATGTAAAATCCCTGGCCTGTGGTAGACACTCCAGGTTGTAACAATATCATTGGATAATTCCGTTACAGCTCCCCTTTTTCCATGCAGGTGTGCTTCCGCGAATGGAGCTAAGTGAAATGTCTTGGGTTATGATCGTGTGCTGGATGGTTTTTTGCATTAAAATCAAGGGTCAGTATGGAAGACACTATATAATATACCATTTCTTGTAAAAAAGGAGAATGCCAATGCATATAATAAACCAGAGAAATTGTGAAGTTCTCTAGTTTAGGGTAGTGCATATATCATAATACTTTATCGTAAAACAGTACAGACTTCTCTGAATATAACTTGCACATTTGACTTTGGTGTCATACAAATTATTTACATAAGCATAAAATGCAAATAGATTTTTAAATTTCAATTTCTCAAATGCCAAGTGTATAAAGAAACAAATGAATGTTAGTGTGTATATAGTTGGTAAAATAACAACACATAGACAAAATATTAAAATGACTCTAAAACACAGTATATTGTATGTTCTTTGTAAAGTACATATTAAGGATAAAAAGAACTGTAAAAAGCTAATACTTTTTTGTTGTAATCATATTGTTGGATGAGCATGTTGACTTTGTTATTCTAAGACTTTTGGGCGTGGTATTGTGGGATAAGGAAAATTAGTAATTATATATTATTTCATTCTGCCATTTACAGTATTATTTAGAGCCAAATTTCTTGGCATGGGATAAGGAAAGCACAGATGTAAGATATAAGAGGTTTAGAACAACCCCGAATTATGAATGTAATTTGCTACATCAAGATGAACTCATGACGTATTTTATATTTAAAAAAGAACCCCTTAATTTTGTTCAGTGGTAATGAGCACCTCTAGTGCCCAAACTGAAATCCTGCGATACCATTTCCCACTAGAAGGAGTCAGACTTCTTGAAGAATTGCTATGTCTAGACCCACAGTCAGAAATGTGTAAGATGACCCTGGACCGTCTGGACGTACTGCCAGCAAAGACACAACCAGAGACAGCTTGGATGGTGCCGGAAGGTTGCAGGAATAAACTGAGCTAGTTCCAGCTGACCAACTAATGGGTCCCAACTCCAGGAAGTTAATGGACTAACTCATTATTTTGAAAATGGTAAACTAATATAGAAAATCCAACAGTTATCTGTCCTTTCCTGTGCTGACTGTAAGTTAACCAATCGCAGATCATGGGGGTTTCTTTCACGGAAGTATGTTAGCTAGAGGGTGCAGAAGGGACAGGAGGGTAAGATTCTTCCGTAAACCCTAACGGGTCAGTCAAGCCAGACGGTAACCATCAGTGGCTGCTCATGACACAAAAAGAGGCAGCGAGACATTTTGTTCCTTCTTCGGATAAAAATAATCCATCTTTTATAATGTAAGAGAAGTCAGAACAGAACCTCATCAAGCCTCTATAGCCAATTGCCAATCCACAGGAGAGAGGACAGAGGAGCCTGTGAAGGTGCCATAGGGCACAGTCACAAAATGCAGGCTGTAGACAATGGTTAACACAAGAAATCCAGTCTCCAACAACCGGAAACAAACGAGAGACATGGATGCAGGATCTGTCGATATCAGAGATTGAAGAGATATACAAACCAGTCACGGTATGCGGATCAGAGTCAGTCATTACTATCAGAAACAAGTGGCACGAGATAAGTGAAAATTTGAACACTGACAGGATGTTGGAAAATAAGGATTGACGATTAATTTTTAAGGTATGATAATGATATTTTGGTTAATTTAAAAATAGACCTTGTATTTTAGGAGTACGTACTACACTATTCACAGGCGAAACTTTGTGGTGAGTAGATTTTGGGAAAGATAAATATCATTGGGGCCAGGTTGGGGGAGCATGTATGGCAGTAGATAAAATATAATTAATACGACATGATTAGAAACAAGCAGTGTTTCCATCTCTAATCTATAAGAGTTAAGATAACAATGCACAATCTCTAGTTTCACTTTCTAAATATTATATGGACAAATATAAACTATATCTTGAAAAGTCAAAATACATCTCACTTTACATAAAATAATAAAATTACCACATCTGGGAAGTAGTATAACCCAATATGAAGACTTTTTGGGATTTGAATAAAGATGAATACACATGATGTAAGTGGACAGACCTCACTGACACCCTTGGAAGGTAGTGGGGACCCGGAAATGTCACTTGTGGTTGGAGCTACTGTAGACCAGCACTAGTAAAGCCCCAAATGAAGCTACAACTGCTGCACATTGATCTACCAGTTTACCAACTACTTGCGGAAACACAACACTCTTTTTTGTGGTAATAATTTTTAGACTTAGAATTAGCTAGCTAGACTCAGTTTAGGCAATCCCAATTTTGTTGGCACCATCCCAAGCATCATAGTCAGGAGAGGTTGAACATGTGCCTTCTTCTCTCCATCACACTCGACCAGGGCATTGGCCTTGGCCCCTTCAATGTCCTAGGCTTCCCCACAGCCGTGGACCATGTGCTTGCTGACCTTGATACGCACAGTGAGCACAGTGTTGTGTTTCCATCTCCCATCCTCTTCATGGCCAACTCACTGCTTAGAGTGACCTCCATGGCCACACAGCGGTCATGCTTGCTTCTCTAGGGGTTGCACTTCCCAAACTACTTGTGCTGCTGTCTTAGGCCACAGGAAGGGGGGGTGGTACCTCCCAGCATTGCTTCCTTGGCCTTCAAGGCCTTTGCCTTAGCTTTGGCTTTGGAAGGGGAAGGCCCTGGGAAAGCAGACATGTGAGAATGAGGGATGTAGAACTCCATAACTTCTGGCATCAGACAGTGAGTGCCCCATGTCACATGTGCCCCACTGTTCCCTTGAAAAACTCAACATTCTTAAAGGAAGGAAAAACCACCCAGGCTTTTTATGGAGAAACATTTACCATGTCATTAATCAAATCAAAGTGGATAAACCATTAGAAAAAATCACTAGTTAGGCATTGAAGCAGGAAAATGTGGTCTGTGAAGTGGATAGGAAGGCAGCAAATAGAAACCTACTCCCAAATGGCACAGATTTAGGTAGGCAAAAAAGGGACTTTAAAACAGCTTTGCAAACATGCTTGTGGATTTAGACTTAAAGGTGTAGACATTGAGTAAACAGAAGAGAGCTAAGTGGAGAAATGGAAAAAAAGAGAGCAAATGAAAACTCTAGAACTATATAAATATAATGCCTGAAACTAAAACAAAACAAAACAAAACAAAACAAAACAAAACAAAACAAAACAAACAAGCGAACACTAAAAGGCTCAAGAAAAGATTGAACCCATAGAATAGAAGATCAGTGAAGTTTAACAAGTCAATAGAAAGCCATCTGGCAGCTAAGACTCCAGTGGAATCCCTGCCGACTTCCTGGTGGAGGAAGCATGGATAGAAGCCATGGAGGCTGCAGGGTGAGGCAGGAATCCAGGAGAGGAATCTCCTTATTCTGTGTGTAAACCCACACCCATCTCAGCCTGAACCCTGACTTAAGGATGCATGGAATGACCCAAATTAGCATAGTCAGGATTCAGAGAATTAAATGCTGATTTGAACTAGTGCTCATAACAGGTGAGAGAGAACTTATGGACTGAATTTAACCAGGTGGTTAGCTTGCTAAAACAAAACTAACCATGGTTTCAAGAAGAGCAAGACATAACCAAGAGACTATACAACATTCATGATGTCCAGCATACAATAAAAATTTACTTAATATACAAAGAACAAGAATATGTGACACAGTGTCAAGAGAAAAGACCATGAAAAGAAGCCAAACTTGAGATGATTCAAATGATGGAGCCAATGATGAGTGTAAAACAGTTACTGCAACTGTGTTCTTTGAGATAAAAGGGGAAAAAACCCACTTGAAATGAATGCAAATATAGGAATTTTCAACAGATAAATGGAATAATAATATCAAATGGAAGTTTTAGAAGTAAAGAATACAATCTGGAAAACGTCATGAGATGACCTTAATGGCAGAATGGAGGTGACAGAAGAGGGAACTTGGACAGAGACCAACTGAAATTATCCATCTGAGGTCGAGAGAAGGAAGAGATTTAAGAAGATGAGCGGAACCCAAGATGTGTGGACCAGTATCAGATAAGGCAACATTTGGAATTGGAATCCCAGAAGGAGAGGAGAGATTGGGGGAAGTGTCAGTCCCCTAGGGCTGCTCTGACAGAGCACCACGGCTGCTCCACATCGGCCTTGACTTAGCAGCCAGCAGCACACCTGACAGCAGCTGTACTGGGATGCACACCCCTCCCCGGGCACATGCTCCTGCCGGCATACCAGCAGCAGGGACTGTGTGTCCCTGCACAGGTGCAGCACGTAACGCTATCTAACCGATGCCACAGACTGCTCCGCCGTTGACCCCCACTCCTGGTACACAGCAACATGAAGACGTGCGCAGGAGCATGAAGGGGTGCGAAGGGGTGCACAGGAGCGGAAGAGGCTCACAGGTGCATGGAGACAGTGCACAGGAGCAGGAGGACACGCACAGGAGCATGAAGACGGTGCACAAGAGCATGCAGGGGTGCGAAGGTGTGCACAGGAGCAGAAGAGGCTCACAGGAGCATGGAGACAGTGCACAGGAGCACGAAGACGGTGCCCCGGAGTGGGAGGACGAGCACAGGAGTGCGGTGATGTGCACAGCACTGTTACTGACTGGAGGGTGGAGGCTCCGTACAACAGATCCATGTAAATTTAACCCAAAAAAACCCTAACAGTCTGTGACTCTTTCTTCAGCTTCCCAGGAACACAGATTCCCGAAGACATACAGAAGAGCTTAGCGGCACTGACCGTAGCAAATGCAGACTGTGGCTGTGGATCAGGTTTCTGTGGAAGCCTTCCTCGGCAGCCTCAGCTACTTTTCACCGTCCACTTAGTGGATCCGGTAATTTACTCTCTACTTGTGTAGGGCTGATGAAGCAGGATCCTAAAAAAGCTCTGAACCCTGATGAACCCTCCTTCAAAAAATGAAAACACACAAACTAAATTTTTTTTTAATTAAAAAAAAAAGAAAACACAAACGTATATTGGGAATAAGCTTTGTATCCTAACTTACACACATTAAGGGAATTTTCATTATTTAAAAAATTTTTTTTAACGTTTATTTATTTTCAAGAAAGACAGAGACAGTGTGTGTGAGCGGGGGAGGGATAGAGAGAGAGGGAGACGCAGAATCCGAAGCAGGTTCCAGGCTCTGAGCTGTCAGCACAGAGCCCGACGTGGGGCTTGGACCCACAAATCATGAGATCATGACCTGAGCTGAAGTCAGATGCCTAACTGAGCCGCCTGGGCGCCCCCATTAAGGGAATTTTTAAAAATCTATGATGTTTGGATGAACCGACCACTGTTCAATTTTGTTTTTTTGGGTGCAAACGTGGTGTATTTTGGGTGATGCTCCTTGTGAGCTTGCTGGATGGTTCTCTCTGAGCGCTAACTAGATCGAGTCGATGAGTAGTTCTGGGCACGTCAGCTCTGACCTTGCCGATGCTTCTGTAACGGATTGGCGTGTAAGAGGCACTGACGCCCCAGCTGTAACGGGCGTCTGCTTCTCCCTCGTACCCGTGTCGGATTTGCCTCACGCATCTGGAAGCCTTCTTGCTGTCTGTACGCATGTTAAGGGTTGTCACGTCTTCTTGGAGATGAGTCCTTCGTCATGATTTCATGTTCTTTGTTATTGCTCTAAATTTTTCTCGTGACGTTTGCTTTCTCTAAAATCCACGTAGCCAATCCGACGGTCCTTTGGCTACTGTTTCTGTGGTACAGCTTTCTCCATTCTCTCATGTTTAATCGCTGAAAGTTCTTACTTTGAAAGTAGATCCCTTGTAGACAACTGGTCGTGACATCTTGGTTTATTACCCACTCTTACAATTCCCCTTTCAACTGGTGTACTGAGGCCACTCACACTTCAGGTGGTCGATCACCGGCCCAGCTGCATTAGTATCACCACGTTTCTAGCTATTTTCTAGTCACTCTGCTTGTTGTTTCCATTTTTTTCATCTTTTCTTCCTTCTCTGGTTTCAGTGAAACATTTTATGATTTGATTTCAGCTCCTATCTTAGTGTATTATTCATACTTCTTTCACAAAAAATCTTATGTGTTGTCTTACAGTTTGCAATATGAGTTTTCATCGAATATGACTCTACGTGTGAATAACACCGCACCGCGTCACGGGTGATGTAGACGTCTGACCTCACGGTGTTCCCAGTACTTCCTCCGGCCTCGATGGTACCTGTGCCACTTCCTTCATTGTCTATACGTTACGGATGCCCAACACATTGTTGCTATTAGTGCTACGACATAGACGCCTTCTCTCTTAGATCACTTAAAAATTAGAAAAATAAAGGATCTTACGTTACCTTCATTTATTCCTCCTCCAGTGTCTTTCCTCTCCTAAGGCATGTTCGCATGTCTGGCACGAGTCAATCCAAGGGTTTCTCGTGTGCCCTGCGTGCGTCAGCTGGCGATGAATTCCTTCAGTTTTTGTTTCTTTGAGACGTTTTTTAGCGCTACTTTACTTTTGAAGGATACTTTTTCTGAATACAGAATTCTAGTTTGATGGAGTCTTTATCTCTTCACTTTTAACATTCATTCCACTCTCATCTTGCTTGTGTGGTTCCTTAGGAAAATTTAGTTACAATTTATATTCTTGCTCCTTATTCCTGTTTAGGTAAGTTGGGTATTTTCCCCCCTCTGATTTATTAAAAGATTTCCTCTTTGTCTTTGTCTTTCTGTAGTTTTTATTTTTTTAAAGATTTTTTACATGTTTACTTATTTTTGAGGGGGGGGGGAGGGGCAGCGAGAGGGGGAGAGAGAATTCTAAGCAGTTCCTTGCTGTCAGCACAGAGCCTGATGTGGGGCTCAAAGCCACAGACCCTGAGATCGCGACCTGAACTGAAATCAAGAGTCAGACACTTAACCGACTGAGCCACCCAGGCGCCCCTGGCTTTCTGCAGTTTGAATATGACTTCTTCTACGCCAAAGTGTGCGTGTGTGTGTATGTGTGTATCTATGTATTCAATATTTATTCTGCTTGGTGTTCTGAGTTTCCTGGGTCTGTGGTTTGTTTTCTGTCATTAAATTTCAAAAGCTCTTTTTCTTCGGGCAAATACCCAGTATCTCAAATATTGGATGGTAGGGTAATACTATTTTTAACTCTTCGAGAAGCCTCCACACTGTTCTCCAGAGCGGCCGCACCAGTGTGCGTTCCCACCAGCAGTGCAAGAGGGTTCCCGTTTCTCCGTGTCCTTGCCAGCATCTGTTGTTGCCTGGGTCGCTGATGTCAGCCACTCTGACAGGTGTGAGGTGGTGTCTCAGTGTGGTTTTGGTTTGCATTTCCCTGATGATTAGAGATTCTTGGCTGCTGTTACTTCAGATATTTTTTGAGCTCCATTATTTCTCCTTCTGGTATTATAATAATGCGTTTGTTAAACATCTTAAAGTTGTCCTTCAATTCTTTTATACTCCGTCCTCTTTTTTTTTCAATTATTTGTTCTGTTTCTATTTTAGTTGGGAAATTTCTGCTGACGTACCTTCCAGTCACTGACCTGTTCCTCAGCTGTGTCCAGTCGACCAGCGGACCCTTCGCAAATTTTCCTGATTTCCGTCACGGTCAGTGTTTTTATTTATGGCAGTACCTCTTCATGCGTTCTTAGAGTCTCCACCCTAACCTCACATGAGCCATTTTTCTTGCATTTTGCACACTTACTTAAATTAGAGCCTTACTGTACCGACGACCATCACTTGAACGCTGGTCTGATAATCCCTACACTCGTGGCGTATCTGAGTCCGGTCAGTGTGCGAATTCTCATCACCCTGCGCCATTTCTGGCCTCTTGTTGCTGGCTGGGTTACAGCGGACGTAGTGAGCTGCGCAGGGGGCCTTCCATGGGCAGTCGGGTGGGACGTGGGCTCGGCTGTGTCCTGTGGCTGTGGTGTGAGCTGCCCCCTACCCCTCGGTGACCCTGTGCTCGTTTCCCTAAGATGTTCTCCTTAGAGTCTTTAGGCCGAAACCAACCGTTGTAATACAGGTGCCCACCTGCCCAGCACGGTGTGGGAGAGGAAGCGTTTCATTTATTTACTTTTTCATTGACTTTCCGCGTGTACCGGGCTTACGCCCCCAGGCTGTCCCCTTCACGTGTGTCTTAGCTGTCTCCCCCTTAACTGACCCAAGGTCCCATCTTCAGGTCTGTCCACGCTCCGCTCCTGCGATGCAATTCGTCCAAACTGCCACCGTGTGTGGCCCGTGTCCCCGTGAGTCTGGGTGCACCGGGGTGGAGGCTTTCCCTGTGACCCCAGCTCTCCCATGGATCGAAGCAAAGTCGCTGAGTTTCAGTTTGTTCCAAATTTCACTGTTGTGAAGATACCAGCGTCCAGACTCTGTGTGTCAGTCGGAACCCGGAATTCTGTTATCATGTGCTTCATTTTGGGGGCTCTGCACGTGCTCTGACATTTCCTGCTTTCCTGAGGCCCATGCTTGTTTCATGGATGCAGTGTCTTCTCTGAAAATATGAATTATAGTTTCTAATTACTTTGAAGCCATCTGCTGCTTTTCTAAGGTAAAAAGAATAAAAACAAAAGCCACACACTGGGAGAACGTGTTTGCAAGCCATACATCCGATCAAAGACTTGTATCCAAATATAAATAGTTCTGTCAAAACTCACAGTAAGACAACAGCCTGTTTAAAAGTGGATAAAAGGGACGCCTGGGTGGCTCAGTCGGTTAAGTGTCCAACTTTGGCTCAGGTCATGAGCTCTGGTCCGTGAGTTTGAGCCCCCCTGTTGGGCTCTGTGCGGACAGCTCGGAGCCTGGAACCTGCTTCGGATTCTGTGTCTCCCTCTCTCTCTGACCCTCCCCAACTCTCTCTCTCTCTCTCAAAAATGAATAAATGTTTAAAAAATGTAAAAAATAATACAAATGAATAAAGTATTTAACCGACACCTCATCGAACAAGATATGTGGGTGACAAAAAAAATGCATGAAAAAGTGCTCCCTGTCACTGGACGTCAGGAATACACAAATCGAAGCCCCTGAGGGAGCACCGTAAGCCTATTGGAATGGTCATGATCGGAAGGTCTGGCCCCGGCGAGTGCCGCGGGTGGGGGGGATCTGTCGGAGTCGGTGGTCTCTTGTCTTGCTGTTGGGTACGTACAAGCCGACTGAACACAGACTCGCGTGCTCCCGCTCGCACTCCTACTCACCTAGGAGAAACCCAAGCCTGTGCCTTCACCAAGATTTGCACGTGGATGGTTACAGCAGCTTTATTCTTAGGAGGCAAAAACTGGAAACAACTCAAAATTTGCTCAGAAGGTGAAAGGGCAAACACGTGTAACATCCCAACAGAGGAGCCCTGCTCAGCGTCCAGGTACACGCGGCAACTAGGAAGACTTGGGACTGGGGCGCCGACTGGGGGAGGCCAGGCAGAAAATCACGTGTCCTGCTGGTTCCAGGTACAGAAAGTGTGGAAAACTCAAGCAGTGTGTAGGGGCGACTGCCTGAGGACCTTGTGGGGGCAGGGAGGTGCCAGGGACAAAGATCCCAAGGGCCCGTGGGGTCTTGTGGGGAGTGAAGCACAGACTCGTTACATTGGTCTTGGGGATGGTCTCACTGGTAGCACACGTCAGAACGTGCAGATTGTACACTTCAAATATGTGCACTGATCTCACTTTCCTTATCCGTTGATAAAGGTCCTCAAGAGAAAAACCACCAAGGGTCACACACCGTGCAATTCCGTTTATGGGAATCGTGGAGAAGAAAAAGCCAACCTTTGGTGACAAGGGGGAAGTCAGCATTTGCCTGCAGCCCAGATGGTGGGGAAGTGTCACTGCAGAGGGGCACGCGGGAATCTGGGGTCACGGGAATGTCCCGTATGGTGAAGGTTCGCCTGTCAAAACCTGCCGGACTGCACACTTGAACTGTATGCCTTACCGTGTGTAGATTACATCTCAGCGTATTCTGTCTGGTTCCTGTGCACGGTGCCCTGGGGCTCGGCTGGGGACAATCGCAGGCCTGCACGGCCGCCGTGGCGGCCGTGGACACGCAGGTACCACACCGACCGGTGCGATTTCTTCAGGGACCGAGCGGCTCGTACGCTGCTGTGTTTCTGAGTGACTGGGCCTCATGTCTGCGTCAGACAAATATTTGTAAGATATTTGAGACAGTGAGACTGTTCATTTTGTTTTCGTGCAAGGAAACCCCACCTTAGAATTGGTGTTGACATGAATGCAGAAACTATTTGAACTATAAGGAATTCATGGGGGCAGAGGATACACTCTGTTCTGAGATTCTGATTCAGTCCACTTAATTTTAATTATTATTCTGCAATGGGTGAATGAAAACCATCTGATTCAGTCATGTTTGCAAAATGCTCTGATTAGTAACTACTTTGAATTTTTTAATTGTCTCCTTTTATATGAGTTTGGTAAAAAGACCCCTCCCCCCCCCCCCCCCCGTTTTAGTTCATATGTACAGCTTGGGTGTCACGTGAGGAACGTCCATGACTTTCGGTGCATGGGACAGTCACGTGTGATGTCCAGGAACATCCTGTTAGCCTTTCCTCAGTGGGCTCCCGCCCCGAGAGGCTATGGATGGTTTCAATTATTTGTTGAGAGCACAAGTCTATAAAATACTAAACGATGATGCAACGGAAAGAATATTTTGAGGCAGCTACAGACGAAACCCTGCCTGTCAAGATGAAAGGCGGAGTGTGACTCACGAGCAGAGGCCGATTTGGTCCCGTTTCCTCTGCGAGGGGTCACGGCTGCAGGCCGATTGCACAACCGGGTCGGCCTTCTCAGCACGGTCCCGCCGGGCCTGGGTGGGAGGCCGGGTCAAGCCCTCGGGGCAGAGTGGCGCCACGGAGGTCCCCACACCGTGCCGAGGGGCACCTTGGGGATCCCCGGTGCGGCTACGTCCGCTTCAGAGAAGACCCGGGTCTGAAAGTGTGTGCTCGTGGACGAGCTCGTGGGCGCCCTCCCCAGTCCTGGCAGACGTCGCTTCAGTGGCATGGAGGGTTCACTGGAGGTCCAGGCACGGACAGTGTGGCTTTCATTCAGGTTTTGGGGGCGAAATGGTTTAAATGAGGGAGTGACAGATTATGGAAAGGCCAAGGAGACTTTTAACCAGGATGATGCCATGAATTCATGGTTTCAATACCCAACCCTACGGCGAAGACAGCAGGGACGTGAGAGCGATAAATAACGAGCTGAAATGTCCGTGAGAGAGAGTGGAAGGAAGCACCATTAGAAGCAGGCTTGGAACTTCCGGCAAAAATCTTCAACTCGGGGAGGCTCAGGCTGGTGACGGGGGCCTGCTTCCTGCACCCCGACACGAGGCTGGGTCACAGGTAGAAATCCTGAGCGCGGAAGACGAGGGCGCCAGTGTGAGTCACAGGCGGGGGGACGTCAGTCGCATTTTGATAATGACCGAAAACCTTCTCTACTGTTTCCATGGTTTTTCACTACCTCATCTAAACATTTGCCCCTCATCTGACTGAGCGGCTCAGCACTGTCATTGCCAGCCTTGGTGTGAGTGGCCTCTAATGTGTGAGGGGCTAGCAGCTCCTGGGACTTCATTCCTGCCACTGTCAGAGGCCACAGGCCCTGATTTTATTACACTTTACGGTGGCCACACTCTAAAGGGGGTGATCACAGCACTGAATCGTGATGTGATGGGGGCTCCGAGAGAGGCTGGCGAATACCGGTGTCACCTGCGAACCAGGTAAGTGTTTCTCCAAGAGGGCCCAGCCGTAAGGGTGCCCGCGGCACTGGAAGGGGAGCTGGCCGCTGTGGGACGGACCGGGAGGAAGGGACTGCAGGACGCAGGGCAGCACGTAGGAAGTCAGGAGACCGACAACCCTGTCCTCAAGTCAGCCACGTAGATGGGCAGCGTGTTTGCTGTGGCACACGTCACAGGGTGCCACAGGAGCGTTGGCGGGGACGGCACCTACCCTCGTTGCTGGGAATAAGGAGAAGTTTCCAGAGGAATTCCTTTGGGCTGAGTGTTGAAGGAGAAGAAAGTGTTGCCCAGGTGGAGAACCAGGATGGGGCAGGAAGGCCGTGCAAGACAGCAAGGGCACCGAAGGGCCGGAGAGAAAGGACCGGGCGGATCTACAACCTGGGCGTCTTCGGAGGATAAGGGCAGGTGTGCAGGCTGTGAAGGTTCCACAATGTTTCGTGAGAAACCTAGGGTTTGTCTGTTGTCAACAGAGAGCGGCTGGTGGCACCAAGACCCGGAGGAGACCAGACCTCCTCTGAACGGGACCAGGTTCGGAATGACGCGTGTGGACTCGACGGACGGCACGGCAGTCAGAGACGGTGGGGGGTCACATCGGCAGCTCTGAGCCTCCGCTCTTCTGTGGGAACCTGCCCCGAGCCGTGGCCACCTCGTGCTGGGACCCCAACGAGTTGCTCCGTCTGCCTGGCGTGTTGGCTGCACGGAGGGTGGTGCTTTGACTCGGAGAAGGGGTTTGCAGCTAGACAGACCTCGCTCCAATGACGGTTTCCTGCCTCGCCAGCTGTGCGCAGCAGTCGGTGGGGTTAATTTCTCGGAACTTCAGTTTTCTTATCTATAAAATCCAAGGAATAACAGTCAGCCCTTCTGACGGTGGCGGGGGCTAAGTGTGCAATAGCTGGAAACTATTAACAGTGCTAATTACTCAGCTGGCGTTTCTCCCCTGCAGGCGGCTCGCTGAGGGTATAACGACATGTCCGGGTGACCTCAGGGGACGAGGTCACGGGATCAGATCTGGAGGCAGGTCTGTTGAAGGAGCAGAGAAATCCTTGCTGCCGCGGCCTGTCCCCGGAGATCCGGGGGGAGGCTCAGGACAAGATAGTCAAGGTGCTCTGTGTTGGAGGTGAGGCCGAGACACCAGGAAACATCTGGGTCAGAACATCAGCCTGTGACCAGAAACGCGGACCTCAGAGCACGTGTGGGTCCGGGTTGTGGATTTCGAAGTACATAAGTGAACGCCGTGGTCACGGGACTGGATGAGGTTCTGCAGAATGCGCGGGAAAGGGACCCCCACGAGGGACCCCGCAAGGGGCTCGGGGGGAGGGGCCCAAGCGCGGGCGCATCGCCGGCGTCCCCTCTCCTCCACACCGAACACGTGGCGGAGACTTGTGATTGTTTCGAAGTTCAGCAGAGTCCACTTGTTAACAGCACATCCTTACTTGCCCCGAAAAATCCACTGATGGTGTAATTAGGCTTGTGCTTCCTGCTTTAGGTACTGGAGCAAAGTGCTGTGATCACGTGACTCAAAATCCCAGCTTCCAACCTGATAAAATACGTAGCCTGTATTTACTAACCAGCGCACTCTTTTCCCGTTCTTTTTTCCCTCTCCAGCATCGCAGCTCGAGAACCCTGCGCAGAAGCTGTTCTCGTGGTGGAGGAACGTGGGGGCCGACCGGAGGGAAGCACGTCTGGGCTTGTCCAGGAGCAAAGGGGGGCTGCTGGTTCTGGAGCGTGTGCACTGCCCACGTGAGGGGCCGCGAGGGGGGTCTCTTGTCACTGGGGGGTGGGAGGGGGCTGTCCGTCTGCCCCCGGAACCATCCCTGGGGCGTCTCCTCAGGAACCGGCAGAGGAGCAGAAGCTCGGTGTCCGCGTTCACCACAGAGCACACGTGCCGTGAAGACGCGTGAGTGCACACACACGAATACGTCGTACACAGTTACCCTACACACCCCACCGGCTTGCCTCTGGCATCACCCGAGCTTCCTGCCGGGGGGTGAGTGACTGGGCCGCTCCTCTGTCCGGGGCTCACTTCCTTTGGAAGATAAACAGGTTCAAATGGTGTTGAAGAGTCTCCAAAATCAAATATTTAATTAACAACAGCTCTGTTCTATGCTTCATCCCTGCAAAGCCTTGAGTCATAGATGTGTCAGCACACGGGTGAGTTAGAATTTAATGCACTGCGTTGTGGGGACGAGCTTTACAAATGGAGTGTGTGTCCCCCCTGCTTCCTCTCCCAAGGCCGCCTACGTGTTATCTGTTCTGTGTGTCAGCTTTGAAGAGCGTGCAGTGTGGACTGGGACTGGGTGCCGTGGAGCCTCGCCCGGGTGCACTTGGGGCTCTGAGTGTGAGGGGAGGAGGGCACGGCAGAATGGATGTCCGCAAGGCCTGGCTCGTGTGTCTGAGAAGGAGGCCAGTGGCTTTTGTCATAGCGTCGGGTTGTAGCAGTGATCGGCAACGAAAACTCATTTTACAGAATAAAATTATCGTGTATCTGGTGTCATGTACACGAGTATCAACTTATTAAATATCTTGCAACATTACCTGTCAATTACACCTGAGTAAAGCTGGAACAAAACAAGCCCATCTTTTTTTTTTTTAATTTTTTAAATTTTTCTTTATTTTTGAGGAAGAGAGACAGAGCGCGTGTGGGGGAAGGGCAGAGAGAGAGGGAGACACAGAATCAGAAGCAGGCTCCAGGCTCTGAGCTGTCAGCACAGAGCCCGACGCAGGGCTCGAATTCATGGACCTTGAGATCGTGACCTGAGCTGAAGTGGGACGCTCAACCGACTGAGCCACACAGGCGCCTTGTTATAATCAAAACAAGCCCATCTTGTGGCAAAGCTTCCTTGATGAATGCGTGCTTTTATTTCTTTCTCACTGACACTTTTACCATAATATTGATCATAAACTAATAAAGAGGGGAAATCAATTTAATCAGATTGATTTATGATAAGCTGCATTGACTGAGAGCCTTTCCATGGTTTATGCTCGAAAAGTAATGCTCATTAGTTGTCCCTCCTAAGACTAGAAGACACAGAGTTGGGGCAGCGTGTGAGGTCATGGATGATAGCCACACTCGTGCACAGGCAAACACGCTTGTCGAATCCCCGTGCTGTACATGCATCACTCAAGCAATGTCGTGTGTCAACTACACTCAAATAAAGAAATTTAAAAAATCTCCCCCCCCAGGTTGTACATCTTGGGCTTCAGGATGAGAAAGGGAGAGACACCAGCCTGCTTCAGGGGCGAGTGCTTCCGTGTCCCAAGTGTCACCGGTGGTCGAGCAGCTCCGTGTCGTGGAGTCCCTCCTCCTCGTTTGCGCATGTAGGGTTGTGACCGTCACTTAACTTGGGTTCACTCGTGTTGCTTCGCTGTAACTCGGAAAAGACTGGGGTTTCCCATGGAGGTGCGCGTCTGAACACCCTGATTTTGTTCTCAGCACAATATTTTGTGGAAGTGGATGCTGCGTGTCGACTGGCCTTCACTCGGGGTCTTAATGATAGAACTAACAGGACTCACAGGTGAAGCACCATCGAGTCGTGTTTGTGAACAAAGCCTTCAACTGCTTTTGTAGGTCAGCATCCAAATACTCTTCCCCTGAAAAGCTGATGGAGGTGAAGCTACCAGTGGTGAAGCCACCAGCGTCTGGCTGCTGACCCAGGACATGTGCCCCCAGCCCGGGGAGACAGGGCATCGCGGTTGGCCCTTGCACATCGGTGCCCAGGTCCAGGGGCCCGAGAAGTGCATTGACTGTAAAATCCGTGTCTGATCACGTGCAGCTTATCGTCGTATGTTGAACGAGGCATGGTATTCGTGGGAACACACGCTTTATGGCCTGGTTTTGTACCTGCCTGCCTCTACCCCAGGCCAGGAAAGGACATGTCTTTTTCTGGTTTTTCAGCATCTTGGCGACATCAGATCCAGTTCCAGCCCAAATCTACTCGGCAGAGAGAGGTGGCTGAGAGGAGCCGTGAACAAAAAAGTCCAATGTGTTTCATACCACACGTGGGTTGGCTCGAACTTGGCAATGAATATTCAACTTGACTCTTGTCGGAGTGGTTTCAGAGGGCTGCCTGGCTGCCTGGAGGAGGATGGCCGTGCCTGCCTCTCCTTAAGTGCTGGGGTCATCCGCAGGACTACCTTTCCAAGTTGACTGAGTCACACCAAGTGAGTATGGCCTTTTCAGAAGTGTGCTGGAGAGGGCCAGTGTTGGTCAGTCAAACATGATATTTGAATTTTCAATGGATTGAAGCTGTTCAGATTTAAAAGTGAAGACTCTTCCTGGGAGATTTTGCAACTTCGAACTTCTAAATGTATGTTTAAACACCGTGTAAGGTTTACTGTCAGGAGTATGTCACGTGAACCTTCATGCGAACATATGAACCGAAATCCAGAGGTGCGTGGGAAACTGGATATTTGTAACAGGAGCGATTGGGGTTTCAGAAGCAGAGGGCTGAATAAGGGTCTCTCACTGCAAATATCAAAAGGGCGGAGAACGCACAGCTGTCAGAAGCTTGAAACGGTGGGGCTGTGAAATCGACGGTGAGTCTGGCCTCCGTCCGACCGCCATGCTGCCTTCTCATCGGGTTGGGCTCGGGGAGTGGTGGGTGTCACTGCCTGAGACTCCAGTCGACTCTGGGCCACTGTCCTTTCTCGGAACCTCGGGACACCCCGCCCGTCCCCTGGCCCTCATGCATTGTCTGGTCGGGCCGACCCACCTCGTGGGAGCCCTCTGGACACTTCTGGGCCGGCGATGGAGAGAGCCCACCCCTGGGGGAATGTGACTCACGGGTCAGTGGCCGTGCAGGTGTGGGCGAGTGTACTCATTCCAGCTCAGGTGGTGCCGTGGCCCCAGACGCAGGGGCTGTGTCATTCTCTGGGGGCCCGTGGGGGCTGAGGGCGCACAGAGTCTGTCTTAAGGACCCTTATGCTCCTAAGTGGCTCATTAGTGTGTACAGAGGCCTGGACAGGAAACCGCGGTGGTGTGCCCATAGGGTCCTTAAATGTCTCCCACGCCGAAGCCTTTGAAGGTGGGCCCAGGGGCATGATGGGAAACTCCCTGGCCTCGAATCGTACCCGAGAGACTTCCACGGTGTGGCTTTGTGTCATTTCAAAGGACACTTGGTTTATAACGTTAAAGGTGGCTTCTCCCTCGAGGTAACACTAAACACACGTGTTTATTTGCAACGGTTCTGAGGCTTCCTTCTTCATTTTAAAAAGAGAAAAGTGTCCGTGTTGGCACGGCGGCTCTGTCTGCAGAATAAGGGTTACGCTCCCTTGTTAAAGTGTCAGGAAAGTAACGGTTTCTTCCACCTGGGATGCCGACCGTGACTTTGGAATGTAGAACATACTTACTTTCTGTTTGTGTGAATAAATGAATGACTGAACTGTTCTCACTTAGGTGGGACATAGACGTACAAATGTGAGAATCCAAAGGAGGGTCCATTTCAGTGGAGACACTCACAGTGCTCGCTGAGAAGGGCCCCTCTGAACTGGTGGGCAGGGGGCAGGTCGGCAGGGGGGCAGGAGGCAAGTGGGCAGGGGGGCAGGGGGCAGGTGGGCAGGGGGTCAGGCAGACTGGTGAGCAGGGGACGGGGGGAAGGAGGCAGGAGGGGCAGGGGATCACTGGGGCAGGTGGGCAGGTGGGCAGGGGGGCTGATGGGCAGGGGGCAGGTGGGCATGTGGGCAGGGGGGCAGGGGGCAGGTGGGCAGGTGGGCAGGGGGTCAGGCAGACTGGTGAGCGGGGGCAGGGGGAAGGGGGCAGGAGGGGCAGGGGCAAAGAAGCACTGGGGCAGGTGGGCAGGTGGGCAGGGGCCTGGTGAATGGGGGCAGGGGGGCTGGTGGGCAGGGGGCAGGGGATACGGGGCAGACCAGCACTCAAGCAGTGCCTCGTCAATTTGGAGCCTCAAGTCCTGCGTCATTAATTCCCCCTCCTGCTCTGAAGGATGAAGAGGGGACAGAAGACAGAGGACAATGAGGGACACGGTGTCAGTCGAGTGCTATCATCCAGTGTGGGGCCGTCTGGAGGACATGGTGGGGTTTACTACCTCCTGCTGGCCACGTTGTGCAGGAGACCGGAGCATGAAAACCACACCTGATTGTGCCAGGGAGAGAGAAAACACGGTGACTGGTCGTCCACAACGAAAGGAACGTCACGGAAGTGTTCTGGGGATGCAGTGGGTCACGGGCTTCTCCAGTGTGGAGCCCCTGCTCCACAGGCAGCATAGATGACAAAGCTGGGCATCCAGCCCGCCCTGGGGGACCAGGGGAGTCACCGATGGGGCCGTGTCTCTTCCCACTAGAGGGGCTGATGGGTGAGTTGGTTCTGACCATCTGCACACTTTTTGCTTCTGTCACTTGGCTCAAAGCTGCTTTGTTCTAGACCTTTCTGGGTCCCACAAGATCAAAGGTGGTGTTGGCCGTGTTCCAGATGTCAAGGATCGGTGACCAAGTGAAGGGAACGTATTGATCCCAGCGACCAGCATTTGTTGTGAACTTCATATGACCGATTATTCCCTGCTGTTCAAAGTCCCACCCCCCACAGTCACTAACATCAGGATGCATACAGTACTGCTCTTCTCATGCTGTCAACACGTGCTCAGCCAGCCCACGGGGCACACGATGTGGTTAAACGTAATAATACAGCAATGCCATTATCTTTATTTTTAAAATTTTTTTTTTTTTAATTTTTTTAATGTTTATTTATTTCTGAGACAGAGAGAGACAGAGCACGAGCGGGGGAGGGGCAGAGAGAGAGGGAGACACAGAATGCGAAGCAGGCTCCGAGCTGTCAGCACAGACCCTGACACGGGGCTTGAACCCACAAACTGTGAGATCATGACCTGAGTCGAAGTCAGATGCTCAACCGACTGAAGCACCCGGGCGCCCCGCAATGCCATTATCTCGACGTATCCCTGGGGTCTTAAGTTTTATGTAAATTACTACCTATCAATTTATTTAAATACATCTGAGATGCGGTGCAACCCGCCCACCATGACACGGCTGGTAGGTCCCCGATCCCAGCTTGCACAAATCGGCAGTAACAGTCCTCACTGCCTATTAATCCAGAAATCAAGAAATAGAAGAGAATAGAACTTTTCCGATTATCTGGCACGGGAAACAACGGAAGCAATGTCAGGGCAGAGCTTCGTGGAAATAATTGTGCACGGTAAGTGATGTCATCACAGGATATTTAACATTTGGTGTAGACTTATTTCCAAATATCTAGTTCTCGAGAATCGGTAAAAGCAGTGAGTCACGTCACTACATTTTGATTGAGTAGTTTGGGGCCATTCGGGAAGTTGCAAAATTAATAAACTTGGATAAAAAAAATCACTCCATAATTATTTATAGCCTCTTGACTGAGTAGAAGCCAGGAAGGTGTCACGTTGAACTGGCCGGAGAAGCCGGCACTCGGACCAGTGTGGAAGGCAGCACGAGGCCGGGCCCCGCGAGGCGGCACCCGCAGCCACGCCACGTTCCCAGAAGTGACGCCCGGACGGCAAGGCACCGAGGCAAAGCCACCTGGTGCTTATTTTACACACATGCTTCCCTGATTAGGTTTTCCAGAGCGCGGACTTACTAACGGCCTGCGTCATTGAAGGCCATTGGAAAATACAACCAGAGCGAAAACCCCCTCCCTGCTCTTTGCTGTGGACATGGGCGGCCCCGGCCACGCACCCTCTCAGGACCGGTTGCGTTCCGGGGTCGCTGCTGGAGTCGATGTCCAACCGGCCGGCGATGCTCCCTAAACATGGGACGGATGTCCTCGCTCCCTAGGCGGTGGATGATGCCGGGAGAACAGACAGGCTGGCTTTTGCAGCATTTCGGGTGATGTCGTCACAGGTTCATAGCTGCAGCTCCCGGGAATCTCAGCGGAGGGAGGAAGGGACTCCTGGAAGTCAGCACACGTGTGCGGGGTCCTCACGTGAAGGCGTCAGCCCCTTTGAAGGCCGTCTCCGGGGTGCTTTCTCCTCCAACAAGCCAGCAGAGGTGGTCCTTTCATCCAGAACCGGAAGGATTCTGGGTCAGTCCGTGTTTATTTGGCTGAGGGGTCTCGAGGTGTTGCCGGTGTGCCGGGCTCTTCTCCACGGCCCCTGCCTCCCTTCCCGCTCTCCCAAGTGCTCTCTGTGGGCCTCCCAAACCCAGGTCCACCTCCAGTCCCCCTCTGACCCTCTTCTCAAGTCCTGCACCCAAACCAACGTGTACCTGGTAGGTCCTCAACTAGCACCCCGCTTTGTCCCCTGACCTGCTTGAATCCTTCCCCTTCCACATGTGGCCCACCGTCAAAGTCTCAGCCCCCGTCAGTCATGGGACAGACAGGCAGTCCTACCCTCCCTGCACCCGCGACCCAGTGCCCCTCGGCCGCGCTCCCTTGTGGCGAAGGAGGTCTGCGTGGCCCTTGCACGGACGAGGACAGAGCTGGGGCCTTTCCCTGTGTCTCACGCTGTGGCCAGGACGGTCCTAGACGTGGACCCGGCCAAGGGATACGTCTGGTTAAAAACCATCGCCTGCCCTGATACTTGGCTGGACGCAGGGTAATGGGGCACATTCTGCAGAGGGGAATTTGGCCATAGTTTTCAAAATTAAAAATTCACTGTCGTAGGCGACGTAGGGCACACCCGTGGCATAAACGCTGAAGCAACGTGTACACCAGCAAAGCCTGGAGGTGTCGTGACCGTGCCTCAGCAGGGACACTGGCTGAACATCCAAACAGTGGGGTGGCATTCATTGCCACCAGAGCTGCAGCTCGTCCTGCGCCCTACAGGGAGGCCTCTGGGATGTGCTGCGGCCCCGCCCAGACCCCCAAAGCCCCCGGCCCCTGCCCCCCATTTCTGTGCGCACTTTTGCCAGCTCTGAGGTCCGTTCTGGCCTGTTTCTCTAGGGAGCCCTGTCTCAGCGCGTCACTCCCATGACCCCTTTTTAACACCTGCTTCTGGGAAACCTAAGTGGGGACAGTTGTTCAGCGGAGAAAGTGAGCTGCAGAGCAGTATCTAGCGTGTGACGCTCACGCGAATGACGTTTGCCCGTGCGTGGCGCGGGCTGGTGATCACACGTTTGTCTTCTAGCAGACGCGAGAAACTGGGAGCCCTGGCGGGTGGGGCAGGAGGGCACGCGGACAGAGAGGCTTGCTTTTCACAAAATACCCTTTTGGATTTGTTTTTAATTTCGTACCATAGGCATTTATTATGCATTTGAAAAAAATGAAAGAATATTGAAACAGACAAGCAAAATCCCGAGCCCCAGTGTTGACAGGGTGGAGGCTAAGCTCCTGTGAGTCCAGACCCTCGGTGCGTGGACCACCCGGCTTCTGTGGCCTCCCCGCCTCTCGCTCCCTCCAGGAGCCGGGGCGCGGCTTCTGTCCAGATAGGCCTCGCACACCCGTGTCCTCCCCTTGCTCAGGCAGCCTCCTCCTCCCAGGGCCTCCGCCACGCCCTCTCGCACTCGATCCGTCTGGCGTCCCTGCAGC
This sequence comes from Panthera pardus, assembly GCF_024362965.1. Taxonomy (NCBI): domain Eukaryota; kingdom Metazoa; phylum Chordata; class Mammalia; order Carnivora; family Felidae; genus Panthera; species Panthera pardus. The sequence goes on from NW_026526732.1 coordinate 1,033,871, forward strand.
CGTCCTGGCCACCTCCCCGGAGCGCTGGTCTTCCCTCCTACCCAACTCCGCTGCAACATGTTTTCAGCAATATATTTAAAAATGTAAATAAAACATTTCACACTTTAAATTTCTAACAGAGCATACCATGCACATAATCGAGGCCCACGAAATAGTAAATGACTCTAGTCAGGTTTTTACCTCTAGGAGCTGAACGTGTAAAGTCGAGACACACCCTCTGGGTCTGTCTGGAGACACAGACATGCTCCTTCACGTGATCTGTAGCAGGAAACGTTTGGTGCACGGCATGTGAGCGCGGTACGTAGGATCCCGCCTCGCGCGTCCCCCCTGGAGGGAGGCCGCCGTGGGCGTCACCTTGACAGAGCTGTGCACATTTCACGGCAAGCGTTCCAATCAGCAAATGCTACTGATGCACCTCACCTAGTAGCTTTGCGTATTGGCACCTAGCTGTCGACTTTTCCTTTAGAAAAATGACACACTGTCTCCCCGCGGGGCCTATGTCCGGAAATTAACTTTGATTTTGGGCCAATTAGTTCAGAGTAAATAAATGCTAATAGAAAAAACTTACAGCCCATGTTGACTCCCAAAATTCTGTTTGAAATGTGGTCAGAATCATATACAAAAATATGCGCAGCAAAGCAAATGAGATATTCAAAATCTCTGGGATATTGAGAGATGTCAAAGATGCCTTTGGAATGGTGGGGGTGACCAATTACTTCTTTATTTCTAAATTCTTCCTTTGATTGTCTTGATTTTCTGTAGTGCCCTTATATAATAATGGAAAACCAAGTTTCGAAAACTGGCTAATGGACGTGCAAGCTTTGCACGCAGCAGCTCTGACCTTCGAAAAGCGATCAGGTGGCCTAGCAGGTTTTGAATGTCAAGGTGTCTTGTAATATTTCTTCAGTTGTCCTCGTAATCCTTCTAAAGACTGAACGCCTGGCAGATGATTCGGATCAATACCCTTTACCCCACTTGACAGAGAACAATCATCGTTTACCCAGTTCTGTCCTTCTTTTTTTTTTTTTTAAATTTTTTTTTTAACGTTTATTTATTTTTGAGACAGAGAGAGACAGAGCATGAACGGGGGAGGGTCACAGAGAGAGGGAGACACAGGATCTGAAGCAGGCTCCAGGCCCCGAGCTGTCAGCACAGAGCCCGACGCGGGGCTTGAACCCACCGACCGTGAGATCATGACCCGAGCCGAGGTCGGACGCTTAACCGACCGAGCCACCCAGGCGCCCCAGTTCTGTCCTTCTTAAAAGACAGTTTCGGGACCCGCTGTGATCTTCGAGGAGATCCTTAGGGGCTCACGGCTTACTGTATCCTGTTTATCAGATCTTCGTGGTGTTTAGCCTTCTGTGTCCCTTGACGGCTGTGGGAATACTTGGCCGTTTCTTGCCGATAAAGCGCCAAGGTTAGAGCCTGGCTTGCTCGTGTGCACTCATCTGTGGGGAGGGTTCAGTTCACAAACACGCTCAGGTAACGGCGCTCAGCCTCTGCCGCGTGTTCCTGCGTCAGGTGCTCTTGTAGAACTCTTCAGAGTTTTAAAGGCAGAGTGTCGTGCCATGATAGGAACAGCTATAAACGCGTCTGCCACGGTTAAGGACATTTGGCAACATTTTAGAAGGAAAATTCACGAGCATCATCTTTCTCTGCAGAATGTGTACCAACGTCTCAGAAACATATTCCTGGATGTGGACCGCGGTCATGTTGGCCGCAGGTTACAGGACATCACGGTGACGACCCCGCCTCACGGTAAGGACTTCTGGAGTAAATGGAAACGGACACGTCAGGACCCGGCAGCGAGCTCTTTGACAGGACTTGTGTGGTTCGTGTTTCCTCAGGACGACACGGCCGAGTGGGCCCGGCGCTCTCAGGCCCTTGTGGAAAACGGGACCGCAGACCGTGACACGGGCTCAGTGGCCGTGTTGGCTCACACGCCAGCAGGACCACGTAGGAGGTGGAATTACACCGAAAGCTCTGTGAGTCTGTATGAGCTCTGGGCTTCGTGCTGGTGTTAATCGTGTCTGGCGCTTTCTAAGTGCTGCGTGCTCACCAGCCGGTGTGCCGATGACACCAGAGGGAGGCGGACGCACGCTGTCGCTTGGAAGAAGGCGCTGATTACGGAACGACTTTCTCCAGTGGAAAGCTGGGCGGTGTGATGCAGCGGACGAAACATGCAGGCCCTCTCTTCCTGTCACTCCCTGTCTTATCTGATTGAAAAGTTCTGGGTAAGTGCCCAGACGTCGGCTTAAAATCTGTGACTCTTAACAGTGCAGCTCAGCCCTCAAGGACATCCATCGGGGCCTGGACGGGGCCTGGAGGCAGCGGCCGTTGGCTTCGTTTTGGTGACGAGAGCCCTGAGTGAGAGACTGCCCAGGTTCGTAGAGCTGTCTTGTGACATGACCGGTCCCCCCAGCCCAACAGATTTCTCCCGCGTGGGACGTGCCTTCCCACGTGCAGGTGGGTCTATGCCAGCTCGACCCCGCGGCTGGGTCTCCGAGGGGACGCTGGGTGCCGTGTGCTCGTAGGCCTGGCTCGGGGACTCTGCCCCCGTTGCAGGGTGATTAAACTACGGGCCAGTGACCACGTTCTAGATCCGTGTGCCGGTTCAGCCCCCGGGTGGGAGCCCGCAAATGTGGGCAAGTCCCTCCTCGCGGCTCGTCACCTCACTGCTGCCTGGCGTTTGTCCTTCCTTCCAGGATTTTCACAACAAGTTGTGTAAAAACCCCTACAAGATGGGGACGTCCTTGCAAAGGAGTTTGTATATCTAACGGTTGTTAACACACAGCTAGCATTCTGGATAAACCACACCTCAGAGAGGTGCTGTTTCCCCCGCCCTGGAGGACCGCGAGAGTGATGGTGTGGAGTCCAGGATTTCGTGCGTCAGGTAGATGGTCCGGCCTCACCCCCATCCTCAGAAGGGGCCGACGAGCCCAATGCTGTACTCACGGCCGCCGCACAGACGAGGAAGGCCACGCTTTGAGAGGTGAGGACTGCACCCCAGAACAGTGAGCGGAACTCACACCTGGGTCTCCCAGGCTTCTCCCCTGAGCTGAACCTCCTCACCAGATGCAGATTCAAGGCAAATACCGTGATTGTACTTTTCCCTCAGTTCGCTAAATGCCTTTAGGCTCAGCTTTATGCACATCGGGATACTCGTGCTCTGTTTAAAGTTATGAAAATACTTGTGGACATTTAAAATTCTCCTACAAATTAGGCACGCATGGTTACTCTTTTGCAATGTACCCAGTGCATTTTATGGTTGGAAACTAAGTGTCTCGGACAGATTTTTCCTCATATGAAAATGATCGTGAGCCTACTTACGATTATGTTGAAACAGATGTTTGAAGGTACTATATTATAATCTGAGGGCAAGATGTGCTATACAATGACCTTGAAGGCATTATGCTCGGGGAAATAAGTCAGACAGAGAGACAAACACTGTACGATCTCACTTACATGTGGAATCCAGAACCAAACAAACCAAAGCCTCGGAAAAGAGATCAGACTTGTGGTCACCAGAGGTGGGGGTGGGGGAGGGGTGGAGGGTGCGTGTGGAGAAGGGCGTCAACAGGTGCCAACTTCCAGGTGTGAGAGAAGTGAGTCCTGGGAATGTCCCGTGCAGCGAGGCGACTAGGGTGGATGCGGCTGTGGGGCGCACAGGGCGGCTGCAGAGAGAGTGGATCTGAGAGTTCCCGTCACGGGGAAAAACCTCTTGTTTGTACCATACGAGACAGTAAACTTACTGTGGCGATCGCTTCACAATGTACACAAGTCGAATCGATATATCGTCCACCTTAAATTCATATGGTGCGGTGTATCAGTTATATCTCAATAAAGCTGAAAAGAAAAAAAGTTATTGGAAGCTTGAAATACACGTAAGTGTCGAATGAGGATCGACTACAGTAAAAAGAGACAAAAACGCGAACTATAATGTTAAAGATACATCTACAGAGGACAAGCTCCCTCAAAAGGTGTGCAGAAATGCCACGGAAACGGGGAAGCTGTAAATGCCGCACACTTACATACGTTTTTTTTCTGCTCTTCCACGAAAAGGGTTCGTTCGTAGCCACAGAAAATGTGCTTGCTTTTACAAACGCTACCTGGCATTTTTAATTATTAACCTGCCATCTGCTTTAGGAAACAGAGAACCAACCACTACCGTGATTTAACGAGCATGCCACTGATACTAAAGCAAATAAATAATTTTAAACATCAAAAATGTAAAACGGTCCTTTTAAGTCCATCACAAATGCTGCACACACAAATAGTTATTTACTGATCTTCTTGTTCTGCTTGGATGAAACAAGAACAGAGACTACACTGTCGTTGGAACTTCAAGTTTCGTCATAAAGGAAGGAAGCAGCGTAGGTGGACAAAAGCTAAGAATCTTTCGGGGTCTTTCTATGTAGAAAAACGCATTGATATAGCTAGCACCCAAGTCATTTCTATCCTTTACAACTAAAAATTAGAAGTAATTAGATCATCTCTTCCTATAGAGCTTAACAGACTTTCACCCATGTTTTATTTTAAGCCAAGTGCACTCCAGGGTGAGTATTAAATCATTAATTCATTGATGTATCCATAAAAAGATGAACTCACCACAGCAAGCAGGTACCTGGCCAGACGCTGAACCTCTGCTGGGGAAGAAATGTGATTTCTGCCCTCCTAGAACCAGGCGTGGAGTCAGGTGAGCGGAGGGATGGGGAGATGGGGGGAGAGTTTTCCAGGCAGAGAGAACACTGTGCTCAAAAGAGCACTGTGTTACCTATATGTAATCAGATAGTTTATACGTTACCTACGTGTAACTAGAAATCAAAAGGAAAAATATTGTCCACAAGTGACTCCATATCCTCTGATCCTATTTTTATGCTCTCAGTCCAGCGTTGTCCTGGCAAATGTCTGTCAACCAGCCTTTGAGGAAAACAGGCGTGTGAACAAACGAGCTTCCTTCTGTCACGTAGGTGGTCCCAACACAGGGAATCACAATCCACCGATGTGATGCTGACTGGCTCACAAAATCATGAACATGTAACAACTGGATTTTGCAAAGCAGAACAATGTTCTAGCACGTTGTTATTGTTTTTGGCTTCAATGAGTTCTGATTGTGTATAATAAATTTCCTGTATCTAAACTTTAAGATAGCATATGTTTTGACATATTTATATGCTCAAGAAGCCATTACCACACACAGACAACATCCCCAGGATGTCTGTCGCCACAGAAATTTTCTCCTGCCTTTTTGTGAGTCCTTCCTCCTTGCCCCCCAAGCCACCCCTGCACTTGAAGCAGACCTTGATCTTCTGTCTGTCACTATTGATTAATTTGCACTTTCTAGAGTTTACATAAATAGACTCATACATTACATATAGATTTCTTCACTTGGAATGACTATATTGAGACTTACCCATCTGTTGCATGGACCACTGGCTCATTTGTTGTTATGGATGAATAGTGTCCGTTGACTGGATATGCCACATTGTAGTTAACCACTTACTTATTGACGGACATTGGGTTGTTTCCAGTTTTGGGCTACCACCTAGAAATAATAGGAACATTCTTGTACAGGCTGAGTGGAAACATGTTTTTATTTCTCGGGAATAAATGCCTGGGCATGGAATGGTCAGATCTTAGGAGAGGCGTGTGCTTACCATTTGAACAAATGGACAGACTGTTTTCAAAAGCAGCTGTGTTACTTTCCCTTCCCTACACTGGTGTATGAAATTTCTAGTTCAGTTTTCCTATGTCCTTGCTAATACTGGGTAAGAGCAATCTTTTTAATTTTAAACACTCTTGCAGGTATGTAGTAGAATCTCACTGGGATTTTAATTTTCATTGACTTGGTGACTGGTATACTGAGCATCATATATTCTTCGATGAAGTGCCTGCTCAAATCTTGTAAAATATTTCTCTCCCTCTCAAATAAGGATCTTGCTGTATTCTGGATATAAACTCTTTATCCAATATAGGATTTGCAAATGTTTCCTACCACTCTGAGGCTTATCTGTTCATTCTTTTAACAATTTTTTTTGAAAAGCAGTACTACTTAATTTTGATAATGTCCAATTATCAATGCTTTCTTTTTGGATTATGCTTCTGATGTTGTAGCAAATAAGCCTTTGCCGTAAGTATGGTCACAAAGATATTTTCCTGTGTTTTCTTGCACAATTTTTAGAGTTTTAGGTTTTACATTTAGATCAGTCATTTATTTTGCATGAATCTCTGTATATGGTGCAAGATATGGATCTAAGGTATAATTTATTTATTTTGTTTCTGTATGTAGATATTCAATTTTTCCAGAATCATTTGTTGGAAAAACTATCCTTTCTATACGGAATCTTCTTTGCAACCTTGTCATAAATCAGTTGTTCATACACGTATGGATCTATTTCATAACTCTCAACTCTGTTCTATTGAGCTTTCTGTTTTTTCAACAAAAATTGAAACTGTGCTGTCAATACAATCTGTCTTGATTGGTTTTATAATGAGACTTTAAATCAGGTAGTATTAGTCTTCTAAACTTGTTCTACTGTTTCAAAATGATTTTGTCTATTTTAGTTCTTTGCATTTCTATATGGGTATTTCATAATCAGCCTGTTGATTTCTACAAAAATATACGCCCATATATTGATTGAAAATGTACTGAATTTACAGGTCAGTTTGGGGATCATTATCATCTTAAAAATATCCAGTCTTCTGATGGATGTACATGGTATATCTCTTCATTTACTTAGGACATCTTCAATCACTTTCACTGTTTTATAGTTGTAAGTGGACAGACATTGCATTAATTTTGCATGATCTCTGAGTATTTCATATTTTTGTTATTGTAAATGGTATCTTAAATTTCTGGTCATTCATTACTAAATGTGTAAGTACAATTGTTTTTTGTATATTGACTTTATCTTCTGCAACCTCACTAAACTCATTATTCCTAGAAATTTGTTGTAGGTTCTATTGGATTTTTTACATAGATGATCATGGTGTCTGTAAATAAAGGGACAGTTTTACTTCTACTTTTCCACCCTCAAAACTCTTTTTCTTACTTTGTTGCACTGGCTAGCACTTCTAGTACATGGTGAATAGGAACAATAAGAGAAGACATCCACGTCTTGTTCTGCATCTTAGGAGAAAACATTCAGTTTTTATCATTAAGTATGTTGTTAGCTATAGGATTTTTACAGATGGCTTTTATCAGGTTGAAGAAGTTCTCTTGTGTTCTTATTTCCCTCTTGTATTTTTATTTTCTTTTGTTTGATAGACTTCTTTTAACATTTTGTATGTTGCAGGTCCACTGGTGATCAATTCTTTCCAATTTGTTTATCTGAAAAAGTATTTGTTGTCTTTTGTTTTTGAAAGATATTTTTGCTGGGTATAGAATTCTAAGCTGATACTTTTCATTTCAGTACATTAAACATGGGGCTTCGTTGTCTGCTCATTTATATTGATTGTTTCTTACAAGAAATCTACTGTCATTGTCAGTTTTGTTCTTCTAAATGTAATGTGTTGTTTTTTTCTGGTTGTACCCTTTTCTCTTTATACTGATTTAGACAATTTGACTGTTATGGACCTTGGTACAGTCTTCATTTTACTTAGGAGTGGGGTTCATTGGGCTTCATCAATATGTTGTTTCATAGAGCTCTGTACATTTGGGAACTTTTGGCATCATTTATTGTTTCCCCCCTGCTTTTGGGGACTCCAATTGCAAGTATATAAGTCTGCTTGAGGTTGCCTTATAACTCACCAATGCTTTGTTTATTTTAAAAAATCCTTTGCTTGCTCTGTGGTTTGTTTGGTTTTTTTCTTTAATAAAAAGCGGCTCTTGTTAGGTCTTCAAGTTCATGGATCTCTTTTTCTTTGATGTATAATCAGAACACATGCATTTTCCAACTCACACATTATGGTTTTTATCTCTGAAGTTCTATTTGCATGTGTTTTGTATCTTCAGTGTATCTACTTAACTTTGGGGATACATGGAATACAGTTATGAAAGCTCATTTATAAATGAGTTATAAATGAGAAGAGGGGGAAATGGGGACCTGTTGTTAAATGGGCATAGAGTTTCAGTTTTGTAAGATGAAAAGATCATAAAAGATAAATCCGTCTTTTGTGGAGATGAATGTTGGTGATGGTTACACAGCATTGTGAATGTATTTAACATCACTGAAGTAAATCAGATGGCAAATTTTATATTAAGTATATTTTAGTACAATAAAAAACTGGAAAAAAAATGGCAAGATAAAGTCTTCCCCAGACCAACAAAAATTGAGGGAGTTTGTCCCCCAAGACCTGCCTTCAGGATATGCGAGAGGGACATCTGTAGTGTGCAATGGAAGAACACTGGGGCAGCACTGAGGCACATGAAGAATGAACCTTGTGGGCAGAATAAAGATGGGACATGAACGGAATGCTGTGGTACTCCCAAGCGGCACATAAATCACTTTTAACCTTAGTATGAAGTTAAAACACAAAAAATCATTAAAATAACTGTAAAGGAGCACCTGGGGGGCTCATTTGGTTAAGTGTCTGACTCTTGATTTCAGCTCAGGTCATGAACTCCTTGTCTGTGTTTCCAAACCCCACATTGGGCTCTGCACAGACAGTGCAAAGCCTGCTTGGGACTCTCTCTCTCCCTGTCTCTCTGCCCCCCTCCAAAAATAAATAAATAAACTTAGAAAAATAAAAAAAAATAATAAATAGCTGTATAAAAATAATAAATTTCTTTTTAAAATTTTTTAATGTTTATTTATTTTTGAGACCATGAGAGAGACAGAGCGCGAGCAGAGGAGGGGCAGAGAGAGAGGGAGACACAGAATCTGCAGCAGGATCCAGGCTCTGAGCTGTCAGCACAGAGCCCGATGTGGGGTTTGAACTCACGAACTGTGAGATTGTGACCTGAGAGCCGAAGTCAGATGCTTAATTGACTGAGCCACACAGGTGCCCCAGTAGATTTCCTCATTTGGCCAAAGACACGTATATTCGTAGAATAAATACGGAGAATCAAATGCTGAAATCCGAGTAAAGTTGTAGCATTTTTATACGACGCTTGTTGGTTCTTGGATAGCCCAAATGTTACTTTGTTTTGCACAATTTTCCTTTGGCTTTGGACCACTGGCTTCATTTTTGAATTGACAATTTCAATGAAAAATGTGCATCACTCCTAGGTTCTTAAAACTGTGCCAGGTGCTTTATCCAATAAATTAGTAGACTCTTAAATGAAAAATTTTAAAGTTTATTTATGTATTTTGAGAGAGAGAAAGAGCACGTGCACAAGCGGGGAGGGGCAGAGAGAAAGGGAGAGAGAGAATCCCAAGCAGGCTCTGTCAGCACAGGGCCCGACACGGGGCTCGATCTCATGAACCATGAGATCATGACCTGAGCTGAGATCAAGAGTCGGACACTTAACCCACTGAGCCACCAGGTGCCCCCAAGAGAAAAATGAAAGGAAAACATCTCATGTGGCTTTTCTCAGTGCTCTTCTGAATCAACATAACAAAATACTTTATTAAACTTTTCAATTACAGAAAATATCTGTTATTTTTTCCCATTTTTCAATAGCTTCAAAATCAAAAGAATGAAATGAATACGATAAGAAGCACTTTCAGGATTAAAGATTTAGACCAACAGTGTTTGCTTTTATGACCTTCGTGATGTCAGCTGTGCAGACCGGTCTGTCCCTGATGTGGGTGGGCCCCCTCCGGTCAGTGGAAGGCGTATACAGAACAAAAAGGCAGAGCCCCCAGGAATAAGAGGACACTCCGTTTGCCTGTCTGAACTGGGACATTGGCTTTGTCCTCTTTCGAACCCTAACGAAAACATTGACTCTTTCTGGGTCTTAAGCCTGCTGGCCTTCAGACGGCAATGACATCGGTCCTCCCGGTCCTCCGGCTGTGTAGTCAGGCTGGACCTAAACTACCGGCCCTCCCCCACCGGTTTCCGGCTGGATGCCTGCACATCCTGGGTCTGCAGCCTTGTTGTCACGTGAGCCAGCTCCCTCTGGCAAATCCTGTAGGTTGTGGTTCTGTTCTGTTGGTTCTGTTTCCCTGGGAAGCCCCGGCTGATACGTCAGGTTTGCCAAGTGCTCTTGAAAACAATCCAAAATTGACTAGAAAATGAAGTTTGTGAGCCCTTCTCATGAGGTTATGCAGATTAGGACATCTTGCAAAATGAGGCCTTATCACCAACTTGCAATGACATTGAAAAGAAAGAAGAAACTTCTGGACTCTTTCCTGTGATTGCACTTTGCAAGGTTAAGCTTGCTCAATACTGGGAGTCACGTTTGTATCTGCCCTGCTAGCTGGGGTGTTTTATAATCGCTGGAATTCTTCTGCCCTTTTTGACTAAATAAAAATTCCATAATAACATGGTGCACACATATGCACGCCGAGTGAGTGGTGAGCGCAAAGCCGCTGGCCCGAGCGTCTCCCCTTTGTCTCTGTGCTCAGATTCCTGCCTAATCACAAAAATATTGTGCAAATGTCAGTCACATGAATCTGTTTGTGAAACCCCGTTTCCATGTGCGTGTTCTCCCAGGACAGCGCGCGGGGTGATTCAGCACCAACCCGATTCCCTCCCAGAAGACACCGGGTGACACGATGTGGGGCAAAGCCCTCCTGAAGGTTAGCAAGCGTGGGCAAAGGCTGCAGAGACGCCCCCGACACTAATGCAGGTGCGCCGGCCTGGCCGTGTCTGCAGCAGTCGGGACCCTCTGGGGCCCCGGTTGTTCCGGAAGGTCGAGTGTAAGAGCGCGGCCGTCTCCGGGGTGTGAGGCAAATGACAGCGCTAGTCATCCATATCACGTTCGACAGCACAAACGTATGTAACAAAAACCTCCACGGAAAGAAACTGAGCCAACACATTCTGCTCTCACCGGCCTCCTGAGCACGGCAGCTGTTCCGCGGTCTGTGGAACACGAGCCGCCTGTAAGTGGATTTGGAGCCAGCTTCTGTTGGGGGTGATGTCTGCGGCCACCTTGCAGAGGCCTCGTCACCGGGTGTCTGGGCGTCCGTGAGAGGTGAGATGTCACTGTCACCCAGTGTCTGGGCGTCTGCGTGAGGTGAGCACCGATGTCACCTGTCACCCGGTATCTGTGTGTCTGTGTGAGGCGAGTGCCGATGTCGCCTGTGGGGCTGGGGACGCAGCCTCTGACTTCTCCAGGGAGGGGTCACCAATTTCCTTCCTGCTTCAGTCACAGGAGATGCCCCTTTTTCTCTCTATGCTCTTGTTTAATCCCAACTCCAATAACCTGGGATTGGAAGCTGCCCAAAGCCTGGTCCCGAGGCCACCCTGATCTGGCCTGTCACTGGGTGACAGGGGGCAAAGGCCAGCAGCCTCTACCATGCCTTGGCTCGTCCCTGGGGTTTGCCCTGCTGCAAACCTAGAACCCCATTTACAAGATCGCCGGGTTTTCTTTTGAACGTTGTTTCTCCGTTGAACCCAAACAAGGCCATCTGTGGTCCCTCCGGCTTCCCAGGAGCCTCACACCCTGCCTGGTTCCGCTCGCTCCCTTCCCATGGGACACAGCAGCAAGCCGGTCAAGGGACACCCCAGCAAGCCGGGCGAGACAGCAGGGCAGGAGGGCCAAGGTTTGGGTTGGTCAGCTCTGCTGCCTGGTGCCCCCAACAAGCTACTGTAAGTTCTCTGCAGTGGTGAGGCAGACGAACCCTCACTTTCTGGGGCCTTCTGTTCTAGTGCAGAGCAGAGTGTGGGGAGAGGAGAGGCACCCCATGGAGCAACAGGAAGTAGGGGAGGTGGTGAAATGCCATGCAGGGCGGTGGAGGCCAGTGCTGAGTAGCAGGGATGGGGGAGGGTCTTGGGTGGGCAGGGATGGAGGGAGGAAGGTCTTGGGTTGGACAGAATGGGTATGGGAGAGCGGGTCTTAGGTTCATCTGGGATGGGTGGGAGGGTCTTGGGTTGGCTGGGATTGGTGTGGAGGGTCTTGGGTTGGACAGGACGGGTGGGAGGGTCTTGGGTTGGCTGGGATGGAGCAGGGAGGGTCTTGGGATGGAGCAGGGAGGGTCTTGGGTTGGACAGAATGGGTATGGGAGAGCGGGTCTTAGGTTCATCTGGGATGGGTGGGAGGGTCTTGGGTTGGCTGGGACGGGCCGGGGGAGGGTCTTGAGTTGGCTGGGATTGGTGTGGAGGGTCTTGGGTTGGACAGGACAGGTGGGAGGGTCTTGGGTTGGCTGGGATGGAGCAGGGAGGGTCTTGGGATGGAGCAGGGAGGGTCTTGGGTTGGACAGAATTGGTATGGGAGAGGGGGTCTTAGGTTCATCTGGGATGGGTGGGAGGGTCTTGGGTTGGCTGGGACAGGCCGGGGGAGGGTCTTGGGTTGGCTGGGATTGGTGTGGAGGGTCTTGGGTTGGACAGGACGGGTGGGAGAGTCTTGGGTTGGCTGGGATGGAGTGGGGAGGGTCTTGGGTTGGAGGGGATGGGTCGGGGGGGTGGGTTCTTGGGTTGGCTGTTCCTGGAGGAGACTTTGGACCTGAGACCTGAATAACTATTAGTAGAAAGAACCAACCATCTGAGCAGCTGACAGGAAAAGTTTTCAGGCAGAAGGAACAGTGTTTGAGACATAGAAAGGCGATGGGGCCACGGGAGGAAGACTGAAGGAGGCAGGAAGTGGGCAGGGTTGACCACAGAAGACCTTGGGAGTGGGTTTATTCTCTGGACGATGGTGGCCACTGGGGCTGTAGCAGGGCACAGCCGGTGTCATTCACGCAGTGTCCCTCTGGGCCCCCCGGGGAGAGGGCAGAAGGGCACAGCGACGGGAAACCCCAGCAGCAGCAGGCAGCTTACACGTCCTCAACATCTGCCAAGCAGTCTGCTGCAGGGGCTCTCGGCCTCCCCACGAGAAGGCATTTTCCTTTCCCTGCTCGCCTGGAGTCTTGTCCGTGCAGAAGGATTAGTGGGACTCCTGGGGTGCAGCTGCCCGCCTGGGTGCCTGCTGTCCCGGGGAGCGTCCTGTCGCGGCAGGTGGAAGGCGCAGCTGGCGGCTGGGGCCGGGGTTCAGCAGTGGGCCAGGCGGGGGACGGCGTGGGGCTGCCTCACAGCCTGGCACACGGGGCGGAGCAGGGGCCTCCCCGGAGAGAGAAGCATCTGGAAGACGGGCGTCTTCGCCTGAGAAGCTACGTCCTCACTGACGCCTGCTCATCTGCCAAAGGCGGGTGGACGGCCCTCTTGTTCGTGGGGGCGGGGAAGGCGAGCGTATCAGGGCCCCTTTTGTGGATGTGGGGTTCGTGCGGGGCGCGTTTGGACAGAGGCGGGTGGCAGGGCCTGGAGCCACATGGGCGGCGGCCGGCGAGGGTGAGGTTGAGGCCCCTGCCCGAGGCGAGGGCGCAGAGGCCGGGAGGGGGCCGGCGGGCGTCAGCGCCCGGAGCTCAGCACCAGCATCCCGACCTCGAGCAGGGTCCTCCCGCGTTCCCCGGGCACCCCGCGGCTGGCTCAAGGGGTTCGTGGTCCCCGGGCCACCTACGCAGAGAGCGAGCAGCCCCCGACGAGGGGTTCTGTTCTTTTCACAGCACCTCAGATGTTTCCGAAGACAGATGCGCCCCGAGGGTGCAGGGGCTTGTCGCTCCTGTGTCCACACCCAGACGGCGGGGCGCCAGCGGCCTGGCCGCGCCCCTCTGCTCCCGCCTCCTGCCGAGTCCCGTCCCTGCTTCCTCGGCGGCCCGAGGTGTGTGGGGACCCCTGAGAGGTTGCTGACGCCCTGGGCTTGCTGCGTCACCGGAAGGGCAGAGGGGAGCCCTCGAGGGCGGGGCGTCTCCACCTGTGCTGTGCGCCCAGGCCGCCTGGGCTGGCTCCAAAGCCGCTTCTGACTCGATGTGCTCTGGTACGCGCCCATCTCACAGAGGAGAAAGCCGAGGCCCGGAAGTGGACTTAGCCGCGTCACAGAGCGGGCGTGGGGCTGCCCCCGGGCTTTCTACCCGTCCCGTCTCATTTTATCACCTCTTCCAGGGAAAGGGGTCTCCCCACAGCCTCCCTGCCGCCTGCCTGCCCCGCGGCCCCGCGCATCTGACCCCCAGTCCCGCCTCTGGCATTTTTGTGTGAGGGCTCGGGACACGCCAAGAATTTAAATAGCCCGTGACCTCATCCTGCCGGGCCTCCAGCCGCATGAGCTTTTTTTTCAGGAATTTTCTCCTCCTGCTACCAGCCCTGGGCACACTCACAGAGGAGTCATACGCCGCCGCGCCTCCCCCTTCCCGGAAGCCTGGAGCCCAGAGCGGGGGCAGGAGCAGCCTCTGCTCACTCCGACCCAAGCGGGGACGAGGGGAAAACACACGTGTGACGCTGTGGGATCGCACGAGCCAGCGCCGCCCGGCCCCCCGCGGGTCGCGCAGACCCGGCTGGCCCGTCACGGAGCCCGGGCCTGCCCCCCGCGCACCCAGCACGGGAGGGCCAGATGGCTCTCCCCCGCCAGCCCGCGCCCCTGACCCCCAGCTTCGCGCAGGGACTCTACACCCTCTGCGGGTCGGCCTGGAGCCCTGCGGGCACCGGCCTGGGCTGCCCCTTCCTCCGATTCCATTAAATGCCCCCCCCCCTTAAACTTGCTGCGTGGAAAGGACCCCAGAGGCCATTTTGTTTATTCATTTGTGAATCCATTCGTTCACCCTTTCAAGATATTTATTCATCATCTGATATGCACCGGACCCCGTCCTCAGGTGCTGGGCCAACAGCCACGAGCCGGCCAGAACCCGCCTGCCTTTTCGTCTAGTCCCTCCCGCCACCCACCACGTGGACTCCCCCAACCCCACCAGTGGTGTGAACCGCCCTCTTCCAACCCCACTCGCTGCGTGGAACCCCCCCACTGTATAGACCGCTTTCCCCTCAACCCCACCTGCTTCGTGTCCCCCAGCCCTGCATGGACCACCCTCTTCCAACCCCACTCGCCGCGTGCCCCCCACCTGCTGTGTAAACGACAGGCCCCCACCACCAGCACCCCCCACCTCCGCCCGGCCCTTGGTCGGTGGACCCTCGAGGACCCCTCCTGAGTGGAGAGTGGCTCAGCAGGCAGCTGTCAGCAGTGAGCAGGAACCCTAACTCTGCTTCCCTTGGGCATAAATCCTAAATTTGTCCTGAACTCACAAACTCCGTTTCCCCGTGCTTCTCCGGACGGCTCTCCACCCTGCGGTCCTTGTTCCCCAGCACCAGGGTCACCTCTGTCCTAAAATCCATTCCTGGACCTGAGCCGCTGCCCAGGGGCCATGAGCACGACCTGAGCCGGGACACAGGTGCCCACCCCCACCCCCTTCCACCGAGGACGCCGGGATGAGGTGGAGTCTGAGCCCCAGGGGAGTGTTCGTTTTATTCTCCATAAGGAGCCGCCTGGACCCCCATCTGCCCCCTCCCGGTGACTTCCAGGCTGCAGACTCAGAGCAGCTCCCACGTTGGGACCGTTCGTCAGCCCAGGGTCAGCTCAGAAAACCCACTCCTCGCCAGTCTCCATGCTGGCGACTCTGGCCTGGGGCCCGACTCCAGAACCAGCCCCCCGCTGGGCTCCAGTGCTGAGAGCACCCCTGTCTCTCCTCTCCTGTCCCCCTGCTCCGTGCGACTGTCCTCCGTCACAAGACCATTCCCGGGGGTCCTGAGTCACACCCTCCCGGTTCGGACCTGGGAGCGCCTCGTCTGCTCTGCCGCGACCACAAGGAAGGCTGGAGCAGCCGGCCAGGGGCCACCTGTGGGATGCGGCCGGGGTCACGCACCGGGGGGTCACCCTGGCAGGGCAGTCGTGGGCCCGTGCGCTGCTCCTGAGCGGCCGGGCTCTGCGCCGCTCCGGGTGCAGCCCGCCCTCTGTCGGGTGTCCCTCTCTGGTCTGTGAACCCCCTGAGGGGCAGCCAGCCCTGTCCCCCCTCACGTGTGTCCTCCCATCGCCGCCAGCGCCCACCCCACAGTGGAGCCCGGTCACCGGCTCTTTACCAGGTGGTGGTGCTTTTCTGCCCTACGATGGGGCCTCTCCTCCTACCCCTTCCTGTGCTCCCCGGCCTGGCGACCGGCCTGGCAGTTCTCATCCAGGTGCATCATGGGTTCCATCTGTGTCATCAGTGTCCAGGTCATGCCCTGTCTCCGGGGCCGGCCCCCGTTGTCCTGCCTCCCTTCGCCTCCCCTGAGTCTCCTGCTTCGTACCAAGTTGGGTGGTCTAGAAACTCTGGCCTGGCCCCACGCGGTGTCCACAGACAACTCTGAAGATCGGAAGAGACCCATTTTTTAGTCCGTTGGGATCTTTTGCTCTGTCACGTGATGCATTCACCGTCCGGGCTTGGCCAGTGCGGAGTCTGCTCGCTGTCCCCTCTGGGTGTGCCTCAGACACTGACGGCGGCGGTTACAGGCCAGGCCTGGGGGAGAGCCTTGCACAGTCCCTGCCGTGCTGTTCTCGGATCAGCCCCCACGCGGTGCCCTCAACACCCAACACCAGTCTGCTCCCCCAAGGAGCTCGCGTTAGGGACATAGACCCCAAGATCCATCTGTCAGAGGAGTGTCCGCTGCACGGGGGGTCCACGGGACCACACTGACACTTGGAAAATGACGCCTGTGGTAACAGAAGTTTCTGGACCGTGGCAGGGAATCTGCGGTAGGGTCCTAGGGCTGCCCTATCGAAGCACGATATGCGGGGGAGCTTAAAAATGACCAAAATGTGTCGTCTGGCACTGCGGAGGCCCAACGTGTGCGATCCGGGCGGGGCAGGGCTGCGACCCTCTGGAGGACACTTCCTGCCTCCTCCCACTTCTGTGACCCTATCGCTTCCACCTCTGCCCTTGCGCTTGGGTGGTTCTTTCCTGTGTCCCAATGTCCCGCCTCTTATAAGGACACTAGTCATTGGCCTTAGGACCCGCCCTGCTCCCACGGGGTCTCCTCTTAACTTGACTGCACCCGTAAAGACCCTTTTTCCAACAAGTTTGCTCTCACAGGTTCCTCGTGGACACGATTCAGTCGTGTGCGGCCCACTGTGGTTCTTCCTCTCTGTCTCCCTGAGACGCACACTTTCCCCCGAGACTTGACAGGCACACCGAGAATTCCTGGACTGTCCTGCCGTGCCACCAACTTAGCTTCGTGGTTTCATCTACACACTTCACATCATTACTTGTGGTTTATTTCTCCTGACCAGCTACGAAGGCCGTCTCGCTGGGTTCTTTGCCCTCTTCTCCCCCAAATGCTAACCAGGGCAGGATTTTGTGTTTAAATCACCAGTCAGGGGGGCGCCTGGGTGGCTCAGTCGGTTGAGCATCCGACTTCAGTTCAGGTCATGATCTCACGGTCTGTGAGTTCGAGCCCCGTGTCGGGCTCTGTGCTGACAGCTCGGAGCCTGGAGCCTGCTTTGGATTCTGTGTCTCCCTCTCTCTCTGCCCCTCCCCTGCTCATGCTCTGTCTCTCTCTGTCTCAAAAATAAATTAAAAAATAAAAAAAAAAAGCACCAGTCAGGGAATGTATGTTAGAGGAGCAAATAGATGAAGAAATGCATTCAAAGCATCTTTTGATGACACGGTAGTGTGAGGTATAAACGTGCACTTTCTGGCCACCGATGAGACCAATCAGGATGCAAAGTAAGGTAAACTTGGAAACAGACGAGTATCCACCAAAGGTCCCTTTTCCCTCATAGGTCAAGTCCATGTTTGCTTGTTGAGGAATTGTTTTCTAAAGCGGCTGCACCCTTTCACATTCCCGGCAACACTGTAGGGACTCTCGATCTCTCCACTCCCTTGCTCTCGTCTCTTTTTTGTTATAACCATCCTATCGAGTGTGAAGGGATGGGCTACGTGGGTGACGGGCATCAAGGAGGGAACTTTTAGGGACCGGCACCGGGTGTTGTATGTAAGAGGTGAGTCACTGGGCTCTACTCCTGACTGTACGTTAACCAACTCGAATGCGAATTTTAAAAAAGCACAAAGGGGCAGGATATGAGGATATGAAAAGGCATCTCTCCGGAGAAGGCATATGAAGAAGGCCAGCATACACATGAAGGAATGCACACTATTATTTTTTTTTAATTTTTTTTAATGTTTATTTATTTTTGAGATAGAGAGAGACAGAGCATGAACGGGGGAGGGGCAGAGAGAGAGGGAGACACAGAACCAGAAGCAGGCTCCAGGCTCTGAGCCATCAGCCCAGAGCCTGACGCGGGGCTCGAACTCACGAACCGTGAGATCGTGACCTGAGCTGAAGTCGGACGCTCAACCGACTGAGCCACCCAGGTGCCCCAGAAATGCACACTATTATTAATCTCTGGGAAACGCTAACCAAACCACGGAAGATTCTTGGAGGGAAACCGGGATACACATCCTTGGTTGGAATCTGACGTAGCACTGACAGACTCCACATACGCTTTATCCGAATGATGATTTTACGACCGACTGGCTGGCCGAAGGAAGATATGCTGCCTTAAGACACACCCATTCTTTGCACACCAGAAATTAGTACTCTCTGCCGGGTGATACGTACAGAGTTGCGTTTGGTCAAAGGCCTTCAGACGCCAACACGGTGAGCAAGTCACCGCCCATCGCGTCGCTGCCCCAGCCTCTACCCGCCCCATCCCTGGGCGCCGAGGGACCGACCCACAGCCTGGTGTGCTGCCTGCTGGCCCTCTACGGCCCCAACCCCACTTTCTGGAACCCAGGAGGGACCCAGGTGAAGTGAAGGCCGGGTCTCTCATGATGCTACCCTGCTAATATGTATCCCCTGGCTGGGCGTGAATTCCACGCACGCTCTCTCACATGCTTTAGGAACCACTGGGCCTGGCGGCTGCTGTGCACGTAACGTCCAGGGAACACGGGTGCCCTCTGTCCAGGAGCAGCCTGTGCATCTGACCGAATTGTCTGCTGTCCACTGTCCACCCTGGCCTCAGGTGCTGTCTCATTTTCTCCCTCTGTCTACCTCCTCCTCCCTCTGTCCACCTCCTCCTCCCTCTGACTGCCTCCTCCTCCCTCTGTCCACCTCCTCCCTCTGTCTACCTCCTCCCTCTGTCCACCTCCTCCCTCCGTCTACCTCCTCCTCCCTCTGTCCACCTCCTCCTCCCTCTGACTGCCTCCTCCTCCCTCTGTCCACCTCCTCCCTCTGTCTACCTCCTCCCTCTGTCCACCTTCTCCCTCCGTCTACCTCCTCCTCCCTCTGACTGCCTCCTCCTCCCTCTGTTCACCTCTTCCCTCTGTCTACCTCCTCCCTCTCTCCACCTCCTCCCTCTGTCCATCTACTCTTCCCTCTGACTGCCTCCTCCTCCCTCTATCCACCTCTTCCCTCTGTCCACCTACTCCCTCTCTCCACCTCTTCCCTCTGTCCATCTCCTCTTCCCTCTGACTCCTTCCTCCTCCCTCTATCCACCTCCTCCTTCTGTCCACCTCCTCTTCCCTCTGACTGCCTCCTTCTCCCTCTGTCCATCTCCTCCCTTGTCTACCTCCTCCTCCCTCTGTCTACCTCCTCCCTCTCTCCACCTCCTCCTCCCTCTGTCTACTTCCCCTCCCTCTGACTGCCTCCTCCTCCCTCTGTCCACCTCTTCCCTCTGTCCACCTCCTCCCTCTCTCCACCTCTTCCCTCTGTCCATCTTCTCCTCCCTCTGACTCCTTCCTCCTCCCTCTGTCCACCTCCTCCCTCTGTCCACCTCCTCTTCCATCTGACTGCTTCCTCCTCCCTCTGTCCACCTCTTCCTCCATCGGACTGCCTCCTCCTCCCTCTGTCCACCTCCTCCTCCCTCTGACTGCTTCCTCCTCCCCCTGTCCACCTCTTCCTCCATCGGACTGCCTCCTCCTCCCTCTGTCCACCTCCTCCTCCCTCTGTCCACCTCCTCCTCCATCTGACTGCTTCCTCCTCCCTCTGTCCACCTCCTCCTCCCTCTGACTGCTTCCTCCTCCCTCTGTCCACCTCTTCCTCCATCGGACTGCCTCCTCCTCCCTCTGTCCACCTCCTCCTCCCTCTGACTGCTTCCTCCTCCCTCTGTCCACCTCCTCCTCCCTCTGACTGCTTCCTCCTCCCTCTGTCCACCTCCTCCTCCCTCTGACTGCTTCCTCCTCCCCCTGTCCACCTCTTCCTCCATCGGACCGCCTCCTCCTCCCTCTGACTGCCTCCTCCTCCCTCTGTCCACCTCCTCCTCCCTCTGACTGCTTCCTCCTCCCTCTGTCCACCTCTTCCTCCATCGGACTGCCTCCTCCTCCCTCTGTCCACCTCCTCCTCCCTCTGACTGCTTCCTCCTCCCTCTGTCCACCTCTTCCTCCATCGGACTGCCTCCTCCTCCCTCTGTCCACCTCCTCCTCCATCGGACTGCCTCCTCCTCCCTCTGTCCACCTCCTCCTCCATCTGACTGCTTCCTCCTCCCTCTGTCCACCTCCTCCTCCATCTGACTGCTTCCTCCTTCCTCTGTCCACCTCCTCCTCCCTCTGACTGCTTCCTCCTCCCTCTGTCCACCTCTTCCCTCTCTCCACTTCCTCCCTCTGTCTACCTCCTCCTCCTTCTGTCCACCTCCTCCTCCCTCTGTCTACCTCCTCCTCCCTCTGTCCACCTCCTCCTCCCTCTGACTGCCTCCTCCTCCCTATGTCTACCTCCTCCCTCTGACTGCCTCCTCCTCCCTCTGTCTACCTCCTCCCTCTGTCTACCTCCTCCTCTCTCTGTCCACCTCCTCCTTCTGTCTACCTCCTCCCTCTGTCTACCTCTTCCTCCCTCTGACTGCCTCCTCCTCCCTCTGTCTACCTCCTCCCTCTGTCCACCTCCTCCCTCTGTCTACGTCCTCCTCCCTCTGTCCACCTCCTCCTCCCTCTGTCCACCTCCTCCTTCTTTCCACCTCCTCGTCCCTCTGACTGCCTCCTCCTCCCACTGTCTACCTCCTCTTCCCTCTGTCCACCTCCTCCTCCCTCAGTCTACCTCCTCTCTCTGTCTACCTCCTCCCTCTGTCTACCTCCTCCTTCCTCTGACCACTGTCCACACTGGCCCAGGAGATGGTGAGCTCTGGGGAGGGCAGGGTGTCCGACTGCTACCACTGTTGGGATTCACAAGTCTTTATTCTGCAGGCTGTCCCGTTAGTTGAGCCCACGGAAGCTGATGATGGGTTGTCTGTGCCACTGGGGATGAAGTGGCGGCCGGACGTGGCCCCGTCCGGGGCCCCTGCAGGGGAGGCCTCCTAGGGGTGCAGCCAGCACACGATGTGGGATGTGGATCCTCTCTGTCCTATTTCTTAGTCATCTAACTGCAGAAAGTAACATTTCCCGACTTCCCTTTAGGTTAAATAGTTATTCTGCACATGATAAATTAATTCAGCCACAGAATAACTTCCTCAGCACATCGACCCCGGCGGCGTATGCTTTGCGTCTTCTCGGTCGTGACTTGTCTGCTTTGGAAAGCCCTCCTCAGCCCGGCCGGCGTGAAACTTGTTTAAACCCTGGAACTTGCATTCTGTCTCTGAAGCCGAAAAGGGGAGTTGCAGCCAATCTCGCTGGTTGTATTTATAGCGTTTTATTTCCTGAGAGAAGACAGGAAAAGCCAGCGCCTGCCTGCCTTCCCCTCTCCCGTGGCTCCGCCTCTGCCGTCCCCCAGCTGGAGGGGCCGGCGGGAGCGGGCAGCCCAGCACCCGTGTGCCAGGTGCTCGGAGCGAATGCGAGATCGGAGGGGGATTATGTCACTGCTTCGAAGGATGGATTGAGCGCGCTTCCTCCCGGGTCTGACTGACAGCACCACCCAGGAGACAGGAGCATATAAAGAGGAGGCTGCTGACCCCCGCTCCGCACGCCGTGGACCTGGTCCTCCGGGCTCCGTCCCCGGCACCCAGTCAGCCCTCGCCACAGCCGTTCGGCGTCCCAGGTAAGAACTGTATAAAAGATTTACCTTGTAAAAGTTATTAGAGAGCCACTGCGTTGTACTTTAATTTTCAGAAAAGGCTGTTTTGGTTTCTGAGGAGGGAGAAGGAAAAGTGCAAACCGATCTATGCTGTAAGGTGAAGCTTGACCGTTAACGCGTCTTCGCACTTGGAAGCCTCGCGGCCGCAGCGGCCGCGCCGCGAGCTCCCTCGGAGGTGGTCTGGTCCCACGGTCCTGGTGCCTTCTGCGGGCGTACCTGCCCGTGAGCCGGGGCGCACGCTTGTGTCTTGGTCATTGATGGGGGACCCTGAGGAGGGCGTCAGAGAAAAGCCCTCCTGAAAAAGTGAAAACGGTCACGAGAGAGGTTACAGACACTCCAATTCTCAGCGTCTGTGACAGTGAGAGTGTGCTTGAGTATCAGGGAGGAGCAGCATACGCTGTGGGTGTGTGAGGAGCCCGGGGACCCCTGCCCGGCTGTGGCTACGAGCGGGGGACGATCAGCACCAGGAGAGGCCCGGGCGGCGCCAGAAGGCGCTGCTGAGCCACGGGGGGCAGGAGGCTCCCGTGCGACCGGGCCCCTCTCGAGGGAGGGACCGCACACCTCCCGGTGGTGACCGTTGCTCGGATGGCTCGTACAAACGGGTGTGAACACATCTGTGTGAGTTCTAATCACATTCCGCTGCAGAAAGTCTTTGGAGAAGATGGGGCCACGGACACACTGTGAGTGTGTGTCCGGGTGCCTGACTGCGTGTCCTAGGACGTGACACGGCCCGGGTGCTGCTGCGGACCAGCCGTGGGCACGGAACGGCTGGCCCAGGGATTCCTGGTCCCGCTGAGCCCTTGCCGCCGTCGCGCTCCCACCGGACACCGTGGGTCCCTCTCACTCATGTGACCGATGGCAGAGCGTGCATACCCAGAGACGCTCCGCTGCCAGGGGGCAGAGGGCTTGATTTTGTTGGAACGGAGTTCCGTTTACGCTGTGTAGCTGACACTTGGGAAGCTGGGCCCCCAGGACTTGAAAAAGCACATTTTGGACGGAGCCCGGTTTGCCAGAGCCAGCTGTCCCCTCTGCGGGGACAGACGGCACGCATCTGGTCGAGGGGACACAGGGGAGGCGTTCCGGAGGCGCTGGCCCCGTTTCCTCCTAAAGCACGAACGCGGTGCTCACTGAGCACCAGGTGTGGCTCTGAGCACCCGAGTGTTGACGTGTGTGGCTCAGTCCGTTGAGGAACCTATTAGCGGCACGGCTGCCCCCCGGAGAGCCGCGGGAAAAGCGGGCCAGGGGGACAGCCACGCGGCACGTTCAGCAGATGCCTCCGCGCCCACCGTGCCGCGTGAGCCTCTACAGTGTTAACTCGCCAAACTCATTTCTCACGGTGACCTTGTCTGGCACGGGATTTACACAACTATTCCTCATTCTGCAGGTGAGGAAACTGAGGCAGGGAGGTTGGGCCGCGAGGGCTTGCCCGCTGGGGCCGGCCGCTCGCCGGGGCCACGTGAGAACAACGACGCCCCGACTTGTTTGTGAGGAGGTTGTGAGCGGCGGGAGCCGGACTCCGGAGGGATCCCAGGGGCCTGCAGAGTGGCCTCTTCTCCTGGGGAACATTCCTCCAGCCCAGGAGGATGACTGTTTCCAGTTTACCAGATGCTTCTGGGGGGCGGGGGGGGGGGCACTCCTTAGGATTTCCGCGACCCCGAGGCGCTAACGAGCTTTGCCGTCGTCTGAGAGCCGGGCCGGGGTCTCGGTTTGGCTTTGATTCAGAGCCGGATGCCGCCCACCGCTGGGAGGGAGCTCCGTGCCCCGCGCGCCCCTGCGAGATGCCGGCACGGGAGCCCCGAGGCGGGGCAGGGGTTAACGGCGGAGCGGGCCTCCGTCCAGGTCTCCTGACTCCCGGCCCAGCGTCTGCTGGCCTGAACCATGCCAACTGAAAATCCTCAAGAATGGAAAAACAGGCCCGCAGGAAAATAGAACAGCCGAGTAAAAGCGATTGCTAAGTAGAATGCTATGTTTTCCTGTGGTTGGGACACACCGAGTTCAGTTTATCTCTCCTGCGTACAGTTAAAGTTTATTCTAAGTTAGGCCTGACTTTTTTCTTCTTGGCCATCTGCTCAACGGTGCCTTCGTAGATTATTGTCTCGATGGTGCCGGAATTTTTCTAAATTCACACTCCCTGGGTTTCAGGCCTGGCCACGCTCACCAGCGGCCTTGCTCTGGGCCAGCGCTTAACTTTTCCGGTCCTTCACTTACCCATCCGCAAAATGGGGATGATAACAATAGTATTTGCCTCTCGGGTCGTCGTGAGATCAGATAATATGAATATTGGGAATGTGATCAGCGCCCTGGTTTGTCAACAAATGCTCGTCCAATGATTGGAGCTCGAGTCGGAAGAGCCCCACTTGAAAGGCCCGTTTCTTACCCGGATTTTACTTCCCACAAATGCACTTACTGCTGGTTTCGAGGCACAAACCGCGTAAACGTTCGTGTGGGTGAAGACCGCGGTCGACACTGGAAATCACTGCCGTGCGTGTTGTGCGCCTGCGTAACCAGGGCCTGACTTGTCCGCAGGGTTCCTCCGCCGAAGCAGGATGCTCTGGGATCTGGTCCTGCTCGCCCTCTGGGCTGCGTCCGGCGCGCGAGGTGAGTGTGGACAGTGGCTCTGCTTGTCGGGGCCGCTCGCGCCCCCGCAGGTAAGGCTGTGGCTGAGGTTCCTACCAGGGTAGAACATTCAGAACTTCCTTTTAAATAAATATTTACTTACTTCTGAGTCCACGTAAGAGGAAATTATTTCTTATTTTTAAATCTTTGCTTAAGTTTGTTAATTAATTAATTAATTTAGAGAGTGCATGTGCATGAGTGGGGGGGGGAGGAGCAGAGAGAGAGGGAGAGAGAATCCCAGGCAGGCTCTGCACTGACAGAATGGAGCCTGACGCAGGGCTCGATCTCACGAACCACGAGGTTACAACCCGAGCCCAAATCAAGAGTCAGGCACTCAAATGACTGAGCCACTCAGGTGCCCCAGTAGGAAATTCTCTCTTTTTGGAAAATCTAGGTATTAGAGAAACACACTCTTTCGTCTGGTGACACAACACTGGCCATGCACAGTCAGCTTTTATATTTTTACACGCTGAGTTTCTAACACTGGAAGGGCCTGGTGTTCTATAACTTCTTTTCTTCCTACTTTTTTTCCTACTTGAAAATGCAACATCAGTGTTTTTCCGTGTGCTTATTTTCACACAACATGGCCTTTAATGACTGGATAATATTCCATCCAAAGGTAGATCGTGCTGTTGTTTAGACCAGTCTCCAGGTACAGCATTACTCCAGCGTCGCCAGTGTAAGTGACGCCACAGGGAACCCAGCTGTGACTACGTCTCTCCCGGTATTTGAGATTATATCCTCAGGACAGGTTCCAAAAGGAACATTGCTGAGTCAGAGCTGTTAACTCTTTAAGCATTTTGGCGGATTGCCCAGCGGCTCTGCCAAGGTGGTGGCCGGCTGACACCTCTGTAGGCAGCTCTGAAGCTCGTGCTTTGACTCGCCGCACAGGGGATGAAAAGCCATGCTTCGTTTAAACTTCCTGCTCAGTGAATCGCGTTGAATCGTCTACCCTGTTACATTTTGGGAAGGTCCGGTCATCCAGATGGTGACTTAAAGCCCTTTACTCGCAGGCCTGAGACTCCCGCTGTCTCAGAGCCTTCCCCGGGGTGCTCGGCGGGGTTGCGGATAAACTTCCGCAAATGGAGACACCGGCGTAACTTGTGGGAGTCAGGTGGTCTCCATAAGAGAGCGACGGAGAGAGCGTGGATAGCAAGGACAAAGACGCATTTCTTCTGCAGGAATTTTTTCTGGGCAATCAAATGGTAGAAGCAGGGCTGCGCCTAAGCCTCAGATCTGGGTGGGAGAGCAGCAGAGAGCCCGGTGCGGGACGGGCTCCGGAAGGTGCCCCAGGGCCCAAATCAGGGCAGCGCTGCCTCCCCCCAGGAGGCCTGGCTGCGGAGTGCGGGCTGATCGGGACACAGCCTTCTGGCGCCGGCTCGCTCCCGAACGGGCACGGACGAGCAGCACGAGCAGCAGCTGCCTCCGGGGCCCCACTGTGGGTAGCGGCCCGGGGAGAGAGAGGGTAACGGTGCCGCATAAGAGCTGCCATCAGCACCCAGCGGAAAGGGGACACCCCCTGGGATCAGGGTCTGCTGCCCCGTGTGTAAAAAGGCCCCTCCGGGTTCGTGCCCGCGGTAACCTCCCTGCTCTGTCCCCACGGGCAGCTGGTGACCAGGACGAGGACACCGCCTTCAACCTTTTCAGCATCAGCAACATAAACCGGAAGACCATCGGGGCCAAGCAGTTCCGGGGGCCTGACCCCAACGTGCCAGCGTATCGTTTTGTCCGCTTTGACTACATCCCACCCGTGAGCGCAGATTACCTCGGCAAGATCGCCAAGATCGTGAGGCAGAAAGAGGGCTTCTTTCTCACGGCCAGCCTGAAGCAGGACCCCAAGTCCCGGGGCACGCTCCTGGCTCTGGAGGGCCCCGGCGCCTCCCAGAGGCAGTTCGAGATCGTGTCCAACGGCCCGGCCGACACGCTGGACCTCACCTACTGGATAGACGGCGCTCAGCACGTTATCTCCCTGGAGGACGTGGGCCTGGCTGACTCCCAGTGGAAGAACATCACCGTGCAGGTGACAGGGGAGACCTACAGCTTGTACGTGGGCTGCGACCTGATCGACAGTTTCACGCTGGACGAGCCTTTCTACGAGCAGCTGCGGACAGAAAAGAGCAGGATGTATGTGGCCAAAGGCTCTGCTCGAGACAATCACTTCCGGGTACGTACAGCAGGGTCGCGGCCGCGGCACGAGGCACGGGGACGGGCTCTGCTGGGGGCTGAGCGGCGAGGGCATCTCTTAACGTGATGCCGTGTTGGAAGAGGTCAGGCCCGGGAGACACGCACCACGCAGACATACGTGGGCTCCCGCCACGTGCAGGCACACAGACGTGCACACACACACGCGCGTGCACACAAACGCACCCACATGGATACACACACGCCCACACCCAATCACACGCATGTGCACACACCCACCCACCCAATGGCACCCATGTGCACACACTGTACATGTGCACACACACCCACACAGACAACACCACACACGTGCACACGCACACACAGAGCACACGCAGAGGTGCACGCACTGACACACCCAATCACACACATGTGTGCACGAACACCGTACTCATGCACATGTGTGCACACTCACACTCACGTGGACAACACACGCACACACACACACATACACGCACAGATAACACACCCCTTTCTAAACCACAAATAAGCAGGGCACGTGGTCCCGGTGTGCTTTTTACCTGGGCAAACGGCCGTCATTTTTCCGGCCGAAGACGGATTTGATGACCAAGGAATCGGCCCCCTTGGAATGTTCTGGTAATCTCCAGACTCCCCGTTTAGCACTGAGAGGCGAGGAGAGCAGAGTAAGAGCCATGCTTTTTCAGGAGAGGGCTGTTGGTTTATGAGGGAAAAATTCCATGTTCATCTTAAAATATGTTCATGTTAAAATAGTTTTTGGAAGATCTTTCTAAAACCACACGGGTTTAGAACCTACAGCGCAGTGTTGGCACGTTATCGTGTGTCTTCTGGGGAAACGATCGTGCGTTTAAATTCAGTTGAGCCCGAGGCTGGCGTCCTTACCCGGTTGTTGAACTGACTTCTGGTGGCCGTCAGGAAGCCCCCGTGGCCCTGCCGTGGGAGCACAGACGCTCGCCTTTGAGACCGAGTGTCCACGTCCGGGACCGCGTGCCCTTCCGAGCCCGTCAGCCAGACACCAGACTGACCCACGATAAAGAGAGTTCCAGCCTGCTGCGTGTAGCAGCACAGGAATAAGATGACATCTTGTGTTTTTAAAACGTCGTTTAGCTTGGCATCGTTTGATGTGTATCTGTTGCTCTATTTGTCTCCTCACGTGCATTCCAGGGTTTGCTGCAGAACATCTACTTAGTGTTCGAAAACTCAGTGGAAGATGTTCTAAGCAAGAAAGGTTGTCAGCAAAGTCAGGGAGGTAGGTGTGTTTTGAACAGTGTATTTCACATCTCATTTCTCGTCTCGGATGGATTTCTGCTGCGACGGGAGCGTGTATGCGCACGTGTGTGAGTGCGTGTATCCGCGCGTGGGTGAGTGCGCCTGTACATGCATTTGCGTGCCCGTGTGTGTGTGTGTGTGTGCATGTGTATTGGGGGGCTAGTGGGGATTTAAGAAAAAATATTGTAATAAAGTGCCGTTATTGTCTCTGAAGGAGTTAGCTGGTCAACTCGGACATGTTGACATCTGAAAATGATAAACTGCTTGAAACAGTAATTTCGAACAAATTTTAATAATACAAAATAATCAATTTCATAAACCAAAAGACCAATCTCTGCATTTTAACATGATTACACGAAAATTTTCCTGTCTGTTAATGGGTGACGATCATCTCTCTGGGTAACAGCATGGGTATCTGTCGGCTACGTTGATGGAGGTTTTCTTCACTCTTCACGGCTGTTGACACAGCCCTATTCTGGAAACATTTTCGCTGCCTGAACCATTGACAGATAATCCTGCATCGGATGCTAATCGCAGTTTGAATTTACCTCCAGCCATAATTGCCTACATTTTCTTGAGCATTTAATTTATGAAGTTCACTCTGCTGGGCTCTTTAAACTCAGTGTGTCACTGAATCTTCAAAACACCTTAGAGACAGGCTCGTTCATTTTACCATAAAGAAACAGAGGCTCCGGGGGTCCCACCGCTGCCGTGTGTGACCACCTATTTGCCCACCTGGGCCGAGAGTCTCCCAATATGGTTCACATTGTGATTTATTTGCACCGAGGCCCCTTCCTCATGTCAACTGTAAATTATGACAAAGATAAATCGTTTTCTCATGATCAGTGTGTCAGGAATACATAGGATGTGATGTCCGTAACGCACAGGTGCGGCTCTGGGACCCGCACCCCCCTGGAGCTGGGAGCTGTCACTCCCCCATCTTAGGCGTGGGGATGCCCGCTCTGTTCCTCGGCCTGCATCTGGCTGGCGGCTGACGGTCCCCCACGGAGGCCTCATCTTTGTCTGAGGTTATCCCCTGTCCTTCTGTCCTGTCCCCTGTCCCTGTGCCCTGTCCTCTGTCCCTCTGCAGATCTTCCACACTCACTCAGTGGAAATTCAGGGCAGGTGAGGATTAGAACAGCGCGTTTTGGCGGGACTGTGGCGTGAAGGGACATTTGTAACGGCTCCTGTGACCGGCCCCTCGTTTGCCGCAGCCGCTGCGGCTCAGACCTCACCCCGTGTCTGCAGCTTGGCTAACGTGCAAACTGTTGGCCCCTGTGATTTTAGCCGCTGACTTTCTCGGGGGAGGAAGTGGTCATTAAAAAGCAAAAGTTTCAGGAGGGGCTAAGATAGTGAACAGACGTATGACACTAACCCCTCCGGGAAGGCTCAACAACACGGAGGCAGAGAGCGGCTCTCGGGACTCTGACGGACAGACTGTGCTTGTGTTTACGTAAAAGCTGAGCGTCATGCCTGGTGGTCTGCTCTGTGGGCAGGGGGGGACATTTCACCCTTGAGGGGGGGAAGGGCGCCCCGGTCCCGGTCCCAGCTCTGCCCCCGGGCGACCCTGCCAGGCCTTTCATCAGGGGGAGTAGACGCCCTGACTGTGTGTTGTCTTGTCCTGCTCAGGTCTGTCTGAAATCAGGCCCCGGGGCACATCTGTGGGTGTGGGACCGTTTCCCATCTGATACCTATGGTCAGTGACTGATGCATTTATGTCCATGTGGTCTGTGCCCTTTTCCGTGCAGTAAGCCAGGGGAACTCCCGAGGTCAGAGTGATTGCGGCAAGGATTCATGACCAAGTAGTAAGTCCCCAGCAGTAGTCCTGGCAGATCTGTAGCTTCCAGAAGGTGTAACTCAGTAGTGAGATGCTGAGAGAAACAGGGCATTTCACTCCTGTGACAGTGACTGGAGGGCTGGGGGCATGGCTGGGCCGGCCCGGCTCCCTCGGGGGATGACGCCTGTCTCCGGACCGGCCCAAGTAGTTTGCTGTTTGTGTCCTGGCCATGTACGTCCCATGCGAGAGCCCCAGGGGGTTTGTGCGGTTTCAGGGGCACCGAGGGGGAGTCCCCAAGGTCGTGCTTCTGAGGGCGTCTGCCCTTCCCTCCAGAGGACACGGGAATGAGGGAGAGGCAGGTGAGGTTTGGTGGACACTTCTTGGCGTGAAGACCGCCGGCTGCATCCATCTTGATGCGGAGCAAGGGGCCAAAACAAAGGGTGTTTGGATAGAGAACAGGGTGAGCGAGGAGCTGCGGGGACACGTGCTGGGGAGCAGGCTCCGGGGCACAGCGACGGCTGTCAGCAAAGGAGGTGGTCACCTCTCCTCTGCCTGAGCCACATGTGGGTGCAGAGCCCCAGCCCCAGTGTTTCGCTCTTTCGTTCCGTCCCAAGCCCACGTCTGCGCGGCCGCTCTCCCCCGTGCTCACTGCACCCACTGCTTCCCGCAGCCGAAGCCAACGCCATCAGCGAGAACACGGAGACACTGCACCTGAGCCCTCAGGTGGCCACGGAGTACGCGGGCCCAGGCGCGCACAGGAGGCCGGAGGTGTGCGAACGCTCCTGCGAGGAACTGGGCACCATGATCACTGAGCTGTCGGGGCTGCACGTCATCGTGAACCAGCTTCACGAGAACCTGCGGAAAGTGGTGGGTGCCTGGCGGCTGCTTCCTGCCATACAGGCGCGACCTCACCCGCAAGCCCCCTCTGACGCACTGACAAGGCGCTTGGCCCAAGCGCAGGGCAGTGGAGGGCAGGTGGGCGGGCAGAGGACCCTGAACGACAGATACCTGTGGCTCCACGTCCTCCAGGATGGCTCTTACCCGGGGGACGCTCGTGTCCCCGAGCCTGAACAGGATGGGTGTGGGAGGACTGGCCGCAGGTCCGGGACGTAAGGGGACGTCAGAAGGAAAACACCGTCTTGGGTCCCTTCAGGTTTAGAAAAGGGCACTGATGGGAGCCATGTTCTCGTAGCTGCGTGACCCGAGACAGGCCCTCAGCTGGGCCCAGGGGACGGGAACACATGGTGCCTAACAGAAGTGACAGGGGCAGCGGGGAAGAGTGGCCGGGAAGGTCTGCAGGTCTGGGGTCGCCTCACGCCCTGGTGGCGTCGCACAGCCGCTCGGCGGGCAGCCGTCCCCACCCTCTGCTCCACGTCAAGGGGCTGGGGATGGGGTGGGACCCGATCACCCCCACTCCGTGGGCGGTCGGGAGAATGGGCACGGCCAGGACGCGTGGGTGGGGAAGCACCCGGAGGAGGCTGTGCCTCTTCTGGAACTTTCCAGCAGGTGTGTGCCCCTGGGGCAGGAATGGGGGCAAGAGTTCAAACAGTACCCCCGCCCGCACCCACTGCCTCCCGCTGAGCACCCACTGTGTGCAGGAGGAAGAGGTAGGGATTCAGAGGAGGGCGGGCAGATGCCGTGGGACGCGGCCACGTGAGTGGAGCACCCCTGGAGGTGACAGGCGGTCGGCAGCCCGCTGGGATCGCTGGGACGTGACCCCGCGTGGCGAGGCCTCACGTGGCCCCAGCTCTCCTCCCGCAGAGCCGGCCGCACGGCAGTCAGTGCTACACGGGCCGGGGGCACCCTTCCCTGAGGGAGGAGCCTCCTCTTCCGTCTGTGAGCGCGATGAGGACGTTGCTTCCGCCCACACGTAAACGTTTCCCTCGATCTTCCAGTCCAACGACAACCAGGTCCTCTGGGAGCTCATCGGCG
Organism: Panthera pardus; assembly: GCF_024362965.1. NCBI lineage: Eukaryota > Metazoa > Chordata > Mammalia > Carnivora > Felidae > Panthera > Panthera pardus. The sequence goes on from NW_026526732.1 coordinate 1,065,438, forward strand.
GCCCGCCCAAGACCAGGAACATGTCCGCCTGCTGGCAGGACGGCCGCTTCTTCGCGGAAAATGAAACCTGGGTGGTGGACAGCTGCACCAAATGCACCTGCAAGGTGAGGGCCGGGGACACCTCTGCGCGGGGCAGGGAGGCGGGCTCCCCGGTCTCCCCTGCGGGCCGCAAATGCGCGCAGGTGCGCCGAGACAGCTGATACGAGGGCGGGCACGGGGCACTGACTGTAAGTAGGGCTCCAGCCCACCTCACCGCGTCGCACACGAGAGACAAGCTCCAGGAGGTGACCGGTCCGGCTGGTGTCTCCCGGGAGGTGGGAGGGGGCCGGGCGTGTGCAGCTTCAGGCCGCTCCTGGGGGCCTGGGGGTGCAGGTCACTGCCCACACAGAGGTCAGTGGGTAGCTTAGCCTCTTCCCCTTGGCGAACGCACCCCGTTCTCACGATGGCGGCCTCGGGGGTCGGGCAGCGCACGCCAGGTTGGCCCCCCCGCCTGCGGTGTGCAGAAGGCCCTCCTCTGTTTCCAGGGCCTCCGGTGTCGGGACGGGCACAGCCGCCCTCCGGGCCCTTGAGTCCCGCCCTTGCCCTGACGCCTGCTTTTGGAGACAAAAGGGTCACACAGACACCTTTCTCTGCTTGCAGAAATTTAAAACCGTTTGCCACCAAATCACCTGCCCGCCGGCGACCTGTGCCAACCCGTCCTTCGTGGAGGGAGAGTGCTGTCCTTCCTGCTTCCACTGTTAGTGTGCGAGGAGCGGGGGTTCCATCTGCTTCGTCCGCCTCCTGCTTGTTTGCTGTCTTCCCGGTGACCCGCAGGCGGTGGAGGGGCTTAGCGGGATGGAGGGGAGGGATCAGGGCCACTTCACCCCGAGGCCGTCCACACCCACGACCTCAGAGTTCAGGGTCCTGTCGTGTCACCTGGCAGGGAGGGAGCAGTGCAGAGCGGGGACAGTAGGCCTCTTGGCTTCTGTCACTCTCCGTGGGCATCCCCACGTGCCCTCCGTCTTGCTGGGGAGAGCAGCTCTGAGTCCCGACCCAGGTGTGGGCGTCTGCCCCGCCGGGGACCCTGCTCGTGGGAGGGGGCACACCTGCTCTCCCGAGCGCACGGACTCTGCCTCGTGGGCCACTTCACGGGCGGTCCGTCCGTGGCAGGGTGGGCAGAGGCCCGACAGGCCCTTGTGCTTCCCACCAGCGCTGGACGGCGAGGAGGGCTGGTCCCCGTGGGCGGAGTGGACCCAGTGCTCCGCCACCTGCGGGTCGGGCACCCAGCAGAGAGGGCGGTCGTGTGATGTCACCAGCAACACCTGCCTGGGGCCGTCCATCCAGACGCGGGCGTGCAGCCTGGGCAAGTGTGACCACCGAAGTGAGTGTCAGAGGCCACTCCTCGTCCGCAGGGCGGGGCCAGATCGCAGGGACGGGCTCTCCGGCTTGGGCGTGAGCAGATGCCTGGGACGGCCAGCCCCTGGCTCACCCTGATGTCTCCGTGTTCCTCTGTGTGCTAGTCCGGCAGGACGGGGGCTGGAGCCACTGGTCGCCGTGGTCTTCCTGCTCTGTGACCTGCGGCGTGGGCAACATCACTCGCATCCGGCTCTGCAACTCGCCCGTCCCCCAGATGGGGGGCAAGAATTGCAAGGGGAGTGGCCGGGAGACCAAAGGCTGCCAGGGCACCCCGTGTCCAAGTAAGTGGGGTGGAGGCGGGGGGTGGGCCCACTGCAGGACTGGGCAGAAGAGACGTGCTGTCCCCTGGCTGGCTCTTTGCCGGAGCTGGCCTGAGGGTACATCCTGATGGTGAACCAGCTCAGTTAAATTACTGCTAACTAAGGGACAAGTCAGCCTGACCCCTGGGCAGTGTGACACGTGCCTTTACCGGGGGATGGGTAGACAGCATGGAACAGGGGGTCTCGGGAGACGGCCCCCTGCAGCCTGCAGCCAGCTGGCCCCGGGCCCCGGGGTGCCAGGACCCTGTTCCGGAAGCCCCGTTCATGAAGTGCAGAGACAGCCAGGGAAAAGGGGAGTGCAGGGTGATCCTCTCAGTGCCAAGTTGTCCAATAAGATGAACTTGAGCTTCATGGGACGTTTCAGATGCGAGCACCCCTCACCTGGCAGGTGTGCCTGTGTGGGCAGCTTTCCGCCTCTAGACCCCGGTCTGTGGGACTTCTCCCCCTGGGAGGGAAAACAAAGCCAGCTGAAACCTGTCGTCCGCATCACCCCCGAGCTCAGGTTCAGGAAAGGATGCTCTTTCCAGTTTCCCTCCCACGTCTGGAGACCCCGCTCCATCCCGGCTCTTTCCCTCCCACCGGGAGCCCCCGTGTAGGTCAGGCTCCGCGCTGACCCTCTGTGCTCTCTGCCCTCAGTCGACGGCCGGTGGAGCCCCTGGTCCCCGTGGTCAGCCTGCACGGTCACCTGTGCTGGAGGGATCCGGGAGCGGACGCGCGTCTGTAACAGCCCCGAGCCCCAGCACGGGGGCAAGGACTGCGTGGGGGACGTCCAAGAGCGTCAGATGTGCAATAAGAGGAGCTGTCCTGTAGGTGGGTGTGCGGGCGGGACACGAAAGCGCCTGTGTCCCTGTGGTCTGCACGCTTCAGCCCCTCGGAAGAAGCCACCGTGTTTTTATTCTGGTTAAAAACGTAAAAATAGAAGACATAAAAAGTAGAAAAGTAGGAAATATAGAAGGGAGAGATTAGTTCTATGCTCATGAGGACAACTGCTTTTAACAGCCGTGCTCCTCCACGGTTTTGTGGAACATCCTGCGTGACGACAATCACCCATCAGCCCCCCATGCGCCTATGCGCCTGTAGCCTCTATCTTTACTATTTTTTTTATGTTTATTTATTTTTGAGAGAGAGGGAGACAGAGTGTGCATCAGGGAGGGGCAGAGAGAGAGGGAGACACAGAATCCGAAGCAGGCTCCAGGCCCCGAGCTGTCAGCACAGAGCCCGACGTGGGGCTCGAACCCACGCACCGTGAGATCGTAACCTGAGCTGAAGTCGGACGCTTAACCAACCGAGCCACCCAAGCGTCCCTATCTTTTACTATTTAAAGATAAATTCTGGGAGGGCAAGCACGTTGCCAGCATATACCAAGTGACTCAGTTTCCCCTTACTGAACCCGGGTGCTGGACAGACGCCTCCCCGGGCGCAGATGATTGCGTCCCGGCGGCCTCCCGGGTGCGCCCGCCCGAGCCGACCCCGCTCTGTGTCGTCCTTCGCAGACGGCTGCTTGTCCAACCCGTGCTTCCCCGGTGCCGAGTGCAGCAGCTTTCCAGACGGCTCCTGGTCCTGCGGCGCCTGCCCCGTGGGCTTCCTGGGCAACGGCACACACTGTGAGGACCTGGACGAGGTGGGTGCCCGGCCCGGGGAAGGGGTGCCCGCGGAGCCGGGGTCGGTGCTCACCCCCGCTCATCCCGCAGTGTGCCGTGGTCACCGACGTCTGCTTCACCGTGGGCAGAGCCCAGCGCTGCGTCAACACCAATCCCGGCTTCCACTGCCTGCCGTGCCCCCCTCGCTACAAAGGGACCCAGCCCTTTGGCGTCGGCCTGGAGGTGGCCAGGACGGAGAAGCAGGTGAGCAACCGACCGCTTGTGTTCTGGGAAAAGGCTGTAAATCAGTCGGGAAGACCCCAGAGCACTGGGGGGCAGTCAGAGAATACCAGGCGGCCTCCCTGGGCGAGGAGGCAAGGGGTGCTGACTCCTGGGAAGCAGGCGGAGGGCTGTCAGAGCCTGTCCACCACCCTGACCGATCGGCCTGGCGGGGGCAGACCTGAACTTTCCCGCAGGGAGCCCGAGAGGACCGGCGCGACCACTGTATGCTGGCGACCCCGCACGGTCACCTGCGGGCTTGGACCTCACGGTCGCTTCTGGAGAGCAGAGAGCACAGCTCCGAGGCTCCGGGTCCCTGCGGCACCCGGCGGGCGGGGCCCTGCACCCCTGCCCTTGTCCCGGAGCGTCGGCCTCAGACCCGCACGTGAGGGGTGGGGTCTCGGTGCGTCCTAACCACGAGGCCGCCTTCCCGCAGGTGTGTGAGCCTGAGAACCCGTGCAAAGACAAGACTCACGCCTGCCACAAGCACGCGGAGTGCATCTACCTGGGACACTTCAGCGACCCCATGTACAAGTGTGAGTGCCAGACGGGCTACGCGGGAGACGGGCTCATCTGCGGGGAGGACTCGGACCTGGACGGCTGGCCCAACAAGAACCTGGTGTGCTCCACCAATGCCACCTACCACTGCATCAAGGTGAGCGCTGGCCTCCTGCCTCCCCCCTACCTCCACCTCCTGCCTCCCCTCCACCCTCTGCTCCCCCCGCCGCCCCCCCCACCCCACCTCCCACTGGCTCCAGGAAGTCCCATCCAGGGCCACTGTGGCCACTTGCAGACAATCTGTCGGTCTGAAGAGCTGGGGGTGCGAGGTGGTTCCCAGCTGCACCCCCGCCCCACCTGGGCTTCTGCTCTCAGTGAGGGAACTTGCCGGAGAAACTCAGGTTTCGCCCACGTTCGTGGGACTGGGGGAGCCGGGCCACCAACCCTTCGCTGGCTGCGGACGGGCCCCAGGAGCCGTGCCTCGATGGGACCTAGGTCCCTGTGGATCTGTCTGGAGGCCACCCTGGAACTTCTGAGACCCAAGGGTGAACACGACTGAAATACACGCTTCACCACCGCCACGCAGGTTTGAATTACAACTCGGCTCGTTGAAGCCAAGTGATTTTTCTAATCACGCCGGTCACGGGGGAGAGGATTTGGACTCTATGCCCTGGATTCTGAACAGAGGTCTGTGCTTGACTCCTGGCACCTGTTGGCTGAGGAGGGCGGAGGGCACGAATGTGCAGAATGGGACTCTGACGTCGGGACGTGAGAGGTCTCCGGGGGTTCGGCCCTCCTCCGGGCTTCCAGAGCGGCAGCCCCTCCCTCTCCTTGGGTTTCTGCTCTCCCGTGGCCGCCGGGGTCCTGGGCACAGGGCACGAGCTTCCCCGGTCTGGAAGCACGGGCGGCGGTGCGGCGTCTCCAGGGCAGCCTTGAGGAGAAACACGCGCGTCCCTGGCCTCGCCCCCACTGAGGACAGCGCGTGACCCTGGCACCGTCAGCTGCGTGCCCGAGGGTTTACCCTCCGCCCCCCCGAGTGTTGTTATGACTCGTGTGTGCCCTCTGATTGCAGGACAACTGCCCCCTGCTGCCGAATTCCGGGCAAGAAGACTTTGACAAGGATGGCACCGGTGACGCCTGTGACGATGATGACGACAATGACGGCGTGGACGATGAGAAGGTGGGGGGTGGCGGGGAGGAGAGCTTTGTCCCGGGGGCCCCGCACTCGGCGGGATCTGCGATCCCGCACACGCAACCCAGCCCTGACAGGGCGCAGGCCGTGTGCAGCGTGCGGTGACCGGCCAGCGCGACTGGCCGTGGGCGTCTGCGTGCAGGGGACCGCCTGCCCTCCTGTGGGTGCCAGCTGGGGCGCCGCTGTCCCCACCATGAGCGATGTGCTTGCCTTTACTGAAACCTGCGGGGAAACTGTCCACCGGGTGACTTCACATTCACAGAAGGGACCGACTAGGCTGCCTGTCTCCGCACAGCCTCACCACACCCGCCTCTCCTGACCCACTAACCCCTCACTCACTTGCTCACGTGACGCTGGCAGACCTGTTCTCAGCGTGACGTATACGGTTATGTCGTCTCTGCCATGAAATCTCTCCATTTCAGCGGCAGACGCATAGATAATCAGAAAGTGGTTTGACGGCAGGAAAGCGCGGGGCCGAGGCCGACTGGCTCCGTGTGGGTCGTCTGATCCTCCCGGAGTGAGTGATGTGCAGCCCGGCGACGTCCTCGCGGTGTCCCAACCTCTTCCCTTGCCTTTCCGTAGGACAACTGCCAGCTTCTCTTCAACCCCCGCCAGTTCGACTATGACAAAGATGAAGTCGGGGACCGCTGTGACAACTGCCCGTATGTGCACAACCCGGCGCAGATCGACACGGACAACAACGGCTGAGGGCGACGCGTGCTCCGTGGACATTGACGGAGACGGTCAGTTCTGCCCCTGCCGCGGACGCGTGTCTGCCGCCTGGCGCTCCGTCCCGCGGGTGCCACACAGGCTCAGCCGCACCTGCAGACCGGTGCCAGGGTAAACGGTGCCTTAAGCTGTTCTCGCGGGAGCCCAGCCTCGCCAGGCCCGTCCTTCCCGGGGTCGCCGGCGGGGTCGCCAGCCTCAGGAACTCCCTTCGTGAAACCACGGATGTGGCATCTTCCTTCCGTGACCCAGGCCCCTAGTCTTGTGCCCCGTGTCCTTCACGCTTGTGTCCCCTGTTGGCACTTGTGACCGCGTCACCGTCAGAGGCCCAAGTGTTCCGTCCTGTGTCCTCACCAAACCACACCGCAGGCAGGCGCGTCTGCCGCCCTGTCCCGGGTTTTTTCTGCCCACACCCTTACTTCCAGCTATTCACGGCACGGCCATGGCAAAGCACCCCGAGCGTCCCCGGCTGTCAGGAGCCTCGGACACCATCAGGCCACATTCAGCCGGAGAGGCCGGTGCCCCGGAAAGGAGCCCATCCGCCAGCGGCAGCGGTCGCCCGCCGCCCACCAGGCGTCTGCAGGCTGAGCCGACTCACGCCTCTCTGTGTCTCGGCAGCGGCTGGAGCGCGCCCCAGCCCTTCTTGGGGGTCTGTTCCCGCTGCCCCCCGCCCTGCTCCCTCGGGGCCCACCTGGCCCGGGCGAGAGGCGCCTCGGCCCGTCTCGCGCGCTCCTCTCGATGCAGCGATCGTGAGGGTTGGCTGCGCCATCGGACGGGGTTGCTGCTGCCGCTGTAAATTCAGGTTTCTCACGGCCCCAGTGTCCTGGGATCCACTATCCACTTCCAGGGCTCTTGAAGTAAGGTATTGCACCTGCCAGCCTCTGCCGTGGGCACGCTCCTCCGCGTAGCATGTCCATGCTCAGTTCCTACGGGCTCGCGGCCTGTTTGTGGAATGGATCCGGGGGAAAGACTCGACACGGGGAGCTCAGAGGTGACACGTGTGAACACGGGTGACAGCTCCTTGCCATGCAGAATCACCCGGAAGCCTCCGAGAGTGGCTCTGTTTTAAACTAAGGCATCTTGGGCTTCAATGGGAAACCTGACATACGGTCTTTCACGATCTGATAATATTTACACTTTCCCGTATTCTTAGCTCCTTTTTTACGAAACCGAAGTTCGGCTGTAAGTTACTTAATGTGCCGGGAAAAGCTCTGTGCTCTTTCTAAGCTAGCACACTCATTTTCCCCGAACATCTGCAGACGTCTTCAACGAGCGGGACAATTGTCCCTACGTCTACAACACCGACCAGAGAGACACAGACGGGGATGGCGTGGGCGATCACTGCGACAACTGTCCCCTGGTGCACAACCCTGATCAGGTAATTGATTAGGTGACCGATGGGGGTGTGTGTGAGCAGAAAGGGGGTCAGGGCACCTAATCGTTCATGGATATACGTGTCTTTGTGGCTTTCCATTAGTGCTGCCACGCGGGGACAGCGTGGGCTTTTCAATAATTTTAATTGAAAACTTTTATTGAGCAGGCTTCAATCTCGGTGGCCACGGCTGCGTTCGTGGGCCCTCCCTGTCTGAGGGGACTGGGCACCTGCCCTCTGCTATCTGCCTGTTTCCCTGACACAAACGTGGGGACTGGCTTCTCTTCCAGACTTGCCTCTGGAAGACACAGAACGTAAGGTGTTGCTGTCGTCTGTGGGATACACTGTTGCAGATGACATCACAAAGGCGCTTGCTTCTCCGGCCTCTTCTTTCCGGGTAGCGAGTCCATGTAGCTGGGTCACACAGGGTGCTGACCAAGTCGCAGACTCCGCCGCTCGCCTGCAGCAGGGGGCGGCCCGGCCCCAAGGTCTGCGGCCACGACCAGCCTGGTGCCCGTCCACCCGGCAGGTGCTCAGCCCGTTCCCTGCCCTGTCCCCCAGACTGACGTGGACAACGACCTCGTGGGAGACCAGTGTGACAACAATGATGACATCGACGACGATGGCCACCAGAACAACCAAGACAACTGCCCCTACATCCCCAACGCCAACCAGGCCGACCACGACCACGACGGCCAGGGCGATGCCTGTGACTCAGACGATGACAACGACGGGGTTCCAGACGACAGGGACAATTGCCGGCTTGTCTCCAACCCTGGCCAGGAGGACTCCGATGGTAGGTGCTCCGCCCCCTCGGATGATCCGTGCCCCGCCCCCTCAGACGGTAGGTACCCTCTGAGGTACCGTGCCCCACCCCCTCGGACGATACGTGCCCCGTCCCCTCGGGCGATCCATGCCCCTCCCCCTTGGACGATCTGTGCCCCGCCCCCTCGGATGATCCGTGCCCCGCCCCATCAGATGGCAGGTGCCCCGCCTCCTCGGACAGTATGTGTCCCGCCCCCTCGGACAATCTGTGCCCCACCCCCTTGGAGGATCTGTGCCCCGCCCCCTCGGGTGATCCGTGCCCCGCCCCATCAGATGGCAGGCGCCCCGCCTCCTCAGACAGTATGTGTCCCGCCCCCTCGGACAATCTGTGCCCCACCCCCTCGGGCGATCTGTGCCCCACCCCCTTGGGCGATCCGTGCCCCACCCCCTCGGGCGATCTGTGCCCCGCCCCCTCGGACGATATGTGCCCCGTCCCCTCGGGCGATCCATGCCCCTCCCCCTTGGACATCTGTGCCCCGCCCCCTCGGATGATCCGTGCCCCGCCCCATCAGATGGCAGGTGCCCCGCCTCCTCGGACAGTATGTGTCCCGCCCCCTCGGACGATCTGTGCCCCACCCCCCTCGGGCGATCGGTGCCCCGCCTCCTCTGACAGTATGTGTCCCGCCCCCTCGGGCGATCCATGCCCCACCCCCTTGGACCATCTGTGCCCCGCCCCCTCGGGTGATCCGTGCCCCGCCCCATCAGATGGCAGGCGCCCCGCCTCCTCAGACAGTATGTGTCCCGCCCCCTCGGATGATCTGTGCCCCACCCCCTCGGGCGATCGGTGCCCCGCCTCCTCGGACAGTATGTGTCCCGCCTCCTCGGACGATCCATGCCCCACCCCCTCGGGCGATCCGTGCCCCGCCCTTGTGCCACAGCTTCGCGGGTGCCCGCCAGCCCATAGGCTCCACGCAGAAGCTATGAGCGGTCTCTGCAGAGACGTGCCTGTCACGAGCGGGATGAGGTGGGATCTGGGCTCAGAGAGGGTTGGGGATTTATTCTTTCAAGGACAAAGCAAAGGAGAAGGGGGTGTGAAATGTCAGGAAAAGGAACGGGGTTCCCCGCGCGGCCCGCCACCAGTGGGCAGCGTCGGGGGCAGGGTCTTGAGGAAGTGGGGCCACGGGGAGGGTGTGGAGTAGGCGGCGAGGTGCATGCCGTGTTCGGGGGTCCCGGGGGAGCCGTGAGAAGGTGGCTTCGGGGGCCCCCGCGCGTGTGGGCCGCCCAGCCTTTGGGACCTGAGACGGGGTGTGGGCGTCCGAGCCAACGTGACTCACAGGCGAGTGGGGGACCCGGGATCTGAGGGCGCAGAGCCACGCGGCCGACTCCAGCAGGGGGCGGGAACCCTGCCTGGAGCCAGCGCTCGGCTCAAGCTGACCCGCGGGAGCCCGGGGGCGGGCCGGGGTGGGGAGAGGCCGGCCCTGAGCGCGCGGTGTGCTTTCCGGCTCCTCCTGCGCGAGCGTGGGCCTCAGGTGCGCTCAGCCCAGCAGACCCCGCAGGACGCGGCGGGAATCAGCCGGGCTCCGTGCCTGTTCTCCTGGTGAAACGAGCTATAGCTGAGAACATTAACGTCCGTCCCCTGGACGGGACAGCTGTGGGGGTCACAGGCCAAGGCCCCCCGCGCCTCCCCCCACCAGTGATCTGGGGGCCTGCCAGGCCCGCACCCCACCCACCACCTCACTGGACAGGTTGAGAAGAAGGTTCCAGAGAAAAGTCCGTACCTCCCCAAGGAGAGTCATTGGTAGAGTAAGAGCTCCTCTTTAAATCCGAATAGATTTCAGGCAAGGGTGATGATGAAAGTTGTCAGGAGACGTTCTGGAACCTGTCAGAGAATAAGCTGGAGGCGCAGCCCCCCACCCCCAGCCTGAGGCCGAGTCTCGGGGGACCCCCGCGGGGGTGAGCAGTAGCCTGCTGTCCACACTCTGAGCACCGCGCCAGGCTCCCGGGAGCCCCCCAGCCCCACGCAGTAGGGAGGATGAGCATGAGGGCCCCACAGAACACCGAGGAAAGGCTGACGGCCACCCACCCACCGTGTGTTCTCTTTCTCGGCTATCCGCCGCCAGGGGACGGGCGTGGGGACGCTTGCAAAGACGACTTTGACAACGACAGCATCCCAGACATCGATGACGTGTGTCCCGAGAACAGTGCCATCAGCGAGACCGACTTCAGGAACTTCCAGATGGTCCACCTGGACCCGAAGGGCACCACTCAGATCGACCCCAACTGGGTCATTCGCCATCAGGGCAAGGAGCTGGTGCAGACGGCCAACTCGGACCCCGGCATCGCTGTCGGTGAGCCTTCGGGATTCGCACCGCCCTTTGTGGTGCCTGGGGGCAGGGTGCCCACGGGGCATGCGGGAGGCTCTGTAGAGCCGTGTGGTGGGGTCAGGGTGGTCTCTGGGGTGCCCGTCCTTCCACGCCTGCCAGATGGTCTCGACGGAGGGAATGGGGAGGCAGGCATCCGTGAGGTCGTGCTCAGTAAGCCATCTTATGTGTGGATTTGGTTTACAAGATACTATGTCATACAGTAACGGTCTGCCAGACTCAGGAAGTGGGGTCTGAAGATGTTAGATCCCAGACATTCATGAACCCCAGAGCCACGAAGCGGAGGTGGGTGTGAGACAAGGGCCCAGCCCAGCCTCCTCTGGCCCACGCCCGCCGGTCCCGGGGCCGACCCGGGCACGTCCTCCGGGGCTGGGCCCGCCTGCACCTCGCCACCGAAAGTCCCCTTTGGCATCCAGGTTTTGACGAGTTCGGGTCCGTGGACTTCAGCGGCACGTTCTACGTCAACACCGACCGGGACGATGACTACGCCGGCTTTGTCTTCGGCTACCAGTCCAGCAGCCGCTTCTACGTGGTCATGTGGAAGCAGGTCACCCAGACCTACTGGGAAGAGCAGCCCACGCGGGCTTACGGCTACTCGGGCGTGTCCCTCAAGGTGGTGAACTCCACCACGGGCACCGGCGAGCACCTGAGGAACGCGCTCTGGCATACCGGGAACACGCAAGGCCAGGTGAGGCGCCGGGAGCACGCTCAAGAGAGCCGGTCTCGCCCCGAAGATGCCCAGCCTTTGTGTTTTCCTTAATTGTAACCCAAGTGACGGTAATTTTAACAGTCCCGTATTGAGCGCCTACCCGATTAAAGACGCCATGCCTGGTCTTGGTGTTTCCGTAAACCCGGTCGATGATCCTCTTGTAAGTTACGTGTGATTCTACTGTCTTCTAGAGGTGAGGACAACTGGGTTTTCAAAGGCCAACTGTTTTGCCCAAGGTCCCACGTTGAGGAAGCAGGGGATCCGGAATCGCATCCGTGGCTCTGGCTCTGACGCCTGTGCCGGTGGCACTGACCTGCTGGCCCCTGTCGGCGGACTTGGGTCCGCTCCCGAGGCTCATGGCCGCGTGAGCCACAGGCGCTCCCGTCCGTGCTGTGGGACGGCACCCGTACTCAAGACTGATGTTTTCTCAGGTGCGCACGTTATGGCACGACCCCAAAAACGTTGGCTGGAAAGACTACACTGCTTACAGGTGGCATCTGACCCACAGACCGAAGACGGGCTACATAAGGTGAGGGTGGCCCAGTGCCAGCGACTTCCACCTCCACCCAGTGTCCCCAGCACTAGTGAGAGGCCAGGACGGGGGAAGCACAGACTCACTGTCTGAGCGTGAGGCTGACTCGCCCACGTGCTGCCCTCCTGTCAGGAGCCGTCAGCCTGTGGGGTCCTGCTCCGGGCATTAGGTCGGGGCCCCCTCCCTACCACCTAGGCTCCGGCCTAGAGGGTGGGCCCAGCGCACGTGGCTTCAATGTCACCCGAAGGCCACGGGGAGGGAGGCTGAGGTGGTGGGGACTGGAGAGCACTCTGGCTGAGGCTGAAGCACCTGTCGTGGGGAGGGGTGGGTGTTGGGGCGGCGCCCCGTGAGGACGGACCTCCCGCCCTCTGCCATTCACACCTTGTTTCTTTCCCCCGCACCCCTGTGTTCAGAGTCTTAGTGCATGAAGGAAAACAGGTCATGGCGGACTCGGGACCCATCTATGACCAAACGTATGCCGGCGGGCGGCTGGGTCTGTTTGTGTTCTCGCAGGAAATGGTCTATTTCTCAGACCTCAAATACGAATGCCGAGGTGGGTGAGAACACGGCTCTGTGGGCGGCTTGTGGCACAGAGTGGGGGAGAGACAGACACGCATGTAACTTTCCTGCCTTGAAAGGCACGTCACGGCAATACGCTGATGGCAGCTGCTTTGTTTGCTGGCTTGCGTCGTGTCCCGTTTCGTTATCTGTTTGTTTTAAATTGAATGTGAATGTCTCTGGTGGAGCAAACACTTTCCAGTTATTCCCAGGCTCTGCCCATTCACCTTGCGTTCCGTCCTGTGACTGTGCATTCCTTACAGCTTCTGGGCCCCCCATGGCATTTTAGATTTTAGATTGCTACCTTTGCTGAAAACAGGAAGGGAGGGAGGGAGGGGGGAAGGAGGGAGGAGGGAAGGTGGAAGGAGAGAAGAGGGAGGGAGGGGGGAGGGAGGAAAGAGGGAAGGAGGAAGGAGGGAGGGAAGAGGGAGGGAGGGAGGGAAGGAGGGAAGAGGGAGAGGAAGGAGGGAGGGAAGGAGGAAGAGGGAGAGAGGAAGGAGGGAGGGAAGGGGGAGGGAAGGGGGAGGGAGGGAGGGAGGGAGGGGGTTCTCTGTAGTTATCTGTCTAGAAAGATACTTGGCTCACCGTAGTGTCTGACCCCATACCTTCACGAGGACATGAAAACATTCCCTCCTACAGATGAGGTCAGTAAGGCTCTGAGATGCTTCTCAAAATTCACACACTGAAAATTACCCACAAGGGGAGAAAGGGAACGCGAGCACATTGCTTCTGGCGAAGTCTCCTCAGCCCTCCGTGGGGCAAAGACCCGACGCGTTCCCACACACGCCACCCTTCGCACACCCGTCCACACTGTGGAGGCTTTTTAAAATTAAAATGATATTTCGGTTGCAGGTAAAACAAAACAAAACGAAGCAAAACCCATGGTGCAGCCACCCTCGTTCTGTGTATTGTTTATTTTGTAGATGTCTAAACAAGACCGGCTGCATTTCCAGAAACGTACTGTAGACGCTGTTGCCTAGACCCCTAGTCTGTGCTGGTGCTTCCGGCTTCGCTCTCTTTAGCGGCAGCTCCCGTCCTTGACCCTGACGCTGGGGGTCCTTCACCGACATCAACCCCACGCCCGAGCGCCTTCAGAGGGGACTGGTCGTGGGCCCCACAGGTGAACGTCCGGCCCAGAAGACAGCTTGATGATGCAGGAGATGCCGTGCAGTGACAATTGAGCTCGGCATTACATCGCTTCTTGTTTGTTTAAAAAGAATGACGTTTACATATAAAATGTAATTACTTACTGTATTTATGTGTATATGGAGTTGAAGGGAATATTGTGCGCAAGCCATTATCATAAATTAAGCAGAAAAAAATATCGCTGCACGACTTTCAGTGCTTAAAGCCATTTCCACTCTTGGGTCCGAGCTGTCCCACAGCAGCCAGTCCTGTCGGGTTCACGGAGTCTGGAGTCGTGCTGGTAGCAGAGGTCGGGAGATCTCGTCCGACGTGGGGGGCCGGCTCTCTAACTGGAACTTGAGTGGTGGTCACGAGGACAAACGGAAGCCCCTTCCCCCACTGTCCCCCCCCCCCCCCCACAGCGGTGGAGTCCGAAGTCCCGTACTTGCCCTCCGTTGGTGAAGTTAGCGGAGAGAAGTGGGCGCTCCCACCGCGGCGGGCTGGAGGGAACTCCGCGTGTCCCTTGGTTCTGCTCTCTGAGCGCCAGGGTCTCTGCGTGAGTCTTTTCCGGGGCCCGGCTCCAGACCACGCGTCAGCAAGAGCACTTTAGCATCTAATTCCTCCTCTGGGCTTTGCAACTCTGCAAAAGTTGCTTACCTAGTTTGGCAACACTTTTCATTAAGGTTCCAGTTAGAAATGTTAATATTTATTAAATGACTTTAGGATGCAGCTTCATTCACCATAACTTATTTTAAATGTGTCAAGTAACACAGGTATAGCATGATTTCTAGGGATACACGTAGAGCACACATATGATACAAAGATGTAGTTACAAGGAAATACCTTCCTGCCGAGATACAAGCTTTACGATATGCTGTTGTCACGACAAAGCGTGTTTCAAATGAAGGGGAATAAATAAATGATGACGAAGACTTGATAAAGGAACCTTAATTTATACTGTTGCCAACGCACTAATCCAGTATGTGCCCCTGTTCTCTGCTGTACGTAGGATTTGAAACCTTAAATGCTGAAGAAAAATCAGCATCAAGCCTTGCCAGACACACCTGTTAATCAGTCATACAATGATATACACGATTTTTTTTGTTTTTTGTTTTTTTTGTTTTTGTTTTTTTGTTTTCGCTTTAAATTGCATGTTCTTTCTGCAGGAAATATTAATCTCCCTCCACATAAGGGGCTTAATAAGAGAAGTTTGTCTTACCTGTCTGATGCGGGCAAATGTTTCTCCCCTTTCTGTTCATAGCGATCTCGTTTCTATGTTTCTATCTCGATCCCATAGTGTGGAATACAGAGGATCCATAACTCTTGTCCTAACTTGCACATTTCATTTGATAAAGTTGTGTTTGTCGCTTCCTTTGAGGTTGACTTTTTGTTTTGTTGCACTTTCCACTTAGTTTTTGGAGCTGTGTTCCCAGACAGCGGGGGTTTGGGAACTGGACTAAATGTAACGGCCGCGGAGAGTGCACAGGTGTCCGTGTTGCTGTCGCTCGGACGAACAACGCAGTGCTGTGCGATGATGATGTGAATATTTAGAATGTACCATATTTTTTCGGTAAATTATTTATGTTTTTTTTTTTTGAACAAACTTCTCTTCCAGATTGATGAAACTTCATTTGTTTTGCCAAAGACTGTAAATATTTATTTATTTGTTCACATGGTCAGAATCTCACCACTGAAACCCTGCTTTTATCTAGCTGCAGCCTCATTTTTATACTTTAAAGATTAATAACAGGAAATAAATTGTAAAAAGGTTTTCTATAAACGAATCTCTTTCCCTTTTTTAAGAAGAATTAGCAGGGTTCCTGCTGGGGGGAAGGGAGACATACCCCAACAGGGAGGGGGTGACGTGTTGCTCCCCTCAACGTGAGCCCGTTTGTCTGCAGGTCCCAGCTCTGCCCCCCCCCCCCCCCACCGAGGTTAGGGTGTAGGTTTGGGGTCGTCGTGGAGAAGGAAACCCCGTGTGGGGCAGCCCCACAGCCAAGCGGGACACGGCCAGTAGGTGCCCCTTCCCACCTGCGTCTCGAGCTGTGCAGCGAGTTTTGGGGGCGTCCCCGAAGGGACTCAGAGGAGCACTGACCGCCCGGGAGACGCCCCGTTAACACGCGTGGGACCCGTGCGAGCTGCACTCGTTCCAAACCAGGGACGGAGGCGCACCGGGGCCGGCGGCAGAGACAGACAAGCCGGCGCGCAGCAGGAGGGTCGTGGGGTTTCTCTGGGTTCCCAGCGGCCTTGGGTTTCTGTTACGTCGGAGTCAAATATGGGGGGGAACACGGGCGTTTGGCAGAAAGAAGCAGGAACGAGTCACACGCTGGAGCTACACGGCACGGGACCAGTCATCGGGGGGGCAGGAAAGCCCTGCTTCGATCTGGGGGCGCAGGGGGGATTCTGTGACATAAAGCGGGGGGACCGCGGGACCCCTGCACCTCAAACAGGAGCCTTTGGCAAATTGAGAGAGAAGTCAATTAGGGAAGTGATTCGGGTTGGGCCGTGGTGGCTCCTGGAGGGAGTGTCGCACACATTTTTCCAAAGACACAACCGGACCCGCTTCAGGACGACGCTTGAGAGGCGGGTGGGAGTGTGAGACGCGTCTCTCCGGACGTTATTTCCTTGTGATTTATAGCAAGTAGAAGTGTGTGATGGACCCCGGGGCCGTCCTCTCCCAGGACTGACCAACTGACCGACAGGAATGCGGCGCCCCTGGAACAGGACACGTCTTGTGTCCCGCTCTGTAGTCCTCTTTTCCTTCTGGGCAGTGTTCCCACAAACGTAACCCGCACGCCCCCAGTCTTGTTTGTTCTGGAAAAAGCTGCAGCTGCGTGGATGTGGGGTGGGCTTAGCCCCCGATGCCGTGAATGCTGGACCCAGAGCCGGGAGTACTGAGCACTGGACCCAGAGCCGGGTGCCGTGTGCACACGCCTTCACTGGCACAGGAGCCGCGGAGCAGGCAGTGCAGCAGCCTCTCACAAGGATCCGGAACGGGGTCTGTTAGTGCCAGGGAGGGGAGATGGTCCCAGGACAGAGTCCGGCCCTTGGCCATCACCGGCAGCCGGCGTCTCCAACTGTAGGTTCAATGGGGTCCCTTCTGGGGTTTCTGTGGGTTTCAACATCTCAGGCAGGCCTTTCTCAGTCTGAGTTACACAGCGCGGTGTTTTTGGCCAGGACGGCAGGATGGGAACGGACGGCCACCCAGCACGCCCCGGCCCCGGGCTGGGGGCCTGCGGCGTGGACCCCGCACCTGCCGGGTAGGGCTCTGCGCAGAACGGAAAGACCCTCAGAGAGATCCGACTGAGCCGCAGCCTGGAATCCCGCGGAGGCGGGAACATCCCAGTACTCTGGGCACAGCCCAGGCCTGGCCGAGCCCTGCTCCCAGGGGAACGACTTGGCAGCCAAGGTGCCGTCCGGGGACCAGAGTAGCCGCGGCCAGTGCCTCGCGGCGCCATCAGCTCCGGGGAAGCCGTGGGGCGTTCCTGCCAAGTGTCAGCCCACGGCCGCCGGCTGAGCCTCGCTGTCCTCGCACAGCGTGGGCGGCCCTGCCCCTCCACCAGGTCCCTGCCGGGCCCCCCTGCGGACGGAGGCGGGCCGGCCCCTCGGCGGTCACGGGCCCGGTAGTCGCCAGCCGGCCTCGCCGAGCGGCGTCCAGCTCACGTCTCCCGGCACGGCAGCCCCGAAAACTCGGCGTTTCCAGATCCTGCCTTCTCCAGAGCGGGACCTTTTCCCCCCAAGCACATCACACGCTTTAGGAGAAGTGATGTTTCGACACCACAGCCTTCAGGCAAGACACACTCGGAATACGCCGTGACGAGGCGGCTTCGGTCGGGGCACCGCCAGGAGCACGTCTAGGTCAAATGACCGCACGGGGGTGGACCCGGGTGGTGGGACCAGCTGCCCCGGAGGGGCGAGGGGGAGGGCTCCCCGCTGCCCGCGGGTGACACCGGCCTCGTCCCTGAGGCCCCTGGGACGCGCCCACCTTGTCCCCTTGGCTCCCAGGTGGCACCCGAGGCCCCCGGGAGACACCGGGGCTCAGCCCTCACTCTGCCCCGGGGGTTCCGTGCTGTGACGGCATGTCGCAAAGACAGTGTGACTGCAGGTTAACTGTGAGCATACGAAGGGTTCGGTAAAGAAAAGTCGAGCAAAAAGAGCAAAGGGCGTTAGGGTGATAAAACTGGATTACGCTTTATTTTACACACTATTTATTTACTTCCAAGTTGTATTATTTGTGTACATTTGTTTTATCGTTCTGTGGATGTATTTTTCTATTTGTGAAAATTTTTCAGTTGTTCTGGGTTGGGACACAACACACAGTGGAATTATTAACACGATTAACACTGGAATTATTTTTCTTTTCAATATGACTTTCTGGAACAAAGACCTATTGTTCCTGCATTGTTAAACAGGACCTATATATTAAATACATTACTATATATTTAATATGGACTATTTAAAGATCTATATTTAAGGTTGTATTTAATATTATGCACACAGTTGGGGTACCTGGGTGGCTCAGTCGGTTAAGCATGATTTGAGCCCTGCGTCAGGCTCTGTGCTGACAGCTCGGAGCCTGGAGCTGCTTCCGATTCTGTGTCTCCCCCTCTCTCTGCCCCTCCCCCCACACCTCTCTCTCTCAAAAATAAAAAACGTTAGGGGCGTCTGGGTGGCTTAGTCGGTTAAGCGTCCGACTTCGGCTCGGGTCGTGATCTCATGGTTTGTGGGTTCGAGCCTCGCGTTGGGCTCTGTGCTGAGAGCTCGGGGCCTGGAGCCTGCTTCGGACTCTGTCTCCCTCACTCTCTGCCCCTCCCCACTCACGCTCTGTCTCTCTATCTCTCTCTCAAAAATAAATAAATGTTAACAAAATATTATGCACACAGTCAGTGTGTACCTTACAGAAACAACTTCTCCGTGAGGAATAATCTTAGAAGTTGCTTCCTTGCAGGTAAGAATCATTGCATTCAGGGACAGGTTTCCCGCTAACTCTGGAAGGAGTAGGCAGGGGATTCACAGAAGGAGGATTCCATCAGATTTTGAAGTTTCTCTCTTGTGTTTGGGGAGAATCAGCCCTCACCTGGTGGGCCCTGAGCCAGCTCAGAGCAGGGGTGGGGACCCCAGACTGAGGCTCGCCCCAGGCAAGAGGACAAAGAAACACGCTCAAACAGCCTAGCCTGGCAACGTTTGTACAGCTCACTACCCTTTGGGCTTTTGCATATCATACGACACCTGACCATCCTGAAACCTGTTGCTAGAATGACCAACTATTTCAGTTAAAGGACTTTTTAAGATAACATCTTTTTTTAATTCCCAAGATCTTTCTCTTCTAGTGCTGTAACTTTCAGAGATTAAAAAAATGGGAGTACACCTTAAATTCAATGACAGTGTTTATATCAATCATGTGCCAACACGGAGAAAACAGTGGGGAGCGTAGCAGTTGAAGAGTGACACCGGGCGTGTTTCGACATACCTGCGATACGTAATCCGAAAAGGGAATGAAGAAAACCATCCCACTTACAAAAGCCTCGCAGGCAACAAAACTCGTAGAAATAAACTCAACCAAAGAGGTGAAAGTGGAGTAAAACTGGATAATATCGCTGAAAGAGACTAACACCAACCTACATAAGTGGAAAGACCCATCACGTTTACAGATGGGAAGGGTTATCGTGGGGCAGAGCCAGCACCCTGGGCCTACAGACTCAGCGCTGTTCCGTCAGAGTCCTTACAACCCGATTTGCAGAAATGGAAAAGCGGAACCTCACATTCCTAAGGGATGGCAAGGGCTCCAAACAGCCAAAACACTATTTCAGAGTGACAAGAAAGCTGAGAAGTCACATTTTCTGATTTTAAAACTTGCTACAAAGCTGCTGTGTTCAGAACTGCCACAAAGACAGATAGAAGAGAGTCCAGATGATTTTCAAAAAGAGTTCCAAGACCACCCAGCGAGGAAGGAATAATCTCCAATCAGGGACACTGGATTTCACATGTAAAAGAATAAAGTTGTCCCTCATCTCCCACGACATACAAAAAATGAACTTGAAATGAATCAGCCACCTAACTCGAAGAGCTAAAATCACAAAAATCTCAGATAGAAACTCAGGTAAACGTTCACGACTGTGAATATGGCAACGGATTCCTAAGTCTGACACAAAGAAGCTTGAGTAACGGAGCAAACAGTGGACAAAGTGGACTCTCCCCAAACGAAAAACATTTGTGTATCAGAGAAATAAAAAGACAAATCACTAATGGGAGAAAGTATTTACAAATCGTAGATCTGATGGGGTCTAAGAATCCGTAAAGAACCCTTACAACCCAACAGCAACGAAGGCAAAAAAAAACACAAGAAAACAACAACAACAAAAAACTCCATTAAAAAATGAACAGCACAACTTGGGTAGACATTTCTCCAAAGATGAACAAATGGCCAATAAGCAGGTGAAGGGAGCCCGACGTCACTGGTCGCCAGGGAGAGGAGATGCGAGTCAAAGTCGCCTGACGCCCCCCAGGATGGTTACAATGAAAGAAAGATGAGTGTTAATTAGCAAGGATGTGGATTTTGGGACCAACGGCTGGTCGGACAAAAAATGGATCGGTTGTTGCGGGAAAACCGTGGCGGTTCTTCCAAAGGTTGACCGTGGAGATACCGCATGAGCCCAGACATACACCCCAAGGACGTAGAAACAGAAGCTCAGACCGATACCGGCACCTGAAGGTTCTTAACGCACTGCCCACAGTGGTCCAACAGTGCAAACAATGCAAATGTCCTTCAGCAGGTGGACAGGTAAACGAAAGGTGGCGAACCGAAACGTAAAATGCTGTTGTTCATCCGTAAGACGAGGCAGCCCAGACATGCTGAATGTGCAGGAATCTGAGTAATGGAAAGAAACCAGACAGAAGGTTACATGTCGTACAATTAATTCCCTTCATTTAAAATACTCAGGGGGCGCCTGGGGGCCCAGTCGGTTAAGCATCCGACTCTGGGTTTCAGCTGACAGCGCAGAGCCTGCTTGGGATTCTCTCTCTCTCCCCTCTCTCTGCCCCTCCCCTGTGCTCTCATTCTCTCTCACTCTCAAAAGAGATAAATAAATGTAAAAAAGTAAAAAAAAAAAAAAATTCAGATTAGCAAAGTCTCTGGAGACACGGAGCAGATACGAGTGGCCGCAGGGCCGTGAAGCGGGGGATAGGGCTGCTTGCTCAGTGGGCACAGAAGTGTCATTTGGGGTGGTGACATTTTTGGAACCAGATAGAAGTGATGGTTTTACAACCTGGTGACAGCTCTAAACCCCAGTGAGTTGTGCACTTTACAGCAGCTAATTTTGAATTTCACCTCAATGAGAAAAAGGAAACTGAGGAACACACATCTAACTGTAGTCCATGAGCCAGACCGGTAACTCAAACTGATCTCAGGACGCTTGCTTTGTGGGGATCAAGGCTTCAGGTGACCACGGACGCGTCGGCGCCGGGCCGTGTGCCCCGCGGCTTGTGGCTTTGCCCTGTTTCCTGGTCCCTGTTCCCACCAGGCCTCCTCAGTGCCACTAACCGTGGTGGGATCCTGACGTGGGGGGAAAGAGAAAACGGACTTAGTGGTGGGAAGGGGCTCCGGAGTCGTGTCTGTGACCTGATCTCTGACTGTGACTTACAGCCTGAGCCTCGTTCCTCTGGGCCCTGAGGCTCCCTCAGAGGAAGGGAGACAAGGCCACAGTGACCGGGGTGGCTCTGCCCCTCCGTGTGGGCGCAGACAGTGTGGGGGGAGTGGGGTAGATCCACAGAGTGAGGTGTTCACGGAGGCTCAGCCCCACATCGGGGTAGGGGGGGACCGCTGGGCACACAGCTGAGGCTCTGTGGCCCGGCCTCCGCCCCCGTGCAGCCCTGCCCCTGCCGCGGACCCCAGCTGAGCCACGTGAGCCACGGGTCTTGCTGCCACAGGGACTCCCAGACTCCCCGGAAACCGCCGTGAAAGATGAGGGACACGTGCACCTGCCGTGCTTCCGACCAGCGAGTCTGCGGTGTCCGTGTTGCTCGGAGGCCTCCGTGACCTCCAAGAGTCGACAAACGACTGCGTTGGGAATTTCGTAAGATGCCAGAGGACCCCCGAGGCCGCTGCTGGACGAGGCGGAGGAGCGGGCCATGGAGGTCACCGGCTGCCTGTCTCCGTCGGGTTACGTTGCACGAGGCGAGACGGGAGGGGAGGCCTCCGGGTCACAAACGTGTTCGCCGCACACATGGCCGGAACAGAGGGGCAGGCACACTCCTGGTGGGGCCCAGGAGCCCCTGCCTGCTCTGGCTCCTGCCTGAGGGGATGTCACAGAGCCTGTGCTTGGCCCTGTCTCCCAGGAAAGGCGTCACATGCACAGCGGCGACTGGAAAGTCAGGACAGAAGGCGCTTTGCTCACAGGCCCCAGCCTCACGCCTCAGGCGGGAGTGACCAGACACTGCTTGGGGACCCTGGGCCCCCTGTCCCCAGGCGGACGTGCCAGCCACAGGAGCAAGCCTTCGCCTTTGTCCCGCCCCTCACACACCCCGTGTCTGACCACAGAGTCTAAGCTCCAGTTATAAGTACTTGGGACAGAATGCCCGACAGAGGGGAAGCTCTCCAGCCCTCGGTGTTGTGGTCGGGACGGGACAGGTGTGCCCAGGCTGGTTGCTCCCGGGAGCCGCTCGCCCACCGCGGGCTTCACAGACGGCCCTGTACCTGTAATGGAGCCTCTTCACAAGGAGAACGTCCCTAAGGTTGCAGAGGCCCCGAGGAAGTGTGGGGAGGAGGAGGGGGTGAGCTCAGGACTCTGCGGGGCTCCGGGCTCCAGGCTCCTCTCTGCGTCCCCAGGGCCAGACCTGGGCAGGTGTGAGCAGGGGAGTCGGGAGCCCTCACAGGGGGGACGCGAGGCAGGACCCTGGGAGCAGCCAGCCTGGGGCGGTGAGGCTGTGGGCGGCGACCCTGAATGAGGCAGAGGGTCTCAGGAACACCCGAATTCGAATCAAAACACCCTGCGTGTGACCTCCCAAATGGATGCGTTTTTGAAAGCTTCGACGTGCCCCTCTGCAGGCTGGGTTGCTAAGAGAAGGCTGTGCTGTCGGGAAAGGGAGAGTCAGCCTTGGAGCCCAGACAGAGGGGCGGCGGGGAGGGAGGCCCGGCTTCCTGGGAAGCCTAGAAACGCCCAGATGGCTCCGGCTCCGTCCTCCAAGGACCAGGGCAGTCAGGCGTGATGCTTATCAGAGATTGGTGGTTACAGCTTTGATGATAACAAGAGATCGGTTTCCTGGGGTTCATTCTCTAATCACCCAGGAGACTTTGTAACTGGACTTTGTCTTTGTTTGGTTCCCCTAAAGCCGAGTGTGGCCACAGGCGTGGGATCAGGTCATTTATTTTGGAGGTGGTTCTGGGAAGCTGGATGGGAGCTGGGAAGTGAGGGAGGATTAACACGCAGAGCGCAGAGCGTGGGTCCCTGGGCGGCCCAGGCTGTGGGAGGAGCCAGGCAGCCCCTGTGCAAACCCGGCCCCATCCCCCGCCCTGGGCCAAGCTCGCCTGTGGGCTGACAGGCAGTCGGCACCAGAGGCTGTCTGTCTGCAGGTGAGGCAGGAGGGACAGAGGGACGGGTCACACAGAGCAGGCCTGAGGGGATGGTGGAGACCGGGCAGCTCTGGGCGGCACAGGGCAAGTGCAGCCGTTTACATCCTGTGGAGCAGCTGTGTCCACCCCGGAGCCCCGGACACGGTGTCAGCATAGGCAGCGGGCCCTGCGGTCTAAACTGTGCATCTGTGCTTTCATCCCAAAGACTGGCTGTGCGCAGGCCCGGCCCGGAGGCCTCTTCTGGGGGCTCATCATTCGAGTTGTACCTGGGACTCCCGAGTCTGTTTCTGGGAAGGGGCCCTGCTCCTGGAGGGGTGGCCTGCAGTGGGTGGGGGGGCAGGGAGGTGCGGCCTGCAGGTGCAGAGGGGGAGGGGCGGCCTGCAGGGGCAGGGGAGGGGCCCCGCGCTGTCCCCGTTGCCGCTATGCTGTCTCCCCACCTCATGCCGAGCCCGTTCTGAACCCGACGTGAGCACGGCTGCTCTTGGAGCATCAGGATATGAGGATTTTGTTCCGACAGATTTGACTGATTTGAAGGGTTCAAGACCTTCGCAAGACTGGGTGGGACTCGGTGCAGGGCCTGGAGCTGGACCCCCACCGCACGCGCCCCCTCTGTCCTGCAGGGTCTGTGTGGCACGGCCTCCCCCTGAGCCCCGCAGGCTGGTCCCTGCGGCCATGAGGCCGAACAGAGCCCCGTGGGCTGGAGGCGGAGCTCAGGCCCTTCCCCTGTGGGTCTGAGGGAACAGACAGTGGGGAGGAGGGGAGAAGCCCCCTCAGACTCAGGGGGTCGGATCAGGTCACTGGGTCTTTGGCCGGAAATGGAGCGTGAGCGTGCGGGACAGCCTGGGCCCCGGGCCGAGGAAAAGTGAGCAGACAGGACGTCCCCAAGCAAGGGGACGCCGGCCATCTGTCCCCCTCCCCATGGGGGGCACCACCACAGCGTCCCTCTGATCTCCATCCTGACGCAGGATCGGTGGGGGCCGGAGGGCAGAGAAGTTCCTGCTGGGCGTTCACAGGGGCCGGCGGGAGGCGTGGGGTCTCCGAGTTCCCTGCCTCTTACTCCTGCCGCCCTCCCCAGCCTCCTGTGGCTCCTTGTGCTCGGCGGCAAGGCGACGAAAAAGAAATCGCCATCAAAATACATTTCGGATGTAGTAGAATTAAACTCAAAACACGATTCCATTATAAAAAGGAAAAGCAGACGTTAGTTAGCTTCTCGCTCAGTTCTCACAACAAATGAGTTACCCTTCCTGCAACCGAGGGCCCGGACAGAAGCGCCTGGGAGCTGTGAAGCGACGGGGTGAGGGAACCAGGACCCTGAACTTTGACCCTGCGACTCTCAGGATGTTATTTTATAAGCTGTCTCTTGAAAAAAACACAAACCTTTCATGCAGGAGCACAAGTTGACTTTTGTAAAAAGCAGGCACAGCTTTGTGATGACAAGCAAGGCCTTCGGACACAAAGCCCAGCCGGTCCTTCCCGAGGCGGCTCTGTCCCTGGGCGCCGGGAACCCCTCTTTGTCATCTGTGGAACCGGAGCCCGGCAGGGGCGCGGATCTCCAGCGCCTCCCTGGACACACACGGGACTGGGGGGGCCGTCTAGCTGCTCTCCCGCTGCTCCACTGAGTGCTCCCACCGCTCCCCAAACTCACGCTTTATCAGGGCCTTCCTGGGGTTTCAGAGACCCCACCAATCTCTCCTCCACCAGGATTTGAAAGCTTAAGTCCTGCTCTTTGTTTTTCATTTTTTCTTTTTTGAGAATCACTTGAGGAATTGCCGACGCCGTTTTGAGTTTATTTTGTGTCTGGATTTCCCTTGTACTTTAATAAACTACAAGTTTTGCATATTTTAATAACACTAAATTATGGAGTATTAATCTTATCATGGCGTTTTGTGTATTTTCCTACTTTTAAACTGAAGTTGTGTCTTCAACATTTTAAGTCCAGAAGTCTTAGGCAAGAAAAGCTCAAAACCCAGAAGTAGGTATTACGTTACTTGCCAAAACATGACTTAAAAAACATTTCTTTGAAACAACAAATCAGCAAGTCCTTTGTGGTTCCCTTAATGGCTGGTGAGAATACATCTAGCTTTTTCTTTATTATGAAATGGAAAGTTTCAACATTTACCTTAAATAAGTAACATGAATTTCGTCAAACACCAAGATTCCAAGTTTCCCAGAAAAGAGCAATTACGATGACCCAAGAAAGGAAGAATCCAGATTCCTGGGGCTGATGGCCTCTGGCCGCACGCAGAGTTCCCCACACACATACCCGGATGCTTGCCTCTTCTGCGTCCCTGTTGTGGGAGGGAACTGACCCACCGGGCCTGTGGTCAGGGTCAGAGCAGACCCGGGGCGGTGAGCCCGGTCAGGCCACAGTTTGCCCGGCTCCCCAGAAATGTGTTCGAGGGCACCCCAGGGCTCATGGAGGGAGCAGGGGGTGGCCCAGGGTTCGATGCCCAGCTCGCCCTGAGGAAGCCTTGCTCCACGTGTGTGAACATGGGGGACGCAGCGAACCCAGCAGGGGAGGAGCCCCCACACGTGGTCTTAGGAAATCTTCCCACCTCGAGTAATAAAGGGACCCCGGCGTGATCATTCACGGCAGCGCTAGGCTGCGTCGTATCGGGTCCTGCTCTGAGACCCTGCCTGGGTCCGTGGAGCGTGGACGTGGGTGTGGACGACACAGGCCAGGGCCCTGTCCTCGTGGGTCTTTCACTCTCCGGACCTGCGGACAGAAGAGAACCGAGCAGAGCAGACACGGCCTCAGAGGAACGAGTCCACAGAAGTGGACCCAGCCGTCGCAGACGGTGTTCGGGCACTACGGGGCCAACCCGCTCGTCCCAGGGGGCTGTCCTGCGAAGTTGCTGTTGTTAGCAGGGGACGTGCTCGTGCCTCTGTGCTTGTCCACGAAAACCAGAATGAAGTCTTACGCGCCGGATACTAAATACATACTTTGATCCTCTCGAGTAAGAATTTGGATACTAACGCACAGAAAATGCACGGGTCCACTGAGTCCTCCTCGGAAATAGTCACACTTGGCAGCTTACCGGGTATCTCACGACCCGCTGCGGGATCCCCAAACAGAGCGCGCGCACCCGCTCTCCCCGGCCTGGACTCCCGCAGGTGCGCCCCGCCCTGAGCCAGGGCCCGACCTCACCAAAACCGGCTCCCGGCTGTGACTGCAGGCCTGTGCCCAATCGTCTCTCCCTCCGCCCCTCCCCACGCCCCGTCCAGGTGACCAGCCGGCTTCCCCAGAGGCCAGCCCACCTGGCATAGAGCTTGCCCTGTCCTGACTGTCGCCCCACTGTCCGAGGGCCTGACACCCTGCGCGATTTGGGGGCTCTCCTCCTGGGCCCCGGACTCTGCTCCCGGACCTGGGGGGGTCCTTCCATCCCGTGACCAGCATGCCGGGGCCTGGGGCTGCCCCGGCTCCTGGAGACCTCTGACCAGATCCTGGCTGCTCACCCTGCAAGTGTCGGTGGCACGTTCACGTGCCAGGAGGCTCAGGAAGTTTCCTCATTTTACGGCTGAGGGACCGTGTCCAGCACCAGTGTTCCCAAGCCCCGGGCTCCTCTCGCCACAGCAAACACACAAGGGACGTCCTTTTGGTCACGGAGCCGACACACCGACGTACATGACGTAAACTGAGGCACTTAAGTGTTCAAAAAAACCCGATTTCTTCAGATCAAGACTTCTCCTCGGACCCATGCGTGTTTTTCACATGTTTTCATATATATTACGCTGTCCAAATGTGTGCACATTCTCTTTGTCTTATTACATTAAACTACATTCATCACTATTTTCCTGAAAACACACTATGTTTTAGGCAGCAAACCCGTTTTGTCTACTTACGATTCCAAATACGCTGTGCTGTCTTTCAGATGACTATAGATTCAATGCCATATATAGAGTTTTTACAAGTCATCTGAGACTTAAATCAATCTGCTTCTTCTTTCAAACGTGTTGTGGAATAGAGGACAGTGTTATAACCTATCTGTAGGGTAACACACTTTCTGGGTGGGGTGCGGTATTTACAGATATAAATTGTTTCCTCTCCCACTTCAAGTGCACACCAGCGCACACCTCCAGATGCACACGGGCACGCACACACACACCGTGCACGCACGTGCATACGCTGGGAGGGTCACAAAGCCGTCTGTGCACGTCTGCGAACATGCCAGCCGCAACAGACAAGGTGTCTCACGTTCCGAGATGCAGAGTTCGCCAAGCAGGGGGGTAGATGGAAAGGGGAAACGAGCCGGAGTCTGAAGGTACAGGATTGCTAACTATCCACGGAAAGGGCTTGTACTTTGTAGCTTTTGAAAGTAGGAACCAAAAAACTCAGCAGGTTCTTTGATCGCTGGGCTGAGCATGTTTCTAAACTTGAGCAAGGACCTTGACACCTCCCCTCCCCCGCCCCCGCCGCCCATCCCACGGCCGGGATTCTCCTGGGGCTGGGTTGTTATGCACGGACTGTTTGTGCAAAAATACATGTGACTGCTAACATGTGGGGTTTGATAACATGAAAACTACCTTCCTCATTTCCTCTCCAATTTCTTGTGTGCCTGGATTATTCAAAGTGGCAGTCATAGAGTGAAGATTGTGGAATAGAGCTGGAATTTGCAGGAAGCAGTCTGTGGGCCAAAGTAACACGCACGTTGCTACAAAGTTGCGTCTATAGGCCCCGTTTTCTTATTGCTGTAGTGATACAACACTCATAATTTCAGATTTCATCAGTAGGAAAAGTGACATCTGTGATTTATCCATCCATATCACTTACTGTTTGGGTGACAGACTGGAATAGAAAAGCTACCGCTATGGTGGGTCACGTCTATACCGGGCCCACGGAGATGGGCTTACAGTTTTCTACAATTTCAAGGCTATTTCGCTTCGCAAATGCAGTGGGGCGCTTACTACGTTGTACTCCAGCATCTGCTTGTGATTCTGTCCTTCGCTAGACAGAAGTTAACCAGGAACAGGGACCTTATTGCTTGTGCGTGGACAGGTGGCAGCAGTGAAAATGGCCCCGGTTACCTTGGGAAAACGGGTTTGGTTGTAAATCTGCGCCCTGTGTCCTGGGCAGGGCCCCGGGGGGAGGCAGGCCCTGACTGTCACGAACAGATTTACCTCCAGCAGCAGCCCTAGATGCTGTCCCCTCGCCACGCGTGCTGCCGTTTTCCAGAGACCAAGAGGAAAGGCGAAACCTCCCGACTCTTATTCAGACCGTAACACGCCTGACGCAGACTCTGCACGTAGTGGGCGCTTTTTCCTGGTCATGCAGCCCTGAACGTGCCTTGGGGTCGAGCAGCCGGGGGAGGGGAGGCCGGGAGATCACGGACATGCCACCTAGGGTCGGCTGCCCTTCCGTCTACGGAGGCCTGTCCTTTGGGGCTGAGCTCAGGAAGCTTCCCTGAGAAGCTGGCAGGTGAGCTCAGCCCCCTTTCGGACTCGGGCTTGACCTGCACCCGTGATCTAGGGTTTCCTCGGCGGCTGCACAAGCGAAATCTGGTTACAAAGCGTGGGATATTTGACAGCCACCTATGCTCAGTGCCATGTGGCCAAGGACGGTTTGATGCAGACACGTTGGATGAAAGACAGCGTCAAGGGTTAGCAACAAAGGTACCAAATTCCGCGTATTTTGTATCCGACGGCAAAGACGTCTGAGTTGAGGGCAGGGGCTTGAGAGGGTCTGGAGGCTCTGGGTCGTAGTCACAACCCACCTTCAGGAGGCACAGAGGCCGGGTGAACGCAGAGGCGCCCGCGTCAGGGAAGGCCGGGCCGCGTCCAGCCGGGCCGCGTCTCGCAGACGCCCTGACGTCAGCCCTGGCTTCCGGAACACCCGCAAACCTGCCCCACTGCGGCGGCTCATGTGACATACGCTCTGCTGAGTAAGAGAGCCGTCAAAACCAGAGCAATAAAACAGGACGAGCCCCCCGAACAATCAACAGGCCACAGAAAGGGTTTTCCCGCTGCGCGGCCACCACCCGCGCTCTGGGGGGACGCGGCTTTCACTCGCCGGCGGCTCGGGCTCGAGAGGCTCTGCCTGGCCCACGTCTGCGCCACATGTCACGGCCGCTGCTGACCTGTCGTTACTCATGTCTCCTTGTCCCCGGTGATAAAAACAGTGTCGGCCTTTCTGTATCAGTGACGCTAAAGCACAAATACCAGGCTTTCTGGCCGAGGTAAGTGAACAAAACCCCACAAATATCTGTTCCCGATCGTCTGGGATGGAAAAAGGAACCTCATCCCAGGAGCTTGCAGGAGTTTCGTGACCCCTTGGTTGTGGTGAAGTGCGTCCGTTGTACACGCCGAGGGCAAAGCACCGTGGGCAGCAGACCTCCCCTCACGCAGGCCCAGCGTGAGCCCCGCGCTCAGTACAGACGACACCCTTCCCCCTTCACTCCTCTTGAGCTGTAACAGACCGTTGCTAGGGTGAGTGAACGCTACCCTGAATCATCCAAACCTCTCGTTTGAAAGTCAAGGTTTTTTGTGAAATGTGCCGTTGCCACGATCTGTGTGGCATCGCTTTTTGTAAGGAAAAGTCTCAGAGGGTGGCCTCCCCTGGTGTCACGTCCTGTAACTTAGGCCACTTGCAGGTATGAGAGCCCGGTCATTCCTTCCCGGCCCCCTCCCCGCCCCCCTCAGCCAACTTCCCTCTGTTCTCCGCCTAACGGATAGACAACCTCTTGAAAACAGAACCCTGGGGACATTTCTTACCTGCTTAAAACCTTTTGGTGACTGTTGTTTGAGCTCAAGTCCAAGCTTCGGCATGAGGAAACATGGGAGCCATCACATGAGGTCATGTCTGCAAAAACGGGGACCCGGAGGAGGGACGGGTCCTTTGGTGCTGGTTCCTCTGGGCAGGGTGGGGTCTTGCCGGGCTGGTGTCCCCCGAGGCAGTGACCCTCCAGAAGGAACCCCACCATGGGGTGCAGGACGCCATGGGACCTGGAACCACCCAGGAGAAACAGGGTCCTTCCTCCTGCCCAGCCCCCTCCGCCCACAGAGCCCCCCAGGCCCAGCCCAGCAGGGCCCAGCTGGCAAGGCAGGTGTGCTGGCACAGTCCCGGCATCTGGCCCAGCTGACGGCCAGCCTGTAGGAGGCGGGAGCTGAGGAGCTGGAGCCCCTCACGGCCACCCCGCTCTGCCATGAGCCTGTCTGAAAGCCACTGCAGGAGACAGACTTGGGGAGTGGCCACGTCTCCATCCTACTGACCTGGCCACCCTCCACACCCCGCTGATGTCAAACTGGCTCTCTGGTGCCTGAAGCCATGCTGGCAGGTGCCTGGAGACCAGAGGCTGGGTCCTGTCCCCCCGCGGTCTCCCTGCCTGGAGACCAGAGGCTGGGTCCTGTCCCGCCGGGGTCTCCCCGCCTGGAGACCAGAGGCTGGGTCCTGTCCCCCCGGGGTCTCCCCGCCTGGAGACCAGAGGCTGGGTCCTGTGCCCCCGGGTCCTCCCCGCCTGGAGACCAGAGGCTGGGTCCTGTTCCCCCTGGGTCTCCCCGCCTGGAGACCAGAGGCTGGGTCCTGTCCCCCTGGTGTCTCCCCACCAGCCAAGAGTGCGGTGACCACACTTCCAGAGGCACCTGCACCCACGGGAGCCTCACCAGCATCCAACAGGGCGGGGGGCCAGGGCAGGGTTAATTAGTGGGTTTGGGAAAAGATCATAGCGAGGAGAGTGGTGGGTCTTTCTGGTTTATGGGGTGAGGCGGGTGACTGGGGCGTCTGGGGAAGCCATGCTTGTGCTAACAGCAGAAGGGACCACGGGAGGACACCGGAGGCACGGAGGAGGCTCGGTGTGGACGAGGTCAGGACCGGGCTCCCGCGGTGTGGACTGGTCCTGATGCCGCGTCTGACGAGGAGGCGAAGAGAAAATGAAAGTGCCCAACTGGCCGGCATCTGGCTGAGCGGCTGGATGGAGCTTTCGTCTCTGGGCTCCGAGGGGGTTGTGAGGCTCCGGTTCCCGGCACGATTCTGGTGCCCTGGTCCTCCGTTAGAAGCTGTCTCTGTTCAATGATGTCCCAGAACCATTAACTCAGAGAGCTTGAGAACCGAGGTCTTCAGAATATTATCAAGGCTTCTATCCGCAGGAACAATCCGGGCCACATTTGCACACGAGCCTCCCCTGTTACCAAGAGGTATCCGCGTCCTAGGTGGTGTTTGAGGAGAGGTGGCGTTTTATGGCAAGAGGGGAGGGTGGAGAATGGGAGTATTTCAACTTCTCTGAGCTTCTCCGTGAAACTTTGCCTCAAAAGTTTGCTGCGACTCTGTAAACTTTCCCGAGGAAGTGAAACCAGTGCATGAGGCATACTCATAATTCGGTCCGTAAGGAGACGTTCTTGCAGCCTGGGAGCCACTCCCCGCCCTGGGAACGTGCTCCAGAGCCTCGGGGCAGAACAAGGAGGGCGCCGTGCTGGATGGAAGGCACAGCCCGCGTGAGGCCCTCCTGGAAGAGGCGAGCGTCCTTCCTCAGGCTGCCGTAACGCTGCGTGTGGTTCGAGCCACGGAACCCACGATGAGGCCCATTTGTGACGGTCGTTTACGACGTCGTATCCAATTCATACTCCACCTGCCGCCATCAGTGGTGACGAGGAAACCCACCTGCAAACTCTGAACCTTTCGGGGAAGAACAGAACCGTGATTCTAACCCAAAGGTGACACAGAATCCAGGGCTTTTGGTGAAGAAGCTTGTGGGTGCGGACGGGGCGCCTGGGGTGGCCGGCAGCTGAGCCCTGCGAGGTTTGCCGTCTCGGAGGGGGGGCGGTGGAGGAGGGGCAGCCGCGGAGGGAGGAGGGGCGTCACTGACCTGGAACCCCAGCTCCTCCCAGCACACGTGCCACCGGAGTGCTCTCTGTCACGCTCCAGCTCGCCCTGGGAAGCACGCGCTCACAACAACGGTCAGTTCTCAGCGTCAAGTAAGACGCGGGTTCTGGGAGCTTCCTTTGATGAGAGATGGTCCACCTCTACCAAGCAGGACTGTTTGCTGTCCCCTGAAGTGAGCGGACCGCCCTCTGTCACGGGCTGGCCTCTCCGTGCGGGGGGCCCGCACCTCGGCCGCTTTCAGGGAAGCCGGAAACAAAAGGGGACCCACAGATCCCGCGTCTCTGTGCGCCAGACCACGTGGTTTGGAGTTCGGATACCGGGTCCGCCATTGTCTCTTGGTACCGTCCTCGGCTCCCGCCTCAACGTCCGGACGCCTGTCCCACACCTGCGGCGCCACCACCGGCCACATGCGGTGCACGTGGAAACCTCATCCGGCCTCCGGGAGACGCGTCCTCTTTCTGTTACAAACTCTTTTTCAAGGGGATGCATAAACGTAATGCGGTAATTGTCTAACGAATAACATTTATTTCTTCACTCCCAAAGGGGGGTTTTTAAAAAATGTTGTGAGAGGTTACAGACGCGGTACTGAGAACAAACAGCAAGACGATGTGTTTTCGGGTCGTAAAATAGTTGGAGCTTTTCCAATGCGAAGCACAGGCATAAAAGCCTAAACGTACAATTCCGCCAGACAAAGTTGCTGGGGGCCTATTCTCAACCCTTCTTGGAGCATAAAGCCGACTTCTCTCTCCACTTCGGCGTGGCCGATGGCCCAGGCTGCCACGTGTTTGGGCCTGTGCTCCCTGGGGTGGCGCCTTCAGGGGCCCAACCGGACCCGCGTCTGGTCAAGAACCGCCGGCCGCCGCTCACGTCTTCGCGTGAACCCGGGCCGCTCGCTGGTTCCTTGGCCATCTCTCTGCAGGCGAGTGCCACCCAGGTGCCCCGGGAGGGCCGCTGTCCGACGCCGCCGGTCTTCTCCGACTGGCAGCTCTCGGCTCCCGTGGCTGCACGGAACCCTCCGCTGCCCGCGCCCGCTTGCTTTCCGGGCTCCGGCCCCGATGCCAGCGAGACTCAGCCCGGACCTCGGCGTCTCCCACAGGGCACGTCCTCTCCCCCGTCGTCCAGGTGGAGTCCCGGCTTCTGCGGGGGCCAGCCTTGGAGCCCACCTTCCGTGGGGGCGGCGCCCTGACGGGTCCGGCTCCGCTGCCCTGGGCGCGAGGCGGGTGTGTGTCCTGTTCACATTTCTGCGATTCTTTGGGTTTCAGCGTCATCTTCTGTGAGGGAGACGTGTACCCTTAGGCTGACACGGTAAGAGCAAGGACCTTGTCAACGGCTCAGCATTGTACTGATCGAGGCCGTGCTTCCCGCCCCTGCCACCCACCTCGTCCGAGGTGACCCCAAGGCCGCTAGCCCTCTATTCCCGCGTGCCCGTGCGGCACGGTCGTTCCTTCTGTCACACTGCGTCTCTCTCAATGACTGACTTTTGGTTCTCATCACTGGACATCTTGGATGCCTCCGTCCTGTGGGCACCTGCCAGCACCTTCCAGGTCCCTGTTCCCCTAAGCTTGGGGTAGTTAGGGGCTGAGAGGTGTCCGGTCCTCGCCCACACGCGCCAGGGAGCACCCGGGAGTGACCCCTCTGTGAAGAACGTGAAGCATGGTGACAGCGTGGAGGGGCCACCGAGGCGTCAGTGGGGACCTCTGTAGAGAAGTGACGTGTGAAGGGCACGGTGCCTGGGCAGGGGCCAGTGCGGGCAGCAGAGGGAGGGTGTGTTCGTTTCAGGAGCCGAGCCGCTGGGAGGGAAATGCGCGGGTGAGGGCTCGGAGGAGGACAGACTTCCCCGGGGAGCACGTTCAGCCTTCCCAGGAGTGTTCATCACTGGCGCTGACCGGGCGATCCCTTTCCCACTCCGTGCACACGCGGTGGCCCCAGGTTTGGCGGTTCTCCCGATGTCCGGGACACAAGGCTCGGCCACCCCCTTTCTCTCAGCCCCAAGGCTGACGTGGCACATTCACCCCAGTCTTTCCGGGCAGGGTGGGCAGGCCTGGAGCAGGGCGGATGTCGGGTCCTCGGGAAGCGGCGTGCCAAGGTGGAGCCCACCGACTCCAGGCACAGCCAGACCTGGTGCAGCCCGTCTGGGGCCCCAGACGGACTCCGTTGTGTCTTCCAACAAAGTCTGAAGAGGCAGCTTTTTAATTTCAGAACAACACTGTTGAACATTTTTCCTTTTTCTCAAGGAAGAGAAGAGGCTACATTGGGCAAAACGTCTTTCACGAGTCCCTCCCCCCATCGTCTACCCCAGGGATCCGTGGGGGTCCCGACTGAGGGGGTCTCTGCCTCGGAGGGTCATGGAGGCACAGGAGGCTCTCTGGCCCAGGATTCCCAAGTACTTCTGCACATTGTCGCCATCTCTGGACACAGATGTCAGGGTGCCCCGAGTGGACACCGTGAGCCCGCTGCGGAGGGAGGGTCCGGCCCGGAGGAGGCCGGGAGGGCCCTGGGCGTGCAGCCCAGACAGGAAACTCCTGTAGAGCTCTTCTCACCCTTCCCCATAACAAAGTCTGGGTGGATCCAAGACCTACTTTGCAAATAGAGCAAACAAGATTGTACCTCTGTGCCCTTCAGTGACCGGGAATCAAGTGGTTGCATGACTAATCATGGTTATTAATAATTAACCATAATCCATCGTGGCTAATCACAGTCCTAGAACTAATGAAACATCATTTATTTTAGGACTATTTCCTTTCTCAGGCTTTGATAAATCACTAAATTAATTAAAATCTTTAAAATATTCCTGCGGTGCCTGGGTGGTTAATTGTTCGACTTCGGCCCGGGTCACGATCTCACGGTTTGTGAGCTGGAGCCCTGCGTCGGGCTCTGTGCTGACAGCTCAGAGCCTGGAGCTGCTTCCGATTCTATGTTTCCCTCTCTCTCTGCACCTCCCCCCCCCCCCCCGCTTGTGTTCTGTCTCTCCTTTCTCTCTCAAAAATAAACATTAAAAAATTAAAATATTTTAAAATATTCCTTAAATATTTTATGCTTAAAATATTCTTTCAATGCTCTAAGGCATCCTTCCAACTAGCACCAGTTTCCTCCTGCCACATGTCACCAGGTGAGTCCCCCACAGCCTGGGGGACAAAGAAATTCCCCTGTGGGCTTGCCTGGTCTGGGCTGTTACCTCCGACTTTGTTTTCGCTTGAACTTTCAATTTCCCATTTGCCTGTGATAACCTGTCATTAGTTACCACATTACGATTCCCAGTTTGTCAAAATTCTTGTGGTGGGAGCAAGAATGACCTAACGGGATATTTGGGGAGGAAGGCGCAGGCTCCGTGCCCCCGGACGCCCCGGCCTCCTGGGTCTCTGGGCGTCTGGAGACCCAGGGAAAGCATTCTTCCGTGTTGAGCCAGATGGGGAAAAGCTTGTCCTATGGCTGGAAAGGAATAAACATGGAGTCTTCTTCCGCGAGATTGCAGATAAAGAGAAATCGAGGCGAGGAGGACCAGCTTGGCACACTGCCCATGGAGGCCGTGCGGGTGGACGGATTTGTGACCCCAGCCTCGCTCCCAACCGCTGCTGGCAGGACGTCAGCCAGAGCAGGGGGCCTCTGGGAAGGCGGGAGGCCGCGGAAAGCCTGTTGGTGCGTCTCGGGTTTGGGGGCCACTGACGCAGTCTGATCGGGGACCAAGGACCGAACTCCGGGCAGGTGCTACATTTCACCTGTGTTCACCTGGGCCCTCCCTCATCCGCCTGACCGTCCTCTGCTTACGGGGGGCCTGCCTGCGTGGGGTGTGTGCTCTGGCCCTTTCCCAACGTGGGCCTTGGGGAAGTCCGTCCACGCCCGTCAGCCAGGCCCGGGGCGCGCGGACGTGTGAGGAGCGTCTGTGCCAAGTGGTTCCGTGGAGCCTGGCACCCGCGTGCTCTGACGCGCCGTCCATGAGACGCCCTCCGTGACCTAGGTGCGGCGGGGTGACTAGCAATGGCCGTCGGATGTTCTGTGTCTTCCTGGCCAGGCCCTGAGCTGTGCCGACCTGAGCAGTGGCCGACCCCGGGCCATCCCGGTCCCCTGCCCGGGCCTGACGGGCCATGGCGGCCAGTCCCCGTGCTGTCTCTCCTGCCCCATTCAGGCCCTGCCTGTTCTTCAGCATTTCACTGGGGCCCAATTTTCAGACGCAAACATGCCGTGTGAATGAGGATGGGAGCTTTACCCAACAGTACATCCTAGAACGTGTGTCCCGTGGAGGTCTTCTCAAAGACACTCCCCCGTCCACGGTGTGGACGGACACCAGACAAAGCAGCCGGCCCTGTGACCGACGGGGACCCGGTGTGGCTGGGCAGGCCCGTTGCTCAGGCTCACGGCTGTGAAAGTCGCCACCTTGGCCACAGTTACCCCCGCGATGGGAGGACTCACCTGCATGGAGGCCCTCCCTCCCCTGGTGACAAAGCACAGCTGTTCGGGAGACCGGCGGTTTGTGGCCAGGTCTCGAGCTGGCATCCAGGGAGGTTCCGCGGGATCAGCACCGTGTGCTGGCGAGGCCTCGCGTGGGCTTAGCTGTCACGTGTGGCCTGAGGAGGGCGCAGGTTCTGTGGACGTTAGAACATCTCCGCACTGCGCCCCCCACACCTGTTCTAAACGTCCCTTCCCTGGAGGTGCCCTCTGGGTTGGACACCACTCGGAAGGCAACGTCTCCAGGAGGGAGCTGACGGGGGCGGCGTGGCCACACAGGGCTCTGGGTGACCGGATGGAAGCAGCAGGGCCTCCCGGTGGGAAAGGTTGTAGATGTCCCCCCCTCCTTAGCCCATTTCAGTGGACAGACCTCCCTTCTTGGTGGAGGGACCAGGCAGCAGAGGGGATGTTAACGCTGTGTAGACTTCACCAGCCAATCTACCCACCAGGGAGCCAAGAAGTCAGCGGCGTCAGTCATGGGCGGTGCCGCACCTGTGCTCAGACACACAAGTGTGTGTTCACACCTTTCGGGGCCCGGTGAGTCCCCCCGGCTTCCTAAAGCCTGTCCGGAGGTTCTTCTTGCTAAAGCTTCCTTTGCACGCCTAACTGTGGTTGTTCCATAGATAGGTAGATGATAGGTAGATAGAGAGATAGATAGATAGGTAGATAGATAGATAGATATAGATAGATGATAGATAGATAGATGATAGACAGATATAAGGATAGAGATAGATACACAGGTAGGGACAGACAGACAGACAGACAAGCACAGATGCTGGTAGGTGGGTATTTTCCCCCCTCTCCTTAGTAAGGGGCAGTCCTTTGGTTTACATTTCACACGGTTTCTACATCACTTCTCAGGAAATGGTAGATGCATGTTTATTTTCTCGTTGAGTCCTGTCTCAAGCTGGGTATGAGATGTTATCCACACTACGGAGACCATGGCCGCAGGCTCGCGGGCCGTTGCGAGGTGTTGGCGGGTTCTCCAGAGGAGAACCCACGGGGTGCACGTGGATACGTACGTAGGCATCGGCTCACGTGGTTGTGGGGGCTGAGAAGTCCCTCCACGTGTGGCCTGCAAGCTGAGATGCAGTGTCGCCGGTGGGGGGATCGGTGGGGCGGAGGGCCTGGGGACCGGGAGCGCGGTGTCCGGGGGCAGGAGAGGACGGGCGGCCCGGGTCAGGAAGCGGGTGCGGACTCGGTCTTGTTCCCACCTCTCGCGCTGTTCACCTGCCCGCAGGGGTCAGGGCCCCCTTTATGTGCCCCTCGTCTACGGCCTCAGCGCTCACCCCTTCTGGAATCTCCCTCACGGACACACCCGGAAATGACATGTCTCCAGCTCCCTGAGTCCCTGTGTGGACACGCACGGAAGATGAGCCCTCACCAGTGCCCTATGGAGGAAGGACCTCGGGGCGCCACCGTGTCGCAGGGGGTTAGCAGGGGGTCGTTAGCGCATGGGAGCGGCTGACTGTGCAGTCTACACCGCTGACCTTTAAATGGCCTCAAATATGAGGACCAAGGAGGGAGTCTGTTTTGACCAGCCCAGGTCACACCAGAGCAACTTGACTTCAGCACCGATGAGCCTCCGACAGGTTACCTTTTCCAAGTTTTTAAGTTGAGGAAAAGGAATAAGGAACAACGGTTAGGTTTTTGGTTTGTTTTGTTTTTTAAGCCTCGTATCTGAAGACAGAGGTAAAACGACACGCTCTGACGCGTCAGCCACCTAAATTCCATCACAAAATTGTAAACGTACCAGGGAAACTGGCTGACCTCGGACGCGGTTTATTTTCAGGTACAATCACGCAGTGGGGAATACGCCTCTGGGTCTGCACCAGGTACGTCACTGACTTGTAAGCACTGAGCGGAGAAAGCACGAGCACCCAAAGAGCCTAACAGGTAGAGCACTGGCAGGACTTAGGTGAGAAAAAGTGAGTCAGAAATGAAGCCCCTACGGGCCGCCAGACCCTCCGTCCACGTCTGGGCCACGTGAAACGCCCAGGGACCGGCCCTGACCTGTCACTGGGGGCGTTTTCAGGAATAGATTGGAGAAGAGCTTATAGTGACTCTCACATGTCTACTGACAACACTCTTCACGTAGTGAGCGTTTGACCAGACATTTCTAATTCTGTAAAAGGATAAAATATTTAGAATCCTGCTAAGGTAACACATTTACATCGATAATACGTAAGTGGCTTTCTAATTCCTATCTTCTTGTCAATGCATAACACTGAAAAGAAAACAAATAATCCAGAATGTTTATTTCCAAAATTGGAGCGTGATTCATTTTTATTAATATAGGGGTTTCACAGGCAGAAAATTGACTTTTATTATGTGTTTAAACAAAGCTGTGAGCGGAGAGCATCTTAGGGGTCGAACAACATAACAGGATGTTGCGAAGGCGAACCCCGTTGCTGTGGCTGGGGGCCACCGTCTGCGGGCAGCGTCTCGCTGGCGAGGGCACGTCTTCCTCGTTAGCCACCCCATGTCCTCTGCGAATATGTGGCGTCTTGTGGAGGACGGGGCGCTGGACCAGGCCCGGAATCCGTTCCCCTCCGCTTCCTATGTAAGGATGGATGTGAGAAACAAATATGAGATTCCTTAAAAAATGCAATGCTTTGCGTTTTCTCCAACAACCTGACAGCTTGATGAGTAACGTTTTTCGAAAATAATAAAGCACTCGAAACCACAAACCCATTTAACTTTGGAGTGAATGTTCTGTTCTTAGCTCCGTGGCTGGGAAACACAGCAGTGATTCCTACCGGGGATTTTCAAAAAGCGTTGGTGCAAAGACCACAAATAATGTCACTCAAGCAAGGGGCACACTGTTGTTTCTGTCCCTCACCTCCCTGTGCAGGAACAGTTTTAGCTGCAGGGTGGAGGCAGGGGTGGCTTCAGAGCCCCCTGGGAAGAGGTGGTGAAAACAGCTCAGACGAGGCTCTGGGCCCCGGCGAGCACTGAAAGCCCACCAGCACCGCCTCAGTGTTGCAGCCGGCAGAGTGGGGACACCGGCCGCGGGGGGCCACGTACGTCCGGGCCACCTGGCCCCACCTGGGTGGCTGTTGTGCAGAGGAAAGGTCACCCAGGCCCTGGCCACACTTGGTCGTTTCTTCCTTCCCTTTTTCTCTGTGACTCGTAACCTGCCACCAGCGTGAACGTGCCAAGGACCGAAGAAGATCAGGTAAATACGCCAGGTCCCTCCAGTTTCCTCTCCGGAAGGATGATGCCGTCTCTTCTTGCGCCTGAGGGGGCGATCGGTGGGCTTTTCCGGCCGACTCTCGTTTGCCGTGTTAATCACCCCTCATTTCCCTAAAATAGATGTTGCAGGTGCGCGGCAGACGGAAGTCGCCCGGGGGGCTGTGCCGCGTGTCCCAGAACCAGCGGCCCCGCCCCCCCCCCCCTGCACTCTGAGCCCTCAGGGTGTCCCCCCACCCTGCGCCCTCAGGGGGTGGGAAGCCAGGTCTGCACATTGCTCCAAAATCAACACCCGCCACCCCTCCCAAGAGACAAGACCTGAGGGCTCTGGGTCAGACCTGCCCTGGCAGTGGGGCCCCTGTGCCGGTGTGACCCCACCTGCTGTGCTGGCGGGTGTGAGGACCCTGCACCTCGGGAAGAAGGGGGGGGGGACAGCAGAGCGTTTGTCCTGCTCTTTCCCCATCTGGGAGGGGGTCTGCCAGTGCCCCCCCCCACCTCCCCGGTCCCCCCACCTCCTGCCCGGTGCTGCCCCCTGCCATATGCCTGGTGCCCCCCACCATATGCCTGGTGCTCCCTGCTGCCTGCCCACCCCCTGTGGAAGCCCCCCGGCCCTCCCCCACCCCAGCTCCCGCACCACCATCACCACCGCCAACTCTGTCCCCCTGCTCCGGAGCCTTCTCGGTGGCATCCTCCTTCCCTGGCTGGCTCCTCATGTTTTCCATTCCTGGGGTGACCCATCCTGGGCTTTGCACCCCTGTGTCTGAAGTCTCCCCAGGCATTTCTGTTCTGCCATCTGGCGCTGGCCGAGGACTCCTGCTCCGGAGGTTTGTTCACTGCAGATGCGGGGCGGCACCGAGAGGATTTAAGGGCCGGAATTTAAGGCTGCGCAGTGCTCGTGCGTGGGCACAGTGCTGACGCCAGGCTGGTGGGGAGTGTGAGGGGAGGACCAGCGAGGACGCTGTCTGAGCCATGTCTGGGTTGTGACATCCACGGGGACAGGGTGCAGAGCTCCTTCCTGGTCCCAACGTACAACAGGAGTGACGTGGCGTAGACTGCGTGGGTGAGCGTGGCCTGCAGAACCACACACGGCCGGTCACGCCGGGTGACTCCGCGGGGATAATATCATCCCAGGTTAAGTGTCTTCATCCATGACTGCAAACACGAGGGCCTCCTCGCGGCCAACGCGAGGACTGAGCCCGGAGCCCGGTAGACGGCGGTCATCCAGGGGACGGCAGGGGACGGATGTCATCCCATCATCAAAGCCAGCCTGTGGGTGCCCACCTCCGCTGAGGGTATGCGCGGTGCATAGAATTTATCAGCTAAAAGTTAAATAAAGATCCTTGGTGGCGTCCCGAGTGCAGCTTACGGTCTAACAGCAGAAATGAGGATGATCGCGAATAAGCCAAGTTTGCGGTTTGTCAGAAGGGCTCTGGGAAGACCCTCCAGGCCGGGAGGGGGAGGGCATGAGGGTTGGGGTCACCTCACAGAGCAGCTGCTGTGAGCACGTGAGAGGTGGGATGGGGGTCTCTGGAGCGAGGGGCCTCAGACAGACGAGGAGGAAATGGCCAAACACTGCCAGTGCTGCCCGTGGGCCGGGAGACACTAGGACCGGATCTGGTCTCCAGGCGAGCAAGGCCGGGGATCGCTGCGGAGAGAAGGGCCGGTTCTGGGGGCCGGTGGGGGGCACGTGGGGACAGGGCTGGGCTCTGGAAGTGTCCACAGCAGCGCAGGGGGCAGGGGGGACGTAGCTGGCAGGCAAGTGTGGTTCCAACAAGCTTTCTGCTCTGTTTTGTTTTGATTGTGTTTTAAAATAGGACAGATAACAGCGTGCGTGCTTGCTGACGGGAAAAACCCAGTAGGAAAACAACGGAGCCAGGGAAACAAGCAGAGGTTTGTTGGAGGAACACCGTTGAGCAGGCGGGATGAGACGGGCCTGGTGCACACGAGGGCGTCTGCTTTGTCGCGGACAAGGGCAGTCATCGCGGTGGGTCGTCAGGACGGAAGGCAGGGCTGTGGGCACAGATGGGGACATAGGTACCTTGTTCTGACTGCCCCGGCTCTCCGGGAGGCCAGAGGTGAGCACCGGGTCAGTGCTCGTGCAGCGAGGAGGGAGCAGGGTGAACAGACAGGCGAATGGGCACCCCGAGCGGGCCCGGGTCCCTGTTTTTGCTACGCGGTCTCGTGAGCGTTCCCCAGCTGCGGTCATTGGGTGGCTGCAGACACAGGCTGCAAGGGCGGGCGGTTTAGCCACCTAAGAGCCACTAAGTCAGCAAAGTAAGAGAGGTCCGTCCGAAAGGTTGAGATCGAAGGGAGGTTTCACGGCACTTAAGGAGAGTCAGGTGGGGAGACTAGACGTCTAGATGAGAGCACGAGAGCTCGACCCTAAAAAGGTGATGAGGTTCAAAGGATCGGAGGACCAGATGAGCCCCTCCGTCTGGCCCGGACGGAGGACGTGGGGAGGACGCAGATGCCCAGGCTGTGGGGCTAGAGGGCGTGGCCGTGGGACTGCTATGGAGGGTAGAACGGAGAAAGTTTACGGGTCAGGGTAGGGAGCCGTGTGGCAGAAAGGGTGAGTCTCCTGGGGTCACGGAGAGGAAGGTGCCCGTCCCTGTCCCTCTTATCCACGAAGTGAGCCTCCCCGAGCTCACAGGTTGAAGCCCTCACGCCCCGTGGCTGTTCTTGGAGATGGGGCCCTTTAGGAAGCAATTCAGGCTAAGTGAGGCCACTGGGGTGGGCCCTGATCCCACAGGACTGTCCTTACAGGAGGGGCCGCCCGAGGACACAGCGGGAAGGCGGCCGTGGGGAGCCCAGGCGAGTCCTCGCCGGGAAGCAGTCCTGAGGACACCTCGACCTTGGACCCCCAGCCGCCGGGACCGTGAGAAAACCGGTGTCCGGTGTTTCAGCCGCCTGTGTGGTGTTTGTATGGGGCCGGGCTACTGACTTCAGGGTGACCACTCGGTCTGGACATCGAGGGCCCCGAGCCTGTAATTTGGACCGGTGTTCAGGTGACCTTGGTTTGAGGGGCATCCTCGCACCCCCACCTGAAGCACCGGGGCGTCACCGTCCGCGGGCGAGTGTCGTCCACCAGCTCCTCCCGCTGTTGGACCAGGAGGGGCCGTGTTCCCACGGCTACTCAGGCCGCGCCCCACGCCGGCTGTGGCCACAGGGACTCCTGTGCCCCCATCCGGGTCCGGGCTGCTAGCACCGGGGCGAGGAGTCCCCAGTAGGGACCCTGGACACTTGCACGGGAACGGGGTGTCCCCGAGCAACCTGCCACCCTTGGAGAGTTGCCACAGGGAATCTCCAGGCGGCCCCGGAGCGGGAGGGTCGGCAGAGCGTGGCCCTGGGTTAACGCGGGGTTTGCGGTGTTGCGGACCCGACCGGCACGTTCGCTGTGATCTTAATCGTCCGCCTTCTGTGTCGGTCTCATGCCACCGAGGCTGATGCCCATGGT
Organism: Panthera pardus; assembly: GCF_024362965.1. Classification (NCBI taxonomy): domain Eukaryota; kingdom Metazoa; phylum Chordata; class Mammalia; order Carnivora; family Felidae; genus Panthera; species Panthera pardus. The sequence continues at coordinate 1,108,339 of NW_026526732.1, forward strand.
TTCCTCCCGCGTCCGAGGGCCGGGAGAGCCCACGGGGAGGCCGCCGTGCGCTGGGAGGCCTGGCCTCCGCGGCTGCCACGTCGCTCGGAGCTTCTGGCAGCAGGAGCCCCGGTCAGCTGGCGCCACCCCAGCACGGCAGGAAGTCTCTAAATGTTCGTTTTTTTCCCTAACAGACGAAAAATCTGACTCCAGAATGATTTCCAGGAATTACAGTATAAGAACGTAGCATGTGAGATTTTAATTTTCTTCCTAAAAAAATACAAGTGAAATCAAAGCACAAGAAACCAGACGGAGCACAGCTCACGTGGGCACATTCCACTTTGCAGGACAGACGCAGGCTCCCCCCACTGCCTACCTCACCCGGGGTCTGGCTGGCGGGGAGCCCAGGAGAGTGGGACTGTGGGCCGTGGGTTGGGGGCAGATGGCAGGGGCCAAGGGACTCAGGACCAGTGGGTGGTGGCGTCCCATCCTCTCCGACTCCGATGGCACCTGTGCGCCTCCCTGGAGGGGGGTGTCCTGTCCGTCCTGTCGCGGGGAGTCTCGTGGTTGGGCCCGTGCCCTCCATAGGCGGCCTGTGAGTAGCTGGTACGGCCGTCGGGGGAGGCCCCGTCCCCACGGTGTCCCTGACCTCCCCTCCTGGTCCTGACATGTGGGTAATACTCTCGCTTTCACTTTGTAAGTCTTCGTGCTGATGCTAGTTCACGGTGAAGCGTGCTTTCAAGAGAAGCGATCAGGACTCCGGAACCCCACCAGCACCCACGGCCCACGGACGGCCAGTCTGGAAGTCTGGAGGGGGCAGATCTCTACCACTGGTGACACAGCCCTCTCACCTCCGTGGTTTCCACGTGTCCCCACGGCGCTCCACAAGGTGGAGTGTGCTCGCGCCCATGGGGGGTTGCCTCTGCCCTCGGGCTGTCTCGTTACCCCCCAGGAGGGTGCCGGTGTGGCCACAGAGGAGGCGTGGGATCCTTGTCTTCTACGGAAAACACCGTCAAACCAGAAGTTTTAGGAAAAGCATAGCCTCTGATCACTGTGGTACAAAGTCAATTGCAGGTTTCAGTGGATTTTTTTGTTTATATAAACATGTAAGTTGCCCATATGAGATGATGTTTCTCATTATGGGGAAGAAACAAGCATTTATGATTTGACTTGTGAACGGAAGCATAGGACACCTCTGAGCTCCACCCTCCGCTGCTAAGTGTTCACATTATGGTTGGGCTTGATGAAACGAACACATTTATTCGTAAGTTTATCCCGAAAGTAACTGTAAATATTTATAAATAAAAAGAATGTGCTTGTTTCTGGCCAAAAATTAAATCATCCTTACATTGTCCTCCTATGTCAGTGTCAAGATAAGATTGATTTTTTAAAGCGAAGAAGATGAATTTTCCACAATTTATTGTCTCGGGTCCAGTGTTCACGTGCAAACCCGTAGGGAAGGGGTCAGATCTGGGCCCTCCTCAAACGTGCTGTTGTGGCATTAAGTGCACAGACATAGTTCAAGGCGTGGAAAGGACAAATCAGACCGGTTCCTATTCCTGAACTTGCACCGGCATGGGCCTCTCTGTGCAGAAATGGCAACTGACGGAAGGTGAAAGCTTATTCTGTGCTAAGCTGTGTTTGGCACGAATTAAGTCACCTGGGCCTCCCGGGGGTCCCCCAAGTAGGGTGCTGTTATCGTGGCCGCAGGAAGGCTGGCGGTGCGGAGTCTGCTTGGGATTCTCTCTCTCTGCCCCTCCCCCACTTGCGCGCTTTCTCTCTCTCAAAATAAGTTAATAAATTAAAGTATGTAAGTGGAAAAGTATTAAAAAATCTGATGTCGTTAATTTGCATATTTTTAAAAAGTTTCTGATGTGATCCATACTATTATTTTAATGCCTAATTTATTAAAGAAACGTAAAATAGCACATATTTTATTAGGTATTAAATATAGATGGAAAATTTGATGGGAAATGCATCCTTAATGAGCCAGGTAGGGTTTCTTTCTCAAGTATTTCACATGTACGTAGATAAAAGTTATTTAATGCTCTGATTAGACAATTTAATGTGTCAGTTAATAAAAAATATTGTTGGATTGGATTTAAATGGAAAAACTTCATTATATGCTTCTTACACAAGACCGTGTTTAAATGTACAGACACAGAGGAAGGATATACATCACCAGAGACAAAGACATTTCTAGCATCGTGGAACAAGGAAGAAACTCCCACAGTGGAAAAAGAGGGGCTCCGTGGAAGATCTACCGATTCTGAATCTAGGTAAAACTTAGATTTCAATCTAATGATACGATATTAACGCACCCAAATAAAATAGCCTTAAAATAATGCTCAGAACGGGACAAATCTAAAACAAGGACTGGGAAATCTACAACCGTATTGGAATAATTCAGTTCACCTTCTATAGAAGCTGATAACATGGGTGAACAAAAATCAGAGGCAGTATTGAAGAGACAACAACGTGGTAAACAAACCCAAGCTGTAGGTGCATCTGGGACGCAGGCAGGCAGTGCCCCGGCACCTTCTCAAGCGCACGGGGACTCTTCCCCACAGGTGACCGCACGGAGCAGCGGAGACACCCTCCACGTAACTGAGCAAATGCACAATCAAGGAAACCGTGCCTCTGGGGCTCTGTATTTCCCCAGACTAGATGACCTTTATTTCCTAACCTCCTTCTTATCTCCAGCTCGGCCTGTGTCTCTGTCTCTGTCTCTCCCGGGTCTCGCACTGGACGCTTCATGAAGGCAGGGATTAAACATGTGTGTGCTCACAAATGGATCCCAGGGGTAGCAATGCACGTGGTTTATCACACACGCTCCGTAAACGCCTGCTAAGTGAATAAACAGAGGCTATTTCACAGGATCTCGGGTCGGGCACGAGCTTCCCATCGGAGGTTCTCATGACAGTCCACACTCCTGCACTCTGTCTGTCTTCCGTTTTGACCTGATTTCCTGTGGGCCTTCAACATTAGCACCTCTTGAACTGGAAAAGCCTGGAAAGTCTCTCCTGGGGACTGTGTGTCAGCTACCGAAAGGTGGACTCCAGGGCACGTGACTGGATTTCTTGTCTCTACCCCCTTCCTCAGACACCAGCGCTTGGGACCCGCCGTCCGGGTGCTGACGGAGGCCGTCCCCCCCGCTCTCTGCGTCTGTGCTCCCCGTCTCCGGCTGGCCCGAGCCGCGTGGCGGACGTGATCACGGAACGACGGGGCTGTTCCGAGACAAATGGCAGAGGGTCTGAGGAGGCCCCAGAGAAAAGCAAGGACGTGACAAGAGCTCGCCCTTGAGAACTCGGGGCGCCCCAGAGCAGGGGGTCTGTTTGTGCAGGCAGAATACCTCAGCAGCAGCCACAGGTTCCAAGGAGTGCCAAGTGACATACACAGTCGTCATGGGAAAGAATTCGCAGACGCTGTATGTAAGGACCGGCATATTTCTGTTGATGGGGAGGGCATGCGGGCCTGTGGCTTGTGTCGAAGACTTAATTTCGGAATCCTGTGACCGGCTTTTCTCCAAATCTGGAGCCCCCTCCTTTCTGGATCATCTCCCACGACAGGCTGCTAATGAATTGCACCATGTGCTGTTCTGAGTCGGCGCCACGAGACACAGATCCGCTGTGGCCACGAGGGCAGATGGCGGCCGTGGAGGAAACAAGGCAGGACAGCCCCTCCTGCTACGGCGGATGATGTGTCTTTGTTATTCCTTCTCTCCAGGAGGGAAATCACTCCATGCGTTTTGATGAAAGAGACGATCCTTCCACTTGTAAGACAACGGAATAAACAATCCTGAGGCCAGTTGCTTAGAAGGTCTCCCGCTTCTACATCAGTTTCTGCCAAAGACCACGAAGAAGCGAGTTGCTGGCCTCTCTCCGCCCTGCAAACACACCGCGTTCATCGCGTGGCTTGTGTTTTGCCCGGAGTGAAGAACGCCAGGGACTTGCCCTGGGGCCCGCTTCAGAATGTCTGCTTTATGCTTTAATTCTTCAGAGCAATGATCTCCTGCATGTGCGGGAGGCTCTGGGGACTTGTGAACATCTCTCCAGCCCCTCACCGTGGCCGTCGGGGGAGCCGCCCCGGCATGTGCTGGGGGTGCTGCCTGCGGCCCGCCGGGCTAGAAGGGAAGAGAACGGTTGTGCTTACGGAGAAGCCGCCGGTCAGACTTGTGTTTGGAAACCGTTCTTTTGTTCGTTTTGGTGATGCCGAACTATGTCAGAGACCCCGGTTGCCATAAAATATGAGCTTGTGATCTTTGCTTCCACTGATGTAGCTTATGATTTCTTTCTTTACTCGTGTTCTGTAATTTTGCATATCACTTTAAAGTGAAATAAACACTGGCCTAACAAAAGCATCTAAATGCAGCTTACTTGGCACGACTTTGCCTCAGTTGGTGATCTCATGGTCTTGGTCACACATTTTATAGTGCATCTATTATTTTGTTAGCAAATCTGCATCACTTCAGTTTTCAAATTAATTAACACATATTTATTCTAGAAAATGAGGGTTAACAATGAACAAAGCAAGCAAAATTGTGCTGCTAGAGCGCTTATGTTCTGGGGAGTAGCGATAAATAAAATGATCTCAGATGCTACAGTGGAGAAAGACAGACTTGGGGGTGGGGTAGAGATGACGGGCTGGGAGGGCTGTGTTGCATGGGTGGGGGGCTCCGTCCGGGGATGCCTGGACCACTGGCAGGGTGGCCTCACCGCGGGAGGAGCCCAGCTTCATGAATGGGCAGAAGATGCCTGAATTAGATGCGGAAATGTAAATAGTGTTTTATTAACTGTGTGCTTTGCATAAAGTCTCTCGATATGCAATCATAAGATTTCCTTCTTACACATTTCCGAGCCCATTAAAAACAAAAAAACAAACAAGGGATTCCTGCTGGCTCAGTCCTTTGAGCATCTGACTCGTGTTTTTTGTTCAGGTCATGAGCTCATGGTGTGTGGGATCAAGCCCTGAGTCAGGATTCTCACTGGGCATGGAGACTTCTTGGGATTCTCTCTCTCTTTCTCTCTCGCTTTCTCCCCTACTTGCAGTTGCACTCCTTTGCTCTCTTTCAAAAAAAAAAAATAAACAATAAGCAAACAAACAAACAAAGCAAGAACAGTTTATGCCCAATAGCTTTCCTTGTCTCTCCCCAGTACACAGCAGGGTTCATCGCACAAGTATTTTCCTAATTGTACAGAGAAGCTGTTTTACTTCACATTTATTTTAATATTAATTTCCCAGGAATGCTTATATTGCTTTAAAAATTTATATTTATGAGTGAAGACAGTTTTGAGGTTAGTTCTGCAGGACTAGCTTTTGTGGTTTTGTGGTTTCGGTGGTTGTGCGATTTGAGCGTCCTCAAGTAGGGGGAACAGCTGTCTCCACGTTGCCCCGCGGAGGGAGAGCCGGTGCGTGCATTTAGAGTCAGTCAGTTAATTAAATTCAGCCCACGCTCACTGCCTGAGCCGCCTGCAGCAAGGGGTTGCAGATGTGGGTCGCAACTGGCCGTCGGAGGGAAACATGGGCTCCGTCACGATCAACACCCAGTCCTGCCATGTGGCGGTCAGCATCCTGAAGGTTGACACTGGGCAGGAACTGGACCCGTTGTTGATGGGGACAGCTGCCCCTTGAGGCCTCTGAGAAGCCTGTGTGTCGTGGGGGGTGGGCATGGAGGGATTTCTGGCATTCCAGGCCAGGGTCGGATGAAAGAACTCATGTGTCGATTGTCACATGCGATGCTCTATTCGGGAAGGTCTTCGGAGCGAAGATCCGGAAGGACGGGGGTGGGATCTACCGGGCTCCAGGGCAGCTCTTGCCTGTTCTTTAAGGGCTGACTCGCTCCGCCTTCCCTGAGCCCCGCCCGTGCAGGCCGGGGCCCTTCTCTGCACCTGCAGGTTTGCTCCGGCGATCGAACGCAGTGTGCAACGCTACGTTTTAATTCCTCGCGGAAACCACCTTCCGTTCCTTGTGCTTAGTGAACGCACGGCGCCTCGCTGCCACAGCACTGCTCACGAGGGGAAATGAGTGCACGCAGGCGCAACTACTGACAGAGCAGAGTCGCTACTCTGGGCAGGTGCGCGTCTGGCACGCCTACGACCTGGTGCATCAGGGCTGGCGCGAAGAGAACCGGACTTTCGTCAGGAGACGTTGTTGTGCTGCCAACGTGTTTCTGAGCAATGACTCCTTAGGCCACGCTGTCTGCTTTGTGGGATTTGTGTTTGGGCTCACGCACCTGTCACCGGTGGCCCCCCCTGACACTGCAATGTTCAGGCTGTGCGTGAGGTCAAGCCGAGGAGGCCGGGTTCCCCTGGGAGAGGACAGACTTCTGAGAGCCAGCCGTGCCATCCCGGGGAGGCGGTTACAGGCCCCCTGGCGGTTCACCAGCCCCGACGCGTGAGCCTCCGGTGCTGCCCTGCTCACTGGGGTGTCGCCGGGAACCACACAGAAGGCCGTCATGGCCTGTCCCGAGGGTGGATGCCAGCTGCCATCTCAATTCTGCAGCGAGAGCAGAAACCTCAGCCAAAAGGTGTGCAAGGGTGTCTTAGCAGCGCTTCCGAAGTGGAAAACCCAGAGCAGGCACAGGGCTGCATGGACAGCTGCCTCTTCTCATCCGACTCCGGGAGTGGCGCTCACCGTGCAGAAGAGAAGTCCCAGGTGGACAGATAGACAGGTGGCCAGGACACGGGCGTCGGCCAGGGTGGCCTCCTGGCTAAGGCCTAAGTGGCAGGAGAGCCTTGAGAGAAGGAGCCGGAACAGACCCCTCTCCTAAACCGTCCCGCACGGTGACTGCGGGGTCCGGCCGTGTCCCCAGAAGAAACTCCGCAACCCTGTTCTCAGGAAGCGCGTCCCCATCCCTCACCCACGGTGGCCCCATCGGGGATTCAGGGCTCTCAGTTACATTACAGGTCAAGTATCCTGGAATTGGATGGTACCTCTAACGCTGAGTAATGTCAGCACAGCACCTCAGAGCTGGATGTCAACAGTTCAAGGTCTTAGGGACTCTGCACGTGATCAGATCGGCCCTCAGAGAAAGTGGCCACAGGGTGAGTCAAACCAAATTACCCCCGAGTTCTCCTTAACGCACTGCCTGCGGATTGGCAAAACGTCATTCCGATCTCTTGTTGACAGAAGTCTTTCCTGGGAACCGGCACCTGCTAAAGGCAGGTTGTGTGCTGCCTGATCAGTTAACACCCTGAACGGACACTTACAGCAACGGGCCCGAGATCAGGAATCATCCTTACGTTTGGAGACCGTGTGCTGAGCTTCTTAAGGGTTTTGGTTTGCATCTGTTCCTCGGGGTAGCGACAACTCTGCGAGGCAGGTGCGAAGTTCTTATGCACAATTCTATAGATGCTAAGGGACACTGGCCCTGCTGGGAAATCGGTAGGGCTGTCAGTACCACACCCAGACACGACATCTGAGCCTTGACTTTTGGGGATATTGTGCTAAGTATGGTCAATCATCTTTTAAAAAGAGTGGTTGTAGATGTTAAGTCGGGGTGCTTAAATCTGATCCTCGAGTGACAAGGTAAGAACACACACACGTACACACACACGCACGAATGCAGGCACACATGCAAAGTTAAACACATGCTTGCACACACATGTACACACAGGGTATGCACACTTGCACACACGCTTACGTACAAGCACACAAACACACACAAGCACACACATATGCACACGCGTGCACACACACACCAGGGAAACATGCAAATGCTCATTAAGTATTTATTTGTATTTGACAATGTTTCGCAGCAGGAAATGAAAAGAGAACTGTTATTTATTGAGCATTTTCTTTGTATCAGGCAATAAATGGCCTTTGTCATTTGCATTAAAGTGACTCTCTGTCGTCACTACGGTGTGGGTGTTAACCTTTCCCTGCGTGATGAAGAGTGATTCGTGGGATGAGTGTGTTTAGGGGCGACGTAGCTGGAAGCAGGTGACTGTCCACCGACTCCAAGCTCCTCGTTTTCTGTGAACCCTGCCCACTCTGACCCCGCCCGACCGCGCAGGCCCGCGGTGCTTGGGAGAATGTTCCAGAACGGCCCGGTGACCCTCTGGTTCCTGTGGATGGGAGCGGGTGAGGTGGCCTGCTGTGGTGAGGAAGGGACCGTGGGTGGGGTGCGGGGACAGGTGGCCTGGTGCCCTGGTCTTTGTTTCCTACCAAACCCGTCATCAAGGAGACGGTTACTGATGCCACAAAAGGTCGGTGTTCATGTGCCTTCGCGGCCCAGATGTCATGGGCCGACTCTCACCTGTCACTTACAGACGTGGTCCGCCACCGTGCTCCTGGAGGCAGTTTGTGAGGCGGTGGCCACCAGGCAGGCCCTGTGATCCTGGGAGCCCTGGGGCCTCAGTTTCCTCTTGTGTAAAGTGGGGATGAGAGACTTGTCACTCCTGAGGCTGAAGGTCTTGGTGAGGGGTGAACAAGACGTCTGTCAAGATTCCCTGAGGACTGGCCACGTGCAGATAACGTGTATTTTTTACCGTTGACCGAGGGAAGTCAGAGTGGTCCAGTCTGGACCTCATACGTGCGTCTGATCAAGACCAGGGTGGAACGCAGACTCCCGACGGGCAGCTCGGTGGCGGCCAGCTTCTGGACACCGCCCGAGGGCGGCTGTCTGAAGGCCTGCAGACCAGAGGGTCCCAGTCACCACTGCTCCACTCTGGCGTCGCAACCCCAACACGAGCACACCGTGCAAGCCAGTGAGCCCAGCTGTGTTCCAATAAAGCTTTATTTATGAAACAAGTGGCCTCCGTTTGCTGTCCCTGCTCTCAGCTGACACGAGTCGGGGGGGGGGGCCTGTGCTGTTGGGGGCTGGTGCACCTCCCCGGATTCGCTCCTCTTCTGGCCGTGGGCCAGTGGGGCTCACAGGGGCCGAGCTCTGCTGCACAGAAGCCAAAACGTGGAGGCGGGTTTTGAGGACGTCCGGGTGGATCACGGGGCAGGGTGGCAGTTGGCCCCAGGGCGGGCAAGCTCTGTGAAAAGGCCGTTTTGCAGGGCGCCGGGCTCACAGAGGGCGAGGTTCCAGGAGTCGCTGGAGCCCATCAGTCTGGGAATAAGAAGAGAGCTCCGGGCCAAAGCCCAGCAGGAGCCAACCGTGATGTCGCCATGGCTACCAGCGGTGCTGAGCATCTGGGCCGCGGACTGTGGGTCCAGGCCAGGGCTTTGAAAGCCAAGCTCCTGGAGGCCCCTGAGCCTGGGGATTGCGCCACAGGCGGCGACCAGCAAAGGGGCTGGTCAGGGTCCCTCCATAAAGCCTCAACAAGATGAAAGTTGACGGGAAGCCTTCCGAGTCCCGGTTTGCACACAGCCCCAAGCGGGCCTCTCCTCGCAGACACTCCAGTGGTCCTGGCGTTGCAGGTCCTCACCTGCTGGGGTCACACGGGGGACAGCGCATCGAGGGGGCGAGGGGACGACAGGCAGGGCCTGAGAGGGAGGGATGGTCACCAGAACTACCCGGCGATGGAAGTGCCCACAAAATGTGCCCTGAAGCTGTCCAGCCTCAGGGGCCGCACCGTGTCCACAGCCGTCCAGCCACTGCGTTCTCCTGGAGCAAACTGTCCCGGACCCGGCGTGGGGTTCCCTCCCCAGGGCTGTAGCGGGGGCCCCCGCGTCAGGTGGCGGCAGCCTCGCCCGGCTCGGCGACCTGCCTGGAGGCGGCACGGACCTTCCTTCCGGAAGCTGCGCTTGGGCCGAGGAGGGGCAGTGAGATCTTCCGACCAGAATTCTTTCGTGGTAGCAAGTCACGCCCTCCAACAAGGTTTCCAGAAACAGCTACAATTTCTCTAGAAACGGGGTGCTTCTGTCTATTTATTTATGTTTAGGTATTCTGGAGTTAGAAGTTGCCTTCTTACTGAGGAGGACCCAGGGCATGCCGGGACGCTTGGTCGTCTTTGAGAATCCCGTGCCTGCCATTTGCCTCGGACTGTATATCCTGGAATGTTCTCTTCCAATTCAGATACGGCACTGACTGTACCCGTGTCTCTACACAAAGGCCGGGAAACGCGTCGCCCGGGAGCCGTTGCCACACGCATGTGCTACGTGCAAAGTCACATCCTGGGCCGCTACTTAGACCGACCGTGAGCGATGGGACTCCCAGCTCACACCGGCTGGAAACGGGAGAATTGTCCTCGGCAGGAAATCGCTGGCTGATTCGTAGCGCCCTTCGAGGGAACAGGGACGCGAGGAGCCGGCCTTCCCGTCCGTCTGATGTCTCTGCCTCATCCTCGGTGTGCTGTCCCCACCTCGTGGCTGCTGTGTGCCTGCTGTCTGTTGCACCTGAGCGTTCCAGAAAGACACCGGGCAAGAGACAGAAGGGACCGGAGGAGGCAGAACTGTCTTGCTCGTCTGAATGGCGTCCCGTGCTCACACCTGGGAGCGTGGTCACTGGGACCTCGGGTGGAGTGTGCCCCAGAAAGAGATCCCTGCACCTGGCACGGTGAGTGTGACCTCACTCGGAAACAGGATCTTTGCAGAGCTAATGGAGTCGGGATGAGGTCACACCCAGTTACGCTGGGCCCCAATCTGCTACGACAGGTGTGCCTGTAGGAAGGGCAGGGGACAGGCCGTGGGAGGATCGGGGCATGTGCAGGCCACAGACCGCCAAGACCCTTCCAGAACCTTCAGAGAAAGCATGGCCTCCAACAGCAACAGTACATTTCTAATGTTTTAATCCAGCCGTTGGAGTTGCTGGGGAGGGCGGCCCCGGCAAATGTATGTGGATGGGGAAGGCAGTTCTCTGTGTTTACAGCCCCCTTGGTGGAGGCAGGCGCAGGAGAGGGGTCTGGACCCGGGAGGAGAGCCAGCTAATCCACGGCCTCTGTCTCACGTCCCTCACAGCCCCGGGCGAGGTGGGTGGAGTCCTTCCTCAGTCCTGTGCTCTGTGGCTGCCACGCTGGCAAAGAAGGAAAATACCATATGATTTCACTCATATGTGGAATTTAAGAAACACAACAGATGAACGCAGGGGAAGGGAAGGAGGAATAAGATAAGATAGAAACAGAGTGGGAGGCAAGGCATAAGAGACTCTTAAGTACAGAGAACAAACTGAGGGCTGCTGGAGGGCGATGGGTCGGGGGAGGGGCTAGACGGGTGCCGGGCATTAAAGAGGGCACTTGTTGGGATGAGCATCACAAGTAAGTGATGAATCACTGATTCCTATCACTATTCCTGAACCGTCTTTACACTAGATGTTGACTAACTTGAATTTAAAAAAATAAGACAAGGAAATTGTGAAGTCGTGAAGCTTGGTGCTGGACCCGTCAGCAGTGCCGCGCGGGCGGATCGTGACCTTGGCGGAGGCTGACTAGGAACTAGAGACGGGCTATCGTGTCCTGGCAGGCACACGTCCTGCCTCCAAAAATAACTGCTGAGGGGCAAGCGAAACAAACGAGCCACAACGGACAATCGGACCTTCGTGCCGGGACGTGGCAGATGCAGGGAAGAGACCCAAGTGTAGGTTCCGAGAGGAAGTCATTCCTTCATTGATGTGATTACTTTTTAAACCACCGTTCATTAATTATTGAGCTTCATCCTGGCCATGAGCTTGGGAGCACCCTAGGAGCAGGTGGACAAGACAGATTAGGTCTGGACACCGGCTTTCTCGCGAAAAGGAGACCCCGGCACCAAAGAGCGGGCAAGTGGAAACGTTAAGACAATCTCTCAGAGTCCCGGGAAGAGAATGAAAGGCTCACGACAGGCCACAGCAGTCAGCGGGAAAACCACTGACTCTGAGAAGTTCAGCGGCTCAGGGATGTCCCCGGAGGTTGTGGCCCCAGGGAGGATGGGAGAGAACTGCCCACAGCCAGAGCCTGGTCTTCCAGCAGCCACGCCCCGGGAGCTCACAAGGCATCACCGTCGGGGAGCATTTTGCTCCCGAGTCCTCTTGTGTAAGAGCGCTGGGCGTTCCAGAAATGCACAACACAGAAAATAAGGGGAGAAAATCCCAGAAGCAGCACAGAAAAATTTCAGAATTGAATCATAATTTGCTAGACAGAGAGGGCCCCGCGCAGATGATGACTATTCCCGCGCCAAAGTTAAGTGTCTGGGTCAACGGCAGTTCAGGCACTTCCCAGGAGAGCTTGAACAGGTGGGACTCAAATGAACCTTAAATACCAGGAACTGAGAGCAATTTGTCATTCACGCTCCGACACAACAACAGCTCCTGAGTGTCCTGGATGCTCCCTCCATCCGGTGTGGACACTCGCCTGTGTTCCCACACCGGTCCGATCACAGGTGTCACCGCCCAGACAGACTACGGGGTCTGTTTCTGCCACAGTAACACATGATGTCTTCACACTCACCCTGGACAGCGGTGCTCGTCACTCGTCTGAGTGAAAAATGGTCTTGACTCCTACTAGTAGTTCCTGAACCGCTTCCGGAAGAGTCAGGGACAGGGGCCAGCCACCCAGAACGAGATTTCCCTGGGTCCAGCCCGGTCCTAGTTCTATGTGAAGTCCACAACGTGGGGATAAGGCAGCAGGAACCCTGGTGGATGGGCATCTCTTAAAACAATGGCTCCACCTGGCTCACGGAAGTGGTCCTGATTTAAAAAAAAAAGAAAACAAAACAAAAAAACCCTTACTTATGTAAAGTTAAAACAAATCAAAGCAAAACAGTAAAAAAAAACACATTAAAGAGGCTATTAAGGGTTGAAGAAAAGTCAGCAACTCACACCCTTCTAGAATTGTATTTTATGTAGCCTTCTGCTTATATGAGTCATTACTTGCCTACTTCCCTAAAATATCTTTCTATTCACCATTTTGGTTTTTGGATTTTTTACTTGGGCGCAGCAAAATGAACTCCTTTTGGTGTGAAGTTCTGAGTTTTGATGCGCATAAAGTCATGTAACTCATTCCCACCCTCAAGGTGTTTCTCCAACCCGCTAAGAATTTTATCACACTGACACTTTAGGGTCAAACTGTCTCCATACCCCTAGCCCTGAGAATTCCCAATTTTTGTCAACATCCGCAGGGGTTTCTCTTTTCCTGGATCTCACAAAAATGGAATCATGCGTCTAACATTTTGAATCTGGCTTCTTTCACCAGTGTAATGCATTTATTCATCCACGGCCCTGCACGTAGCAATAATCCATTATTTTTTCTTACTAACTACTATTCTATTTACCCACTGAAGAACATTTGAGTGGTTTTTCTACTTTTTAGTGATTATAAATAAAGCTTCTGTAAAAATGTATGTATAGGGTTTTGTGTGGCTGTAAGTTGTCATTCCTCTAGGGTAAATACGTGTGGGATTACTGCATCATTTGAAAGTGTATATTTAACTTTGTAAGAAAATGCCAAAGTGTTTTCCAGAATGGCGCTACCATTTTGTGTTCCCACCAGCAATGCATGATGTTTGTTTCTGAACTATACATTTCCTGTGAGGTCATATCCTCACTAACCCTGGGCAGCCTGTGTGTGTGTGTGTGTGTGTGTGTGTGTGTGTGTGTGTGTGATTCTCACACACATGCAGTGGTAACCCCTGGTGCTTTGAATTTGCACTTCCCTAATGAGCAATAGTATTTAATGTCTTTTAATGAGTTTATTTTCCATCTGTCCATCTTCTTCAGCGAAGTCTCTATTTAAACGATCTGCTAATTTTTTATTAGATTTTTGATTTCTCATACTTGGGTGTTGAGAGTTCTTTATATACTATGTATATAAGTCCTTTGCCATATGAGTGTTTTTCCTATATTTTCTCCCGTACAGTCTTCTCTTTATATTTTCTTCACAGCGTCTTTTGCAAAGGTTTTGAATTTTGGTGGAACCAATTTCTTGATATTTTTTTCTCTCATGGATGGTGTGTTTGGAGTTTGCTGGAAAAACTGACACTCTCACATCTAGGACCACCTCTTTCTCATCCTTTGGTTAGAAGTCCAGGTTAGCCCGTGTGTGCTGTGACACCCTTCATTTCAGGGACACAGCATTCTTCATGCCACGGAGACCCATTTTCATAGTTTCAAGCTCGATCCAATGAGGACACTTCCACCACGATTTTAGAAAATAATCTTTCATTCACAGTCTCCTCAAAATCTTCTTCTTCTTCTTTATTATGCCAATTCATGTAACAAAGGGGACACAGGAGAGAAGGCTGGTGTTGTGTACCCCAGGAGCCTGACCCATCCTAACTCACAAACTGGACCCCAGAGCATCTGGTGCCGTGCCTCCAAAATTCTGAATGACACCCATCGCATGTGAATAACAGGAGAAATGGTGATCTTCACCTCCTGCTCTCAGAGGGGAAAGAGGTTTCCACATTTTATGTGTTACCGAGAAAGAAACAAACCCATGCGAGTTATGGCTCTTTATAGCCAGTATTTCTTAGATTTATGTCAGCTAATGAAGGAGGGGCAATCTGGGTACGTTTTGTCATTTTTCTGCATGTAATGCTAATTTTATTTTATGTCGGCTTTATTTTTATATCAGTTTTATTGCCTTACGCTGTATAGGATATTGCTAGCGAAAAATAAATTAATGTTTAACACCAATATATTAAAAAGTAAATAAAAGTGGCTCAACGTCCATAAAATTCCTTAAAACTTAGAACACATGTGTGAAATATGAGTGAGGAATATGCTGTTGATTTATAGACACGGCTTGGGAAAGTGACAACGTTTTGAATATTTTCATTGGGTCGCTGCAGCTGCATTTCTGAAGTGTGCAGACGGCCCAGCTTCATTTTTAATATCGCAAGCGACTGATGTTCCACTGCACGAGTCCAACTTACTTTTCCATGAAAACCTTCCAGCTCTTTCCCCATGTGGGTTGTTCAGTCTTCCCTAATTGCCGCTTTTGAACATGTCTCTCAATGGGAGGTAGGCCATTTTTTGTCTAGGAAATTCTTTCCTTTGGAGTTGAGCGTACAGCTTCTGGAAGGGTGCCTGCGGAACGGTGAGGGGAGAGGTGGATACCACTCAATTTGCCCAAATAGCCCGCGTCAGCCCAGGAGGTCCGAAGTGGGCAGAGGTCACGGGAAGCCGCCCTCACTCCTGCACCCCTCCTGCACGTTGCTTTCCCTTCCAGGAGAGCCGATCGCCTGTTCCATTGTCATTCACGTGTGTAAGTCAGCAGGGACTCATTCCACTTCTGCGTTCGTAGAGCACAGTACACACTTTTCCCACCCCAGAGTCTTCGCTACCCTCAGGGACTCAGCACTCACTCTCCCCATGCGGCACCGCACTTTCTTAGGTTCTTGGCGAGGGCCTAGGTCTCCGCTGTCACCCTCACCTCCGCAGAAGCTGCAAGGCTCCACGGGGCCCCCGCCGTCAGATCAGTTCTTTGGAGGCAACTCCTAGGAAGCTGAATGTGACCGGAGGTCAGTCAGGTGGCTACTGTCTCTGGACGTTGAATCTTGAGCAGGAGGACCCGGGATGAGGAGTGGTTGATGTTCCTTTATTGTGGTCGCAGTGCCCTAACCAGCCTTCTGCTGCTCTGATTTTCTTCTTGTGGTTTCTATTTCCCAGAAGTCCTGAACTTTCTTGATTCCGGAACAAACAGTTCTGTGAGCTCCTGATGTTCTACAAATACATTGTCCCTCTCTCTCTATCTCTTTCTTTTTTTAAGTAATAAGCCCATTTCTATTGCTTTCAACCAAAGTAGTCCAACGTATAAACCGTTTACAGTTTACATTAATGTCAGTCGGGTCTTGGGTTATTAGGGGCAATGCTTCCCAACTTTCTCAGGCCATGGCACACGTAGAATGGCACTGGTCTAACTGATTCACGGGAGTTGGTGGATAAGCTGTTGGTGGCCAGAGGACACCGCTGGGGGAGCCCTGACTGCTCCTTGCCCCACTCGGTCGCCTTGCGGGGCAAGAAGCCAGCGACCCGGCCCACCTGTAAACAGTTCCACGTACACATTGCATATAATTCAAGATTTCTGATTTAAGATGAGGCTATTTAGTGTTTCATCCACACGTGAAACGTCTCCAAGATAAACAGTACGCTCTTCGAGGATGAAGACGGTGAGTTGGGACACGTTTGCACTGGTCACTATTCCTGACAAAGTCATTGCTGAATGGGGAGATGGTTCCGAAAGGAATGAGGCTGCGTTGTCAGCTAATGAGGGAATGGATAAAAAGGCATAAACATTTCATTATTGAAGATTTTTTGAGGTAAATAAAAACAATTAAACCAAATCCGATTCCTTGGAAGCATGATGTTTATTGATTCATTTACTCAGCACATACTGAGTGCTTCCCACGTTTTAGATATTGTTTTAACACGAGAGACACGGAAAAGATATGCCTCTGTTTCGGCTTTCCAGGAACCCGTGGGAACTCATTTGTACAACCGAATTCTCAGTATACAGACTTATAGGAAGGGCTAGAATTGAACCAGCGGTCACAGCACAACCACGCTGGTCCCGACAGCCAGCACGGCCTATCACCCGTGTTGGAAAAATACTATAATATTCCCCCCGATCGCAAGTTCTGTACCAGAGGAGAGTGCAGGGCCCCGGGCACGTAGAGGTTAGACAAAACGAGTGCCTGCTGATAGCAGCGATGGAGGTGAAGACAGAAGGCCTTCCAAGGTCAGGGAGAAGGACAACATGGCACCTGGGATGGGAAGTGGATTGTTCCCCAAAGACATGAGGGGCAGACCTATGAAAACATTGGTGTTTCATATTTCCAAAAGCTAATTCCAAGTCTTAAGCTACTTTAATTTTTTATGCTTTAAATTTTAAAAAATATCAAACACCACAGTTGAGAATGCCTCAAACAATTATTTATAAAGGGGAAATATTGTCATTTTGGTTAGAACTCAATGTTAAAACTACAGCTATAAATCTTCTTGAAGAAAATGTGGGAGAAAACCTTTAATCCCATGGGTTAAAAAACATTTCTTAGATGTAACACACACAAAAATAGCTTCTATCAAAATTAGAACTCCCTTTGAGAGAAAATATCAAGGGGATGGAATATTATTTGTGCATATAATAAATATTTGTGAATATTTGTGAATCATGTCTGATAAGAACTTGTATCAGAATATATCAAAGACTCAAATCCCATCGGTTCAAAAACAAAAGAACCAATAAAAAATGGGTGAGTATTTGAGCAGACACTTCATCGAGGAAGATATATGGGTTTCCAATGCTATTCAGCATCGTTAATCACGGAGGCGAGGTACTTGTCACGTGGTTACAATCAAATAGACTGACCACGCCAAGTGTTGACAGGGATGTGGAGGAACAGGAATGCTCACACGTGCTGGTGAAGATGTAAAATAACACTTTGGAAAAGTGCTATGGAAAACACCTCGGAAAACAGTTTGGAAGTTTCTTAAAATCCAAAACATACAGCCATATATCCCATTGTAGACATTTAACCAAGAGAAATGAAGATGTATATCTGCACAAAGACTTGCCTACAACCACTCATAGCAACTTTGTAATAGCCAAGTACTGGGAACAACCCTAATGTCCACTGGTAGCTGAGTGGGTAAATGTTATTATCCAAGAACGCTCATCAGAGATACAGGGAACAAACCACCGATACAAGTCACAACGCGGATGAATCTTTTTTTAAAGTTTATTTATTTTGAGAGAGAGAGAGAGAAAGTGGGAGGGGCAGAGAGAGGGAGAGAGAATCCAAAGCAGACTCCATGCGGTCAGCCAGAGCTCCATGTGGGGCTCAAATCCTCGAACCTTGAGATCATGACCTGAGACGAAATCAAGAGTCGGATGCTTCACCAACTGAGCCCCTAGGTGTCCTTTATTTTGGCTTTTATTTGCACTGCACACCTTCTAATCATCAAGGGAGGTATAGTTCAGGTAATTTCCCCACATTTTGCCATCAGATATGGTCTTCTCTGAGCATCTCATGAGAGCCATCCCCCAAGCACACTTACGTGATCATAGGACATGTAGCTAAAGGCTGGGTACCTGTGATGGATGGGGTTAGTGGAGTGAAGGGAAGGTGTATCATCAGCAGAGCCCATTTCTATTTCTATACAGATGGTCCCTTATTCAAGAGTTATGATTGGAGAACATTTTCCATTCATTCGACAGATTCTCAGAGAGTGCAGACTTTCTATCAGATATGTTCAAGGGCCTGGGGTGGGAATCCAGGCACAAGGAAGACAGACACATTTTCTGCTCTTCTGAATTATTATGAACAATTTCAGATGGTGAAACATGCTCTGAGAGAAAAATAAGTCGGTAACGGAATGGGCCCAGAAAATGTAATCAGGAATAATGAGGGAGGTTGGCACGAACACTTATAAAATCTCCTTAATTGATGGAAATCTGGAGCCAGAGTCACAACGTGCTGGGGCGGAGGGGCCGTGGTGATCAGGGTGTCAGGGAGGGTCCCGCTGGGTGATGGAGCGAACTGGACCCGTCAGATGGGCCCTCAGGGTGGCAGGAGGAACAGACTTTCTGCCACGAGGGGGTAATCTCTTCGCTCGGGGAGCCCGGCTCAGGATGGCAACAGACAAGGGACGGCGGACTGGTCTGGAGACAATTTGCTAAATTAATTTGAAAAACGTATTTTATGGTTTTCCTTAGACTAATATCCGAGTTTTACCCAATCTCACCATGCAGCCAGTACGATGACAGCGGGACTTTATAATCACACGTGACTCTTAGAGATAATCCCTCAAAACCCCTGTTTTCATCTGTATCGTGTTGGCACGTGTCTGAGACTTACATGAAATGTGAGTGCAGGCCCCAGAGCAAATGTGCGGGCGTGCTGCTTGCCTCCTTCCCGCAGGAAAGCTCTAGCACCGCCGCTCCAGGCACATGAGAGTCCTTTCCCACCCTCTGACCTTTCTCAGAACCCCAGGCTCCCTCTCAGACCTGGCTTCCAGGGCCTGGGACCGGATCGGGTGTGGTGTCTCCATCACATATTTTCGTGTTTCCCGCATGGCTGCCTGTGTCCCCTGTTGGACTTTTTAGCTCATTGAAAGCAGTGGCTTCATCCACTCGGGCACAGTTACATCCCTAATGCCTACAGCGCGGTCGGCATTTGATAAATATGGGCCTCACACATGAGCCAAGCGGTCATTGCCAAGTACAGTCAAAGGAAATGATGCTATGAAGTCTGTAGCTCACGGCGAGGGCTGGGCAGGGAGTGGGCGCTGGGGGTGACGGCGGGACTGTAGAGAGCGGGCCGGCTGGAATATTACAGTACGGTCTTCACCTGCATCCGTGGTCACCGTGGGGCCACAGCGTGGGGTGCTGGGGGCACCATGGGAGGTCACCACGTTTAAAGGAAAACGTTGCAGGGTTTTCTGCCCTGGGAAACGTGGCAGAGGAACCTCTGTGGGGTGACTCCAGACAGACAAGACATTCACCCCCTTCCTCTCTCCACAGTGAGGCCCAGACCTTGGGGAAAAACCCCCACCTGCACCTCAATCCCCTGTCTTCAGACCGTCTGGTCCCGCTCGTCCGCTTGTAAATTTTTGGAGAAATACCGTGCTTCCCAGCCTGGAAAGGCAGCGTTAATAGTTCTCATATGTGACTTCAGATTATTTTTATCTTGGGAAAGGAAAACTTTGACCAAGAACTTTTTATTTATTTACTTTAACATCTCTTGAATAGAAACACATTTTCTTTGTTTTACTTTGTCCTTCAGCTAGCATTCTGGAAGACTCGAAAGGAAAGGAGTTTGAAAAAGGCAAAAGGGAGCAGGGCTTTCTGTTTGCCTGTTTTTTGTTTTTTGTTTTTTTTTTGAGCTTTTAATACATCAGGAATATTTAAACTCTCAACCCTTCTGGAATATTATGAAAAGTATCATCCCAAGATTTCAAATCTATTATTGTCAATGTCATGGATCCAAGCTTTTCCTGTGATGAAGTGCGTTTGGATTCTCCAGGAATTTCTGCCTGTGTTGACACACATCAGAGAGGCCAAATGCACTTTGAGTTCTTTTAGAGAAATGGCAGCAGGGAGGACTGGCCACACAGGGTTCTCCCATCTACCGAGCGCTTTGTCCTTCATGAGCCGCGTTCTAGCACATTGTTCCATTAGTTTAGCACAGCGCGTGACTTAGCTGTGATAGTCTATCCCGAGGAGATGGACTGAGGCTTAGAAATATTCATCAGTGATGTCGTGCACCCAGACCCCAAGGCTATGTTCTCCCACAGTCTCTTCCACCAGGTGGAGAAGGGCGATGGGTCTTGAGAACAGAATGAATCAGAGCGAATCTGATCTGGGGGCAGATGGTTCGCACGAGGAAAGACAGTGAAGGGGGAAGAGATCTGTGAGGCTAGTGAACTGTGGCGTGCGCGCTGGGGACAAAACCGTGGGGGACAGGGTCGGAGACTTCCGCGTCCTGCAAATAAATCGGTAGTTTGTGACAATGCCTTAGCCTGAGCTCCTATCAGAAGAAGGCCCACCCCCCATGGGAGGGGGTTGCATGGCCCAACCTCCCCATTCCTGCCAGCGTCGTCCATCTGTAGCACGGAGGAACTCCCCACCCCACGATGGAACCCCCGGGGCTCCCCTACCTCCCGAGAGGCACACGCACAGAGGGTTTCCCCACCTGATGCTACTTTTCCGGTCTCGTCTCTTGCTTCTTTTCCCCTCGCCTGCACTGTGTCCTCATGGAGTTCTGGAACTTAGTGTAAAACCTCTCTCCGTCTCATGACCTGGAAGTACCTGTCCCGTATCCCACGCGGTGACCCTGTTGCTACTTCGGTGCGCCTCCCCGAGTCATCAATATGTCTGTTTCCATTTCACTGCACAGGACAGAAAGCTTTTCTGCCACAGGATTCCTGTGTTTCCAGCCCCAGGGGGTGTGCGGTGGGGCAGATTGGGAGTGGGGCGGATGGAAGGAAAGATAACGCTCCATCTCCTGTATTGCTGATAATCAAAATATGTTGTTTAACATACATAGGTGGTTTTATTATAGTCATTTTACATGCTTATTGAAGAAAAGGGAAACATGATAATGTGGAAGGAGTAAACTAAACATAACAGAAATTCTACTTTGCAGGAATAAATATAGATATGAGACCGAGGAGAGACTTTCCTCTAACAGGAAAGGCGGTTCCGGGCTAAGGATTTGAGCTGCCTGTGAGCTCGGTGCAGTTCGAGTAGTGATGTGGCCACTCCTGAATTAAATGCTTTACGAAGGAGACACACCGGCTTTATTCTCCTTCTACCCTGACCTCTTGCTGTGTGCTGGGCACTAAGTCGACAGCTAGAGGTGTAAAAGCAAGAGGGAAGTACCCCTATTTCATGTCTCAAGTGTCGAATTAAATACCCAGCGACTTAAAAATTTTGACAAACTGAAATCCATTTCCAGAAAACCAACAACGTAGTGAGGAATCTTGAAGCAGATGGATGTAAAGAGGTTGTATGTCAAGGGCAAGTGGCTAAAGCCTCCCCGTGGCGGGCATCTAAATACCAGTGGCTTGGAGTGCCACAGAGAGGGTGTCATTTCCCCGGGACAACCTGCTCCGACGTGTGGACGGTTAATTCAGCTCAGTGAAGAAAAAACGCCACCTAGCAGGTTACATGTGAGGTCTCGGAACCCCCACCCTGTCAGACTCCAGTAAACTCTGAGCAATGGTCGAGTAAGGGAGGAAGTGTGTGCATGGCCATTATTTTTCTAAAACTCATTCAGGAAGCTGATTCTTGCTGGTCTCAAATATCTGCAGTTGACCGTGGATTTCAATCACAATTTGCAATTGCATATTCAGTTTCCAAAGAGAATGCCTGGATGATTTGGGGGGAAAGTGCAGTGATCTGAGCGTTCTTCAAGCTGTTGTAAGTTATTCTGGAATATACATCTCTGCTTGATATTACACCAAGTCCTCGTTACTGTTCCTTATCTAACATGGCCTGACTTTACCCTTTGGCTGTGTTTGCGTCCTGGCACCACATGGCCTACGTCTCCCCGCTTGGATTCAGGGAAGGGCTGTTCACATCTTGGCCAATGCTGCAGGCACAAGTTGGGGGCATTCACTACTCCCCAGATTTAATCGTCTTGTTTAAATCATAATCAAGTTTACATTGGACAGATCATCGGGTCATGTCAGGATTCTTAACAGCTCCACTCCTTACAGGAAAAAAAATTCATTTTTGGTGTGGGACACAAATTCAGTCTAGGAAATTACTTTAATGTCGAAAGTATACATATTTCTTATCTTATTTGCTATATAAACTTCTCAGAAGATTATGGTTCTGGGAAAATTAAACAGATGCCAAAAAACAGCTGCTCCTGAGGAAGAAGTCCTCATTCCTTTCTGATAACCCATTACAAACAAAAAGTAACTGCACATTTTTCGTAACTACTTTTAGGAGCACAGTTAATATTCGTCTCTTTAAATGGGTTTTTAACAAGTTCTCAAGACTTGGAATTTACAGTAGATTAAGACAAGCTTCCCCTCCAAAGTCACACCTTACGTAGACATAAGAGCTTGTCTCGGGGGCTCAGAAAGTCCAGTAAATGTGTGTTTCCACAGTAACTCCACCAAAAACGCTGGTTTGGAAAGATGGAGAACACTAACATTCCAGTGGGAATTGCTTGCCCCACATTCACTAGGGGCGGCGTGCGGGCATGCTCACATCCTGTGTGTTTTCCCCATTTCTGAGAACGTTTCTTCCCTTTGATTGTTTTCATACCTCATGGAATGTTCCATTTTCCAGGGCATCATGTGTGTGGAAGGGGGTCTTGCGAGCAACTGAAAACGTACAAACCGTGGCGTTGTGGTGGTTGTGGCTCCTTTCTTTCCCCACCGTAATCAGAGACGGCTGGTATTTTCCTTGATTTTCTCCATGTCGGGCGGGTTAGGTCCTCGTCCGTCATTTTGCTCTGACCCCTGCTATCCACATGCTCACGTGACATGCGTCCTATCCATCAGTTAAGGGACCGACTGGAAACTCTGTTTTTGTAGTTTCTACGAGCTACGCACTTTTTCACACTGTGCGCGTCAAAATAATTTACATGACTTCATCACAGAGGCAAACTTCAGTGACTAAAATAGGTTTCCTCTTCCTAATTAATCATTTATGTTTTAAGATATGCATCTTAAGGTGTCCCATCTCAAGTAATAAGATTTGACACTAAGTTTGGCACACTTATTAGCGTGCCCTTTGAACAACCAGGAAGACTGAAATTATGTCGACAGTACGTTCTGATAAAATCATCATTTTCACGTCTACCTTGAGTATAGCTGTTGTGTAATTAAGCACACTTGTAAGTTCGTGGCTGTGGCTGGTGCCATGGGATTTCTATCTTCAGCCTCCATCGGAGAACCGACAGCTGTAGGCAGTGTGCCAGTTGTGTAGACACAGCTGTGTCTAAATGTGAACAGCATTTATGGATGATCAGTGACCTCAGCCGAACTGAGACGCTCAGAGACGTCTTGGAAAATGGTAGAAAGCTTGCTTGGGAGGAAGATGGTGGCCCCGCTGGGGCCCCGGGTGCCTGGTGAAAGACCCCTCCCACAGGGCCACGGGGGCCGAGCGTCATTACAGACGGTTGGAAGGTACAGCCACACAGAGAGAAAACGGAGTAGGCTTCTTATACCCAAGGACCTAGGATTTGGGGAAATGCGTAATGGGCCCGACAGAGTGCAGGGCTCAGAAGTGAAAACATCTGGCCATTTCGGGTTTGTAGAGTAACGTCTCACTATTCTTGTGGGATGATGTCGGCATGTGACGGCGGCCAGTAACTGAACCACGTGTAATAACTTTGTGCGGGAGCTGCAGCCGGCCAAGAAAGGGCACTCATACATATGCCATGGGCACAAAACGCTCTTGCTGTCTCTGTCCACTAGGAATTCTTGCCGTTTCCCCCAGTAGCTGGTTCTGTTGGTGTGCATACCATCGACCGCGAAGCCCAGGCCTTCTTCAGGCGAACTCGGTGGAAGAGGAAACGCAGTTCTCGTCTCAGAGTCCGGGGTGTGGAAGCTGCTGGGAAGGACGGCGGACGTCAACGCTCCCCTCTCCTCGTCCCTCAACGTCCTTCCTGCAGGCGCAGTGCTTGACCTGGTGGCCTGGCCACTCGGTGTGTGTCGCCTGCAGTCTGGGCATTTGATGGCAGGTGTGGAAGTGTGGCCACGCTCAGAGCCGTGGCGGCAGAGCCCCGCCGGCCCGAGCAGGTGTGTACTCTCAGCAGCGGCCAAGGGAAAGCTGTGGGGTGGCTTACGAGGATGGCTCTGGCCATGCAGAGTGTCACTTGGTGACACTCACTGGTGATAACCCGAAGGAGGATGGTGCCGCCCGGACCCCGCAGTCCTGGGAGAGGACGGTGGGAGGCGGGTGCTCACCGCACACACCCATTACTGGTGGCTGCACTTGACAGGCTCCAAAGAACAAGGAAACAAAAACGTGAAGTGAGCCCAGTGACCGGTTTGTAAGTGGGAAGAAAAGGGAACAGAGACACCCCAGAATCTGAGGATGAGGTTGGGGAAGTCAGCTGGTTTTTGAACATGACCCATAAGAGTCAAAGACAACAGTGATAACACAAGAACGAGGGCCCGAGAGACTCCGAGCTACTCAGTCACACTGCTGCTAGGAGCACATCAGGATGCAAGCTTCCCCTGCCCTGAGGACCTGACTGAATTAGGACGTCCCAGGGCAAAGGCACAGCGAAGGTGTGAAAGGTCCGGTTCCAGCAGAGTCCACGCTGGGCTTGAAAATAGAGAGTAGACTATGGCGCCTCCACGGAAGCCTGGGGCCTGAGAGAGAGAAGAGGCATCAGCAGAAGAGTGCGCACACATAGACCGAATCTACAAGTTTTTCTGAAAAAGAACCAGGGCACGGTTGTTGGCCCAAATCTGTCCAGAATCAAGTAAAAGAGAAACACACACACAGAGAGAAAGAGAGAGAGAGAGAGAGAGAGAGAGAGAGAGAGAGAGAGAGAGAGAGAGAAGTGGGGCTCGTGCTCATCCAACGTGGGGCTTGAACTCACGAACCATGAGATCATGACCTGAGTGGAAGTCGGATGCTTAATGAGCCACCCAGGCGCCCAAGAGAAATCTGCCACGTGTTTAAGAGCTATGCTACAAAAACAAAGCAACAGTGAATCATGTGCCTGGATGTAAGTGTCTGAGACTTTCTGATACATAAGGGAATCCTTGTGGCCCCCAGCCCTTTCTGGGGGAGACGTGGGCAGCAGGGGAATCATCCCCAGGACCGGCATCAGGTACGGCCACAAAGCACAAGGAAGGTCATAGCTCTGCCGGGGTGGCCCATGGGCCCGGGGACCCCTTCCTGGTGGGTGTGTGCCTTGCAGAGAGGAGGGTCAGGGACTCGAGAAGGAGTGCTTCCTCCTGAGGGCAGGGACCTCACGCACTTGCCAAGCTCCCCCGGCTCGGTGTCTGCCCCGCCATGCAGACACAAGTAGGTTGTAGTCCTGGCCCCAGGTTTAGGGGAGGCCGAGTGAGAAGCTCGGCCAGTGTGCTGTGGGGGGAGTGGCCAGCTGCACTCTGGATGTAGGCTTTGCCTGATGCCTCCTTGGGCTCGGACAGGTTCTGCACCGCAGCCCCTCTGGCACCTGCCCATGGTGCTGTGAGTAGAGCCCTGCCGAGAACCACATGGGTAAGATCTGGCCATGGTCCCTGCAGCCCAGGATGGGAGGTGGGCTTGCTCGTTACACGGCACAACCTTCCCTATTTCCATGTGGGTGTGCAGAGGTTTTGCAGATTTGGTTTTTCTACTACATGGGTGAAGTTGATCATTAATCCTTGATTTTGTGGTTCCAAACTTTCTAAACATGGGGACTCTCTTCTTCAAATGTCAGGCAAGATATAGGATTACTTGTATATGTAATAATTGTAGTTTCATAGATGAAATGTGCAGATAGGTTCCATATTCCCCCAGACTCCAGAATGTTCCTAAGCACTCGGGAGAGGATTCAGACCAGGGGGCAGGAGTTGCGGCTGTCCTGTTCTGGAAACCAGAAGTCTGAGGTCAAGGTGTGGGCAGGGTTCCTTTCTTTGAGGACGGATCTGCTTCCCCAATCCTCTGCAGCTTCTGGGAGCTGGAGGCATCTTTGGTGTTCCTTGGTTTGTAGACACATCGCCCCAGTCTCTGCTCTTGTCCTCACAGGGCACTCTCCCTCTTTATGCATCTGTCTCTATAATTCCCCTTTTTATAAGGACAGAGTCATATTGGATTAGGGCCACCCTAATGGCTTCATTGCCTCTTGACTTCCTGTCTAAAGCCCCCATGACCACACCAGGTCACATCCTAAGGCACTCAAAGTTAGGACTTTAGCATGAATCTAGGGGGAAGCACAATTCAAGCCATGACATAGAGCAGTTATAACATTTTAGTGTTCTAAGTAATGTTGCAATAAACACAATTTTACATGAATCCTTCACTATCTTTTTTTTTTTTTTTTGTATTAGTATTTTCTTACTGTAGATTCTTGGGAGTAGAAATATTAGGTCAGGCAATGACCGTGTAGAACATTTACGATATGTGCATCCAAATTGTCTTCTGGAAAAGATCTACTAATTTTCACTTCTAGAAGCATTGCACATTTTAAAATTTAAGTCTTGAACAATTTAATATGTATTATCTGATGGTACTCTGTCGTGCCTCCCTATTTTCATAATGTGTCTCTCTGATTTCTAGAGAGGTGGACATGACATCACATGATTTTGTGGTTGGTGCAGGATCAATATCGATTCTGGTGTTGTATCGTGCAGGAACGCCTTTACAATCCACTAGTTGAAATCTGAAGCTGGAAAATTCCTCTTACCGAAATGGAACACAGTATGTTAAACCCAGTGATGTCATGGATTATCTCATAGGGTGGCTCCAGGTCCCACGGCACCACGGTTCCTGTTAAATACCATGGGATTATTCCTTCGCTAAACATTTCTTTGCTTAGGTGGGGTCATTGATGCAACATGTTTTTCGTAAACCAGAACTGGTGTCCTAATAGCAGTGGGCGGGTGGAACACTGACCAGAGAGCACTGTGTGGACCTCCAACACGGGTGGTGCCTTCCCCAGTCTGTGTGCCACCTGCAGGGGAAAGAGGTGCATTTGCCAGTGGACGCACGGAAGCTGAGACATCATGAGCGGGAGGCAGTCGGCCATGTGTTATCCTTGATTTAATGTGGGCGACAAAGTAGTGTTGAGGGAAAAGCTTTTTTTATTGACAAATGAAACATGTCCACCTTACTCAGTAACTGAAAGCCTTGAGGTGTCACTCAATTATTTCTTTGTTGGATGAGCGATCATGGAGCTTAGTTTGATAATTATAATTGAAATAACATGAGCAAGAAAAGATGTCGTAGACTCTGGGTCTGTCTTGTCCAGCAGGAGAGCAGACACAGGATTAAAATGCGAGAGAGGCTAATGTCCGGGAGGAGACAAGAGCCCCGATTATGGGTCCTTGTTCCATTTTTATTAGGATGAGGAGGTTTATAAGCGTGATGGACGTGCCCAACGAGACAATGAAACCGTGAACATTAACTCATGGGTGGGAGGGAAAGGCAGTTCTGAGGATGCCTGTGTTAGGGGTGTGGGTCAATGCAAAGCAAGGTCCTGGTGCCGGGCAGATGGTTGTTTATGGCAGGCATGAGGCGCCATGTCTGTTCATCTTAGCTAGCTTGGGGACAAGACAGAGCCTGCTACTTCAGGGTCAACAAGGCACCTTTCTTTTGCTAATTAGCTCCACTCTGGGCAACTTCCCCCTCAGTGGTCTATAGCCCCGGGTTGCCTGTTTACCTAATTTGGTTCTTCTTTCCTGTGTATACAGCTTTATGCTATGGTACTAAATTGGGGCGCATTTCCACCCTAAATACCTACCTAACCTTGGATGCTTTCATCCTGAGGCTTCCTATCCCTAAGCCTTGTTAACCCATGGGTGAAAACTCAGGGAGTTCCTAAGCTTGTTCCCCACAAAAAGAGCCTTGTGCTCTCATCTGCTGTAGTTGGTTTCATAATAGTTATTAGCTGATTCCATATTTGAGAAAATTTGTCATACAATTGCAGAATTGTGACGTGCTCCGAAATGAAGATTCACATAGCAAAGTTCGGTATAATACAGCCTATAAACTGCCAGTCCAAGCTAGGCAAGAGAATTTTGAGAGACGTGTTTACGTGTTTAAAGTGCTGTCATATACAAGAAGTAATAGCTATGTTCATGGTGTGGAGGTCTGAAAGAGGTGATATTGTTCTCTGTGGCTCTAGAAATTTAGGTCAGTGGTTATAAAATTGATTGGATTGAGAATCTCACCTCATTAGAGGGTAAGTTTGACTTTGTCCTCATTAATAGCTACCAAATGGGCTCTGTTGGGTTCCTATATGCTGCTTTCATAGTAAGAAAATTCTGGTCACCGTCAATGGTTGTAGAATGCATATATATGGACATATACTCGTATATGGGCGCAGGCATACACAGCTATCCCCTGCTTCTCAAATTTCATGAACCGCTACTTTGCTTTTAGGAATGACCTACATTAGTACCTGTTTTCAATCACTGAGAGAAATCTGAGGAGGACTTTTACTTTTACGAAAAAGGTGAAAGAAGGAAAAGAATGTTCAGTGTCGGTCCGCAGCGAGCAGGCACAGGGGTGGTGGGCACTGGGAACCCCCCCTTTCCCTGGAACCACGTCAGCATCGCCACCTCCAGCCCCCAGAGCCCAGGACCGTGTCTGTGCACATCGGGGCTTCTTCTCCGTGTGTGTTGTGTGTCTGTTAGCAAGATGTGTCCTGAGGTATCAGAAAGGCCTACGACAGGTTGCTTTGGGTCTGGGAACGCTCAAGAACTTTCCACATAAATTAGAGGTACTTGCTGCTTTGCTTACAGCATTCTGGTTTTTGAAAGCTTGCATCGGAAGGCTCTATTTCGGATAGCAGGGAAAGCGGTGCGTTCGTATACACACATGAATGTGTGTACGTGTACGTAAAAACGTCTGTATCTATGTACTTACTGTTTTGAAATAATTTTAGACTTACAGAAGAGTGGCAAAGGCAGTAGAGACACTTGCCCGCACCCTCCCCCGCCTCCCGGATGCCAACTCTCACACAACCGTGACAGCCACGAAGTTAACATTGTGGCTGTTGACGAAAAGCACAAACTATTCTTATCTCTTTGGTTTCCCCCTCGGTCCCTCTCCTATCCCGGGTATGCACGGAAAGCACGTGGCGTGTGGCTGTCAGGTCACATAGCCTTCTCTGCGTCCCAGGACCTTAACGTTTGTCAGGAGTCCTGCTCGGTCTCTGTGGAGTGTTCTGCGAACGGTAGTTAGGCCGGATGGGCTGACTGTGGGGCTGGCATCGCTCCTGTCCATACAGATTTCCTGCCTCTGCCCTACCAGCAACTACGAGGAGTGTCTATGTGTGCAACTCTGTCCACGTGCCCTGGCGGTTCCGGAAGCTTCTGTCAGGTGCGTCCATACTCAGCGTTGTTACGTCTTCTTAGAACACCGACCCCTTTATCATTAGGCGCTCGTATCATTCCCCTTGGTCTGAAGTCTACGTGGACTTTGAGGTAGCTAGTCTCTTTTGGTTGGATTTGGCATGGTGTCTCTTTCCCCAGCCTTTTACCTATCTGCGTGTTTATGCATAGAGTTTCTTATGAGAAGCATATATTGTTTTTTTTTTCTGTTGTATCCACTCTGAGAGTCTTAGTCTTTTAACCGATGTGTTGAGAACATTCACGTTCGAGATTATCACTGATGTGATGGAATTAAAATCTCCCATCTTGCTACTTGTTCTCTGTTCTCTGTTTCTTTTTTTCCTGCTCTTTCTGCTTTCCTTTGAGTACACTGAGCACTTTTTAATGACTCTGGTTAATTTCCTTTATTATCTTATTATTTACACATATTTAAAAACTCTTAGTGGTTGTCCAAGTGTTTACTGTACATTTTAATTAATCTCAGTCTGAAGTGCCCACACGGACGTTTCAGGGCGTCGCTTCATCCCAGTCTTGGGGTCTCAAGCTCCTTTGTCCGTCGCTGCCTCGGGGCTGCTGTGGGGTTCACCTGTCCCACCTGCCCAGACCAGACACGTGATGGACAAATCCTTCTTCTGTGCCGGGCAGTGTCTCGTGCTGTGCTCCTCTCTGCTGGAACCAGGAACCTCCCTGGCCGAGTGCAGACGATGTAGACGCTGGCCAGAGAATAAGCTGTCAGTCTTCAGCCGTGCTGGAGCCCTCACGGCGCCCCCTCCCACACACAGCCACCGCCTCAGCCTCTGGAGGCGGAGGGGTGCGGTGTTCCTCCCAGGCGGGGTGGAGCGGGCGGTGGGCTCGATGCGGGCAGCTTCTGTCCCCGCCAGTCCCGGTCTCACACGGCAGGAGGGAGCAGGTATGCTTGCTGAGCACCCGTGGTGGGGGCACGGGAGGGCTGGTGCTCTGGGCTCTACAGCAGTTGGTCCTGGGAGACCCTGGCAGCCCACACTTGGGGCATCTTAGGTCCTGTGTGTCCTGGGCCCTTCCAAAGTCCAGAGGACAGGGGGCTCCCTGGGCCCTCCCCAGCTCCAGACAAAGTGGACAGAGTCGTTCCCACGGCTCGTGAGGGGCACAGACGCAGGACCACCCTGGGGCCGTCCCCTCCCACTGGATCGGGTCCGAGGAAGGGTTTGGGGACTTGGCGTTTGCATCAGATGCTTCTGCGCTTCTTGTCAACCCTGTTCTGCACTTAAGTAGCAGGAGATTGGAGGGACTTCAGTGTTCCTATGTTAATGAATTTCAACTCATGTGATTCTGTCGGCCTTTTTCATTCATGAAAAACAGACACAACTAAACACTGACATCCTGTTTTGTGAGGCACAAGGTGTGAAAAGCCTCAACACTAGCGATACTGAGTTAGTGATGAATTCATTCTGGGAGAGGAGCACAGGTCAGCAGGACAGGGCAAGCCAGCAGCCGGATGGCTTTTCTCTCGGCCTTAACGTCTGCTTTTCTTTGCTGATACTTCCAAAAGCCTCTTGTAGTAGGCTAGCAAGGCAGATGCACATCATGTCTGAGCCGTTTTTCTATGATAGCCTTTAGGAACTATTAAAAGCGATGTGCTTTGTGTCACATTGTTTAAATTCCACACGCAGTAAGTAAGTTGATGGGTTTTTAATCTGTTAAAGAAATGGAGTTATATATACTTTTGGTTTTAAATAATGTGAAAAATACTTTTTATGTATCTCAAGTTACGGTACACACAGAGAAAAACACAAGAATGTAAAAGATGCATACTTTTACGAGGTTTTTTTTGTTGATTTTTGGTTGAATACATGTCTCAGCAAACCCAGAGATCTGTAAATATTAATATTTATTTGTATTATTGTCTGATCTTATATAAATATTAGTATTTATTTGTATTATTGTCTGATCTTATATAATGCAACCCTGTGCCTTAAACTGTTTCCAAAGAATCCAGTTAAAATGTATTTGCACGTTCATCAAGGTGCTCAAATTTACCCACAGATTTTGGACGGGTGGCAGGAAAGCGAGGAGGAAAGGGAATATTCATTATAGGAATTATTTTTAACCTGCGTTTAGTTATAAATGAAAAACAGAGTGATTTCTAAAACTGGATGAATTTAATGTGTTTCTTCTTTTAAGTTAAAACATACCCAGCTAAAGATTAATTATAATAACACATATTAAAACTATCTTCTTCCAGGCACCTGGGTGGTTCAGACGGTTGAGCGTCCGACTCTTGAGTCTGGCTCAAGTCATGATCCCAGGGTCACGGGATCGAGCCCCGCATCGGGCTCTGTGCTGGTCATGGAGCCCGCTTGGGATTCTCTCTCCCTCTCTCCCTGCCCCTCCCCTGCTCACACATGCTCAGTCTCTTTCTCTCTCTTTCTCTCTCAAACAACAACAACAACAACAACAACAACAAACCTATTTTCTTCTTCCAAAGCCTCAGTGAAGCGACGGCACAGAAAGCCTGTCCTTCTGGAGAACGGCACCCCTGACGTGGGTGCTGGCCGGGCGAAGTCGGTCAGGCAGGTGAGGCAGGGCCCAGCTGTCCCGGCCGCATCGGTGGCTTTCTGGATGTAGCTGGGCCCCTGTCTCTGTCCTGAGACCCCGCGGTGAGGCCGCAGCCCCAGCACGCAGCTCCGAGGACGCGGTGTTGTGCGCACCTGCTTCCACCTCCTTCCGGCCTCAGCCCCACAGACCTGCACGCGGCCCTCCGTGCAGCGCGGGGACCTCGCCGCCTTCCCGGCACCGGGGCAGACAAGTGCCAGCCTCTCCGCGCCTTCTCTCCAGACGATGTCCGTGCAGCTTCAATCAGCAATTCGTGCCGCTTCCTCGATGGGAGATGATCACGCGTGGTTGTGCACCTGCCGCCCTGCAGTCCCACTTTTATGACTCGTGTGTGTTTCTCCAGGTCGCCGCTCTGGCAGGGGCTCCCACGCCCGAGGGAAGGGGCCCGAGGCGCCGGAGACGGACCGCCCGCTTTCAGCGGAACCCCGGCAGGACACAGTTCTCCGCACACGTGTGCTGGAACTCACTTTTCGCCGCCGTCGTCTGGGAGTGCAGAGGCTCGGATGCCCCAGGGAGCGCGGACCCGGTGTGCGCCGACGCCCCCCTGCGAGGCCCACGGAGGTCTCGGAGTCTGCAGGGAGCATGCGTGGACGGAAGCGCAGGCGGGGGAGGGCGGGCTCGGCCGGGACGAGCAGGGCGCCGGGTGGGGAGCGCCCCTGGCCCGCAGCCCGTCCTCCGCCTCGCCGACGGACGGCCGCCAGTCTCAGCCTCCGGCCTCACAGCCACGCTGCCCAGCAGGGAGGGCTGCGTCCACGTACCCGGAGGGACGGCTTTCAGCTCCAAACCACAGAAGCCCGCCGAGCGTCAGCTCGACGCGAAGATTTCTCCTGGCAACAGGGAATCCAGAAGTCAGGAGCCGGGGTGAAACCCCAGCCGTGGCTCCTTCCGGCTTCCCGCCCCTCTGCCCGGTGCCCCGCTTCGTCCTCACAGCTGACCGTCCGGGGCGGCGGGAGGGGAGAGTGAGGGCGACGGCCAGCGTGGTCGAGTTCATCCCTGGGAAGCCACAGCTGTCTAGCAAGTCGTGTCGGAACGCTACCAAAATCACAGCCCTAGCTGTAAGAGAAGCTGGCAGACTTGGTTCATGGAACTTGACCTTTTAAACCTGGGCACCGGGGGGCACCTGGGTGGCTCAGTCGGTTGAGCAGCCGATTTCGGCTCAGATCGTGATCTCGCGGTCTGTGAGTTCGAGCCCTGCGTCGGGCTCTGTGCTGACCGCTCAGAGCCTGGAGCCTGTTTCAGATTCTGTGTCTCCCTCTCTCTGACCCTCCCCTGTTCATGCTCTGTCTCTCTCTGTCTCAAAAAAATAAATAAACGTTAAAAAAAAAATTAAAACAAAAAAATAAACCTGGGCACCGGGATGAGCCTCAGAGAAACAGGCCTGATCGGGAAAGAGTAAGATTGTGTGTTCTTGTTCTGAGCCCCCCAGGGTCTGCGTGGATCGTCCCCACGGCGGCCGCAGGCCAGCCCCCCTCTGGGACTTCTGGCTCCTCTGCCGGTCCAGGGCCCCCGCTCACGAGGCGTCCAGCACCAGGGACACTGCTGATTCTAAAAGTCCCCTTCCTTGGACCCGCCTTCCTGACTTTCTTGACATTCTTTGGTTTCACGTTTACAGCCCCCACAGAAGCCTTGTGTTTCCCTCCCTCCCTGTGATGTCGGGGTTTCTCCAGGTTCTGGCGTGTCCGAGGTTGATCGTTGACCTACAGACGGTTCTCTTCCCGACCCAGACCTCCACGCTCAGTCCAGAACCACACGTGCAGCTGGATGTCTGATTCTTCACTTAGAAGTCGCGACACAAAGGACATCACGTCTTCCACCCCAGGACCAAACCAACTTTTCTAACTGTTAGTATTTCCTTCAAATGGCCGTCGGCCCATCCGTTAGGCAATGCAAGCCAGGGACAGAGGGGCCGCCTGTCCACCTCCCGACTCCAGGGGGCCTCCTGTCATCCCCGTGAGGATCCACGGAACCACCACGGTGGCCTGCAAGGCATGGGAGTCCGCACGCCCCTCCACAGCCACACACCCGTCTCCCTGCCGACCCGGGCAGTGTCTGCTGCCCCTGTGTGTGTCCTGAGCTGGGCTTCTGTTGCCCGGCTCTCGCTTGCTGCTGTGGAGCCGGTCGCTATCCGGCTTCTGGGACACCGGGGCCGGAGGGTGCAGATGTGCAGGCGCATTGTGGCTCGGACATAAATTTCTTTTATTTTAAACATTCTTATTTATGGAGAGAGCCAGAAAGAGAGAGAGAGCCAGTGGGAGTGAGGAGCAGAGGGAGAGAGCATCCCTAGCAGGTTCCATGCTCAGCACAGAGCTGGATGCAGGCTCGATCCCATGACCCTGGGTTCACGAGGAAATCAAGAGTCAGATGCGACCGAGCCACCCAGGCGCCAGATGTAAATTTCTGGCGTAAATTCAGATGTAAATTTCTAACTGCATGCTGGAATCGGCCAGATGACTCGGCTGTACCTACTGCTTGCAGAACCCAGGAGAAACCCCCTGAACAGGCCAGGGTTTCCAAGCAAGCTTAGGCATGATGCAGGGCTTACGCAGCATGCCTGTGCCCGTGCAAACCCGTTGCACACTGCGCTCGGCGCCGGCCAAGGTGTAGCCCGTGCCCGCACTCCCCTCGCAGGGCAGGAACGCAGCCACCCCATCGGAAAACACAAGTGTTTTATTCCCCTTCTGATTTATTTTTGATCCGACTCTTTGTGTTAAAAGTTAGGAGATACGTGCGGCGTCCGCGGACTCTGAGCTTCACAGCGCTTCTCTGCTTGGCCCCGGGGACGGCAGAGGACCCACGTGTGCTGGGGGCCCACAAGTCCTCGTCTGTTGGCGTGTCTGGAACCTGCCTGCCCTTTGTCTGAGGTGCTGGCCACAAAACCAACACGTGCTTCTCAAGCTCCTCCCAAACCGGGGTCAGGGCTGCCCACCCAGTGCTTTGCGGCTTCTCCTGGGATTCTGGGTTTTTCCTGAGTCTCTGAGCGCACGAAGCCTTCAGCACGTAGTTGAAGCAGAGTGTTCTTTTAGGCACCGATAGTGTCTTACCTGTGACTTTGCCAGACTTCTCCACGGAAAGCAGGTGATAAATATTAGCGACTGTTTATTTAACAACTGCTGGCTACCAAGTAGCCAAACACAAGGAGCCCCTGCCTCCCCGAATCGCCAGCAGCACCTGCTTTCCCCGGACGCTCCGCGGGGAGCTTACGCACACAGTCCTGCGCCCGGCTTGGCTTTGGGCACAGCGTTGGAATTTCATAGCGTTGGGCAGCCCTTGGCTGAGTTCCAAGTTGCCCAATATGTTTCATTTGTTCTGAATCCACCAAGAATGAGAAATCTGCACCCCGGTCCCCGGTGGCTCCTGGGACCTGCAGGGACCGGAGAGGAAGAAGCACACAGACACGTCAGGGGCCAGGATCTCGCCTCATGGCGGTGAGTCCCCTCGGTGGGTGTCACGATCCTCCTTGTAGGAGACAAAGTTAATTTTACATACCACCTATTCTGAGCAAACACTCGATAGGAAAGCAATAAAAGTATAATAAGTACACGTGTGGACATCGGTGGGACGGGTGTCAACACCGGCACACGTTTTCTTGAGTCACCGTGCCCAACAGTGGGGTCTGCGGCCTGTCGGTGTCGTTCTATAGATTTGTTTTTAAATCCCCTTCCCTTGTTCTTAAAGATACATCGATTTCTATCTCTTCCAACAAGGCTTCTTCCTGGAAATAGAGCCCAGTCATACCAGCAGTCGCCAGGGCCTTTGGACCCACCTGCTGTCTGCTCCCGAAAGGCCGAGTTACTTTGTCCCCGTGTTACGTGTCTGAGGACCGAGGCCTCGGGTCGGAAAACTCCCCGAGACAGAACCGCAGCCATGGTGCTGGGATCTCAGTCTTGGCAGTCTGACCACAGGCACGGCTCTTTCTCCTAGGAGGCCCTGCCCACACGGCCCAGCTCTTTTGTAGCCCCAGGAGAGTCTTTGCTGAAGGGCAGGTCACATAGTTTTCCGAGTCTGCAATGCAGCGATTACCTAGGGTCGAGATGAAGGGTTCTGGAAGAGAGGCAGCTGGGATCTCTTGGTCAGTTCCCAAATATTTCTATAGCTACGGTATATTTATTAAGGCCCACGGCGATGGTCAAAATTCCAGCCAGGGGTGTGGAGAACTCGGCGTGACCCCGGTCCCTCGCTACCGCCTTAGTTCAGCGGGAGCCGCTCTAGGGCTGTGCGTCATCGCCAGAGAGGGGATGGAGAGGCCCACGTGTCGTGTTACTTTCTGTGGGCCACCTAGAGCTCTGGGGGTGGGGCCGGCTGGGAACCCCAGCCGCCCGCCGGCCAGTCCGTGCGTTAATGCAGCTGCCGGGACAGGCGCTCACGCACAAAGCTCACGGCGGGGTGTGATTTCACCACCGCTTTAAGGTCGCCCCTGAAAATCTGGTTTTCATCATTTCTCAAGTGCGCGCTTTTAAATAAAAAGCCATTTAGCGTCAGGTGCCTCTGTTGGTCTCCGTTACATGCAGTGGGTCTGTTCAGAGGAGGTGCTGAGGGAAGCCAGGTGTCCTGTGCTTGCAATCAACCCGGGGAACCCCAAATAGTGTTCTTCTCGGCAGGAAGGCTGGGGGCTCTGGGGGCTCACAGTCCCCCCTCCAGATGGGCCCCAGCTCTTCCCTCCACTCCAGTCAGGGTTCCCTGGTCAAGACATCCCCCAGCTCTCCGCAGGGACCCCTTCAAACACCTGCAGTTCTCTTCAAACTGTAGACGCATCCCCTCGTCTCTTATCCTGTGAGAAGGACGTCACTCCTGTGTGACCAGAAGACCGTGGCTGTTTGACGGGCCGTCTGCAAATGCCTGACAGCACACGACCTTCCCCACACGCTCACTCCCCCATTTTCCTTTGTTTTTTAAGGTTTTTAAGCTGCCGTGTAGCCTAGACATAAAATTCACCTGGGTGGGGTGTGTGGCTCACTGAATATTTACATACCCACGTGACTGACACCCAGGCCACCATGTAGAGTGTTCCAGCTCCAGAAAGTCCCTCATCACATTCCTGGTCAGCACCCTCTCCTCACACCCAGACGTGACCACGGTTACAGCCACCCACTAGCCTTGTCTTTTCTGCTGCTTCTTATAAGCGGACTAAGTCAGCACGTTTGCGATCGGTGGTCCAGATGCGTCCGCTGAACACGGTGTGTGTGTGTCGCCCTGTTGTCACTTTAATTAGCTTCTTATCGGTCCTGCTATCCTGTCACGTGGATGTGCCACATTTTCCATTGTCCTGTTTAACGGCATCGGGCCTATTTTTAGTTTGGGAATCCTATGAATAAAGCCGAGATAAATATAAGAACGATTTTGATGGAGAGATGCTCTGGGCTTTCTTGTTTTTGTTTTGTTTTTTGTTGTTGTTGTTGTTGTTGTTTTTTGGATCGTGTCGATTTTCTATCATTGTGTGACAAATTCCTACAGACATTGTAGGTATTTATGATCTCATAGTTGCTGTAGTCACAAGTCAGGCTCTGCCCAGCTGGGTCCTCTGCTCAGCGGGTCCCAGAGCCGTGGGCAAGGTGCCAGCAGGCCATGACCTTTCTGGAGCTGAGAGTGTCCCAGGTTGCACGGTGGTTGTCACGCAGGTCCTAGAAGTTGTGGGACAGGCCCTCAGACGCTACCTGGAACCCCTGCCATGTGGCCCTCACCTCAGCTGGACGAAGTCGCGGAAGTATCCTGACTGTGCGTGACGTCTACCTGTGCTGTAGATGATCAGTCCGAGGCGGTGACATCTGTCACCTCTGACAAAAGACACAGTAGGAGGCAAGTCACAAGCTCAGGGCACTTGAGGAGAGAGTCAGCGCCAGGAGGTAGGAGGTGACATTGGGTCACCTCGGTGTCCGCCCGCCTCACATGTGTATGCGCTCCTGCAGTTGAAATGGTAGAGTCAGCAGGTCGGCCTACGTCTTGCTTCAGTGACCCTGACGGCAGCCAAGTGCGTGCACTGACTTTCTTTCCAGGTGTGTCAGAGTGGAGGGCCATCCCGGCTTTCCCAGCGCAGGAGTCGATAGCTTGGGTGGTGTTGTTTTTATTAAAATTTTTTTAAAAATTAATTTATTTTTTAAGAGGGAGCACGGGAGAGGCAGAGAGAATGAGAGAGAGAGAATCCCAAGCAGTCTCCATCCACGCTGTCGGCACAGAGCCCAGTGCAGGGCTCAAATCCGTGCACTGTGAGGCCATGACCTGAACTGAAATCTAGAGTCACCCGGATGCCCCTTGTTGTTTTTAATTTGCTCCTGTAGTGGATGAGTTAGAGTGTCCCTGACGACCTTGAACATGGTTCCAGACTCTTATCGGCCACTTGGATGTGTTTTTCAAGGTACCCGCTCCATTCTGTCTCATTTCTGAAGTGCCCACAATGCTGGAGGAAAGTGATATTCTACACATATGTGTGATGCCTGGAAATTCCCCGTAAGTGGTAGAAAATGGGTTGTTTCAATCAGTCAACCCTTGTACTGGCAAATATATAAAATGTTAAAACTATTCTAGGGTACTATCCCTGGGGACGTGACTGAGTACATAGAAAACAGAAATAGTGTAAAATAAATGATTGGCATTTACAAGTAAATTTAGTAAGATTAAACACCACAAAGTCAACATATGGAATAAATCGCATTTGTATACACCAACAACAGTGAAAACACAGATAGATACAAAAAGAGAAATTAAATTTAGATGTTGATAATATTTACGAAACAATAAAAAACTTCAGCAGGAAAAAGTCTAGGGAAGATGTACAACACACACACACACACACACACACACACACCATCACTGACAGAAATTAAAAAATACAACACGGTGGGATGTGTCAGGGTCGTGATCTGAAGATTGAACACAATCCCAGTCAACATACAGACTCTATTTCTGTGAAAACAGATGATATTAAAACGCACGTGGAAATGCAAAGGGAGGCAACCTTGACCAAGGGAAACCAGAAAGGACTCCTGCTGCTCGCTACCGAGACTTATTGCAAATGTACGACCATTAAAGCAGCATGGTGTTGCACGAGAAGAGACCAGAGCAAGCATAGAGACATGTCCGTGCATGCTCGTGTGCTGGTTTATTAAAAAAGGCAAAGCGTAGGTCATCTGCTGACACACAGGGAAAATACATAATTTGACCCTTATCCGAATCCTCTCCCAACTGCAATTTCTGGTTGATCGTCCATCTACGGCTTAGAAGAACATCTCTGTGAACTTGAGGTAGGCAGGGTTTTTTCAAGCAGACCTACAAAATATTAACGATAAATGGGAAAATGATACCCTGGTTTATATAAGAATTACTGGCTTCGTTCATCAGAGAAAACCCACCATAAGAGGGTTAAAAAGGTAAGTCTCAGAAGATGTTTGTCTCCCACCAACCGATCGGGAACTGGTGTGGGGGTTGTAGGAAAACTACCAATCATACGAGATAGAAAATGCAGGGTGAAAGTGGGCGAGTTCTCCGGTCACCCCAATAAACAGGTGAAAACGTGTCTGTGTCCTCGATGGTCACCAGGGACAGGCACGCCGAACCCATAATGAGGTGGTGATGGGTGGTGCCATCACGGCGGGGCTGGGGCCCAGGACCCCATTGCAAGGCTTGTGGGGAGCAGGCACCTCTCTTCTGGAAGACGGTCTGGTGTTTCCTACTAAATGTCCATGCTGCACCCCAAGACCAGCGAGGTCACTTTCAGGGGAACACCTGTCTTAGGACAGGGACCCCCAGAAGCCCCTCCTTGTCCAAGAATTCAATTTAAACTCATTTACTTAAATGGTGTTTCCAAGATATTGTGCATGGAAACTATCATCACATGGTATGGTAAGTATATGTCAATAAAAATAACTCAAAATTTAAAAAATTGGAGCGCCTGGGTGGCTCAGTTGGTGAGGTTTCTGACTCTCGATCTCGGCTCAGGTCTTAATCTCAGGGATATGAGTTCAAGCCCTGTGTTGGGCTCCACACTGGGCATGAAGCCTACTTTAAAAAAAAAAGGTTAGAAACTAATTAAAAATAAATGGCAAGTGTCCCGAGAGAAGCTGGTAACCGATGGGATAAGATGGAAAATGCCAGGCAAGGACAGGATTTCAGGATGACACCTGGCCTCAGCCTGGCGAATCAATGCTTGGAGACACTTGTTGCCTCCTGGAATCCATGCGGCCTTGGCTGTGCGTGTGAAAGCCGGTGACACTGATGCCAAAGGGCACGCTTTGCCCCTGCGTTCTGGAAACACAGCCCACAGAGAAAAATTGACCGGCAGAAGCAAGGACGAGCCCTGTCTGAAAATCATCGTCATCACCGCGACCCCTTCTAGGTCACTCAGCCAGAGCAGTCTTTCCTACGGGGGCTTAATGCCACGCAGGACCTGAAAACGAGGTCCAAGTCGTGACGGTACTGAACACGTTCCCCAGTGTGGGACCGCTCGCCCGTACTGCTCAGGCTCAAACACGCCTTCTGAATTTGTCCCTTCGTTTCCAGTTCCCACCCCTTTGAGATCCGTGGGGGACTCACGGAGACTGGAACCCCTGCATTTTTCTCATTCATCTAAAACTACCTGAAATTCGCGGGTGGGCCGGTGGGCACTTACTCCACTGAGAACGTTCAAAATGATCCCAGACACTAACCCAGACCTTGCTGCCTGGAGACTACAAGGAAATGGGAACCACCTCTAACCCCCACCACACCGCCTCCACGCACAACAAAAAGATGCTGCTGATTTTCGAAAATTACATTAGGCGGGTGGTGAGAACTGAGAATTTGATGGGCTGTAGTGTAACTATTTTAAGCCCCTTTGCCTGTTTTATGTGCAGTGGAGTGATTCAGATGGGAAAGTATTGAATTTTGGCAAATGGGATGTGGGGCAGGCATGGCTTGCGGGAGGGGCCACATCAGGCTGTAGACTCTGTGGCCCAGCGTCTAACGTTAACCCTCTGCCTTCCGCCGGCGACACGGGCCCTTGTCAAGTGCTGGTCTTTGTGACTCTCTGGGAAGGACTCTTTCCTTCTCTGCTCTGAATCTTTTTTTTTTTTTCTTTCTCTCAGTCTTTACATAAGAAACTTGGTGACTTTTCTCGATTTCTGTGGGTTGGGGGGGGAAAGAACAGATCTAAGTGAAGTCATTGTGGGAACAATATCATTTTGGCTGTGTTTACGCCAAGCAAGTGATTCCTGGTGCTGCTTTCTGTGGTCTGATCTTTTCGTTCTGTGGTAAAAGCATCTTACAAAATGGAGCAGGAACTTTCTGAGTCAACGGACAAGTGAGATTCAGATTATTAGAGCGTCAAGCCGTTTGCGTCTCTGAACGCCAGTCTCTTGCAACTAATCCAACAACTATAAAGACTAGTTACCTTTTTTGAATTACTGAAGTATTTTTTCTTTTTTAAAAATTGAAGCGTAATCAACACGCAGTGTTATGTTAGTAGACACATAGTGTACAATATAGTGATTCAGCGTTCGGCCCATCACTCAGCGCCCGTCACGACCAGGGCAGTCACCCCACATTGTTACGATACTACTGACGGTGCCCCCTGGTTTGTCATCCCTGTGACTTACTTATTTTATCACTGGAAGTTCATACCCTCTTAATCTATTCCCTTTATCTACATTACCCCTTTCTCCACCCACCTCCCCTCTGCAAAATGCCAGTTTGTTCTGTTTTCAAGAGTCTATTTTTTGTTTGTTTGTTCATTTATTTGTTTTGTTTTTAAATTCCATGTATGAGTAAGTCACACAGTTTGTCTTTCTCTGTCTGACTTATGTCGGTTAGCCTAATGCCTTTTGGGCTCATCCATGTTGTCACAAATGGCAAGCTTTCATTCTTTGTTATCTCTCTGTCATATTCCATTATATATATAGACCACATCTTTATCCATTCGTCAGTCAATGAACACTCGGGATCTCTCCGTAGTTTGGCTACTGTAAAAAATGCTGCTATAATCATTGGGGTGCATGTTCGTCTTCAAATCAGCATTTTTGTATTCTTTAGATAAATACTTAGTAGTACAGTTGTGGGTCATCAGGTAGTTCTATTTGTGACTTTCTGAGGAACCTCCACACCGTTCTCCAGACCAGCTGCACCAGTTTGCATTCCCACCAACAGTGCCGGAGGGTTCCTCTTTCTCCGAATCCTTGCCAACACCTGTTGTTTTCTTGTGTTGTTAATTTTAGCCATTCTGACAGGTGTGAGGTGGTATCTCATTGTGGTTTTCATTTGTATTTCCCTGATGATGAGTAATGTTGAGCATCTTTTCATGTGTCTAAAGTAGGGGAGATATTTTGACAGTATTTTTAATTTAACAAAACACAACATAGATTCGTGCTTTAGAGTTGACAAAGCATTCTCTCTTTTTGTGTATTTGTGTTTGTATTTCCCTGATGATGAGTGAGGCTGAGCATCTTTCCATGTGTCTGTTGGCCATCTGGATGTCTTCTTTGGAATAGGGTCTATTCATGTCTTCTGCTCATTTCTTAACTATGTTGTTTATTTTTTGGGTGTGGGTTTGATAAGTTCTCTATAGATTTTGGATACTAACACTTTATCTGATATGCCATTTGTAAATATCTTTCATTGGTTGCCTTTAGTTTTGCTGATTGTTTCCTTCACTGTGCAGAAGCTTTTTATCTTGATGAGGTCCCAATAGTCCATGTTTGCTTTAGTTTCCCTTGCCTCCGGAGACAAGCCTGGTAAGAAGTTGCTCTGGCTAAGGTCAAAGAGGTGGCTGCCTGTGTTCTCCTCTAGGATTTTGATGGTTTTGTGTCTCACATTTAGGCCTTTCATCCATTCTGAGTTTATTTTTGTGTATGGTGTAAGAGAGTGGTCCAGGTTCATTTTAAAATTTTTGCTAACATTTATTTATTTTTGAGAGAGAGAGTGAGACAGAGCATGAGCAGGGGAGGGTCAGAGAGAGGGAGACACAGAATCGGAAGCAGGCTCCAGGCTTTGAGCTGTCAGCACAGAGCCCGACACGGGGCTCAAACCACGAACCATAAGAACATGACCTGAGCCTAAGTCGGACACCAGACTG
This sequence comes from Panthera pardus, assembly GCF_024362965.1. Classification (NCBI taxonomy): domain Eukaryota; kingdom Metazoa; phylum Chordata; class Mammalia; order Carnivora; family Felidae; genus Panthera; species Panthera pardus. Next base: position 1,151,265 of record NW_026526732.1, read on the forward strand.
ACTGAGCCACCCAGGTGCTCCTCAGGTCCATTTGTCTGCATGTCGCTGTCCAGTTTTCCCAGCACCATTTGTTGAAGAGGCATCTTCCATTGGATATTGGATTTTTCCATTGGATATTCTTTCCTGCTTTGTCAAAGATTAGTTGGCCATGTATTCAATGGTCCATTTCTGGGTTTGCTATTCTGTTCCTTCGATCTATGTGTCTGTTTCTATGAAAGTACCATACTGTCTTGATGACTATAGCTTTGTAATATAGATTGAGGTCCAGAATCATGATGCCTCCAGTTTCATTTTTCTTTTTTAGGATTTCTTTAGCTATTTGGGTTCTTTTGTGGCTCAATACAAATTTTAGGATTGGAATATTACTTAGCCATTCAAAAGAACGAAATCTTGCCATTTGCAAGCACATGGATAGAGCTAGAATGTATTATGCTAAATGAAATCAGTCAATTAGAGAAAGGCAAATATATGATTTCACTCTTATGTGGAATTTAAGAAACAAAACAGATGAACACATGGGAAGGGAGGAAGGGAAGAGAGGGAAATAAACAACAAGAAACTCTTAATGACAGAGAACGAATGGAGGGTTAATGGAGGGAGGAGCATGGGGGATGGGCTAAATGGGTGGGCACTCGTTGGGATGAGCACTGGGTGTTATGTGTAAGTGATGAATCACTGAATTCTACTCCTGAATCCAATATTGTACTGTATGTTACCTAATTAAAATTTAAGTAAATAAAATTAAAAATAAATAAATAAATGCCTTGCTGTGGGTCACACAGAGTGATTCTCAAATCCAGCTTATCAGATCCTGTATCTGACATTCTGGCTCTACCTTGCAATGCCTCCAGAGAATTATAATATGTCATATATTCTTTTGGCAACAGATTCTCCATTAACGTCATTTGGAGACACACTTTTGTGAACATATTCATTCATTTCTTTGCTCATTCATTCATATATTCACATAGCAAACAGTAGTCACGCACTACAGACTTTTACGCTGACATTCTGAAAAATACAGACATTATCAGTCCTAATCACATATGAATATGTGGGCATTTATTCGATGATATTAAATTATGTTATTTTCTATAAATTTATTCAAATTTAAAATAAAATATTAAGGCGTTAAACAACATATTGTGAAATTGAAGATATAGAACAGAGTCATTCATGTACGTAGTAGTATGCACCCAAGTAAATATTATTGGATAAATATCAATTATCTTTGCTTAAAAAAACCCTGGCAACTTTGTAACAGCATTACACCTGCTGATGCTTAACACTGGCCTGACACCCCCCGTCTGTTCTCCTTTACTGGCAGTCTCCCCATGCACATAATCAGGTAAAATACAGACATTTAAGAGGCAATCCTAAATTATTTCCAGATTCTTGGGTACCAAACTAAAGCTTTCAGATAATTGAAATGGTGATAAAGTGATAGATATTTTAAATATTAGTTATTTCTTCCATTACATGCCCTAGAGATAACGCAACTATACATTTTTCTTTTTTCTTTTCTAAACAGCATAAACATATAAATATATTGGGGACTTCCTGAGTAATAAATAGCTCCTGCTGTTGAAAACACCTAAATGCAGAGAGTTTATGTGAGTTTTAGTGTCTGAGAAATTCTGAGAAATTTATTGCTGACTGAAACAAGTAAAAAGTAAACAGAAGATTTGTTTTTGCAATTTAGCTACCCTGTGCTGAGGTTGTATAAGAAAGAGTTATGTACATTTTGGAAACAAAAACTGACATGGAATAATTGAGTAAAAGTATAATGAAAAAAAATATCTGGAAGATATTATGCAGTAAAACATGTTAGTCGTAAAAAATGATAGAGCCTACAATTTTTATAGACATCCTGGAAAGAGTACGAGTTGAAGTCTTTCTGTTCCCTGAAATGTTTATATTTGCTAAATGTGTTTTACACAAATGAGTCTTCAGCTAAGTGACCATTACCCAGTTTAAATAATGGAGCCACAATTTAGAAAAGTGTGAAACGGGGAGAGTGGCTGGCCATGAGAGGAAGGTTTGGAAAAGTCAAGTGGAAGGAATTTTAGAGGGGAGTAATGAGCGGGTTAAAGTAGATTTATATGAAAAAATATTGCCTAGAGCATAACCACAAGCACATAAGCATTACTCTTTAAGGCTGTGAGTTCAGCCAAGAATAAAGATGTAAAAAAAGAAATGAAAATTCTAGCCCCAAGTATATGAGTTTTCTTTTCCAAAAAAAGATCAAATATTCTTTGAAGCCAACATTGAAAATCATTACTACCATCAAATAATGTGAGTCTTTATATATTATTATTCACCTTAAACAATAAAGGAATTCTTAGAGCTGAAAAGTTAGGATGGGTAATCAAGATGCTGCAAGAGAAAGTATTATTTTCAAAATGTGCTGGAACCTCTTTGTTCAAGAATAGTCTAGAAATACTTTTCTATCAGGATTTGAACAATGAGGTTCAGAGGAATTAACACTAAAATGTGTAACTTTTATTTTTCTCTTTTTCATCAGCACCCTCCACTCCATTTCAAGCTTCTGAGGAAGGCTCTGAGCCTGAGACCCTATTCAGTGACTTCTCACTGACTTTCCATGTTTCAAAACCGAACAGTCTTCAAATGGGTAAGCAAACAATTCCAGGTTATTTTGATATTTGTTTAAAAATTATTTAAAGTTTGAAACATTTAAAAATAATGTTTCTCTACAATCTCTTTCACAGGTAGAAGCAGAGGGAATACTTTCTAACTCACTGTTGTAGGCCAGTTTTACCCTACTACCAAAGCCACACAAAGACGTTATAAGGAGAGACAACTACAGACCAATATTTCTCATGAATACAGGTTTAAAATCTCTCAACAAAATGTTAGTCAATCGAATCCAACAATGTATAAAAAAACATACATCATGATCAAGTGGGATTTATCCAAGATACACAAGGCTGGGTCAACATTTGAAACCAATTAATGTAATCCATCACATCAACAGACTAAAGAAGAAAAATCATATGATCAAATCAACAGAGGCAGAAAAAGCATTTGACAAAATCCGACATCCATTTATAATAAAAAGCTTTCTGTAAACTTGAAATAGAGAGGGATATCCTCAACCTGATAAAGAATTATCTACAAAAACCTACAGCCAACATCCTACTTAACAAAGAGAAACATAAAGCTTCCCCACTAAGATCAGGTATGAGACAAGGATGGGAAAGAAAAAAAAACTATATTTATAGATGACAGTACTGGTATGTAGAAAATCTGAAGGAACTGACCCCTCCCCCCCAAAAAAAACCTCTTGAAACTAATATGCAGCTATAAAAAGGTTGTAAGACACAAGAGTAATATATAAAAATCATTTGCCAACAATGAACAAATGGAATTTGCAATTAAAAAGATACCATTTACATTAGCACCCCCTCAAAATGAAATACTTAGGTATAAAACTAACAAATTATGTATAAGATCTAAATGAGAACAACTACAAATGTCTGATAAGAAAACAAAAAACAAATAAATTAATGGAGAGCTATTCCATGTTCATGGATAGGAATGCTCGCTATGGTCAAGATGGCAGGCTTTCTCAAATTGATCCATAGACTCCATGCAATCCCAGTAAAAACTTTAGCAAGTTATTTTGTGGATATTGAAGACTGATTCTGAAGTGTATATGGAGAGGCATAAGACCCACAATGGCCAGCACAATATTGAAGGAGAACAAAGTTGAGAGACTGGTGAGTCAAGACTCACCATAAACCTGGAGTTGTCCAGACAGTGTCGTATTGGCAAAAGAATAGATGAGCAGATCGATGGAACAGAATAGAGTTCCCAACAGTACACCCCCATTTAGTCCATTGAGTTCTGACAAAAGAGCAAAGGCAATGCAATGGAGCGAGACAAACTTTTAACAAATGGTGTCAGAACAACCTGATGTTCACGTGCAAGAAAAATGAACCTAGACACAGACTTACATTCTTCACAAAAATTAACTCAGAATGGATCATAGACCTGAATGCAAACCATAAACTATAAAATTCCCATAAGATAACATGAGTCAGCCTAGATAACCTCGGGTATGGCGATGCCTTTTGAGATAAAATACCAAAGACACAATCCATGAAAGAAATAATTGATAAGCTGGACCTCATTAAAATTAAAAATATACGCTCTGTGAAAGACAACATCAGAAGAACAAAAAGACAAGTCACAGCCTGAGAGAAAATATTTGTAAAGACGTGTCTGTTACCGGACTGTTATCCAAAATATACACAGAACTCTCAAAATTCAACAATAAGAAAACAAGTAACCTGATTATAAGATGGGATAAAACCTTAACAGACACGTCACCAAACAAGATGTACAGATGGGAAATAACATACGGACAGATGGTCCATATCAGACGTTATCAGGGAAATACAAATTGAAATAGTGAGCTAACATTACAAGCCTATTCAACTGGCCAAAATCTGCAACGCTGACACCAAATGCTAGTGAGTATTTGGAGCGGCAGAAACTCTTATTCTTTGCTAGCAGCGATGCAAAATGGTGCAGCCACTTTGAAAAAGAGTGGTTCTTTACAAAAGTAAACACACTCTTGCCACGTGATCCAGCAATCGTGCTGCTTGGAATTGCCAAACCTTGGAAGCAACCAGTAAGTCCTTCAGTAGGTGATGGATAGATAAACTGTGGTCCATCCAGACAATAGAATATTATTCAGGGCTAGAAAGAAATGATCCATATAAATCCATTCCAAGACACTTAGGAACCCTCAGTGCATACCACTAAGCGAAGGAAGTCAGTCTGAGAAGCCTGCATACTGTGTGACTCCAGTGAGAGACATGACACTCTGGCAAAGGCGAAACTATGGGCAGGGCCGTCAGAGGGTCAAGGGTGGGGGACAGATGACTATGCGGAGCACAGAGGATCTTTAGGACACTGAAAATACTCTGTGTGATACTATAATGAGGGACACATGTCATTATACGTTTGTCCAAACCCACAGAATGTACAACATCCAGAGAACTCAAGGTCAACTGTGGATTTGGGGTGATTTAGACCTATCAGTGCAGGTTCACGGATTGTAGCGAAGGCACCATTCCGGTGGGGGTGATGGGGGGGGGGGAGGCTGTGTGGGGAACTCTGCACCTCCCTCCCAGTTTTGGTAAAAAAAACCTAAACATGTTCTAAAAAATGAAATCTTAAGAGAAATAATTAAAGTGCCAACAGATTTTTGACTAATATCTCATACAAGGGCTCGAAATCGAAGATTGCTAAAAGCAAACTACATGATGTATCTAATCAGTGTTTGGAGAGTAAAAAGTTTTATATTGTTAGCCATACAACATAAAATTCAGGAAAAAGTGATGAAAACACATGATTCAGCTTTAAAAAAACACAATATTTGGTTTACATCTTTTTTGCATCTGTCTGCATCCCCCGGAAACAGACGCCAAATTGGGGTCAGAGGTACAAGAGACTGACTGGGGTCGGACACCCATGGGGGGTTGGGGCCACGCGGGCAGGGGTCTGCAGAGTGACTCAGGTTGGAGGTCGGGAGAAAGGTGGAGGAAAAGGGGGAGTTTGGTACAGACAGCCTCAGACTGCTTCCCTGAGGACGACCTCCGCGAAGTTTCCTGGGAAGGTTTGTGCCATCCGTGGGACACAGGGAATGAGGGGCCATGTGCCAGTCGCCCCAGGGCGAGGATGCGCTTCACGTCCTCGCCGTCCTGCCGAAGTAACGTCCTCACCACACACTGTGGCGCCAGCCCCCCAAATCAATGCAGATACGCTCTTTACTCCGTTCCTGCAAACCATGCAGGTTGGAAATGACTCATCGCCCAAGAAGATCTCCCCAAAACAGTGGAGGGAAACGTGTCAGGTGCTGCGATGGAGGCAACCCAGGGCGCTGTGCGGCTCCCGGTGCTGGACCAGCCCAGGCCCGCGCCAGGCCTCCCTGCTCCCCCTGCACGAGGCAGCAGCCTCCACTTGCCGTATTGTATCCATTTCCTGCCCCAGAACTTGAATTCCACTGAAAATGAAATTATTTTAGAGTTAGCTCTTCAGAACATAAACTATACGAAAAATGAATCTTTTTTTCCGCCGGACATCTGCAGTTTAAACCCCGGATCCAGACTGCGGAGCATGAATCAAACACATTTGGATTACTTTAATCCTGATAAATGCCTGTCAAAGCTCCAAGGTCTTTTTATCCCAGATTTAAATATGTCTTTCAAGACTCTAAAAAATCTGAAGTCTGCATCTCGTCACAACACAGTAGCTCGTGTTCCAACTTCCAGAAAGAGAAATTTCAGTCTGGTGAAAACCTGCGTTTAGGGCGATCCCAAGGGCTTGACGTTTCCTTCACCTTCTTTCGAACGGGTCATTTAGAGCTCTGCCTTCCATCTCGGCCCACATGTGCTGGTTATTTAAAAACTGCACATGTGTTTCAACAGGAAATAGTGTAAACGTTTGGTTGTACTTTAGGAGAAAATAAAGCACTTTAAAAACTGATTTCCCAAATTTACATCTTGAACATTGAACCAGCAGGCAAAGCATCTAGTCGAAGAAACATTAAATTAGATTTTCGCATCGTCCATCATTTTCTCCTCCTATTTCAGTGGAAATTCTCCCAGCAAGCAAAGCGTGGCACTGTTGGGCAGGATGAAGGCCAGAATGTGTCCCAGGCCACCGGCTATCCGGTTCCCTTGGCTACGTCCCCCTTTGCATGTTGACTTGAACAGCGAATGCAATAACCACTTTTCCACACTAGGAACTTAGACCCAAAGAACAATAGCAAGATATTAAACTTGAAAGGAAGCTCAGAGGTCCTTTATTTTCATTAGTCCCTTTGTCACATAAATATAGAAACTGAAGCCGAGAGCAGGGACGCTGTTCGACCAAACGTCGGCGGACAGTTGCTTCCAGGGGAGACGGAATGTTGAAGGAGGAGCCGTAACGAAAGGAGCTATAATCAAAGTTCTCATTTGTCCAATTTTGATAATATGTTAGAGAACCATAAAATTAAAGTAATGTGGTACAAGAGCATAATTAGGTGGACAGATTGATCCAAAAATAGATATAAATATATGCCAGAAGTTGATTTTTATTAAAGTTAATGTTAAAAAGAGCAGGGAAAGATCAAACAACTCTTGGGGAAACTGACCAGACTCGGGCCACAAACGTAAGTTGCACCATAAAAACCGTATGTCACGTAGTCTAAGATTTTACGGTGAAACCAAATCACATGAACGTACCAGAAAGAAAGATAAGTTGATCTGCCTTGGTGTTCTCTGAGCTGCCTGGATGTGTGGTTTGGTGTCCGACATTACTGCAGGGAAATTATTAGCCACTGTTGTTTCAAACACTCTTCAGTTCCTTCTCTCTGCCTTCTTCTGACTTCCCCACTATGCATATGGGGTGTTCTGCTCTGTTTCTGTCATTCTTTCTTCCCTTTGCTTTTCAGCGTTGGAGGCTCCTGGCTCAGAGATTTTCCCTCCTCTGTGTCAGGTGTACTAATGAGCCCATCAAGGGCATTTTTCATTTCTGTTATGGCACTTTTGATCCTCGGCATAGACATACATTTTGGTTCTTAGGATTTCCACCGTCTGCCTGCATTGCCCATCTGTTCTTGCGCGTGTCTACCTTATCTACTAGCGCTCTTAGGGTGTTAATCACAGTGTTTTAATCCCAGTTGGAAAACTCCAATATTCTGCCACATCTACGTCTTCAAATTGTGTGTTTTGTCTTTCGGTGTCCTTGTGATTGTTTCCTGATGGCTGGACGCGAAGTACGGGGTGAAAAGAACCGTTCCCTGTAGGCGGTTGGCGCTGTGCTACAGTGTGTGTTGGGGGGCGGTGTTCTCCAGTCCTGTGACCAGGTTCAGTGTTGCCCCTGTTTGTGGGCGGAGTGCCAGGAGGGTTGGAGGGGGGTATCTTCCTTCCTCCCGCAGGTGAGGCCCTGGTTGGCCGGTTTCCCCTGAGGACAGCCCTTGTTGGGAGGACAGTACTCTGCGGTATTTCAGATCTGCTCCGCTTCCCTCCCTCTGTTGGAAGCCAGAGGGGAGTTTTCTCTTCCAGGGAGAGTCTGAGGGACAAACCTCCTACGTCAGGGCCCCGGGTATGTTACCTCTGTTCTGTCCCAAGAGCCTCCAGCAATTCCTCAATCCCAGTCCGGGTTTCCACCCCAGCACTGGGCCCTGCTCTCCTAAGTTGTGAGCCTCTGTCGTTCCCTCAGTTTCTGGAGCAGTGGTTTGACCTGTGACATCATTGCTCGTACAGATCTAAGGGGAAATGTTCGGCTTTTCATTGTTGTTGGCATGGAGTGCTGACTTCCAAATTCCTTACGTGCTGGGCGAGAATGTAAACTTAAGACCGATACCAGTCAGAAGTTGATTATAACACAGGGAGTTCACCTTATGAAATTCCGTAATTATTAGACACATCCAACATCCCAACAGTAGATGCCTGGTCAAATAAAGTATGGTTGAGCCATTATGTTTGAGAAGAATATTTTGTGGCATGGAAAATATCCCCAATATTAATAAACAAAAAGTGTATTAAAGAGAGAATAAGAGGGGTCTTGCTGAATATAAAGACAATATATGTAAAATCCGTGTACATTTTTATGCCAGCTTCGTGAAAATAAAAATGAAATATTTTAATCTGTTGTACTGGTTGTAAAAACAGATGTGTTACTAACACAACCTGACCGAAGGAACGATGCCCGCACACAAAGGTTACAAGACAGTCTCGTAAAAGTGCTGATTCTCCCTCAAGCTGGTCTGTGACCTCAGCCATCCATCACATCCAGTGCTGGGCGTGTGTAAGTGCGGGTCAACAAGCCCGTCCTCAGGCTTCCGTGGAAGCACGAAAGGTCAGTAACAAACTAGGAGGGCTTGCTGCCCTCAGATCAGGATCGATTATTAAGCTATAATAATAAAGACACCTTCGTGTCGGACCCAAACGTATAGTCGGCGGGTCGATCTAGAGCCTGGAGCTCACCTCACACATATGGGCAGTGCATACACGACAAAATCACAGCACAGAAGAGTCAGGCAATAGGGTCACTGTTAATGAATGGAACTGGAATACTGCATTCAGGTGAAAAAGAAAGAAAAACTTTATAAAATTAAATTCGAGGTGGATCTTAGACCTAAGTGAGGGCAAAACTGCGAAGGTGTCAGAAGATTTTCTCAAGGTCTCGGTGCAGCACACGTTGTACGACTGGTCCCAGAGAAAACGAGAAATCAAACTGTAGTAAATCGAACAAGTTCTCTTCAACCAAAGGGATTAGAGGCAGAGATCTAGTCCTCGTGTGCGTGGGGGGGGGGGGAGATGGCAATCTATAAACGTTTAAATTCTTTATTTGTGTTCACAATACATAAAGAAGCAACAACAAAAAGAAAACCCGGAGAAAAGTGGTCAAGAGACTTGATCTGGCCCCTTGCAGGGGAGGAAATCCAGATGGCTAATAAATACATGAAATGGGAGCAAGCACAAGGTGACCAGTGAACTGCTAAGAGACGAGACGAGACTGCAGGGACCAGTAGACGGAGCAGGACGGAGGTGCCACTACCGACAGAGGGGAGCTCAAGCGGGAAGATGAGCACAGTGGTGGCGAGGATGGGGGCAGGGACCCCACCTCTGCTGGGCGGCAGACGGCTGCAGTCCCCGTGGAAAGGCGATTGGTGTCACCCACCGCCCCGGAAGACGTGTGTCCCTAGGACCCGGAGGTCATCCAGGATGCGCGGCCCATGAGCGGCACACCCGGGGGCCGCAGGTGCGGGACGCGGGAAGGCTCGTAGCAGCCTTGGGTGTGAGGTCAGAGACAGGTAACAAGTCCGCCCGTGGTAGCATTACTATGTGCAGTAATTATGCGACGGATCCACCGAAACGGATGAATGGCCTGTGTTTGCAGTAACAGAAATTAGTCTCACAGACACAGTATCCGTCTAAAGGAACCGGCCGCCAAAGAACACGTATTTTAAATTTCATTTGTGTGAAGTGCCGAAACAGAAGTACAGACTAAACCGGCGACAGACGAAGCATAGGCCGGGGGCAGAATGATAAAAATAAAAAAAGACAAGAGACTTATGACCATAAAAGTAAGGACAGAAGTGGGCGTTAAGTGGGAAAGAAACCCACAACTTCGCGTGGGGTTTTACTTTATGTAGTCATTTTTAAGATCTGCGATTATGTTTTAAGCTTTAACAGGTATGTGATACTTTCAAAATAAGTAAGTTAAAAAATGTACCAAGCACGTTGCAAACTACCTAGAGGAATGAAGACATCCACATCCGCACGCATTTATGAACACGCTAGAGGTTGTTTATCACCGGTAGTGTGATTACGGGGCATTGCCAGATTCGTAAGTAATCCATTTTTATAACAAATATATTTCTTTTATAGTTAGATGGGGGAAGACATTCAAAGCTGTGTGTCTAAGCTTTACAGAGAGACAGAAGGATGTTCGCACAATGTAAGCTGTCAGCAGTGTGTGTATCAGGAGATCACCCACAAAGATGTTCTCCCCGAAACCTGGAAATTATCACAAAATGACTTAAATAGAATCTAGCAGGGTATTTTAATCAGGCTTTGTGATTCCTGTGATCCCAAGCTCAGCATCTTGTCGTGTGGCCATTTATTTCTGTAATGTTTACGGACAGCCATACGTACGAAAGCCTCGGATAAGGTTTGGAGCTCATGTCCCGAGAACCCGATTTCTGCCACGGGGGCCGTGAGGTTCAGGAGGTGCGGGGCGGGGCTGTCAGCCGGCCACTGCTCCCCAGCGGCTCCTCCCTGCGCCGGGCCCCGTGAGGGCGGGAGGCCCGCTTTCAAGCTGTAAGCTGAAACCTAGTGACATCTATGTGAAATCACAAAATCCTATGTAATTATAAACGGCTTTTTTCCCCTTGACATACCAAGTTTGAACACCAAATTATATGAATTTAGTTGAGGATGTGAAGGCGGGTCCAGTCCGCACTCGGGAGATGAGCCCAGAGCCCGGGGAGGCCCGGCCACCAGTTAGAAGCCCACGGGCTCGCAGTCTCACGGTGACATGTTAAAGCCCTATCGAGTTGGTGGTTTACTATTTCAGTTCCCATCTTTGACTGTGGGGGGCTGCCTAACAGACGTTACACATCCTTCTAGTTCACAAGCTGTCCTGGTTGGTCCGGTCCCGGCACACGTCCTTTCTTCCCTCCTTCGTGCCCTGGCCTCGGGCTCACGGGGCGGGAGGTGCACGCATCCGGGTGTGAGTGACTCGGGTCTTGAGGAGCACAGGGGTTCCTGGAAGGTTCCAGGCGGGACGCTCAGGCTCCCACAGGGCCAGCGAGGAGGGTCTCGCCTCTCACAGTGACCGGTGATGTCCCGTCACTGAGGGTTCCTGTGTCCCTGGAATGTCGCATTTCAAATCTTTGCTCTGTTATCAGTCCGGTTATGGACCAACAGCACTTTCTCGTTGGTCCTTCTTGCCCACCTTACACATCCCCCCACTGAGATCCACGTGGGAAATCTGATTTGTGCAGAAGCCGTGGTTGGACGAGGGCCCACAGGTCACGCTGCAGAGGAAACGCACAAAGTCACCTACCAGACATTTCTTTTCTTTTAGAAAAACAAACGAACAAACAAACATTTTTTTCTCACCTTCACTATTTTCTCTCTGGCCTGACTGTCTTGGAGCCTGCAGTCTTTGCCTCCTCCCTTTTTCCTCTCTGTGCCACCTGTGACCCCAGCACCCGCCCGCGTGTGAGCCCCGTCTGTGTCCCCAGGCTCACCGACACGTGAGCCCCGTCTGTGTCTCCAGCATCTGCCCGAGCCCCATCTGTGTCCCCAGCATCTGCCCACACGTGAGGCCCATCTGTGTCCCCAGGCCCACCCATGTGTGAGCCCCGCCTGTGTCCCCAGCATATGCCCATGTGTGAGCCCCATCTGTGGCCCAGGCGATGGGTGGCACCCTCCTCTGCTCTGCTGGTGAGCGGGCCGTCCATCCCGCATGGGGCACATTTGACCTGCTGCCCCTCTGCAGTGAGGCAGTGTCCGGCTCCATGGCCTAGGTCCTTGGAGCCATCGTCCCGTCCCCCAGCGTCACCAGATCATTAGAGTAGCAGGAATGTGGCTCCTACCCAGCCGTCCTGCGTGTTCTGCTGTCGGACGAATGCCTACCTATCCTCCAGCCCCTCGGGGGTCCCCGAGGCCTCCTGAAGGAGCTGTCTCCTTCGCCATGACCTGCTCTAATGTGCCCCCAGGACCCCGCTGTCCCTCCCGCTAGCCTCTGGGGTCCTGAGGAGGAAGGACGCGACACTCATCCGTGAGCCTCAGAGTCTGGCAGTTTCTGGACCATGGCAGTGCTCAGTAACTCTCCGTGGAACTGCATTAAATTGAGGGTCTCATGAGTTAAAGTTCAACCAGACAGGTACAAATCAAGACTTATCACAAGAAATTGCCAAACGCCGTCGCAGAGGCCGAGGAAGCGAGTGTGACGTCTGCACGGCCGGACGGCAGGAGGGTGGGTCCCTAGCAGGGGGAAGCCGGGCCTGTGGGGGTCTGGGTGTGGGATGTCCTGCCCTGGGTGGGGGGCCCCTCACCCACCAGGACAAGGCAACCGATTAAGGGCTTTAATCACGTCTGGAATGACATCCTTAGACTCGGTTATATAAGAGTGCATGTTTTAGTTAGCGTTGCTGGAAGTATTTCTGGTGATATTTCAAGATTACAGTTATAAAAAGCAGCTGGATAAACACGTCCTAGTATAAGCCGCAGAGAGCAGACGAGTTACGACCAGGAATTCATTTGATTCAATACAGGAAATGCTACCTTAGCATCCGGCCTACATGTTCCAGATACTCTGGGCTCCACACACACTACAGTGTCAATCCTAATAAAATACAGACGGCAAAAACAAAATCCTTCATTCGGGTTTTATTATAAACGACTATTTCTAAGCTCTTCTGTTATCTTAAAAATTATTCTTTCTTATACGAGGTAGTTTAAGGAAAGTTAGAAAGTTAACTTACTCATAATTAATACAGACATGTGATGTACGTACCCCCCGTGTCTCTGGGGCAACGTTCTCACCTCGGATGCGGCTCTGTAGAAATGCCCTTGTTTTAGCCCGAATTGCCTACCAAGCAGCACCGGAGGCAGGCCTTGCTGGGGTCGTGCCCGGGAAGCTCGGAAAGCCACAGACCAGCGGATGCGTGGGGTCCGGCACACGGGGTCTCACATGTCCCACCTTGGGCGGTGCACCTGCGGGTTCTCCCCAAGAGACGCTGGCCCGGGGGCTGCACGTGGCTGGGATGATGGGGCACTGGGCCGCTGCTGAGGGCCAGGCCCCGGGTCTGCCCGGAGTTCACAAAGGTCCTTGGACGTGGCCTTCACGTGGTTTCCTGCAGGAGCTCTCTGAAGCCACGTGGCTTTTCTCTTCAGCCGAAATCAGAGCCCGCGGGAGGAAAAGAGGACTCGCGGCTTGTGCAGGTGCACACAGACGTGCTCCTCGCCTCCCCACGGGCTGGGCGCCGGGTGTCCCCGAGGCCCCAGGACGGACGTGGCCGAGGCCCCTGCCTGCCCATCCCCCTCCCGATGGAGCTTCCCGACGGTCCCTTTCCAGGGGGAAATTCCCAGAACCTCACTTAGGAACGGAAGGGGTCTCCCGAAATCCTAGCTGCCTTCTTGCATCAGAAAACCTCGGCATTTTCTTTCTCACTTTGACAGAGAAAAGCTCTGTGACTCCACTCTGCCGACTGAGCAAGGTGTGTTTTCCGGGTCCCAGGTGCGCTAAGTCACTGCCCTACTTAGGAAAACGAGGGGTGGGTGGGTGGATAGACAAATTCGTACAGCCAGAGTCGAGCAGCCTGGGATACACTAGGTGTGAGAACCTTGGAGATTCCCCACCCCCCCAGCTTAGCATCCTCACAATGTTAATTGTTTCCTTATCCGCGTAATTTTTCGGAGCTGACAGATAGGCCCCCTCCGTACAGGACACACAGGACTGTTCTCCACGTTTACCCTGAGAAGCTGCCCGGACGCGTGTCTGTCCCCGCCTCCCGCGGTGGGAAGGCCTCTCACGTAACAGCTGGGAAGCAGGGGTGACCTAGATTCTCCTGAACACGTTTTCATGGCTTTGGGAAAAAGGCCAGGAAACATACAAGAGATCTCAGAGGCACCTTCCTTCGTTGGAAGAGGAATTCACAAATGTGTAAGCAATCATGTTAATAATAGTTTAAAATATGGGTATTTCTTGGGAAGTTGCTTCCTTTCCAGGTACTATTTTTTTTTTAAAAAAACTTTGCAACCTCAGCTAGTTTATCCCACACAAGAAACCTCGGAATGAATTTCTATAACCAGATCCCTTCTGTGGACATCGGTCCAAAGCAGAAACGTTCTCACGTGGAAAGCAGAGGCACCAGGGCAGAAGAGACTAGGAAGGTCTAGGGAGTGTTCAAACGATGGGGGACCCTCCAAGTTGCTGGTCCCCCCTTTGACGTAACAGGGGAATGGCGGGTAAAGCTGACCCGAAGTCACACTGTGTTAAATTTTCACTCACAGAGCTGCTCGCCCCTGGGAGAGGCCTCCTCACCGGTGACTCCCGTCCAGAGCTCACACTAAGAGAAGCTAGGCGTAGGGAAGCAGGCCATCTGGGGGCGAAGGCTCTCCTGACGGAGAGGTCTCGGCCATGGGCGGCCTCTCTCCTCAGGCATGCAGACCCTGGTTTCCCCACGGTGTGGACCCCGGTGCCCCCACAGTGAGCCTCGCTGTCCTTGTCGGGGGCCTGGTGACAGCACAGGGCCGGGGGGCCATGGACAATGAACTGGGGCGTCAGCACAGAGCCCGCCACCGAGCCCCGAGACAAGGTTTTCCACAGAAGGTAGAAGGCAGCTCCCATTTCAGAGCTCGAGGAAACCAGGGCTTCTGTAATAAAAATGCTTCTGTTCGCCAATGAGAAAGGAACGGGTGTGCTGCCAGTGTTCAGCAGGTGCCCGGGCGGAGCCAGCGTGAACCCTCCAGATCCTTCACTGTGAGCTCAGAATGACAAGGAGCACGTACAAATGAGTCCTAACCCACCACTGGCCCCAGAAGTAACAGATGAAGGACAAAGAGGGAAACCAGTAAACTCCAAAGGGAGCCTTCCCTTGGAGGAGAACGAAAACAACATCAATATGCGTATATCTCTATCTGGTTTTATGACCACCCGCGGCGGGAGGAACGTACAACATTGACGTCTTATTAGAGATGAGGACATCGTTCAAGACTGAGAAACCTGTTCTCAAAAATACCAGATCATGTACCCCAAGCCCTTTTTGTCTCAGTCCACGCCTAGTTCAAGGTTGCGGTCAGAATCCACAAGCCACGAGCCCCACTTTATGAGAGTTGGCAGTCTTTTTGGGGTTAATGTAACTTCCTTGTTATTGAGTTAAAACTTCCATATTAAGCCAGGTAGAAAGTTCTAGTCTAATTCTGGTCATTTCCCTGCTTCTTCTGGTCATGACCACCACCCAGAAACCACCAGGACTTCCCTTCAGGGCTCAAGGAAGCGAAGCAGAGATTTGGTCATAATTGTTCAAAGGATGTATGTCAGGAGCACATTTACAATTTTTCAAAAGGTCTCATGCGTGGAATATGGCAAAGTGCATTTTCTTCTAATGCAAAGGAGGGGACATATTGTACACATATTAAATTGTTTTGAGGATTTCCTTGAATTCTAATACTTGCGCTCAGTGTAAACTCAAGTAGACCCTTCTTCCCCCCACGGCCAGTGGATGGACGTTCTCTGTGCTGCTTCAGTGTCCCATGTGGCCTTGGAAGCCATTATACGTGTGCTGGAATATTCAGGACTTTGCAGTAAAACACTGAGGCTAGTACCTTACCTTATGTATAAGCTGTTGTGTACACGAGAAAAGCAATTCGGTGTCTCAGCCTTAGGAGAATGCTGCCTATTTAGCAAGAAAGCAAATATTCTATAATCGTGATTCCTTCTCTTGGTAAAAAATAATCCGAACGTTGAAACAATCAGGTCCTATCAAGGAAAGCCTTCTATCAGCTTTTCTAATAACACGGAGAGCTTTGAGCGCAAGGCTCGGAGAAGCTGCTGGTGGGAAGATGGCGGGGAGAATTTCCTGCTTCCCACATGGCTGTTTTTGTAAGAGAGCAATCGAGTCTAAACCGGATGAAAGAAGCCACAGGACAGGTGTCTACCTGGCTCTGGTGGCAACAAAACAGAAATTCGGAGACGCGTGTCCCGCTCTGAGTCCTGTGGACAGAACAGCCGACTCCACGGTCGGGCATCGCGCCTGCTTCCCCCTCTGGGCCCCCTCCTCCTCCTGCCCCCGCTGCTGTCCTGAGGGACACACTTGTGCCCATTTCCCTTTTACTCTCCAAACCTCTCCCTCCACCCCGTTGCTGTCGGTGCCTCGGGCCCCAACACGCGTGCTTGAGTCCTGACTTGGTACCTGTGAGTGTAAATGTGACCCCAGTGGAACAGTCTCTGCAACCGGGATGGAGTTAAGACAGATCCCTGGGATGGGTGCCTCCTAGCAGCAGGAGTGTTGGCCTCACGCTTCCTCCTGCAGGGTCTCAGCGACAGCCACCCAGCATGATGCAGGCCCACGGCCACGGCCACGTGTCAGCACCGCAGCATCTCTGTGTTCGGCTCATGCGCTTCAATTGTCCGTGTCCCTGTGTGCTTGGACCCCTGAGCCTCCGTGGTTCTCATTAGCAGTCTGGGAACATGATAGCCAGACAAGAGGTTAGAGAGAGGAGGGTGCCATCACCGGACCTGCGTCTGTCTCTCGCCTCGGTTTCCCCCACAAGGTCGAAAACAACAACAGAAACAGATGAGATGCTCAGAAACGTGTGGTTTTCCCAGAAGGATCTCTCCCAACTGCGTTTCCAGTGACTCCCAGGAAGCAGAGTCCCAGCAGCCAGAAGACAGGAGTCAGCGGGGAGGGAACAGAGCCGCGCTGTGGGTGCGATGACCTGTCTCCACCGGCACGTGATGTCTGTGCCCTTCTCCCCGGGTGCTGATCGGGCTCTGGCTGGCGTTCACTAGCAGCCCCGCACGGGGGTTTTTCTACATTGGTCCAGACACACAACGTCACTTCACTTTTACACAACTCATTCCAAGCTCATGTTTGACTCATAAATAATTCCATTCCTGGTGGCAGAGAGTGGTTCTGGGTAAGAGCTGGGTTCACAGTTCAGCCTTAAGGCAAACCACGTGATTCAGCGTGGGAAGCAGCCACTCCGGGTCTCAACTTCCATGCTTGTAAAATGCAAACAACGGTACGGATTTCATAGGACGGATTGTAAACAGTGGGTAGGATCGTGTGCGTAAAACACTCAGCACAGAACCGAATGTGTGGAACATCCCGGAAGTCTCAGGTGTTTTATTTTCCTGTATTCAAGAGTGTCAGCATCTGTACAAGGAGGAAACATTTTATAAACAGAATTGGCTTCAAATAAACTTGTATCCGGGCGCCTGGGGGCTCAGTCGGTTGAGCATTCGACTTCGGTGCAGGTCATGATCTCGCGGTTCGTGGGTTCAAGTCCTGACAGAACTGAGCCTGCTTGGGATTCTCTCTCCCTCTCTCTGTCCCTCCCTGACTTGTGGTCCCTCCCTCTCTCTCTCTCTCTGTGTCTCTCAATCCCTCTCTCTCTCAAAATAAATAAATAAATAAGCTTAAAAAACAAAACAAAATAAATAAACTTGTATCTAGCCAAATTTAAAGAGTTAATGGATTACAATTATTAACGAACGGTATGTTTAGAACTGGGATTTCTTCTGCATTCAAAGCTCTGGATGAAGTTGCATGAATGCTCTCTTCCAGTGGGAGTAGCTCAGCCTTTCCTGTGCCTGGCTTTATTAATTCTCTGTACTCTAAAATATGTTTCCTTTAAAAAATAAAGGAATAGCTATCCTTACGGGAAATTTAGAAGTATAAACTTCAAGAAAGAGATGTCTCAGAAACCCTCACAATAAAATTGGCCACTGTTTGGTATCTTTCTTTCAAGATACGTTTCGCTCTCTGCATGTTTATATCGAGAAAGATTCATTGTCTGCATTGTTTAAAAACTTAGAGTCAAGTATGTGCATGTTGGCTCATCTACTTGCTACTTTCTTAGGGGATTAATTTCTTTATAAACAAACATTCGTTTTGAATATCGATGCCCCCACTTTCCACCCTTACTGACACAATTTTAGTCCAGAGAAGCAGCACTATCGACCCTTGAAATACTGTACATTCCTCGACCCACAGAGGCCAGGGTCAGTTGACCCGCCGACCTAGGCGGTAATCCTCATCTTGGAAGAGTAACAATTCAATTTCAGACATGAAGGACACTCCGTAAATCAAAGAAAAGACATTTCTGCTCGGTACAGGTACATAAAATATATGTTTTCTGACTTAGGGAAGTTTTAGAAGTGGAAAAAATAGCAGTCCTGGCTGAGGCAGAGGCCAGAGGGTTACACTTACGTGCCTGAGCTCTCTGGATGCTGGACACATGCTCCTGTCTGCGTATGTCACACACAGTGGGACCTCCTCTCCGTCTGTGTCTGTGGGACACCAGAGCCCTGTTCACGGATGGGAGAGCAAATAATAATACTTGGTTCAGTTTGGTTTTTTATCTCGTATTTGCAGTTCATCAGAAGAAAGTGGGCACAGATGTGGGAGTTGGCTTTCTCTTTTGTATTGTGTTTAGCTTTTTACATCCGATGCTTTTAGGAGCCGACATCTGATATTGTTTTGTGATTTTTTAAACGCATATTGTATTTTTTGGAAGGCCATAGAAAGTCAAAGTGCGGTGAACCCCCATCTCCAAAAGTGGCATCAGCAAAATTTCTCCCAATTATAATTATTTGACTTGACTTCTATTGAGTTAATTTACTCATCAGACGCTTAAAACTTGACTATGCTTAAAACTTAGTGGCAGTTTGAGGAAAGGCAAAATCAGTACACAAATGGGTCAGGAGAATGCTGTTTTGATATATTTGTATTAAGTCTGTTTCATATTGCTCACGGAAAAAAATTCTTTGCTGAAGCTTGAAAAACCAGACATGCCTGTGGTACTTATAACAGTCTGTCTGGCGTTTCCAGTAACTCAGTTGGTATGGGCGTGAAACCAAGAAAGTCGTCCTGTAGGGTAAGAATGTGCTTACCGACTGCTTCCGCGAGCATAACTGCGCCTGTGAGCTGGAGGAAATGACACGTTTTCAGCAGATGAGTAGGACGCTCTCCAGGTTCACTTTGTCAGCACGGACCGGCTCTGTTGTGGACACATCGCCCGTGTGAGCAGGGGGAGTGTGGCCCGGGCAGTGTGTTCTGGGCACCGTCCCTGCCACCTGGACGCCAGCCTAGCCAGAGGGAGGCCGGGTCGGCTCCACTTTCCTGCTGAGAGCCACCGTCGTGCCAGCCCCGCTTCTCCGTCTTCCTCCACGCATCCAGGAGCGCGCCTGGGCCTTCCGGCACTCTCCCCCCTGTTTGGCGTGCCTCCGCACATTCAGTGAATCCTTAAACTGTGGTTGAAGGCTGCCTCTCCGGTGAGGAATCTTCAGGAGCGTCCTGGAGGCCAAAGCTCCAAACGCAGTGAGGACCTGTCTCTATCTGTAGCATTTCCTGTACACCTTCCTTGACTTACTTCCGATGAACCCAACATGAGTCGAAAATGTCTTAAGTCAAAAATACGTTTAACACACCTAACCTACCGACCATCAGCGCTCAGCCTGGCCTCCGCATTGGACGCGTGGTTGTGGGCTCCCACAAGGCTGCCCTGGTGCATGTTGGTTCAGGGTTCACACGAGGCAGGCAACAGATACTAGCACATTCCAGCAGAGGCCAGAAAGAACGGGTTTTTCTACACTAGAGACATCGGCTGAACAAGTTGGGTATCTGATCCTAGTGCTCAGATCCATATAAATTCAAGCAATGGCTGTTATATGTCCTGAAAGCCTGACACGAGAAGCAAATCCGTAGCATTTATCGCTGCTGACATTTTAGGAAGGAAAACCTTAATTACCCTAATAATAATTCAATAAAGCATTTCATGGCCATGCGTGTCTCATCAAGAAAAAGGATTCTCATGGGTCGTTCAGTTAAATAACGTGTAGGTCATTGGTCGCCATAGTTATTTTGCTCTGTTGGTCCTTGGTTCCCAGGCTACAGTCCATTTCGGAGCAGAGGGATGGCGTCTCAAGAGCCAGTTCAGTTACGTATGAGCCGCAAGGTATTCAGTGGTCTCCTTTGTATTTGTACCGACTCACTGAGGCGTCACCAGTTATTGTGAACACACATGAGGTGGGGGGCACCCCCGGGCTGTGGCTCCAATTTAACCCTGGGGACCTCCGATGTCTCCTTGCTCGCAGGGGCCGCCCCATTTCCCAGCCTGTGTTGTTACCCCCAGAACCTCTGACTCCAGGGGACCCTCCACACACATCATCACCCTGACCCGGCTCTGAAGGGTGAGGGATGAAGGCTGGGCGAGCGTCAGGGACCCCACAGGTGGTGGCTTACAACACAGGTCAGTCACATTGCTCTCAGATCTTCAGGTTTTAAGGCTCGGGGCCCTCGGCTCACTCCTGCCGCTCAGCGTTTTGGCCGGAGGGACTCACGGCTGGGGGTCAGGGTGTCTGTCCCCGCCCAGCGCAGGGGCTCCTGAGGCCGGGGCAGAAGCTGAGGCTTTCCCTGGATAAGCAGGGAATGGAGGGGAGCCCACATCCGGGGGAGGGAAAGTGGAGGAGGAGGGCTCGTTCACCCCCAGAGAGCGGGTGCGTTCCTTTCGGCTGTCCCCCAGGGCTCCCTGGGCTCCGCTAACCCTTCTCCAAGAGACGCCGATTTCACTGAATTTCAGTTCGCTGCCTCGCTCAGTCAGCGCGACCTCGCACCCACTCCTGCGCTTGACACACACGGGAGGAAAAGCAGGAAAGTGGTGGTTTCTGCGGACAAGAAATGGCCACGTTTGACATGCCGGCCTTCAAGATCTCCGCAGCGGCCTTCTCTTCCTAATAAAATCTGAACTCGTTTCTGTTGAAGGTGTGACAGTTCCTGAACACCTGCCCACTTGGCTTCTCCCTCCTCCCTCAGACCGCCCTGCGCCCCCTGCTCGGGACCCTAGGATTCTAAGGGACAGACCTGAGCCCCAGATCCGAGCCCCAGCGCTGCCCGCGTCATGTCTGATTAAGGAACCGGGAGACGTGGGTTGGAGGCACTGCTCTGTCCTTATCTCGACGTGTGCAATTTGTTGGGTGGCCCAAACCCTCTGAACCTGCAGGGCTTTGCTGTTTGGGCTGGAGGACACGGAGAGCCCGGCTAGTGCACTGTGTCTCCAGGGAGCCGACAGGAGCCCAGGCTGGCAGGTGAGGGTGGGGACTTGTCACCTGGAAGGGAGATGCCGGAGGCGCAGAGGGGTGTTGGGACACTGCCTTGTGCCCTGGAGTCAGGAAGAAAAGCAAAACAGAGTCCTGGCCTGATTAACAAGAACGCTGGGGGACGGGGACGGGGACGTGGTAGCTGCCCGCCGTGGTGTCTGAGCCCCCAGCAATCACCGTTCTCCTCACCCTAGACTCAGAGCTCTGGTGAGCACGTCCAGTCTGCAGGGGGCCAGGTACAGGAGGGGTGAAGCTGGGTGGGGAGAGGAGGTGAGGGCGGAAGGGACGTCCGGACCAGGACGGGGTCCCGCCCACGGGGCACCGTGCTAGGTCCACGTTCACGGCCGTAAGCACAAGACAGATGGACGGAGGCACAGTGAGTCGGCTGCACGAGACGCCCCACGACCACGGAGCGGTGGGGGACGGGGCGTTGAAGAAACACGCACAGGGCGCACAGGTAACGCCGTCGACCGGGGAAGCAGACACGGGGCAAATACTCCTTTCTACCCGCAGGACAGTCGTGCTCCTTAACGTGGCTGCTGCTTCTCCACACCGGCCCCGAAAAGGCACCCCAGCGTCTGCCACGGTTTGGCCTTGGAGCTCAGCTATTTTACCAGAGATGTTCAACTTAGGGAAAGCCAGGTCTGTTTGAACTCAGGACAGAAATAGCATTTGCGCTATTTGGAGATTTCACGAGCAGATTTAATTGCAGTCTTTGCAGTCAGGTGAATGCCGTGTTGCTGTTTTGTCTTGTTTTTTGGCTACCGCTTCCAGACAAAATGTTCCTCTCCTTCAAAAAGCTGTAATTATGTCATGAAATCCTCAATAAATCTTACTCATTTAATGTCACCGTGGTAGCTGAGGGTTTGAAACTTTTGACTGCTGCCGGAGAATCGAGATGTCACATTTGAACCACACGATTCCTAAGAGTAAGTCTGGCGTTTTTTAGAAGCTTCAAGAGTTAACGGACAGAACAATGACACTAAATTTCAAGCAAGCAGTGGCTCGGGTGGAGAATCTCCGAGACCAACAGACTCCTAACGTAGCGGAAAGCCGCGACATCCGTGTGCTAGAAAGAAGGTAACAAAGCCGACGGTTGCTTTCCTTCTCACATTTATCTTTTACTTAGATGAGAAAATACCAAAGCACCTGTGATCCTCACCTGGAACCAACAAAGTTGAATTCTTTGCATACATCATTTTAATACTGCTTGTTTCTAACAGGAATGATTATGTCTTGAGTTATCACACCACGGGTTTGTTACAGTTAGTACGCGCATATTACCAACGGATCATCGCTCTATGAGCTGTCCGTGTGGGATCAGAGACTTTCTAAGACCGCAAAGGAGAATAGATTCTTGTGCCGGGAACGCGGGGCCACCCAAAAACTCTGCAACACCAGTAATATAAGGGGTAAAATTCTACGAGATGGCTGGTAACTAGGGAGGGCATTTAGATGCATGTAAAAATTTTAAGGTGTTTCATTTAGCAGTTGAGTGGGGTCTGCATGGCTTCTGGCCGTGAGCAAGAGAACTGCCCACCGGTGAGCACACGCAGGCACTGAAAGCTTAGCAGTCGCGTATGAAAGCCCCGGAAGCTTACAACATTGACTCAGGAGGGAGGAGACATACATGGGTACATAGGATAAATGGTCCCAAGCCAAACAGTTGTTGTGGGAAATAGGAAAAGAGAAAAGTCAACTCATGACACACATACACACACAGAAATTTTTCCAGTGAAGGTTGCTCTACGTCAAAATGTCGTGGAACGATTGGTCGCAGGGGTGAAAAGCACAGGGAATCTAGTCGAGGTGGTTATAATGCGTCTCTGGTGATGATGGCAGCGGTGGTGAGCGCGGCAGAACCTAGAAACTTGTCCAATCACTGGGGCCCACACCTGAGACTCATGTAACATCACGTGGCAGCTAGACTCAAATAAACAAAAAATTAAATGTCATGAAAAGATCCAATCTGTTAATGAGAAATAGTTATTGCCAGCAACGAATCTCCATAGCTTGAAAACAAACACTGATGGTGGCAAGTGGTAGAATGAATACTGCAGAGCAGGAAGCCGAGGGCCGTGCTGGTAGAGCTTGAGGAAAACCAGCAGTCCTGAGCGCAGAGAACAGGGCGGGTTGGGACCCCGAGAGAAGCCTTGGAGAGAGCAGAGACATCACCCCTCCCTCTAACCACTATAGTCCTGCTGATGCCCAGAGATCCCCAAAGGATTAAAAATATATCCATTTTAACCAGGCTGGACCGGGGCGCCTGGGGGACTGTGTCGGTTAAGTGTCCAACTTCGGCTCCGGTCACGATCTCGCGGTCTGGGAGTTCGAGCCCCGCGTCGGGCTCTGTGCTGACAGCTCAGAGCCTGGAGCCTGTTTCAGATTCTGTGTCTCCCTTTCTCTCCCCCTCCCCTGCTCATGCTCTGTCTCTCTTTCCTTCAAAAATAAACATTAAAAAAAAAATTAACCAGGTGGAACCATTTGAATTTGTAACAATTCACCTGCCTTTGACCTGATCTGCAAAAAAACAAAGCATTTCCATTTCATTCACCTCCTGACTAATCCTTGTTGTTCATGGTTTTTCTACTATGTGAAGCCAAAGCCAGACCCATCCCACTGTCTCAGTCTCCTCCGTGTGCAACGGAACGGGTGCTTCTAGGAACCACAGATGGGCCCTTGCACCCAGCAGTCCTAGATTAGGACCCACGGCCTCTGTGTGCTTGGCAGTTAGAGCCAGTAAGCCTATAATACGGGGACAATAATACAGACATTAGGAAGTTGGTTGAGGAGAAAATACAACAAAGAACAAGGGCTCATTGCATATTGTCTGAAACGTGCTCAAGATATTAATTTTCACATTCCCCATTCTTGGCAGCCTCCCCCCCTCCCGTCACACTGCAGCCCCCCTCCTCCCCCTTCTCCCCCATCCCCAGCCGGTCACCTCCCACCTCGGCTCCCCAGTCTTGGCTTTTCTCCTCTCTGGCTTCATGCATTTGGACCAGACTCACGGAAAATGACCTCTAAGTGGAAAGAGCGAGCCAGCTCCATGGAGCCCAGACGGTCCCAGCTTGGGGGCTCAGGGGTCAGCGAGGCCGCGATCAGCTGGTAGAGGTGAGGGGGGATGGTGTGCTCATGAGCCAGGCCGCACGTCTGGAGTGATTTTCTAGCAATCCCAGTGGAACACGGGGCCTTTTCATACAGTGTCTGCTGGTCTTTACCGTGACTCTCATCGCCGGTAACCTTCTAATCCGGAATGAGAATTAGCCTTTTCCGTGGATCCAAAAACGTTAGAATGAAGAAATAATCCAACGAAAGTGCTACGTGTTGAAAGAGGGATGTTTTGAAACAGGCCGCAGTTTCTGATTTCTGTCTCTCACCAAGCCTGTGGACATGATTGTTTCTGAACGTTTCCTTTGAGGGAGACTGGCAGGTCGTTTTACAACATGGACATTTTGTCTTCATTTATTCAAGCTGAGGATTCAGATGTTGCTAAAAGCAGGAGTTGGGTTGTGGCACGTGTGCCTGACCAGGGTAACTTTTCATCGTGCTGTGTGAAGACGTCCTCACTGGCTCCTTTTTCTTGCTGATGTGGACTGACATCAACACCGGGCCTTTGTTGCCAATGGCTATTGCCACTGATGCCGACAGAATGGCTGTAGGTAATTCGGCCAACGTCCCAACTTCCCCAGATCTCGCCGTCTTTAGGGGTCCAGCGACCCCGGCCGCAGCCAGAGGCTCAAAGGCTTGGAGACTTCCAAGTCATCGAATCAAAGTCTGAAAGTATGGGGAGCGAGGACCCAGTAAAACAAACTGTAGGCGAATTCTCTTTGTGAAAATGAAGATGGTCTCCGAGGGGCCAAGCAATAAAATCGTGAGGCAACAAAATGAAAAGGTAAATGTGGTCTTTCGGCACATGAGCGGCATGAACTGGAAGTTCGTGCCTGTGACCGCCTTCCTCCAGTCGCCCTCCCCCGCCCCCCGTGTCTAGTAGCCCTAAATCTGATGTCTTTTCCTATGACTTCGGTGTCTTTCTTTCATTATATTTCACATATAAGGGAGATCATATCATTTCTCTGTGTGACTTGCTTCACTGAGCACGATGCCCTCGAGATCGGTCCATATTTCCACAAATGGAGGATTTACGCGGTTTTCTGTGGCTGAAAATACTCCATCGCACACACGTACCACCCTTCCCTTCTCTGCTCATCCAGCCAGGGACACTTGGGCTGTGAATTATGCTGCAATGAACATGGGGCGCAGGTAACTTTTTGAGTCAGTCTTTTTATTTCCTTTGGATAGATTCCCGGGAATGGAACTGTTGGATCGTATGGTATTTCCACTTTCCGCCTTTTGAGGAATCTTCATACGGTTCTCCATGGTGGCCGCACCAATTCCCACCATCATTGCACGAGGTTCCCTTTTCTCTATATCCTCACCAGCATTTGTCATTTTTTTTTTTTTATCACGACAGACCAGAAGCTAGGTCTTTGGGGGAATGTAACCAAATGGGATTCCTAGGAAATATTTGAAGATAAAGCCGATGATGACAAAAATCTCCCATTGCTGCTCAGTGTGTCTGAATAGGAAACTCCTTCTCTTGGGCCTGCCCAACCATCGCCGTCCAAGTCCCATGCAGGAGTACGCAGAGGCCAGGGACAGCCTGGGACCTATCCCCCAAAGGTTTTATATGCAAATATTAACAGATGAAGTCAAATGTTACCAGTGTGCCTTCTCCAGGTTGCATAGCCCTGAAGCAATACTATTAATCACCTAGACCTAACTGATGTTTGTAGAATGTTCCGGCCCAAACTGCAGAGTACCTCTTCCTTCTGATGTACATGAAACATTTACCAGGTCTTATGGTCATATTCTTGGACATACCGCAAATCCCAAAACATTAAATTATGCACAGTACATTCTCGTACCATACCTAGAAATCGATCACAGAAAGATGCCTGAAAAATCCCTAAATATCTGTAAATAACCCAACACATTTTTAAGTAACCCATGACATAATCAAAGTGATCAAAGAAACTACCAAAGAAAGCCATGAAAACGTATTTTCAAAGAAATGAAAATAAAACACAAAATTTCAAAAATTGTGCCAATTTTACTGCCAAAAAATGTTTACAGGGAAATGTAGAATTTGAAATGACTATAATAAAATCAATGCTTTCCTCAATACATGAGAACGAAGTAAATAAACTCAAAGTAGGTAGAATGAAGGAAAAACAAAGGAAGAGTCGGAAATCAATCTAACAGAAAAGAGACAAACAGCAGAGAAAATCAATGGGACCAAAAGGCTCATCTCTGAAAAGATAAATAAAATCCACGTAACTCTAGCCAGGCTCAACAAGGGAAAAATGAGAGAAGATGCTACTTACTAACACGAGGAGTGAAAGATAGAACACTTCTAGATCCTACAGACGTGAAAAGAATCAAAGGCATTTTATGTACGGTTTTCCACCAAAAATTGGACAAATTGATGAGATGGACGTATTCCTGGAAAGCCACGAATTCCGAGTGGTTTAGGAAGAAGCAGAAAGCTGAAAAATCCTTTACATTAAAAAAAAATACTGAAAACTTTCCAACAAAGAGTCCGTCTTAGAAGGCAATGAAAAATAAAGGGAATAGATTGGAAAAAATGAAGTAAAACTGGTTTTATGTATAAATGACAGGATCACGTACATAGAAGATTCGAAAGAATCTACAAAGCAGCTTCTAGAACTCGCATATGTGTTAGCAAAGGTCACGGCAAGGTCACAGCACACAATGGAGAAAGGCAAAGGTCAGCTGTGTTTCTGGATTTCCACACACTACTATCAAAAATGGAATTTGAAATTGAAATCTTGTTTACAACAGGATGAAAAATGACATATTTAGGAACAACCTTAAAATACGAACACGACCCACACAGAAAGTGTTGGGAAACAGAAAGGACTTCTTGGAGAAATTCCAGAGGACCTGGGTGAGTGGAGAGGTGTGTGCTGTATCGTTAGAGCGCTAACTTTGCCCAAGTTGGTCTATAGACAAAGCAAGCTTAGTCAAAACATCCCCCCCCCGCGAAGCCTTTCTATTTAGAAAATGGCAAGTTGATTTATTTTATTTTTTCTAATTCTTTTGTAAAAATGTTTGTTTATTTACTTTTGAGGGAGAGAGAGGGGCAGAGAGAGGGAGACAGAGAATCCCTAGCAGACTCTGTGCTGTCATCACAGAGCTGGACGCAGGGCTCGACCTCACGAACCGTGAGATCACGACCTGGGCTGAGATCAGGAGCCCAACGCCTAACCGACTGAACCGCCCGGGCGTCCAGCAAACTGATTTTAAAATTAAGATGCAAACACAAAAAATCTAAAAAGTTCAATGACTTTAAAAGGAAAATAAACCTGTATGTCTTGCAATCCCTGATTTCAACTCAAGTACATTTTTTTAAATGTTTGTTTATTTTTGAGAGATCAAGAGACAGAGTGCAAGTGGGGGAAGAGGAGAGAGAGAGGGAGACACAGAATCTGAAGCAGGTTCCAGGCTCTGAGCTGTCAGCACAGAGCCCAATGAGGGGCTGGAACTCACAGGCCATGAGATCATGACCTAGGCCGAAGTCAGACACTCAACTGCCTGAGCCCCCCGGGCGCCCCTGCACTACCTGATTTCACATCTACCACAAAGACACAGGAGTCAGGAGCAGAGTCTCAGAGACACAAGACACAAAAGGTCATCTGATTGTTGGTCAGTGGGCAATACATCCAGGGGAGACATGTGGTCTTTCCACAGAGGTGCTGGGACACTTGTAGAAACAGGGGGAAGGGACACCCAGCTGGCTCGGGCCATGGAATATGGGACTTTCGATCTTGGGGTCGTGAGTCCAAGTTCCACGCTGGGGACAGAGATTACTTAAATAGATAAATTTGAAACAAAAAGAAATATGAAGGGGGGATCGCATCTAGTTCATGCCGTAGACAAAAATGAATTAAAAACGGGCTCTGGACGTGAGCAGAAAGGCTGAAGCTGTAAAGAAAGCATCTACAAGGAGTCACAGGAGGAAGTACCTGAGGCAAAGTATGCATGGTAGAGAAAAATTTAATAAACGGGTCTTTAGCAAAATAAAAAATCATGCTCTTAAAACGTGTGGAAGAAGAAAAGGCAAGTCACATATTGGGGGAAATAGAAGACAAAGACTTGTATCCAGAGTACGATATAAACACTTACAACTCAATAATGAGATAACACAATTTAAAAACAGCAAAATATTAGAACAAATACTTTGAAATAAGATAAACTGCCAAGAAGTACATGAAAAATGTTTAATTAACATCTACAGTCAACAATGAAAGAGAGTTAGAGCCATAATGATCACTGTAACCATATTGGAATATATTTGTCTTAGATTGAAAAGACTCAGTATCTTTCCAGAATATTTTCAGTATAGGTAGGTGTGGCCAGAGTCGATGAAGAAAGGAGGAGAGGAAAGGGAGCAGAAACTGGGACCCACCGCCACCACCAGCAGCGGGGCCGTGGGGAGCTCGGTGGCCGTGTACCCCGAGTCCTGGCTCCTTTCTGCAGGCGGTGGTCCCACCTCACGTGGGAGGCGACGCGGGCTGATTGGCAAACCCCGTTTCATCCATGGCATCCCGTGGTCACTGGGAACACGGCAAGGTCACCCGTCACAGGGTTTCTTACACCTGTGCCTCCTGGGATCAGGCCCCATCCCCAGGCTTGCGAGAGTGCTAACCACAGTTAAAGGCGGTGAAAGGGAAGCCACCGGATCCCTACAAACTCTTGTTTATGTATCTTGTTCAGAAGGAGCTCCTTGGATCTAACCTACCTTCTGGCTGTGGGGAAAAATGAGCTCGAACAGGCAGTTCGACAGCTGTACATAGACAGCCAATTTTGTTTTCGACTCTGGTGGAGAAAAAGCACCCCACCACCTTTAGGCGGAGCGCGTAAATGCAGAAGATGGTCCAGCAAACTCGCCGAGGGTCCAGAAAGCTATCACATGTGTTACAAGAAGTGAGCTAAACGTTACAAATGTGTTGACAGCAATAGGACATTCCTTTTACTCTGGATTACAGTCTGATCTTAGCCACAGACTTCTCATGGCCTTGAGAGCCGCCTCTGGGAAGGCATTGTTTTCACGTTGAGTGTCTTGCCTGAGAATTTTTATATTCGGTCCGGGACCAGAGATCAGACACTTCTCTTACTCACAAGTAGTGTTTCAGTTCGTGATCGAAAAGACGGCATCTGTACAAACTCGGTAAAGTGAAGCCGGTTGCCAAAAATAGCTTCTCGTCCCTTAGCTGGCAAGCCTTCCGTGGAAGTAAGGACTGTGCCTTCCAGCAACCGGCAGAGTGAGAAGTGAGGGAGCTGGATGCACCGGGGACCCCAGAAAGGGAGCCTGGATGTGTGAGTTCGAGCCCCGCGTCGGGCTCCGTGCTGACAGCTCGGAGCCTGGAGCCTGCTGTGGATTCTGTGTCTCTCCATCTCTCGGCCCCTCCCCTGCTCGTGCTCTGTGTCTCTCTGTGTCTCAGTAATAAATAAACGTTAAAAAAAATTTTAAAAATTAAAAAAGGAAGTACACACTTTG
Source organism: Panthera pardus (assembly GCF_024362965.1). Taxonomy (NCBI): domain Eukaryota; kingdom Metazoa; phylum Chordata; class Mammalia; order Carnivora; family Felidae; genus Panthera; species Panthera pardus. The sequence continues at coordinate 1,181,209 of NW_026526732.1, forward strand.
TGCACCCTTAATGTTGCAAAATCTGCTCTATGTTAATACAACACCGCCGTGTACACGACGTGAAACCCTGACAGCCGCGTGGTTCTACTCATCTGCCCTCTGTGCCTCTGTCGGTTATACAGATCAATCAAACACGTATTACAGGTTCTACCAGGCGTTATTAAGCTTTTCTAAAGAATCCGTTAATTCTTAAGGATACTTAGCTTTTTTCTTTTATACTTATCAACAGTCTTACAATTTCTAGCACTCTTATAAACCCAAATTTCCATTTTCCTTTGGCCCGAAAAACTTTTAGTGGCTACAGTGTGAGCCTGCCGGTGACACATTCCTTCAGCTTTTCATCATCCGAAAATATCACTATTCTGTCTTCATTTCTGATAAATATGCTAACTGGGCACAGAAATCCACTGACACTTTTCATTTCCACCACTTTGGGGAGGTCGTTTGGTTTCCTTGTGGCCTCCATTGTCCTTCTCAGCATTATCTCTGTCTATAAAAAGTGTGTTTTTTAAAATCAGGCTTGCTTTGAGGAATCTTTTTTTAAGAAACTTTCCATTTTAGAATAGTTTTAGATTTACAGAAAATCTCAAAGGTAATACAGGGGGTCCCCATGCCTCCCTGTTATTAACATCCAGCATCAATGTGGTCCATTTGTCACAACTAATGGACCAACACTGGTACATTGTTACTCACTGAAGCCCGTAGTTATTCAGATCTGTTAGTTTTTATCTAATGTCCTGTTTTGCTCGTGGATTCCACCCAGGATACCACATTACATTTAATCCTGTCTCCTTAGCCTCCTGTGAGCTGTGACTTCATCTGTTTTGGTGACTTTGACCGTTTTGAAGAGGACTGAGTGGTCAGGAATCTTATAGACTGTATCTCAGTTGGGATTTGCTGGACGTTTCCTCACGATGAGACTGGGGTCATGTGTTCTTTGGGGAGGAGCCTCCAGGTGGAGTGCGGCCCCATCACACTCTACGGAAGGCTTGTCTCCGCACGACTCACCACCGCTGACGCTCGCTCACCTGGCTGAGGTGGTGCTTGTCAGATGTCTCATCCCAAAGTTACTCGCTTTTCTCCTGTGGGCTGTGCTCCCGGAAGGAATTCACCATGTGCAGCCCACACTCAAGGGGGGAGGGGTTACTCCCCACCTCTCCCAGGGCAGAAGGTCTGCCTTAATTATTTGGAGTTCGGAAAATGGGAGAAGCATCCTCCCTCCCCTATTTTAAATGTATTCTTTCATTTATTTTCACAAGCATGGGCTCATAGATACTTATTTCGTACTTTGGGCACGACCCAACAACTTAATTTCATTTTGCAGATTGTTCTGCCTTCGGCCACTGGGAGCTCTTTAGGGCTCCTGTGTGCCCTTGAAAGACCCCATCTTTGTGCATTTTGTTAATCGTGTCCTTACTCTGCCGAGACAAGATGTAACAACTCGGCTTGTATATTTCCTGCCCATCGAGAAAGAGCCATCTCTCCAGGGAACCCTGGTAGGATTTTCTTCTCACCTTTTCCTTGGTAACAGGGACTGTTCTGTGCCAGGTTTGGCTTTGTTTGTATTTTTCCTCTTGTTATAACTGTTTCTTGCATCTGTCGGGTGATACTGATACTTTTCACTACATGGGGGAAATCTGTAGTCATTTCTTGTTTGTCCTGTCTCCCTCACACTTTCTCCTTTTCCTGGGACTCCGGCTGAACTGCCAGACTGTGTGATGCAATCCTGCCCATGACTGGGCTGCTTGTCACATGGGCTCACCCATCCAGTCTAGGGTTCACTCCGCTCTTCTGGCACTTTCCGCATCTCTGCTGAATCTCTCCGTCTTTCCACCCGTCACACCTATCTCCTGGGAGACAGTTCATGGATTTGTCATTATCTTTGTATGCTAATTCCAACATGTGGTCCACTGGGGACTCCACTGCTACTGATCACTTCCTTCTGGTCATGTGCCACGTTTCCCTGCTCCTTTGTAGGATTTACACTGTTTTTCCTACTTCTTGATGGACACTGTGGATAGCACGTTGTACAGAGTGTATATCCTTTTGTCTTTTTCTGAAGAACATTTTATTTTGTTTTACTAGGTGCTTAAATTACTGGAAACGCATCATGACTCCGAAGAAGAGAAGGTCTGGACTTTGTGAGGCCGGGTCGGTTTCAGTTCTGGCTGCGGTCGTAAGACGTGAGTCACTCTTCATCATGGACCACTCACTTGGGGAATTCAGACTCCAATCTCCCTCCACGTCCACAGACGCCTTCCAGGGTCCGGCTTCTGCTTTCCGCTCACAAGTCTGACATGTGCAGGGAAGCTCTTATCCCAAGATTTCAGAAAACATGTACAAGTTGGGGCTCCTCCTTCCATGGCTCTCCCTCCCTGTCTTTTTAGCGTTTCTGATTCATCATCAGCTGGTTCAGTGTCCTTAAACTCTGACCTTTCAGTCTTCAGCAGGTAAGACTGACCTCCTCCACCCAAGCTTCACCCCCAGGCAGAGTGTCCTCAGAGAGTAAATATCAAACCTGCTTTGCTATTCTGTTCTCAGGAACTGTATGACCAAGAGTTCTTGTCTTTGGTTTTCAGTCTTTCCAGAGCCTCCAATAGGGTTTTGTTTGTTTTTGTTTTTAAAGAATTTATTTTTTAGAGAAGTTTTAGGCTCACAGAAAAATTACAGGGGAAGTTACAGGGGATTCCCACATGCTCCCTGCCCCCACACGTGCACAGCCTCCCTCACTGACCTCACTCCCCGGAAGGGACATTTGTTACAGTTGATGCACCTGCTCTTGGCACAGCATAATCATCCCGAACCTACAGTTTACATTGGGGGTCGCTCTTGGCGTCGTTCATTCCGCGAGTTTGGGCAAACGTATAATGACGTGTATCCACCATTACAGTATCACACAGAGTGTTTTCACTGCCCTAGAGCCATCTGTGCCCCATCTGTTCATTCACCCCTCCCCAAGGCCACACAACCACTGGTATTTTCATTGTCCGCCTGGCCTTGCCTTTACCAGGATGTCACATGACCGGAATCACACAGTTTGTGTGGTCTTCTCTGATAGGCTCCTTTCACTTAGTGATACGCATCGAAGGTTCCCCTGTGCCTTTTCATGGTTTGATGGCTTATTTCTTTCTAGTGCTGAGCCATAGTTCACTGTCTGGATGTAGTAAGCGTGTCCATCCATCCCCTACTGAAGGACATCTTGGTTGCTTCCAAGTGTGGGCAGGCATGAATAACGCCATAACAAATACTCATGTGCAGATTTTTGTGCGGACACAAGGTTTCAAGTCTTTTAGGTAAAGGCCAAGGAGCATGATTGCCGTATCATATGCTTAGAGGATGTGTAGTTTTGTAAGAAACTGCCAAACTAATTTCCAAAGTGGCCGCACCATCTTGAATGGCCGCCAGCAGTGAATGGGAAGTCCTGCTGTCCCACACCCTCACCTTTGCGTGCTGTTGTCAGTGCTCTGCATTTTAGCAACTAATAGGTGTGGGGTAGTAGTATTTCATTGCTGTTTAGTTTGCATTTCGCTGTTGATGGTGTAGAGCCACTTCTCATGTGCTTACTTGCCACCTATATGTCTTCTTTAAAAATTTGTTTTGATGTTTATTTATTTTTGAAGGAGAGAGAGAGAGCATGAGCTAGGGAGAGGCAGAGAGAGGGAGAGACAGAATCCGAAGCAGGCTCCAGCCTCCAAGCGGTCAGCACAGAGCCCGATGTGAGGCTCAAACTCACGAGCCATGAGATCGTGACCTGAGCCGAAGTTGGACACTTAACCGACTGAGCCACCCAGGCGCCTTGCCCCCTATAAGTCTTAGGTGAGGTGTTTGTTAAAGTTATTGGTTCACTTTTCAATTGGGTTGTTTGTTTTCCTTACTGTTGAGTTTTAAGAGCTCTTTTTTTTTAATCTTTTAGTTACTAATTTCATGGGGACACCACAAAATGAATAAACAACTATATTCCACAGTATCTATAATATTAGGTAATGACATTATTATAATGCCATCTAATACACAGAAGTGAAGGATGTTAACTTTTAACATTGGTCTATTTTCTAATAAAGGTATGTCACCACAGCAAGAGTAACATGTATGTGCTTTGTATAATTGGATAATAGCCTTTTATCAGATGTGTCTTTTGCAAATAGTTTCTTCCAGACTATAGCTTGTCTTTTCATTCTCCTAGTGGTGTCATTCACGGAACAGACATTTTTAATCTTAATGAAGACCAGCGTATCAATTCTTTCTTTATAGGTCATGCCTTTGGGGTTGGCATCAGTAAAAGGCATCACTAAACCCAAGGGCATCTAGGTTTTCTCCTATCTTATCTTTAAGGAGTTTTACATATTACATTTAGGTCTGTGATCCATGCTGAGATGTTTTTCGCTAGTAGTGTAAGGTGTGTGTCAAGGTTCACTTTTCCGCATGTCAATGGCCAGTTCCTCCAGCACCATTCGATGAAAACACTCAATTTGCTCCCCTGATTTCCTTTGTGAAAGATGAGTTGATGATATTTATGTGGGTCTCTTTCTGGGCCCTTTACACCATTCAGTCAATCTATTTGTCTATTCTTGTGCCAATATCACACTGCCTTGATCACCATAGTCAAGTAGCACGACTACTCCAACTTTGTTCTTCTCCTTCAATATCGATCGAGTTGGCTATTTTGGGTCTTTGTCCATATGAACTTTAGAAATAGTTTGTCAAAGTCCAAAAAGCAACTTGCTGAGATTTTAATTGAGATTGCATTGAATCTATAGATCACTATTGAGTCTTCCTATCCATGAACATGGAACAACTATCCATTTATTTGGTTCTTTGATTTTATTCGTCAGAGATTTGTAGTTTTCCTCATTGGTTAGATTTATAACTAAGTATTTAATTTTGGGAGGCGCTAATGTAAACTGTATCGTGTGTTAATTTAAGTTCCACTTTTCATTGGTATTTAGGAAAGTGAATGACTTTTGTATTTTAACTTCATATTGTGAAATCTTGTGTGATTGCTTATTAGTCCCAGGAGTTTTTTGTCAATTCTTTGGATTTTCTCCACAGATGATAAGTTCATCTGTGAACAAAGATAGTTTTACTTCTTTGATTCTAATATGTATACATTTCATATCCTTTCTTATTGCATTAGCCAGGATTTCTGGAATGATATTGAAAAGCTGTAGTGGGAGGAGACATGCTTTCCCTGATCCTGATCCTAGTGGGAAAACTTTGAGTTTCCTACCATTAAGTATGATGTTAGCTATACGATTTTTTTGTAGATAGACCTTATTGAATTGAGGAAGTTTTGTTGGATTCCTTGTTTATTGAGATTTTCTGCCATGAATGGGCGTTGGATTTTGTCAGGTGCTTTTTGCACATCTATTGATATGATCATATGACTTAGCTCTTTAAACCTGTTAATGTGATAGATACATTAGTTGATTTTTGGATACTGAGCCAGCCTTGAAGATCTGGGATAAATTCCACTTGGTCGTGATCTATATCTGTTGTATTCATTTTGTATTCATTATTGTATTCAATTTGCTAATATCTTATTGAGAACATCTGCATCTATGTTCATGAGAGATACTGATTTGTAGTACTTTTAGTGTAATATCTTTATCTGGTTTTGGTAGTAGAGTATTGTTGGCCTCACAGTATGAGTTAGAAATTATTCTCTCTGCTTTTCTCTTTGAGAGAGATTATAAAGAATTTACATAATTTTTTCCTTAAATATTTGGTAGGATTCACTAGTGAACCCATGTGGGCCTGGTTATTTCTCTTTTGAAGAGTGATTCGTTATTGATTCAAATTATTTTAGAGATACAGGTCTATTCAAATTGTCCATTTCTTTTTGTGTGAGTTTTGGCACATTGTGTCTTTGTGGCTTCTATTTTTGCTTTGCACTCTTTTCCTGCTTTGGGTGATTTTATTTGAGCATTTTATATAATTCTATTTTCTCTCCTTTCTTGATGTATTTGTTATACTTCTTTCTTAACTTTTTTTTCTTGGTTACCACAGAAATTTCAATATACATTGACTATTACTCCAAATCCACTTTCGAATAACAATATACTGTTTCATGAGGCACATTGTGTCTTCCAATTCATCTAGGTTATCAAATGTGTGTGCATACAGTTGTTTATAGTATTGCTTGATTATACTTTTAATGCCCATGAATCTGTAGTAATTATTCCTCTTTCAATACTGATATTAGTAATTTGTGTCTTCTCCCTTTTTTTCTTAGTTAACCTGGATACAGAATTATTGATTTTATTTTTTTTCAAAGATTTAGCTTTTAGTTTTATTTATTTTCTCTATTGATTTCTTGTTTTCAATGTAATAGATTTCTGCTCTAATTCTTAGTATTTATTTTCTTCTGCTAACTCTGAAATTAGTTTGCTTTTCCATTTCTGGCTTCCTAAAGGGAAACTTTGATTATTGATTTTGGACTTTTTTCCTTTTCTAAGAATGCATTCAATGCCATGGATTTCCTTCTAAACACTGCTTTCACTGCACCCTACAAATTTTTATAAGTTGTATTTTTCTTTTCACTTAGTTCAAACTATTTGTAAGTTTATCTTAATGTCTTCTTTGACCCATGCGTTGTTTAGACATGTTATTTAATTTCCACATATTTTTGGATTTCTCAGATATCTCTGTGTCATTGCTTTCTAATTTAATTCCACTGTAATCTGAGAGCAGAGATTCTATGGTTTCTATCCTTTTAAACTTTCAAGATGTATTTTGTGGCCCAGAATATGGTCTATCTTGGTGTAAGTTCCATGTGAGCTTGAAAAATGTTTATTCTGCTGTTGTTGGATGAAGTAGTTTATGGATGACAATGACGTACAGTTGATTGATGGTGATGTTGAGTTCAACTATATCTTTACTGATTTCTGCCAGCTGGATCTGTCCATTTCAGAGTTGGATGTTGAAGCCTCCAACTACAATAGTGGATTCTTCTATTTGTTTTTGCAGTTCTGTCAGGTTTTTTTCCTCACGTAATTTGACTTTCTGTTGTTATGCACATTCACATTAAGGACTGCTATGTGTTCTTGGAGAACTGACCTTTTTACCATGCTTTATTTTGATTAGTGTTAGCGTGGTATATTTTTCTCCACCTGTTTGATTTTAGCCTATACATGTGTTTATATATAAGGGTGTTTCTTGTAGTCGACATATAGTTTGGCCTTGCCTCTATTCACTTTGACAATCTCTGTTAACTGGTGAACTTAGACCTTTGGTGTTCAAAGTAGTTATCGATATGGTTGGATTCATGTTAACTGCATTTGCTACCGTTTTTTATTTGTTACCCTTGTTCTTTGCTTCTGTTTTTGCTTTGCGCTCTTCTTCTGCTTTGGGTGATTTTATTTGAGCATTTTTTATAATTCTCTTTTCTTTCCTTTCTTAACATATTTGTTATACTTCTTTCTTAACTTTTTTTTCTTGGTTACCACAGAAATTTCAATATACATTGGCTATTACTCCAAATCCACTTTCAAATAACAATATACCATTTCATGGCAATGTGAGTACCTTAGGGTAGCGAAATAACCTTAATCCCTCTCTCCATGTTGCCATTCGTTTCCCTTATATATAAGCATTCGTAAACAAATATGTGTATATGTATACCTTTAAGTATGTATATACACATATATAAGATATATACATAAGCAGAGTAATAGAATAAATTGCCGCTGTTCTTGTTTTGAATAAACTGTTACTTGTTAGATCAGTTTAGAATAAGAAAAATAAGTGTCTATTTCTTTATCTTAATTTATTCCTACTTTGATAGTCTTCCTTTATATAGATCTGAATTTCTTTCTAAAGAACGCATTTTAACATCTCTTGTAAGGCACATCGACTGCCAAGGAATTTCTTCATTTTTATATAAGACATTTTTAATTCTCCTTCATTTTTGAAGAAGGATTTCTCTGGGAACAGAATTCTAGGATGGTAGGTTGTTTTCTAAACATTTTTAGTATTTTAATCCACGTTTTTCTTGGTGGTTTGGTTTCTGAGAAGAAATCAGGTGTAATTCCTTTCTTGGATCGTCTTGTTTCTTTTAGGATTTTTCTTTCTTTTTGGTTTTCTACAGTGTAAAAATGCTCTGCCCAGGTGTGGCTCTTTGGCATTTATCTGGCTTGGTGCTCTCTGAGCTTCCTGGATCTGTGGTTTGGTGTCTGACATTAATTAGGGGGAATTATTAGTCATTATTGTTTGAAACATTTCTTCTGTTCCTTCCCTCTTTCTCCTTCTGGCATGTCCATTATGCATATGGGATATTCTGTTTTGTATTTTCATTCTTTGTTCCCTTTGTTTTTCAGTGTTGGAGGCTTCTATTGACACATTCTCTAGCTCAGAGACCTTTCCTCTGCCATCTCAGGTCTACTAATAAACCCACGAAGGTGTCCACTTATGACTGGGAGTGTGTACCTTTCAATCCCCTTTACCCATTTCACACATTTCCCAACCCCCTTCCCTTGGGCATCCGTCTGTTCTCTGTATTTATGGGTTTGTAATATACATACATGATGCAATAGTACTCAGCCATAAAAAAGAATGAAATCTTGCCATTTGTGACAAGGATGGACCTAGAGGGTATTACGCTAAGTGAAATAAACCAGACAGAGAAGGATGAATGCCATATGATTTCACCAATATGTAGAATCTAAAACGCAAAACAAATGGGCAAAAAGCAGCAGCAACAAAACAACAGTAACAGAGAGAAACAGAGTCCTGCCTTCATTCTCGTCCTCTAGAATTACCTCGCACATGGCTTTCACGATATTTCTGAAGTACAGATTTGATTATGTCAATTTTTTTCCAGCTTAAAGCCCTTAGTAAGTGAGCACGCCCCCCCCCGCATGAGTCAGTGCAGCAAAGGAAAGAGACCCAGCCCGTCCCAGTGCGGACCCCGTCCCGTCCCAATGCAGACCCTGGCTCACCCCAGTGCAGATTCAGTTTGTCCCAGTGCAGACCCAGTCCCGTCCTAGTGTGGACCCCGGCTCATCCCAGTGCAGACACAGTCCATCCCAGTGCAGACCCCGGCTCCCACTGTGAAACACTCGGCTCTGGGCACGGACTTCCACATCTCCTGTCAAATCTCCCAATTCCACCTAATTCTTGCCTATATTGTTGTGAAGATTAAATGAATGTATATAATATTTGTTTTATTTAGAAAACATGAATAATTTAAATGTAAACATAAATAGAAAAGTACACCATAATAGAACACTATAACAATAAAACGCATGTGAAATATAAATAATATAATAAAAATATCTAACGACACATATTATACACACGTGTCTTCTACCAGGTCACACTTGATAGTTCCTGGCCCATAGCACATGCCCAGTGCTTGTTAGCTATCACAGTTATTAGTAGAAAAAGTTCTCGTCTGCACTACACCTGAGGTCCTAATGCTCTGAGAATCAGTGTCCTTTCGGGTCAGACTTGACTTGGTTCATCTCTTTTATTTGTCCTCTTTCGCCTGAACTACATTTCATTTTTGCCCACGCAGCTGCTGTAGCAACACCTCCCCTGATGGTGAACGGGAACATGGGCCCCTGATGCACGTCCAGCACCCACATTGCTTCATCAAGGCTAGTATCTTCCTCGTATCGTTCTTCTAAAGCTTTTGCTGTATCTTCACCCCCATTTCCATATCCTCAAGCTTTTAGAAACGTCGCTATGGTGTTGTCTTTGACAGCTCTTGAGTTCACTTTGAGGCCATATTTCCTATGAAAACGTTAGCAGCCCTGATGGGGGCATGTGCAGATCACCTGACAGTGGAGTGCCAAGTCGCCTCATGTTTCTGAATCTGGGTTTAACTGAGATGCTTGCTCACCTCCCTGAAGTCTTAGAATTACGGCAAATTACCAGGAAAAATTGGTCAAAATATCCCTTTGCTTTGAAAGGGGTTGGACAAGGGATCCCAATGGCCTCGGATCCCAATGTTGAGTAGATGTGTTGGACCGTGTAGAGGGTATACTTTTATTGTATTCCTACTCGACGCAGGTCTGAGTATTTTCAACTCAAAGCAGGTCCTAGGAGTCATTCCTATACATTTCCCTTTAATGTTTAAACCTCGGTATTAGTAATCATCAATATAATGAGAAGGAAGGCCGATTTAGGAGAATCCAGGACTGTGAAAAGCCAGGACAAATGCAGAGTGAGGCCTAGAGTTGTCTGAGGCCACTTTGCCAGATTGCTTGGGGACACCGCTTTGCACCAAAACTCAGAGCCCCAGCTGTGGCCACTCTGTTCACATCTGCTGTGTCATCCTGTGGAAGAAGAGAAGGCTCTGAGGGGGAACAAAGAGAAAGTCAGGATCTCAGAGGTCCGTCCTGTCCAGAGTGTATTCTTATAAGGTTGAAGGAAAGGCATGGAGGGAGGTATCCTGCTGTGTTTTGTGTGTACAAGAACAACAAAAATTCAGATTCCCAGGGAAGATAACACAATAGGACATGATCCTTGGCAGCTATTTTGTTGTTCTATTCACATCTGGGGTTAAAAGGAGAACATGGTGATGGGCGACCACCATAGCTCCTGCCCCCCGAAGTCCACGGCCAAGGACCCCACAGGACTCCGTTTATCATTTCACATCTTATCTAGTATGGTGCCCACGAAACTATCACGACTGTGTACCCACATGCAGATGATCCTGTAAAAATCCAAGACCAGTTACTTAAATGCCCCACATGGACAGCCAGTCTGCAAAATTTAGTAGGTATCTCCTTCCATTATGGAATTACTTATGCCCCCCCACACCAAAATTCCATTGAAATGAGTCTCCCCTTCTTTTGCTCCCCAGAGAAAATTCCAGTATACGGCCTTCCCTCATCTATCCTGCTGCCCCCAGGCCAGAAGCTGGAGGAGGAGCCCTGATTTGGAGTGTGATTTGCTTAAGCTTCAGTTTTAGCCCCTGGAGTCTTTTATGGCCACTGATGCAGCTGCCTCGACACCCCGAGCCGAGTTTTCTCAAACCCAAGGCGCTCATTCTTCCTCTTTCCACGGTTTTAGGAACAGCTAGTACAGATAAGAATAGCACAGCGATGACCCCGTGCCCACAGAATGGGGAAAACATAAATGACAGAGCGAAATGTGAGGACGGCAGCAAGTTCGGGCCCACGTCTGGCGCTGGGCAGCCGCTGTTATCAGAGCAACCTCACCGGACCCTCGGGTCTGCCCACTGCCCACTGATCTCCTGAGTCATCCCTCTGGTCCCCTGCCATCTATGTAACGGTTCTGTCAGCAGCCTCCGACATCCCGGGTTTCCGTGCAGCAGACATCACAAGACCAGAGAAGGAAGAGACCATTTCTCAGTGTGGGGGCGTCCGTCTGTCTGCCTTGAGTCGTGTGCCTCCTTCTTTTAGACTCATCTCACCGTGTTGTCTGGGTCTCAGCTTCAACTGCCTCCTCAGACGGTTGGTTCATTCAACGACTCTCTCTGTCTCAACCTCTTCCTACTTTCTAACGACGTCTCACCAACATCAAACACGTAAGCCGTGTCCAAACGTGGAAACACGTCCTTGACCCACACAGCTCTCCTCGCCACAGGCTACGCTTTTAAATGCGCTCTACCCATGAATCTCTCCTCACTCCCCACTTCTGGTTTTGTTCGGTTGGTTATTTCATTTTTGTTTATTGCGGTAAAATAGACACGGCATGAAATTGATCCTCTTGGCCATTTTCGAGGGTGCAGTTCAGCGGCATCGAGTTCATTTACATCGTTGCGTGCCCATCACCAGCACGCATCCACGGAGCCCTGTTCGTGTCCCCAACACTGAAAGTCTGTCCCCATTAACCAGTAACGCCTGGCTCCCCACTCCAGGCCCTGCTTCCCGCCCTCCTACTTTCTGTCTCTGTTTGACGCCACTGGGAATCTCATTCAAGTGGACTTGTACAGTATTTGTCCTTTCCTGCTGGCTTGCTTCGCTGAGCATAATGTCCCCAAGGTTCATTCATTCTGTAGCCTGTGTCAGAGTTTCCTCCCTTCTTAGGGCTGAAAGATATTCCGTGGTGTGTCCACACCCCATTGTGCTCATCCGTCCTTCCATTAGCAGACACTTGGGTGGCTTCCATGTTTTAGCTACTGTGAGTAATTCTGCTATGAACATGGTGTACAAATACCTCTTTGAGAACTCGCTTCCAATTCCTTTGGATATACACTCAAAAGCGGAATTGCTGGATCATATGGTAATTCTCTTAAGTTTTTGGAAACTGCCATAGTGTTTCCACAGTGGTTGTGCCATTTGACATTTCCACCGACGGTGTACGAGGGTCCCTTCCACTTTTTTAGCCAGTGTGATCTTGTTTTACACCAGCTATTTATTTAAAACTATTCTTGAACAAGGTCACTACTTATTTTCCTAACACTAAACCCAATCGATCCTGTTCAGTCCCTGTTTATCATAATTTCTCATGAGTCGTATTCATAATAAATATTTGTTGAGAGCTCACTACGTGCCAGCCACTGTTCTACCTGCTGGGGATACATAATAGCTGAGACACACAAAAACCCTTAACCTCCTGGAGGTTGATTCGAAACAAAAATGTTCAACAGAAGACATGCTTGTTGGGGCGCCTGGGTGGCTCAGTCGGTTAAGCACCTGACTCTGGCCCAGGTCCTGATCTTGTGGTTCGTGAGTTTTTGTGAGTTCGAGCCCCACATCAGGCTCTGTGCCAACAGCTGAGAGCCTGGAGCCTGCTTGGGATTGTGTGTCTCCCCCTCTCTCTGTCCTTCCCCCACTTGTGCTCTGTCTTTCTCTCTCTCTCAAAAATAAATATTAAAAAAATTAAAAAAAAAGAAAGCATGTCTGTTAATGATAACCGGACAAAAGGAGGATACAAAGCTAAGAAAATATATAGGAATGGTTGATGGAAATGTATTGGAAAGCTACATGACTGTCAGGGGAATGCGGTGATGACGTTCCTGTAGAGACAAAGAGGAAATGTCTGCTAAACTATACAATTAAATTGGATGAATTTATGGCATGTCGTAAAGCCGTAAAAAAAGCTGAATGACAGATAAATTTATAATTCAGTTATCAGCAGGCAAATAAAGACAAGACTCTGGTTTGAGAACAGAAGAGATTTTGCATTAATTAGGCAAATTTGAGGTTATTGCAGGAAATTAAGGAGAAGGTGCCCCATGGGGTGGCACAAACATGGGACTAGGACCGGAAGAGGTCCCCAGATGCAGACAGTGGGTAGGGTCCATGCAGAGCCAGCAGGCCCATCGAGACCCGACCCAAGCACACACTTACTGGCTGCCCGGCTCCTCATGTCCAAGGTGAAATTAAACATCTTTGAAAGTTTTATTGACTCTTCCAGTTTGGGTTATTCTGTTCATATTTCATGTAATCAGAGACTTAACTCACACTGTCAGACTACGACTGTGTACATTTATTGCTAAATTTAATGTAATATTTGTGAGATGGATAGTGACAGTTACTTAAGCAAATATTGCTTAATATTGCTAGTAAGTAGTGATGGTAGAGTGTTAACGAGAATATTCTAGAACAGAACGCATTCAATATATATAACTTATGTTGCTTCATGGATTTTCAATCTTTTTCACATTTAGTCGAATACAGAGTGCCAACTGTAGACTCAAACCCAAGGCATTGATTTCAAGTTTCATTTCATTTTAAAACAAACGGGAAGATTTGGTTCAAAAAAAGGATTTCCAAGGATCTGGGGCCATTAAACATTTCTTATAAAAGGCCTTTTCAAAGAGTTAATGGTAACTTAATCAAATACACATGGTTTAACATTTCTTTGCAAATCCAGTGATTGAGGGGAAAAACAATTTTGTGCAAAATGCATTTGCCAGAACCTTTCAAAAATAGGTTAAGATGTATTTTGTTGAAAATGAAAGGCTGCTGGTTTCATCCATCCCTATCAACAGATATCATTGTTGAAAATAGGAGACCCAAAGCCAGGAGCGATCTGACACCAGAACCAGATGTGGATTCTCACACAGAAAATTTTTTTATGATGTTCCAGAAAACGGACACCACCCATTTGGGTCCCCATCAAGTGGAAGCTTTGCAGCTGACCGCGGTTCCTTGTGGAGGACGCCGGGCTCCAGCCATTTGGTTAGTGGTCTCAGGATTTGTTCCAGAAACAATTTGCCTCCCATGCCTGGTCCTGAAGGCTTTCTGATGTTCACCCTACACTAGGAGCTTCCATTTCTGGTGCAAATCTTCAATTCATGGCACGCACTATACTTTTTTGTTTTAAGTTTTTTAAATGTTTATTTATTTTGAGAGAGAGAAAGAGCACGAGTTGGGAAGGGGCAGAGGGAGTGGGAGACACAGAATCGGAAGCAAGCTCCAGGCTCTGAGCTGTCAGCACAGAGCCTGACATGGGGCTCGAACTCACAAACTGTGAGGTCACGACCTGAGCCGAAGTCAGACATTCAACTGACTGAGCCACCCAGGGGCCCTTATACTTTTTTGAATTAAACAAAACTCTACTTGCATAGAGCTATTACATAAACTTACGTGACTGGTGTCACTGGTAGAATGGGGAAGCCCTGGCCTTCCTGCCGGTGCGCTGTGACAGGTGGCAATGTTGGGCCAGTTCAGCGGGTTTCTGAGACAGTCCACATCTTTTCAGTTGTAATGGAAATTCAACTTGAATTAGAATATTGAGGGGGGACTCGCCTGGTGGCTCAGTCGGTTAAGCATCCAACTTCGGCTCAGGTCATGATCTCGCAGTTCGTGGGTTCGAGCCCCACATTGGGCTCTGCGCTGAGGGTGGGGAGCCTGCTTAGGATTCAGTCTCTCTTTCTCCCTCTCTCTCTGCCCCTCCCCTGCTTGTGCTCTCTCTGTCTCATTCTCTCTCTCAAAATAAATGAATAAACTTAAAAAAAAAAGAATATGGAGAAATAGGATTTATTGGAAGATCACATGATAGATGGTGACAGAATTAAAAAATGTGAAGGACTCTCTGCCATCGCTGTCCTTTCCCTGGTCTTTCTGTCTCTGTCTGTCTCTTTCAGTCCCTCTGCCTTTTGCCTTTGGGTTGCCTTTCTCTCTGCCAGCTCCAAGCTCTTGTGTGTTGGAAGCTTTTTTCGTGTGACTGGCACCCGGTTGCCCAGAGCTGCGGAATCACATCTGCAGACAATGGGGCACATGAAGGAGGTACTCGCCCAGATGGTCGAACTGGAGAGTCCTGAGCCTCCTGCCGACTGGCGTGGCTGGGTCCCTCATGTTTTCCCAGACAGCCATCATTCTGGGCACGGGCACACGGATTCCCCCGCCGTCAGGGCCCCCACTGTATCCTGGGCACGTTGGATGTGAGGGCAAGAGCTGCATGGTCACAAAAGAGAACTGTTCCTTCACCAAAGGAAGAAAGGATGTTGTTTCAGGCAAAATAATTTGTGCTGACTATACGATCGGCAGAAAGCACGAAGCTGACACCAAGCCTCCATGTGTGAGTATGACTCAGACAGCCACCCCTGTCCCCAAGCAGACTTTCCAGACATAGTAAAGCTTGGGTTGCTTACGTCGTCAGAGCGGCGTCAGAAACTGGGGTCCACCCGTGACTGCCCAAATCGTGATAACGGTCTTTTCAACAGCTGTTGGAGGACCGTGTAAATCTGTGTGGATTCTTTGCCAAGTTTCAACAAAGGGGTGAATTCGGAGCACTCTTGTCCTCGGTGTAACCCTTGATCCTCCACTCAGGGTGCCAAAGACCATGAGATTTTACCCCAAACTCGTCTTTAAAACGAGATCTTCTCCACCGCCCCTAAACAGATTTATCAAGCACCCAGCGGGGGGAAAGCATGATCTCCACCATACATACGTAGTTCATTTTTTTTTTAAATTTTTTTTTAAATGTTTATTTATTTTTGAGACAGAGAGAGACAGAGCATGAACAGGGGAGGGGCAGAGAGAGAGGGAGACACAGAATCTGAAACAGGCTCCAGGCCCTGAGCTGTCAGCACAGAGCCTGACGCGGGACTTGAACTCATGAACCACGAGATCATGACCTGAGCCGAAGTCGGACGCTTAACCGACCAAGCCACCCAGGCGCCCCACGTAGTTCATTCTTTACAAAGCAAGGCTAACGGGCTGCTTTCTGCGTCCTGGGCACCACTGCCTAGTTGTATCGCCCACGGACACAGTGAATACCTCCTTCATCATATTCTATGTAGTTTATAAGGCACTTTTATAAAGGAGTATGAATTGTTTAAAATTTATGTTCTGTGGTCAAGATCTGTTCAAAAGATTCCATTTCCTTTTAGTTCAGTTCGCTTTGTTCAAGAACGTCTGAGGCGCGTGTGACGTGACATGCCGGGTATGCTCCCGGGCTCCTTTCCCCGCATTGTCTGCATAGCCCTCCGCACTTTCTCAAATATCCAGAATTTGCTTCTTCGCCTCGTCCACGAGAAGGCAAGTTCCACGAGGCAGGGATTTCGAATCCTCGGTTTGCATTTCTGTTCCAGCAGCGAGAAAATGGGCAGGCAGTCTCTCGAAGCACCTTTCTGAATCGGGCTTAAGTAAGTCTCAGTGTTGGTCTTTGAAGAGATGCCGTCCAGCCGGGAAAGCGGAAATCTCGCTGGGGGTGCAGACGGTGTTGGTGCAGGGGCTCTGGGCCCAGAGGGGACGGGGGACAGAGGCCCGCCGAGCTCCTTTCTGAGGGACACGGGTGGACCTGAGGCCGCAGACCAGGACTGCCTCACGTTAGCGTTGTGCGTCCTAATAACCGCAGCGTCTGAGGAATAAATTGGTAAAGCAGATTCTGCGATTTAACCAAAAGCTGTCTTTCGTTATGGACGTAGGAGAAAAATAATAAGAAAATAGTCAAATGGGATATTTAAGAAACACCACTGGTAGTGGAGAGAAATATACGGAGATCACTCCTAAATGTGCCTCTCCCTTTGCAAGTACAGGAATTTAGGTCAGAGAGCCGAGGGCGACTGAGAACTCTTCTCCCTTTGAGAGCACTGAGCCCGGGCACCCGGTGCCCAGGCAGGAACCCTCAGGAAACCGGCAGCGTCTGCAGGGTCATAGGCTGAGGGCACGGCCGGTTTTCAAAGACCACTGGCAGATGGCAGGTGAGCAAAGTGAGACCAGGACTAAGCAGAAGGACTGGGGGGCAGGCAGGCTGCTTCCTGGCCCACCCCCAGCACGTGGGAAGTGAGAGATTCCGCTGGGCGCACCTGCAGGCACCTACCGATGCGTTTCTGAGCGTGGTCTTGTCTCTAAAGGTGCGTCTTGGGGTCAGTCTTTCCCACTAGGACAGTCGCTAAGTTTACAGTGAGCGTGCAGGGGTGACACGGGAAAAGCACGAACTAGATTGTGAGTGTACCGACGAGTGGATAGAGAAGACGTGGCACTTCTACGGTGGAATATTAGTGATCAAAAAGAATAGAACCCTACCATTTGCAACAACACGGATGAACTGACACGAAATTAGTCAGAGAAAGACAAATGCCATTATGACTTCACTCATATGTGGAATGTACGAAACACAGCAGATGAACACAGGGGAAGGGAAGGAAAAAGAAGATAAAAACAGAGAGGGAGAAAAACCACAAGAGACTCTTGAATGCAGAGAACAAACTGAGGGTTGATGGAGGGAGGTGGGTGGGGGATGGGCCAGATTGGGGACGGGCATCGAGGAGGACACCTGCTGGGATGAGCCCCGGGTGTCGTGTGTGAGTGATGAACCACTCAGTTCTCCTGAAACTGATACTATGCTGCATGTCAACCGACCTGAATTTAAATAAATAAATTTTAAAAAGACGGCAGGCCAGGTGCACCGTCTCCGTCATCGCTTGCTGGGAAAGCCACCTTAGTCCTGATTGATAGCGAGCACCAGCTACTCACCAAATGTGGTCCATACGTTCCCAGACTAGATCACCAACATTTGATAGTGGTGCTCAATGTGAACGTGCCCGAAGAATATGAAACAACATTTAGAAAATGCATATTCCCAGGCATCCCCTTAAAGATGCATACATTCACACTCACAAAAATGCAGAGACACACACGTGTGCATACACGCACCCATGGGTACGCTCACGTGCACCCACACTTACAGGTATAGATGTGCACAGATACATGCATTTACCTACTATGTACGCACACACGCGCACACACATACGCACACTTAAGTATACAGATTGTTCCACCAGTATATAAATGGAAGTGGAAAAAACTTACAGTTTTGGGAACACCTCTAGGCGTCCCCAAATGGACAGTTTTAGGAGGCCGCACCACGAGAAACGCTGCTGCGGGACATGGCCCTGACCAATTCATTTGGTTTTGGTGACCGCAAAATAGCAGAACATGACACGATTATTGAATGCTAGTGCACGCCTGTGGTCCCCTTGCCACAGGCCAGGTTCCACCGGCCCCAACACAATAGTGATGTGTCAGACACAGAGATAGCGATCTTCACACACGGTGTCATGTGACTCGCGCAGTGAAGGCACTTGGTCACCATATCCTGGCTGTACAGCTGGGGGCACTGACGTTCAGCATGGTTAATGATCTGCTCTGGGCCGCGTGGCCCATTGGCGGTGGGGCTTCTGTGGCTCCAAGGCTCTACTGTCCCCTGTGCCACACTGGTGTTGGGGGTCTGGGCTCGGGAGTTGATTCTAGATGCTGCCACCTCGGGAACGCTTGGAGTTTGGCGGGGGTGGGGGGTGCATCTTGATGCTGGGGGTGGTTATGCAAATCCATATGTTTATTTATTAAGCTGCAATTTGAGACTTGTGTATACTTTGCTGCGTGCATACACATCTCAACTTAAAAACAAACAGATTTGTTCTCAGGA